>NC_092821.1:5400000-6750000 GCF_023375885.2 Dermacentor andersoni
CCTAGCAGTTGTAAAAACGAGCGCGAAACCATGCCTGTTCAATACATTTTTCAAATTGTGGGCCAGCTTGGGCACATATGGCACGACCACAGGTCTCACCTCTTCTTGGGAGACTTTTGTCCCAGCTCTCACAGCCCTTCTCTTCATTTATTACAAGAGGCTATCCGTGAACCCCGTTACAAGCGCACCAGGGAATCCATCTGATCCTGAACGTTTAATTTTCTAAACTCAAATGTACCTTGTGAATACCAGATTTCCTGAGTGTACATTCGAGGCAGAGTGCAGCAATTCCTCTTTTTACTAGATTGGAACGGGATGTCGAATGGCAGAAGCGCTTTCTTTGAACGGAGACCATAGCGCCAAAAAGCCAACCTGAACAGAACTCAAGCTTTATATCTAAAAACTGTAAATATTGCCTCTTAGGCAATCAATCTGTAACATGCAAGCCCTTTCCATTTTGTCTGATTAGGGATAAAACCTTGCCCACAGCTTCTGCTAAGTTGAAGCTTCCGTTCTTGGTTAAAATTATCAAAAAATTTTCCAAATATCTAAATACTTTAAAAACCTTGTTATTTGCTAAAACCTGAAGCAGAACTTGATCCATTTGTGAAAGAAATATTTTACGTAATACTGGTCCAACGCAGGATCTAATGCATATGCCAGCTTTCTGCAGCAAGAACCGCTGTACAAAATTATAAAAGTGGACTCTAAGTGAAACTTACAGTCCAGCTCGGGACAAGGTTCAGGGAGTGGCTCAGGTGATGCAAATGCTTGCCGGATTTCTTGGCGGACAACTTCAGCGACCGAAGCAACAGTGAACTCCTTCGGTGTCGCAGTTTGCTTCCGAATTTCCTCACGCACAATGCCTCTTATTAGTTCACGCAGCGAGGTCTCGTCTGTCACTGTGAGCACTGCGGCTCCTGCAGGCGCGTCGTTAGTCAGGTGTTCGTATTGCCGGCAACGCTGCTGAAGCGCCCGCTCGATTGCTGTGGCTTCCTTAATGAACTCTTCTACTGTTGTAGGTGGGTTACGCACAAGACCAGCGAATAGCTGTTCTTTGACGCCACGCATCAGATGGCTCAGCTTTTTCGAATCAGGCATGTTGGGATCCGCGCGGCGAACCAAACGAGACATGTCCTCGGCAAACATCGAAACAGTTTCATTGCGCTTCTGAATGCGCAACTCGAGAAGGCGTTGTGCATTATCGCGGCGATCAGTGCTTCCGAAGGTGTCAAGTAGCCGACGGCAAAATTCGTACCACGTTGTCAAATGTGCCTCACGATTTTTGAACCACGTCCTTGCGCTACCTTCAAGAGCGAAGTACACATTGGAAAACTTCAGGTCCGGACGCCACTGACTGACCTTAGCTACGTGTTCGTACTGGTCCAGTCAGTTTTCGGCGTCTTCAGACGTGTCACCGTGGAAGCTAGTGGGGACTAGATTGTTTTGAACGGTCACCTGTGTTGGACTTGCAAGCGATATTTCCTGAGTCGGTGAGGTCGCTGGCAAAGTTCCTTGGAAGAGGCCGAATTCCGGGCACAGACCTTGCAGGCGGCGGTTTGCGCGGTGCACAGGTGTCTCGACGTGTGGATGATGTCTTGAAGCGCTGGACGCAGGGCTACTGGAAGGAGTCGTCCCTATCATTAGGTGATGATGCGATACCCAGCACGTCCACCAGTGCCACGGCTCACTGGAGACAAGAGCGGAGAGCGGCATTTATTCGAGAGACTTAGGGCAAGCGCTCAGTCGAGACTTCTTGTCAAGCGCCTCGCTTGCACAGACGAAGTCATTGTCTTTATCGTCAGCGTGGTTGGGCACAGATGGTGTCGCGGCAATATTGTGACGAAGAAGATCGGCAGGCTGAAAAGCCCCGTTGCCATCGCGTGGCACGTACCCAGTTCGTTCGCTGGCTGCGCCCTACCTGCTGTTGCCGCGTTGGTCACTGCTTCTCTACGACCCGAAAAAACCCCCCTTTACAATTGGTGGAGCTGCTGGGTACGACCGGAATTCTGGAACTTCGCAACCGGACACTGCAGCCTGCATTCATTATGCCGGAAGAAAGACCACCGCAACCACAACCCGCTGCCCCGGTGACAACCGTGGTCTGCACCGGCCCATTGCGTCAACGCGACCCACCCATCTTCAGCGGTACCGAAGACCAAGACGTAGAGGACTGGCTCGCTGACTACGACCGGGTAAGCATCGACAACCACTGCGACGACACCAAAACTAAATTACGTATCGTTTTATTTGAGCCGTCTCGCCAGCGTGTGGCACCGCAACCATAAACGTGATCTCACGACGTGGACAGCCTTCGAAACTAACGTGACGGAGGTATTCGGGCGCCCCGTCTTTCGCAAGCTTCGCGCCGAGCAACGTTTGCGCGGTCGTGCGCAACAGTGCGGGGAGACATTTACAAGTTATATAGCAGATGTCACCCTATGCAACCGCGTTGATGTCACAATGGTTGATGCCGAGAAGATCCGCCATATCCTAAAAGGCATTGAAGACGACGCCTCCCAGATATTGTTGGCGAAAAATCCGGCGACAGTCTCTGAACTCGTCAGTCTCTGCCAAAGCTTCGACGAACTCCGCAAACAACGCATAGCCACCCGCCAATCTCCTCCTCAGGCGACTTCAATGTCGAGCTTGGCTGTTTCCCCGGATAACACGTCGCTCCTCCTACAGATCAAGGAGTTCGTCCGTGAAAAGGTGGCTCGTCAGCTTTCTCTGATTCCCCTTACACACGGCCAGTCGAATGCTCCGTTGGCGCCCGCTCTCAAATCTGTCATCAAGGAGCAGGTAGCCGACCACATTCCACCTTCTCTCCAGCAGACTCCGGTTGTCGGTCGCCTGACGTACGCCGAAGTCGCTTCGAGGCCTGCACCACAAACCTACGGTCCCCTTCGCCCGCCTTTGTGTCCGCCCGTATCCACTCCAGTCCGCCCACTGGTGCAGTATGCACAACCTCAAGATCATTGGCGCACGGAAGACAATCGCCCGATTTGTTTTTATTGTGGCCATGCTGGGCACGTAGCCCGTCACTGTCGCCTCCTTACACCAAACGTACCCAACAATGTGAGTCCATATGCGCCACGTTTCCAACAACGCCGCAACTATTCGGACGCCTTTCAATCACCTCCTGTCGTCGACATCGCATTCTCAGCCGCTCTCCGCTCACCTTCTCCTCGCCGCCGCTCCCTTTCCCCCATGCACTGGCGTCGGAGCCCTTTGCGCCAGGAAAATTAATATCGCAGTTCAGGAGGCGAGAATTGTGGTACCACCGAAATGTATAAGGTCTCACACTTCCCCGAAGACCGTTATTGAAGTCACAATAGAACGAACGTTGACGTTAGCACTTGTCGACACCGGCGCTGCACTTTCAGCGATAGACGCCCCTATTTGCCGCAAGATAGGAAAAGTGACGACGCCACTTTCTGGACTGTCTCTTCGAACTGCAAACGCGCATCACGTCGAGCCATCCGGCGCCTGCACTGCTCGTGTCGTAATTCAGGAGGTCCTCTATATCATAGAGTTCATCGTGTTGCCATCATGTTCACACGACGTCATATTAGGTTGGGACTTTCTATCCACACATGCGATCATTGACTGCGCCCGCGCCGAAATCGAGCTGTTTCAGTTTTCGACCGATATTATCACTGACCATAAGGACCATTGTTGCAAAGTCTCTGTTTCAGAAGACACCGTTCTACCTGCCTGGTCTTCCAATCTTGTCAGTATCTCTTGTGACTATGCAGATGATGGCACAGTACTCTTCGCTCCGTCTCAACTCTTAGTTCGCCGACGTTCACTACCACTGCTGTTCGCCGTCCTATAGTTCAAAGCTCGCGCCTCTCTCATGTGCGTCTCAAACCCATCAGTTGAACCCATTACTTTACGCCGCCGTGAAAGCCGTGGCAGAGCAGAGCCACGGACCTCATCTTCAATATTTGACACGATGGACGATTCCACTTATATTGCTGCTCTCGAGGCATCGCGTCCTCAGTCACTACCACGTTCGTTTACGCCAGCTATTGCCAGTGACCTTACGACGACGAAGCGCGACGAACGTCTTCGCTTGCTCCAATGCTTCTCTTCCTCTTTTGATTGCCAAGCAACATCACTCGGCCGCACAACGACTGTTTCGCACACTATCGACAGTGGGAGCCATGCACCAATTCGACAGCGTCCCTACCGAGTATCCGCGACTGAAAGTCGCGTTATCAATGACCAGGTGAACGATATGCTCAATCGCGGCGTCATCCAGCCTTCTCGTAGTCGTTGGGCATCACCAGTCATCCTAGTTAAAAAAAATAAAAGACGGCGCCATCAATTTTGCGTCGACTATCGACGGCTTAACAAGATTACCCGAAAGGATGTATACCCGTTGCCACGTATTGACGATGCACTTGACTGTTTGCAAGGAGCGTAGAATTTTTCCTCCTTAGATCTCCGTTCTGGCTACTGGCAGGGGCCCATGGCTGACGCTGACTGTTCTAAAACCGCGTTTGCAACACCAGGTGGCTTGTATGAATTCACTGTAATGCCGTTCTGTCTGTGCAATGCGCCCGCCACCTTCGAGCGCATGATGTACGGCATCCTGCGCGGCCTGAAGTGGCATACTTGCCTCTGCTACCTCGATGACGTTGTCGTCTTTCCCCTGATTTTCCGACCCATCTGCGGCGTTTACATCAAGTTTTGACCTCTCTCCGGAATGCTGGTCTCCAGCCTAACTTAAGAAAGTGCCGATTTGAAGCTCGAAAACTGACTATATTAGGCCACGTTGTCTCCAAAGAAGGCATTCTTCCTGATCCTGATAAACTTCGCGCCGTATCCGAATTTCCGAAGCCCACTAACTTGAAAGCACTACGCAGCTTCATTGGCCTATGCTCCTATTTTTGACGTTTCGTTCGAAACTTCGGAACTGTGATCGCACCACTTAACCAACTTCTCCAAGGCAACAATGAATTTTCTACTTGGTCGGAAGCCTCTGATGATGCCTTTACGACTCTTCGTCACCTACTCACGTCTCCGCCAATCTTGCGCCATTTTGATCCAAGCACGTACAGAACTTAACACTGACGCCAGTGGTGTCGCCCTCTGTGCCGTGCTCGAACAAAGCAAGGACGCTAATGCCGAATACGTAGTCGCTTATGCCAGTCGTGCCCTCACGAAACCTGAAGCCAATTACTCAGTCACAGAAAAACAGTGCCTGGCTATCGTATAGGCTCTTCAAAAATTTCGTCCATATCTCTACGGTCCACGCTTTGACGTGGTGAAGGATCATCACGCTCTTTTCTGGTTGTCCAACCTAAAAGACCCTTCGGGCCGCCTCGCTCGGTGGGCCTTCTAATTCAGGAATATGATATCCGTGTCGTCTATCGTTCTGGACGCAAACACTCTGACGCCGATGCCATCTTGCGCTCCCCAGTTACTTCAGCCAGCAGCACTTCTACCTAGAGACATGACATCTCACCACTTGACATCCTGGACATGGCATCGGAGCAACGAAAAGACCCAGAGATCGTCATGATATTCGAATTTTTGTCAAACCTTCCGGCAACTTCGGTACCTTGAGCGTTACGCCGACAGGCGCAGCATTTCACAATCCGCGACGCACTTTTATAGCGCCGCAACTACCACAATGACGGCCGCAAATGGCTCTTAGTAGTGCCTCGCCACCTACGACAAGATTTATGCTCCGCTTTTCATTCTGACCCGCACTGTGGTCACGGCGGAGCGTCAAAAACCTACACACGGCTTCGCCTACGATATTATTGGTGAGAGATGTACACCTTCGTCCACAAATATATACGCTCCTGCATTGCCTGCCAGTGACGCAAATGTGTCCCGCATCTCTCCACCGCACCTCCACAACCACTTCCCTGCCCAGATCAGCCATTTGACCGTGTCGGCATTGATAAAAACGGGCCTCTTCCATCTACTGGCGCTGGCAACCGATGGATTGTTGTCGCCGTAGGTCATTTGACACGGTATGCTGAAACCGTCGCCTTGCCTGCCGCGTCAGCAAAAGACATCGCCTAGTTCATTCTAAACAACTTCGTTCTTCGCCATGGCGCCCTCGTGAACTGTTGAGCGATCGGGGCCGCGTATTCCTCTCGGACGTCCTGCAGTCACTCCTATCTGAATGCCAAATTATTCACCGCACTTTTACTAATTATCATCCACAGACCAATGGCTTAACAGAAGGATTCAACAGAACTCTTGGTGACATGCTATCAATATATGTTGCATCTGACCACTCCAACCGGCATCTTGTACTTCCGTTTGTCACTTACGGATATAACACTGCCTCTCAAGCCACTACCGGATTCTCACCATTCTTTCTGCTTTACGGCCGCCATCCCTCCAGCACCGTTGATACCGTTCTCCCGTACTGGCCGGACCCTGCTGAATGCTCACCTGTTTTTGCGATTGTTCAGCACGCCGAGAAATGCCGACAACTGACCCGTTCTTTGACGTCCGCTCAACAGTGCCGCCAAAAAGAGTGCCATGACCTCAATCCTCCCCCTCATCCCTTACCCGTCGACTCACTCGTGTGGCTTGGGGTCCCACCTGTTGCTGCTCCTGGACTTTTGTCCAAGCTCCTCCCGTTAATGATATAACAGGAAAAAATCCAAACGCGCATCCGCAAATGACACGCTTAAACGGACGGGAAATAGAACGTGCAGAAATGGTTAGCTGCATGAATACGCACTTTATTAACGCTGGTATGAACCCTGCACACGTCGCAATCAGAAACGATCACAGGTTTTCCACACCACGTATATCAAACTCACTTTTTTTCAAACCGACATGTGTGAGTGAAGTACGTGATCTTATCAAGACATTAAAGCATGATGTTTCAGCTGGCGTAGACGGTGTCAGTCCTATTCCGGTTAAATATGTGTCACGCGAAATAGGGCCAGCACTCGTGCATGTTATAAACTTGTCTCTTAGCACAGGCGTTTTTCGAGACGAGCTTAAGATAGCGCGTGTCACACCAATTTATAAAGGGGGAAGTGCAGACCAATTGTCGAACTACAGGCCAATTTCAGTTCTCACGGTATTTTCAAAACTTTTTGAAGGTGTTATCTATGCAAGATTATCAAATTTTTTTACGAAACACAACGTTATTGCGCAATGCCAATACGGTTTTCAAAAAAATAAGTCAGCTGAGCAAGCCTTACTGGATATTAAAGATCGAATTATTGCTAACATCGAACAGAAGAAGTTAACGCTTGGCCTGTTTTTGGACCTGAGAAAGGCATTTGATTCGATTGACCACTATATCCTAACTGAAAAATTGGAAAGATACGGAGTTCGAGGTGTTGCAAATGACTTGATAAAAAGTTATGTATGTAATAGAAAACAGTTCGTGCAGCTGGGAACTACTGCATCTGACATGCTTACCCTACATCAAGGTGTCCCACAAGGTTCAAAGTTAGGACCATTACTATTTCTAATTTATGTTAATGACATCACAGATTTATCAGGTTCACAAACATTGGCAATGTATGCAGATGATACAAATGTGTTCTTTACAGCTGATAACACAACAGAATTACAACAGTGTGTAAATGAATATACAATTTTGTTATCTGACTGGTTGGCGACCAACAAACTCCAGCTGAACGCAACTAAAACAACCTACATAATATTTAGGGCGCCTAATAAAAGAATTGATAGTAGGATACAAGTAAAATTTAACAACTACCTCATTAAACAGGTCAAACAACAAAAGTTTCTGGGAATACATTTCAGTGAAGAATTGTCATGGAATACACATGTAAATTCCCTCTGCGGTGAATTATCAAAAAACATCGGTGTAATCTATAAAATTGCACACCTGATCCCTCTATGGCTGAAAAAACAACTATATAATGCACTTATTTATTCAAAGCTTTGCTACGGGATATTGGTTTGGGGTACAACCACCAGAACAAATTACACGAAATTGATTACCTTACAAAAAAGAGTTATCCGTTTATATGCAAATTACTATGGCCGTTTTTCAGATCTAAGAACCGGTCCACTATTCCAAAAATATGATATTCTGCGTGCGGACAGGATATATTATATGCAAATTCTTCTGGCAATCCGAAAAAGAAATCCAAGCGCTCAATGTAGTGAATGTAACCTCTCCGGATACTCCTTGCGACACAGCTCACGACACACACCAAAAGCAAGGACCAATTACGGGAAACAAACCTTTCTCTATCAGTCCACAAAAATAATGAACAGTTTCAGTGCATCTGTATCCTTAACACTTCTTTACAGACATTTAAAGAAAGAATAAGAGATTGGTTAGATAGGGAAGACATATAATTTAAAATTGAATGAATGCGTGTAATAACATGAAAAATGTTTCTGCCATGAATTACATATTTTTTCTTTTCAGGATTCACACATTTCATTTAACATCTATTGTTGGGTTTTGTATTAACACAAATATGTTTGCATCCACGTATTGTTCCCAGTGTTTTATTACTTTTGGCACACAATTATGATGTTCTTTTTTCTTTTTTTTGCGCATGTTGTTGCTCTATATTGCTCCATAAATAAGCTGACGTTTATTTCATGTTTAATTTGTACAATTTTAGCATACCATTAGCATCTCAAATACTTACCTGCACTTAGCCGTTGTTGTACATTGTACCATATATTTGTAGAATCGAATTTTCACAGTAACCAACGCTGTTGTAACGCGCAAAATTGTGCATATGTGTGTGACCTGCTGTCAAACCTGTCGTTCGCGGGGGCTGAGACCTTTGTCAGGCTTTATGCCTTTAGTCTCAGTCTACCCTCGTTTGAATGAACGAGAAATAAAATTCAAATTCAAAAATTCAAAGTACCACGGGCTCTACCGCGTGGTTGCACAAACATCACCTGTGAACTACGTGGTCGAACCCGTATTGCCATCTACCGATCTGCGTCTATGGGGGCCAGACACTGTGCACATAGACCGGCTGAAGCAGTATTACGATACGCCCACCTCTGCCTAGGTCGCCAGGATGGCTACTCTTCAATTCCGGGGGTGACTGTGACGAAGAGGATCGGCAGGTTGAAAAGCCCCGTTGCCATCGCGTGGCACGTACCCAGTTCGTTCACTGGCTGGGTCCTACCTGCTGTTGCCGCGGTGGTCGCTGGTTCTCTACGACCCGAATAAACCCCCCCCCCCTTGACAATCTCTCTCTCTCTCTTTATATATATATATATATATATATTTATATATATTGACACGTGCACTTATCTTTATCGGGCGACCACGTTTCGCCACCTAACAAATGTATTCGCACAGCGCGGGACGCGCCTGCATGTATCCGAAGTTTCTGGAAAGTTATCGATGCTTCTACCCGGCTGTCTGTTGTCGCCGAACGTTGTGTTATCTGATTTCATCGCGTGATGCGAATGGTGTAGAACTTTGTGGAAGGCACGCGGGTCCGAACGATTAGTCTGGAACATTCGACGACTGCTGTATAAAAGCCGACGCGCTTGACTCGCTGATCAGATTTCCAACGATCGCCGACCGTGTTCGCCGCTATCGTTCTGCTATAAGTCTAGCCTGTTTTTGTGGGCACAGGTTCGCCCAATAAAAGCTAGTTTTGTATTCCACCGTATTGCTACTTTCTTCACCGTCACTACCACGTGACATCTGGTGGAAGTGCTTGTGCGTTCATGTACCGAACGCCCCCGCAAAGCCGCGGTCCAAGTCCGAAGCCCGAGGACAGAACCAACATCGCCCAAGACCAGCGTGCTAGCCGCAGACTGCAAGGACTGCCCCCAGAGCACGGACTTCTACCTGAGACGACAAAGAAGATCGTGGTCAAGACAACCCCAATGGCTGCCCCAGCGTCCCCCGTTATCCTGAAACAACCTCGGGACCCACCAACCCTCCATGGAGCAGCGACTGAAGACCCGGAGTCATGGCTGGAGACCTACGAACGAATCGCAACATTCAACAACTGGGACTCCGACGAGAAGGTCCGGCATGTCTACTTCGCCTTAGAAGACACGACCAGAACTTGGTTTGAAAACAGGGAATCGACCTTGACAACGTGGGACCTGTTCCGTAGCGGCTTCCTACGCACCTTTACAAGCGTCGTGCGCAAGGAAAGGGCTGAAGCTACGCTGGACGCCCGAGTGCGGCTACCAAACGAGAACGTTGCCATCTTTACGGAAGAAATGAGCCGTTTGTCCCGCCACGCCGACGTGGATATGGCTGAGGAGAAGAAAGTCCGCCTACTGATGCGTGGTGTAAAGGAGGAACTTTTCGCCGGAATGGGAAGAAGCCCACCGAAGACCGTCGAAGAGTTTCTTCGTGAGGCGACGAACATTGAGAAGAGACTAGAGATCCAAAACCGGCAATTCGATCGCCGCACAAACTCTACAAACTACTCCGGGGTTCAATCACTGGCTACCCACGATCTATGCGAGACTATCAGAGCGGTCGTACGGGAGGAGCTGCAGAAGTTCTACCCAAGAACGCAGTCCCAAGTGGATCCGATCGCTCGAATCGTCAAAGAAGAGGTTCAGCGATCGCTTGGAGTCCGTGAGGTGCAACCACGGTCACCGCAACCTCAGCCGGAAGCGATGACCTACGCCGCCGTCGCCCGCCGTCAAGGTCTCCCTCCGCGACAACGCCAGGGCCCTGTAACGCCGCAATTCCGTCGTCCGCCGCCGCGAGCACGTCCACCCGTCGCCAAGCGCACCTACGCGAGGAAGACGGACATTTGGCGAGCCCCCGATCACCGCCCGCTCTGCTATCACTGAGGAGAAGCCGGCCATGTGTATCGCCGATGCCCATACCGCGACTTGGGACTGAGAGGGTTCGCCGTCAACGCGCCGCGTCCACAGCTTGGGGAGCGCCCACGTGACATCGCCTACTACATCGCCGCTACTCAGTGGAGCTCTCGACGACCGTCGCGTTCGCCATCACCAGGCCGCTACCTGTCGCCGCAGCGCCGACCATACACTGGCCCAGCCCGGGGCCGGTCAGCGAGTCCATATCCGGAAAACTAAAAGCAGCAACCGATGGAGGTGCGGTTGCTGTTCGTCGAACTGACGAAGATCCTCCGCCGCCGAAGAAGACGCCGACGAAACCATCTCGACGACATAATAACGACACGCCGCCGTCCCGAGGAAGTCAGGAAGCCAAGACTACACCGACGAAAGACGACTTGACGACGCGACGTACCAGCTTCAGTTCAACACGACGCAGCCGTGATCCGACGCCAAGACCCAACTGCAACGCAAGACAAAGAACCACCGACCTCGACGTGCTTCTAGACGGCCACGCAGTCACCGCCTTAGTCGACACAGGCGCCGATTACTCCTTCATGAGTGGACACATCGCCGTCCAGTTGAAGAACGTTAAGACTGCATGGAAAGACCCTCAAATTCGGACCGCTGGAGGACACCTGATTATGCCGACAGGAATGTGCATGGCAAGAACTACCATTCACGACCGGACTTACCCTGTCACCTTCGTTATCCTCCAACAGTGTTCACGAGACGTCATTCTCGGCTTGGATTTCCTCAACCAACATGGCGCAGTCATCGACCTGAAGTCGAAGTCAATAACGCTGTCGGAAGATCATGCGATAGCGCCGGAGAGCCCTCGTAGTCACCACGCCTTGATTGTGCTGGAACATCAAGTGAGCATTCCGCCTCACTCCAGCCTTTTTCTATCGGTCGGCACCGAAACACCCGCTGACGTAGAAGGCGTCATCGAAGGCGACCAACGTCTACTGCTTGACCGTGAAATTTGCGTCACAAGAGGGATCGCTCGACTGCACGGAGGAAACACGAAAGTGTTGCTGACCAACTTCAGCCAGGAGTTCAAGCACATCAACAAGGGCACGACGATCGAATACATCGAGAAAATTCTGGAAAACAGCAATGCGTTTGTCCTCTCGGATTATCCCGCATCTACCCCGAGGACCGTAGTTCCCGAGCCAGGCTTCTACATAAATCCAAGTCACCCCACGATTAAGCAACAACAGCTCAGAAATCTACCTCGACGATACAAAGAGTGCTTTTCGACGTCATCAAGGATTCGACGAACCCCAGTCGCAAAACATCGCATAATAACCGAAGAGGGCGCTCGACCTCTCCGCCAGAGCCCATACCGAGTTTCGACGCAAGAACATGATGCTATAAGGCACCAAGTCGACAAAATGCTGCGCGACGACATCATCCAGCCGTCCAAAAGCCCGCGGGAATCTCCTGTATTCTTGCTGAAAAAAAATGACGGAACCCTGCGTTTCTGCGCCGATTATCATCGTCTGAACAAGATCACGAAGAAGGACGTATACCCCCTTCTACGGATAGACGACGCACTGGATCGGCTCTGCAACGCTAAATACTTCTCGTCAATGCACCTCAAGTCTGGCTATTGGCAAATACAAGTCGACGAAAGAGATCGCGAAAAGACGGCCTTCATCACCCCAGACGGCCTCTACGAGTTCAAGGTTATGCCATTCGGACTGTGCTCGGCGCCTACAACGTTCCTGTGCGTGATGGACACGGTTTTAGCAGGATTGAAGTGGCAGACCTGTCTCGTTTACTTGGATGACGTCGTCATCTTCCCCGGAAATTTCGACGATCACCTGAGGCGGCTTGCGACAGTACTAGAGGCCATCAAGTCATCAGGGCTCACTCTGAAGCCGGAAAAGTGCCGATTCGCTTACGATGAGCTTTTGTTCCTAGGCCACGTCATCAGCAAATCAGGAGTACGCCGCGACCCACAGAAGACAGCTGCCATCGCAAAGTTCCCGCAGCCGACCGACAAGAAGGCAGTCCGCAGATTCCTTGGCATGTGTGCCTACTATAGGCGCTTTGTCAAGGACTTTTCACGCATCGCGGAGCCGCTAACACATCTAACGAAACGTGACGTCGAGTTCAAGTGGGAAACGCCGCAGGCCAAGGCATTTCAAGAACTCAAACGACGCATGTAGTCGCCGCCGGTACTTGCACACTTCGACGAGGACGCCAAAACCGAAGTCCACACTGACGCCAGTAGCCTAGGCCTCGGTGCCGTCCTACTCCAGAGGAAAGAAGGACTTAAACGGGTCATATCGTATGCTAGCCGATCGCTGTCAAAAGCGGAAAGCAATTATTCTACGACTGAAAAGGAATGTCTCGCCATCATTTGGGCTACAGCTAAATTCCGCCCTTACCTCTATGGCAGGCCATTCAAAGTCGTCAGCGACCACCACGCGTTGTGTTGGCTAGCTAACTTAAAGGACCCTTCAGGATGGCTGGCGTGGTGGAGCCTCAGACTACAAGAATATGACGTCACGGTAATATACAAGTCCGAAGAAAACACTCCGACGCCGACTGCTTATCACGCACCCCCATCGATCCCCCGCCGCAAGACGACGAGGACGACGACGCCTTCCTTGAGATAATAAGCGCAGAAGACTTCACTAAACAGCAACGAGCAGACCCGGAGCTAAAAGGCCTCGTCGAGTATTTGCAAGGGAACACCGACGTTGTCCCTAGGGCATTCAAGCGCGGGTTGTCTTCGTTCACGCTACAAAACTACCAGCTCGTGAAGAAGAACTTCTCACCAGTCTGCGCCAGCTACCTTCTTGTTGTACCGTCAGCACTGCGTCCACAAATACTGCATGCCCTACACGACGATCCAACCGCTGGGCACCTCGGGTTCTCCCGGACGTTGTCGAGAATACAGGAAAGGTATTACTGGCCGCGTCTGACCGCCGACGTCCCCCGTTACGTGAAGACATGCCGAGACGGTCAACGACGCAAGACACCACCGACAAGGCCAGCAGGATTACTACAGCCGATCGAACCTCCTCGCCGGCCATTTCAGCAGATTGGGATGGATTTGTTGGGGCCGTTTCCGATGTCAACATCCGGGAATAAGTGGATCGTCGTGGCGACGGACTATCTCACCCGCTTTGCTGAAACTAAAGCTCTACCAAAAGGCAGCGCAGCCGAAGTGGCGAAATTTTTCATCGAGAGCATCCTGCTGCGACATGGTGCTCCAGAAGTCCTCATCGCCGACAGAGGAACGGCTTTTACAGCAGAGCTCACCCAGGCCATTCTGCATTACAGCCAGACAAGCCACAGGAGGACAACTGCCTACCATCCGCAGACGATCGGTCTCACGAAGCGCCTGAACAAGACCCTCGCCGACATGCTAGGAATGTACGTCGACGTCGAGCACAAGACGTAGGACGCGGTCCTGCCGTATGTAACCTTCGCTTACAACACGGCGGTGCAAGAAACAACACAGATCACGCCGTTTAAGCTGGTTTACGGCAGGAACCCGACGACGGCGCTCGAGGCCATGCTCCCGCACGTCACTGACGAGGAGAACCTTGACGTCGCTACCTACCTCCAGCGCGCCGAAGAAGCCCGACAGCTCGCCCGCCTGCTGATCAAGAACCAGCAAAGGACCGACAGCCGACATTACAACCTCCGACGACGCTTCGTCGAGTACCAACCCGGCGACCGCGTTCGGGTGTGGACCCCGATACGCCGGGCGATCGGGGTCCACAGCGATCGGGGTCCACAGCGATCTTTATCGGGCGACCACGATTCGCCACCTAGCAAATGTAATCGCACAGCGCGGGACGCGCCTGCATGTATCCGAAGTTTCTGGAAAGTTATCGATGCTTCTATCCGGCTGTCTATTGTCGCCGAACGTTGTGTTATCTGATTTCATCGCGTGACGCGAATGGTGTAGAACTTTGTGGAAGGTACGGGGGTCCGAACGATTAGTCTGGAACATTCGACGACTGCTGTATAAAAGCCGACGCGCTTGACTCGCTGATCAGATTTCCAACGATCGCCGACCGTATTCGCCGCTATCGTTCTGCTATAAGTGTAGCTTGTTTTTGTGGGCACAGGTTCGCCCAATAAAAGCTAGTTTTGTATTCCACCGTATTGCTACTTTCTTCACCGTCACTACCACGTGACATCTGGTGGAGGTGCTTGTGCGTTCATGTACCGAACGCCCCCGCAAAGCCGCGATCCAAGTCCGAAGCGCGAGGACAGAACCAACATCGCCCAAGACCAGCGTGCTAGCCGCAGACTGCAAGGACTGCCCCCAGAGCACGGACTTCTACCTGAGACGACAAAGAAGATCGTGGTCAAGACAACCCCAATGGCTGCCCCAGCGTCCCCCGTTATCCTACAACAACCTCGAGACCCACCATCCTTCCATGGAGCAGCGACTGAAGACCCGGAGTCATGGCTGGAGACCTACGAACGAATCGCAACCTTCAACAACTGGGACTCCGACGAGAAGGTCCGGCATGTGTACTTCGCCTTAGAAGACACCGCCAGAACTTGGTTTGAGAACAGGGAATCGACCTTGACAACGTGGGACCTGTTCCGTAGCGGCTTACTACCCACTTTTACAAGCGTCGTGCGCAAGGAAAGGGCTGAACCTGTGCTGGACGCCCGAGTGCAGCTACCAAACGAGAACGTTGCCATCTTTACGGAAGAAATGAGCCGTTTGTTCCACCACGCCGACCCTGATATGGCCGAGGAGAAGAAAGTCCGCCTACTGATGCGTGGTGTAAAAGTGGAACTTTTCGCCGGAATGGTAAGAAGCCCACCGAAGACCGTCGAAGAGTTTCTTCGTGAGGCGACGAACATTGAGAAGACACTTGAGATCCGAAACCGGCAATTCGATCGCCGCACGAACTCTACAAACTACTCCGGGGTTCAATCACTGGCTACCCACGATCTATGCGAGACTATCAGAGCGGTCGTACGGGAGGAGCTGCAGAAGATCTACCCAAGAACGCAGTCCCAAGTGGATCCAATCGCTGAAATCGTCAAAGAAGAGGTTTAGCGATCGCTTGGAGTCCGTGAGGTGCAACCACGATCACCGCAACCTCAGCCGGAAGCGATGACCTACGCCGCCGTCGCCCGCCGTCAAGGTCCCCCTCCGCGACAACGCCAGGGCCCTGTAACGCCGCAATTCCGTCGTCCGCCGCCGCGAGCACGCCCACCCGTCGCCCAGCGCACCTACGCGAAGAAGACGGACATTTGGCGAGCCCCCGATCACCGCCCCCTCTGCTATCACTGCGGAGAAGCCGGCCATGTGTATCGCCGATGCCCATACCACGACTTGGGACTGAGAGGGTTCGCCTTCAATGTGCCGCGTCCACAGCTTGGAGAGCGCCCACGTGACATCGCCGACTACATCGCCGCTACTCAGTGGAGCTCTCGACGACCGTGGCGTTCGCCATCACCAGGCCGCTACCTGTCGCCGCAGCGCCGACCATACGCTAGCCCAGCCCGGGGCCGGTCAGCGAGCCCATATCCGGAAAGCTAAAAGCAGCAACCGATGGAGGTGCGGTTGCTGTTCGTCGAACTGACGAAGATCCTCCGCCGCCGACGAAGGCGCCGAAGAAACCATCTCGACGACATAATAACGACACGCCGCCGTCCCGAGGAAGTCAGGAAGCCAAGACTACACCGACGAAAGACGACTTGACGACGCGACGTACCAGCTTCAGTTCAACACGACGCAGCCGTGATTCGAAGCCAAGACCCAACTGCAACGCAAGACAAAGAACCACCGACCTCGACGTGCTTCTAGACGGCCACGCAAGCACCGCCTTATTCGACACAGGCGGCGATTACTCCGTCATGAATGGACACATCGCCGTCCATTTGAAGAAAGTAAAGACTGCATGGCAAGGCAACATATATATATATATATATATATATATATATATATATATATATATATGTAAATATTGTCGCGTATACCCTGCCGAAGTATACACGCTGAATGGGGATGCAGGCGTTTGTACTTCACGAAGCCTAACCGTTGACGCGCGATGCCGAGACGAACCTCGTTCTCTTCCTGTTCAGTCCCCTTGTTGCGCCGCACCATGTGGCACTACCCCCTCTGCAAAAAAAAATACAATAAAAGAATGAAAACATACATAGGCTTGACGTGAGAGCGCCGAGATGGCCTAGGACGAACACATAGGCCATAGTCACAATCACTGTGGTGTGCGATGTAGTCACAAGGCACTGAGGGACGAGCAACAACAAAAACTAACCTCAGCGTCTGAAAACATCTAATTTGAGGGGCAATGGTACGGTTTCAACCGCACAACATGTACAATCTCAGATTGCGGTTGTCGACGTCGGGAAGGCTGGCATCCGTCAGGAAGGACTTCGTAATTCACGTCACTAATTCGCTTCAACACTTTGTAAGGTCCGAAGTAGCGACTCAAAAGCTTCTCGGATAGTGCATTTCGGCGCACTGGAGTCCAGACCAAAATTTGATCGCCAGGTTAAAACTCGACTTGTCGATGGCGGAGATTGTAACGTTGCGTATCGATGCTCTGTTGTTTCTTTATGTGCACTCGGGCAAGCTGACGGGCTTCTTCTGCGTGCTGCACGAAGAGTTCGGCATCTTGAGCGAGATCGAGGTGATCGATGTTGCCACATGGCAGCATTGCTTCTAACATAGTCTGCCCGTCACGGCCGTAAACGAGGTAAAACGGCGTGAATCGTGTTGTTTCTTGCGTAGCAGTATTATAGGCAAACGTTACGTATGGGAGTATACCGTCCCACGTCTTGTGCTGTACGTCTACGTACATAGACAGCATGTCAGTCATCGTTTCGTTCAGTCGTTCGGTTAAGCCATTTGTCTGGGGATGATAGGCAGTTGTCCTTCGATGGGTTGTTCAGCTGAGTTTAAAAACGTCTTCAATGAGCTGCGCTGTAAAGGCTGTACACGATGGTCCGACGACGTGACCATCGTGCGCTGCGCTGTACACGATCGTCACGTCGCACTCCTGCAAACGCAGACTCCCCCGTGCCAGCCGTCCAGAAGGGTCCCGCAAATTTGCAAGCCAACATAACGAGTGATGATCGGTTACAACTTTGAATGGGCGGCCGTAGAGGTAAGGTCGAAATTTGGCCAGCGCCCATACGACGGCCAGACAGTTTTTCTCCGTAGTGGTGTAGTTGGTCTCTGCATGCGACAGTGTGCGACTTGCGTAGGCAATCGCTCTTTCAATACCTTCCTGCCGTTGCACAAGCACCGCACCAAGACCGACGTTACTGGCGTCTGTATGAACTTCCGTGTCCGCCTCCTCGTCAAAGTGGACCAGAACTGGTGCTGACACCAGACGCTGTCGAAGCTCGGTGAAAGCAGTCTCTTCATCTGAGGCCCAGACGAACGATACATCGTCCCTTGTGAGTCGAGTCAGCGGCTCCGCCATCCCGGCCCGGGAAGCGTCGGACACCTTTCTTGTCGGTCGGTGTTGGAAACGCGGCCACAGCGGCAGTTTTCGCGGGATCGGGGCTAACGCCAGCCGCGCTGACCACATGTTCAAGAAACATAAGCTCCTTGTAGC
Source organism: Dermacentor andersoni (assembly GCF_023375885.2). NCBI lineage: Eukaryota > Metazoa > Arthropoda > Arachnida > Ixodida > Ixodidae > Dermacentor > Dermacentor andersoni. The sequence continues at coordinate 5,418,366 of NC_092821.1, forward strand.
CGAAATGACACTTCTGAGGCTTAAGGGTAAGGTTTGCCAATCGGGTGGCTTCGAGAACTTGCCGCAGTCGTTTCAGATGGTCGTCAAATATCGCCGAAAAAACAACCACGTCGTCGAGGTAGACGAGGCAGGTTTGCCACTTCAGACCAGCGAGAACGGTGTCCATCATTCGCTGGAAGGTTGCTGGTGCTGAACAGAGCCCAAAAGGAAGTACCCTGAATTCGTAAAGACCATCTGGAGTGAGGAAAGCAGTTTTTTCGTGGTCTCGTTCATCTACCTCAATTTGCCAGTAACCGCTCTGTAGATCGAGAGACTAAAAATACTTAACTCGCCGCCACCTGTCTAAAGAGTCATCGATACGTGGTAGTGGGTACACGTCCTTCTTGGTGACATCCTTGAGGCGTCGATAGTCAACACAGAAACGAAGCTTTCCGTCTTTTTTCTTGACCAGAACGACCGGGGACGACCACGGACTGTGCGAAGGCTGAATGACACCATCATCTAGCATCTCCTTGACTTTGGTTGAATTTCCTCGAGTTCTTTCGGCGAGACACGATAAGGCTGTTGTTTGATCGGGCGTGCGTCGGCGGATGTCGTTATTCGGTGTTTCGTGATCGGCGTTTGGCCCACCTAGTAGACCGAGCGAAGCACGCGCGGAATTCGTTCAGAAGTTCCTGCAGTGCACTCTTTTGGTCGTCCGTAAGCTCGGAGTCTACATCGATGTCTCTGAGTGAACCGTCGTCTGTGTCCACTTCAGAAGCCAAGCACTCGACGATGTCCGTTGATGGTTCGGCGTAGGCGACGGCAGTGCCACGAAAAATGTGCCGATGCTCAAAGCTAAAGTTGGTAACGAGGACCGCTGTCTGGCTATCACGAAGTTCCACAAGGCTTCGCGCTACAGAAATACCTTAGGTCAGCAACATAGACTTGACCGGAACCAAAACACTTGCACGTGGCAGTATCGTGATGCTGTCGTCCGAAACGCGAAGTGCGGATCTGTGTCCAACGGCGTAGGTCTGTGTTGTTGCCCTTTGCGTCGAGAAAGTGATGCAGCACTCGCGGAGGTCAATAATGGCGCCATATTCCCGGAGAAAGTCCATCCCAAGGATTAAATCGCGGGAACTCTCGCGTAGAACCAGACAAGTGGCGAAAAAAGCAGCACCGCGAATTTCTACTCTCGCCGTGCATAAGCCAAGTAGAGTGAGGACTTGGCCACCTGCAGTGCGAACTGGTGCTCCGTTCCAGGTCAACGTAACGTTTTTCAGAACCCTCACCAGTTTGCCACTAAGAATGGAGTAATCGGCGCCGGTATCTACAAGAGCAATCATTTTTTCTGCCGTCGATCAACACAGGCATGTCCAGTGAAATCTTGTTGGCGGGAACTGGTTCTGGCGTCGTCGTGTTCTCGTTGTTCGGCGGTCGGCACGATACGAGGTCTTCAGCGCGTCGAGTATCAGCGGCCCCGCCTCGGAAGGTCGCTGACGTCAGTTTTCCCGGCGTGGACTTGGTGATCTTCCTTGCTTCGTCCTCGAGGTGGTATCACGAGCAGGGAAATATCACCGCGGTAATGGTGAACGTGACTGCCGCTGCGATGTGCCCGGAATGCGCTGCTGCTCGATGAATTCTGCGATGCCGGGAGGCCTCTGACCAAACCTAGGTCGAGGCGAATCGATGGAAAAACCCCGCAGGCCGAGTCGTCGATAGGGGCACCCCGATACACATGACCAGCTTCGCTGCAGTGGTAACACAGCGGTCGTCGGTCGGGTGCTCGCCAAACCTCTCATTTCCTCGCGGGCGTTCGGTGGTCGTCGAAGTACGGTAGCGGAGTTGTCGGAGCGGCTTGCGCCGATTGCAACGCGACTGGCGACGCAACATAAGTAGGTGCGAAAGCTTGGGCGGGGCTTAGTACTGTTTCTGCGTAAGTCTTCCGCCGGGACTCACTTGGCAGAGGTGCGCTTCACTGCTGGAAAGAGATGCCTGCAGTGCCTGCTGTACTTCGTTGCGTACGACGCTGGCGAGGGAGCTGACTGGCTGTGGCGACGTACCGTGGTGCTTCTGCAGCTCGTCGCGAACCACTGAACGAATCAGCTCGCAAAGCAAGGCGACGTCGCACCCGAAGCCTACCGGCGTATGCGGAGTGCAGGCGGAATTTACTTGTCGGTTGTGCATATTCGACCGTTGCTGCAGCGTCTTCTCTATTGCGGTGGCTTTGGTGAGGAACTCCGCGGCAGTCCTGGGCGTATTCCGAACAAGACCGCCAAAGAGCTGTTCCTTTACGCCTCTCATCAGATGAAGCACCTTCTTCTCTTCCGACATGCTCGAATCGGCACGCTGAAAGAGACGCGCCATGTCCTCCACGTACATCGTGACGCATTCGTTGGGCTTTTGGACGCGTGACTGAAGGGCTCGCTCCGCTTTTTCCCGGTGATCGGGGCTGGAGTAGGTCTCCAGTAGCTTGCACTGGAATTCAGGCAATGATGACAGGGCACATTCGCGGTTCACAAACCACGTGCGAGTGCCATCCTGGAGGCTGAAGTAGACGTTCCTGAGTTTGGCCTTGTTGTCCCACTCGTTAAACGCAGCCACGCGCTCGAGCTCCGCCAGTCAGTCTTCCTCGTCTTCAAATATGTCGCCATGAAAAGCCGTCGGCACTTGGGGGTTCAGCACCGTTAGGTAAGTCAGCGTCATCCGTAGAAGTCGCAGTGGTCATAGTCATCACTTTATCCTGGAGGTTTCCAAATTCTGGGGCGAGGCCTCGTATTCGCCGGCTTGTGCGGTGAACTGGAGTCAACTCCAATTGTGCAAGGTTCTTGCTGCCCAGTGGGGTCTCCTGCATAAGTTTAGTGTACCCCGCACCTCCACCGAATTGTCGCGTATACCCTGCCGAAGTATGCACGGTGAATGGGGATGCGGGCGTTTGTACTTCCCGAAACCTAACCGTTGACGCGCGATGCCGAGACTAACCTCGTTCTCTTCCTCTGCAGTCCCCTTGCTGCACCACACCATGTGGCACTATATATATATATATATATATATATATATATATATATATATATATATATATATATATATATATATATATATATATATATATATATATATATATATATATATATATATATATAGGTCACTTCATTTGCGGTTTGCCCCCCCGCCCTCTAGAAATAGTTGGTACGCCACTGTCGAAGTTCCAGTTGTTGAACCACGCTAGACTTTCGTAGCGCTCCGGCGAGCTTACTGGGCCTTCAGACAATGATTCGCTACATGTGGGGGGCTCCCCAGATTATTGCAATAGCACAGGCGATGCTGGAGCGGTCATCATGTCTACTGACTTCGAATTGGTGTGCTAGGTCAGCTGGGATAGAAGGCCATGCTCCGGTGGCAGGTTTCGTAGCCTGCAGTTAGCTCCGTGCTCCACGGTGACGTTGGTCTTGTTTTCCCAAATGGGGCTGACTCCTGGATCTGTGGGGGTGCCCGGAAAATAAGCGATCAAGTACCTCTAGCCGATGCCACGTTCTAGTCACGGTGATTCATTACACGTATCTTTAAGGCGCCAAAAGGCAGCACATGGCACACAAGAGAGGACAACGTGACCGGAGCGCCACTCGCAACTACTCTATTTTAACAGGAAACACGTTCATAAATACCCTAAGTGAGGGCCTGCACAACAAACACATTAAAGCATCAAGTACGGTAAGATAAGCCTCATTCAACAAACTTCTTTTCTGTCTTTTACAATGGTAACGACGTTTCGATAACATACCAGCTACCTTCTTACTGATATAAAACGCTTCAATTTATTCCCTAACTTTCGTATTTTTGCTTCTGGCCAGCATCTACGTGTCACGAATGTATGTCTCACAAGAACGCGAGCTGCAGTTTTTAATCTGCTTTGTTATATTAGGGCCCTGTTTATTTTGCTCAACGTTTCGTTCATGTTCCAAGATCCGCTCATTTACACAGCGCCCAGTCTGTTCAATAAAGGAACAACCACAGGAGTAAGGAAGTTCATACGGTACATTTTATCAATTGTCGCTCATATGCTTGGTTCTGCAGCCTCTTTCTTTTTCTTTTACTTTATCTATCCGAGAGCAAAGACCCCCGAGCTTCCTAGCAGTTGTAAAAACGAGCGCGAAACCATGCCTGTTCACTACATTTTTCAAATTGTGGCCCAGCTTGGGCACATATGGCACGACCACAGGTCTCACCTCTTCTTGAGAGACTTTTGTCCCAGCTCTCACAGCCCTTCTCTTCATTTATTACAAGAGGCTATCCGTGAACCCCGTTACAAGCGCACCAGGGAATCCCTCTGATCCTGAACATTTAATTTTCTAAACTCAAATGTACCTTGTGAATACCAGATTTCCTGAGTGTACATTCGAGGCAGAGTGCAGCAATTCCTCTTTTTACTAGATTGGAACGGGATGTCGAATGGCAGAAGCGCTTTCTTTGAACGGAGACCATAGCGCCAAAAAGCCAACCTGAACAGAACTCAAGTTTTATATCTAAAAACTGTAAATATTGACTCTTAGGCAATCAATCTGTAACATGCAAGCCCTTTCCATTTTGTCTGATTAGGGATAAAACATTGCCCACAGCTTCTGCTTAGTTGAAGCTTCCGTTCTTGGTCAAAATTATCAAAAAGTTTTCCACATATCTAAATACTTTAAAAACCTTGTTATTTGCTAAAACCTGGGGCAGAACTTGATCCATTTGTGAAAGAAGTATTTTACGTAATACTGGTCCAACGCAGGATCTAATGCATATGCCAGCTTTCTGCAGCAAGAACCGCTGGACTAAATTTATAAAAGTGGACTCTAAGTAGAACTTTAAAAGACCTCCGATTGACTTCCGTGCATCTGTCGCTGTGACGCGAACGAGACGTCCAAAGCACGGCGCGTACGAAACTACCGGCACTACGCGCACTATGCAAATATCGCAGATCGCTTTGAAGAAACACGAGTGCCGGCAACGCGTCCTTACGGCGTCCGCCAAAGGCGTATACGGCTTCTGCGATTCGCGTGGGCAACGCCGTAGTTGACGCCGCAATATCTCCACTCTGCACGGAGCGGTGGACGAGGAAGATATCGTGATGATAGTGATCTCAATAAAGGAAGGACGCTTGATTTGGCAACCCGTGAGGAAGCACGGCGAAGCGTCGAAGATATCGTGACCCTGGCAGCCGCCGGAGAAGAACGTACCTCCTCCCTCGCCTGACCACTTTATGGCCTGACCCCCGTTGCCTCGCGCGTCACAGGAGAGGGCACCCATCCAGGCCGCGTTCCTCGCTCACGCACGCGAGACTGAAACGCGTTCGCCGGCTCACCCTCACAGGTTTTCAATCACACGGAACCTCATGGCGACGATGACGCTGACGGGGGAAATACGCCTGGAGTGTCCATTTAATTCCTATCGATATAAAACAGCACGCAGCACACATGAGAGGACAACGGAAGAGAGCGCCACTCACCACTACTTTATTTGCACAAAAGATACGTGCAGTCAACAGCAGAACTTTACGGGATGCTGTTTCCCCTTCAAATGTGACTTCCTGCACTGTTAAAGCATGACACTTCATATTTAATGACTCACTTTTCAGGTGGCGAATGCTACTACGTACAGGAACATTTAATTCGTGGCTGTGTGACCACGCTTCGCGAGAATTCAGCGTCTTGGCAGATCCTGCGTCCCGTAAACTTTTGCGGTCTCTCAGTCAGCGCCTGCGCAACAAGCACACTCAAGCATCAAGTGTGGTAAGATAAGGTCATTTCCACAAAGCTTTTTTCTGACTTGTACAATTATAACAACGCTTAACCAACACACAAGCTACGTTTCTTACTGATATAAAATGCTTCCATTACTTCCCTAGCTTGGCGCTCTTTGGCAATAACTGGCCCTTTCGACACTCAACACACGCACATTCATTCATTCATTCATTCATTCATTCATTCATTCATTCATTCATTCATTCAGTCACTCATTCATTCAATTCGTTACCTTTCGTATTTTTGCTTCTGGCCAGAACCCACGCGTCAGAAAACTATGCCTCACAAGAACGCGAAGGGCAGTTTCTAATATTCGTTGGTATATTGTGCTTTGGTATTTGCTGCATTCAGGGAGTGTATTGAAGAATGTGATCCTGCTTATTTTCAGAACTCTGTAGGAACATTTATTGATGACTTTTTACTCCTTTTCAAATTTTTCTTTGAGCCCACTCCACTTTTATAAGTTTTGTCCAACGGTTCTTAATACAGAAAGCTGGAAGGCATTGGATCTTGCGTGAAACCAGTGATATGTAATATATTGACACGTGTACATGCTTATCTATATAGGATGACCACGTTTCACTGCCTAACAAATGTTGGCAGTGACCCGCGTGTCTTCAACAAAGTTTTCCACTATTCGCGTCACGCATACACGTAATCAGAATACAGAAGGTTTGGTGACAGAAAGCGGATGGAAACACCGATAACATTCCAGAAACTTCCTATACATGCAAGCGCGTCCCGCGCTGGGCGATCACATTCGTTAGGCGGTGACACGTGGTCACCCGATAAAGATAAATATGTACACGTGTCAATATTTCTATCAGAAGTGGACCCAGTTCTGCACCAGGTTTTACCAACTAACAAGGTTTTTACAGTCTTAAATATGTGGACGATTTTTTGATAATATTAACCAATGACTGAAGAATGAACTTAACAGAAGCTGCGGGCAATATTTTATCCTTTTTCAGACAAGATGGAAAAGGATTTTATTTCACGAGTGAATTGACTAAGCGTAAATTTTTAGATATGAAAGTTGAGTTCTGTGCATGCCGGCTTTGTTGGAGTTATGCTCCGTGTGCAAAGAAAGGGATTCTGCCATTCGACTCCTCCCATTCCAAAAGAGGACTTGCTTCACTCTGCCTGGAATCCGCGCTAAGGAATTTTGGTATTCACAATATGCACTCAAGTTTGGAAAATCAAATGACCAGGCTGGCTTCAGGTGCATTCCATGGCGCGCTTGTAACGGGGGTTGCTGACAGCCTCTTGCAAAAAATGAAGAGAAGGGCTGCGAGATCTGCGGCAGAGGTCCCTCAAGAAGAGGTCAGGCCGGTGGCCCTGCCATATGTGCATAAATTGGCCCAGAATTTGAAGAAGGTAGTGAGCAGGCAAGGTGTTCTGCTCATTTTTACAGCTCCTAAGAAGCTCGGAAGCCTTTGCTCTCGGATAGAAAAAGTTAAAAAAAAGAAAGAGGCTGCGGAGCCAAGCATGGGCGACAGTTCATAAAATGTGCCGAGGACGTAGTGTATAATATTCCCCTCTCCTGTGGTTGTTCCTATAAAGGAAAGACTGGGCGCTGTATAAATGGGCGGATCGTTGGCCATGAAACAAATGGTGAGCACAATAAAGAGGGCCCAAATATACTAAAGCATAATAGAAACTTCCCCTCGAGTTCTTGTGAGATACTTTTCTGACGCGCGGATTCTGGCCAGAAGCCCAAATACGAAAGCTAGGGAATAAATGGAAGCATTTTATATCAGTAAGCAAGGTAGCTAGTGTGTTGTTGAAACGTTGTTATTATTGTTTAATTAAAAAAAAATTGTTGGAAGTGCCGTATTTTACCGTACTTGATGTTCTACTGTGTTTGTTGCGCAGGTGGTGACTGAGGGTACTTACGTATACGTGTCTTCTGCGAAAATAAAGTATTTGTGAGTGGCGCTCTGTCCCATTGTCTCTCGCTTGTGTGCTGTGTGTTCTTTTTTGACGCCTTAAAAATAGGTATAATGAATCAATACCAATTGCTCAGCCATAAGTTCTTTTTAAGTGACGGTGAAAGCCGACGAAGTGTCGAAGCTGTGAGATAAAAATTTTGCTTTTATATGGGTAAACTTCTGTACAGCAATACAAGTAGCACACAAGCACAATAATGCATAGCAAACTCCACGACAGTCGGCAAGCAATATGTGATCTGCGGATCAAGCGCGTCGGCTTTTATATACGACTCGACGAATTTTCCAGCGTATTCGCTGGCGCCTGCGTTCCTTCGAGAATGTGCAACGCTATACCTCAACTCACCCCTCTAGATTCAAGACAGTTATTCGCACCTTTTCTTCCTGTATAAAGTGGTCCATGATTTTATACCTTCCCCAAAGCTTCTTTGCGCCGCAGCAGCATACCTGTTTGCGCCGCAGCAGCATACCTGGTAGCATTCCACATTCTTTTCCCGGCCTTGCTGGAAGACAGTTCTGTGTATCACTCGACTCTAAAACACACAATAAAAACTGTGCCTGAATTGAAATACTTCAGAGTTCATGTCCTGTGTTTTGTGTATCTGTAGATAATCATGTGTGATTAGCTCCCTTTCATTCTTTCTAGTTTTCTGTTTTTCCCTCTTTGTCTCTCTATCTTGAATTTCTTTTTTCTACCACATTCATGTTTTCTGTACATTTTGTCTCACATCTTGCTCGTTAAGTTCATCACTACGAAGTCTCTCTGCTGTTTCTGGGCACTATAATAAACATTTGAATGATTGATTATCAGCGTAATATACAATTCTGCTTTTTAAGTATGTACTAGTATATTATTTCATTGCAGTAGCCTTCCTTCAATTGAAAGAAAGGCCATGAATTAAGAAAGTGCATTGAAATACTATCAATCTGATCATATGCGTCGTGCTATTAACTTCCTCTGAGTTTTAATAATGGTTGGCTACTGTATCTAGTGTTACGCAAATAAAATAATATACCACAACAATTATTGCGTGCCTCAGGGGACGAATTGAATATATTTTTCTCAATCAAAACATCCTAGCAGGCTGAAAACAATAACCAGAATCTTTTTTTTTTTGTGGTGACGAAGTGTATAGTTAGTGCAAATAACCTGTTTATATATATATTTCTCCTAATATGCAAATGAGCTGCGCCCATACATTCGGATAAGCGCTTCAATATTACGGCTTGGCAAAGGGCAATGAAAGACGCCTATTAAAAGCCTCCAATTCTCAAGGTTGTATTATCTGACGGCATGTCATTTGATTACTGTCCCGAAAGACAAACTTGACATGTTGAAACCAATTACAATAGAAAGTGGCCTTTACACTGTGAAAATGTTTTCTAGCAGTGCACTCAATGTGAAGGCCTCAAGATGCGGTGTTCATGCATCAAGACAACCTAGAATAATAAATGAGGTGCTCCATGGGCCAGATTTGACAGAATATAGAATCTAGATCAGACAAGTTACGAATTAGGTAAATTTATCTGTTATAGAAGTTTTTTGTGAGTGGTACAGGTGTTTCAGTTCTTTTTTACAGATTTTCTAAGAACCTTGTTTTTCACGTTTCTTTTATGCACTAGCAAGCATAATTTTATTTACACGGATGCTTTATCTGTATCCGGTGACTGTATTTCACCGGCTTAAAAATGCTAAACGTTATGGCTAGCCGCAGTATGTGCCTGAACGTATTGGAAGTTTTACGAATGTTATCGATGATTCTGTCGGTTGTCTCTTGTTGACGGAACTTCAATATTCTGACTGCATACGCGACACGAATAGTGTAGTAGTTTCTGGAAGGCGCGCGGGCACCAGCGAATACGCTGGAACTTTCGACGACAGATGTATGCAAAACCGACGCGCTTGACCCGCAGATTAGATTTTCGATGACTGCCGACATTGCTAGCCGCTATCGTTGCGATTGAACCTGCACGATTTTTCACCGTCACTACTACGTCACAATGCTTCCGACGTGGATTTTTTCGAAGGTACAATTTGCACGCCTAATTCCTACATTGTTGGCTCTTCAATGAGCTACCAAAAAATGAAATGATACAACAGTTTTTGATATGACATGGCTTCGTTGTGCAGGTGTTTGCAAAGCGATCTTAGAGACAGACGACGCGTGAGCACGAGCGCTGATGTCGATATATTGTGAACTATTGTTACTTCAAAGATACAAAAAAAACTGTTGTGGCAGGCGCACATTCATTATTCAAACGTGTTTTTCATCCATGAAAGAACACCCAGATCACTAACTCATTGTTCCAAGCTTACTTCACAGCAGGCTGTTTTAGGCCGGACTTTGATGGATTATGACCAAATATTCCAGCAACAGTGCGTCGCAGCCGAGGAGCGAGCTTCGACAACCATCAGACCTTCTGTCCAGTGGTTGCGTGCCCTCTTCCTCCGACCAACGAGAAGCGAAGCGTTCTCTTATCGGCGCGTGCCGAAGCATGCGGACGCGTGCCCCTGGTTGGGCTTTTAGGCGCCCGTTTCTGCGGCAAGAGTCGGCGTCAGAAGCGCTGTAAGCGATTGTGAAAAATGAAAGCGAACGCGGAGGGCAGTGGGTGATGTAAGACGCGAGGAGGAAAGCGCAGAAGAGGGCGCTGCGGAACTACGATGTTGAAGGCGGAGCACGTTATGGCGAAAGGTTGAGAAGCGTAGTGTGGTGACGATTGCTACAAGGTGGCACCAGAGTAGGGCGTGTCGTTTGGGTCTATCGGTGGCGGCTGCTGTGAATCGGGGCCACTCGTCACCCACGCGCTGGCTATCGCTATCACCAGGTTAGCGAGGGAGTCGCATCGCATTTCGCTCCGTTTTCAATGTGCCTCACAGGAAAATCTGTCTAGCGAGGCACATTGAAAACGTTAGGTACCGCCAACGAGGAAAACGCCAACATATCGCGAATGAAAACAGTTACAGAGCTCCGCTCAAATTTTGCACTAGGGAGTATCGTAACCGTTGGAAGTTCTTTCAGCCTCCGGCACAGTTTAAACCGGGAACATTGCTGGATGTCCATTAGATGTTTCATGCGGACATTCAACACCTCCTATAAAAGTTGAGATTGTTCTAGTTTACGTGAAATTAACGTTCATGACACTGTTGAAAAACCTGTTTTTGTATTTCGTGTTGGATATTTCCTACATGGTTTGGATTTTAGCGCAAATAAACACACACAAAAGAGGGAAGGACACAAGGGCACTATGATGTCCTGTGCGCCCGTGGTGTGCTGTCCTCATTTTTGTCCGTTTTCCTTTGTGCTACAACGGCTTCAATACATATCAATAAACTCGGCCAGGAAGTTTTAATGGCCTGGATATTTGTACAGGGCTGAGATGCACCATAAATAAATTACCAAGATGAAGTTTTGTACTTGCGCCTTTGTTGGGGCATTAGTGCGTTTTTATTGGGACAATGTATGTGGGCTACAAAAGTTCAATAATATTAGAAAAATAAAAACGCGCCTGAGTGTGGCAGGGCCACCGCGATTTTTCGTTTCAATCGCGTGGGCAGTGTTTGACCCATGTAACGTTTCGCGGAGCCTCCATGACTGTCCACCGGGGTGCTTTGCTCCTGCCGTTCCAGTCGCGTGCCCACTGGCCGAACCACGCATAGTGTGGCGGCGCCTCCGCGAAGTCCACTAGGGTGGCGTTTCTCTGGGCGTTCCGATCGCCTGTACACTGTAGACTGTACGCGCCTAATTTTTTGTCCCAAGCCCAGAGGGGGCCCGTGATACCAAGCCCGGCCCGGGCGAACAGGACCGAGCCCAGCTTAGGCCAGTAGGGTAATGTGAAATACTTCTTTAAGGACTTGGTTAAAAGGTACACAAAAACCCGGGGCACTTCGCCGACCAAATAAAGATTTAAAAGAAAAGAAGACGTTTTGGCTCCCACACGGGAGCCTTGTTCACAGGTAAAATAAAGAAAGGTGCTCGAGCAGCTCGCTTAAATAGTCTTGAACACGTGACGCGGGCAGCGCGCATACACTGACGGCAGATTGCCATCGCTGCTGTTCAGAGTGTGTGGCGTAGTCTGAATCATGAGCGACTCAAGATAAAGGCGTCGAGATAGCACTTTTTCCCTGGCAAGGACACGTGCCTTCCCTCAGTCGATTGCGTGGCCGCTTGAAGTGGCATGCTCAGCTAAAGCACTGGATTTCACATTTTCTTTTTTGACGTCATAATTGTGCTGTTTAAGACGCCTTTCAAAGTCACCAGTTTCGCAAATGTACACGTAGTCGCAATCCGCGCATGGGACAACATACACGCGCGGAGAAAATGTGCACGAGACAAGAAGACTATGCAGCCTACGTAAGCGTGGTCAGGCGGGAACTATCAGCCTGTGGTTACCCGTGCTCGTTCTTGAATGCTGTCGAACGGCAAACGGCACGTCCGCAGTTACCCTATGCTGCCTCTAGTCAAAAACGCGCCGGAATACCATATATCCCGTCCACAAGTGAAGCTCTAAGCCGTATTCTGCGTTCATACAATGTTCAAGTGGCACACATTCCAAACCAGAAACTACGGCAATCACTCGTCAGTGTTAAGGACAAATTACCAAAAGAGAAATTCCCAGGTGTTGTGTACGTTGTCCCATGCGCGGATTGCGACTACGTGTACATTGGCGAAACTGGTGACTTTGAAAGGCGTCTTAAAAGCACAATTATGACGTCAAAAAAGAAAACATGAAATCCAGTGCTTTGGCTGAGCATGCCACTTCAAGCGGCCACGCAATAGACTGGGGGAAGGCACGTGTCCTTGCCAGGGAAAAAGGGCTGTCTCGACGCCTTTATCTTCAGTCGCTCATGATCCAGACTACGCCACACACTCTGAACAGGAGCGATGGCAATCTGCCGTCAGTGTATGCGCGCTGCCTGCGTCACGTGTTCAAGACTATTTAAGCGAGCTGCTCGAGCACCTTTGTTTATTTTACCTGTGAACAAGGCTCCCGTGTGGGAGCCGAAACGTCTTCTTTTCTTTTGAATCTTTATTTGGTCGGCGAAGTGCCCCGGGTTTTTGTTCACCTTTTAACCATGTTTCATCCCGACCAGGCGGGCTTCCGTCAAACACCAAACTTCTTTAAGGACTGCGTACACTGCTAGCTATTCAGATTTCAGAAACGTGATCAAGGGTCCCTTGTGTTTTCAAGCAGCGTTAGGACAGGTCTGATGTACTGGAAATGGAAGGGCACAAGGTGGATGTCCTCAGCTCCTCAAGGACTTTTCGTCGAGTTTTCGTCGAACACTTGACTACTCAAGGACTTTCGTGACAAGCCCTGCCATGTAAGCGATAGATGGTTAGATGGATGTTATGGGCGTTCGCTATGGAACGGGGTGGTGTTCTGCGCCACCAAGCTCTAGCTAATATACTGGCTAATATCCTACCCGAGTTAGAAAAGGAAAAAATAAAAAAAAAACAAGATGAACTCCGACAACCACAATTTCTGGCCCCCTATTGCGAACTTTGCTTTTGTATGTCTTTTCCCTACTCTTCTTCCACTAATCTTCCAATCGTCATCATCATCATAATCATCATCATCAGTCTGGTTGCGCCCACTGTAGGGCAAAGGCCTCTCCCATACTTCTCCAACTACCCCGGTCAATCTTCCAATCGCCTCTTATGAATCTCTACTGGGGACATGTTTACTTTTCCCTAGCTCTCGCTGGACCCAAGGCCTTCAAGGATGCCAGTGGCGGCTAAGTCGACCGCTGGGCAGATGTCTTAACATTCTAATAAAACAAGTTCCATGGTTTCCATAGCTTTACCGCCGCAAGCACATGCTTCTTCGTTCTTATAGCTCGCTTTAGGTGCGTGTTCTAAGGCATCCTGATTTTGCTTCGAAAAGTAGTGACATCCCTTTGATTTGTCATAAATTCTTTCTTTCATAATTTCATTTTTCCTTCTCAAGTAGTTACTCATGGCAGGTTTCTTCTCCATTGCCGACACCCATGAAAATATTGCAGCCTCTCTGATTTTCCGCTTGACGTTCTTTGTTGCTGTATTGCTCACCCTACAGGGCTCATACTTGCTGGAAAGCTTCCGAGTTCTTTTCTTCCACTGTGAATCAATATTTTTCCTATGCAGATACCTCAACACTCTCCCAGAATGATTCACTTTCTTCCATATTCCCTCAGTCGTTCTTCATGATCAATTTTACTGTTAGCGTCCATCACTTCAAAACAATTCCAGCCCATATCACCCTGCACAGCTTCATTTGTAGTCTTCCCGTGGGCGCCCAATGCGAGGTGACCCAATGACCTTTGGTTCCCATCGAGACCTGATTGCGCCCCCGATGTCAAGCATGCAACCGCATTTCCAAAAGTAAGTCCTGGAACCATTACACCTTTCCACATACCCCGGAGCACCTCGTACCTATTCCGTCCACATATCGCTCTGTGCTTGATTATGGCTGCATTTCTCTTCGCGTTTACTGTTATTCTTTTTTCTTGTGTTTCCATAAATCTATTGCGTTCGCTTATCAATATACCAAGGTATTTATATTTCCTACCTGAGGTATTTCCTGGCCCTGTATTGCAACTGTCTGTTCACTGTTTTCATTGAATACCATAGCACTTCTTTTTCTAACGCTAAATTTCAAACCTAAATTCTCGCCTTCTTGTCTACAGATATTAGCGAGATGTTGCAAATCACATTGCTCGTTAGCTAGCAACACAATGTCATACCGATGATTGGCTATGGCCAACGAAGCCTACCGCACTGAAAAATAAGCTATCAGTATTTGGTGCAGCAAGCTAAATATGACGGAAATGATAGAGCATCTAAAGTATATAAACAAGACACTACAACAAAATGTTAACGCAAATGTTACTCCTTCGAAGATATAAACGACACATTCCCTTGGATACCTTCTCACTTATCCTTCATTGTATGAATGTGTAGGCTGCCACGTGCCGACCGCTCGAGACACCGAATAGGTGGACACCTGTGATTGTCATTTATATCGGTTTAGCATATGAATGGTCCACTTACAAGGCATCACTCACTTTGCGGTAGTATATATTTGCTAGTAGATATACTACTAATAACTAGCACACAGCTAATCTTTGTAAACAATCCAGAGGAACAGAAGGACCGGCAGGGTCACACCATCAATATAGCCCCGATGTTCTTGTTCATCTCTCGAAGAGGAAAATAAGCTAGTGGTTCAGCTGTAGGTACTGCGCATATGAATAAACGTATTCAACGTGCATGATCTAGAAAAGCAAAATCTACCTTGCTACAGCGACCCTCGATTCGGTAACAGCATACCTTAATAACGGTGGAGCTGCAGGAAAGCGTGGCACATATTGGAGCAATGGTTCCTCTTCTTTAAACTGAAACATCACAGCACAACCTGTAGCACTTCCCGGCAGGCTAGGTCATTGCAAGGATGAATAGATGGATGGACACTATGAGTGTCCCGTTTGAAACAGGGGGATGGGTTTGCAACCTTCTTTGTCTAATGCCCTAGATATAGTTTCTTTAGAAAAAGGAGCCTTAAGCTGACAACTTCATCTCGTGGTGCGCCGAGGAGCTAGCATAATTGCACTTCTCCGCTGGGGTGCCCGCCTAATGGAACGGCGCAGCGATAAGTAAGCAGAGAGCACTTTGGGGCTCGCAATAAATATATGCTGGGGCGTGGAATCCGAAAAGGCGCTATTAAAAATTGCCATTCTCTGCTTAAAATTGGTTATCTTGTGGGTGTTCGATTTTAACCAACGATTGGTAGGTCGGTTGGCCTTGAGAACACACGGTAAAACTACATATGACGCTGTGCAAGGTGACATGGTTTGGGCCTCTTTTGAAGTCAGATAAGCACACAGCAGAGTTAGTTCTGAAGAAAGACCCAGGGACATGGATCAAAATAAATGGACGGCTAAAGTGGACCAGTATCTGTACCTGAAAAGCGTGGACGCTGAATGGAGGAGGAGGTCAAGAAAGCTGGCGAAAAAATACACGGTGATTGAAAGTGTAACCCGACAACCAGGAGCCATCAAAACGTAAGTGAATGAAATAGAGACAGCCAATCGGGTGCAAAGACTGGAAACAAAGAAGACCATAAGGATTTATAAGAAAGGGAAGAAAGAAATTAGAAGGGAAAATGTGCACGATAATAGACGGGACAGTGCTTTGCTATGTGAGGCTGGAGCTGGTTGCCTAAAGACAATACGATACCGGAGGAAATATTCGCAACAAGATGAGCTATGTGTATCCTGCAGTAAAAATCCGGAGACAACTCAGTACATCCTAATCGAATTGGAAGAGATTCAGCAAATGAGACCGGTAGGTAAGGTATGCCTTCCTGAAGCGATTGGATTTAAATCAGACGGAAGGATCAACCTGACAGCAGTCAAGATAACAAAGAGACGCTTAATGTGTTGATGGAAGAAAGGCAGGCAAGAGATTGATATGACCGGATCCGCTACAGGCATAGGTAGCGGTAAAAGGTTGATTGAGGAGATTTGAGGAAGAAAAAAAAAAGGTTAAGGAAATACATACAACAGCTAGAATGAAATGCTTGTGTAGCATATTTGATTAATCGAACCAGGCTAGGTGACTATTTGTCGCTGCCCCGTTTCAAAGGAAATGCCAATAAATCATCATCATCATAGTGTCAATAGAACGAAAGGTGTTAGTAGAAGATTTTCGTTAGAAGGAGGGCTTTTTATGGACTGCGAGCATCTCTACCCTTCCTAAAAAAACTCGGTTTGAGTCGGTAGGCGAAGCAAAAGGGGAGTATTCTTCTACATGGGGTGGGTGATCGCGTTGCGACTACACTATCTAGATCAGCTTTACTTGCTCCCGTAGGAGGCTCCATGAGTTTGTACACGCTCTATATTTCTTATATCATAAGAAGCCAACAAACACGGAAACAAACACTGACACTTGGGGACAGTGTATGTTAGCTTTTTATGATATGACTAAAAAATAGGCCCTTTCGTTTAACCCCCTTTCCTCTCCCATATTTGTTCTAGTTCAAGATGGAGGTGAAACATATTTCAAACCAAAATTGTCGGCTCCCACGGCATGACATCATAGAATTATGGCGCCGCACTCTGGACACCTCGCCACTCTCGCCCATTACCTAGCAGGTTACCTACCGGGTGTGGTCATAAGTGCTCTTACGAAGAGATGGCATCGCCCTAGTCACTTTTTGTGTGCTTTGTTGTCGAAGCGTCTGCTGTATAAGGAATTGTTCTTGATTCCTACATGCGATGCGCCGGGGCACTATAACTTCTACACGTCAGAAATACCTCACAGCGCCAGGTGGCGGATGAAATTGACCATTTGCTAAGCCACTAGGTGACAAAAGAGACTGAGCAGTGTATAGTGACATTCAATAAATAATAAAGGTTGCTTCTGCAAATAATAATTTGGTAGTATGACTTGATGAACTACTCTAAGTTTATTTTATTTTATTTATTTATCATTTCTCTCCGCCTTTGACGGGCTATTACAGGAGTGAATTTAATATACATAAACAGATAAGTGCATATTGTTCTCGTAGACTACACAATAAAGAAAGAACACCAGAAAATGAAGCAGCAATGATTATATAAAACACAAAAGAATATAATAGCAAAAAAACATTATTGACTTATTCTAGCATAATATTACCACAGAACATTAGGGTATGGAACATCAGGCTACATCAGGGTGCAGAAGGCAGTGTTGTGCTTCTAAGAATTCGCTAACTAATTCTGACATTTGAATCTTGTAAAGAATTCCATTGCTGAATTGCCTTGTGAAAGAAAGTGTACCTTAGTGAGTAATTGCGCGCTGTGTACGGGGGTATATACATACTGTGTCTGTACCGTGATGTTTCCTGTGTCATGATTTGGAATTACATGCTATATCTTATTTTTACATCCTCACAAATTACTGAGAACAGGAATTGAAAACTTTCATAATCGATACGCTTTTAGAGAGGTGGGAGAACTGCAAATTTGCATAATTTGGTCACACAGAGAAACCGCCAGTATTTATTAAATACGATCCAATAAGTAAAGCGCTGGACTTCAAGTTTTAAGCAGTTACTTCGGATGCAGGGATCCCATACTATTTTAGCGTATTCAATTATGGGTCTTAGCAAGGTTTGTAAGCTTAAGTTTTAATTTCAGGGGAAGCCCAGTGCAGGGTACCATTCAGACCCCCACAATATCTTGTTGCCTTTTGTACAAAGTTCATTTACCTCAAGTCTAATGCAAGTCTGGTGCAAACACCAGACCTAGATATTTATATTTAGCTCGAGGACATTCATGACCATTAACACTATGAGAAATTTCGCATACTCTTCTTCCTACAGATAGAGATAAAAAACGATTTAGTTGGGTTAAGCCGCATTTACCAACGACCGCACCAGTCCTTAATTTTGTGTAAGTTAAGACTAAGTTCCGCCTGATCACTTACTGACTCTACTGTTTTGTACATTATGCAGTCGGCAAACAGTCTTATTTGTGTAGTGATGCCTTTTGGCAGATCATTGATAAAAAACTAGCAAGAAGGGGGACCCTTAAACCACCCTGGTTAACACAGATACCAGGGGAGATAAGCTAGATTGTTGATGTGCCAGTTTAACGTATTGTTCTCCATGTACTAGATAGGGACTGAACCGCCGGGTAAAAGCAGAATTTTTGAAGGCAACATTGATTTCATGCAAAAGCTATTTGTGGGAGACCTTTTCAAAGTACCTTCGCAAAGTCTAAGGATATTTGTATCAGTTTGGCCGCGGGTAAAACTGTGCACAGGAAAGTCATGTACAAGTTCCATATTATCAGTGATAGTGTAAAATACTTTCAGAAAGCCATGTTGATCTGGAAAATTATGCTTCCCGAAATAGGTCAGCATATGCTTTGATACAACTTGCTTTAGTAGTGATATTGATTGGTCGTTGCGAGCATCAGAAGTGAAATCGCCTTTACGTATGGACACAATTTTTGCGCCTTTCCATGCAGTAGGAAACAAGCGACTAATAATGGATGATCGAAAAATTAGTGTTAACTTGGATATCAATTCGGTGTATTGACACCTGTACTTGTTTGTCTACATCGGGCGACAAGTTTCACCACCTAACATATGTTATCGCACAGCGCAAGACGCGCCTGCATGTACCGGAAGTTTCTGGAATGTTATCGATGCTTCCATCCGCCGTCTGTGACGGAACCTTGTGTAATCTGATCGCATGTGTGCACGACGAGAATGATGTACTGCTTTGTGGAAGGCACGCGGGTCCCAGGGATTACTCTGGAACATTCGACGACTCACCCTCACACAAGATATTAACAGATAGATATAGTTACATCATAACCATTGTATGATCAGAGAGACCCTCACCAATTTCATACTTGTTGAGAAATGGGCGTAACCAACCAGATAACCATATCAGATCAAGCATTGAGGAATTAGTTCCACCCGCACGTGGACAACCTCAGATGACCTGAGCTAAACCATAGCCGAAAGCGATCTCTAGCAGTTCAGAATTAGTGGCTTCACCTTCCTCTAAACAGAGGGTCGGCCAATTAATTCCAGCTAGGTTGAAGTCCCCTAATAAAATAATGATCTCTTCATGCTTTAGGTGTACGTTCATAAAGCTTCTTAGTTATTAAGCACATTCACTGGGGAGTTTGGAGGTCTGTATATAGAAGCAATGAATGTTTAGCGATTACTGAGCTTTTCTTTAATCCAAATAGTTGTGGCGTCAGTGACATGCGGGGCGAATACTGAACGTTATACGGTCGTAAATTATAGGGCAATACCTCCTCCTCTTTGTTCGCGGTTTCTTTTCACGATTTTGTATCCGGGACGAGCGCCTTCGGCATCTAGTATATCTTTTAGGCCAGGTTTTGGTAAGTGCCATAATATCGGGATCGCGTTCAAATACTAAAGCCTCAACGCCTTTACCATTATTTAAAATGTTTCTTACATTTATGTTTATACCTTAACTGGTTAGATGAACTGTGATACCGTCAATCGTTATCTCTTTCTAAAGGTTACCTACATACGAGTTCATAGCGTGATTTCAACCATACACCCCTTTCTTTATTTTCACCTTGTCAAACATAAGCTTCACCTTGATCCCTATTTCTTCTCATTAGAACTACACTCCTGTAGCCACTGGCGGACCTCAACAGTGCGCTTCGAAAAATCTTCGTTGGTGTTGATTACTTACCTCGCAGTATAAAGCAGATTCGCACGACTTTAGTTTAATCTCGAAAATCTGAAAGGCTCAAGATGATAGACTGATATTTACCATCCTGTCGCTTTGGTAACCGATGAATCGGTTCAATTGAATCAATTTTCATGTTAAGGATTGTATTAAAAACGTCAACATTTACCTTTTTCCGTAGTTTCTGTTCAGTTTTGTGGACATCTTCTTTTATCTCTCTGATAAAGAGGTCATTTTGCCTAGAGCAGTTTTCGAGGCCATCAATTGTTTTGATGAGAGCATTTCTACCAAAAATTTGATTTACGGTCCAAGTCATCAACTCGTTTAGAAACGGTTGTTATTGCAGTTTAAGTTTTATTGGCAAGTTTGTCACGGTAAGCAAGCCTGGTTGGGGGCTTCGCACAAGATCTCTAATCTTTCCTCTGTTTTCCAAAGCATGCCTTCTATTTGAGCCTCAAAGGTAGCTTGTTTTTTCCAGTATTAATTACTTTTTCCAAGCTTGTCGTCAGTGTATTAATCATTTCATTAAACGTTTCTTCATTGAGAGGCTCGGGATTTTCTTCAACATCTCCCGAGCGAGCCATTAGTAAAGGAGCAATGGCAAAGCACTCAGACATACTATATTAGGAGTATGTGGACAAGGTAACACAACTAAGCATAGACAATCACTACGAAAACCATATTTTCGATCACCAATTTACACAAGGAGCGAGAAAGTCGGTGACATTGCCAAGGGCAAGGTTGACTTATGTTTGCCGAAGGGGTGTTCCTTTTAAAGCCAGAAAGCCAGCAAGTCAGAAATAATCAGGTGACGTCACGTCGCGTGTGGGAAGTGCGTTGTAGCTATAGTCCATGTGTGGCAGCCGCCGTGTTACTGGTTCACCAAAACGGGTGCCTAAGACGCAATCCGGCAAAGCGAAGGCGATGCAAGCTGGTATGAACGCCCATCTACAGTGGAAGTTGCAGAGGTGCTGATCCAACAGCACCCAGCTAGAGCCTGCACAAGGAGTGGTAAAGTCGGTGACATGGCTACGGCCGCGTTGCCGTGTCCTTAGAGATTGTGCATGAGATTGGAGTTATTTAGCGGAGTGATTGACTTTGGAATCAGCAAGTTTTCGTGCGCGCTAAGCCCGCCTCTACACATTGGGAACCACTTATATTTTGGTAGCTGGTTTGCCTTACTTGCAATTTGAAAGCAAAATGTATAATTAAGCCTGACATTTTTCACGAGGCTGCGCAGACATTAGTACACTGATAAGCCTGGTTATATTATTTATTTATTTTCCTTTCAGATATACATGTTGTGGTCGTTAATATTGAGCTATCATAAAATGTATTCTGTCAAATCATCTGCCGAAGTGACTGCTTAACAGCGTATAGTGGACCGAACTTGCCTCTGCCTACTGAAGAATAAGTCTTTGTGAAAAGCTTCGTTTATACGAAAATAAAACATGTTGTTCAGCCTGTCCCACTCCGTCTTTGTCGCCAAATGTAACCTCGGAGCGTGGAGATGACCGCCTTCTTTGGACACAGTGTTTTTTACTGATTGCAAGCGGCCCGCATTTATTGCTGCTTCAGCAATGTGTAAGATGTTGTAACTTTGAATATGACTTAATTCTTCTTTCGCAGTTTTGACAGTTAAGCCAATTCTATGTGATCTCACCTGTCTGGCATATTCATGTTTTATTGCTTATTTATTAGGCCCTTTGGTGTTTGCCAGACCTTTCCTGCTTGCCATCTAGGTGCCTTCTCCATGCCGTATCGATTAACCCGGCTTTAGCGCCCTTTGGGTCGCGGTGTGGAGCATCGTGTCCCTTTCTAACCGCGCTTGCACGTTAAGCCTCGCGCAAACCCTTCTCCACAGCATATGGACTATATCAATTAAAATTTGCATAGTATATGGTAAGAACATGTGCATTGGACTATGCGTCCCTGAGGATAGCGTGAGGGTTCCAGAGCGCGTCTCAATGGCCGTGGAGAAGGATCCAAATAGAGTCGTTAAGCCTCTGCTTTCTACGCACTAACTTTTGGCATTGAATGGGCGAATCTGCAAAAAATATCTTAACGAAGACCACGACAGGTGCCTTCTAGAAGGAGTCGACGCCCTTTCAAGAAGTGTTGGCATGAAGCACACAAACCTACATGATCCTACAAGGCCTGTCATATCTTCCTTTTTGGAAACAGCAGTTTGGCCATTATGCAGTCTTGCAAAGAAAGACAATTTGTGGTGCTTTCCGCAGGTGCTATATAGCGGTAAGCTTACAAAGAACTTTATTCCCGCAAATCTGAAAGCTTCAACGGTAAAGAGTAAGGTAGCTGCTCTGTGCAAACAGTTACAGCTGATAAATCTAGCCAACTCAATAACTGATTCTAAGTGTGACACGCTTAGTATGTTCTTCACGGCAAAGTCGCATAAACAAGGCATTCCGTTAAGAACGATGGTCAACGAAAAGAGTGCTTGGCAGCAGCATGTTGGTTTCTTTTGAAACAATCTAATTCACTTCGAGGGGATAACCCTTTCACTACAAAAAATTCAAAAGATGCCATTTCTCTCCTACCAGAAAGCAATCTGAGTGAAAGTGCCTTTTCACTTGATCTGGAAGAATTGTTGTATTCTGTGCCCTAGAAATAAATGTACGCTTCTGTTCAGAAGTGTACAGAGTATAATGGTGCGGTGGTATTCCAGAGTTCAGTGAGCATGATTATAGATAATTTCATGACATACCGTAGTTTTATCTTCAATTTACTGTTACCTGTTTTGGCAATGAATTTTATTTGCAAAGCAAAGGCATTTGTATCGGGTCATGCGTTGCTCCTGTGCCCGAAACATTTTTCTATCTTCTATTCACCGCGAGTTGCTACCTGTTTTCATGTACAAATTTTTCTGAAATGTTTTAGATAGGTTGATAATTTTATTGTTTTAACAAACTGCGTAGTTATGTCTAACAGCTCTACTGAACATATTTTAGCCGATTTACGACAAGATGGCAAGGCCCTTCTAATTACAACTGAAACCTCATCCCATGGTTCATTGTAGTTTTTAGACATCTTAATATTTTTTATTCAAGACCACGCTTGTTGATCATATAGCCCAAGGTTGCGAAAGGCTTTCATGACATACGATTCTGCACATTCAAAGCTCGTTAAGATAGGAATTGCCATGCTACGGCTGGAATCCGCCCTTATGAAAACCTGCGCACATAGGACGCAGGCTAGGTTGAGAAACAATTGGCAAAGCTCATTGCTGTGGCTATCCGTGGTCCGTCTCTGAAGCTGTCTCGCAGACTCTCTTGAAAAAGGTAAAGGGCCCCAGACGTACTCCCAGCACTTCAGCCCGAAAAGAGATAAGGTCCGAAGTAGTCCCTTACGTGCATGGGATGTCCCACAGTATGGAGAAGGCCGCCTGCAGGTACGATGTACCAGCAGTTCTTTTTTTCTTGCGCCGCGTGAACTAGCAGACTTCTGCCCACGTATTCTTTGCGAAGAAAGAAGGCTTGATGAGCAGAAGAAGCATTTCCTGGCCGTATGTTAACTGCCCAACCGCTATCGTGCGGGAAGGCCTATATAGGTGAATCCAGGGGGTGCGTTAACGACCGAGCACGGGAGCGCAAACTGTGGTTTAATTATAATGCAACCCGCCGTGGTTGCTCAGTGGCTATGGTGTTGGGCTGCTGAGCACGAGGCCCCGGGATCGAATCCCGGCCACGGCGGCCGCATTTCGATGGGGGCGAAATGCGAAAACACCCTAGGTGCTTAGATTTAGGCGCACGTTAAAGAACCCCAGTTGGTCGAAATTTCCGGAGTTCTCCAATACGGCGTACCTCATTATCAGAAATTGGTTTTGGCACGTAAAACCCCATAATTAATAATGCACTGCCTGGCCTGCAAGTGCATAATTGAATAAGCTTAAGATTGTAGGCAGAAGTAGCGATACTACTGCTCGTGACTTTTGGAAGCTTATCACAATGGAAAAAAAGGCACAGATTGCGTTAGTGACACTTCCATCTGCCTATATGCTAGAGAGAAGTATATTTCAATGTTCTTTTTCTTCACCGTGAAGAACTTATACGCATGCGCTATGCAGTGTGTATCTATTGTTTCCTTTCTTCTCAAGGGCGACCCAATAAACCAGCTGTGAGTTAGTGCACGTGGTGTCCTGTCTTCCGTATTGTCCGTGTTTGTTTGCGCTACAATGGCTTCTATACATATCAGGCAACTCGCACAAAAACTCTTATTGTGTTTAAGTTAGCTCATAACCGTTTATTAAGAAAACTTCGCTATTTATATATATATATATATAATAGGGCTAGGAATTGCATTAGTAACTTTTTAACTAACCGGTGCCAATTTATCACTAGTAATGAATTTTCTTCTCCGCATTCACTAGTGAAATCCGGGCTGCCGCAGGGCTCTCTACTGGGACGAACTTTATCCCTGCTACACACATGCGACATGAGCAATAATATTAAATATACACTAAGACTATTTGCTAATGATTGCGTAACTTATAGACGAATAATTAACCCCTGCGACACTGACACATGGCAGCCTGACCTCACGAAATTTACCGACTGGTATAAAAAGTTGCAATTGGAAATAAATTGTTCAAAAACTAGGGCTATGGCTTTCACTAGAGCTAGTAACCCGAGGCTTACCCATTACTCGATAAACAGAACCAGTATTGCACCTGCACATTTGGCAGATGCAAGTAGGGCACTACCTGAAGCGCGCCATGCATGCCAGTTGCCCCTACATGACCCTTTCCTTCTGCGGAGTTCTAGAGAAGTCGTGCTGACTTTAGAACAAGGTACTTGGAGCAATGTGCACGCGTTTTCACTGGACGTTGAAGACCTGCATTATGCGATTCCTCATGACGGAGTGCTCAGTGCCATTAGGAACAAGATCGAAGACTTTGGTGAAGCTAGGGTCAGTTCTGCAACCAGAGTGAATAGTGGCCAGGTTCTAGAACTGTTGACCTTTTTTCTTCATTCCACTGTCGTTAGTTTCAAAAACAAACAGTATGTACAACGCAATGGTCTGCATTGGATCGTCGTTCGCTCCCATTATTTCAGACATCTTTCTTATCGTCTTTGACAAATGTGTAATTAGTATTCTGGATCAGTCATGTGCTCCTTCCATATTGAGGTACGTCAATGACTACCTCTTGGTTGTTAACGTGGTTCCAGAGCCAATGATAGAGGACACTGTAGAATCGATAACTAACACTTTTAGAAATTTATTTATTTTATTTCATTTATTATTTCCAATGCTGTGAGCCCTGCCGGGCTTTTACAGGGTGGGAATACACAGCACAACGTTCACGCAAAGAACGCAGTAAAGTTTTCTTCAAAACAGTCAACCGTATTATTGCACGGAAACACACAATAATTCAAGTTATTCCACTCAACAACAGTCTTGACAATGAAAGACTGCTTAAAGACATCAACTCTTGGCACATAAGGCATTATAGCGTAATTGTGATTACTTCGTGGTGATCGAGGAGGCTTCAAATACAAACTGGAATTCAGGTTAAGCTTATTGTTATGGAGTTGATATAAAAACTTAAGGCGTGCGATTTTCCTGCGCACAGCCAACGTAGTGAGAGCAGCCCTGACGAGCATAGAGGTTACCGAGGGAGTTTTGTCGTAATCAGAAAAATAAGCCTGACCGCCATTCGCTGAATGCGCTCTAATTTATCTGTTGTGTATTGTTGATGAGGGTCCCAAATTATACAAGCATGCCCTAAATTTGGTCTAACAATGGTGGTGTATGCCTTAAGTTTAATATCTGGTGCAGCATCTCTCAATTTACGCCGTAACAAACCAAGCTTGCGCTGGGCTGATCCACATATGTTTTCGACGTGTTCATTCCAGTTGAGGTCACTAGTGATTGTTACGCCAAAATATTTCAGCTTTGTGGAACGCTTAATTACATTATTATTTAGAGCGTGCGAAAACATCAATGGAGTTTTCTTATTCGTAACGGTCATGAAAAGAAATTTATCAAAATTAATTTGCATATGCCATTTTTCACACCAGTTATAAATTCGACATAAAGCATCATTTAGTCTTTCCTGATCAGAAACACTCATAACGCGGCAAAACAAGAGGCAATCATCGGCAAACAAACGCACTTTAATCATGGGATGTACATCAGTTGCGATATCATTAATATACAGTAGGAACAAAACTGGACCCCAAACCCACCCCTGAAGTACACCTGATGATACAGGAAGAAAAGAGGAGCACTCGCCATCTACTTCAACAAACTGTTGTCTGTTGTGTAAGCCTGAATCCGCTTAATAATGAATTTACATTATACCCATAAAGCTTTTCAATTAGCTTGCTATGGCTAACCCTATCAAATGCCTTTGATAAATCCAGAGTGACGACATCAACTTGCTCGCGACAATTAAGGGCATCTGCAAAACTGCGTATTATTTCATATAATTGCGTTACAGTTGACAGACCCCTTCGAAAACCATGTTGTTTGTTGTAAAAAATTGGAGGCTCTAAAATGCATCGGAGGCTCTAAACTTCGCGTGCGAAAGGCCTTGTGATAGCAGCATTCGCTTTCTGGACCTCAATCTCCCTCTAATGAAAGCGCATGTCTGTTTCGAAGTTTGGCAAATAAAGTTAAGGATGTTCAGAGCTCTTTGCTTGAAATTTTCTTCTCGGCAAAAACACATAAGCCCAGCGTTCCTTTTCGATCCCTGAACGCTAAACTTGGCAATTAGTGGTATCATCTCACCTCAATAAGCATTTGTCAGCACTTTCCGTGGCTGACCCTCTTGTTGTGCCTAACTCGGAGGCAGTTGTAAAGTTTCTCTTGAAGTAGAACCCGGCTTCGTGCTTTGGTTTTAGCATAGATGTGGTCGATTTATTCTATTCTTTTCCCCTAATCAACTTCTTCAATGTGTTCAGAATTGCATCACAGACCAAACCGATGAGTGCGCATTCCAAAATATTTGTGGCATTTCGAGTGGGTCTTTCATGGAACTTTTATCCTTTTATTTGAGAATACCTATGTAATGTGGGAAGATAAAATTTTCGAGCAAAAGTCGGGGGTGTGTATTGGTGCCAAAATTGCCCCAATGCTTAGTAACATTTTTCTAAGTTATGTTGACAGGAAAGTATAGAAGGACTTAAATGGAAAGCATATTCGAATTTTTCGATACGTCGATGATTTTCTCATTTTAGTTAGGTCTAAGGGTGCTGAATGCGTGCCTGGCTTACTCGATGTTTTTTCTAAGCATGGGTCTGGACTGAGCTTCAAACATGAGTTCTCACAGAGGAACGTCCTGCAGTTCTTAGATCTGAATTTGACCTATTTGTCTAACCATGTATGCTGGCGATACGCTCCCAGGAGTGAAAAACCTCTTGTAAACTACGCGTCTTGTCACTCTAAGCTTGTTAAATTCGGAATTGTAACAGGATGTATTGGTATGGCTGTCAAAAAATCGTGTACTCATCAAATGTCCAGTAGCCTGATGGTCCAAGCCCAGAGATGCAGAGGCCGGTTTCCCAGATTCTGTAATTGTGGCTGGTGCTAATAAGATTATAAAAGCGCTGAAATGTTCGGAACTGCCCAAAGAAAATGTTGCGGTAAAAAAGTTGTTGTCATGCCTTATGAGGACGCATTGTCACATCGTTTGAAGAGCGTAGGGGCCAAGTATGGTGTGAGAGTTGTTATTTCTGCTCCGATGAAGCTGGGTAAATTAGGGGCAGCAGTTCAGAGGAAGCAGGGAGGCTTTAAACGGAATGCTGCATGCAAGGTAAATCATGTCAATAAGTACATCAGTTGCAAGAAGGGCGCTGTCTACCAAATTTCTTTATCTTGTGGTCAAACTTGCATAGGCCAGACAGGCCGTTGCATCAATATTACACTAATGGAGCATGCCAATTCATTGGACAAAAAAAACAGTAACCTGGCAAAGCATTGGAGTATTTGTAAATGCGTGCCTTTCTTTGACGATACACAATTGTTATTTTTTCAGTGACAAGACTACCAGAGGAGTCGCTGAAGCATTCCATATCATCAGAAAATCTAATAGTTGCGTTAGCAAAACATCTTTATTCTTGTCAGCGAAAGAAATGACATTGCTGCATAAAGCGTAGATTGCAAGGCAGGTACATCGCGTACGTGTGTTGGCTGTCCGGAGTTTGTATCTGATCATCGATGTATGACCGGGTGCATGCGTGCACAGTTTGTACGTATAAGTTGACTTCGTACTTAAAATAAATCAGTTGTAAGTTCAGCGCTGTGTTTGTCTCCTCCTCTTTCTGGTCCTGTCGTCTAGCGCTGTTAGAATTTTATTGTTACCATGGAACATCTACTCGCCCAATCCGCTGCCCTTCTGCAGGCGAGGGTGATTAAGCAGCTAATTTCATATGACAGTGCACACTCCAAGTTAGTAAAAAGAGGAGTTACAATCACTTGTCTAAATGAAGCTCTAAATAAATCTTGCATCCACAATGTAGAAATCAGCTTTAATAACCAGGCTTCAAGGCTACGCCTAGCCGGTTTCCCTTCACATTTAGTTTCTGCCGTCTGCGATAAGCTTCTTCAAATGATCAAACACGCAAGAGAGGGCATTATCAAAGAAAGGGCACTTAACTGGAAGAGATTACATGTGATTCCTTATTGACACAGGGCGTCCCAAAACCTCAAGAAGGTAGCGAAAAGGCACAGTGTTAATCCTCTCTTCAGTGTACCGTGTATGTTGGCCAAGATATGCCCTATGCTGACAAAGGGAATACCCATACCATGCTCTAACAAACATGCAACGCAGTACACGTCTTGCACAAGTAATGTCGTATACGATACACCCCTAAGTTGCCAACAGGTTTATATTGGTCAAACCGGACGGTGTTTCAATGAAAGGGCGCGTGAGCACAAGTGGGCCGTAAATTACAATGCGGGGGGCCACCTGGCTGAACACTGTAAACGTCACAATTGCCTTCCATATCATCGTGACACCAGGTTTCTGGCACGTTCTACATATAGACTAGAATGGGAGATATTAGAAGCTCTCTACATTGCAAAGGCCGAAGGCACGTGCATTAGCTACCCGCCACTGACGCTTACCGAAAAAGAGATAGCTTTTCTAATGAGATAGGAAGGTGGCGATGTCATGGTGGTGCTAGTCTATGGTGTATCTATATATAATCCTGCTTCGTCAAGAAATAATTTAGTTGGAAGTAGCGCCTTGTCCGTCGTACATGTTCCTCCTTTATTCCGCGTCTTCGTAGCGGTCATTTCTTCAAGTACACATAATAATGTATTTGGGAATCCGTTTATCCTGAAACGCTTCATGAAGTCAACACATCGAGGCAATTACTAGCAGCATGTGTACACCCTTGCCTGCAGTACAGGTGCAACCTTTATTCGGCAAACAAGTCAACTAAACTATCAGCCTATACGACACTGGTTTTTTCCTAAATAAAGTGCGCGTTCTTTTTTGAACCACCATCAGTCGTACCTCATAAACAAGCTTAAGTCAGACAAAAACAAAACAGCCCGTGCTACGTACTGCTTGAGCGCCGAATATACAAGAGCCACAAAAGGACACAAACGGGACTGGCGCTAACTTCCAACTAACGTTTAATACAGGATGTCGTAAATGTATATTGAAAAACAGACAAGAGGAAACAGAGAAGGCTAGAATGACCATAACTAACCATTTGTATCGTTGAACATGTGTGCGATACTAAACAATTGTCAGCAACTGCTGTCAAGAAGACATTTAAAACACTAAACACTTTATAAACATCCTAAACACTTGACAATTGAGGTGGCTGAGGCTCTTCTACGCAAGATGAACCAAATACGCGTGCTTAACCAGGTGTACGGTAATGAAAAATCTGATCACAAGAATTTCGCCCTCGTTGCATATCTGCACACGGCATCACATGGTCTCAAGAAGATTGGGGAAAATCCAGGCGTGAAATTCATCCTGTCCACCCCATACAAATAACCAAGTTGCAATCCCCTATTGCATTCAACACGGCGGCCGCTTTTGCGTTAAATATTTTTTCTTAAAGCGATAAGCTCCTTTTGTCACTGAAAGTCTATCACAGTCACTGACAGGCTGCTAAATTGATCTCTGTGCGTTGAGCAGCCATTGATAATTCGTTAAACTTACATTTGAAGGCACGAAAAGCACGGCACAATAACCGGCAGTCGCGTGGTATTTTTCAAAACTTCGCGCACAATAAATAAAGGCTGGGAAAACAGTAACAAGGACCAGCACAACGAGAACAAGGTGCTACTGAGCACGAGGTCGCGGGATCGAATTCCGGCCGCGGCGGCCGCATTTCGATGGGGACGAAATGCGAAAACACCCGTGTACTTAGACTTAGGTGCACGTTAAAGAACCACAGGTGGTTGAAATTTCTGGAGTCCTCCACTACGGCGTGCCTCATAATCAGAAAGTGGTTATGGCACGTTAAACCCCACAATTGGATTAAGAACAAGGTGAAAGCTGGAGCCACTTTCTTTTGGCTAAAACCAAATCTAGCTTCACTTGTAGAAGTTCGGATGTAATTTATATTGACATGTGTACATGTTTATCGGGTGACCACGTTTCACCGCCTAACAAATGTTATCGCGCTGCGCAGGACGCGCCTGCATGTGTAGGAAGTTTCTCGAATGTTATCGATGGTTCCATCCGATGTCTGTCACCAAGCCTTGTGTAATCTGGTTGCATGTCTGCGCGACGCGAAAAGTGTAGAACGTTGTGGAACACACGCGGGTCCCCGCGATTACTCTGGAACATTCGACGACTGATGTGTAAAAGCCTACGCGCTTGACCCGTTGATCAGATTTTTGACGATCGCCAAGATTGTTCGCTGCTATCGCTGTTCTTTGAGTGTAGCCTGCTTTTGAGGGCACAATTTCGCCCAATAAAATCCTAGTTTCGTTAATCACAGTTTTGCTGCCTTCTTCACCGTCATTGCTCCGTGACATCTGGTGGAGGTGCTTTATGTCCCTGTAGCCCACGCCGCCGACACGCCGTAATCCAACGCCCGGACCGCGAAGACTATACCAACGTCGTTCCGGAACATCGAGCAAGCTGGCGGCTACAGCAGCTGGCCCCGGAACAGACTTCTACCACAGACGACCAAGAAGATCGTCCAAGAAGATCGTCCAGCAACGACCAAGAAGACTGCCCCAATGGCAGACGCAGCGGCCCCGATATTTCTGCAGCAGCCCAGGGAGCCACCGACGTACCGCGGATTCCCATTTGAGGACCAGGAAAGCTGGCTGGAAACGTTTGAGAGTGTCGCTACGTTTAACAGCTGGAACAGCGACGACAAGATGCGACATGTTTACTTCGCAAGGGAAGATGAGGCCAGGACGTGGTTCGAGAATTGAGAAGCCGCCTTCACAATGTTGGACCTGTTCCGAACCGCCTTCCTGCAAACATTCACAAGCGTTGTGCGTAAAGAGCTCGCTTAAACTGTACAGAAAATACGAGTACTGCTTCCCAATAAGACCATAGCGATCTTCACGGAGGAGATGGCCTGTCTTTCCCGGCACGGCGACCCGGAATTGTCGGAGGAGAAAAAATTCCGCTTTCTGATTCCAGGCGTCAAGCAAGAATTTTTCGCCGGTCTGATTCGCAACCTGCCGAAGACCGTAGCTGATTTTTGCGCAGAGGCATCGACGATTGAGAAAACTCTGGAAATGCGCACCCGGCAATATAATCGCCAGCTGCTCACGCCGCAGTGCGCCATCCAAGGACTTGGTGCAGACGACATTC
Source organism: Dermacentor andersoni (assembly GCF_023375885.2). Lineage (NCBI taxonomy): Eukaryota > Metazoa > Arthropoda > Arachnida > Ixodida > Ixodidae > Dermacentor > Dermacentor andersoni. The sequence continues at coordinate 5,450,051 of NC_092821.1, forward strand.
AAAACACTATTAGGGCCATTGTGCGTGAAGAACTGCGCAAGGTCTTACCTTCGTCGCAGCTTCAAGTGGCCTCAATCCCCGACATCGTGAAAGATGAGGTTTAGCGATCGCTTAGAGTTCCTGAGGTGCCGCCTCAATCGCCGCTTCCCCAGCCTGAAGCGATGACCTAGGCCGCCGTCGCATGCCGCCAAGGTCCTCCTCCGAGACTGCACCAGGGCCCTGTAACGCCGCCATTCCGTCGTCCGCCGCCGCCAGTACGCCCACCCGTCAACCAGCGCACATACGCGAGGAAGACGGACATTGGGCGAGACCCCAACCACCGCCCTCTCTGCTATCACTGCGGAGATGCCGGCCATGTGTACCGCCGATGCCCCTAACGCGACTTGGTACTGAGAGGGTTCGCCGTCAACGGCTTGGGGCGAGCCCACGCGACATTTATTTATTTATTTATTTCAAAATACTGCAGGCAGCAATGGTGCCCTAGCAGGAGAGGTTTACATCAAGTGCAATGACAAAGATTTCACAAAGGAATCTACATTTGCACAATTAACAACAGACGCTGGTAGACAATTCCACTCTTCAAATGTGAGCGGTAAAAAAAGTTTTCTGAAAGATCTTCGTCCTCGCAAAGTACGGGCGGATAACATTCGAGCGGGTAATTGAGAAGACCTGTGTTGTGGGCGGGAAAGATGAGTTTGGCGCGGCAGACCGATTTTGCTCTGATAGATTAAAAAAATGTTTAGTCTAGCAATCTTTCGGCTGTCACGGAGGGGTTCCAGATTCAGCCGCTGCAGCATTCAGTAACAGACGAAGAAGACCGACAGTCAGATGCAATAAATCGAGCAGCGAGGCGCTGAATTCGTTCTGCTAATGCAATATCTTTAACGTAGTATATGGGTCTCATACTGCGGAAGCGTATCAAGGACTGGTCAAAACAACGTGCGGTATACCTCGAGTTTAAAACTTTACAGTAAGTCTTAATTTCTAGCGCAAAAAGAAAGTTTACTCAACGCTGTTAGTACAAACCTTCTTCAAATCTTTGTCCCATTTTAAGTTTCTTGTGATAGTTAGTCCTAGATGTTTGAGAGATGTTACTGATTTAATAGTTTTATTAGCAACGTGGTACGTATGAGAGAGTGGATTTTTCTTTGTGGTTATGGTCGTAGCAAATCTGTTATCAAACTTGATTTGCATACCGTTTCGTTCGCACCAGTCCGCGAGTTTACAGATGCTATTGTTCAGTAGTGTTTGGCAAGAGGAGCTAATGACAACACTATACATCACGCAGTCATCAGGGAAGAATTTTTTCTGTAACAGGATGAGCGATGTTAGAAGCAATGCCATTTAGATAAATTAAAAACAATAGAGGACCAAGCACGCAACCTTGAGGAACCCCAGACAATACCAGCAGATCAGCAGACCTCACACCCACACAGTCCACAAACTGTGAGCGATTATTCAGATAAGCCTGCAACCACAATATCAAGCTCTCAGGAAGCCCGGCATCCCTTTACCTGTCAATGAGTAAAGTGTGTGATACACGATCACACGCTTTCAACATCTCAACAAAAACCGCATCTATCTGCCTACAATTATCTAGAGCTGAAGCAAATTCATGTATAACCGAAATTAATTGTGTAGGTGTTGAGACAGCCTTCTGCAAACCAAGCTGACACTCAACGAGGAATTTTTTTTAAATCAAGTTGCTGAGATATATGGTCAGCTATTACATCTTCAAGAAATATACATCGCCGATCACATAGCCGACCATACAGTGGCCCAGCCCGGGGCCAGTCCGTCAGCCCATATCCGGAAAACTAAAAGCAGCTACCGATGTTCGTCGAACTGACGAAGATCCTCCGCTGATGACGAAGGTGCCGCAGACCACATAACAATGACGACACACCGCCGTCGCGACGAAACCTAGCAGCAAAGAATACGCCGATGAAAGACGACCTGACGACGCGACGTTCCAGCCACAGGTCGCCGCGATGCAGCCGTGATCCGACGCCAAGACCTAACTGTAATGCATGACAAAGAACCACCGAGCTCAACTGCTTCTCGACGGTCATGCAGTCACCACCTTAGTAGACACAGGAGCAGATTACCCCGCAATGAGTGGAACCATCGCAGCCCAGTTCAATAAAGTTAAGACTGCATGGGAAGGCCCTCAAACTCGAGCAGCTTGAGGACACCTCATAAGGCCGACTGGAATCTGCACGGCAAGAAATACCGTTAATGACCGGACTTACCGTGCCACCTTCGTTATCCTCCAACAGTGTTCACGAGACGTCATCATCGGCATGGACTTCCTGAACCAACACTGCGCAGACATCGAACTGAAGTTGAAATTGATAATGCTGTCGGAAGATAAAGCGTTTCCACCGGAGAGGTCTCGTGGTCTCCACGCCTTGAGTGTGCCCGAAGATCAAGTGAGAATCACACCGCGCTCCAGCATTATCATTTCCGTCGGCACCTAAACACCCGCTGAAGTATAAGGTGTCATCGAGTTCACGAGGGTTTCAGTGCGGGCTTGTTGGTAAGGCATCTTCAAGGTGTGCACGGTAGAGTGATTCAAAGACGGGGCAAAAGAAGACACACAGGGCAACTCGCAACGCTGTGTGTGTCCCTGTGTGTCTTCTTTTGTCGCGTCGTTTAATCGCGCTACCGTACAACCGTTCAAGCGTCATTGAGGGAGACCAACGTCTACGACTCCACCGTGAAATTTCTGTCGCCAAAGGGATCGCTTAACTGTACGGAGGAAGAACGATGGTGTTGCTGACAAACATCAGCCTGGAGTTCAAGCACATCAACAAAGGCAATACAATAGCTTACATTCAGGAAATTGTGGTCACCAGCAATGTGTTTGCCCTCTCCTATACTGGCGCATCTACCCAGATGACCGTAGTTCCTGAACGAGCCTTTCACATAAATGCAATCCTCCCGATGTGTAAGCAGCAACAGATCATACGTCTTCTACGACAATAAAAAGATAAAAAGAGTGTTTTTCGACGTCATCGAGGAGTCCACTAACGCCATTCGCAAACCATGGCATAATAACTGAAGAGTGCGCTCGACCACTCTGCGAGAGCCCTTAGCGAGTTCGCTGCGTGAACGTGACCCTATTTGGCAACAAGTCGACGAAATGCAGCGCGACATCATCCAGCCGTCGAAGAGCCGGTGCACATCTCCTGTAGTCTAGGTGAAGAAAAAGGATGGAACCCCATGTTTCTACGTCGATTATTATCGACGGAACAAGATCACGAAGGACTGCTACCCCCTCCCAGGGATAGACGACGCATTCGATTGGCTCTGCAAGGCTAAATACTCATCGATGGACCTCTTGTGTGGCTACTGGCAAATAGAAGTCGACCAGAGATATCACGAAAAGACCGCCTTAATCAGCCACATGGCCTCTACGAGTTCATGGTCGTGCCATCTGGACCATGCTCGGCGCCTGCAACGTTTCAGCACGTCATGAACACGGTGTTAGCAGGATTGAAGTGGCAGACATGTCTTGTTGATTTGGATGATGTCGTTGTCCTCGCCGGAAATTTGGACGATCGCCTTAGGTAGCTTGCAACAGTATCAGAGGCCATTAAGTCATCAGGGCTAACTTTGAAGCCAGGAAAGTGCCGCTTCGCTTACTCATTATTTAAAATTTAAAAACGTTTTTCCGCAAACAAACAGGGACAAAGAACAGGAGCAACACAAGGACAAGCGCTGATCCTTGTGTTGCTCCTCTTTTTTGTCCCTGTTTGTTTGCGCACAAAAAGTTTTTAAATAATGAATCTGTTCCAACTAGGCCGACTCGCTGTTATGCTTCCCGTACGGCGAGGTTCGGTTTCTACGCCACATTATCAGCAAATATGGAGTCCGCCCCGATACGCAGAAGACAGCTGCCATAGCAAAGTTCCCGCAGCTCATTGACAAGAATGCTGTGCGTAGATTCCTTGGCTTATGTGCCGACTAAGGCGCTCTGTCAAGGACTTCTCACGCATCGCGGTCGCTCTAACACATCTATCCAAATGTGATGTTGAGTTCAAGTGCGAAACGCCGCTGGCCAACGCATTTCAAGAACCCAAACGACGCATGCAGTCGCCGCCGATACTTGCACACTTTGAGGATGACGCCGATACCAAAATCCACACTGATGCCAGTAGCCTAGGCCTCAGCGCCGTCCTAGTCCAGATGAAAGACGAGCTTGAACGGGTGATACCTTATGCTAGCCGGTCGCTGTCAAAGGCGGAAGAAATGCCTCACCATCATTTGGGCTACAGCGAAATTCCGCTTTTACCTATATGGCAGGCCACTCAAAATAGTCAGCGACCATCATGCGTTGTCTTGCTAGATGACTTAAAGGATCGTTCAGGACGGCTGGCGCAGTGGAGCCTCAGACTGCAAAAATATGACGTCACAATAATCTAAAAGTCCGGACGAAAACACTCTGACGCCGACTGTCTATCACGCGGCCCCATCAATCCCCTGCAGCAAGACGACGAGGACGACGAAGACCTCCGTAAATAATAAGCGCGGAGTAGTCCACTAAACAGCAACGAGCAGACCCGGAGCTAAAGTCCTCGTCGACTATTTTAAAAGGAACACCGACGTTGTCCCTAGAGCATTTAGGCGTGGAATATCTTCGTTCGCGCTACAAAACAACCTGGTCGTGAAGAAGAACTTCTCACCAGTCCACACCAGCTACTTTCTTGTTGTTCCCTCAGCGCTGCGTCCAGAAGTGCTGCGTGTCCTACATGATGATCCAACCACTGGCACCGCGGGTTCTGCTGGACGTTGCCGAGGATACAGGAAATGTATTACTGGCCGCGTCTGACCGCCGATTTCGCCCGTTACGTCAAGACATGTCGAGACTGTTAGCGACACAAGACACCGCCGATAAGGACAGCGGGATTACTGCAGCTGATCTAACCTCCTTGCCTACCATTTCAGGAGATCGGGTAGATTTGTTGCAACCGTTTCCGACGTCAACATCCGGAACAAAGTGGATTGTCGTGGCGACGGACTATCTCACCCCCATCGCTGAGACGAAGCCTCTACCGAAAGGCAGAGCAGCCAAAGTGGCAAAAGTTTTCGTCGAAAACATCCTGCTGCGACATGGCGCCCAAGAACTCGTCATCACCGATAAAGGAACGTCCTTTACAACAAAGCTCACCAAAGGCACCCTGCAATACAGCGAGACAAGCCACAGGAGGACAACTGCCTACCACCCGCAGAACAATGGTCTCATGCAGCCCTTAAATAAGAACCTAGCCGACATGCGAGCAATCTACGTCGACGTCGAACAAAAGACCTGGGATACCGTTCTGCCGTACGTAACCTTCGCTTACAAGACGGCGGTGCAAGGAACAACACAGATAACGCCGTTTAAGCTGGGTTACGGAAGAAACGCGACGATGACGCTCGGCGCCATGCTGCCGCACCTCACTGAAGAATAGAATCTTGACGTCGCTACCGATCTCCAGCGTGCCGAAAAAGCCCGACAGCTTGCTCGCCCACGGATCAAGAACCAGCAGCGTACCGACAGCCGAGACTACAAACTCCGACGACACTACGTCGAGTACGAGCCTGGCGACCGTGTTTGGGTTCGGACCACAATACGCTGACGAGGACTCAGTGAGAAACCATTGCGATGCTATATCGGACCCTACAAGATTATCCGACGTGTTGGCGAACTGGACTATGAGGCTGTGCCAGACAGCATTTCGCATTCACAGAGGCGCCGCGCACGATCTGAAGTGGTCCACGTGGTGTGTCTTAAACCCCTTTGACGCACGCTGACGAACTTGCTGCTTTTATTGTTACGGGTGTATTTCTTTATTGCTTTCGTTCGCGGCATCGGGTCGATGCTCTTTAAGAAGGGGGTATTGCCACGTATACTTGTTTTTCTTTATCGGGCGACACGTTTCACAGCCTAACAAATGTTATCGCACAGCGCATGATGCGCGTGCATATATAGGAAGTTTCTCGATTGTTATCATTGGTTCCATCCGCTGTCTGTCACCGAACCTTGTGTAATCTGATGGCATGCATGCGCGACGCGATTGGTGTAGAAGCTTGTTGAAGACAGCCAGATCGCAGCGATTATTCTGGAGCATTCTGCAGGTGCTGCGGTGGCGAAGAGGTAGAACACCCACCTTGCGTGCAAGAGGTCCGTGGTTCGAATCCCGGTGCCACGCAATTTTCCGCCGGATTAAAAAAACATCCGCGTGTTCATAAAATTGCATAAACAGGCCTGGAGTGTGGCCTGATCCCGGTGACCAGAACCGGTAAAGCACTCCCTCAACAGAGCAGGATTGGCCACCCTGGTGCAGTACTTGGCCACAACCTCCTATATGAACACAACAATCAAACCCCGGCCCTGAGTCCCCAGCAGCTGCGAAGCAACTGACCACGGCGGCGGTCAGAGCTGCGACGCTGCAGAGGGTGCTAAGAATCCCTGGCTCCGGACAGGCCACCATTGTAATATGAACCTGGCAACGTTTAACGCTAGAACGTTATCTAGTGAGGCGAGTCTAGCAGTGCAATTGGAGGAATTAGAGGGCAGTAAATGGGATACATTAGGGCTCAGTGAAGTTTGGAGGCCAAAAGAAGCATATACAGTGCTCAGAAGCGGGCACGTCCTGTGCTACCGGGGCTTAGCGAAGAGACGAGAACTAGGAGTTGGATTCCTGATTAATAAGAATATAGCTGGTAACTTACAGAAATTCTATAGCATTAACGAGAGGGTGGCATGTCTTCTTCTGAAACTTAATAACAGGTACAACATGAAGGTTGTACAGGTCTACGCTCCTACATCCAGCCATGATGACCAGGAAGTCGAAAGCTTCTATGAAGACGTGGAATCGGCGATGGGTAGAGTGAAAACAAAATACACTATACTGATAGGCGATTTCAATGCCAAGGTAGGCAAGAAGCAGGCTGGAGACAAGGCAGTGGGGGAATACGGTATAGGCACTAGGAATAGCAAGGGAGACTTATTAGTAGAGTTTGCGGAACAGAATAATATGCGGATAATGAATACCTTCTTCCGCAAGCGGGATAGCCGAAAGTGGACGTGGAGGAGCCCGAACGGCGAGACTAGAAATGAAATAGACTTCATACTCTGCGCTAACCCTGGCATCATACAAGATGTGGACGTGCTCGGTAAGGTGCGCTGCAGTGACCACAGGCTGGTAAAAACTGGAATTAGCCTAGACCTGAGGAGGGAACGGAAGAAACTGGTACATAAGAAGCCGATCAATGAGTTAGCGGTAAGAGGGGAAATAGAGGAATTCCAGATCAAGATAGTTCAAGTGGCTGAGGAGTTCTATAGAGATTTATACAGTACGAGTGGCGCCCACGATGATAATGGAAGAGAGAATAGCCTAGAGGAATTCGAAATCCCACAAGTAACGCCGGAAGAAGCAAGGAAAGCCTTGGGAGCTATGTATAGGGGGAAGGCAGCTGGGCAGGATCAGGTAACAGCAGATTTGTTGAAGGACGGTGGGCAGATTGTTCTGGAAAAACTGGCCACCCTGTATACACAATGCCTCATGACCTCGAGTGTACGGGAATCTCGGAAGAACGCTAACATAATCCTAATCCATAAGAAAGGGGACGCCAAATACTTGAAAAATTATAGACCGATCAGCTTACTGTCCGTTGCCCACAAAGTATTTACTAAGGTAATTGCAAATAGAATCAGGAACACCTTAGACTTCCGTCAACCAAAGGACCAGGCAGGATTCCGTAAAGGCTACTCAACAATACATCATATTCACACTATCAATCATGTGATAGAAAAATGTGCGGAATATAACCAACCATTATATGTAGCTCTCCTTGATAATGAGAAAGCGTTTGATTCAGTCGAAAACTCAGCCGTCATGGAGGCATTGCGGAATCAGGGTGTAGACGAGCCGTACGTAAAAATACTGAAAGATAACTATAGCGGCTCCACAGCCACTGTAGTCCTCCATAAAGAAAGCAACAAAATCCCTATAAAGAAAGGCGTCAGGCCGGGAGATACGATCTCTCCAATGCTATTCACAGCATGTTTACAGGAGGTATTCAGAGACCTGGATCGGGAAGAATCGGGGATGAGCGCAAATGAAGAATACCTTAGTAACTTGCGCTTCGCTGATGATATTGCCTTGCTTAGTAACTCAAGGGGCCAACTGCAATGCATGCTCACTGACCTGGAGAGGCAGAGCAGAAGGGTGGGACTAAAAATTAATCTGCAGAAAACTAAAGTAATGTTTAACAGTCTCCGAAGGGAACAGCAGTTTACGATAGGTAGCGAGGCACTGAAAGTGGTAAGGGAATACATCTACTTAGGACAGGTAGTGACTGCTGATCCGGATCATGAGAGTGAAATAATCAGAAGAATAAGAATGGGCTGTGGTGCGTTTGGCAGGCATTCTGAGATCATGAACAGCAGGTTGCCATTATCCCTCAAGAGAAAAGTTTATAACAGCTGTGTCTTACCAGTACTCACGTACGGGGCAGAAACCTGGAGGCTTACGAAAAGGGTTCTACTTAAATTAAGGACGACCCAACGAGCTATGGAAAGAAGAATGATAGGTGTAACATTAAGGGATAAGAAAAGAGCAGATTGGGTGAGGGAACAAACGCGCGTTAATGACATCTTAGTTGAAATCAAAAAAAGAAATGGGCATGGGCAGGACATGTAATGAGGAGGGAAGATAACCGATGGTCATTAAGGGTTACGGACTGGATTCCAAGGGAAGGGAAGCGTAGCAGGAGGCGACAGAAAGTTAGGTGGGCAGATGAGATTAGGAAGTTTGAAGGGTCGACATGGCCACAATTAGTACATGACCGGTGCAGTTGGAGAAGTATGGGAGAGGCCTTTGCTCTGCAGTGGGTGTAACCAGGCTGATGCTGATGATGATGATGATTCTGGAACATTCGACGACTGATGCATAAAAGCCGACGCGCTTGACCAGCTGAGCAGGTTTTCGACGATCGCCGAGATTGTTCGCCGCCATCGTTGTTCTTTGAGTGTAGCCTGCTCTTGAGGGCCCAAGTTCGCTCAATAAAATGCTAGTTTCATTATTCACAGTTTTCTTACCTTCTTCAACGTCACTTCTACGTGGCACTATGCTTGACTGTTTCTTCTGTAAGAAACAATGTATCGGGGAAACGGGACAATCAGTGAACGTCAGATTAAACGGCCATCACGTGGACGCAACAAAAAAGCATCCTAAAGCCGTCGCCGAGAATTTCAACCAACCAGGTCATAACTTTGATGAACTTAAACTCTATATCTTACAGTCAAATTTCCGTTCTAAACGAGAAAGGAAATACAGAGAATCATACCTTATCCATAAGTTCACGACATTCAAGATTGAAGATTCAAGATTCATTTAATTCTCCAAGAGAAAAAGGCCGAGGACAAAAAGCTGCCTTGAAGCAGCTTGACGGGGTCCGGGGCCCATTTACAAAATGGCAGCAGTGAAGGGAAAAAAAAGTACAATTTGACATCATGAATCAAAGAACCATACACAATGCAGAATTACGATTAAACTTAATGTAATACAAAGTAAAAATTCAAATATACAATGCACTGAGAAGTAACAAAAAAGCATAATACAGCGGTATAGCAGAAACAGAAGGAGTAAAACGTAATTGCATTTCAAGACTACGACATAATATATCAAGTTCAAACAATACATAGCAGCATTTCTTTTTATACAATGGCAAAAAAAAACACTATTAGCCTAATTTGGGTTTGAACCCACCACATGCTCAAAAAATTGCTGAACAATGTTTTTCTGTTTAGGTTTATATATTCTGTGTACCATTTGTTTGTGTTCAGGGTGTTCGGAACCAGGAAATGCAACATTTGGGAGCCATACGTTGTGCGAAGTCGGGGTAGATGCCATTTCTCTTTGCGTCTGGTGCTTGTATGAGCGTGCGTTTGTGTCACCGATGAGAGTTGGATTATGAACTTAGCCCGAGGTAAGCTCAAGTTATTCAAGGCGCGAAGAATGGTAAATGACACTAGATGATGAATGGGAGATATTGCATGTTTAATAAACAGTGGTCTGGTATGAGCTAGGTAATCTGAGCCAGAAACTATGCGGATAGCTTTTTTTTGCAGAAGTAGTTTGATGCGTTGGTTTAGATGCACGCGAGCCGCAGTTCCCCACACAAGATGGCAGTAGCTTACTTGAGAGTGAAATAATGAATGATATATTAATTTTTTAACTTTCACGGGAAACAAGTCGCGACCTCGTGAAAGAGCTCCTACAGATTTCGACAAGCTTAAAGAAAGATGACGGAAATGATCAGCCCACTTAAGATGTTCGTCAAATAATACGCCAAGAGATTTATATTTGCTTACGATTTCGATAGCGTAGTCTCCAATAAGCAGTGGGATTTATATCGTTACTTGCCGATTTATCGAGCGAAAAATAACCGCCTTTGTTTTATTATGATTAATCTTTAAACTGTTTACATGTGACCAGTTATGTAGGCTTTCCAATATGACTTTCGCTTCAAAGAGTAGTTCATTCGATGAGCTTCCAGATAAAAATAAACTAGTGTCGTCGGCATATATTATAAATTCAGCCTTCTTGCCAATATGGACGAGATCGTTTATATATACGTTAGAGAGGAACGGACCTAAGATACTGCCCTGCGGTACTCCGCATCTTATATACTCAAAACTGGAGCTACAACCATCAACACATACGGATTGCTGCCGTTTTTCAAGGTATGACCTTATCAACTTAAGCGGATTGCCTCTTATACCGTATGCATAAAGTTTATCTAAAAGAACGTTATGATTAATGCAGTCAAATGCTTTGCTGAAATCGACAAAAATGCCCAATGTTAGAAGTTTATTTTCAATGTTTTGCAAAATTAGTTCTTTTTGTTTAAGTAGCGCAGATTCCGTACATAAGCCTTGTCTAAAACCAAATTGGGAATCTGTAAAAAGGCGATTATCATTAAAGTAAATTTCCAAACGCTTAAGCAAAATTTTTTCTAGTGGTTTCGAGAAAATTGGCAGAATCGATATTGGTCGATAGTTGCCCATGTCTTGTGTCGTCCCAGATTTATGGATAACAATCACTTTGGCTAGCTTTAGTCTGTCTGGAAAGGCAGATGAAGATATTAATAGGTTAAATATATACGATAAGTGATGTGCAAGAAGGTCAGCTACAAATTTTATTGGTTTTACTGACAGACCCTCTGCGTCAAGGCTGGAGCTATTCTTCAAGGCCATTAGTGTAGCAAAAACTTCGAATGGGTGCGTAGTGTGGAGCAAAAAGGAGTCAGGCGTCTGTACAGAAATTAGGCAGGTAGCATCTTTGTTGCAGTCTGTTTTAAGGAGACCAATAATATGTTTGTTAAAGCTATCCGCTAGTTCAGTACCCATTAAGGTTTCACCCATAGCCTTAAAAGGTTTCACCCAGTACCCATTAAGGTTTCACCCATGCAACCCATAGCCTTAAATGTGTCAAAGGGAGCTTTAGAATCTATTAGCTCTGCTAAATTTCATGCTATAGGCAACACCACTTAATTTGGTAGATTAGTTTGTTTTTCGTTATTTATTTATTCTATTTCAGTAATTTTTTTTTCACGAGCACCGGTTTCTGCCACTTCTTTTATTAACTCTTTCAGAGACATGATAGCCCATCACAAGCAGTGAAACAGGTAATACAGGGCTGCTGTGCACACCGTTGACACGCCGACAGACACACAGCCTCTGACACGTGATTGACAGACGGCCGTGTCTTTGGCCTTGTGCACAGCACTCCTTTATTCTCAGTTCTACACTCTCGCTGCTAACACACCTTCGCTCGTTTCCGAACCCACCAAACTTACACCCTTTCCCTTTTAGAAGAACCCCACCAATATATACTGTGGCGCTGAAAGCATATGTCGCCTTGAAGGACGAGTCCACTTCTCTAAACGTTGGCTCCAACTTTCAGACTCCAGCTTTCAGGCTCCAGCATTCAGGTTGTTCTCGTTTTGCTCATCGTTCTGAATTTCCATTTGCCCACTACACCCTTTTTTCACTGGTTAACAAGGGCAGTTATCTTAGCCTACTTGAAATATTTCGATTTTTCTGAACAAGCACTACAACATCGCTATTGAGGATTCTTTCGCTTGAGTTACCAATACATATTATTAAGCCATCATTTGCAATTACCTAGTTTGGCAGATTGAAAAAAAAATAATGACGTGCTCCATATGGCTCCGAACAATACTGTGCCAATTCAACGCACGTAGCGCCAGAGTTTATTTATTTATTACTTAGCCCAAGTGAGCTGAAACACCCTTTGCGTTATTTAGCCTTACAATTTTGGTCGACTATTGTGGATTCAAGGTGTCCCAGCTAACATAAATGTAGCGAAACTAAGCCGTGATCCCACGCCAAGACCGAAATGTAATGCAAGACAAAGAACAACCAACCTCGACGTGTTTCTCGACGGCCACGCCGACAATACACCGGCCCAGCCCGGGTCTGGCCAGCGAGCCCATATCCGGAAAACTAAAAGCAGCAACCCATGGAGAGTGGTTGCTGTTCGTCGTACTGAAAGATCCTCCGCCGCCGATGAAGGCGACGAAGAGACCACCTCGACGACATAATAACGACACGGAGCCGTCCAGACGAAGCGATGAAGGCAAGACTACGCCTACAGAAGACGACCTGACGACGCCACGTACCAGCCACAGGTCAGCGCGACGCAGCTGTGATCCGACGCCAAGACCTAACTGCAACGCCAGACAAAGAACCACTGACCTCGACGTGCTTCTCGACGGCCACGCAGTTACCGCCTTAGTGGACAAAGGGGCCGATTACTCCGTAATGAGTGGACACATCGCCACCCAGTTGAAGAAAGTTAAACTGCATGGGAAGGCCCTCATATTCGAACTGCTGGAGGACACCTAATTACGCCGACTGGAATCTGCACGGCAAGAATTTTCGTTCATGACCGGAATTATTCTGCCACCATCGTTATCCTTCAACAGTGTTCACGAGACGTCATTCTCGGCATGGATTTCCTGAACCAAGACGGCGCAATCATCGACCTGAAGTTGAAGTCGATAACGCTGTCGGGAGATGGAGCGATACCGCCGGAGACCTCTCGCAGTCACCATGCCTTAAGTGCTCGAAAGTCAAGTCAGCATCCCACCTCGCTCCAGCATTGTCATTTCTGTCGGCACCAAAACACCTGCCGACGTAGAAGGCGTCATCGAGGGTGACCAACATCTACTGCTCGACCGTGAAATTTGCGTGGCAAGAGGGATCGCTCGACTGCACGGAGAAAAAACTGAAGTGTTGCTGAAAAACTTCAGCCAGGAGTTCAAGCACATTAACAAGGGCACAACGATCGCTACATCGAGGAAATTCTGGAAACCAGTAATGCGTTTGTCCTCTCGGAATCTCCCGCATCTACGCCGACGACCATGGCTCGCGCACCAGACTACAACATTAATGCAAGTATCCCCATGATTAAGCAAGAACAGCTCAGAAATCTGCTCCGACGATACAAAGGGTGCTTCTCGACGTCATCAAGGATTCTACGGACACCAGTTGCAAAGCATCGCATAATCACCGAGGAGTGCGCTCGACCACTCCGCCAGAGCCCTTACCGAATTTCGCCGCGAGAACATCAAGCTATAAAAAACAAGTCGACGAAATGTTGAGCGACGACATCATCCAGCCGTCGTTAAGCCCGTGGGCATCCCCTGCTGTCTTGGTGAAGAAAAAGGACGGAACCTTACGTTTCTGCGTCGATTATCGTCGACTGAACAAGATCACAAGGAAGGATGTATAACCCCTACCACGGATAGAGGACGCATTAGGTCGGCTCTGCAACGCAAAATACTTCTCGTCGATGGACCTCAAGTCTGGCTATTGGCAAATAGAAGTCGACGAAAGAGATCACAAAAAGACCACCTTCATCACGCCAGACGGCCTCTACGAGTTCAAGGTTATGCCATCCGGACTGTGCTCGGCGCCTGCAACGTTCCAGCACGACATGGACACGGTGTTAGCAGGATTGAAGTGACAGACCTGACTTGTTTACTTGGATGACGTCGTCGTCTTCGCCAAAAATTTCGACGATCACCTCAAGCGGCTTGCGACAGTACTAGAAGTCATCAAGTCGTCAGGGCTTACTCTGAAGCCGGAAAAATGCCGCTTCGCTTACGATGAGCTTCTGTTCCTAGGCCACGTAATCAGCAAATCTGGTGTCCGTCCAGACCCGCAAAAGACAGCTGCCATCGCACAGTTCCCGCAGCCAACCGACAAGAAGGCAGTACGTAGATTCCTTGGCATGTGTGCCTACTACAGGCGCTTTGTCAAGGACTTTTCACGCATCGCCGAGCCGTTGACACGTCTAACTAAATGTGATGTTGAGTTCAAGTGGGAAACGCCGCAGGCTGACACATTTGAAGAACTCAAACAACGCATGCAGTGGCCGCCTGTACTTGCGCACTTCGGTGAGGACGCCGATACCGAAATCCACACTGACGCCAGTAGCCTAGGCCTCAGTGCCGTCCTAGTCCAGAGAAGAGATGGACATAAACACGGGATAGCTTACGCTAGCCGGTCGTTGTCAAAAGCGGAAGGCAATTATTCTACTACTGAAAAGGAATGCCTCGCCATCGTTTGGGCTCCAGCGAAATTTCGCCCTTACCTATATGGCAGAGCATTCAAAGTCGTCATCGACCATCACGCCTTGTGTTGGCTAGCGAATTTAAAGGATCCTTCAGGACGGCTGGCTCGGTGGAGCCTAAGACTGCAAGAATGCGACATCACTGTAACCTATAAATCTGGGCGAAAATACTCTGATGCCGATGCCTATCCCGCGCCCCCATTGACTCGCCGCCGCGAGATGACGAAGATGACGACGCCTTCCTTGGCATTTTAAGCGAAGAAGACTTCGCTGAAGAGCAGCGAGCAGACCCGGAGTTGATACACTTCGTCGAGTATTTGGAAGGGTACACCAACGTTGTCCCTAGGGCATTTAAGCGAGGATTGTCTTCGTTCTTGCTTCAAAACAACCTACCTGTAAAGAAGAACTTATCACCTGTGCGCGCCAACTACCTTCTTGTTGTCCCGTCAGGACTGCGTCCAGAAGTATTGCACGCTTGCATGACGATCCGACCGCTGGACACCTCGGATTTTCACGGACACTATCGAGAATACAGGAAAGGTATTATTGGCCGCGCCTGATCGCCGACGTCACCCGGTATGTCTAAACATGCCGAGACTGTCAGCGATGCAAGACACCACCGACAAGGCGAGCAGGATTACTACAGCCAACCGTGCCTCCTTGCCGACTATTCCAGCAGATTGGGATTGACTTGTTGGGACCTTTTCCGACGTCAACAACCGGAAATAAGTGGATCGTCGTGGCGACGGAGTACCTCACCCGCTTCGCTGAAACTGAAGCACTGCAGAAAGGTAGCGCACCCGAAGTGGCGAAATTCTTTGTCGAAAACATCCTGCTGCGACATGGCGCTCCAGAAGTCCTCATTACCAACAGAGGAACGGGCTTTACAGCGGAGCTCACCCAAGCCATTCTGCAATACAGTCAGACAAGGCACAGGAGGACAACGGCCTACCACCCACAGACGAATGGTCTTACTGAGCGCCTGAATAAAACCCTAGCCGACAAGCTGGCAATGTACGTCGACGTCGAACACAAGACCTGGGAGGCCGTTCTGCCGTACGTAACATTCGCTTACAAAACGGCGGTGCAAGAAACAACACAGATCACGCCGTTTAAGCTAGTGTACTACAGGGACCGGACCACGACGCTCGATGCCATGCTGCCGCACGTCACCGACGAGGAGAATCTTGACGTCGCTACCTATCTCCAGCACGCCGAAGAAGCTCGACAGCTCGCCCGCCTACGGATCAAGAACCAGCAGCGTACCGACAGCCGACACTACAACCTCCGACGACGCTTCGTCGAGTACCAGCCCGGCGACCGTGTTTGGATATGGACCCCGATACGCTGACGAGGACGGAGTGAGAAACTATTGCGACGCTATTTCGGACCCTACAAGGTCATCCGACGTATTGGCGCACTGGACATGGGGTCGTGCCAGACGGCATTTCGCATTCAAAGCGGCGCCGCGCGCGATCTGAAGTGGTCCACGTGGTGCGTCTCAAACCCTTTTACGGACGCTGACGCACTTCCTTATTTTGTTGTTTTCTTTGCTACGAATTCTTTTTAGAGCGCAGCTCTTTGGCATCCGTTCCTGGGTTTCGCGTCGTCGTCGGCGTTGTCGTCGGCCTCGTAACCAGCTCCGCCCCCCTTTCATCCCCCCAGCGCTAGCAGCGACCGACTGATACCGCTGGATGCCGCTGACGCCGCTAGAGAGTCAAGATAACGTGACTGCATAGAACACCGTCGCCGCCATGCAGAAAGAGGAGGAAAGGGTCCCCCCCCCTGTTCTTGTGTGGCGGATAGGGTGCTCTTCAGTTGCCGACGCGCCGGTTATTTCACGTAGGCCCCGGCACGTCGACGAATGCGTGACCACCTTCCCACGGCTAGACCTGGTTCTTAGCGCTGCGGAAGCGAGGGTATCATATTGTTTGGGTCGGCATCGGCAGCGTTGTCCCTGAAACCAACTCCGCAGCTGGGGTTGACTCACTATCGGCGTCAGCGGCATCAGTCAGTCGCTGCTATCTCTTCCCTCCTCCCTTTATCGTGTTGTCCGCTTGCTGCGCGCGCTTCTGCCCCCATCGTTTGCCGCTGGGTGTACACGCCGCCCCCCTCCCCCCTCTTCCTGCGAGTCTCCGGTTGTCAAAGCGCCGGCTCGAACTTAATTCCTTTCTTCGCTCCTCCTCCAATGCAACCCCTGTGCGGTGGCAATCAAAGAGCCAGATCGGTGGGACGTCGTGCACTTCCTGCAACTCGCATTAACCGTCCATCGATCCACACCGATGTTAGTAGTGGGAGACTTTAATGTTGACATAAAGACAAACAGCAATTTCCTAACACTTATGCGGGAGAACATCCCGTTCCTCTCGCTCGTAACGCGTCCCACGGCTGTGACAACCTCGCGAGGCACTTGTATAGATCTCGTCTTTGAGAATCAAGCATTGGTGTACCAAGTCGAACATATATCAGTCTATTTCTCCGACCACAAAGCTTCCTTCATGACTGTCAAGAACTGTTAGTGGAGTCTTTGTTAAAGGAGTACGTGTGAAAAATAAACGAAAAAATTCTGTGATAGCGCATACATGTGTTGCTCGATTTCTTTGCCTCAATCTATCGAAAAGGTGAAACAGCTTATTTGCTGCGCTCAAATTTCGCATTAGGAAGTAACGTAATCGTCGGTAATTTTTTATAATGCTTTCGTTTGTTTGCAGCATCGGGTCGATGCTTTTTAAGAGGTGGGTATTGACACGTGCACTTATCTTTATCGGGCGACCACGTTTCGCCGCCTAACAAATGTTATCGCACAGCGCGGGACGCGCCTGCGTGTATCCGAAGTTTCTGGAAAGTTATCGATGCTTCTATCCGCTGTCTGTTGTCGCCAAACCTTGTGTTATCTGATTTCATCGCCTGACGCATATGGTGTAGAACTTTGTGGAAGGCACGCGGGTCCCAGTGATTAGTCTAGAACATTCGACAACTGCTGTGTAAAGGCCGACCTGCTTGACGCGCTGATCAGATTTTCGACGATCGCGGAGTGTGTTCGCCGCTCCCGTTGTTGATTGAGTGTAGCCTGTTTTTGAGGGCACGAGTTCGCCCAATAAAACGCTCGCTTCGTTAATCACCGTTTTGCTGTCTTCTTAACCGTCACTAACACGTGACAATATAGTTGATACAGTCTGGATAGGCCATGAGGCAAAATAAGTGCGAGACCCTTAGCATTAGGTCTTGCATGAGATGTAATTTTAAGAAAAGTTATGGGGTTTTGATGTGCCCGCACCATGACTTGATTATGAGGCATGCCATAGTGGCGGACTCCGGAGATTTGGACCACCTGAGGTTTTTCAACGTGCACCTAGATCTAAGTACACGGCTAAGTAGTAATTCTGACAGCCAACTATGTGCCGAATAGTGATGCGAATGTGACCAAGTATTGTGTTTTTGTTGCATCTCCCGTTGCTGTCTATGTGTCACGAGCATCATTACACCCTTCCTGCGCTGCATCGCAACAAATGCGGTCGTCAAGAGGAAATCCAATAAACATGCCTGGCTATATGTAGCCAGCTATTGTTCCATGTTTAAAAGGTAAACCATGCAGATGCAATATCCATGTATCCAAGTATTCAACTCTGCACATAGTTTGTCGTATTCACACTAATGGCTACCACAACAATGCTCCTTAAAGAGCCAATCTTTCGTTGGGTTATTGAAATAAAAGTGTTGCAATGTGTGTGCATGCTCAAACTCACAAAAATCTGCTTCAAAATTGTGTAGATGCCTAACGCATTGAAAAATAAAGGAAAGAAGTGATCCTGCCAGCTGTTGCATAGAATATTCACTACAAGCAGCACAGCGCATTAAGGTGTATCTCCCACCAAACCACTGAATTAAAAAGTCATAAAATTGCATAATTCAACATCAGTAATAACTGATACTGAAATTTCGAACCGTACGGTCGCTACACAATTAGGACACCTCTTGACTTCGTTGTGAGGGAAAACTGATCACTAAAGTTATGTGCCACGGTAACCGTGACGCGATCGCGGCACGTTGTAACGAAACCTCCTTGGCTGTAACCGCGCTCAGAGGAAACGAGCACGTCCCGACCTAGTGTCAGCACGCAACAATTCTCGCTTTTCCGCCGTGCAAACCGATCAATATGCGGGGCAGTACTCAAAACTGAGCGTTTTTTGGACAAATGGCTCGGGAAGCAGACCGACGTCTTAGACGCGTTATAGCTTGCCCCTCTTGCAGCAAAACTCCTTACTGCTTTTTGTTATTAGCAGATTGGAATACTCAAAGTTACAACGATGAGACGTATCTGACATGCACCAGTGGATGACTTTGCTCTTTTCAGCACGTACTCTCGTGTTTGCCGTGGCACTTGAATGTTCAACTCCGGCTGCGGGCACTGCCTGTAGTGCTTACGCTAATTTTGGGACATTGCTAAAACTTCGAAAGCCTAAGTTTTTTACTGTGGTGTACATAGCGAGGCCGTCCAATGTGACAACGTAAGTCTAAAGCCGTAAGCACTGGCGCAACACTTAAATTGAATTTACGATGTCAACTGTTAGCTTGGCTATAGCCTGGCTTCGTGTCAGTGGTTAGAATCACGTTCTGCTGTTTCGAATTCACGCGATGCCAAGCCAATGTGAAATTATAACGAATGAAGTTATAAAGTTCGTTATGTCACTAAACATGCAAAAAGTTTCGATTTCTTTGTTGGCTGTCATTACCGCCAAACAACTCGTACGCAATAACGTTACTGCTTGAAATGTGACTCGGAGCGTGCATATCGGCCGCTGTGAAAATTTGTTACTGCTGGTCCATGCTCGCAACGTTGGTGAAAGCTAGAAATACTAGATATGGCTAGAGTAACCTAGTGAAAGCATTGTTCACTAAAATGACCAAAAGATTATTTGATTGTATGTAACCGGCAAAGCCGGAGGATCAACGCTGGAAGTAGGGCAGCCCGTGGGCAGGGGTCTTTGCGAGCCCCAACCCATGGACCATGTCCGGGTTCTGGATTTGGTGCCCCCGTTACCACTTTGGTGTCGTAGAGGCGCCGCCATACGAAATCATGAAACATTACGCACACACACACACAAACAAACATGCATATATATATATATAATATATATATATATATATATATTATAAAGGAGGTTTATTCGGGTTCGCAGCGACCGCCGGTTCTATGATGCACCGAGCACAGTCCCCGAGCTGGCGCCTCTGCTGCCGCTTCATGCTGCCGATTCTGCTGACTGCGCGGATGTTCCTCATCTTCCTTACGATGGCCCCGCGGAAATAAAGGAGCCATCCTGGCGACTTAGTTTTCTGGAAGGATGGTAGAATTGTGATACGGCTTGAGACGCTGAACGTGAACGACTTCGCGGTTACGACGTCGCATGTCGGACGGTGGCGTTAGCGGCTCAATCAGATAATTAACGGGTGATGTTCTCTCGAGAACGCGGTATGGACCGTCGTACTTCGGAAGGGGTTTTGAAGCGAGCCCAGGCGTGCGGTGTGGCACTAACAACCAGACGAGAGCGCCCGGGAGAAAAGTGCGAGTCGAGTTCTGGGCATCGTGAACGGCTTTTTGGCGGTTCTGGTCGTCCGAGGTGAATCGGCGGCAAGCTGCCGACATTCCTCTGCTTGTCTGGCAGCTTCCGAGATCGGCAGGCATTCAGATGGGTCCGGCCGGTAGGGCAGAATGGTGTCGATGGTGTGCGAAGGATGACGGCCGTAAATAAGGTAAAAGGGTGAGAATCTGGCAGTGGCCTGTGTCGCGGTGTTGTAGGCGTAGGTGACAAACGGAAGAACAAGGTCCCAATTAGAGTGATCAGGTGAGACATACATGGCGAGCATGTCACCAAGAGTTCGATTAAAGCGTTCCGTGGTACCCTTAGTCTCTGGATGATAAGCAGTGCATTTACGATGAACAATAGCGCATTCAGCAAGCAGTTGTTCGATGACTTCAGATAAGAAGGCGCGGCCTCGATCGCTTAAAAGTTCACGTGGATCTCCATGACGAAGGAGAAAACGATGAAGTAGGAAATTGGCGACCTCCTGCGCTGTAGCATTCGGTAGAGCAGCAGTCTCCGAATAATGGGTTAGGTGGTCTACCGCAACGATTATCCACCTGTTGCCGGCAGGAGCCAACGGAAGCGGCCAGTAGAGATCTATGCCCACGCGATCAAAGGGTCGGGATAGGCATTGTAAAGGCTGGAGTTCACCGGCGGTATTGTGCGGTGGCGCTTTCCGGCGTTCGCACTCATGACAAGAGCGGACGAACTTTTGAACGAAATTATACATTCCCCGCCAGTAATAGCGGTGGCGAAGTCTTTCGTAGGTCTTGAAGACTCCCGCATGGCCACACTGAGGGTCGACGTCTAAGGAGGAGCAGAGCTCTGCTCGCAAAATTCTCGGAATGACGAGTAACCAGGTGCATCCCTCTGGGGCATAGTTGCGTCGATACAGTCGCTGGTCGCGAATCGCAATATGAGGCACTTGGCGCCGAAGCGTACGTGACGCTGGAACTTTCGACGTATCCGAGAGAAGGTCGAGCAGAGATGCAGTCCAGGGATCATTACTCTGTGCAGCAGCGATAGTGTCAACGTCCAGAGAGGATAATGTGCACTCGCGGGGGGAGTCGTCACTGGCCTTCGGGGGAAGCGGTGATCGGGATAGCGCGTCAGCGTCGGAGTGCTTTCGCCCGGAACGGTACACCACGCGGATGTCGTATTCATGGATTCGCAATGCCCAGCGGGCAAGGCGGCCCGATGGATCTTTGAGCGTCGACAGCCAACATAGTGCGTGGTGGTCGGTCACTACGTCAAAAGATCGGCCGTATAAATATGGGCGAAACTTGCCAAGCGCCCACACAATGGCCAAACACTCCTTTTCTGTAACGCTGTAATTGGTCTCCGCCTTGGTTAACGTGCGACTCGCGTATGCGACGACGTATTCTGGGTGACCAGGTTGACGCTGTGCCAACACAGCGCCAAGGCCTACACCGCATGCATCGGTATGGATTTCGGTTGGCGCTTGTGGGTCAAAATGGCGAAGAATGGGTGGCGTCGTGAGAAGACGGCGCAAGGTTGTCAAGGCGTCGTCACACTCTGGAGACCATGATGAGAGATCTCTAGCACCGCCAAGGAGCTGCGTGAGAGGAGATATAATTGACGCAAAGTTTCAAACGAATCGCCGGAAGTAAGAGCAGAGGCCGATAAAACTGCGTAGCTCTTTCATAGTAGCAGGTTTTGGGAACGCAGTAACAGCACGCAGCTTCTCGGGATCCGGGCGAATGCCCTCCTTTGACACGACATGGCCTAAAATTGTTAGCTGACGAACAGCAAATCGACACTTCTTCAAGTTAAGTTGCAACCCGGCGTTGGTCAAACAAGTGAGTACGTGCTGTAGGCGGAGCAGGTGTGTTGGGAAATCAGGGGCGAACACCACAATGTCGTCAAGATGGCAAAAACATGTTTTCCATTTGAGGCCACGCAGAAAATTATCCATGATTCTTTCGAACGTAGCAGGTGCGTTGCAAAGTCCGAAAGGCATGACGGTGAATTCATACAAGCCATCTGGTGTAACAAAGGCAGTTTTCGGGCGATCGGCCTCTGCCATCGGAACCTGCCAGTAGCCTGACCGCAAATCGAGCGAAGAAAAGAACTCGGCTCCCTGCAAACAGTCCAGAGCATCATCGATGCGTGGTAATGGGTAGACGTCCTCCAGCGTGATCTTGTTCAACAGTCGAAAGTCAACACAGAAGCGGATGGAACCGTCTTTCTTTGTGACGAGGACCACGGGAGAGGCTCATGGGCTTTGGGAACGTTGAATGACGCCTCGACGGAGCACGTCATCGACCTGGTCTGCAATGACGCGACGTTCCGTAGCGTACACGCGATATGGTCTTTGTCGCAGGGGTGAGTGAGTGCCAGTGTCGATGTAATGCATTGGCTGTCGATGCACGGCCAAAAGAGGTTTGCGCAACGTCGAAAGAAAGGCGGAAGTGCTGAAGGATTGCGAAAAGTTGAGATCGCTGCGAAGGCGTCAGATCTTCAGCGATGAATGGGCTGAACACACCAGTCGATGTTGTGTCTGGTACGGAGAGGGCACTCAGTTCATTGGTGGCAGTAGAAGACACTTCGTCGAGGACGGAGACAATTCGTGTTGAATCGACCGACTCGACGTAACCAAGGCATTCGCGGCGGAGCAGTGATAGCGGCGATAAAAGATGATTGTAAATGGGCATCGTGCTAACACCGGCGGCAAGGTCAAGAGCTGCAAAGGGCAAAGGAAGCGCTTTTCGGGTAACAAAGTGATGAGAGGGCATGAAGAAGACCGTCCCATCGGATATGGTACTACAGAAGACTGGTACGAATGCTGACGAGCACGGGGGGATACAGGTGTCTTGTTTCACGACAATTTTAGCGGCAGGATGAGCATCGACCGAGGCCAGGTCACCAAGGTGGAAAAGTTCATTCTCAGCCCGAGCGCAATTGATGATGGCATTGTGACGTGACAGAAAATCCCATCCTAGAATAACGGCGTGGGAGCACGATGAAGGAACTATGAATTCAATCGTGTACAAAACGTTCTGTATCATCACACGGGCAGTACAAGCAGCGGTAGGGTGAATGGGATGAGCACTCGCCGTTCGGAGCGACAATCCAGACAGAGACGTCGTCGCTTTATGAAGCGAACGGCAAAACCTGGCATCCATAACTGAAATAGCGGCACCCGTATCGACTAAGGCGACTGTAGCGACATCTTCGATAAGCACATCAATGACATTGGCAGGTAAAGGAGGAGGACTTCGGCATGTCGACACTTGCGCAGTTCTTGCCTCAGGAACTGCGTCGTCTAGCTTCCCTCTTCTTTAGAGACGGGTCGTGGACGCATAGGGGAAAGCGGTCGACGACGTGGGGAGGGTGACCGGAGGCGTTCGAAGCGAGGACGGCGATCAGTCTGGGAGCGAACTGGTGATGGGTCGAAAGGTCCTTAAGGCGCATTTGAATCAGGCGGCACATAGGGCGCTCGGCGATCGTCATCGAACGCCTGCGAGCGGCGGTGGCAGAACCTTGCGACATGATCGGGACACCTGCATGCGAAGCATATAGGGCGATTGTCCGGCGTACGCCACGGTTTAGCGACAGCAGTGGTGGTCCAGGGGACGGGAGGTGGAGGGCGGTGCACAGGCTGCTGGAAGCGACGCACGGGTACAGTGCGAGGGGCCATTGCAGCAACCGTAGCATAAGTGACTGGTGTAGCCACGACATCCTGCTGGTGAACAGCCGGCAGCGCTTCCGCGACCTCTTTATGGATCACGTTACGGATATGAGACGACAAAGTGGTGGCAGACTCCTGAGTGACGCACACCAGAGACAGCTGTCGTGCGACTTCTTCGCGGACGAAATCCTTGATTTGCGTTATCAGGGAGGCTTGTTCTGGGCCGGTGGTAAGGCTGCACAGTGATGCCGCATTTGGTGTGGGATGTCGCCTTGTCAGAGCTCGCTGCTTACGCAATTCATCATAGCTCTGGCACAAGCTGATGACGTCGCCAACAGTGCGCGGGTCCTTGGCCAGAAGCATTTGGAACGCGTCAACGTCGATTCCCTTCATGACGTGCTTGATCTTTTCCGCTTCCGTCATGGCAGCGTTCACGCGCCTGCACAAATCGAGAACGTCTTCTATATAGCTGGTGAATGTCTCACCCGTGTCCTGTGCGTGTGTATGCAAACACTGCTCGGCTCGGAGTTTCCTGACGGCGGGTCGGTCAAATACTTCTGTAATCGACGTCTTGAGCGCCGACCACGTTCGGATACCCCTTTCATGATTTCTGAACCAGAGACTGGCCACGCCCGCGAGGTAGGATGACACGTAAGCCAGCTTGTCCGAGTCATTCCATTTGTTGTGAACGCTCACCCGTTTGTAGGACGACAGCCACTCTTCAACGTCCTTGTCGTCGGTTCCGCTGAAGATGGGACGCTCCCGCTGGCGAACGGTGCCAGCGCAAGGGACGGGTGACGATGGAAGAGTCTGCTGGTCGGCGTCCGGCATGGCAGAGGGTAGCGTCCGAGAAGTTCGCATACAAGTCGTTCCGTCACGACACTGCCGGATTTTCTTCATTTTACCTTTTGTATTTCCGTGACCCCACCTTGCCCTTCGACAGGTTGCTATCTTCCGCAGTACAATCACTTAGCACCGGTTACGCCTTAGCCGCCCAAGCCCGAGATGCCACCCGTCATCGCCTCACAGTCTCGCAAGCTTCTCCAAAGCGACGCTACGACCTTCGGCACCGAAACCACCTTTTTTCACCTGGTTCCTTTGTCCTTCTCTGGACGTCTTCACGTCGCGTCGGCAGTGGGAAAAAATTACTTTCGCGCTATTCAGGTCCGTACAAGATCTTACGCCAAATGTCTGACGTGACATACGAGATCGCCCCAATCGGTCATCCTTCAGTGCCTACCAACGTCACCAGCGATGTTGTCCACGTCGCCAAGCCCTATGTCCCCCCATTAAGTGAGGTTCTATAATGTGCGCCGGGACGGAGCTAACCCCACCTGGAGAGTGATGTTAACGGTGAACAGAAAGAAGAAGTTGACTTGGACTAGAGGAAGACGAAGTATGGCAGTTGCCACAACGCCATGTACACCAGTTGTGAATATACATTATTTTACACTCGTGGGCCTGCTTTCGTCGAGCAACAATATATATATCAGCCACGAACTTGTGACGCAGAGTTCTAGCAGGTGCTGGTTCTGCGGTCTCGCACCTAGCGACTTCTGCAACCCCAATCAGAACTCTCCTCAACAACTTATTTTTGTATGAATATGGTTCTTGTGAAATCTATAGCATTTATGATATTTATTTGAGTGCCCTTTTTTTCTAACCTTTGGTGCATAAAAGCGGTCTTCAGTTTTACTCGACCAGAAATGACCAATGCTTTGTTAATTAAATAGCATGCATGATTACCCGTTTCTGAGCAATATCAAACTGTTTCAGATTTGCTTACGCCTAAAGAAGTGATGAAAATTGTTATCATTAAGGTTCTGTGTATCTTTGAGCCCGCTGCGGTTTTACAGCATTTAGTCATATTTTTTCTTTTCTGTTTTGTTCTTATTTTGGTTTTACTATGGTCCTGCCGAAGTCGCATGCGATTCCATATCCATAGTGCACAGAGCTGTCATCTTGGCGGGTACGACTGTTATGCACTGTGTTCATCGAGATGCTCGTATTAGTCGAATACGAAGTAGATATGCCCACTGCGGCTCTCGAGCGCACCGCAGAGCAAAACTTTCATCCCAAAAATATTGCGAACTTCGACCCCATCGCCTGCTACGACGTGCGGTGGAACAGGGACGACACCACGTCGGGAGGCTACTATAAGGCCAGAGTGCTGCACATGGCTGGTAAATAGCACTCATTCCTAATTAAGCAGACCTTAAGCTTATACGACGCGCCTTTCGAACAATTTAATCCTAATCAGCGTGTGCTTTACCCACGCGTTGTGCAGAAGTTTAGCAAACGGCTGACGGAATCTCGTCACGTGGCTTAGGGGTGTCAGCGCGGCTGCACACAGGTCTGCCCGAGACGTATCTCTGAGGTATGGCTTTGGCAACCCTTCGGGCTGTCTGCAACATGTCTGAAAAGGTTGGCGTTAAGAAATTGGGAGTGGGTGCAGCCCGCCCTGCCTCGGGCGCTCAATGCGCAGGCCGCTTTGCAGGAGCCATCAGCGCAAATGTGTGTTTTTGGTCAGTTGTTTGTATGAATTTTTGTTTCTACACTTAATTTTGGGCCTAAGTAGTGTACATTCACTCCATATTTAGTGGGATGTAACAAAATAACCTCATGAGATACATTTTCACTGTCTGAACAAATAACTGTCATGCAGTGGATGTGGGAACCACACTTGGAAATGCTTTGCATTTATGAAAAGATGAAACGAGAGCAATGCCAGAAGAGCTAGTAGGCTGACCAGTTTTGTCATTATGACCCTTTCATATTTCTCGCCTACACTGCAAAAAAATTTGCCTTACTTTACTGAAAATCTGCTGGTAATTTGTGACCGAACACTTCTCCGTAAATTAAGAACAGTCATTTCCGTAGAACGGACAACAGTAAAAGAGAGACCGTAATACAAGATACGAGTGCTTCTGTATCTAGAAAACGGAAGACTCTGTATTCTGAATCTGTACTATAACCGTTAAAGTACGGTGGTTCTCGTATTCAGAAAACGGAACACACTGTATGCAGAATCTGTACTATACCCGTTAAAATACAGGTGCTTGCCTTATCCAGAAAACGAAAGGCTCCGTATGCTGAATCTGTACTATATCCGTTAAAGTACAGATGCTTCCCGTATTTCCTCTTGCAGAGCATATTGACACGCGTACTTATCTGTATCGGGCAACTACGTTTCGCCACCTAACAAATGTAATCGCACAGCGTGGGACGCGCCTGCATGTATCCGAAGTTTCTGGAAAGTTATCGATGCTTTTATCCGCTGTCTGTTGTCGCCGAACCTTATGTTATCTGATTTCATCGCGTGACGCGAATGGTGTAGAACTTTGTGGAAGGCACGCGGGTCCGAACGATTAGTCTAGAGCATTCGACGACTGCTCTATAAAAGCCGACGCGCTTGACCCGCTGATCAGATTTTTGACGATCGCAGACCGTGTTCGCCGCTATCGTCGTGTAACCTCTTTTGTGGGCACAGGTTAGCCCAATAAAAGTTAGTTTTGTCTTTCACAGTATTACTATTGTGTTCTTCAACGTCACCACCACGTGACATCTGGTGGAGGTGCTTGTGCGTTCATGTACCGAACGCCCCCGCAAAGCCGCGATCCAAGCCCGAGGACAAAACCAACGTCGCCCAAGACCAGCGTGCTAGCCGCCGACTGCAAGGACTGCCCCCAGAGCTAGGACTTCTACCTGAGACGAGCAGGAATATTGCCACCAAGTCCACCCCAATGGCAGCCCCAGCATCCCCCGTCGTGATACAGCAGCCCAGGGAGCCCCCCACGTTCTGCGGTTCAACATTCGAGGACCCGGAAACCTGGCTCGAGACGTACGAGAGGGTCGCTGCATTTAACAGCTGGAACAGCGACGACAAACTGCGACATGTCTTCTTCGCATTGGAAGACGCTGCCAGGACGTGGTTCGAGAACAGAGAAGCCACCTTAACGACCTGGGACCTTTTCCGAAGCGGCTTCCTGCAGACATTCACAAGCGTCGTACGCCGAGAACGAGCCCAAGCACTACTAGAAACCCGAGTGCAGCTGCCTAACGAGACCACCGCGATTTTTACAGAATAAATGAGCCGCCTATTCCGCCACGCCGACCCGGAAATGTCCGAGGAAAAGAATGTCCGGCTACTAATGCGTGGTGTAAAGGAGGAACGTTTCGCCGGTATGGTACGAAACCCACCGAAGACCGTCGACGAGTTTCTTCGCGAGGCCACTAGCATCGAGAAGACACTCGAGATGCGAAACCGGCAATTCGACCGCCGCACCAACTCTACAAACTATGCCGGAGTTCAATCACTGGCCTCCGACGACCTGCGCGAGGCTATGAGCGCAGTCGTACGAGCGGAGCTTCAGAACATCTTCCCCTCGTCGCAGCCTCAAGTGGCCTCGATCGCTGACATCGTCAAAGATGAGGTTCAGCGGTCGCTTGGCGTTCCGGAGGTGCAACCTCAATCTCCGCAACCCCAGCACGAAGCGATGACCTACGCCGCCGTCGTACGCCGTCAAGGTCCTCCTCCGCGACCGCGGCAGGGCCCTGTAATGGTACGCCCACACTAGCGACAAAAACGCGCGCGACACGCCGCACGCGGCAAGTGCCCGCGCGGCAGACGCGTGCGGGCAAGTCCACAGTCGCGTTTTGCGGCACGCGGCAGTAGCCCGTGGAGTCCCGCGTTGTCTCGTTCCATTCAATACTTCTCGTAACAACGCGCTCTCCGTTCTGCCCATTTCGTCTTCCATCGGAAGTGTCTGTGTTTTTTCGCGCCACTGCCGGCCACGCTCAGGCATGTCGGATACGGACGAGGAGCTACTGGTGACTGTGAACACTATAATACTTGTTTGTTCTTTACTTGTGTGACGCCGACGTGCCAAAAAGCGGACGAGAAAGTTTAGGGTGCGGTACAGGGACACTGAGGGCCAGGCGCACACTCTGCTTCCCCGCCTTCACCAATTACTCACCTGTCATGCCAAACTGCAGTCCATAATGTGCCAGCGGTTGGCGCGCAGCTCCTTGTCCGACGCTCGATTTATCATAGAGGCACGCATACCCGCGAACGGTTCCCAAAAACGCCTCAATTGCGAGACCAATTCTTCGTCGACGCCTCAGTGGCGGTGTGGTAAGGCTTAACAAAAACAGCCCCCTTGACTGGAAATGGCCTCTGAGATTTTACGGCGCGCGTGTCACTGTTCCGTCTCAGAGCCCATAGATTATGATTCTTTGCTTGTGCGACAGGTGGCGCCATAAGAGCGCGGCTCGTAAAGCGGCTCGCTTCTGATTGGTGGTCGTTTTGCGTCTGCCGCGAAAAATGGGTCTCGCACCCATTCGCGCGTTTGCCGCGCGTTGCTGCCGCTTTTCGTGAATCTTGCCGCGCGCAACAGCACCGCTCGCCGCGCGCGGTGTGTCGCGCGCGTTTTTGTCGCTAGTGTGGACGTACCATAACGCCGCAATTCCGTCGACCACCACCGCCGACGCCGCCAGCACGCCCACCCGTCGCCCAGCGCATCTACCCGAGGAAGACCGACGTTTGGCGAGCTCCTGACCACCGCCCGCTCTGCTACCACTGCGGAGAAGCGGGTCACGTCTACCGACGATGCCCATACCGGGAGATGGGACTGCGAGGTTTCGCCTAAACGCTCCGCGCCCGCAGCAAGGTGAACGCCCTCGCGATATGGCCGACTACCTCGCCGCTACTCAGTGGAGCTCTCGACAACCGTCGCGTTCGCCATCACCAGGCCGCTACCTGTCGCCGCAGCGCCGACCATACACTGGCCCAGCCCGGGGCCGGTCAGCGAGCCCGTATCCGGAAAACTAAAAGCAGCAACCGATGGAGGTATGGTTGCTGTTCGTCGAACTGACGAAGATCCTCCTCCGCCGACGAAGCCACCGAAGAAACTACCTCGACGACATAACGACACGCCGCCGTCCCGACGAAATCAGGAAGCCAAGACTACACCGACGAAAGACGACCTGACGACGCGACGTTCCAGCTTCAGTTCAACACGACGCAGCCGTGATCCGACACCGAGACCTAACTGCAACGCCAGACAAAGAACCGCCGACCTCGACGTGCTTCTCGACGGCCACGCAGTCACCGCTTTAGTGGACACAGGAGCCGATTACTCCGTCATGAGTGGGCCCATCGCCGCGCAGTTGAAGAAAGTTAAAACTGCATGGGAAGGCCCTCAAATTCAAACCGCTGGAGGACACGTCATCACGCCGACTGGAATCTGCACGGCAAGAATAACCATTCATGACAAGACTTACCCTGCCGCCTTCGTTATCCTCCAACAGTGTTCACGAGACGTCATTCTCGGTATGGACTTCCTGAACCAACACGGCGCAATCATCGACTTGAAGTCGAAGTCAATAACGCTGTCGGAAGATAAAGCGATACTGCCGGAGAGCCCTCGTATTCACCACGCCTTGAGTGTGCTCGAAAACCAAGTGAGCATCCCGCCTCGCTCCAGCGTTGTTATTTCGGTCGGCACCGAAACACCGGCTGACGTAGAAGGCATCATCGAAGGCGACCAACGTCTACTGCTAGACCGCGAAATTTGAGTCGCAAGAGGGATCGCTCGACTGCATGGAGGGAAACTGAAGTGTTGCTGACAAACTTCAGCCAGGAGTTCAAGCACATCAACAAGGGCACGACGATCGCGTACATCGAGGAAATTCTGGAAAGAAGTAATGCGTTTGTCCTCTCGGATTCCGCCGCATCTACCCCGACGACGATGGTTCCCGAACCAGACTACGACATTAATCCAAGTCTCCCCGTAATTAAGCAACAGCAGCTCAGAAGTCTGCTCCGACGATACAAAGGCTGCTTTTCGACGTCATGGAGGATTCGACAAACACCAGTCGCCAAGCATCGCATAATCACCGAGGAATGCGCTCGACCACTCTGCCACAGCCCTTACCGAGTTTCGCCGCGAGAACGTGCAGCCATAAGAGAACAAGTCGACGAAATGCTGCGCAACGACATCATCCAGCCGTCGAAAAGCCCGTGGGCATCCCCTGTTTTCCTGGTAAAGAACAAGGACGGAACCCTACGTTTCTGCGTCGATTATCGTCCTCTGAACAAGACCACGAAGAAGGACGTATACCCCCTCCCACGAATAGACGACGCGTTAGATCGGCTCTGCAACGCTAAATACTTCTCGTCGATGGACCTCAAGTCTGGCTATTGGCAAATAGAAGTCGACGAAAGAGATCGCGAAAAGACCGCCTTCATCACCCCAGATGCCTCTACGAGTTCAAGGTTATGCCATTCGGACTTTGCTCGGCGCCTGCAACGTTCCAGCGCGTCATGGACACGGTGTCAGCAGGATTGAAGTGGCAGACCTGTCTCGTTTACTTGGATGACGTCGTCGTCTTCACCAAAAATTTCGACGATCACCTCAAGCGGCTTGCGACAGTACTAGAAGCCATCAAGTCGTCAGGGCTTACTCTGAAGCCGGAAAAATGCCGCTTCGCTTACGATGAGCTTCTGTTCCTAGGCCACGTAATCAGCAAATCTGGTGTCCGTCCAGACCCGCAAAAGGCAGCTGCCATCGCACAGTTCCCGCAGCCAACCGACAAGAAGGCAGTACGTAGATTCCTTGGCATGTGTGCCTACTACAGGCGCTTTGTCAAGGACTTTTCACGCATCGCCGAGCCGTTGACACGTCTAACTAAATGTGATGTTGAGTTCAAGTGGCAAACGCCGCAGGCCGACACATTTGAAGAACTCAAACGACGCATGCAGTCGCCGCCGGTACTTGCGCACTTCGACAAGTACGCCGATACAGAAATCCATACTGACGCCAGTAGCCTAGGCCTGGGTGCCGTTCTAGTCCAGAGGAGAAACGGAGTCGAACAAGTGATAGCTTACGCTAGCCGGTCGCTGTCAAAAGCGGAAGTCAACTATTCTACGACCGAAAAGGAATGCCCAGCCATCGTTTGGGCTACAGCTAAATTTCGCCCTTATCTTTATGACAGGCCATTCAAAGTCGTCAGTGACCATCACGCGTTGTGTTGGCTAGCGAATATAAAGGGTCCTTCAGGACGACTGGCGCGGTGGAGCCTCAGACTACAAGAATACGACATCACTGTAACCTACAAGCCCGGACGAAAACACTCCGATGCCGATTGCTTATCACGCGCCCCCATTGACCCACCGTTGCAAGAAGACGAGAATGACGACGCCTTCCTTGGAATGATAAGTGCGGAAGGCTTCGCTGAACAGCAACGGGCAGACCCGGACCTAAAAGGCCTAGTCGAATATTTGGAAGGGCACACCGACGTTGTCCCGAGGGCATTTAAGCGCTGATTATCTTCCTTCACGCTTCAAAACAATCTACTCGTGAAGAACTTCTCACCAGTCCGCGCCAACTACCTTCTTGTTGTCCCGTCAGGACTTCGTTCAGAAATATTGCACGCCCTACATGACGATCATAGACATGGACAACTCCATGGACACCTCGGATTTTCCCGGACACTATAGAGGATACAAGAAAAGTATTATTGGCCGCGCCTGACCGCCGACGTCACCCGTTATGTCAGAACATGCCGAGACTGTCAGCGACGCAAGACACCGCCGACAAGGCCAGCCGGATTACTACAGCCAATCGAGCCTCCTTGCCGACCATTCGAGCAGATCGGAATGGACTTGCTGAGACCCTTTCCGATGTCAACAACCGGAAATAAGTGGATCGTCGTGGCGACGGACTACCTCACCCGCTTCGCTGAAACTAAAGCATTGAAGATATAAAACGAAGGACACCGACCAACATAGAAGTGCTAAAAAATGAAAAAATCTAAAAGACGTTTCGGCTTCGCTACGGAAGCCTTGTTCACAAAATTTGTTCTTTTAGATTTTTTCATTTTTGTCCTTCGTTTTATTTCTTCAATGCTTCATCCCGACCAGACGGGCTTCCGTCAAACCCTCGATTTCATGAAACTAAAGCACTGCCGAAAGGTAGCGCAGCCGAAGCGGCGAAATTCTTTGTCGAAAACATCCTGCTGCGACATGGCGCCCCAGAAGTCCTCATCACCGACAGAGGAACGGCCTTTACAGCGGAGCTCACCCAAGCCATTATGAAATACAGTCAGACAATGCACAGGAGGACAACGGCCTACCATCCGCAGACGAATGGTCTTACGGAGCGGCTGAATAAGACCCTCGCCGACATGCTAGCGATGTACGTCGACGTCGAACACCAGACCTGGGATGCCCTCCTGCCGTATGTAACATTCGCTTACAACACGGCGGTGCAAGAAACAACACACATCACGCCGTTCAAGCTGGTCTACGGCAAGAACCCGACGACGACGCTCGACGCCATGCTGCCGCACGTCACTGACGAGGAGAACCTTGACGTCGCTACCTATCTCCAGCGCGCCGAAGAAGCCCGACAGCTCGCCCGCCTGCGAATAAAGAACCAGCAGAGGACTGACAGCCGACACTACAACCTCCGACGACGCTTCGTCGAGTACCAGCCTGGTGACCGCGTTTGGGTTTGGAACCCTATACGCCGACGAGTACTGAGCGAGAAGCTTTTGCGTCGCTATTTCGGACCGTACAAGATTATCCGACGTATTGGTGCGCTGGACTATGAGGTCGTGCCAGACGGCATTTCGCTATCACAGCGGCGCCGCTGACGACCTGAAATAGTCCACGTTGTGCGACTCAAGCCGTACTACCAGCGTTAATGAACTTTGGGGCTTCGCGTAACTGACCTTTGGACTTTGTTTTCGTTCTTTTGTTACTTATGCTTAATAAGTGTTCTTTTGTGTTTCGCTCTCTTATATTTGTAGCATCGGGACGACGCTTTTTAAGAAGGAGTTATTGACACGTGTACTTATCTGTATCGGGCAACTACGTTTCGCCACCTAACAAATGTATTCGCACAGCGTGGGACGCGCCTGCATGTATCCGAAGTTTCTGGAAAGTTATCGATGCTTCTATCCGCTGTCTGTTGTCGCCGAAGCTTATGTTATCTGATTTCATCGCGTGACGCGAATGGTGTAGAACTTTGTGGAAGACACGCGTGTCCGAACGATTAGTCTGGAACATTCGACGACTGCTCTATAAAAGCGGACGCGCTTGACCCGCTGATCAGATTTTCGAAGATCGCCGACCGTGTTCGCCGCTATCGTTGTGTAGCCTCTTTTGTGGGCACAGGTTCGCCCAATAAAAGTTAGTTTTGTCTTTCACAGTATTACTACTGTGTTCTTCAACGTCACCACCACGTGACAATATCTATTGTTCGGAGAATGTGCCATCGGGGACAAAATTGCCCAGGACGTGCGAGAGTCGACCAAATTTTATTGGTGCACTATTTGCTGGGATGAGCCGTGCTAACATCTGCGTTCGGAATGTGCATACGTGACCCACTGTTTTCAGCGGTCTTGAACTGAAATGAAATTTGGGCGATGCTTGCACTTCCAGGGTAGTTTTGTCCACGATAGTACATCTCCTTTAATGCAAATGTCATGAAGGCAACTCATAGCCGAAGCAGCAGGTCACTATTGAGGAAATTGTCTTGCCAACACACTGACATGGCTACAGAGATAAAACACTTTGCGCTTTGTGATATGAATGCATTGCATAGCATATATATAAAAAGGTGCAACATTTCAGTCCTCAAGTTCTTAGATGACAGAAGCAACTTTATTTTCTTCAATCACTCGTCTTGCACTTTTTCCTGGTGAAAGTTGTTCTTGACCCCAAACGCTTGCAAGGATTAGCTTCCTGCTGTTAGGGGAAAGAAATAGTATTCGTGAATATTCATCCTAAAGAAAGCGGCAAAAAAGTATAATCACAGAACACGACAAAGCAGTAATTTCTGTATTAGAAAAACATGTAAGTAGACCAACATTGTTGGAACAAGGGATGTTGCTGTAGCCAACATTTCGAAATGGGTGCCTGTCATGAGGGTAGCAAATCTTTTCCTTGCTGTGTCATTTTGAATTATGCATAGCTCACTGGCCCCTAGCCTCATTGGGGGAGAAGAAGCTGGTGCATGCAAGAGGTCAAGAGAAGCCAAAGTGTTAAAATAAAGGAACGAAGGGGTTGCTTAGCAGTGGTGATTGTAATGAAGGGGGTATGAGCACTGCTGTCAGTTCTTGCTAAGAGTAGGGGTGACCAAAACAGAAAACGATGTACACATGTAAGCAGTCGTTAATCCAGTAGACCTAATCTTCCCAGAAGACAAAATAGGTATTAAGATTAGCAGTTGGCACATTTGCAAAAAGGAAATGAATTAGGAAAATAAATTTTGTATCAAGATGCATCTTATTAAGATCACTGTAAATGGGAAATGAAGGCACATTATGAATACATATTTGGTTAATAGCAGATGAAGAAAAGATATATTAACCAAATATTAAAAAATAGGGACATTAAAATTAAACTGGGTATGACCATAAAACAGTAAAGAACAGCCTGTGAAAAAAAAATGGGATGGACAATATGATAACCAGGTGCAAGATTGCAAAACATCGAGCGCTGTTTATATTCATGCTGCTGTTGACGGCTTCAAGTTTGTCTTCCTGTGGAACCTTTGTCTGACTTGAAGAAGGAAATGGCTCATTTTTTAAACAAGTCAGTTCAAATGCTGTTCAAAGCTTCAGCATTATTATAATGAAAGAAAATGTTATGGGCAGTTCTCCTGGGTGTGCTTTCGTTTACCAGTTATTTCCACAGGTGTAAGCTCAAAATTTAATGGTCTAAATGAACCATGGTCTCCTGCCAAAGGATTAGCTGGTCTTTTATTTCAACACAGATGCCTGCACGTTATATGTGTTGGCAGGAGCGCTAGCGAACTACATTACACTTGTTGCCACAACGAAAGGGAAACTTGGTAATGGTGACTGAAAAAAACCAGCATTCCACAATACTGATTCAAGTCATCTGGAAAAGTTGCTTAAGTAATTGTACACCCCCCACCCCACTATAGACACAATTATACACCACACTGACTCTCATGGTAACAACCATGCTATTATAACACTAGGCATCAGGTGCGGAGAATAATGGGATAAGAGGGCACAATTCTTTTTGTTAGAACATCAAATGTGCTTTACATTAATGCTACATTCCAACTAACAAAGGAGCAGTCGGTTTGTGAAATAGTGACCAATCCATACGAAAGCTAATGACATTCTGTGCAGCAGATTGTTGCCGATGAGGTGTTATGTAGACAAGTGCACTCTGTCACACAAAATGGCACCCTGCATTCAAATCTTGTGCCAACATTAGTTTGAAAAACATCACAGTGGAAAGTAAAGAGTGCTAAATTTGTTGAAAATTACAAAAAATTATTCGACTATTCATTATCCTTACTGTTCGTTAAAGTTTCACAGACTGTTCCCTACGGGTGCTGTAAACAGGCACCCTGCTTTTGCAGTCGTAGCAAGAATAATCTGTGGCACAGACAAGAAGAAATGCTCATGAAGTTTATGCATGAGTATACCCTACAAATTACACCCCATTTCACATTCCAATGTGGTAGAAGAGGTAGACGAAAAAAACTACTTTCTGGTGGAGGATGCATACCCCTGAGTAGAAGAAACAAGTGTACCCTAACCATTGCTGTTATCGATGCCTGTGCATTAGCAGTTACATATGATATGGCAGTTACAATTGTTTTCCCACAAGCACTGCAAGCTGCTGCCAGTTTACCAGTACACAGCTGTAATACATTCAGGGCAAGTTAAAACTCTCTGATGGATTCATCTAATATGATAATATGACACAATTGGAATGCAATATTCTGCAATTAGGTGAAGTGCGATGTGCCATCCCATACAATGAAACACCTTTGAAGAATCTTAATCACCACCTGGGCAGTGACGAGGTAAAGATTGTGTTCTGTGTAAAGCAGTGCACCTGTATAGCCTAAAGCTGTGGAGAATGCATTTAGTATCACCTGAGAAGGTTTCTAATTTTATTTGCACGCAGTAAAAACCTCCGTGTAGTTTTGTAAAACGCGAACCCCCTACCATCTTGTTGTTCAAAGGTAATCTCACGTAGGGCCATAACATGCACATTGTGGGTTTCGTTCCCAAACAATCAAAGTGAATAGCACCACCCTAAGTGTACGTGCCTTCTGTCTCGCATTTTCTGTCCAAAATTGTTAGTGTCGGATGCTGCGATCGGCCGATAAACGGATTTCTGGAGCAATATAATGTATTAAGTACTGTGATCTCAGTACTTTCACTGGTGTTTAAGCATTATCGCGTCTTAAAGTAAAAAAAATGAGGAATAAATACAACATGTATATTTCACGTCACAACCCTCATGAGGTATTTAGTAGTCTTAATTATAAAGGATTATAGATTTACTACGCAGGATAGGTTTTATTCCACTGAAAGAACGGCATCATGCCAATAATTCTTGCATTTGGTGCTATATTTATTTGTATTTAGTTCAGTTGGAATGTGTGTGCATTGTCAGCGAGATCGCTTGACAAGTTTTAGATTGACTGCTTTCCCAATTTAGGCAAATTCGTATTCACAAATAACCTTGTATGACACCAAGAACTTGCTTAGCAGGAGTATTTGTAACATTTTCAAGATACGAAGCTCCTGAAGGCATATCTAAGCCTGGGGTGCCCGCCGCCCTCTAATCTCATCAGCAAGTTTCTGGAACTCATCTGCCAGGTTTCTTATCATGAATGTAAATTTGCTTGAACGGGAGAAAGGGAATTTAAACAGGTGAATTATGCAGCACAAGAATGATGTCAGCAAGAAGCAAGCATCAAGAAGCACTGTCACTCGATGTGCATAGACTATCAAACACAAGAATTATTTGGGGTGATTTAAAATTATTGCATTGGAACAAAATGCTTGAACTTGAGCAAGTTCTGTGTTTGAAGCTGTTGATCCTTTATTCCCTTTGCCTTCTTCCACCCACCTGGTTAGCTAAGTAGACAGAAAAGCTGCAGGAGAACGGTGGGGGTGCCAAATTAGACTTGTGCCCCAGGGGACCTTTTCACGGACACTGGAGGAACTGCCCGTCGCCTCGGCATCTTCCTCGAGGGCCATGGCCATGTCTAAGAAACGTTGCTCTCCACAGGCTGCAAAAAGAAGGATAATTTTCTGAGCTAAATCTTTTTCTTAAAAGAACCCATTTAAGTTGTATTCGTGGCTTTGCACCACAAAGTTGACACGTGACTGGCCACTCAAGACACTTTACGTGTATTCGTAGGCTCATTCCTTGGAAAAACACTTTATGTAGCACACAATGAGTGACAGAAATGTGCATAGGGAGGCTTTCATATTGCTCTACAACTTTTCATTGACACTTTTAATTTAATTATTTGAGATGTTTAGTAACTAATTAAAAATTATGTAATTAGGCATAATGCAAAAAATAATCTGGGTATCTCCAAGCGATGGCAAACAACATTACCTTCGTTCTGTCTAGTTACATTGCATTTACATATTTATAAATCTTGGTGCACGATATTTAGGACACCCTGTAGATCAAAAAACAATATTACAATTTTCATAATCATCTCTTGCGTGTTATTCGTGGCTATGGGTGCTTCAAGTTATTCTTTTAGTATGGCACAAGCAGTTTTGAAGTAAAATTGTTTTGCAAAAAGTGCGAATGTAATCTAGAAAATCAAGCAAAACGTCAAGTTGTGTTCACTATTCAGATGTTGAACTAAGAAGCTGCAGGAAAAGGAAACAGGACACAACACCTAACAAACAATGCAAAATTTGAAAATCTCAAATGAACAGGAAACGAGTTTTTGAAAACGCAGAGAAAGCCACCAGCTTACGTCGAGTACGCCCTCCAAATACCAAGTGAAGTTGTTACCGCAATGCTTGGGGACCATATGAACGTAACAATCAACGACTTTGAGCAGAATATTAACACCACTAAATAAATTGGCGTTTGAAGATTCTTGATCTGAAATCCTCAACGACTTGTTCTGGCGTTTATTCTGTCGAGCTCAATCTGCATTCTCAAAAGCGGGTTCTCGGCCATAAGTTCTCTAAACGCAACATCAGCTTAAATCTCAAGATAGGGTTGACCTGTAGATAAAGTAGATAATGCATGGCAAACATCATGAACACTTTTACATGTTAACCAGAGGGTTCACTCATGCACCCATGAAATTATGTGATGCAGACACATGATATATTGAAGCTGGTTTTGTGAAGTGTTTCATGCTTCCAAGGCTTCTTCTCCAGTTGTGTAAGCTGTCTCCACTAGCTAAATAAGCAATGATAATAACAAAAATAACTTCAACATGCTTACAATATGTTGGCCATTTGCAAGTAACCAGAAGTCTTTTTGGGCTCCTAGGTTGCCTGGTGCAATTCTACTTTGCCACAGTACTTCCATTACCCAGTACCAGCCACATTAAAATGCAATGTGTTCGGAGCCCTTTCCCTCTGTTTTTCTTCTTTGGAAACAGTTTACCATGTGTTCAGTAGGCGTCGAGAATGGGGACCGAAAGCACTGTGCACCACTGATTTCTAATATGTTTTGCTGGATGCAGCACACCGCACCAGATGCACGTGAAGCCAGTGGAAATGCGGTGTCATGCAGTCGCTTGTCCTGGAAGCAGGGCATATGGTGGACTAACTAGTGCATGCGATCAGATAATATTGCTGGCGAAAAAATTTTCTTCGTGGTTTTTTAAAATTTAGGAGGTCTCTCTACATGTCTAGTAAGCATTTTATTGATAATCTGAACCCATATACGATAGTGCTCTCTTACATCAAGTTTTTTTTCTCATTTACCAGTGTTTCCATTGCACGCCACATATGTTAGCGACACTGTGGACACTGCAATGGAAAAATTCTGGACACCTCGAAACACTGCTTGGGTAGTTTATGGCACGTCAGGCAGGCATATTAGGGGTAGAAATCCTACGCACCCGTGCACACGAAGTGCTGCTGCAAAGTTGTGAAGCACCAACTTCCGGGACAAGGTTGGCTTCAGCCGAGGGCGTTCGATATGCTGTCCATCCCCTGTAGTAGAGATCAGTGGTGTGGACCCTTTTATACTGGCTTTATTTTCCGGTCGGAACCTTGGCAACGGCTTCCGCCATACTTTTTGAACCTGCAAAATGTGCAGAGAAAGTCACGTCACTGTGCGTTGATTGTATGGCTTTATTTTTCTACACATTCTATCAAATCGTTAAAACTTCAGTTAGCACATTTTTACTACTGTATATAGAGAGTCTAGTTGCTAGACATGCGAAACAATACCATACCACTCACAGAATGCAACAATAGAAGCATACACTAGAAATCTCCACTAAAATTTAAGTTTATGTGACACCGTATGAGCACACAGTATGCTTACTGTGTGCTCTAGCCCTGTGTCAAGTAAAAAGGTAATTGTGAATCGTTTATGGTGTATTTCTACTTATTCTGAGTCATCAAACTGTACAATCAATGTTCCAAGTTTATACATTGTTGGATTTTGATTGCCTATGTGATCCGTTTCCTACTTACGCATGCAGTAATCCCACTGTAATAAGGAAAAAGAGTTAGAAAAAGAAATGCCATGATAATCTTCCACATTTGCTGAGGGCAGGAGCAATGGCCAATAGCATGTGGTTGAAGCTACATAAATACTAAGTTTTCACGCAGCTTAATTGTTCAGCAAGTAATAAAGAGGTGCGCTGTGCGCCTCTGCATGACCAATAAAATCTGGCTACTTGACACTGCACTAAGGCTGCTGCTTGATAGTGTTCGGCAGTTCGGCTTTGGTTTTCTGATATACAGAACTGTTTAGATACCAGTAGTTTACTTTGCAATAAAATGTAACTTGGAGCACTGGTCAGTTGCACATAGTGCGACAGCAAATATAACACAAGGATAGAAATATGGGTCTCTTAGAAAAAGTACATACATATTATGATTATAATGTGATGTGATGCCACAATGAAACAGAAAGCAACGCATAGAAGTGGACGGCACTTCCATGCCACCAAGGTTATTGGACAGACAGTACCTCAGAAGTGCCCGCAACACAGTCAAACAAGGCAAAGCCGCATTTCCTTGCGTTCAACACAATGCGTTGGCAGGCTAGTTTATTTATTTATTTATTTATTATTACCTCAAAGGCCCCAACGTGGGGTATTACATGAGGGATGGGTGGCCACTTCAGTGGAATATGGACTCAATGGCAGCCTTGAAATGATGTGGATTGGAGTGGTGCACGGCGTCGGCGGGAAGGTCATTCCAGTCCCGGGCAGTCTTCACAAAGAAAGAATGTAGGTGCGCAGTGGTCCGGGCAGGCTACAGAGATTTTTCATGACATAATCGGCAAGACTGACGGTGTGCTGGAATGATGGCTGAAGCACTAGGAGCAGAATGATAAAATTTGTGATAAAGACACAGTCTGAAGACATGACGCCTTATATCTAGATTGGAAATTCCTGCTTTTAATTTTAGCTGAGAGACACTAGTGTGGTAAGAATAATCAGTATAAATAAAGCGAGCTGCACGATTCTGAACTGCTTCTAGAGTGTTAGGAAGGGTGATTTGGTGTGGGTCCCAAACAGAGCATGCGTATTCTAGCTTAGGTCTGACAAAAGTTAGATAAGTTAGTATCTTTAAGGATGGTGGTACGAAGCGCAAGTTGCGGCGGAAGTAACCAAGTGTGCGATTGGCTTCGTTGGTGATGTTGGTAATATGAGAGGACCAAGAAAGGTTATTTGAAAGAGTAAGGCCAAGGTACTTGCATGACTCCACTGATGATATTTCCGAGTTGCAAAGAACGTACTTAGGAGTATGGTGAAGCTTCCGTCGATGAAAAGATAGTAGTAAAGTCTTTTTAGTGTTCAGTGACATTAGCCACATGCTGCACCAAAAGGTAACTTTGTCTAGGTCATCTTGCAATGCCTGGTTGTCGGTATCAGCTAGGATTGGGCGATAAATGACACAATCGTCAGCAAAAGGCGAATGTTAGATGAAAGATTAGCCGGTAAATCATTAATATATATAAGGAATAGGAGGGGCCCGAGAACTGTGCCTTGGGGTACACCGGAGAGAACAGGGCTCTTAGAGGAGGAGTGGTTGTTAGCATACACAAACTGTTGTCTGTTAGTTAAGAAATTTCGGATCCAGTTCAAGACAAGGGGATTAAGGTGCAAGCGAGAAAGTTTTAGGAGAAGTCGTTGATGCGGAACTTTGTCAAAGGCCTTTTCAAAATCTAAAAAGAGGGCATCAACTGGGATATTTTGATCAAGGTTAGAGCTTATGTTATTTATAAAGAGTGCTAATTGGCTATCACAAGATGAACCTTTACGGAAACCATACTGGTTAGGGTGGAAGAAACTGACAGATGTTAGGAATGCAGCAATGTGGGAGTAAAGCACATGTTCCATTAATTTAGAACAAACGCT
This sequence comes from Dermacentor andersoni, assembly GCF_023375885.2. Taxonomy (NCBI): domain Eukaryota; kingdom Metazoa; phylum Arthropoda; class Arachnida; order Ixodida; family Ixodidae; genus Dermacentor; species Dermacentor andersoni. The sequence goes on from NC_092821.1 coordinate 5,492,319, forward strand.
AGTTAAAGAAATTGGGCGGTAGCTACTACATGATGATGAAGGACCTTTCTTTGGGACTGGGATAACCTTACCCACTTTCCAGTCATCCGGCACCACTCCTGATGATAAAGATTGCTGAAAAATGTGACATAACATCTCGCTTGTAACATATTTAGTATTTTTTAAGACTTTAGAATTAATACCATCTATGCCAGGTGAAGACGACAGCTTTAAGGAATCAATGCATTTCCTGATTCCATCAGAACTGAAGGTGATTGCGGGCATTGTATGGTAATTGAAAAATGGGAATTCAGGAAGTTCACCTTTAGGCTCATTCGTAAACACGGAAGAGAATGCATGATTAAGCGCTTCGGCGATTTCGTGATCAGGAATAGGCCTATTTTTTCTCGTCGCACAGAGCAAGTGGTTGCGAACGCTTTCGATTTATAATATTCCAGAATTTTTTGGAGTTATTTCGCAGGATGTTTGGTAGGGTAGTCGAAGAAAAGGAGCGTTTTGCTTGACTAGCAAGGGATAGGTACGTTTTTTCAGCGGTGAAGTATTTCTGCCATGCGTACTCAGAGTTGGAATGTCTGGCAGCGCGGTAAAGCCTTTTCTTTTTATTGTTGAGACGCTTTAGTGCCGTATTAAACCAGGGTGATGAGTGCTTTTCAGTTACAGTGATAGTAGGTATGTAAGTTTTTATCAGCTCATGCATTTTATTTTATAAAAGAAGCCAGTTAACTTCAACAGAACGTTCTAAGAAACCGGTAAAGAACGAGCTGGCAAATTCCGCTAGTTTAATATTCATATCAGTATAGTTACCTTTGTCGTAAAGCGTAATAGTTTTTCTAGTTTTAGTGAAGGCAGGGATGTCACTTTGGAACGAGGTATGTAGCACTGAATGATCGCTAAGGCCAGGTAAGTGCGTCAGTGGTGAAACATTATCAGGGTGAGAAGTGAAGATAAGGTCTAATATGTTAGAAGACTTATCATTGTGCCGCGTGGGGTTACTGACGATTTGTGTTAGGCCAAACGTAAGACACGTATTAAGAAAATCACTTTCGACATTGTTTTTTGACGTTGTTTCAGCTATATCGGACCAATTGATGGCAGGGAAGTTGAAATCGCCGAACAGCATGATGGGTGATTTGGGATAAAGCACGGTTACGGAGTGAAGCACCTCATGGAAGTCAGCTACGAAAGAGCTGTTTGCGTCGGGTGGACGATAGCACGTACCGATAATAACGGCTGGGCGGGAAGCGTTGCTTATCACAAAGACAGTTTCTAAGGGCGTTGTTACTGTTATTTCAGCACACTGAAGACTTTCGTGTGCGCATATCAGTACGCCTCCGCCCCTTTTGTGAGATCTGTCGCGTCGAAATATAGAAAAATTTGGAAAATGTGAAAGAATTTCTGAATTATTAATGGACGGATTAAGCCAAGTTTCAGTAAGAAGGACTATGTTCGATGTCGTTGTACTGAGCAGGCTTTGGAGGGCATCAAGTTTGGGAAGAATACTGCGAATATTGGTGTAAAGGAATGAAAGGGAGTTAAAGGGATGGTTATTGGGACGGTTGTTGCGACAGTCGGATGCTAGGAACCCGGTGGTCGAGCGACTACCTTATCGGAACTATGGTCGTATGTGTAAGTTGTATTTCCCATTAGTAATTTGTCGTGGCGTAGTTTGAAGGGTCTCTTTTGTGCTTTGGCAAACTGAACTAGGTGTCTTCTAGCAGTTAGCGTGTTAGAAGAGTAGTCTTCCGAGATCCGATATTCAGTTCCTTTTAGTTTTTTTAGCGCATGACAACACACGTTCTTTTACTTTAAAATGCGCGAATTTGACAATTATAGGCCTATTTCTGTTACTGCTAAAGCGACCTAATCTGTGTGCTCTTTCTATGTCCAAATGTTCGACGGTGGTGTTTAGTTGTGTACTGCAGTGTTGAATCACTAGGGCTTCGGACGCAGCCCATGTTTCACTTTCTGTGTCTTTTAAACCAAAAAATACTAGATTTGACCTTCGCGCTCTATCTTCCGAGTCATTAAGTTTAGCCTGAATAGACGCAATCTTATTTGCGCTCTGTTCGGCGAGCGTCCTGAGCTCGTCGACCTCTTTTTTTACCGCGATAAGTGCTGAGCAGTCTTCTTCGATCTTAGTTAGTCGTTTTTTTTATCTCATCAAAAGATTTGTCGCTCTGGGACAACTTTTGCTTGATCGACTTCATATCGTTTAATAATGAAGTTTGGCCAGTACGGATTTCGATAAGTGCTTCCAATATATCACTAGGTTCTTCATTGCCGCGGGTGGTAGGTCCGGGGTTAAGCTCAATGTCACCGGACAAAATTAGCAGTTGCCGAAGAACATGAAAACAGTCGAAAAGAATAGCAAAACAGCAACTTGGGCTTGGCAGCACCAATAAAGCAGCATAGCGAGTACGTCGAGACGCGAATAAGGAATAGTGATAGTTTACCTGCGTGACAAATAAGCGTCGAAGGTTAGCGTTTGTCGCCACGGCTGTGGTGCTGCCAAGCCCATGAAAGGCCGCGCGGGTTCCGAGCGGCTTTATATGGCAGAGGTGCGGAGAGGGTGAAGATGTCTCCCGATTAAATGTGACCGGTATCACAAGGGCATGCGCGGTCCAGGGCGGAGGCAGGTTAAGCACCGCCGTGCACTGGATTTGTTTTGGTGTCCCGAGGGCGCTGGAAGGCGTGTGATCCGGCTGTACAAGCGGTGGTGCAGCAGGAATGGTCGATTGGACATGGGGTAGGAAGTTTCTCGGAACGTCGACGGCGTACCCACCGCTTGGTTCTCGCGGCGGCAATGCTCGGCAGGAACCCAGCCGGGCTGAGTGCGTCGTGCTAAACGGTGGACGGCATGGCCAGCCGGCGAAGAGTACTTCGGCGGTGGGGCTCCAGGACGTGGGGCCGGCAGTTCCATCGGTGACACCAAGAATTTCCACACTGTGATGTTGGAGGTAAGACAGCAGGAACATCTGCGTGACAAATAAGCGTCGAAGGTTAGCGTTTGTCGCCATGGCTGTGGTGCTGCCAAGCCCATGAAAGGCCGCGCGGGTTCCGAGCGGCTTTATATGGCAGAGGTGCGGAGAGGGTGAAGATGTCTCCCGATTAAATGTGACCGGTATCACAAGGGCATGCGCGGTCCAGGGCGGAGGCAGGTTAAGCACCGCCGTGCACTGGATTTGTTTTGGTGTCCCGAGGGCGCTGGAAGGCGTGTGATCCGGCTGTACAAGCGGTGGTGCAGCAGGAATTTTCGATTGGACATGGGGTAGGAAGTTTCTCGGAACGTCGACGGCGTACCCACCGCTTGGTTCTCGCGGCGGCAATGCTCGGCAGGAACCCAGCCGGGCTGAGTGCGTCGTGCTAAACGGTGGACGGCATGGCCAGCCGGCGAAGAGTACTTCGGCGGTGGGGCTCCAGGACGTGGGGCCGGCAGTTCCATCGGTGACACCAAGAATTTCCACACTGTGATGTTGGAGGTAAGACAGCAGGAACATCTGCGTGACAAATAAGCGTCGAAGGTTAGCGTTTGTCGCCATGGCTGTGGTGCTGCCAAGCCCATGGTGGGAATCCATAAATACTTTGTATAGCGCAAAACAATGGACACAAGAAAGACGACCAGCACAAGACGCTACTCTCAACTGACATAACTTTATTGCGTCACTCCTTTATAGATAGCAGAATCTAGAACAACATGCGCAGTGAGCGCCATGTGCAGGAACCCCCAACATTCGATCACAAGAGTGCACTCATGCGACGGAAGCCAAAAAACCATACTGAGCACTGCACAAGGTTAAAGAAGGCACACTAATGCACTGTGACCCCAATGACTCTATGAAGAAAGCTTCCAATAACTCTTAGCCGGTGGTATCACAGAACTTTTTCAAAATCACAGTATCACGAAACATGGCTTCGCACTTCCATATTTTACAATGTTGAACCAAATGGGAACTTGTGCATGTTGGTTTGGATCGCTCATGTTCGCAATGTTTCGTGATACTACGATATTGAAAAAGAGCCGCGTACCACCGCCCGAGAGTTATCGGAAGCTTTCTTCATAAAGTAATTAGGACACAGCGCATTATGTGCCTTCTTTAACCTTGTACAGTGCTCAATATGGTTTTTTGGGATTCTGTCGCATGAGTGTGCTCTTGTGGATCGGATGTTGGTGGTTCCTGCACATGGGGTTCACAGCGCATGTTCTTCTAGATTCTGCTGTCTATAAAGGAGTGACGCAATAAAGTGATGTCAGTTGAGAGTAGCGCCTTGTTCTGGTCGTCTTTCTTGTGTCTGTTGTTTTGCGATAAAAAAAGTAATGTGTATTCCTTGTGTGCGTTTGAAGACAGCTCCACACGCAGTAGCGATTCCAGTATGGCTGCGCAGTGATTTAGCTCGCCGCAGTTTGAAGTGCCACAAAATATAAGGAGAGAAAACTGCATTATAGTCTTGTTGCAAAGAAGAATATAGCGTGAAGTGCATTCTGAGGCCAGAAACTATAAAAAAAATTTCATGATGCACCACTGTGCAGGGTTTTATAGCAAAGTCAAATACATTTGGTGCAAATATCACGCTATAATGGCACACAATGGTCGTAATCTGTAATATAAGAGGTGCCTCATTATTACAACAAAAGTTGACATTACTTAATAATAGCCGTGTAAATTTTAGTATGCAGGGGCATCACTTGGTTAAACAATAGTGATGTAACGTCTATGTGTACAAGTATTACCCATGCATTTCTGCCATTGTTCAAATGGCAGAAATGAATGGGTAATACTTGTACACATAGACATTACATCACTATTGTTTAACCAAGTGGTTAAAATATGTCTGCCTCATACAAGATTAGAATTAAAGCCTAAATTATATATAGTCACCCTAGCAGTAAAACCTCATTTGAACTTCACTGTAAGCAGACGCCTGTTGATGCCAGCCTCCCCCAATGCTAAACTGTGCTGCATGCTTTACAGAGAAATTGTAGTGGTATCACTTAACTCTGAAGCTATTCAGGACTGCAGCATTGTAGAAGACATCTACAGATGTCCCATTTCATGTATAAAGGTCTGAATTACTTGCACATCTTACCATATTGCCTTTAAATTGGAAAATGGCTAAGCTCGTTCCAATTCATAAATCAGGCGATAAGCATAACCCTTCTAATTATAGGCCCATTAGTTTGACTTCACTGCCCTGTAAAATATTGGAGCACGTAATTTATTCTCAGGTAATTAATCACCTTGAATCTAACAACTTCTTTACCTCTAGCCAACATAGTTTTCGTAAAACATTCTCCTGTGATACCCAGCTTCTCAGCTTTACTAACGACTTGCATTCCAACTTCCAGGATTCCAACATTCCAACATTCCAGGATTTCTTACGGACTGTATTTTTCTTGATTTCGCTAAAGCTTTCGACAAAGTACACCACACATTACTGCTATCTAAACTCAGCGCACTAAACGTTCATACTAATGTACTTAATTGGATAAAAGCATTTCTAACACACCGCATGCAATTTGTAAGCGCTAATGAAGTTATTTGAACTCTAATCCCAGTTAAATCAGGTGTTCCACAAGGGTCTGTGCTTTGGCCGCTGTTGTTTTTAATCTACATTAATGATCTACCTGATAACATTTCGTCTAAAATTTGTCTTTTTGCAGATGACTGCGTAATATATCGTAAAATTACTAATGACGCTAACATTTCATCTCTTCAGGACGATTTAAACACACTGCATAAGTGGACAATAAAATGGCACTTGCAGCTTAACGTCAAAAAATGCAAATCAATGCGAATATCCCGTACTAATGAAGCTTGTCCTGCCTATTTACTTAATAACATTTCTTTAGAGAGCGTAATAACTTACAAATATCTGGGCGTCCATATAACCTATAACTTATCCTGGAAGTACCATATCGACTTTATAACGAGCAAAGCTAATCGCACACTTGGATATACTCGTAGAAACTTCTCGCTCGCACCATTATCACTCAAACATTTGTTATACACGACATATGTCCATCCACAGTTGGAATATGCATCATCAGTATTTGACCCACATCATGCCACCTCAATTAACTGCCTTGAAAGCGTCCAGAATCGCTCCGCTCGGTTTATACTAGCTAATTACCATCGTACAGCAAGCGCAACACAAATGAAGACTACTCTGAACCTACCTTCGCTATTAACCCACAGGAAACAATCACGCCTATGCTTATTTCATAAGATTTACTACCAGAACGCTGCGCTTCGGTCGGCATGGATTAACCCAGCACCATTCATCTTCTCACGTAGAGATCATACGCATAAGGTACATGTTCCTCGCTCTAACACACTAACACGTTCGCAATCATTTTTACCTAAAACATGCAACGAATGGAACGGTCTGCCAGCATCTCTTGTTAATATAAGTAATCCTGTTTAATTTAGAAATGCTTTAGTTGACTACATGTAAATCATGAAACTTGCGTTCGATATATCATGTGACTTCTTATTGTAAAAGTACTATTTTTTCAAGTTAACTATGTATGTATTTACCTATCATTCCCAACCTGTATATTGAAGTGTATGATGAAATTTGTATTGTGAACTGCAACTACTATTTTTGTGTAAATTAGTGAGCTAGTGTAATTTTCTATTTTTACTTATACTGTGCCTTTCCTGTATATCATTTTTTACTTCCTTTATGTAGCCTCTCCCCTCTATAATGTGTATTTACTCTGAGGTTACTGTAAATAAATAAATAAATAAAAAGTGCAAATTAAGATTACTTCTCCTTGTTTAGCATTTCTGCCTGCTAGACCACAATCCAATGACATCAATATATTAACATATTACCTCAAAGAACCTAATTTGGCTTATAGATTAACACCTTCGCATACTGCCACAGCTGCCCTCTGTTATATTCATTGCAATCATAAAGGAGTGCTTGTCCACCAGCACTACAATGTCACTAACAGTGGTCACCTACACAGCTAAGTAGATGGTCATGATTCAGGTAGCAAATAGTCAAGAGAAAAAAAATCCACTCAACTTGAGAGCCGCTATACTGCGATAACTTGAGAGAGATGGACCTACCCTATTGAAAATCCCAGCATTGCCCATCATGAATTTTATGCTGGGTATGATGGAAAATGTGATGCACTTACATGACGGAAAACATGGTGGGTATGGTGGAATTCATCGTGGGTATGCTGGTGGACGGTGGTTGTAGTGGTAGATGGTGGGATGTATTGGTGGGATAGATACTGGGCGACTTGTCTCAATGGGAGTTGCGCTGAGTGTATGATGGATGTGCTGGGTGGATGTTGGATACATACTGGGTGACCTGTGTAAATGGTGGGTGAATGATCGATATGCTGGGTGAACGGTGGGTACGTGAGGTGGATGGTGGGACCCATACTGGGTGACCTGTGTAAATGGTGGGTGAATGATGGATGTGCTGGGTGAACAGTGGGTGTGCTAGGTGGATATTGGGACACATACCGGGTGACCTGTGTAAATGGTGGGTGAATGAGAGATGTGCTGGGTGGATGGTGGGTGTGCTGGGTAGATAGTAGGATACATTCTGGGTGACTTGTGTGAATAGTGGGTGAATGGTGCGCATGCTGGGAGTACTGGGTGGATAGTGGGATACATAGTGGGAGTACAATAGGTGAATGTATGCGACGTCAATAACATAACACGTGGCTTATGGCACTAGTAGTGACACAGTCATTAGGGTGGGTTCATGATGTGTACATAGGGTTATGTTTGATTTGCCAAATGGTATCACAGTAGTCCCAGTTTTTGCTTATATAATTCTATGTGCACATGTACTTTTCTAACATTTATTCAAGTATTTCTGCATACTATTTTGTGACGCTTAATTATTAACTGCTGTACCCTGCTAAATTTGAGCCTATTAAAAGTAATCTTTATTATTGTAATGATTTGAGTTTTTCATGTTGGTTTTTGTTCAGAATAAGATCTCACTGCTTTGCTATCCCTTTTAGGTAGTGGGATCTGGTCAAGCTGCTTCGGTGCAACTGTTGCTCCCAGTTTTTCATGGACAGCACATAAAATAAATTACTTCCCCTCAAATTGGGAATACTGATGATGATGGTAAAGCATTCCAGACATGTACCTATACTTCACTGATTTGGCTATGGTAAAATGCAAGCCCATCATTATTGTGAGAAGCACCACAGTTTTCTCAGTGGGTGTCAAGAGATCAATAGCAGGCAGGGAATCCTCATATCAAACAAATTTTATGCTGACAATTTGTTAGGTGTAATAGGTACAAATGACAGTGATGCATGTAGCACATTATGAGAGCACATAATACTGACAAAGTTTCTAACAAAAATGCCCAACTCGATTCTAATATAACTAAAGGATAACGTTCTTCCAGGTACAGACACTATTGTAACCGTGCACTGTTGCAAAATTGTCTGCAGGCTATAACAATCAGGAAATATTGCATAAATTAGGTTGTAAACAATCTTTCTCTTTTTATGCGCTGTCCAAGCCTCTAAATCTGTGGAGTTTCAGGAAACTTAGCCCGCAGATGTCAACAACAAAGTATTAGTAAGGATGTTTACCTTTGGACATAACTGTCGAACATTTTCTTATTGCTTTGTTTATTTTACACAGTAACGATAGAAATTAATGTATGCAGCATTTTAAATCAAATAGTTTTGCTCGTTTTGATTGCAATGAAGGATGGCCTGGATGTTGCAGTAGCTTTTTTTGTGTAACATGAATGTAACTGTTGATCAACAAACTATATAATGTACATTATAGAAGACAAAAGCAACTTAGTGTTTATTTCTAATGAAGGCATTGTTTGAGATTAGCTATATATAGTGTTTCCACTGAACACTACATGGCAATGTAGTCGTAGTGAATTGTTGTAATCACGAGAAATGTGACTCACCAGAGAAAAGAAAATTTTAACGAAGGTTAAAAAGCAAATTCACCCCATTGTTTTGTACACTACGCTAAATATGGAACCAGACTTTATGACAGAACATGTAAGGCGAAATAAGCCTTTTAGAGTGAGCTTAGAAGTGTACATCCTGTAATATTTGATGAAAAGTATGCCATTCAGCTGTAAGACGAACGGAGATATCTTTAAATTACAATGCGTAGTTTTTGCAGTGCCAAGTTTAATAACTGGTGCCTGTGAGGGACACTTTTAAGGTATATGAATTACTTTTAATTTTTTCCGTGCTGTAGGATGAATTTACTTTTTTTGCTATTACTTCTTGCTTCTTGTTATTAAAAATGCTAGACATACCGCATCGCAAGCAGGCCACTGCTAGTGTGTTGTGGAGATGAGATGCTTTACTTAGGATTGCACAAGCAACACACAGCAGCGCACATGTTAATGGTGTAGGTCACTTGACAGAGCATTTCCACTGGTGTTTATGCACACTCAAGTATTAGAACAAAACAATTTTGTGCAGGTTCCCTATGCAGACTACACAAAAATATATTATTCTTTTGATTCATACAGACATATATGTAACCAAATGACCCAACCATTACACCATAAAGACGAGTAATGTGCAAGCAATGTAAAATATGAATTTTATTATGGAACACTTTTGGCTTTGCTTTCTATTTTCACTGAAATCACAATGTATTTTCAAACAAAGCACCAATAAGTCTATGCATCTTTGTTGACATGGGTCCACCACTCTTGATTTGACTGAGTCAACTACAGCACAAAGCGGTCTCTCCTCTCCCACATCTAACTACTTTCATTTGCGAAACAAACCTACCCAATGGCCACTAATTTTCTCCTATCAAAGTCCCATAACATCATCCTGTGCGATGCCATCACCTTTGACTGCATTCCCGTCTGTTTGAGCGCCAAACTCCGTAACTGTATCAGACTGCAAGTTGTCTGCCCTACACACTGCATGACATTATCATTCCCAATACAGCAATATACGTAGGTCTTCAATTATTTGTCCTATGCATCGAATGAAGTAATCTGCTGTCAACCTAATTCCAAAGGGCAGCAATTTTGCAAAACTGCTCTTATGGAAGGTGAACTGCCTACTCAAAGGGCAACTTGGAAACCTGATAGCCAAGGCTCTAGAACTACACACCCTTAGTGATGAGAAGAAAGGGGGTTAATGGAGGCGCCCGATTCTTGTTAATCATACCATGAGAAGCCAACAAACAAAGACACCAAGGACAACGTAGTGCAAAATACTTCTATTTACTAATTGTATTAAAGAAACGATAAATTAATGGCTATGAAAGTGGATGAAAAAGCTTGCGGCAGGTGGGGAACGATCCCACGTTTTTGCATTACGCGTGCAATACTCCAACCAAATGAGCTACCACGGCACCGTTTCCCCATCCACTTTCTTGGGTATTTAGGGGTTACTACTAGAACTAACCTTGGGAGTGTTAGCCAGTGCCACCACTCACAAACCTTGGTGGCGGATTTTATTTATTTATTTGGTACATACTGCCGGCCTGAGTGTCAGGCCTGGATGTGGAGCGTCGCACACATAATGCGAATACGTGACGTGTTCCTCACCTGTGGCAAGTTATTTTTTTCATCCATTTTCATTGCCATTAACTTATCATTTCTTTGACTCAGTTAGTAAGTACAAGTAATTGCCTCCATGTTGACTTTGGTGTCTTGTTGGTTTCTCATGACACCCCTAGTGAGTGACAATGAAAGGGAGATTTTGTCATCACTGAATGGTGTAGGAGCTATAAAGATTACATGTTGGTGCATTTGTTCAAACGCTACTTTTCAATGTTAAATGCCACCTGATGGTTGAGCAATTGTAGAGATGTACCTATGCTAGGTTACAGCGTCTGTAGAAGCAATTGCGATATTCGTCTTGTAACTTACATTTCATTACAATTAGGCAAGATGTTTCACAAAGAATGAGTAGTCTTATCACCATAAAGCTATCATGATGAAAATACCAATGAAGCGAAATTAAACACCTGTTCCACTACTTCACTACGTGGTGGCCGGTAAACTCTTTTTATTACTTTCCAGAATTCAAAATGGGATACATAACACTGATAACAGTCCCGCCACTCAAAAACAGACAAGGGACAAAACAACTGGTGTACCAAAAATTTTCTTACGCGGCCTATACAAATTATGTACAAAAGCAAACCTATGGTCTACAAAGCCCAATATAGTCTTGAAACATGCTGCAATGACACACACAGTGATGTAAATCGCCAAAGCACCTTAGGGAAAATTTTGCAGCAGGTATAATTGAAATTTGTAGCATCACCTTTTATAGAAGGTTCTGAAAAAAAAACAATATATCCGAAATATACTGTGTAAACAAAATATTGCTGCACCCAAACTGTTTACTTCAAAGATATAAGGTTAATGAATAAGGAGGGTTGACACTTTCTGGGGGTAAGACAGGGTCAGCCCAGCCAAATGTTGGCTTCCTTCACTATATCCTTGGTCTATTTCCAATAGACCATAGAGATGGGAGGCAACAAAAATTATGGGGTTTTACTTCCCAAAACCACTTTCTGAGTATGAGGTATGCCATAGTAGGGGACTCTGTAAATTGGACTACCGGGGCTATTTAAAGTGCACCTACATCTAAGTACATGGGTGTTTTTGCATTTTTTCCCCCACCGAAATGGAGAATACCTCCCATGTCCCTGGTCACTAGCACAGGCATGTTATACACTACAATATAACAACTCCAATGCTTTGAGACAATGTTTGTGCACCCACTTTGACTCCTTGGCAGCACCCGGTAGACACTGTCTACATTATAGTTTAGAAGAACTTGCTTTTGGGCGAGTTAGTACATATTAGCGAACATTGTTAAACTGCGCGAACAAACGGACCACAGAGACAGCATGGGACAAGGACGGGCGCAATCTTGTGCAATGTTCACTTATCAGAATTTGACAGAGCCGTAAACGAAGGGATCGATCGTGACCAGGTTGTTACCGTGTTTCGTTATGTTGACGATTTTCTTGTACATTTAAAAAAAGCAAGCCAGTTCTACGTATGACAACTCCATGGCAGGTGTACTACACATCTTTCAGCGCCTTGGCAAAGGTTTGACTTTCACTCATGAACTAACAAAGGATAATAATATTCAGTTTTTAGACAGCGCTATAAGCTTCTGTGACGATCAGGTGTGCTGGAAATATAACGCAAGATCCCAGAAGAAATTGTTGCCCTACGATACGGCTAATTCGAAAACGGTAAAGCGGGCAATAGCCACCCAGTGTATCATATCAGCCTTAAGAAAGTCCTGCACACACAAAATACAGGAAAGCTTTGACAGGCAGATTGTAAGGTTGGAAGAAGCAGGTTTACCGCAATCAGTCATTTCAGCAGTAGTGGAGGCAGTGCTTAAGAAGATAAAGACGGAAGGCAACATTACTGAAGACACAAGGGAGCGCAAAAATAAGAAACGTAAAGTTGTGCCTTATGTTCACAAGACTTCCCACAACTTAAATAAGGTTGGGAAACGGTATGGAGTTGAGATAGCGTTCTCGGCTCCCGGCAGGCTCACTGGGCTATGCTCGCACATAGGAAGAAGTAAAGACAGCTTCCAAGTGTGCGGAACAAAGCACTCCATTTTCCACGTAGATCGCAGTGTTGGAGTAATTTATCAGACACCTCTATCATGTGATAAAGTTTACATAGGCCAAACAAGAATGTGCGTGAAAGTGCGCTTGCGTGAGCATGAATTGTCAATTAGAAATAAAACGAATGTGCACCTGCCAGTCCACTGCTTGGCGTGCACGTGCAAGCCGATTATTAAGAAAGTAAAGATTTTGTGCCGCTGCCGAGATAGCCGTGCCAGAGAGCTACCATATTAGAAAGAAGGGACAAGACTGTTTCAGTGACACCTCAGTTTACTTACACAACAGTGAGATGAGGTGTATTGACGAGCGAAGGTAGGTCGCGTTTTGCATATACAAAGTTTTTCTTCTCTTTTAGCTTTTCTTTTTTCGCGTATGCGCAGTGGTGTATGTCGGGGGTGTACTTATATGTGGTGTTTGTGGAATAAACATTAGTTGCAAGTCTGCGCCCGTCCTTGTCCCATGCTGTCTCTGTGGTCCATTTGCTCGCGCAGTTAAACAATGTTCACTGTCTACTTTAGCAGCTACAGAGACAGCCTGCATTATGATCTAGCCCAACAATCCTACAATAACCTTTTTGATCGACGTTTTGATCAGTACCCACGCAACCTTCATTCACACAGGCCATTTACTGCCTATGACTTCCATAGAGAAGTTTCCTTACTCTCAACAGGTGCATGTGGCTCAACAGTTTCATCAGCATTTCGAAGTTTGCCCTTTGCTTCTGCTAAGGTGGCACACCAGATCACACAGCTAGATACAGTAACCGACATCGACCATCGAGCTATGGGTAATTGGTTATATCTATGTGCCCAAGAGGGTGCATCCTGGAGACTCAGTGCCCAAAGACTCCACTCTAGAAAGCCACTGTAACAATTCACCTGCTTCAGATGATGCTGACATCATCACAAGTTTTCTGTGCACACCGAATGCCCTCTCCCCAGTGGTGAACCCCCCACTGAAAAGTAGCTAGTGTGGCTTATGAAAATAAAGGCACTGGAAAACACTTCAGAACTTGCACTTCGGGAAGTTGGTGCTTAGGTTCACTAAACATATTTTTCTTGGTGCAAAGTAGAACATGAAGCAACCTCCAACCTCCACACAAACAGCATGGTCAGCTTCACCCAGTTCCCCTCTAGCACGCCCTTTGGACAACCTATATTTTTAACTCCTAAAGAAAGGGCCAGTGTAGTAAAGAAGCGTAGAAAAAAAAAACGGAAATGGCTGGAACTATTCTGATTTGAATTCTAACATTCAAATATTTTCACAATGCTGTTTCAATAGCAATTCCCTAGTGCAAAAAGATATTACAAAAAAGAAACTTGTTAGTCTACCAATACTCTGCTGTCATATTATAGCATGTGGTCATGATATACCACATGAATGTGCAATGTTATTAAGTATAGAAAGCAAGATACAAAATGGCTAAAATGTAAAAGTACTACTTTAGAAATTGGGGGCTTACTGAGCAAAGGTATGTTCCTTTTTGATAGCATAGGAGCCAAAGGACAGAGATAAAATACTACCAAACATAGATGCTGCAGTAGGACAAGGGTGTACGCACACCTAACTCGATGCCCAGTAAAACAGGAAGCAAACGAGAGAAAACAAACTCATTTACAGACAAATTTGATAGCAATTAGGAGGTTGGCCCTAAATAGGCAATCAGCCATCAGTAAACACAATCTCGGGCTTGACTGCCATTCATGGTCGCTAAAGTAAAAATAGCAGCAACCTTCCTATGGCGCTAGGTCACCTACCAGCATGCGATCCAGTCATTCAAGCCACATTGGTAGGCCTAACATGCATTATATTGCACAGAAACTGTGGTTGAAAATTTGTTTGACAGTGAGTGAACGCGTCTTGAAGCAATGAATTGCATGCAGAAGTCAAAAATCACTGGCCAATGGTAAGGGTGAGGATGATAACCTTAATATGAAGACTTCAATTAGTTTGCAACTACAAGTTTTACGACGTGATGTGTGCAGATGTCATAAATGCCTAGCAAAATTGTTATATGGCTTTCGAAATTTGTCACGCCATGCATATATGGCTATATGTAGTAGGCATAAGGAGAGGCTGGGGTGTGGCTGTATGAAGCACTGCTTAGATTACCAAATTATCAAGCAAGTCTAAGAAAACTGGCATTCAAAAGATCAGTCGATGACTGTAGTGATAAAGCATAAATTCTACAGCAGCTGTAGCCAACAATAGCCATTATCACCAAAAGCACAGAACATCAATCAGTGTATGTAAGTGTAGTTATATACATATGCCAGTTGCAGCACTACCCTCTGAATGGAGAAAGGCACACAAGTCAAGATGCTAACAAAGAGTGGGACTGTCTTAAGGGAACTTCCACAGCCGTACTTACACAAAGGAGGTCACTAGCTCCATTAACGACCTTTTAATTTCTCTGCATGTTGCAGAAAAAAAATATATGGCGCTATGCACGCTGCATATTACATTTTTATGCCTGATTTTCCTATGTGTAAGAAGGCTTATCTCATCAGCTACCGGTATATGTTCACTCTGCCAACTCTAAATAAATCAGTGGCTAGCTTGTTCCTTTAATAAAGAAAAAAATTGCCATGCACCCAAACGTAGCAATTGCTACAAAGAAAACCCATGCAGGTTCCTCGAAAGAAAAGCCTCGAAGTTGAAGAAAAATTTATCCTGGTCCTGGCCCAAGCTCAGATGGTAGAGTGGCTGCCCCGGGAAGACGGTGGTCCTCGGTTCGAGCCCCGGACCAGGAAGAATTTTTGTTCAACTGTGAGGCTTTTCTTTCGAGGAGCCAGTGTGGGTTTCCTCCGAAGCAATTGCAATGTTTGGGCGCTTGTCTCATTTTCCCTTTATTAATTACTTCTCTCCACCTTGCAGGTTTCTGTAGAAATATAATGTCTAGCATGTTTCACCTCATTTGCCACGCTCGTCTTCAAGATCTCTGCTATGTGGACATGGTTTTGGTCATACAAGCGCTAAAAAATTCAACAGGTTAACTCACTACAGTACAAACCGTGGTCTGATAGTCTGTGTGCAGGGTATCTGCAGACATTACCATAAGCTCACATAAGGTGTTGAGTTCAAACTTGGCTTGCATGCATGCAGCAGCACATCTTTTAGGATCTTACGGGCTTTTTCAGTTTCAAGAATGGTGAGTTCCTCTTGAAGGAGGATATATATACACTCAGAAAGCTTGGAAAGGTGCCTCCAGCACTCATGATGCAGAATGTCATTAAGGCAAGGCAGAGCATAGAAAAGGAGCCAGTTTCTCCATTCAGATGCCTTCCAATGGCTTCTTTCTTGAACAGACCGTGGCAGCCTTGTAATGCAGTGAGGTGGCTTGATTGACAACAGCCGTGCATCTATTTTGTAAAGTGCTGACGGTGCACCTATAAGAGACAACGCCACATAATTTAATAATTTTATCAGCGTGACGCGACAAACCTAGGCAGACAAGTGGATCCACTGCTCAAAATAGATCAAAATAAACAGCATTACATGCCTAAAAATTGTCATAAGGAAGTTCAATATTTTATTTCTAGGACATTAAAACATAGCACTCTTTTCAGTGAAAAAATACTACGCATAAAAATTTCTTGTCCTTGGTGATAGGAGAATCGGTTCAAAACATGCTCTCCTAAAGTTTACACCCTATGGGTCATATCTTACCCCACAATGATAATCATCATCTGTCTTGCCCACATTCCTTTTCTTTAATGCCGCGAGCCCAGTACTTCCAAGTCACGAACAGCTTGCGAGTCATCAGTGTGGCACAGCATTTTCGACAAGAAAGTAGCGAGCACCAAGTTTTCAAGAAAGGAAAGGAAGGCAGATGACAATTATTGTTGTGGGAGAAGATAAGCACCAAAGGATGTAAACTTTTTAAAGAGGGCAGATTAACAACCAAAACAGACAAGTCATTGATTGCAGAAGTGCTAGTATGGATGTCAAAGCTAAGCAGTGGTGTAGTGGTGTATATATAACATTATTTCAGGGGGAGGGGCACATGCCTAATGTGCCACCCTCTGGCTATGCCCCTGAAAGTAATCAAGTGTGATGGCATTCCGGTTGCTCTATTCATTTAAGTTTTCTGCAGGAGTTGTATGTACAAGCAAACATGGCAGTGTAGATTGAGTAGCTATTTCTCAAGGTGGAGTCATACACACGAGATGATACACTAACGATTGCCACTTTCTGGAAGAGAAAATCGTGAAAGCAGATAAGTACAAAGGACCCAGGAAAGCAACTTGATTAGGAATAAAAGTCCACAAAATGAAAGCTCAGCTGTGTCGTGGCTTGAGAGTATGTGGTCCTGCTAATGTCATGCTTTACAAACACTGCTCCCATATCAACATATGCTTGCAAAGGCAATGGAGATGGTAATGCACCTTTTCAAATGTCAAAGAAATATTCATAACCAGGACAAGTGCACTTTTATGCACGAAAAATATCCAGTGAAACATACTTAAGGATCTATCACATTTGTGAACAAGGTACAAAGCATCAAATTGATGATGCGAAATCCCATGACACACAGTCAGGCAATTTCATTTGGTGACATTTCTTGCTTTGTGAATCCACCTTAATCTACAGCTCAAGCATCTTGTAATTTCACTATGTAATCAAAATATTACAAATTGAATGGCAATGCAAAGAGTCACATTACCCGAATAGAAGCGCTCATCAGAATTTGAACTTGACAGGATGGTTTCTGTCAGCTGGTTTGCAACACCTTGTAGGACACAGTGCATGTACTCAGCGCTGTAGGCGTTCACAAGGTCCAAACCTGAATGAACAAATGTAGCTTATGTAAGAAAACATACACCCCTTAGTTTCACTATTACATTTATTATGAGCTTCAACGCACAGGCACCTGCAAAAGCACTCCCCCTGGTTGGATAGCAATGCTGATTCGCAATGTGTTTCCCATTTAAACATAGAGGATTCCATTGTTTTTGTTCAGAACAATGCCCCTTCATGCCTGCTTTTGCCTTCTCTTCCAGGGGCTTGAGAAAATTTGTTTCTCAAAAATGATCAGAACAAACTGGCGGCAACCTTTTGTACGAGCTGTGTATCATTCGTGTTTCTTGAAATACAAAGCGCTGTCACCTCGGAACTTAATGTTTGATTTCATGACATGATCAGGATGCAAACAAACAGCGCTTGGATGGGGTGAAGTGAGGATGACAGACAAGATGCGGAACTAACAACCACAGGTTTATTGCGGGAAATAAAATATATACAAAACACAGGCCGAGTTCAGAAGACCAAAAAAAAAGACATGGTATCTACACCGGCAAAGGAATGAAATCATCACATCGCATCTGGCGTCATAGCAGGCTGTCATGTTTTTAACTTATAGGTAATCTCCCAGTTATGCAGGGAAACAAAGGGTACACTGACCCAGGAGATTCCACATGACTGGATAAAAAACGCCTCGCAAACCGGACGTGTTCTTTGCTCTCTATACCTACCTAACATTCTGCATTTATCACAGAGATGATGGCAGCTGCATGCTTTCCAGTGCGGGGCGAATTGACTGGGTACAGACTCTTTCAGTGAGTATATGTGCTCTCTCAGCCGGTCATTCAAACATCGGCCTGTGTGGCCTAGTTGCAGCGTCCACACTTCAGTGAAATCTTATAAAACTGCGTATGTGTAGTCAACAAACGGCGTTCCGTGTTTTTTCTCACCAATTATTTTCCTTGGGCTTTCCTTCTTGAGTTTGCAGCATAGTGCTAAGAGCTTGTTCCTTGCGCTGTACAAAACAGACATGCCTATTTTTCCTGCAACCTTTTTTTAATCTATTCTAGACCTCACGGACATAGGGTATGACGGCTCTGCTCGCATGAGGTCCTTTGCCCTGTGCGTAGCGCTCTGCCCTTCATCTCGTCAAGATCACCAAAAGCCTTTCTGAAAGAGCAGTCAGCAGGGCCATAGGATATCCAGCTTGAGTAACACAGTGTACTTGGTGCATGAAGCTACTAGCCACCTGGTGGTGGCATGAACAGGTCATAGCTGATCTGAGGCAGGAGACTGCAATACTTTTTTTGAGCGTGGATTGTTTACTTTAGTTTGAAGTTTATTTTCTTTCTTCATTACAGAAAGAGGAAACAAGAGCTAAAGGCCATTTGGTCTAACAGGGGTTCTTGCTCCTAAGCGCATTCGGCTTACATGATGATCCAATGTACGAAAAAAGCAAATAAACAAGATAATGTGTACATTGTACAATTACTATGTGAAAAAGACATTTATGCTTCAATTTTTGTTTGTGCATTCACACTACAGCGCAGATTAAGGAAAACATATATAGTGCATAACAAAATTTTTAGTTCGATAGCATTTTATGTACAAATAATTTGATTGTGTATGAGAAGGTTTTTTATGCATTGCTTAAGATAAGGCGCCCAGAAATCAATTTTTTGCTCAACAATGTTTAGTAGCCTTGGTATTTGATAGTTTATATCCTGACGTCCGTAGTTAGTATGCGTGAATGGTATTTTCTTGATTTGATAACGTAATGGGTATCGAGGAGAAGTGGGTATGCTGAGAACATGGAGCCTGTGTTTTTTTATATGTAAGAGTAATCTTTAATAACATACTTCATTTGCTCGTAAATGTTTGCCGAAGAGATTGTGTTTGGGTAAGTCACGCGGCCTACCATGGTAGTTTTCAAAAATTCGTACTACTCATTTTTGCAAGCTTAATAACTTATCATAGTTTTTGCTGTAGTTGTTCCCCAAATCAAGACACAATAAGTTAGCTTCGAGTAAAAAATGACGTAGTATATTGCTTTCTTTAGCCATGAAGGTATTAGATTACCTATTTTATACATACAGCCTACTACTTTGCTAAGATCATTGCTAAGCTTATTGACATGATTGTCCCAGGAGAGGTTCTCTTGGAACCATACCCCCAAAAACGTTTGTGTTGTTACTTGTTCTAGCCTCTTTGCTTGAAATAGAACAGCTATATTAACAGGCAATGGCTTGTTTATCGGTTTAAATATCATATATTTGGTTTTGTTGACATTCAATTGTAGTTTGTTGATGTAGAGCCATTGAGATAATAAATTTAAATAATCATTTATTTCTTTTTCTAAGCATTGCAAGTAAGAATTTGCAAAAAAAAAGATTAGTATCGTCTGCGTACATGATGATATTAAGTGAGGAAGAAATGTTAGCGAAATCATTTATATAAAGAATAAATAATAATATTGTATGTCCAACTAAGTGGTGATGAATTTGAACCGATATCTTGACGTCTGAAAACCTTATCTTATTGTCGGAAGGATGCTCGATTGTTAGCACCGAAGGGTTTATTACCAATTGAAAGATGTCAAAAATATATTTTACGCGCAAAAGGTGCAAAAGCGGCTACATAGGCAAAACAGGCTGATAATTGAATGACCGGCTGAGAGAGCATGCATACTACTCACTGAAAGTGTGTCTACCCAGTCATTTATCCCAGAACTGCAAAGAGTGCAGCTGCTAACCTCTTTGATAAATGCACAATACAAAGTGCATGTGGGACTAGCGAAGCATTTTTTAACTAATCACATGGAAACTCCAACATCAGAGCACCCTGTTTCCGTGCGTGGCTGTGAGATTAACTATTCGTTAAAAACATGAGAGCCTGCTATGACGGTGCACGTGATGTGATTAATTTATTTCTTTCCCGGCCCAGGCACTGTTTTCATTGGTGTTCTGCGCTCAACCTGTGTTTTGTATATATTGCATTTTCCACAATAAACCAGTGGTTGCTAGATCAGCACCTTGTCTGTCGTCTTTACTTCGTCTCGTTGAACTACTCCTTATCCTTGACCTCATTACAGTTTCTTGTCTGCGACATTTTACCACAGAAAAGGAGGCAGTCTTTCGAGATTACTTTCATGAGACCAAGATTTTGCATACTATAATGAAGCCTTCTTAGTATCAAAACTGCTTCAAAAATTTCTCGGGCACTGACCTCACAATTTTTTTTGCACTATCAAGGCACCAGTGGAAATCTGAGGACACATTCTCGGACAATCACTTTCAGAGATATCACCTTCAGTACAGCCTGATTAAAACTCCTCTAGTCACCGAACTTGCCATGTATAAAATCAGGTGAAGGTGACAGGATCGTGGAAAGTGATCATCCAAGAATACGTCTTCAGAAATGCACTTGCACTAGCTGCAATGTATGGCAAGATTAGTACCTACCTTGCTCTTAAAAGAATTTGCATGTTCCGTCAGATATTCGTTTGTACAACTGCCCCTCCGATCAAGTAGAATACTTTGCTGTGACAAACAAGATACTTTTCTGCATGCTTTTTCTTGCATATTTTGGTTACACCTTATTTCGAGCTTCCACACAAAAAGGAGCCACTCGAGAAGCTCATGCTGCCTCCTTTTTTTTGGCGCGGTGTAGAAAAATTGTGTAACGAAACTGTGCGGTGAGGATAATTTCTGAGGTACGGCGTAGAATGTTTGTATGATCAAACTGAGGCATCAGAGATGATTAGGTGGGGGATGGGGGCAGTTCTTAGTATGCTATCTGTGTCATTACCTGAGAAAGAATTGTTTTTATTCAGTGGGTGATAAGCTCCTTAGGTATGTCCTCAGTAGGCACTTGTTAAAAAGATCTTTCTGTTTAGTTTGTGGTCCTTTCCAAGGTTATATTAGCTCGTTCTTTTTTCATGTCAGTTTAGGATCACGAATTGTCAGCCTCTGCCATGGAAACTTTAGTGATCGTGATTGTTTTTGCGAATGTGCTTAAGTACGCCAGCAGTGGACAGCTTCCTTTTGACATGAGTTGTAAGCTAGTGCTCGTGTTGCCTGTGTCTTTCTTTTTGTCCTGTGTGTTTCGCACTTTAACATTTTCACAATTTTGAGTCTAATTTTTTAACTAGGTGAACGTGAAGAGTTTTTAACAAGTACCTATGCTGTGCACACAGGTCCCCAACTTCTGCCATGAGACTACAAAACCATAATACGAGGCTCCTGAACTTGCTATACTGGCAGTTAACTTAAGAAATTTAGTTATATATAAATATTAGCGTCTAGCATTTGACACACAAAATGTGATGTCTGCCCCCCCCCCCCCCATGAATTATTTGCAGAAAAAAATTATTACTTTGCCTCGAATCACATATTTGTTATAATGGAAGACGAATATACTCAAGGTGCACTAGCGACAATTAATAACAGACACAAAACACAAAAGGACAAGCGCTAATGTACCATAATAATAATACAAGACCTACTACAGCCCAAGAGTCAGTCCTGTTGAAAACAATTATCACTAAAACATGTTGCATGTGGTTTATGTTATGGACATGTACAGCAGTGAATTATTTGCACTGCCCACAGTGCAGAAGCAGAAAAGCTGTGCAACCAAGAATCTATACAGTGTCACGCATGCACTTCTAAAGACATCGAACCGACAGTCTTTTGACATAACCACGAAATGGGTGCTGCTATACAGTTAAAAACAATCTACATATGCGACTATAGTGCTATAAATGATAGTGTGTTTGTCTATTTTTTGTGCAGATTTATTGTGGCAACCAAAGTCCCACTCCTTCATAAGGTGAAACTCTTGATAGCAGTTAAGAAGTGCCGTGTGGCAGCAGCACAACTCTTTCGAGTTTGACAGAGGTTGGCAGTTTCAGTGACCCTTGACTGAAGTCTTTGAGACAAGTCCATGTGACACAGGTATTACTGCAATTAGGAAAGGAATTAGGGCTTCAATGCTCCTCACTCACCTTTCAAGTTCATCAAGGCTGACGTACCCTTTAAGCCATTGATGGTGTCTCTAAACCTGCTTGCCAGATGCATCTCACTCTTGACACGGTCTGACGTTCTTGGTTCCACAGAAGACTCCGTTGTGTACCGCATGCTCCCTAATACACATAAAAGAGTGAAACAATAACATAAATGAAAGTAACAAAGCACGATTTTATCACTAACATCTAGAGCCTGCATCATCATGTTTAGATTGCACCATACAGTCAGCATAATTATATGAAATACCAGTATTTTATAAAGTGTACATATCCGTATAACATATTCTGTGCATTAAACGATCCAAGAATAACTTTCACATTTTAAAAAAACATACACATTAGTCATTTTTCAGAGACTGATAGAAATATAAAATATTTTACTTACCTTCTCGGTGCTCTCCGGGAATCAGGCACAATTTGCAACCAAAATATCCGTTGAAAGTCACCATGTTCTGCACACATGCCCTGGCAGGTTCATCAACGGAGACACACAATACATGAGGCTTTGACACATGAACGTCTCCTTTGTGAGCCCACTTCACTGCCCCTGTGCTGTTTACTTCATTCACGAACCCCTCAAGGAACAGTTGCATCTCTGGAGGCTTTTTACCAAACCAGAGTCCTACAAGAACCGGGTGTTTAAATCCCAAATGCGGTGGCAGTTCATTAACAATAAATTGCAGGGACCACACTGACATCTTCGAAGATTTCCATACAGGACTCCCATCAGTATTTATTGTCAATGTCAAGTCATCAGGGCGAATGTTCTGTTCTTCCCTCAGCCTGCTGTAGCACTGACCCCTGGTAATATCAGTAATGGTAGATGACGGCTGCTGAAGTGCTTCAAAGCTTTCATGTAGTTTCTCTTTGGTCCGTTGAATCATAAGCCTGAGTGGCATTGCCAGGTTAAGAATGAAGAAGAAGCAACCTTCATTTTTTAATGACTGGGTTGTTCTGACACTGTGACAGCTGCTGCACTCAGTAGAATTGCCATGCGTTGTCATGACGCGTTTGCATGGTTCACAATAAAAGTGATGCTGCACAATATCCCGCATGTCTCCCGCCCTGAGCTTCCGAAAAGTGAATTTGCTCGGAGGCAAGGCATCTGTGCCAACAAGAAAGTTTATCAGCTTCGCTAGGTCGCCCAGTGCTGTCCACGTCAAACCATGACACACCGTAAACGACATTACTGCTGCTATTGCGGCCGCCTTTGTTACATTTGAGTGCGGCAATCTTTCGCCGCCATACTGCGCAAACCAGGACGGCCACGTGTCATCATCAAAGTAATTGTTACTAACGTAATCGTCGTTAACGTCAGAGCTGTCCCAATTTTCGGAAGTGCCACTTGCCCTTGAGCTGTTCCTCTCGTCGGGTTCGTCATCAGTGTCGAATATGAAGTTGTCGCTGCCGTGGTGGTCCGAAGAAACTGCGTTGTTGTATCCGTCATTTGACCCTCAGGCGCAGCCTCTGTCGCGCTTCCCTACTGCACACTGATGCCGACGCTCTTAGATGGCGCCCGTGAGGTTGCCGATACGATGGCGATGGTGTGCGCCTCTTAATGCCTATACCAAGTAGAGGTCGGCACGTCGAAGTAGCCATCCTTGTCTAAGTATACTTTACGCCGCTATATCGCGGAATTCTCTTTCATCGCTTGCTTTCGGTGCACGCTAAGGTAATGATAAACGCCGAACGATCACGCAATAGCCACTGCTTTCCCACAGAATAAAGAGCGCTGACTTCCCGCTTGCGGAAAGAAGCCAAGAGGAAGCCGCGTTGATAAGACCACTAGACCAACCAGACAACCAAGACCTCAATTATAGATAGATACCACTAGCATCCTCTGTGAAATAGAGGGGCGGCGAATGCCACCAAGCAATGTACAGGTCCTGCATATTTGGCTGCGTAGGTTCGAAAAGAAGGTTTTGTGCTCTCCGTTGCACGGTTATTGCTAACAGTTTGCAAGAAAACCGCATTTTGGGGTCTACGTTGTTTAATATACCACTTGGCACAGTTAACTGCCTGGTTTTTAAGAAGCGAACTGCTGCCGCGACGGCGTAAGCATAAACTTGCTTCACGGCCTGTTGGTAGCTGCAGAAAGCAGCGCTTCGCGGAGGGCAGTTCCGTGTTCCAGAAGTGGGCAACACGCGTCAACCCTCCTTAAAAGGCTGTTTTCTGCAGCTGTCGGCAGGTGGCGAAGAAAGTTTACGCTTGCACCGTCGTGGCGGTAGCTTGCATAATCCTAGGTGTAGGCAAATTTGCACTGTTTTCTTAAAGGCGAGTTCAGTAACTGTGCCAAGTCTTATACTGATCGACGTAGACTACAAGATGCGATATTTCTGCCAAATGTTCGCAAAAGCAGTGCTGCGGTGAGCGCAAAACCCTTTTTCGAACGTAGGCAGCGAAATATGCAAGATGCTGTATTTTTACCTTTCTTCCGCACTTTACGCACGGTTCGTGTTTTGCCGTACATGACAGAAATTTATTTCCCATTAATGCTTGGTGAAATTGCAATTTGCCAGCGCTAAAATGTCCTGTAACGTTTGCATGCTATGAATTAAACACAATTAAATGTGAATAAATCTGATCATGTGCAGACGAGATATCGAGCTTGGATCACGGTCTTCCAGCATTTGTCTTAGCAAAATTTGTCGTGTGGAGGATGTAAACATATTACCTACGCCAATCGCTTAAAATATAAAATTTTCATTAACATGCCGGTCCGCAGCGGACATTAACATGCCGTGTCATAGAGGAGGTTATGCGCTGCTTACAGAAACCTCGCGGTTTTCAAGGACGCCGCGCACCACCAACTGATGTCACGCGGCGCACTACTCATCGCGATCGAGCCCTATTTGGATATAGAAGCGTGCCACTGCGATTGGCTCCCTTCTGCAAATTGAATTCGATCTGCATGGGGCTCGATCTCTCTCTCTCTCTCTCTATATATATATATATATATATATATATATATATATATATATATGTGTGTGTTTGACGCTCTTAAGAGAGCTATATTTTCAGCGAAATTTGGGGACACGCAGTATGGCCCGGCCGCACGGCCGGAGATATAGTGCGCATTAAATCAGTGTCCGCGCACTCCTTAATTCGTCTGATTCACTTATGCAATGCAAAAAAAAAAGCATGTGTGTTTGTGCCTGCACACGTACGAAGGTAATTAACAAAAGTTATCAGCAGTTTTGCCCAAAGGGCTCCTCGGACGATGTTCTACGTATATACACGCAGGCATGCGCCAATTTGGCGTGGCACAGTACACAAGGTAACATATATCCTGCTTCAATGGCATTGCCTGCTTATAAGCGCTCCAGCTGGCGCTGCACCGTCTCATGAAGCAATATGGTCGAGGAGAGGGAGGAGCGTTGCCTGTGGCGTATGCTCATCTAATTGGCGCACGGTGGGAAACAATCGAGACGCCCAGTCAAATGTACAGGTCAGGTTAATTAGAAAGCTTAATTGGCCCATTAGCTGCGTGCCCATCCTGCTCACAGCAGTGCATGCAGCAACCGATGGAGCAGGTGCGGAAAACCTACCTTAATATGCTAGCAGTGCATGGAAGCCGACACCGAGGCGATTTACCTTTAATTTTATTAGCCTATCTTAGTGCACGGACGATGCGTTCACTTCGCTGCGTCCTTGCAGCCAAATGGTATCGGTCTCTGCATGGAGGTCCTCTCCGCTTGGGAGTACCCCATGCGTCGTCGAGTGGGACAGGTGACAGAGGACGTCAGTAGGGGGGACATCATGCCGACAGCGTTGTGGTGCCTGAAGCATCCACGTCGCAGCAAAAAGAAGTTTCGTTTTCATCTGAACTTAATTATTCCGTGCATGACCTTCGGTGTCAAGCTTCGATAGTGTTGTTACATATCCCTTTTGTTGCATATCCCTTTGCCAGGTATCAGCGTTGACTATGTTTCGTGAACGAATGATGACGAAGAGAGGAGCCGCAGTTAACTCACACTTTTCGAAACAGAGATCCCGGCCCGTTAAACTCAAAACTGAAATGTACTATAATAGAACTAATGGATGTGCAATAGTTCAAGAACAAAATTGCAATTAATATCGCTAACATTGTGACTTTTGTAACGTAAATTAAAACAAGAAAACGTGATTCTGTGAAGTTAAGACGCAAGCAAGAGCGGAAGGAAGTCCTACAGTTTGTAGCGGATAAACATTAGCTGCCGATTGGACGCGTCCATGAAAGCACGCACCCGACGTACGCGAAAGTCGATGAGACTTCATGCCCATTGTTTGATGTTACATTATTGTAGCCTTATTATCTGCGCCCAAGGGATGAATTCGAAACAAAGAATTCCGGTTTACTTGCCTGCGCGAGGTGATTAAGAAAATGATTTAAGAGATATGTACAGGATGAGAGGAAGATGAGTGTAGCAAAATGGCAATCCGCGCACTTTCATAAGCGGCACACCTTTACAGACAAGGAGAATACAATCAATCATGCTATATATGCATGCATGTGAGGCGTTGGAACGAACTAAATGGTCACCCAAAATCGAATAAAAGAGCCTTTCCAGCGAATTTATGGGCGTATGATGAAAGTGAAGGGCTCGAGCAAACGAGGAGTTACACACGTTAATATTGCCCTTAATGTTTTATGAACCTATGGTTGTATTTTAATCCTCATATGGCCAATAATCTCACCGACATGTACATGTGCTGCGTCCAATCCCAAAATGCGCGCGAGCGATTTCGCGCACCCAAACAGAAACCGATCGAACATGCTCTCCGAAATCTGCCGGTGCGGTCTAAGGCAAATTTTGGAGGTTAACACATCAGTCGATATTATTAATATTACTTTCATAAACTATTTAAGCGAGGACGGCAAGGCCACAGCAAAGTACAGGTAGTTACAGGAACCTTCCGTTGTAGGGTGTCTGTGTCGTTGTACGCGGGCGGAGACAAAGTTGTAGCCACTCCGTGGTTGTAGCCGTAGCCGTGTAGGCTGTGTGTTGAGGCGCTGTTGTTGCTGTTGCCATGTGTAGTAAGAACGATAAGAATGCGTGCCTACGTAAAATACCGCGACAACTACCGCGCAATATTGCCTGTGCGGCTCATAATGTCCTTCGAGCCAGAGGACGACGAAGACTTCTCAAAGTCAAGAGAAGTTCCAGCAGAACTTGCGGGTGCAAGCCTCGCCTAAGAGAGACCATCATTCTGGGCAGAAGTCGAGACAGCGTGGCCCGCGAGCTGAAGGAAGCCTTCCACATTAAAAGGAAGGGCCTTGAATGCGTAAGCGAACCATCGAAAATTCTCTATAAAAGTGAGATGTCATTTTTAGAAGCCCATAGCTAAATCTGAGCATGTTGCTGCGCCGCCCGCGCCTGGTGAAAATTCCTAATCTTATAGTTTTTATGGGGTACTCCCTTACGGCGGTGTTTGTGTATCGCGTAACCATTATCATTTATAGTCATTTGGCCCTGTACACCACGTGTCATCTTCACGAACGTCACCTTCACAATCGTTCTATCGCCTTTTACCTAGTTACCATGTGATGTTTTGACAATGCGCATGTCGCGCCGCCAAATTTGCGTATACATATTGTGTGTTTCCGTCATTAAAGCATCAGTTGTCAGTAAGCGCTCGTCCGTGTCTCTTCTTCTTCTTGTGTCGTCTGTTTGGCGCTATAGTACTTCAGTCAAGAGAAGTCCAGGCGCACTGGTGTAGCGAAGACGGCGCTACTGAAGGGTACTACCCGGCCTTTGTACATGCCCTGGCAAGTAAGTAAGCCTTGCTTCCCTATCTTTATATTGTTACACTGGGCAAGTTTTGCGTCTTCTGTAGTCCCCGTCGAGGCCTGGCTGTCTCTCTAACGCTTTCTTGGTCCACGGTTATCTTTACCAGAAACTGCGAAGCTAGCAAAAACCATCGTTGGGCTTCATAATGGGGCCTTCTAGAAATTTCCTTCGAAAGCGGCCATGTGCCTCACTTTTAGGAGATTAGGGAGTGCCTGACATGCATTAGTATGTGCATTGTTAGCATAGTATCAGAGGGCATAAAAGTGTTGGCACATGTGCACTACGGTATTGTATGCTTGCGTTGATGTTGAGCGAATGTGCGCCGCGTGCGTCGCTGACATTATCACATCATCACAACGGATGGACTTACACATCTTGAGCCTATTTGTGTTTTAACCGCTGCTTTTCGAAGTGTTGATGCATACGTAGACAGATGTAAAGCAGTTGTCACAGGAAGTTACTAATTTTGCATGTCCATGACATTCGCGTCAAGGCCTAATTCCTGAGCCTAAAGGTTGTTTCCAAACAGGTCTCAAGATATGTTTGCAAAATGATATTTTAAATTTTTATTGCGGTAGCAATTATATGGACACTCCAAGCGAATTGCCGTCGATTTCATCGGGAGGTTCATATATATTTAGGTACATGTATGCAATATGCCATGCTATATGACATGCGGTATAAGCGGTTTATATTGTCACAACATTCTATCGCTAAGGTTGCTTATATCAGGTCTTTCATCCGTTACAAAATTATTCCTAACAATATTGAGAATGGCAGCCCGCAAAAAATTTCATAAAAGGCAATGCCCACATGCATGCTTTTTATCTTAAGCCTTCTCGGAAAAGGCTGCTCTCGGACTACCAACAGGCACACGCGCGGATCGGCTTCTCGCCTTAGCAATCTACATTACCTTTGAAGAGCTGAGCATCGCGGCCCTCGTGTCTCAACAAGAGAGTCTGTAGGAAGGTGCTACATGGCTTAGGGTATCCCATGTGGCCACAATACAGGAATAAGGAACTACCAGTAACTGCCAATACCCGTCCCCAAATCCACACCGCGCCTGTGCCAAAACAAGAATGCCTTGTACTGCCGTACGCGTCACGATGCAATGGCCAGACAACTCGCAAAACAGTACGAAATGGACCCAGACACACTTTACACGGACACGGTCCACTGCGCACACATGGCGTTTCAGAGACCACCGTTGGCTCGGACCGTAGGCCAGGTATATCCACCTGTGCCTCAGCCAAGTCCAGCTTAGCAAACATGGCAGACGCCTCAGCCATCGCCCTCGCAATCAAAACCAAAGAAGCCATGAAGCAGGGATCTCTTCATGGACTAGCAAATAGCGTGCTATTGGTTAAGTAGTGTCTGCATTCCTGCACGTGGCGTCTGCCCCTTAGGTGCAGCAATAACTCAGGAACACAGTATCACATGGTGCCTGGGACACATTGCAGCTACAGGAAAAGACAGTGCACAGTGCTGCTAGAGCTATTGCTTACCGAGCTACTGTCCCCAATACAGGCACCTTCCTCCCACCACTGGGGACCCTCACTCCCCAGGATGCCCTAGAACACCAGTGTAGAGAAAGTGTACCTCCCGCCACATGTTCACCTAAGTATAAGGGAAGCATATGAGTGGCACTGCCCGCAAACGAGTAGATGCCTGCACCTACGGTTGAAACTTGCCATCCACCTACCTCATGGCATGCGTGGGAACTTGCCCGAGATGTGGAGACCAACCAACTTTCAGCCACATTCCCTGGGAATGTGAGCTCAGATCACGAAAAATTTTTACGCCTCACGTTCTAGTGTCAAAATTCAGAATGGAGCCTTGCCACACCTGGCTCGCCAGTGAGGAAAAGGAGAGCCAAGTGGCACTCATCGACCAAGCATGGCTGGCTGCGGAGGGCAGTGGAGCCCGGGACTAGTGGCCCCACCTGTTGCTTCGACAACCCTTCCCCTTTACAATGAAAGTTTTTTTCCATTCTCCGGCTGAAATATTAAATGTGCAAAACAATAACTGAGCTCAAACCTGAAAATGATCTTATTGGCGCAGCCCAGGAAAGAGGCTTGAACAACGAGAACTGAAAATTAGTGAAAAAGTCTCTAAAACATTAAGCATGAACAAACTTGTCCGATGACAGGATTCAAATGAAGGACCTGAGTACAACAGCATGTTTTTACTTAGATTACATTTACTTCAATTCAAACTGCCACTACCACTACGAGTCTTAAGCTCGTGCCACGTGGGCATAGAAAATGGCATTAAGTAGTTAAGGCCTTAAGTTCCAGACATAAATTTCTTTCCGCAGAGCGGCGACACTAACTTCATGGCAATTAACCATATGGGCTCGATAAGAGTGTCTTCTGAAGTGACCGATTCTAGGTTACTAGTACAAAGATAAAAATACATTTACAAGTGTGATCTGCCTTCAAGGCCAGTGAATTGTAGAAATAAGCATACTGTGGTGCCACTAGCTTTAGGGTGTTGCTGCCTTTGACAATGTTGCAACTGACAAAGCACGATGGTGATGAAATCATTCTTGTTGTATGCCAACATTTCACACTTCTGTGCTTGCAGCAGCATCTCTTCTGGTTTTTTTTCTTTGCATTATATGAAACTTTATGTGTGCAGTATGGCTTAGACACCTGAAACATTTGTTTCCAGCTAAATAGGATGTTTTAAATAATTTAAACTGCACTGAGCAAGCTATGGTGTCAAGAGTACTCATTTCTCAATTGAATGAGTTATCGCAAACACCTTCGGTGATGAATGGCATTAAGGCGTATGCCAGTTGATTTGCCTTTGTGGCACCACGCAAGTGACATTAAATTTTAAGGCGTTAGGAAGTTAATGCCATTTCCTGTGCCCATGCGGCATGGCTATTAGAGATTATGGAATATCCTAACATGTTGCTATCTCATTCATTCAGGTATGCTTTTGTTTCAGGTATATTGTTTTTTCCATCTCGTGACCATGATCAAGTGGCTAAGGAGTTCTATAGAGATTTATACAGTACCAGTGGCACCCAGGACGATAATGGAAGAGAGAATAGTCTAGAGGAATTCGAAATCCCACAGGTAACACCGGAAGAAGTAAAGAAAGCCTTGGGAGCTATGCAAAGGGGGAAGGCAGCTGGGGAGGTTCAGGTAACAACAGATTTGTTGAAGGATGGTGGGCAGATTGTTCTAGAGAAACTGGCCACCCTGTATACGCAATGCCTCAGGACTTTTAGCTTACCAGAATCTTGGAAAAACGCTAATATAATCCTAATCAACAGAAAGGGGACGTCAAAGAGTTGAAAAATTATAGAACGATCAGTTTACTGTCCGTTGCCTACAAAGTATTTACTAAGGTAATTGCAAATAGAATCAGGAACACCTTAGACTTCCGTGAACCAAAGGACCAGGCAGGATTCCGTATAGGCTACTCAACAATAGACCATATTCACACTATCAATCAGCTGATAGAAAAATATACGGAATATAACCAACCTTTATATATAGGTTTCATTGATTACGAGAAAGCGCTTGATTCTGTCGAAACCTCAGCAGTCATGGAGGCATTGCGGAATCAAGGTGTAGACGAGCCGTATGTAAAAATACTGAAACATATCTATGGCGGCTCCACAGCCACCGTAGTCCTCCATAAGGAAACCAACAAAATCCCAATAAACAAAGGCGTCAGGCAGGGAGATACGATCTCTCCGATGCTAATCACAGCGTGTTTACAGGAGGTATTCAGAGACCTAGATTGGGAAGAACTGGGGATAAGAGTTAATTGAGAATACCTTAGTAACTTGCGATTCGCTGATTATATTGCCTAGCATAGTAACTCAGGGGACCAACTGCAATGCATGCTCACTGACCTGGAGAGGCAAAGCAGAAGGGTGGGTCTAAAAATTAATCTGTAGAAAACTAAAGTAATGTTTAACAGTCTCGGAAGGGAACAGCAGTTTACAATAGGTAGTGAGGCACTGGAAGTGGTAAGGGAATACATCTACTTAGGACAGGTAGTGATTGCGGATCCCGATCATGAGACGGAAATAATCAGAAGAATAAGATTGGACTGGGGTGCGTTTGGCAGGCATTCTCAGATTATGAACAGCAGCTTGCCATTATCCCTCAAGAGAAAAGTTTATAACAGCTGTGTCTTACCAGTACTCACGTACGGGGTAGAAACCTGGAGGCTTACGACAAGGGTTCTACTTAAATTGAGGACGCGCAACGAGCTATGGAAATAAGAATGATAGGTGTAACGTTAAGGGATAAGAAAAGAGCAGATTGGGTGAGGGAACAAACGCGAGGCAATGATAACTTAGTTGAAATCAAGAAAAAGAAATGGGCATGGGCAGGACACGTAATGAGGAGGAAAGATAACCGGTGGTCATTAAGAGTTACGGAATAGATTCCAAGGGAAGGAAAGCGTAGCAGAGGGCGGCAGAAAGTTAGGTGGGCGGATGAGATTAAGAAGTTTGCAGGGACAACATGGCCACAATTAGTACATGACCGGTGTAGTTGGAGAAGTATGGGAGAGACCTTTGCCCTGCAGTGGGCCTAACCAGGCTGAAGATGATGATGATGACCATGATAGTACAGTACTGTCTGTCAAAAAGAGTTTGAAAGTATGGTGGCCACTAGGCTCTGTGACTATTTGGGTACTCGTGGAATCGGGGTGCTAGGCTGTGCAAGAAGATTGTCATAATGGTGTTCAGCTGATAACAGCATCATTCCTAATTTTTCTTTTGTACGTCTGTGTGCAACTGCATGCACTTGGTATTGTTGACTGTAGTTAAATGTGACTGTTGACACTGTGCTGCTGTTTCGGTTTTAGACACCCTGGACGGCCTGAACACAAAACTTCAAAAAATCAGGGAAGCATTTCCTCGATTGATAAATGTTCAGGGAGAGCTGCCTGCGTCACGCAAGCACAGAGTGAGTATTTCTAAGCGCTATAATAATATGATAGTCTAGTCATTACTAGGCCATTATATCTCGATACCACCACTTGCATGCTGTTTATTTGGTGTTCAGAGTTAAGCAATATACCCGTGAAATAATTGTGTACTAAAAAAATTGTGCAGATACCATTTGCTGTGAAAATGCATGTTATGCAAAGCATTTGGCAAGGTGCCTGGCTATCCAGCATTGTTTGGAGTTCCACAAAGGGAAGCCTGGTGGACGAGCGTGTTTTTTGTAAATTGAGTAGTGTGTGGGGGCAGTGAGCATGTATCTGTGTATGTGTGACAGAAGCAACATGGCAATAACCGTGTTAAAAGGATCATGAGCCAGCAATGGCATGATCGGCCATTGCTGATTGCCATTGCCAGCTATTTGCCGTGACCTTACGACATGGCGATCATTGTTTTCTACGTAGATGTAGTGGGTGAACTAATTGAGAGAAGCACTGATTGTGCCATGATCAGGGACTGTGTTCTATAATCATGCATACTTAAGGCTATGTAATACAGGGTCTGGAAAGTTATGGCATTTGTATTCCGGCAAACAAATGGTAAAATATGATTAGCCTAGGCAGTCATGAAGTTCGTTCAATGCTGCATAGTTTCTACATGGTGTAAGCTGCTGCAAAAAAGTACTGAGAAAAGTAGGCCAGTCCCAGAGAAAGTACAGTATAACAATCTATACGTGTGAGGGGTCGCTGGGAAAGAAGATGAGGAAAAGACATCGGGTGCAGGCGCCGAGTGTTTCAAGAGCAGGATGGCTTTGAAACTTAAAAGAAGCATACGTGCAATTGTGGCCTAACGGTTAGAACACCAGTCTGGGGCGCTCAATGGTAGAGGTATGATTCTACCACTGGTCAACCATCTTTTTTTTATTAAAGCAAGGCGAGTCACAAGCATGCATACCTAGCTACATTAAAGTGTGCAGAATGAGGCAAAAAGGGCTTCAAATTCGAGTATGCTTATAGGATTTCATCTATAGGTATTTACCTTGAGGGAGCATTTAATTTTTGCTCTGTTGCTTATCCCACCTCTGTAGAAGGAGCCAACGCCAAGAGAAATAAAAAAAACAGCGTGTTAAAGCCACAGAGGCTCTCCATGAACGAATTTTGGATCAGCACAAGGTGTGAACAGAACATAAAGGACTTTTTTGGAGCCACGTTGTGTGCCAAGGTGGACAGGAGTACACTGCTCAGTAGAATATAGTGATGCATCTTATTTTTTTTTTGCACTGCTTCAATTTTCAGGCCAGTGAGCCACCAGAAGACGTGGTGGCTGAACTAAAAGCCACAATCGAAAAACAAGCACAAGAGCTGCGGAAGCTTAAGCAGAAACTAAAAGAAGGAGATGAATTAAATAAAAAATGAACTACAGCTCTCCTGGATAAATTTGGTGAGTACCTAATGTATTTATCAGTAGCCTTATCACCTTACAACGAGAAATAGTGGCCACATTAACAAATTAGTTGCCTGGCTTGCTTCTACAATTTGATGCTTCATGGCTTATATTGAGTTTTCCCATGAGCACTGTACAGCATTAGCACACTTTCCAATGATGTCGCGCTGCTGGTACTTCTTTTCAAATAATTAGGATATGCTACTTCTGGATTGTAAAGAAAATCATTGTGGGCAATTTATTAATTCCCCAAGTACATGAGGATAATGAGCTATTGTTTTTTAATGACAACAAGCCCGCAGCACTGCCTTCCATATTGCCCATGCATTCATAAGGGATGAAATTGCAATGGTTTCACAGATTTAGAAAACATCATGTTGTTCCACTTCAACAAGAAACGAAACCGAGGCGTTTGATCTTTCTTAATGACAACCAGAACAAGCTAACAGGCAAACAAGCCAATGCAGGCATACATGATATTTTTGCACGCTAAATGCACATGTAATGCAATGGATGTTAGTTCGGTCCCCACCAGGAGCGCATTGTTTATTTGTCTGCTAAAATTTCCTCTTATTTCATTATTTTTATGGGGCAGTTAAATGTACAACTAAACTTGCCATATGCTTTCCTTTAGTGGATTGCCTGTTGGCTTCTTATGGCTTTGATATTCCACTGCTTGGTCACAATAATTTGCTCGACAGCCCGCCGCGGTGGCATCATGGCTTTGGCATTGTGCTGGTAAGCCTGAGGGCATGGGAGAAAAACCTGGCCATGGCGGCCCCGTATAAATGGGGTCAAAATGCAAAAATGCTCATGTACCATGCATTGGGTGCACATTAAAGAATGCCAGCTGGTGAAAATAAATTCAGAGTCCCCCCAACTATCGCATGCCTCATAACCGTGTCAGGGTTTTGGCACCTAAACCCCAGACTTTAATAGTTTGTTTGACAGAGTGCAATATTGAAATCAGAATAGAATACCCAGCTGGTTCATGGTGCATTTTTCACATGAAGTTCACACATAAACATTGCTATTCATTATTTACATCCAGCATAGTGTTTGCTTGATGCCTAGTTATTTGTCATTATGGTCACTGCAGACATCCCTTGTTCATACCTGGCGACTCCTGAATTTTCTCCTGGTTTACGAGTTCAAGCTATTATCAAAGTTATCGTGGGCAGAAATTGTGAAGTCACTTGCCTAATAAACTGAACCTGAGCAGATAGGTTATTGGTAACACATGGTCAAGGTACTTTAGTTCAGCTCGGTGAAGGAAATAACACCGTTGTGGATCGTCGCTTTATAGATACTGGTGGGATAGCAGGTGTGCCATGATATTCGGGTAGCACTTGAAATGCATGTTTATACATGCATGATAGTAGTGCCTGTGTATCCACCATGCCTTCTTTTGTAATTGTGTGTCTAACTCCATTTTTTTCAAGATGTACCAACAAGCCTACATTGGTACCCTTGCATGAGGGTTCATTGCATACCTGTTGGAATCCACTAAATTTGTGTGCTCAATACATGACCTGTACCTCACATTTATGAAGCAGTGGCAGACAGTAATTAACTATTTTTGCTAATTGAAGTGTATGACAGTGTTTTGCTGGCAGTTATTTGAACACAGCATTAATAAATTTAAATGCAGAGATTGCTCGCAGCAAGTCCAGACAAGGCACATGTACTGTGACCATGGGCCGACAGGCTGCAAAAGTGCCAGACCCAGTGATCTGCACAGCGGCGTCTTTGAATGAAGGTACTGTTATCCTGTGTGCCTATCTGTTTGTGGACTGCCAAATTGCGTTTTTTTTTTGTGGGTCCTTGCACTGTAAGTCATGTTTCAAAAAGTTGTGCATATGCCACTTGACGAGCAAAGTGTGTGGTTGACTGGTAGCTAGGCAATTTTTTATGTACAATGTCCAGATGAGTGTAGCTAGCGCAGGAAGTCACCATTCTTTAAATCGGTCTAGAAAACGTCCTCCTCCACCCACCTCAGGTAGCATGAAACTGCACTTTCCGTGCCGCAGCTTCAGTAAGTGTAGGTAGAAGACAACAGACCAGAATAAGGGTGTTGCAAATGGATGGCACCCTTCTGTC
The DNA here is from genome assembly GCF_023375885.2 of Dermacentor andersoni. Taxonomy (NCBI): domain Eukaryota; kingdom Metazoa; phylum Arthropoda; class Arachnida; order Ixodida; family Ixodidae; genus Dermacentor; species Dermacentor andersoni. Next base: position 5,528,919 of record NC_092821.1, read on the forward strand.
TGCGACTATTGTCACTGTCAATATTGAAACGTGTACTTATCTTTATCGGGCGACCACGTTTCGCCGCCTAACAAATCTTATCGCACAGCACGGGACCCGCCTGCATGTATCCGAAGTTTCTGGAATGTTATCGATGCTTCTACCCGCTGTCTGTTGTCGCCGAACCTTGTGTTATCTGATTTCATCGCGTGACGCGAATGGTGTAGAACTTTGTGGAAAGCACGCGGGTCCGAATGATTAGTCTGCAACATTCAACGACTGCTGCATAAAAGTCGACGCGCTTGACCCGCAGATCAGATTTTCGACGATCACCGACTGTGTTCGCCGCTCTCGTTGTGCTTTAAGTGTAGCCTGTTTTGTAGGCACAGGTTTGCCCAATAAAAGCTAGTTTTGCCTTTCACAATATTGCTACTGTGTTTTTGACGTCACGACCACGTGACAATATACATTTTCTTCTAACCTACTTGTTTACTTTCTGCAAACATTGATAGCTGCTTACAGGTTTTGCAAAGCCATTATATGCGGGGACGTCATGGGGTGACTTAATTTTAGTTGTGAAATGCATGTATGACCTCGTCTCTTGCATGCATCTGCAATAGAATTGGCTAGCAATGGAACTAATACACCTAACCCTCAATATAATAAAGCCACACTTGCAGCGAGAAATGTAATTACATTGTGAATTTTGATAATTTGAGATTTTGAAGGTCTTTACAGTTGTGAAAATAACTTCCCAAATTGCTAAAACAGTCCAGGTGGATGGTACCGCGTCAGCAAGTACCGCATATAGTTGATCCTAACGCGCCCTCAATTGTAAAGCACACCTGTTTGCCGTTACCTAAAGAAAGAAAACTCCTTTACAGAACTGCATACCTCATGCTTTCATGCAGAAATACAACTTTCTCTCATTTGAAAAAAATGATGTACAGTCAAACCAACTTGTAATGATACCTGTTTTGAAAATATCTTGGTTTAACCCTGAGAAACTACTGCACTGTCAACTTTTGTATGTTTTCCATGGTGAAATAACCCGCTTACTACAATGTCTCGATGCCGCACTATCGTCACGAGACATTGAGATCCCACAACCTTCGCATACGAAGGTTGTGGGATCGTTTTCCGTTTGCAACAAGTTGTTTTTTTATCCACTTTCATTTCCATTAATTTATTGTTTCTTTATTTCATTTATTAAGCACACGTAATTTCCCCTATGTTGTCTTTGGTGTCAATGTTTGTTGGGTTTTTATGAGAATGTCACTCAGTGACACTAACACTGTCTGCCGACTAGTTGGTCAATCACTGGTGTCATGTCTCGTCGTTTTCTTGTCAGTGTCGGTATAAAGTTGGTAGCATGAACAAGCCTTAAGACTAACAATAGAGCAGCATCCAGTATATTTATAGTACAGTTTGCTGCATGATAGCGGTATCGCATATACCACCTCTACTGAACATGAGACGAACTGCCATGTGTGCTTCATCTGATGCAGTTGTTGACACCTTCCAAGTTTTGTTGACCAGATTACACGTCCCACTTACCTGATCTCTTGCAGAAAAGGCAACTCGCACCTGATGTTTGTTACCAATTTTCTTCAGTCCATGGTCCATCCTACGTGTGTAAGAAATAACAGCGATCTTCTTTTTTGTTTTTTGCTGCTATGGGGAAGTGCCTGTATTTATCTTGTTTACAAGCCCTTCACAGAAATAGTAGTGGATTTAGGAAAACCACCTTTCTTTAGCCGGCTTAGCTGTCGCTGAAAAATTAGGTTGGCAACATGGTGATAAGACTTTCAAGAGCCAAACCGAAACATGTTGCAGCTAGCTACAGCCGCCAACCGTTTATTTCGACCTCAGGGGAACTGTGGAAATGTCCGAACAAACATGTGTCCGAAAATAAGAAAAAAAATCCTTGATTTCCACGCACTTGTTCTGGCTCGGCAGTAGGCTTGAAGAAATCATGAACGCGCCGTTGCACGCTGTTCCGTTTACACGCAATCAGATAAGCCTGAATCTTGGAGACGGTCGTACGGTCACTACAGGTGGCTGAAAGCAGTCACTGCTTGTACACGCTCTGCATGCGACGGCAGCATAGCACATGGTACGTCACCTTCCGACTCATCTCCGGCGGTGCAGCAGAAACCTGACGAATGATCTCGGCGTCGTCGAGTTCTGCGCATGTCAGTACAGCAGTGTCAGCAGCTGAAAAACTCAAATGAGACGCTGTCCGGAATTGCAATGCAACCACTGCGCAGGTCTCGGCAGAATATATTCGGCGTCAGTAGGGAGCACGTCGGTAGGCGTCAAATCCCAGTCCTCCCGGAACCCGCTTGCCGGCATTCCTCAGCGCTGTCTGCGCTATTAAACAATTGACGCGATGTTTACGTATGCCACGTTGGATCACCGCAACCTCGACACAGCACACAAAGCAAACATCACCATGCCGTCACGCCGACACCACTTGCACAAACGAAATATTTGGCCTACTCGCAGCGTCGTACGCGAAGAAACAAATCAGCTGCTGGATTGTCTTGACATGGCTTACTAAGCTGAAACCCGAACTGCTGTAGAGCCACTCTATCCGGGCAGAAACGATGATGATGAGCGGGGATTTGCAGTAGCGCCACTTCGTGGGGCCGCAAGGAGGCTCCGTTCAATACAAAAATGTCGTTCAGCAAGCAGAACCAGGCAGCGGTCAAAGTCGGTGCATGGTGCTCTCGTTCGAATTGGCTCAAGGAGTGTCCGAAAAATCACACTAGAGGTTGCAAGGTGTCCGAACTTTCGGCAGTTGTTATACATTATGGTCTATGGGGAGAGTGGCGGTGCCGCCAATCAGACCGATAATCGCACATGTCCGAATTTTTGGAGTCCGAAAAATTGGTCGGCGACTGTATGCCCCTTTATACTAATTTTTAGTGTGCAGACGAGTAAGTGAATATTGGTTTGTACTGCTCACATTTGGGACTTGTAATGAATCTCAACTTCAAATCTTAAGGCTGGCTAGCACACTCAAAATTATTAAAAAGCAGCATACATGCATCATGTTTAGTTTTGGCTCTTGGGAAGTCTTGTCACCCTGTTGCCGATTTAAGTTTCTCACGAAAGCTAAGCCAGCTATAGAAGGACAGTTTTCCTAAATCTACTATTATCTCTATGGAGGGCTTGTCAAGAAGAAAAATACAATCCCCCAAAACAGCACAAACCAAAAATATATGGCCGTTACTCCATACAAACACCAGATGTTGGGCATGGACTGAAAAACATTGGTAACAAATATCAGGTCTGAGCCGCCTTTTCTGCGAGAGATCAGCTAAGTGGGACGTGGAATCTGGTCAACAAAACGTGGCAGGCATCCACAACTTTGTGTAAGATGAAGCGCACTGGGCAGTTCGTCTTGTGTTAAGTAGCGGTGGTATACACGGTACCGCTACCATGCCGCAAAATGTACTATAAACAGACTGAATGCAGCTGTTACAAATTCTACAGGCTCAAATCTGGCGGCACATTGTAGGCACTGCCAATGCGGCCGCGTTTCGCCAAACCGCAATGCTGTTCAAACATTGCAAGCTAACATGCCTACAGAGAGCTGAGGCATCGCATGTACATAGATTCAACCTCGTGTGTGAGCCAAACGTCTGTTATACTGCATCGCAAAGAAAAAAAACCATTTTGAATGTCCTGATTTATTGGTACGCACCACATGACCAAGCATTTATAATGATTTGTCGATCAATAAACTCGGTTGTCAGTCGGCATTCATCATCCATTCCTTGTCCCATGGCTGCACATATATCTAAAAATGTTTGCAAGAGTAATAAGCACTGGCCACCATAGAATCCAGCCAACATCAAACAAGGCGAATCACCATCTGATCACCGAGTGACTGCGGCTTGTGGATATGTCTAAATCCAAGGGTCGACATCATTTTCTAGTAGCACATAGCAATATGAAAGAATGCATGCAAATAACCTCTGCATCTGTCGACATTTCAGGATTTACCTTTCAGTTCCAGGCACATACGTCAGATGGCTAAAAACTTGATTAAAACTGTGTCGCAAAAGTACTTTTGTACATTGCCTAAGAAATACATGGCTTCCAGTGGAACTAAAATCAGTGAATGAATATAGCTTGTTATGTTGAGGTTTCACTGTGCATAAAGCTCTTTTCAAAGCAAAATGTTTTTCACAGTTTCTTATGATTGTGCAGAGGTGCTCGAGTCCACCAATATGGACTTTGAAGGCGCCAGTGGTTCATCAACCACAGCAAGGATGGGACTTACATGTGAGTGAGCTTTATTCTTTATTTAGTGGAGAAAACACATCAGGTACTTTAACTGGTCAAGATACAAAGCAAAAGATCACTTACAAGATATTTTTTCTGTGCACGTGTCTGCCGATAGTTTTGAATGGCCAACCTCTAGAGACAGAGGAGTGAAGCTGGTGGTGAGGGAGCATTTTTGTGGCAATTATTTCAGAAAACATATTATTTGTCAACTGTGGTTACATTGAGGCAGGGTATAACTTTCTGTTAGATATACTAGTGCAATGAATGCTTTGCAGAACACTGTTAAGTATGCACCTTTATAGCGAGTATGCACACTATGCAAGTTCGTGCTCATTTTCTTAGTACAGCAATTGCAACATTAGAAGGTATACCTGCTGCTTAAACGCACAAGTGTTAAACGCACAAGCCGAAGAGTCTGTCGAATTCAATAAAACGCACATATACAGATGCGGAATCCTATAAACCATGCAGGTAAATGCTGGATGGGATTTTTCACTTGGGAGCGACGTAATCGCCGGTTAAAACTACGCTGTTGCTTGGTGCCGACAATCGCCGACAAATCCCGACAATCGCATCCCTGCTTACGTTCCACGAGGAGGCATGCAGGAACATAACAGTACAGTTGTTCGCCCTGAAACAAACTCACTGGATCACTGAATACAGCTTTGCAAAAAGCATACTCACCAAATAACATTTCTAGCATGAAGAAATGCTAACACTTCGCTTTCGTTTGCGTCAAAAACACTGCTTGCTACCAGCAACTTTTGCTTCTTGGAGAGGCCGGCTACGTACATGTAGGGAACAACGCCGAACTCCTCAGGGAAACGCAAGCTCTCGAAATTTACCATTAGCCTCTCACTAAACCACAGCGCCAAACCACCTGCGCCGTGCTTCATGTGTGGCGGTAGCGGTCAGTCTGGACGAACACTATTGGCGACGTCACGAGGTGCCCGACCAATAACAGACGGAAACGAGGCCCGTGAGCTGCCCCGAGTCTGCTCCTGCACTTTTCGTCGAAATAAAATCTGTTTGCGATTTCTTTCGCTCAATTTCCATGCGATATCCGAATTCGGAGGGTTGGAAACCATTATGTACAGCTCTTCACTCATTTTTTTTCTGGATTACTCTGCAGCTTCCCTTTAACAAAGCACTGGTTTAAGCATGTTAAAGCTATATGGTGTTGCGCTGCCAAGCACAAGGTCACGGGGTTTAATCTCGGCCACGGCGCCACATTTCGATGGGGGGTGAAACGTGAAAACACCCGTGTATTTAGATTTAGGTGCATGTTATAGAACCCTTGGTGGTCCAAATTATTCCAGAGTCCCCCCTCTATGACATGCCACATAATTAATGGATACTATTGGCACAGATGACCCCATAGTTTTAAGCTAGTTAAAATTGTAACTTCATGGCAGGCTTTCAGTGCATAATTATGCATATATGTTGGCCTGCCTGTGTGTCTGTTTTTATTGCTGTGATTTCTGCACTGAATTAGTAGCCATGACCACTATATGTTTCAATAAATTTTGCCATTGGCTCCAGTGGAGGCGACTGCATCAGGCAGTGCTGTTTTGCCTAGTGCAGCACAACCAGGGCCACCTCAGGCAGATGAGCTGTTTTGTGTTGTCGATGGACAGGTGAGGCCGAATTCTTTCACTTTGTCTGCATAGATGTGCTTTCTAATGAAATTTCAGGTAAAAAAGACATCTTTGTATCAACAATTATGCCACGTGTCGGGAAAGTGACGTTAGTGCACATACATAGTTGAGTGCTAATGTAAACACGCATGAGCCTCAAGAAAAGTCAGTCTTCCTAAACAACCACTGACATACAGTTTAAATGTGACAACCATTACAAAAAATAAAAGGTTGAATATTCTGTGGTGTCATGTCAGGACGAGTTATATGCAAATGTCACGTAGGCCAGCGTCGTGTCCCAGTTGCAGTGATGGGTGGAAAGGGGTATCGACAGCATCTCTACGAGTGTTGGGTTGAGACATTCTGTAAGACCGTTTGTTTGTGGGTGTTAGGTGGTGGACAGCTTGTGCACAGAGCGGAAGAGGTCGTCGAGAACTCGAGACAAGAACGAACGGCCGCGGCCTGTAACTGTCAAGGTGCACCGTGGTGTAGAATAACATCGTGGAGGAGAAAATCAGTGATATCAGTTGCGCAACTAGTCGGCAACAGCTTTGTTATCGCATAGCATGTCGCATAATCAGTAGCGACGGCCATCCACTTGTTCCCCCTCTAGTTATCATCAGAAAAGGGCTGAGCAGGTCAAGACCTGTGTGAAAGAAAAGGTTCAGAGGGAACTTCAATTGGATAGAGTCGTCCAACAGGTGGCAGGGGAAGTTTCTTCCGGCGCTGACACAATTAGCAAGTTGCGACATAATGATGCACAGAGCAGTAGAGACCCGGCCAGAACCGGCGTCGTACGCGGGCGTATGTATGAAAAACCTCAAGGCTTGCAATTTTTGAGGCCACATTGATCGAACTCATTCTTTCACTGTTCTTTGCTCGGCACTGCACCTATTGGAACCAATTTTTTTATTTCTTCATTGATTTCTTTTTTGCAGGGTTGAACTATAATATATGACTGCTTGCTCACGCAAGGTGGGCAAATTTTGTTAAGTTAGTAACTTGCATGTATTAGTAAGCATTACAGAAAGGTCAAATTCAAGGTGAGATGTTGTGTAACACCATTTTTATAAATCATTTTCGATGTGCAGAACAGAAATTGTTGGGTTCTATCAGAAATGGATGGTTCTCAGCTATGCCATACTGTTTTATACAAGTGTGCTTTAGTGTTAAGAGTACTGGTGAAAAAAAAATACTTCGTGTCTTGCAGGTACTGGTTGGTGAAAACCTCCATATGCCAGAAAATAGGTGGCACTGCATAATGAAGTCCAGATCAGATGCAAAATGCGTGCTGGATGGCGCCAGACATCTGTGGACCCCAGCAGAAGCTGGTGAAAGGAGCTTGACTGGTAAAGCTTGCCGGACGATGTCCGAATCATCGTGCAAGCAGGCGGCAACACCAGCGAAAGTGGATGCTGTGAAGAATAAGTAAACAGTCAGCTGATTTAAAAAACATTGCTGTATATCTGAAAGTGGTAATTTATTTACTCACATAATGATCACACTATTTTGTGAAAAAAATTGACACAGATTCCTGTGTGCAATCATTACGCGGGGTAAATGTCCCCTGAAAAGAAACATTTTCTTTTTTCGCCCCGCATTTACTGCAGGATGACATTGGGTCAACAAGCAGGCGGCTACCGCTGTCAGTACGGGACAAGAAAACAAAAATGGTGGCCGGCAGAGCAAGCCGAACACGCCGAACATGATTATATTCCTTCTCGTGAGTACATTATGCCCATTGAAGCAATATCTTCCGTATCAGTAATGAATAATGCCGTTAATATTGGCAAGTTTGCGACAATAATTATAATGTTCCATGTCCACATAGAGGGGACAGAAACAGATGGGCGCGCTTAGCTGCCAGTGACGTAGAAACAGCCCACGAGTGCAGACACGAAGAATCTAAAGGCGCCCTTATGTTGTTGACCACAACCATTATGAAGCCTACAAATAAAGCTGAGGCAAGTTTGGTTGTAGTATTTTTTTCATAGAAGTGCGGAAAGTAATGAAAGCAATGAAATGGGGCATCTGCTTAAGTATGTTGGGTGCGTGCAGACCGCTTGGTATGTCTTCAAGAGCCGTTCACGTAGCATTTGACGGATAGTAAGCGCGATCATCATTATCTAGACTTGGCACACGACATTGCTGCGACAAGTTCATGGTGCAATAATTACACGGGAAAGGAAAAAAATTGAATTTTGAAAAAAATTCAGGGCGTGATCATTACGTGAGTGCGATCATTATGCGAGTAAATCTGGTATGTATGAGTAGTTTTGGTGCACACACAGCAAAGGGAAATGCCAAAAAAAGGATGATGTCAGTGTACCTACTGTTTATTATATTACACAAAATTAGATTTCAGCCACCTCATGGTCTTTGAAAAAGTGTAATGTAGACTTGTGTGATCATAGTTTTCGATGATGGAGAATTCATTACAGTGTTTTTGAAGAAGTATCTGAAATAACTTGGCAAATTGTTTGGTCTGAAAAGAAGCTTAAAGGGGTTGAGACACCAAATTTTGAGGCTAGGAAAAGCCTGTTGTAGGCTGCTTCTGTATGCGAGGGCACCCATAACGAGGTATTGAACGTTGTAAATATTTGAAAATAATTTGAATTCAGCTCCAAAAAGTCATTAAAAGCTCCTCCTCGTGGTTGAGACCCATCGCTAGCGTGGCTGTTATGCTGTGACAGCGGAGGAACGAAAATATCGATGTCATAGCACACTAGTACAAAAACGTGACATATAATGAGTAGCGATGAAATGCCGATAGCCTCCCCTATGACTGAGCTAGAGGCATATAGAACTCCTTTCTCTATGCTACAGGCTTCTAGAACACTAACCGAGCTAACCCTGGCCCCTGGCTAACCGAGACATGCACAGCGCTGTAGCGGAGGGCTGTTAACGTAGCATCTGCAAGTCGCATAGTTCGGCAGCTCCGAGTGGTCTTGTTCGCTTGGCATTTCCCAACGTGTAAAGGCCCGTCCACGTTACCAGCATGGCAACTCGCCGCACGCTGTTTGCTGTTCGCGGGCCGTTTTGCTGGTGAACGGCGAGATTTCTCTGCCGTAGAGAGGCTGGGACCGGGACCCATTCATGTGGCAGCCATGCGGCGAAGCGGCCAATCGGCGACCGATGAGTGGTCCCTCTGGCACCGACGGCAGCCTCACCACATCGGATCATTCGGCGGCGCCGATATCGTTGCTAGGCCTTTTCCGGTTCACTTCAAAGCTAACTCTGACGGTGCTTCATAATGAATCATCGACTCTCACAAGCCGCAATATTTTCTTACAGTTGTTGTCGCTCTAGCAATAAATATAGCAATCGCGGCATGCACTTCGAGTCGCCAGTTGTTTAACTCTGCTTGCAGAGCACGTGTTGCACGAGCAGACGACACAGCATAGTTTTATGTCACTTTATTGTGAGCCACGTGACCAGCCCTGTTGCGGTTCCTCTCTGGCGACGTAGTAACATCACTCGGAGCCCAGAAACCGAAAAATCGCTCGGTATAGTAATGCTATTATTAAATTATTTATCGGGTATCTGTGAATCCCATGTTGTGTATGCTGCTTCCTGAAGCAGTATGCAACGCTTGAATCAAAGAACCCCTTTAAACCACTGCCTTTCCTATGTGCTGCTTTACCAGCCTTGGAACTTCTGCAAGATATGGCCTCTCATCACTTTTGGCTTACTTGCAGTGATCTCATCTTATTTGAAAATAGAAATGAAGGAAGAATTACTACACAAAGAACCTCGTACTTAGTGGCATGTACACTATGACATGGATATTTGAGCTTAATTGACCTGCCAAGTCCACCTATAAATTTTCATGCCTATTGTCGGTTCCAAAGAAAAGCAAGGTGCTGGGCATCATGCAGAGTTCCAGCATTTGCTGCCAGCCTGGATTAGAATGGACTGTATAGTGTGGCTGTAACTGGCCTTTTTCTTTCTGCACAGCTTCGATTGTTTTATGAATTTAAGTGCCGATAGCTCTCCTACTGGCACCAGCAAACAGTCTGCCGCAAATTTCGTTTGCTGCAAAAATATGTTTATTATGAACAAACCAGCATAACAGATGGCTTTTTCTGTTTTAAGATGCTTCCTTAGGCTTCTTTACATTGAAGATGTATTGCAGGTTAGCTTACCTAAAAAGCAAAATATATGGTGTTTAATAGTGAAACACTAAAGTATAGGTTGCTGTCGTTTGTAGCTAAACAGCGCTTGCAAACCAGCCATATGACACTGGTTATTATGTAACTTTTTTATGCCTTCATGGCTGATGCTAATGTTATGGTCCGCCTTCACTACTGCACTTAATACAGGGTATGAGCAGCAGCTAACGGTAACAGATTCCAGAGTGGACAAACCATGCAGCTCGTCTCTTGCAGCTCTCTTGCATGCATTAGAGAAAGTGTCGCCGAGTCATGGCTCTCCAAATTCTACAGGAATTCTGGTGGTTGAAGAGCAGACAAATTATATGAAATTGGAAGCCAAAAATCCGCCCCATGAGGCTTCTAGTGCAGCTGGCATGCGACTGAGTTTTGCATTCAAGCCAAGCCATCTCGACGAGAATCCCATATTACTCAACAAAACAATGTGATGCATGTGTATGTGTTCTCACTGCAACCAAAGATACTTTGGCATGCATGCCAGGTAGCATGTTCATGAGAAATTAATCGTACTGCATTTTAATTTATGAAACTTTTCGTTGAATCTTGCTTGAAGTGATTGCAGCAGATTTCCTTCATTTACTTATTGCTACAAATTGTAATAAAAAATTGGAGGACGCCTAAGCTTCGCCTTCAAGAGTGGAACGCGACAGCGTTCCCGTCGACCCGCCAAGGGGTGTAAGACAATGGGCTACGGCGCAGCGACTACGCGCCCCGCATCGGACGCGGTGAGCGTCGAGCAACGCAGCGTTCGGCGCGACAACGAAATGTGCGCCTGAGCAAACGACGCACGCCTGAGCCTTAGAAACAGCTCGTTTCTAAGGCAACGCCGCGTTCACTAGAGGCGCTTTTGTACCGCTTTGAAGCATCGGTACGTGCTCCAAGCGTTGTGCATGTCAAGGGCTAACATACAACGTTTACACAGAGTACTCGCGGTGTTCGTATGGGGTTCAAGCTGGGAGCGCACCAGTCGCACTAATCTCTTTCGTTCGGTTAAAAATGGAGGATTAGGTATGGCACATTTGTTCATTAGGCAGATTGTGTCGAGGTTTGTTTACTTACGGGACCAAAATGACCCATTTTTATTAACTATGTTTCAAACAAGGCTGAGCGAGGCTATACCTGAGTTTATTGTATCGTCACATCGGTGCAGTCAAGGCAGAGCGCGTGGTTTCTTAAAAGAGGTAGTCTTGGCTTTTCAGCTCTTAAAGGTTCGGTTTTCCATGGAATACTTAAGTAGGGTACCACGAAAGCGCTTATATAAGGACCTGGTAGACACAATGTTACCGGTGCCATTGTATCGCTCGATGTTCTGCATTGGACCTGAAAAGGACGTACTAAAAAGAGTTAAACGAATGCCAGTACGCCCGTCAGTAAAGTCCTTCTTCTTCCAGCTCCACACCAATACTTTACCTGTGAAACCGTGGCTAGATGAAAAAGGACTTTCCGTGCCTTGGAGCGTCAACTGTTTACTATGCCGGAAACCCGAAACAGTAGAACACATTTTTCTTGACTGCTGGGATGCTGTGTTCCATTGGGACGTCTTACAGAGAACGCTAAAGAAGGACTTGCCGATTACACCATATGGGATTCGTTTCCTGCCTACTCTAAATGAAGACAAAGTACCCTATGACATGTTCATGCTGGTGTCCTTGCATAGTTTATGGAAAACTAGAATGGCCGTGAGACATGCCGAAATAAACGCCCGGCCTGTTAGAGAATACTTCATTGAAAGCATTCGTCATATTAAGGAATTGTACAATTTTCAAAAAGAAAAACCAACATGGCTCAGTGTGATGACTGATCTAGCGAACTTCAAGCGTTTTTAGTCCTGTGACCGCCAACCAACGGCAGAGATTTTGTCGTGACTGTTGTGTACTGTTAAAATGTCTTGCTTTGTATGTTGCCATGTCGGTAATAAAGAAAAAAAAGAACTAGTGGCCCAGTGCTAACGTCTCCGTCTCACACTCCGGAGACCCTGGTTCGATTCCCACCCAGCCCATCTTGCAGGTTGTTTTTTATTCATGAAGTGCTTGCTGGGATTTATCGCTCACGGCCAATGCCGCCGACGCCGACGACACCGGCTTTTCTGCGACACGAGCTCCTTAACGCTGTCGCGTTAAAATAACTTAGTTCTACATTTAGTGCATTCTTCTTTTAGACTGCCTGGAGAAGTATGTGGCTACACATCCTTCGGGGCCAGCAGCACCACCTGCTGAACACCTGCGCAGCTTTTTTACAGAAGCTGGCCGACAGGGAAAAGAGTTCGGCCACAGGAAAGAGCAGAGGCCTCCCTGCCAGATGGACAATAAAAATATTTATAACATATAACAATATACATATTGATTCCATACGGCATATGAACACGTAGCTGCATACTTAATCACATGTAGATACAGGCTACACACTTCGCAAGACTCAAGACTGCATGAATATAGCCCATCATAAGCTTTTCAGGTGCAATTGCTGCTCATTCAATCCATTGCACACCTTGCTCTTGACCCGCTGTGCCCATCAGTCACCCAGCACGCCACTCGTCACCCAGCATCACCAAGCACGCCACCCATCACCCAGCACGCCACCCATCACCCAGCACGCCACCCATCACCCAGCACGCCACCCCACACCCAGCATGCCACCCGCCACCCAGCATCACCCAGCCACGGCCGCTCGATTAAAACGCACAGGTGCGGCCTGCCGCGTCGCGCCACCGTCTATGGGCGAGAGCGTAAAAGCGGAGTTTACAGTTGTCGCCGCGTTTCGCGAGGAGGGCGCTAGTTGTCGAGGAGAGCCCGCGCGAGGCACTGGCGGGAAGGATGAGCGAGCATTAAAAAGGGCGCGCTGCTCAGTGGTTTTAATTTTTTTTTATTCGCGTGCATCATTACTGTTTAGTGTCACTCAAGATAGTTCACGCCTGCGTGATCTTTTATGCTTGCGGCACAATGGCGCGCAACTGTTGCGTGCCGCTGTGTACGACGAATGCTTCGAAGAACACCCAAATCCGCTACCACGAGTTTCCCTAGCGACGCAGAACGCAGGGCAGAATGGCTGCGAAACATTTCCCGGGAGGGACCTGGCGGAAAAGGAACAATATAGCAGCCAAATGACAGGTCATTGGTGTGTGCCCTGCATTTTACAGAGCGCCACTTCAAGGCGACCGCCAAGTTGATGGTGCTTTTGCCAACTGCGGCGTTTACAGTGCTCCCCAGTTATCACAGCTTGAGCACGAGGACCACGTCAGCTCCAAGAAAGAAGCGGCCGCGCTTGGAAAGAAGATAGGGTGATCCGCAGTCCCGGGCAAAATGCGCGGGCACTGTTGCTTCATATGACGAGTCTGTTGTTGTCAGTCAAAACGGCCGGCTCACTGCCTGAGAGGAATGAAACCGTAATGTCTAATAACACCGAGCCAGTGGTTGAAACCTGTGCTGAAATGCATGATTTGCAGATGCATCATGCCAAACTTCTCTCGAGTTTGAAAAAGACGGCCTTCGCTTGAACGGTGCGAAGGTGCTTGAGCGAAGGCCGCGCGTCCTAAAGGAGCGCTGCAGGCACTTCAAGAGAAGGTCGATGGAGCTGAGGAACGCGCACAATTTTTTGAAAAGGACAAGGACATTGCCTATTTTACGAAGGTACTCGATGGTGTTGCACAAGGCGACACGACTTCCGAGTTCATTAGGAACCAAGTCCGCAGTATCTCCATGAAGAAGCCTAAATGTGGTAACGTCATTCTAAGGGAGTGTGTAATTTGGAAGGCTTGCTCAAGCAAAGGATATGACCATGTAAGGTCCAGAAATCTTTTTAGGCTTCCTTGCCGTTCAATGCTGCAAAGATATATATGTTGGCCATTCAACTGGTGTAATTGGCGTCACTTTGATGATAAAGGAGCGGCGGTGTATAGAATTTTTTCTTCAGCACCTTTTGCAATGCCGTGAGCTGACTTGCGGAGCGGTGGGCCGTACATGGAAGTGTGCAAAGTTTTCGTGAGAAAGCTCTTGCAACCGGTCCCATGCACACTGGGCACGAGATATTAACCTGTCAGTTGAGCGACTTGTACGCCTGGCGCAAACGCCTCTCACCAGGAAAGTACTGCGCCTGTGATTACAACAACAAAGAGTATTATTTTTCCTACATGGAGAATAAAGCAGTTATAACTTCTCCGTTGCTCTAGCTCGTCTTCTTTTTTCTAGAATGAAAAACACAATGCTTCAGTAAATACAAGCGCACTTGTCAACAAGCGGCTGTGCTGTTGCAGAAATAACTGTTGCATAAACGAACATATTCGAGAGTGTACAGCAAAACGGCAAGGAAGGAGGAAACAGAGAGACGCGCACAATGTCAACTAGCCCAAGCAACCACTTTAGTTACGAACGAACAGTTGCTATATTTTGGTGGAAACATCGCCAACCTGGTACATTCGGTAGTCACGCTTACTAATATGATTAACGCTATAAAAAAATTATTATCGCCCTTTAAATAGCGGCGAGAGCATGCGAGCTTCGCTGTCACGCTGTGATCCGCCGCAAATATCTCCGGCTGCTCTCCCTTACTAGTGGCGCCGCTGCGGTGGCCCGGATCACAAGGCGAGCTACGCCGTCTCCGCCGCATACGGCAGGCCACACCAGTGCGCTTTCATCGAGCGGCCGTGACCCAGCACGCCACCCGTCACCCAGCAGCGTCCAGCATGCTACCCGGCACCCAGCATCACCCAGCACGCCACCCGGCACCCAGCATGCCACCCGGCAACCAGCATCACCCAGCACGCCACCCGGCACCCAGCATGCCACCCGGCACCCACCATGCCCAACAGCCAGCATACCCACTACCATAATCCGCCATTATGATGGATGATGGATTCCCTTATGCCCAGCATCGGGCAAATTTTCAATAGGGTATTAGGCAGCAGACCTCTTCTCAGCTCGAGCAGAACAACGGCAACTTGCCTTTCAGTAAAAGAAAAGGATTAATTAGTAATGATAAGTTACCATGTTCTTGCTGAGTATCATACAATTTGACTTTCATGCATATCCACTCTCCGCTTTAGTACTACAACTGAATTATTCGTAAAATAGAGTCTATGATGATACCATTCGCTTCTCTTGTATGTCCAAATTTTTTCGCACTGATACACGGCTTACTGCTTGCTTACTGACAAGAATGCCTTGACTGCCCAGACATCGTTCGAAGCAACACGTCTTGCTGCACCGCAAGAAGTTGCACCAAGGTAACACAGCAGAGCAGCCAGAGCGAAGAACTTTTTTTTTCTGGTCACAATTAAAACGTGCACCTAAGCAAGAAAGTAACGATCACAGGTAGTGAGCCACTGCTATTGCCTGGAACGTTTATTTCCGTATTCTAGCAGAAGTTATTGTATCGGATACAGTATGCTCTCAAGACAATACTAGCGTCAATACAAGTGCGCAACTGAACGCAGTTTTATTCTACGCTTTAACGCGAGTGAGAAAAGTTGAGAAGTACCACACGGAAATTGCGACCGAGCCGGTCGCGCTACCACTGGAAGTGATCTGAAAAGATAGGGCGATCCCTTTCCCCATTCATGCGTCATTTTTACCCCAAGACGTTGCATAGTGGTCTTTTGAAACATTTCTGTTCGCGACACTGGCTTACCACATATAATTTTAACACCTACGTTATGCAAACAAAATAAGATTAAAATTGGCTTACCTCATGAGCAAGTCACGAGCGCGCGTAGACTGTTGAACACCCGTGGAGAGGAAGCAGGCTATCCGTGTCCAAGCGCATACGTGCACCCAAACACAGGACAACCTCTTCGATGCCGCAGCGTGCAGAGTTTTGTAAACGACGCGAAAGACATCCAGCGCAAATATCCCCGCGCGATGACGGCAAATGACGAGCGCACAAGCGTACACCACACAACGACAAATTCGGAACTTTGCCAATTCGAACGTGCCGAGACCATAGAGTTACTATACTGACTCTAGAGGACAAGCTACCCATAGGGCCCATGCATTGAAATCGGGAACCGCAAGAGCGCCGCCATGTTGCTACGCGCTGAGGTTGCCAGCTCCTGAGACGCTTGCTAGACTTGGTGAGAGTAGTCAGTTTTAATCCGGCAACCGTAGCAGCGTAGCCGCATGTCGTCTCGCTTGTAGTGTCGTGATGAGTGCGTGCAGCCGTGTGTTTGGGCTTTATAAGTTGGTTCTTTATTCTATGTTGCGGGACGGTGTGGGTGTGCTCCATGTTGGCCGTACAGGTGGCAGTTATGCAACCGAGGGATGATCCTGTTGAAGTTTCCCGCGGTATGCGGTTTTCAGCGGTCACGCCTGTTGCAGGAGTGTCACTCGACGAGGTTACGAGCTCGATGCTGTGGTCAGATTCCTCGTCGGCGTTCCGTAATTCTCTTCGCACGGGCGCGGTATGTTGCAAAAGCCGCTTTCGCGATCTATCATCGGTTTTGTTTTTGTTATTATAAGTACTGGTCCAGCTGTAGGGCACATGTAACCGACAGACGGAAGTCTCAGGAGAGCACCTGAGATTATAATAAAGCAGGTGGCGCAGGAACTCCAGGGCACCCAAGGGACGGTGGGGGGATCAAAGCTCGAAGCAGAACGATACGTAGGTTGGGGCCGCCGAGCCAGGTGTGTGCCAGGGAGTGTTCGCACGGACAGCTCTCCAGGCACGCGCAGCAGTGCCTCGCAAGGTTGAGATACATTAAAGGCACCTGCGCCCATGATCTTTTGCCTCGGTGCCGTGGGCACGATTAACGAGAATAATATGGAGGGCATCCGGTGCAGTTGCGAATGCGTCATGGCAAATGTAGCTCGCGTCGCCTGGCGTGTGTAGTAATATCAAGAGTTGGTTGTATGAACTTTATGCATAATACGCTTTGTTACAGTACCTTAACGGAATGGGTCTAGAGGACGGTGTTGGTACATTTTTTCGTACCGCCCTAATCCTATACCCCCCACTACGAACACATACACATACCTCTTTTTTTATGTATACATACAATTGCTTGCCATGACGGATCATAGCCTCCTTTATTTTTGAAAAATAGAGGAGACTATAAACGGATTTACCAGTTCAAGTAGTCAACTTGTCAGTAATTGACACAGGAATCACTGTAATAAACACAATTCCACGATCGGATTGTTTACTTCCTTTTTTCATTGTAACACTGAGGACTACATAGAACTTAATTTTGTATATGTGAGAGAAGTATGTGGATATCACGAGTTTAAGCCAATGTGCGATACACAGACAAAGCAGCTGCTACAAGATGAACTGCACTGAGGGCCACACAACACATACGTAATAAAAGGTGTCAATATAGGGGGAAGCTTCAAAATGCGCTCTGTAGCACTGCAAAGTATAACGTATGTGTACAATAAATGTTAAAAATGAACAACGCATCAATGTCCCATTTGCCTTCAAGTTTATTATCAGGTTCAAGTTTACTGAAGTTTATTATGAGCATATGTACAACATGAATCTACTGACACACCCGCAGTCAAGGTGCCTGTTCGAGGTGTGCTGCCTGCCTCACTGTAAGAAAAAGAAATTGGGTGAATGTCGACACCAGTGCCACTGCTTCTTGGGTCTGACCTGCACGTGCCTCCGAGGCATCTTTGCGCATAAATGTACTGGCGTGGCGAGGCGTAGGAGTCATCCGAGAGAAAGACTATCGTTTACATGGAGAAGTGGCTGTTCACATTGCCTGTCGCTTTCCCTCAAATGTTTCCTTGGTGACTAGGGTGACACACCCACAGTCAAGGTGGCTGTTCGAGGTGTGCTGGCTGCCTAAACGAAAGAAAAAGAAATTAGATGAATGTCGATACCAGTGCTATTGCTTCTTGCCTCTTACCTGCATTAGCCTCCACGGCCTCTTGGCTTGCGGAGTCTGTATGAGGGCGCTGCTGTGGCTAGGCGTAGGCATTGACTAAGCAAAAAGAAAAGGCCATTCAAATGGGGAATTATGGAAATAAATGCAGTTGTTATGTCTGCTTCTTGCACTCTTCTTACCTAAAAGTTTTCAAACATAGTGTCCAGTACACACCAGCACTTTGACTGCTTCTGCTTTTTACCTGCAGGTGTTGCTGCGAGATCCTTAGTATGGCTGCGTGCAGCATTGTAACGTTTTGTGTAGGCATTTTAAGTGGTAGCCAAAATATATGAAGAATCATCCTTGTCTGCATGAATGCTATCAATTTCTAAATGCAGTGGTAACTATCACTATTAGTACAAGGCCCCCCACATCTATGCGGCAAGTGCCATAGCTCGAAACTGAATTTTTCCTTTAGTGTTTCACAAGGTGTTTGATATGTCCACATTAGATGTGTTTCTTTTTATTTATCCCATTTTGGAGGGAGCATCATTAAATTGTTTTTTATTTTTGCGAGTCTTGTTTCTTAGTTTATTTCTGACTTTATCAAGCAGCAGTCTCATGATGCTAAAGTGACTTATGTAATGGCAATCAGCTTTTGTTTTGCAGAAAAACAACGCATTTCCTGACCGATTGCTTGACATTCCCTCACTCGCATAATTTTGCAGAGTATTCTACCTATATTGACTTGCTTGACCTCCACTAAAGAGCCTTGCATTTTCAAATACGACTCTTTCCTTAAAATCATTCGACACTTCTCATAATTTCTGTACCTTAGGCTTCTGATACTATGCAGTCACCATTTTTGCTTGTTTCTGACTAGAAATGTCTTCTTTCTTTTAGAGCTTAAATTTTACACTTAGAACACACAGAAGGGCTTGCCATTGCATATCTACATAAAAGGGAAACATGTTTCATTAAACATTTGCAAAATCCAATTGAAGATTGATGAATGCAGCTTGCAGTGTCATTTGACTGAATCAGCCATAAAAGTAACTCATCTCACTTGGTAAATTAAAGCACATATTAGTGTGATGTACAAGATACGTTACACTAACGTGGGGGGTTCTCTTGCTTATACAGCAAAATAATCGGTGCGCGAGAAAAAAAAATATTTTTGCATACCCCTTGTACTCACTGATTTACGGAAAATGAGCTGGAGCTGTCCACATGATCTACTTGTTTTACCGGCGAGTATGCTCAACAAAGATGTGTCCCAGCTGCTTAGTGGTATTTCAGATTATGTCAGTATTGCATATGTGCCTGTTGTCTAAAATAATTGAATTTTGAAAATGCTCGCAGGTATCTGATGTGCATATCTGCAGTTTATGGATACATGTAAAATACTCAGCATCAAGTGGAAATGAACGGTCCCACAGGCCCGGAGTCGATCATGCAAATAGATTCGCTGCACAAATTTGTGACCAGAAAAGATATGTCACATGAAATGGAATGCAAGGAAGTGTTGAATATATTGCACAGTTAATAAAACGCCTACGCTATTAACATGTGGGTTGATGCACACATGCAAAACGGAGGTGAGGCGTGCAGACAGGACACAAGAGTAGAGAAGTGGAAAACACGAGCGCCGTCCACTTCTCTACTCTTGTGTCCTGTCTGCACGCCTCACCTCTGTTTTGCATAATGAATCCTTACCAACTAGCTCAGCTTTCTGTCGTTCTAAGTCTCGATGCACTCGATTTCGTCCGCATTAGGCACTCGCCTGTGGCACAGAAACACTGGGCATCAGGCTGTTTTTCTGCTGCGGCCTCTGTAGAAGCATGATTGTTCAAAGTGCAACAATTAACCAGATTCTATGAGTTGCTTGTGGCTTCGCCAATACAATTCCGGTGCGCTGGTCCGCCTGTCCAGCAATTTCCTACTGAAGGGACACCTGCAAATAAAAACACCGCTCCGCATGTAGAAAAATGCTCTACTGTGACGCTTCTCAAACGATCGTGATGCACCACAAGAGCTGCCTACTCGTTTGATATTCTCAACAAGGAGATACATTCGTTTACTTACATGTGAAGATATATGCCACAGCACTTCGGGGCTTCGATGGCACATAAGGCACGAGTGTGCCATAGCGTCCGATGTTGACGCTCGATCGCATGTCAAACCTAAACTGTACGAAACTACTACGCATCCAAAAAACAGATTCGAAACCGAAATTCGCGTTATCCTTTATTGCATTATTGCGTACATCGTGATTTACATAAGTCACTGACTTAGCGATCGCTTTCTGTAAACTTAATATGAACGCACCATCTTCATAAAGCCATCAGGTACGCGTTTTTAGATGACAAAGCATAAGGTGACCTGTACCTGTTTTCAGCCCTTTCAATAGTAATTGAGCTGGCCACATTGACCAGTAGCAACAGGCCGGCGCCCTAGAGGTTCCCACTTTTCCGGCCCAGCTTTTCCTCTAGAGTTGTTCTACTAACTCTATGGCCGAGACCCAACCAGCGTAACCATCCATCATTTCTGTTCTTCGCTCCCGATGCGTCAATCTCTCTTTCTTGGGGTCTTGCTCCACTCTTGAGTACAAATCAAGATATATTTACGGCAAACTAACAACGTTTACAACACGCCACGATAAATGCCGGCTGACTTCGCATCTGCCGGTTCGTCTACCACTCCTAACGGAAGCGCAGCGTGCGCTGCCCCCTGGTGCCGCACTCTGTGAGCGCGGAGAACAGAACAGAATCGGTTTCGTTTTCGCATTTGTGCTCTAGCTACCGGAACTGCAGAATACTTGCTTGACAAATAATTCAGCTCTAAAAGAGGAGAACGCTTTCTTTCCCACAAGTTAGAGCGTTTTATACAAAGGGAGAGAGAATGCACGAAGCAGAAAGGCACGGATGTCAACCAAACCGTTCGCTACTGGGGATAGCAACCCCTGTGCTGCAATTAAGTGCAAATCAGTGCACTGCGATGCATCAATAAGCTCTAGAATAGTGATAATTTGGGTTGGTTGGTGCATGTAATGAACGGGTAAATAAGGAGTTGTGTCATAACATTTACCCATGTACAAAGCACAGGGAACTAATTGCGTTGCCTTCTGGGCCAAAAAGAAATAAAGCTTGAATCGTTACATCTCGGCACTGGGCATTCATTCTTCCCGTCTTTTTTTTCTTCTTTTTGACAGTACACACAGTGCTAGCACGGTAATAGGTCCTTCATCTTCAGTCACCTTCCAGTAGTTTGCACACATGTCGGTGCATGTTCCCGTTCTTTATTCTGCCGTACAAGAACGAGCGCGCTTACCTGGCTTGTTTCGAGATGAAGCGCCAAATGTTTGCGATCACATTTTACCGCAAGAATTAACACAAGAACAGTGAAGATTATGCGTAATCGATTTGTCTCAATTAACGGGCAGGTATTGACAGAGACGAGATATTTTGTAAATATTATGGGAATGAGTTACACCTACTACACGGCAGTTCAGCAAAGCCCTTTCACACTTGGGTTAATTCCTTGCCGCATTCGAAAATTTCATCCGACCGTTCTACTTGGATCTATAGGCCACCATTCCCCTTCGAGACCATTTGTTGCTAAATGTAAACGCGATTACGGTCATTATACCACTCCCTGCGTTTCGGTACTTATTTATAGTACGCACAATTTTCGGCGTAGAGCACCAATGTCATTCCCAGTGCACCAGCACCTGAGTGCCGCAAGCTTGTTTACGTATAAATGTATGCCCATGGTTCTTCGTTCTCTTAAATATATATGCTGCATTATTAACTACAAAGCGCTTAATTTGAGAATATTGCAAGAACACGCATATATTTGCGCACATGATTAGCGTTACAATGCCCATATGCACGGCAAACTGCGACCGGAATAGAAGACGCGTATATAAATTTATACGATCTGTTATTACAGCTTTTCGTAGAAGGCTAGCTCTCACATTTTGTATGTGTCTTCATAATGCGTACAGTTTGCGTGTTCAATAAAATATTGTTAGCTGAAACTTTGTGAGTACGAGCGCTCATTCAGACAGCTTAAATTTTCTGACAATAATACTGATGTTCGCATTACGAAAATACGGAATTTTGTCTGTTTCGCGCAAAACAGTGTATTGCCGTTATATGATTGCAGTGAAATGTCCGTAAAGCTTAAAACGGAGAGCACTTCCGTATATTAACGGCAGATTTTGCGTATTTTTGAAATATGACACACTTTCCGTATTTTTACCTGCAGTTCTCCGTATAATGAAGGAAATCCTCCGTATAATGACGGAAATTTTTTTACAGTGTAGCATTGCTGCCTATAAGCAGTGTCGCCTTTGTAGTACTTGTTAAATTCAATGCCGAAACCGACAAAGATTTGACGCTACACATGTGGAAAAGGCTCAGAACGCTTGTAGTGTCATTGGACAAGAGCAAGAAGAGGGCCGAAGGAAAGCTATGGACACTTATAGTTAAAGGTATTTTAGTTTGATATTGTCACGTGATAGTGACGTCAAAGAACACAGTAGCAATACTGTCAAAGGCAAAACTAGCTTTTATTCGGCGAACCTGTGCCCACAAAACAGGCTACACTTAATGCACAACGAGAGCAGCGAACACAGCGATCGTCGAAAATCTGATCAAAGGGCCATGCGCGTCGGCTTTTATAGATTAATCGTCGAATGTTCCAGACTAATCGCTGGGACCCGCGTGTCTTCCACAAAATTCTACATTATTCGCGTCGCGCACGCATGCAATCAGTTTTCACATGTTCGGCCACAGATAGCGGATGGAATCGTCGATAACATTCCAGAAACTTCCGATATAAGCAGGCGCGTCCTGCGCCATGCGGTAACATTTGCTAGTCGGTGAAACGTGTCGCCCGATAAAGACAAGTACACGGGTCAATACCCCCCTCTTAAAAAGCATCGACCCGATGCTGCAAAGAAACGAAAGTAATAAAGAAAAGCACTCGTGGCAAATAAAGCAACAAAATGAGGAAGATCGTCAGCGTGCGTAAAAGGGCTTCAAACGCACTACGTGGACCACTTCAGATCGTGCCCGGCGCCGCTGTGACTGCGAAACGCCGTCTGGCACGGCCTCATAGTCCAGTTCGCCAACATGTCGCATTATCTTTTAGGGTCCGAAATAACGTCGCAATAGTTTCTCATTGAGTCCTCGTCGACGTATTGGGGTCCAAACCCAAACACGGTCACCGGGCTTGTACTCGACGAAGCGTCGTCGGATGTTGTAGTGTCGGCAGTCGGTACGCTGCTGGTTCTTGATCCGCAGGCGGGCGAGCGGTTCGGCTTCTTCGGCGCGCTGGAGATAGGTAGCGACGTCAAGATTCTCCTCCTCAGTGACGTGCGGCACATGGCGTCGTACGTCGGGTTCCTGCCGTAAACCAGCTTAAACGGCATGATCTGTGTTGTTTCTTGCACCGCCGTGTTGTAAGCGAAGGTTACGTACGGCAGGACGGCATCCCAGGTCGTGTGTTCCACGTCGACGTACATTGCTAGCATGTCGGCCAGAGTTTTATTCAGGCGCTCCGTAAGACGATTCGTCTGTGGGTGGTAGGCAGTTGTCCTCCTGTGCCTTGTCTGACTGTACTGAAGAATGGCTTGGGTAAGCTCCGCTGTGAAGGCCGTTCCTCTGTCGGTTATGAGGACTTCTGGGGTGCCATGTCGCAGCAGAATGCTTTCGACGGAAAATTTTGCCACTTCGGCTGATCTGCCTTTCGGCAGAGCTTTAGTTTCAGCGAAGCGGGTGAGGTAGTCCGTCGCCACGATAATCCACTTATTTCCGATCGTTGACGTCGGAAATGGTCCCAACAAGTCTATCCCGATCTGCTGCAATCGTCGGCGAGGAGGCTTGATCAGCTGTAGTAATCCGGCTGGCATTTTGGGTGGTGTCTTGCGTCGCTGACGGTCTCGGCATGTCTTGACGTAACGGGCAACGTCAGCGGTTAGGCGCGGCCAGTAATTCCTTTCTTGTATCCTCGATAGCGTCCGGGTGAAACCGTGGTGCCTGCTGGTCGGATCGTCATGTAGGGCGCGCAGTACTTCTGGACGCTGCGCCGACGGAAGAACAAGAAAGTAGTTGGCGCGGACTGGTGAGAAGTTCTTCTTCACGAGTAGACTGTTTTGAAGCGTGAAAGAAGATAACCCGTGCTTAAATGCCCTGGCGACAACGTTGGTGTGCCCTTCCAAATATTCGACGAGGCCTTTTAGCTCCGGGTCTGCCCGTTGCTGTTCAGCGATGTCTTCTGTGCTTATCCTTCCAAGGAAGGCGTCGTCATTCTCATCATCTTGCGGCGGCGGGTCAATGGGGGCGCGTGATAGGCAATCGCATCAGAGTGTTTTCGTCCGGACTTGTAGGTTACAGTGATGTCATATTCTTGCAGCCTTAGGCTCCACCGCGCCAGCCATCCTGGAGGATCCTTTAAATTCGCTAGCCAACACAAGGCGTGATGGTCGCTGACGACTTTGAATGCCCTGCCATAGAGGTAAGGGCGGAATTTACCTGTAGCCCAAATGATGGCGAGGCATTCCTTTTCAGTCGTAGAATAATTGCTTCCCGCTTTTGACAGCGATCGGCTAGCATACGATATCACCCGTTCAAGTCCTTCTTTCCTCTGGACTAGGACGGCACCGAGGCCTAGGCTACTGGCGTCAGTGTGGACTTCGGTATCGGCGTCCTCGTCGAAGTGTGCAACTACGGGCGGCGACTGCATGCGTCGTTTGAGTTCTTGAAATGCGTCGGCCTGCGGCGTTTCCCAGTTGAACTCGATGTCACTTTTAGTTAGCTGTGTCAGCAGCTCAGCGATGTGTGAAAAGTCCTTGACAAAGCGCCTATAGTAGGCACACATGCCAAGGAATCTACGCACTGCCTTCTTGTCGATGGGCTGCGGGAACTTCGCGATGGCAGCTCTCTTCTGCGAGTTGGGGCGGACTCCAGACTTGCTGATGACGTGGCCTAGGAACAGATGTTCATCGTAAGCGAAGCAGCACTTTTCTGGCTTCAGAGTGAGCCCTGATGACTTGATGGCCTCTGGTGCTGTCGCTAGCCGCCTAAAGTGATCGTCAAATTTTCCGGCGAAGACGACGATGTCATACAAGAAAGCAAGAGAGGTCTGCCACTTCAATCCTGCTAACGCCGTGTCCATGACGTGCTGGAACGTTGCAGGCGCTGAGCACAGACCAATTGGCATAAGCTTGAACTCGTAGAGGCCGTCTGGCGTGATGAAGGCGGTCTTTTCGCGATCTATTTCGTCGACTTCTATTTGCCAACAGCCAGACTTCAGGTCCATCGACGAGAAGTATTTTGCGTTGTAGAGCCGACCTAATGCGTCCTCTATCCGTGGTATGGCGTATACATCCTTCCTTGTGATCTTGTTCAGTCGACGATTATCGACGCAGAAACGTAAGGTTCCGTCCTTTTTCTTCACCAAGACAACAGGGGATGCCCACGGGCTTTTCGACGGCTGGATGATGTTGTCGCGCAGCTTTTCGTCGACTTGGTGCCTTATAGTCTCCCGTTCTCATGTAGAAACTCGATAAGCGCTCTGGCGGAGTGTTTGAGCACACTCTTCGGTTTTTGTGCGATGCTTTGTGACTGTCGGTTGTCGAATCCTTTATGACGTTGAAAAGCACTCTTTGTATCGTCCAAGTAATCTTCTCAGCTGTTGTTGGCTAATCATGAAGAGACTTGGATTTATTTCGAAGTCAGGTTCGGGAACTACGTTCGTCGGGGTACATGCGACCGAGTCCGAGTGGACAAACGCATTGTGGTTTCCAGAATTTCCTCGATTATGCGATCGTGGTGCCCTTGTTGATATGCTTGAACTCCTGGTTGAAGTCTGTCAGCAACACTTTCGTGTTTCCTCCGGGCAGTCGAGTGATTCCTCTAGCGACGCAAATTTCACGGTCGAGCAGTAGACGTTGGTCGCCTTCGATGACGCCTTCTACGTCACCGGGTATTTCGGCGCCGACCAAAATAACAATGCTCGAGCGAGGCGGGATGGTCACTTGATCCTCGAGAACACTCAAGGCCTGGCGACTCAGAGAGCTCTCCGGCGGTATCGCTTGATCTTCCGACAGCGTTATCGATTTTGACTTCGGGTCCATGATTGCGCCGTGTTGGTTCAGGAAGTCCAGGCCGAGAATAACGTCTCGTGAACACTGTTGGAGGATAACGAATGTGGCGGGGTAAGTCCGGTCATGAACGGTTATTCTTGCCGTGCAGATTCCAGTCGGCACGATGAGGTGTCCTCCAGCAGTTCGAATATGAGGGTCTTTCCATGCAGTTTAACTTTCTTCAACTGGGTGGTGATGTGTCCACTCATTACGGAGTCATCGGCCCCTGTGTCCACTCAGGCGGTAACTGCGTGGCCGTTGAGAAGCACGTCGAGGTCTGTGGTTCTTTGTCTGGCGTTGCAGTTTGGTCTTGGCGTCGGATCACGGCTGCGTCGTGTTGAACTGAAGCTGCAACGTCGCGTCGTCAGGTCGTCTTTCGTCGTCGTATTCTTTCCTTCCAGACTTCGTCGGGACGGCGGCGTGTCGTTATATCGTCGAGGTAGTTTCTACGGCGTCTTGGTCGGCGGCTGAGGATCTTCGTCAGTTCGACGAACAGCAACTGCACCTCCATCGGTTGCTGCTTTTAGTTTTCCGGATATGGGCTCGCTTACCAACCCCAGGCTGGGCCAGTGTATGGTTGGCGCTGCGGCGACATGTAGAGGCCTGGTGATGCCGAACGCGACGGTCGTCAAGAGCTTCACTGAGTAGCGGTGAGGTAGTCGGCGATATCGCGAGGGCGCTCACCATGCTCCGGGCGCGTAGCGTTGACGGCGAAACCTCGCAGTCCCATCTTCCGGTATGGGCATCGTCGGTAGACTTGACCCGCTTCTCCGCAGTGGTAGCAGCGCGGGCGGTGCTCAGAAGCACGCCAAACGTCTGTCTTCCTCGGGTGGCTGTGCTGGGCGACGGGTGGGCGTGCTAGCGGTGGCGGTGGTGATCGACGGAATTGCGGCGTTATGGGGCCCCAGCGCCGTCGTGGAGGGGGACATTGACTTCGGGCGACGGCGGCGTCGGCAATCGCTTGCGGCTGAGGCTGCGGCGATGCAGGGGCTACTCCGAGTTGTTGTTGGAGCTGCTCACGTACGGCATCGGCAATCGAAGCCACTTGGGGCTGTGATGATGGGAACAGCTTCTGTAGCTCCTCCCGCACGACCGCTCGGATAGTCTCGTGTAGGTCGTCGGTGGCCAGTGACTGAGCTTCGGCGTAGTTGGTCGAGTTCGTGTGGTGATCGAATTGCCCGTTTTGCATCTCGAGTGTCTTCTCGATGCTGGTGGCCTCGCGAAGAGACTCGTCGATGGTCTTCGGTGGGCTTCGAACCATTCTGGCGAACAGTTGCTCCTTCACACCACGCATGAGTAGGCGGGCTTTCTTCGCCTCTGGCATTTCAGGGTCGGCGTGGCGGAATAGACGGCTCATTTCTTCCGTGAAGGTCACGGTTGTTTCATTAGGTAGCTGCACCCGGGCTTCTAATAGCGCTTCGGCTCGTTCTCGGCGCACGACGCTTGCGAATGTCTGCAGGAAGCTGCTTCGGAACAGTTCCCAGGTCGTTAACGTGGCTTCTCGGTTCTCGAACCACGACCTGGCCGCGTCTTACAATGCGAAGAAGGCATGTCGCAGTTTGTCGTCGCTGTTCCAGTTGTTAAATGTAGTGACTCTTTCATACGTCTCAAGCGAGGTTTCCGGGTTTGTCGAACGTTGAACCATGGAACGTCGGAGGCTCCCTGGGCTGTTGCAGCACGTCGGGGGACGCTGGGGCTGACATTGGGGTGGACTTGGTGGCGATCTTCCTGGTCATCTCAGGCAAAAGTCCGTGCTCTGGGGGCAGTCCTTGCAGCCTGCGGCTACCTCGCTGGTTCTTGGCGACGTCGGAGTTATATTCCGCGTGCGGGCTTGGGTCGCGGCGTTGTGGGGGCGTCTGGTACATGAACGCAAAGCACTTCACCAGATGTCACGTGGTGGTGACGTCAACGAACACAGTAGCAATACTGTGAAAGGCAAAAGTAGCTTTTATTACGCGAACCTGTGCCCACAAAAAAGGCTACACTTAAAGCACAACGAGAGCGGCGAACACAGTCGGCGATCGTCGAAAATTTGATCAACGGGTCATGCTCGTCGTCTTTATACATCAATCGTCGAATGCTCCAGACTAATCGCTGGGACCCGCGTGTCTTCCACAAAGTTCTACATTATTCGCGTCGCGCACGCATGCAGTCAGTTTCCACAAGGTTCGGTCAAAGACAGCGGATGGAACCATCGATAACATTCCAGGAACTTCCGATACATGCAGGCGCGTCCTGCGCCCTGCGATAACATTTGTTAGGCGGTGAAACGTGCCGCCCGATAAAGATAAGTGCACGTGTCAATGTGTTACTACTGATTTCGGTCAAGTGGCTATGTCTTATAAGCGAAAGTTGCTACTTGCTAGCATTTTATACACAAGTTAGGCTTGTTGAAGGCCTCACAAGAACATTGCGCCTTTCTTCTAGGGAAATGAACTCTGCAGAGGACATCATGTAGAGGATATATTACATCCTACCACGCTTTGTTTCTCGTGGTTTTCAGCATAGATAACTAAAAACCAACACATGTTTTCTTGTGCTTTGTTACTTTTCATTAAACATCAATATGCAGTCATTAAACATTGCAAAGGGCTACCTCAATTCATGAATGCTCTTGTTCAGTAACAGCACCACTTCCAAAATCTTGCCGCTATTGACGAAGCTTGCCTGAAGCGACAACCTGGACTGTAAGCTAGTCTGCTGTCTACCGCCTCTTTGTGCTTTTTCAGTACACTCGAATTTGTATTAATGCATGCAGCAGTGGTACGATTCAAGTTGCCAGATTCAGCACAAGGGAGTGTTGATGAGGCAGTTGATATGGTTATCCGAAGGGTTCACCCAATGAGAGTCGTAGGCAAGGCCATCCTCCAGAAGCGCTACTACTTAGAGTGGACGGGAACATCAACTGCTCAGCAGTTGGGATAAGCAAAAGACGTTTAGAGTATTGGTGTAAAAAGGTAGGGAAGAGATTGATATTGTTCCGCGGACAGAGGATTAGGACTGGAGACCATTTGCAAAGTATAGTTACGAAAGTCAACGGCAGTGCTGGCAAGTTCAGCCGAGAGCTCGAGAGCCAGAGACCGTTCGTCATCTTCGTCGGGGTGCCCACGCTCATCAGCCGCAAGAAACACGCAATATGTATTTCATGACCGCCGGTCTATTGAGCCGAATAGTTGACACCATGGAGGCGATCGAGGGCGTCATCAATGCGAGGCAAGGGGTAGGCGTCTTTCTTGGTAATGCGGTTTAGATGACGATATTGTACGCAGAAACGCCATGCACCATCTTTCTTTTTAACAAGCACCACGGGTCACGTCCAAGGGTACGACGAAGGTTCAACAACGCATTTGGCAAGGATCTTCTTCATTTCATCATGAATAACCTTACGCTCTGAAGCAGAAACTAGATATAGCCGGCGGTGAATAGGACTGGCATCACCCAGTATTTATGTGATGCTTAACAATTGAAGTCATGCCCGACTGGCGATTGCTGAGGTCGAATATATCGTGGTAGGAAACCAAAAGAGGATACAGAGCTGCTGCTTGTTCAGGCAATAGATCCGCAGCAATCATAGGAGGAAATGTTGAGTCAGGGTAAATAGCATCCTGTGGTGAAGAATCTGAGCAGACGTCTACGGAAAACTTCGTGACGTGGTCATCACGAATAGCACGTTGCGTTGCAACCGATATGCCTCGGTGTAGAAGTTCCTTTATCAGGCCAAAATTATTACAGGGGATGTCCGGTTATGGGCGACGGTGACGACGGGATGGGACACAGTGATATTGCGCATCAAAAGGGCATCAGGAAGAAGTATGGTGACGTAATCCCCATCGGCTACAGGACAAGATGATAGCAAATGGACGACAATCAAGGCTTTAGGCAGCAGGTAGACAAAGGCGGTCGTACTAAATTTGTTCGGCAGTTCGGCACGAATATGGGCGAGTAGAAGAAGTTCGAGGCATAGGGTACTAGCAGAACAGTTGATCAAAGCTGAATGCGTGTAAGAATGTCGAGTCCGTAGGTTAGGTCATGGGGACAAATGGTCAGCACTGTAAAAAGAACAGGAACATGGCGGCCGACGATACTTATACGGGAAATACACATTCCAGTGATGTCAACAGTGCTGCCATGGGCCACGCGTACGGCACGAATGGGAGGCATGATAACGTTTCTCAGTCGACGACTGAAGTTACAACTGATTATGCAGACCTGGGCTCCAGTACCTATTAAGTTCTGGTTTGTTGGGAGCCTCAATTGAGGATTTCGACACGACAAAGATAATGCAGCACTACCTCCAGGAGCTGCATGGCCTAGTTTTCCGTCCGAGATGGTCAATAATTGGTCGGCGACCAATACCGGCGTGGATGGGGCGCGGGGACCGACGGCGCTGAGGTGATGGCGAGCGAGCAGGATGACTGACATTGACAGATACGTCAGAGATAGGAGGCATACGGCGAGGCGAGTAACGGCGCGGGTCGGCATATCGGTGACGAGACGGGGAAAAGGAGCTCGGTGATCACGTTTGCTGTGCGTACCTCCCTCGAGGTAAAAAAGAGTTTCTACAATATGACTCAGCACACTCTAAGAGTGTGAAGCGTGGAATCGCCTTACTTTGCCTGGAATTGGCTTCGCGCAAGTCATGTGTGCATGTGATGCAGACGAGTTTTTGCCATCAACGTGAGAGACTTCTAAAAGCAGGCTAGCTTCAGTCTCTCCTAAATGCCGTGATCGAGTCCCTCCTACAGACGCTAAAAACTACCGCTGCGAGTGGGAAAATGCACTCGAAGGGAGCGAGTAAAACCAGAAGTAGTACCTTATGTGCACTGTGCGAGCCATAACCTCAGGAAGGCAGCTACCAGATATGGTATTCTGGTTGTCTTCACGCTCTAGGTCAGCGCCTTCTCACTTGATTTCCCTGTACTAAGTGAGCCCATGGGAGCGCACGCATTAAATTGGCAAATTTCGCGAGAGCTATCGCAGTCAGAATGACGCGCTCCGTTCATAACCTGGCCAAGCTATCGCGATCAGCCATTCGAATTCAACATCACTGATAATTACTCTTACTCAGCAGTGCTTACTCACTGCCACTACATTACAAATTCATTTGTGCCTGCAGGCGCTCATCATGCATTTGCACTTTTTCAGATTTCCTCTCATGATGTCACTGATGCCTACTCATGCTAACACTATGCCCGGTCATGTCCAAAATTTCACGGAATAGAAGCAGGTTATCAATCACATTTTTTCTTTTCTTGACTAATTATTCTAGATATGGCGTGCTCACCATTTAAAAGCATGAAAATGAATTTTGTTTTTGACAGAAGCTAGCAGTTTACCAGAACAACACTACCAAAGACCACCTGGTAAACGCTACTTTTTCATGCGGGTTGCTTTTTCTCAAATTTGAAGGTATCTGTGAAGCAAAGAAACAGAACAACACATGGAACTGTTACTATATAATATTATTATTATGTACTGTATGTATTAGAAAGCAAAGGGGTGGCATGGTTTGCCGTTTTAAGTGAAAGATGCCATATAAAGTTCGAGAAATGCTAGATTTTACAATATTGTAAAACAGATTTCAACATTACCTTTTCAGAGCCTCAAGATGGCTTATGCAGCCAGATGCCAGGTGTGGTGCCAAATGACTTCGATAGGAATGTATTTGGTTTCACAATAATTGTAGTTAGGGGTCTGCGAATATTCACCTTTCAAATAAGGAATAGCGTCCCTTCGAATGAAATAGTCACTATTTAAGATGCGAATTTTTTTCTAATACTTTTTGAATAAATCAAAACGCCAACTAGGCCCAATTGAACATAAAATTGGAGCATAAAATGGTAAGTTTTCACCCCCATATTTCAAAGTGCAGCAGGCTACATCACTTAGGTACCCATACTTTATAGGCTATACAGCGATGCCTTGCACACTCTGAAGAGCCTTGTGCATGCGAAGACAGTACTTGCTTGCTCCTAATGGTGCACTTGTACATTTAATAAACATTTCATAATGTACCATGTAATGATGGAAGCCTTGTTTTACATGAATTGTGATAACAACTGTCCATTATACGCAAAGTATTT
Source organism: Dermacentor andersoni (assembly GCF_023375885.2). NCBI lineage: Eukaryota > Metazoa > Arthropoda > Arachnida > Ixodida > Ixodidae > Dermacentor > Dermacentor andersoni. The sequence continues at coordinate 5,561,039 of NC_092821.1, forward strand.
GAAAACTGTTCTGTTAGATTCAGTTTGCTCTGGCGGTATTCGGTTCATATTTCGCTCGGTCCCAAACATCTGCATTTTCACGTCTCTCATTGTAGCGTGTGTTGTCCATGTAACGTTTCTCACTGCACTGCATGCGATGATGCGCACAGAACTGACAGTACAATGCCCCTGTGCTTCCCTGCGTCGTGAGAGCACTGAAGTCCTGGCAGGGTATCACGTTTCCAGTCAGGCTATTAATGTTATGGGCACTTAGCTAGTTGATACTGTTGAATCTGCGAGTACGATGTGAGCTTAGCAAGAATATTGCAGGGTGGTGAGGGCTCAAAGTGGTTAAGAGTCCCTCTGACAGAAGCCGCCCTTTGAGATTTTTGAGCCGTGAACTTCGGCTTTAAGTACATTTGCTTTTGAACATACTCACATTGCAGCTTTGATTGCTCAAAAAATGAATGCGCAATTGCATGCAAATAAGTCAGTCATCCATACAAACACTGCCTTGCACATATAGGTTTAAAAGCGGGATCATCCTTTCTGCTTTGCAGGATCAAGACCTATGCTTGATTTATTGAATAGCTCTTTTGAGAATGAACAGTACTTCTTTCACATGCTGAACCTTAAGTGTGCAATATATCGAAATACAATGTGTGGCCAGTAACAATACATATAGAGTGCGCATGACCCTATCTGCTCCCAAAATTTCTGCATTGCCTTACTGTGGGCACACGTGTCATATTCAGAGTTGATAACCAGAAGGGCTCAAACACTGTGTCGACACTTCGGTGATATTATAGATAATTACATAAAAACGGTTGTGCGAAGGAGAGCCAGGTATTCCTTGATTTGTTTTACACGTGGTTCTGCTTCGCTGCCAGTATGGCAGTTTAAACATTGTACAGCCGCTGACCAATGTTCCGGGCCTTGCGGGGACCGAAAGGTAGTCGGAAAAATCGAACACTGAAAATTTGTTCACCTATAAAAGTAAGATTTATTAGGTTTTAAATTCTTGAATAAATTCCTAAACAAATTTCTTAGGCTTGCAGCAGCCTAAAAATATCTAATAATGCCCTGCCTCATACTACACTCGAACGCCATCAGATTTGCTCGGAGTTGTGCAAGAGTTACATCATCTGCATATACGATCTGACAAGAGCGTTACTGTATTGGTGATTTCCGTTGGCAGGGTCGCGACGCAGATCGAAGAAACGAGCCACGTTTCTTCGCACCACTTGGCTCTCGCGAATGCACGCGAGAGGTCCAGACAAATGCGAGGCCACACAAATACACCCAAAGATGCGACATTGTCTCTGTGACACACCTGATCTGCAGAGATACCGCGTGTAAAAAGCAACCGAAACTAATACCGGTGTCACACGACCACATTCGATCGCGACTGGCCACGATTTTGATTGAAATTATCGACCGCGATTGGTTTTCTTCCGCAGATTGTGCAGAGAAGGCAATGGCGACTGCGAAATTCGATTCGGATTGCCTTGACTCAAAAAAGAAAGAATAGTACTGTCACCGGGAGCGCTTTGTCGGCCAAGAAATAGGGGGCATGGCCTGTGAGAACAGAGGATTTCACGCGCTTTTTGTCGAAAGCATGCGTCTCTCTATTTTGCAGGCTAAAGAGCGGGCCACTGGAAGCCACGCCACTGGAAAATCCTGCATGGCGGCCCCCAAGATTAGGTAGTGCGGCTCAGAACAAGTGATTTAGTCCAGAAACTCAAACTTTGGGGCCTAAATTCATGCGGGAAATTGGTCGTGAGAGTGCATTAGCTCTACAGGAACCTCGACTGGGCAATTATGAAGTTCGAACTATACGTTATGAAGACCAAATTTCTGGAGTCCGAAAAATTCATCGGCGAAGGTACTTATAGATTGCGTTTTGACAGTGATTAACACTGATACATGATTCCCTTGTGTTTAGGCAGAAACAGTTAACTATGCACTGAAGATTGCAGTGCCAATGCACTGGTCATGTTTCCAAGGCACAAGTGTGTGGCATGTCCCACACAACATCCTTGGCAACTGATATTTTTGGTTTCTATTCCCTGGTACTGTGTAATGGTTACATTGTTCTCTTTCATTAGCATGGAACTCCTCTATATTGCTTTTGAAGTATCAAACCTGGCAATTCAAGAGAAAAGTTGTACAATATACTAAGCAGCTGATATCGACCTGTTCACTGAATAAGATGCCATCGATGTTATAATCAGATCTTCGAGATATGATGGAAAGGCCATTTTTAGAAGTCATAGAATTGTTCTTTAAGGCTGCGTGTTACACTTAAGTGCTAGAAGTGCTCATACATTTCAGAATGTTGCACAAATTTCCTGAGTTATGCACCTTTTGTTTTTTCCTTCCAGATGCAAGTAACTCTGCTTGAACCGTGAACTATATATATGGCCGAGTACCATATTTGTACATCTAGACCAGTCCCCCTCCTATGTTAACACTTTGAGGTCTAAAGCCCAAGAAAAAAAGCGATTTCCTTTATATAAGCCGGAAAAAGAAAGCACGACCGACACAAAATGCGAAAATCCTATATTAACCACGAACATGTCCCAGCTCATGTGATGTCGTCTCTGTTGCTAGCTTTGTCGCTGACCTTATCAGTGTCAGCACACAGAACACACCATATTTTGCCCCATCTAGGGCACTTTAGATGCTGCACTCCTTGAAAACATGCAATCAAGCTTCCTGGCATGTTGTCCCCTGCTGCAGTGAGCCAGGTCGCCACTTGCTCTAGTCATGTGCATTTCATACAACCTGCTGCTGTTAGCTTACATGCTTCATCAGTCAGCCACATCGCAATGTATTTCCGCAGGCAGTCCCCAAAAAGCTTGTTCATGCATACGTCAAGTGGTTCAGGTTGTCCTATCTTGCCACTTGGAATGATAGTGATGTACGTTCAAGTATGGATCAAGGACAAGGACACAGTTCTTGAACGCTGTTGCCACATGATTCTTATGCATTAGCCAAACATGGCACTTTTCAACTGCCTGTTCGCATTTGCCTGCATGTCAGCATCTCTGGGGAAGGCTTTCTTAGCAGGCAGTGTCTTCCTCTTATAAATTACGTATATAGGCAGGTTATGTCCATCAGCTATGCCGCACTCCATCATGATCGCGATTCGCAACCTGCCGAGCACATAGTCACCCCGTCGACGCCATCCTCTTCAGCTTGCCACACCACAGGCATAGAAAAATAAATGAAAAGGGGTCAGCTTACAGCACACTAATGTAATCACTTATGGTTGGCTAGAGTGGCGAAGTAGAATATCTGACCTTGGTATGTGCTTGCCTCTAAATTTTTGTCTCACATAAATGCTTTATTTTAGTTGTTGTGTTCATTGTTGCTTTGCACTTGTCCCACAATTTCTTGTGTCGAGCAGTGTCCCATAAACCACAACAGTGGTTGCTCTAATTGTGTACAAATGCATGAGAAGTGTTTGCAGATCATCTGCGTTTGCTAGTGCTTGCGAAATTAGAGAGTGCAAAAAATGACAGCAATGGTATAGTGAGCAGAAGGAAACAAACAGCTGTGTGCGAGACTAGCCTGATGGCTCTTTTAACTAGGCAACCATAAAGTGTGCCCGATACTGCTGGAGATAGCCATTCTCACTTTCAAACTCCTGTGTCTTCCAAGCTGATTAATAAATCGCCGCCACACAGAAGAAATAAGTATACAGAATGAAACTACTTCTACTATAAATCAGATGGTGCACTGTGCTCCGCAGAGGGCGTCGAAAATGGGGCTCAAAAACATAATTAGTGGGCTAATTCTCTTTTTAAATGAACATCGCAGTGCATGTGAAATTCTTTTTGGTTTGTGTAGATTAACAAAATTATGTAATCATGCAGTCCTTGGATCGCAGGGCTGGTGCAGATTTCTATATTGCATCTAGTGGCTGCATAGAACAACGTGTGGAAAAGAGTGGTCGTACAGATATCACATGGAAAATATTTTAACTTCGGCTATCCAATGCCTAGGTAGATTTCAGTGATTTCATCAAGCTGTAGCAGCGAATATTCTTGCAGATCATTGTCAGTTTTCCAAGTTTAGTGATTGCTACTGATGCCTAGGACATTTTATGTAGGAGGGTCTAAAAGATTCATAAATATTTTACTGGATAATTTAGTTTCGCTATTGCAGTTATCGGTCCAAATGGCACAAATGAATGTACCAAAATGCCAGCAATCTGCAGTGTTGAGAAAACATAGTGTATATCGTCTAGTATAAAACCTGTCAGCTACGAGCTATGTATGAATGTTTATATATTGCAGATGTAGGCTGGATCCGGGAAGTGGACCGACAAGGCGGCATGGGGGAGAGTGTTCCGGGCCACGTCCGACTCTATGTTTTGTTGCATGGCACCTACGATTTACTCGACACCGGACGAACTCCGGAACAGAAGTTTGACCGGAACTTTCTCGAATAAGTCGCGCTCCAAGGGAAGGACAGAGGCCAAACAAGCCGTGACACCACAGAAGCTGTCATCCTTAAAAAGTATGCTCAATTGAACATAATGTTCCAATTATATATGTAGCAGCAGTATTTTTTTGATGCAGCCACTGAAGGTGCTGCTGTGCTACGCAAAACAGTGCGCTTAACCTGCATCTAAGTGTCATCCTTAATAACTCCTCATAGTAGTGAGCTTCTTGCTATTGAAAATGATATTGATACAGAAATTATTTCGATTAAAATTTCACCTAACGGAGACATTAAAAATGTCTATTATTATTCCACATTCAGTTGTGGTAGTTGTCTGTTTCATTCTGAATAAATTAGAATTTTATGGCGTCTGGATGTAGTGCTATGAGCACAAGCATAACAGCTCTATCCAGTGTGCTTTTTTACTGACAGTTTTATAAGTGCAGTGAAATTACATCAGCAAAGGAGAAAGCTCATGTATAGAAGTGCTACTTTTGTGTAATTTCGCTACTTTCTAGAAAACGATAAACAAACAAGCCTAATGTTCACAATTGAGAGCCGCAATGCTGATCAGATACTTTGGCCTATCATTACCCTTTATCCCTACTGGCTCTGCCGCATGCCAGCTGTCTGCATTAGCTAATTGTTCTGCTCATCTATAGATGGCGAATGCAAAAGGCCACAGTAACAGCGACGCTATTGTGCACTGTTTTGCAATCACCTGCTACTGAAATATATCATGTTGAACTTCTACGAAGAATTGCGGGCATGCAAATGAATAGGCAAGAAGTAGCCTGTAATTTTGTTGCTATATTGAAAGCGTAGCTAAAATAAAATATTTCGTTCAACCTTGTGTTTACAGTTGCGAACTTGCAGTGTCAAGCTAAAATATTTGTTTAGCTGCCTTCATTACTTTACTAGCCGTTATTGCTTTTCTTGTGCAGTCCACCTGCGGATCTTCATTGGCAGCAATGTGACGCCAGAAGACGAAAAAAAACAGAATGAAGGGTGTACGCAAGCACCTGGCACAAAAACTTGCTGACGCACAGCGAAAACAGTGCCGCTGATACAGCTACAACGCCTGTCCCATAAGTTGTGCACTGAGTCTGCAAACATGTAGCAGAGGGTGTGGTGACATGAATTGCACAAACTTTTGGGGCACATCTTCTACAGTCAGCGTCATCATCATCAGCCTATTGCATGTCCACTGCAGGACGAAGCCCTCTCCCCGCGATCTCCAATTACCCCTGTCCTACACCAACCAATTCCAACTAGCACCCGCAAATTTCCTCATTTCGTCGCACCACTTAGTTTTCTCTGGTCCTCTACTGGGCTCTACTAGTCGGCAGTTACGCCATCTGCCCCCGTGGCGGTTGCAGCTAGCACGGCTCCGTCAACCCAGCAGAAGGAACCTTCGATCCTGAAGGTTGGCGCAGCCAAGCTTGCCCCAACCTCCCCGGCCCCTTCCAGCGCTGGCAACAGCAGGCGCAGCCAAATCCCTCAGGGAGCCCCATCCACATCCGTGCTGGTGGGCGCAGGGGCCTTGCCTTCCGAGGCGGGACCCTCTCAGGAAACTTCTCGCTCGCAAGCGCGCGTGTCCGGCGCCTCACAAGAGGCAATGGACACTACACCTATCTTCACGGCGCACCAAGCGCCTAAGGGGCGGCGAGGCTCCCTCGAATTCTCCAAAATGGGCAAAATGGCCGTTATAGGGCCTGGAAAGAGCTTTGTAATCTGAGGCATCACTTCCGTTTCCGTGCACACAGCACCAATTTACTTTAAATGTGGGTACACAAATCATTCAATGCACTGTCAGAGGTCGTCTTAGAACTTATCCACAAACACAATCCAAAACTGCTGTGTTTACAGGAAACACACTTAGCAGCAAAACACACAAACTTTCTTCGACAGTATGCTATTTTCGCAAAGATGGCGATGATGCTATCGCATCATCGGGCGGCGTTGGCATTGTAATTCAAAAAAGCACAGCGTGTCAACGTTTACAGCTACGAACGATCCTTGAAGCAGTGGCGGTTCGAGTTGCTCTCCTAAATAAACTTATCACTGTTTGCTCGCTTTACATACCCCTCCCCATTAAAAATTAAATAAACATGAATTTCAGTTCTAGATTGATGAATTGCCAGAACCTTATGTTGTTCTTGGCAATGTCAATGCGCATAGCTGCCTGTGGGGCGACTCTTGTATAGATGCGCGAAATCGTCTTGTTGAACTGTTCCTTTTCTCTTCTGGTGTGTGTCTTCTGATTAAGAAGGAACCCACATATTGCTGTATTGCAAAAAAAGATGTACTGTATTGCAAAAATATGTGTTACATATTGCTGTATTGCATTTTCTTCAATTGATCTCAGCATAGTTTCGTACTGCCTGAACCTAAATGGGAAGTTACCAGCAATCCTTACGGAAGCGACCACTTCCCCTTTCTGCTAAGAACTTATAAAGAAGACGAATATCAACCACAGGCTCCTAAGTGGAAGATTTATGCAGCCCACTGGGGGAAATTCTGAACTCTCACTAGTATTTCATGGAATGACATGGCTTCTTTAGGAATTTATGCTGCTGTGCAGTATTTTATAGCCTTCATTATAGATGCAGCATCTAAATGCATATCTGAAGTAAATGGCTTGGCATGCAAGTGGCGTGTCCCGTGGTGGAACGACGAATGTAGGATCGCTCGCAAAAAACAGAACAAAGCGTGTGTGTTGCGTGTGTGTTGAGAACCCGCCGACAGGCCAGAAGAGAGAGTTGGCACAGATTTTTATTGAGTATCAACTCGTACACAGATGAGGCCAAAGTCTCGAACAGGGTTAACAGGATAAGAGGGCGACAAACATATTCAGTCCCTTTAGTAAACACACAAGGCGATACCCAGCAAGGCGAGGCAGACTCACGTGGGGAACATGTTGAGAGCGTGTCAAGTTCAACAAATTATTCACAATCCTTTCTGAAATACAAACAAATAGAAGAATGTAAGCCATTCATCAGAAAATGTCGACAGAATGAACCATACAACCGTCCTTTTAGTATTGCCGAGTTGAAAGCTACCTTGAGCGTATGCAAGAACTCTGCACCGGCACCTGACAGAATCATGTATGAAATGATCACGATGACACCTTACACGATGACACGATGACACAACCTTACACGATGACACCCAAGTTACACTACTCGCCCTTTTCCACACCATTTGGACTTGAGGATACCTCCCAACCGTATGGAAAGAAGCCATTGTGGTCCCTGTTTTGAAACAAGGCAAAGACCTTTCCTCAGCGGCAAGTTACCGCCCTATAGCCCTCACAAGTTGCCTTTGTAAGGTATTTGAAAAAATGTATAATTGGTGACTCATTCTTTTCCTTGAACTGAGCAAAATGCTTGATCCCTATCAGTGTGGCTTCAGGAAAGGGCGCTCCGCAACTGATCATCTTGTACGTATTGAAGCAAACATCCCTGACGCATTTGTACACAAACAGTTTTCCTATCCATATTCCTCGATATGGAGAAGGCGTACGACACAACTTGGCGCTACGGAACCTTGAGAGACTTGTCAGAAATGGGCATTCATGGTAATATGCTAAACCTAATAGAAAGCTACCTGTCCAATCGCACCTTCCGGGTAAAAGTCGGCAATATACTGTCACGTTCTTTTACACAAGAAACTGGTGTACTCCAAGGAGGCGTGCTCAGCTGTACGCTCTTTATCGTGAAGATGAACACGCTTCGTGCTTAGTTACCACCGGCCATTTTTTTATTCGGTATATGTGGACGGCATTCAAATAGCTTTCAAATCATGCAACCTCGCTGTGTGCGACAGAAAGGTACAGCATGGCTTGAACAAGGTGTCCAGGTGGGCAGACCAAAATGGATTTAAAATCTACCCTAAAAAAGAAAGCTCTTGTGTTCTCTTTACAAGAAATAGAGGCCTGGCCCTGGATCCTTGCTTAGAACTGTGTGGACCACAGTTACCTATGAACAAAGAGCACAAATTCCTTGGTAATATACTTCACTATAGACTCACTTTCATTCCACACAATTAATATCTGAATTAAAAATGACTAAGAACAATGAACTTAATGAAACTTCTATCCCAGACTACATGGGATAGTGACAGGAAGTGTTTAATGAATCTAAACAAGAGCCTAATTCGGTCTCGATTGGATTATGGTGCTGTAGTATATAACTCTGCCGCCCCGAGCGCGCTAAAGATGCTAGATTCTGTTCACCATCTAGGTATCCACTTAGCCACTGGCACTTTCAGAACAAGACCGATCGAATGCTTATACGCGGAATGAAATGAATGGTCGCTTTATCTACAGAGAACTTCAGCCTTACTTATTTCCTGAAGATACACTCCAATCATCAACATCCATGTTTTAATCGCACCGATATGACGTGTACTACACTTTTCCATATTCAACCCCCTGTAAGACAGCCTTTCTCGCTTCGTGTGAGGGAGCTTAGTCATTAAATCCATGTCCCACTTCTCGAGCTTCGCCTAATGCATCCAACCAAGTTGTTACCACCTTGGGAGTGGCAGGTCGCAGAATGTGATATATGAAGTTGAAGTTTATTTTCATCACCAACAGTAGAGTGTGTTTTACACAGAAGAGTTGTGGAGTGGAAAGTGGGAAAAAAGCTGCGCTGATGCAGCTTGACTAGCCCCACCTCCCATCCGTACAAGGCAGCAGAACGACAGCACAGCAAACATACAGTCTTAACGTATGATGAAAAAATAAACAAAATACGTAAATAAAACTTGTACGATAATTGTCAAATATATATAATTATATGCGCCCTTGGGTACCTAAAATTACATCAATCATTCGCGCACAAAAAACCAAAACCAATGACAAAAAAATTATTGCAGGGTTGCATAACAGTAATGCATACTATAAAGAGAAAGGAGTGTTTTATTTGGACAGAATGTTTCTAGGCTTGAAGCGGATTATTTGAGAGGTTGAAAAGCTTCCTTCCTGAAAGGACATGCAAGTGATTTTCTGTAAGCTTGAATTTACTGAGTACGTGTGGAATGGCGAATTTTAACATTTGGAGACCGTAATTCATTCGTGTTCAGGGAATGTGCCGGTGTTCAGAATTTCTGATGGGACTCAATGAAAAGTTCGGCTGCAAATGCGCTAATCCTGTTATGTTTAGGCTATTTCTGCGAATTTCAGACCTCAACGACAACAACAATTGATGTTCAGTGGCAACATTGAATTTTAAAACCTTAAACTTCATAAATAAATTAGATGTATGATCTCTATAGCCTAAATCTGCAACAGCCCGCAAAGCACACTTCTGAAGTGTATATAGCTTTTTCTTTGATGTTAGAGTTCCAGGTGCCCATACCAACTGTCAGTAGCATAGGTGGGAACTAAAAAGCGCTTTAACAATATGAAGTTTCTGGGGAAGCGGAAGAAACGACTGACACCTCCTGAGCATACGTAGGGCTTTTCTTAGCCTAATACATAATTCATCAATGTGAGAATCCCACAGCATATGCTGATGAAAGACAATACCTAGTGTTTTGACAGTCTCTGAAAGTACAATTTCAAAATTATTTAGTAGCAGTTTATGGGAGTACTTTCGCGCGGAAAAGAACGGCCTTGGTTTTAGAGCTGTTGATTTGTAACGAATTACGACCAAGACCATTAGGACAACTTGTGTAAAGTTTCATTAGCTGCTTGAATCAAATCATCTAGGTTCGTTCCTGTAAAAAATAAGCTCGTGTTACCTGCATAGATAATGTATGTTATTCATCGATCTAGGTTTACAATGTCATTAATATAAAGGGTAAATAAAAGAGGACCTAATATACTTCCCTGCGGTACACCACGTTTGATTTTTTGGGGCATATATATTTCCCTATTTATTGACACACACTGGTACCGATCGCTAAGATAGCTCCTTATTAAGTCAAGTCTAATGTCATATTCTTTTTAGAAGTAACAAAACATGCACGAGAGATCAAAATCCGAACTCATTTCCTAGAACTCCTGCACAAGCACTCCTGCGCAGAGTTCTACACACACGCTTCGAAGACAAATGTTGGGGTGTGCTATGCTGCCGTCGGCCCATCCTTTTCAGAATCCGATGTACTGCATCCGGAAACAAGCATCTTTACGGCTGAGGCCTACGCATTACTATCTGTGTCAAGCATATAAAAAAATCAAAACTTCAAAAATCAGCGATATATACAGACTCCCTAAGCGTTGTGAAGGCCTTGATGTCACTCTATACAGACAAAAATCCTGTACTTAATGAACTCTTATCTCTCTTGTGTAAAGCGTACATATGCAACCAGTATATCATTATATGCTGGGTGTCTGGTCATAGGAGCATCGAGGGCATCGTTCTGGCGGACGAGGTGGCCACGTCAATCGCATCGCAAGCTGTTAACCCTACCGCTTAGGTGCCTGTCAAAGGTCTGAGGCCTTTCTTGCGAAGGAGGCTGCGAGATGACTGGCAACACATGTGGCACGCGGAAACGGATAATAAGCACCACCTGATAAAGCCACAGTTAGGATTCATGCCCTCTACTACAAAATCGCGCGAAAGTGAGCCGCCAACCGGTGGTAGAAGCGGAGAGAGGCTGACCGCACTCCACGTCCTGCTGGAGTGTCGGGAAGCCCAATTTGAAAGAAAGAGACAATTTTTCTTAGCATACCGGCAGCACATTCCTCTTCATCTTGCAATGTTTCTCGGTCCAGAACCGCTTTTTAATACAGACACAGTCCTAGGTTTCCTCAGAGATGTGGTCTTACATGCTATTAGTCCCATACATTCGCAGCGCTTCCTCTCTTTAGAGCATGCTGCTGGGATAGTTGTAATGTATAGCACATGCGTCCAGGCCCTTGTGTTTCAAGGGCTCTGGAGAGGCAGTTGTTCTGTAGCTAATCTTTGCATCTCACATGTTCTGCATATCATATCATTCTTCCGCAATGTAGTGTAGGGCTCGTAGTACTCATCATTAGTCATCGCCATAATCTTACTCCACGTAGATTTGACGCAATTTACAGCGACTATTTTAGGCCCCTCTACACCCACGTCATGTCAACTTCACAGAACTCATCATTCCACCGTGAAATCAATTACACTGTCTTGGCACTCTTTGGCAATACCTGGCCCTTGCGCCACTAAACAACACACATTCATTCATTCTACTGGGCTTCTCTTCTCTTGGTACCAATTCTGTCACCCCAATGGTCCGACGGTTACCTACTCTACGCATTGCATGACCTGTCCATTGCCGTTTTCTTCCCCTTCATGTCAAATAGAACGTCGTCTACACCCGTTTCCTGTCTGATCCAAACCGCTCTCTTTCTGTCTCTTAAATTGATGCCTAGCATTCTTCGTGCCATCGCTCTTTCACAGTCCTTAACTTGCTCTCAATCTTCTTTGTCAGTCTCCAAGTCTCTGTCCCGTATGTCATCATCGGTAAAATGCACTGATTCTATACCTTCTTTGTCAGTGATAATGGTAAACCTCCTTAATTCGAAGTCACTGGGACCGCAAATATCTTCGAATTCGGTTTGCCGCGTCCTATAGTTCGAGGCTCCAAAGGTCGCGTTTTCTAGCTGGCCAACTACGTGCAGTGTTTGAGAATTTCTGCCGTAGCACTCAACAAAACTGCGGATGACGTTCAGTGATCCGATAACGTCCCCAAGAACGGGTGCTCGGGAAGGCTCGTTAGCATCGTCGTCGTCGCTGTGATCGCACGAGGTCGCATCAGCGGCAGCTTCACCCTCCAAGCCTGAGTTTCATGTTTCTTGATCCTTTTCAAAGTTCAGATACTCGGCGAAGCCGATTGCACCGGATTCGCTATCCTCTGCGCAGAGTGCATTGATGCGGGAGCAATGCTCAGCTCCTTCTTCATCAAGTGCACATGAATAGTCAGCATCATCATCGACGGTGCTTTCCATCAAGAAGCCAGCGTGTTAAAAACACTGCATAATCAAAGTGGGTTCCACTTGCTTCTATGCATACACAATAACACATATGGCCCCGAGGAGGTCGATGGAGTACTCCTTGCTGTCGACGTAGAAAATGTGCATGCGATTGAGCAGGTGGTTGCGATAAATCTTCCTCGTTGGTGAATGACGCCTTGGTCCATTGGCTGCAACATTGGCGTAGTGTTCGGAGGAAGAAATACAATTCTGATAGCTTTCAGGCCTGGGATGTCGCCACGCGCCGGGCAATTATGAACAACGAAGAGTATATTCCTGCCTGTGGCTACGAACTTGCGGGCAAGCTGCCGAACGTATTCTTCAAATATTGCGCCTGTGGCCCACGCTTTCTTGTTGTGCCGGTCGATAAGCTTATCCCTTAGCGGCAGCCGTGCATCTTTAAACCAGCGAGGCTCCCCACTCTTTCTAACTACGAGATGCGCCAACTTGTGTTTACCGCACATGTTCACGCCGGGAAGAAGAGTAATTCTTTCCTTGCCCTGCTTTCAACCCTTCACGGCGCGGTCCTTCCCTGCGAATGTTTTTGTGGGCAGAATCTTGTAAAAAAGGGCTGCCTAGTCAAGGTTGTACACATAATCTGCACCGTACATGCTAAGCAACGGAGACAACGTGTGTTTCTTTCAGGCGTCGATGACGCAGTAGTTTGTCCTGCCGCCCTCGCCACAGCGGCAACGAAGGTCAAAGTATTGCGCTCTTTAAAATGGCTGAACCATCCATTGCTACACTTGAGCTCTTCGTGCCCAAGTTGTAGAGCCAAGTCGTTGGCCTTCTCTCGCATTATGGTTTCATTGACGGGAAGGTGGGCTGCGTTTGCTTCCTGCAGCCAGAGAAGTAAAGCTGATTCCACATCTTGGTACGTGAGAGCCCGTACCCGTGGCCGCTTAAAGAAGGGGCGGACCTATATTTTTATAGTAGATATATATGAATATGGTAGTTATATTATGGCCGGGTGTATTAACGCGTAATAAACTTTGAAGCCATCAGTCTAAGGTGTATTTTCTATACAGCAACTATCAGCGTAGTCAAGCATGCTTGGTACGCAGACCGCTATCGGGACGTATTCTCCGAAGATCACTTTCCGATCCTTTGATCATTTTGATCCTTGCGAAGTTTCACTTTAGCAAGGATCAACACTGGACAGCTGCACACAAGCGTCGGGCAAATGCAAGAATCTTGAAGGCCGAGTTGTGAAACTTCACGAAAGTGAAGCTATCGGTTAATGTTATCGTTGGAGAATGTTGCCCCAGACCACAGAGCACAGTGCGTACCAACAGGCTTACATGTATCATGCTTAAAAACCGACAGACTTAAAGGCCGACATATTTACAGGCCGACAAATTTGGAGGCCGACGGACCTCCTTGCCGAAAGACTCACAGGCCGACAGGCCTACAAACCAACAGGTTTAGAAGCCAACATGCCAAAATAGCGTATAGCCGACAATCCGATCGCCTGTTGGGTTTCTTCACAGGGTATATACAGGGGAGAAGTGCGGGGCCAATCTTGCCTGCCCTCCCTCGCTCTCCACCAGTCTACCTGCTGCAGACTAGTGCCGCGAAGTGGATTGGTCCTCGACACTCTCTACTGCTGCGGCAAATCTGTCGGTGAGAGATGCTCTAGCGCTTGTGTCCTTTGACTTGAAGTAATGCCACTAGCCTCAGTACAGCTTGCAAATGGTTACATGCGTGCTTGCCAGCAGCACACGCACAAAGGCCGCCAAGTATGTCTCCCGGAAGCGACAACGCTGCCTTGACTGCACACGGTAAGAGGGTTTTTTGTTGGTTTCTGTAGCAGCTGGCCTTCACAAAGATGGTATTAGCCCTGAAACGAAGAGAGTACAAATGTGCAACAGTCCTGGTTTATGCTTGTTTGCTGCGCGAAATTCTTCATAAATTTGGTATCTTTCAGCTGCGATAAGGAGCACGCCACCTTTTGTTATCAATCGGGGGGGGGGGGGGGGGGGGTACCCCTTATATACGTAACGGACCGCGTCTCGTTGGGATGACGGAATTTTTTTCAATGTGGGCTTGTCATGTAGCGGGGCTTTTCAACTGCGAACTTATGCAATCATGTGGATTATCGAATGTGCGTCCAACAGGAAGCCGATAGGTCCCTTTCGCAGCAGGGCAGATGAATGACACATCAATGCTCTTGAGGGGGCAAAGTTGATTAGCGTAGCTGGGCATACGCTGTGACATCAAGCAATATAAAAGGCGATAATCTGGATTCTGTAAGGGCACGGTGCTTACCACATTTTTTGGGTCAAATCAGACGCTGGGTCTCCTCATTACCCTTCTTTGTCCACTGGATCATTCAACTGGGTTGTGTCGCAACAGAAGCACGAGCATTTTAGTGCAGATTTACGAAGCAAAAGCCCGAAATTTTATGACAGGTCGTAGCGGCACAACCACCTTTTTTCGGAAGATAAAATAAAGTATTTTGTGGTTTAGGAATCAGTGCGCGGATCTAAGTTCCACGGGCATAAAACCCTGGTCAGCGATTCTCTTCAACAAAGTTGTCCTTTGCCACTCGAGCTTGTGTTCTAGTACCATTTAGTAGGCCACAAGTACTACAACAACTGACGTTCGCCACCAAAAATAAAGTGGCTGCAGACATTGAATGAACGAATTCGGATAAAATAATTGCCTTTCATTCAGATAGCCTGCTACATGGGTCCAAAGAAGCGCGTGGGGGGCGGAAGCTTTTAAGCGCTTCTCAACATGCTGAATCCTTGCGCGAGCCAATGTATTGGCCTTGCAGGCTTTCTCAGCCCTGTTACTAAAGTTATCTATAAAATCGGCATCGTTCAGTCGCAAAAACTTACGTTTAGCAGGAGTAGTTCACGCAGACTGTACAGGCAACCATATAGCTTCCCGTCACCAACTTGTACGTCTTTCGTCGATCCTTCGTAGTCCTAGTGGAAACGAAACTGCTGATTGTCGTCTCCCGAAGTGGTGGGAGGAACGAAAAGTCACTCTTCGAACCGTGTACAGGGTAAACAACATCGCTCATGTCGAAATCAGCGTCAAACTATCCGACAAGCGACGTTACGATACGGTGGTTACGGCGCTCCGCCCAACATGACGAATTCATTCCCAGGATGCTTTACGCAAATGAACCCAAAACTCGATTTACTTGGCAGGTGGTGTACTTTTCCATTCGTGGGAGTAGACAAAGATAATCAACACCTCTATAGGCGAATAATCAGCAAGAATAAACAGACTCTGTATAGACCTTTGTGTATAGGTAGTCTATAGAGCGGAAGTAGTAAAAAAGAAACAAACATTACATCGACTTTTTTTCTATTGACGGGCTATAAAATGGCAGTAGACAAAACGAAACAAACTTTATCAACGTTTGTCAATAGACAGTCTGTAGGTTTTGTATCCACAAAAGAATGACCCCACAGAAAGGCAACGTCGGCTACAAGAAGTCTGTAGACCCTCTAGAGACAGTCTAAACTCATTTTTGTAAGGGTAGCTACCACCGATGCTCCAAACGGCCTCTCTGTACTTCTTTCTTGGTAAGCCAGCACCACCTCGATGATGCCGACCCGTCGGTCACTGCGCATTTGACGTGAACGGCTTGCTGTCGCTTTCATGCCGATTCGCGCGAAGAGTTAGCCAGCGCCACCAGGGGATGAGAAAAATTCACGACCAGAGTGCAATGTCTTGTCTGCGCGGCGGTGGAGTCGTGTTTCCTTGGCGTTCATTATTTTATGCTCTATTCTTCGGCAGTATGTAATACCGACTTGCCCTGCGTTTAGTACTTCTAATCCAAAATCCATAGTTGACTAGGAGTACTGATGGCGTCCGCGAACTTCTCCAAGGCGATGTCGCGAAGCGCCTGTACGTTGTGTGGCGCGGCGATCTAAAATTTAAAACGCCAGGCACCTCTGTCTTCCAGGCATTATTGAAGCGCGAACTTCGCAGTGCCGAACGAATCAACGATGTGGAGGCTGCTTGTTTTCGCACCCTTGGATATTTGCCGGACGGTATCCTCAAGAAACGTGCTGCTTTTAAACCAGAAACTGCGCTGCGCCTTTTCTTGTGCGACGTGCACTTCAAGCCTTAGCTAAGGACTCTAAACCATTACATGCTCTGAAGCCGCTAACGGAACCTCACATTGCATCACAAGCCCACAGTACGTTGCGTTCGAAGAAACGCGCGTCTCAGGCAAAAAATACAAGAAAATCAAACAGGGTGGCTAGCAGTGCGTCACGCAAGTTCGAGCGAAAGATCGAAAAGAAGAAAGACCTAGAGGTTAACCAGGATGCACCTTGTTTGCTACCCTACACTGGAGGAGGAGGAATTACAGGCCTGTAACAGAAAAAAGTAAACGCGAATGTTGGGGCGTTAGCAGCGGTTTACGCAATTTTTTTTTCTCTCCAGATGTTGAGCTCGTCGAATCGCTTGTAGATCTGAAGGTCCCACTTCTTCCAAGATATTGCAGAGTAAAGTATGTTTTAGGGCATTCATGTTTAAACTAATTCCCAGCTCTCCAGTGCTTGAGCGCTCACAGGCTCTGAATGACACATTGGACTGGTTGTTTTTGAGCCCTCCTGAGAAGCTTCCAATGATGCTTAAGAATGTAAGTAGGCTTTATAGTACTAAATGAGCATATTCGTTTAGCGTTAAAAAATTAAGAATAATGCTGCCAAGGTCATTTGATTCCTTAATCCAGCTTCATTGACATTTTACACAGCCATCAGAGCGTCTTCGTGCGCCCTCAAAAGACCAGTTGAGTGTGCCTTGAACATACACTGGCACAGTTGAAGATGCCATGATGACGATGGCACGACGACAATTGAATAACGTTTCATAGAGGATAATGATATCATAAGGATGAAAGCGTGACGACGACTTCAACAGCACCATGAGATCACGACGATGGTGTGGCGGTGGCCTAACGACAATTACTGTATGACGACCATGGCGTGACGTCGACGGCGTGATCAAATCTGAATGACGAAGCTGTGGAGCTATTCTGTAAGAGTATATCTAGTAGACTGTCCATTTTGGCCGTTGCTGATTGGCTAGCGCCACTCGTATACTCCGCGCTCGTACAGCTGCAGCCAATCAGCAGTGGCCGAAATGGACAATCGTTTTGGTGGACTCTTACAGAATACCCCCCCGCCCCCTTGAATGACGATGATGGAACGACCGCAGCAGCGTGAGGACGACAGCATGACAAAGAAAGCATGAAAACAACTGTATGACGACGTTGCTACGCAAATGAAGTGGTCGGCATCATCTTCTTTATTATCATCATATTTTATTTCATGTTTAAAAGCTGTTACATGGGCTCTTAAACAACATGGGTAGAAGAAAACAAATGCGAACATCGAGTTTTGCTCAAACATATTTAGGGTTAGAAACTGGTATGGTAAAAGCGAACAAATACGAACAGCACAGCGCTTTTATAATTGTTTTCCCGACGAGCCAAGACGGGGTATGCGACTACGTGCAAGACCGCCACATCTCCTGGACTATGTTGGTGACTAGCTGATAAAGCCAGTGGACCAGAACCGCCGAGCTTTGGCGTTGGGCAGCGCAGCCGAATCTATCATTAGCAGTTGGTGTGGAACGCTGATCTTGAGCACGCGCCCCCACCGTTCTCATCATCTATCTGTTTTCATTTCATTAAACCGTGGTTTCTGCAAAATCTTTTACAGTAATTTTATTCTTACAAGGAAATTTTGGCATCGCATTTATTAAGCATACTAAACTTTCATCGAGTGTGCAGTTGAAAGTGATGAACTATTTCGTTCGCAACCATTGATGGTTTCATTTTTCACCTACTTTTGGACGTGGTGAAGTGACGGCCATTCTGGTATAGAAAAACTCAGCGACAAGGACAAGGACCGAAACGGCTTTATATGCAGTGTGCATTTCGCTTACCGTAATGAACGATACAAGCTTATTTCTGATTCTGATTGAGTTTTACGTGCTACTGATTGTTCGAAAAAGTGATCTCCAGATGCTAGCCTACAAGAGCTCCGGAAGTTCTTGCGCGACTATGACTTGCAGGATGCTACCGAACTTGCGCTAAGAAATAACGAGGGTTTTGCACTTTGGCAAGGGGACCGTCACTCAAGGCTTGATCGGTTGACCCAATCGCATCAATTGCTACAATTGCTCCACCTTGCGGGTTTCCGCAGAACCGTTACGTCAAAATCTTGCCTTTGCTTTGAGTTGCTGACTAATCGGACTTCCCCCTGCAATCTGCTAGCCGCCTCGTAAGCTCAGGTGGTAGAGCTGCTGCACCGGAAAGGCGCTTGTCCCAGGTTTGATTCCCCGGCCAGGACAAATTTTTCTTCAGCTTCGAGGCTTTCCTTTCGAGAATACGTATGGGTTTCTCTTGTAGCAATACAACCATTGAGTAGACGTCTCATTTCCCCTCTAATAATGACTTCTCTCTACCTTCCGGGTTTCCACAGAACTATTACAATAAACTGTTGCCTTTGATTCGAGTTGTTAATAAGATCAAATTCGTTTTGCCATCTACTAACTGCCTGGTCAGGTCACGTAGTAAAGCGGCTCCACCGGAAAGGCGGCAGTCCCGGGTTTGAGTCCTGGACTAGGACTAATTTTTCTTCAGCTGCGAGGCATTTCTTTAGAGGGATCAGTATGGGTTTCTTTTGTAGCAATGGCTACAATTGGCTGGATGTCTCATTTGCCGTCTATAACGTAATTCTGCGTACACTGCATGTTTCTGCCGAACTAATACGTCAAACTCTTGCCTTTGGTTCGAGTTGTTCATAAGTTCAACGTCTCTCTGCCATTTACTAGCTGCCTGGTTAGCTAAGGTAGTAGAGCGGCTGCATCGGAAAGGTGGTGCTCCCGATACGGCTTCGAGTCCTGGACCAGGACGATTTTTTCTTCAGCTGCGAGGAATCTGTATGGGTTTCTTTTGTAGCAGTGACTACGATTGGGTGGGCGTCTCATTTTTTCCTTTATTAATTACTTTTTTCTACGTTGCGGTTTTCCGCAGAACTATTATGTCAAACTCTTGTCATTACTTCGAACTGTAAAGTTCGATTCCACACTGCCATGTGCTAGCCGCCGGTAAGGTGAGGGGGTAGAGTGCCTTCACCGTAAATGCACTGGCCCCAGCTTCAACTCTCCCGACCAGGACGATTTTTCTTCAGCTGCGAGGCCCTTCTAGCACATTTCAAAATAAAGCCTTCTAAACTTTTTCACTGGGTCTTTGGTACTATGTTGTCTTTAGCAGTTCTAGCTGTCTGTGTGTCTTGACGACATAGTGTAGTCCTGTGAAAGGCTTTTTGGAATTAAGTTCCTTACCAATCAGAATCCACGAGTCTGGTTGAATCTCCGAGATATTTGTACTGTGTCAGAGGTCAAAGTTGCTTTTCATTATCACTCTAGTTTTCTCGCTGCTGAGAAATCTTGAGATGTTCTATTAGATAATTTTTTTCCCTATGCACAAATCGTCGTCCGCTGTCAGCTATGAGCGGAAGCCAAATGCCGCATAACGTGGGCAGCATCCTAGGCCGGCTGTATATGGCCAGTTGTGATGCGCGACGGCTCCTTACAAGGCGGAATTGCAGCCGCTTTTGAATTCGGGGTATAATTGTATGTACATATTGAAGTCCCTTATCATTTGCTCTGCAAGGTAACTCGCTTCCGGATGGTAAGGCACTGGCAAAGGAAGGGTGATATTTGTTTTCTCAGCCCAAAGTCGCAGTTTCTTGCTTTTAAAGGCTAGGACATTGTTTGTGACAACTCACGTTCTCGAAGACTTATCGTTCCAGCAATCATATATCACGCAGTTTGCACAATTTATTTGCCGTTTTGATGGCAACAAAACGCCCGCACTCGCCCACGGCGACAACGAATGCTTACGTCGTCCTAACTCCTTCCCCCTTCTCTTTAATTTCAGCTAAATTAAGACGAACAGCCTCAAATGTGATATCGGGATATCCTGGAAGAACCATCTTGTTGCCTGTAATCTTGTACTTGGCTTTGACAAGCTGACACTGATAACAGGTCTTCACATTTGCGATGTCGTCTTTGATGTTTTTCTAAGTGAATCGCTGGACTATATATTTTCAAAAATCCATCCTGCCCTTCTGATTCTGGATTGGTGTGCTAGAGCTTCAGGATTATCGGCACTTGGGTGTCTGGAACGCACAATTTCCCATTTTCTACTTGTATCTCTTCTGTGCCTTCCCATAGCTGCAACATATTTGCATTTCTATTAGGGGTTTAGTGCGGCACGTGAAGTCGAGGTAGGACACCGGCATCCAGACCTTTCTGTCTCGGGCGATGTATGACGCCAGAGCTGAATTGTCTAAATTCGCTAACACATCGAGCTACTCTACGCTTAGACTGCGATAGCTCTAACAGGTACGTTACGCCTGGTTGTCTGTGAACAGCTTGAATTGGTTGCCGTTCAGGTAGGGTCTGTCAGTTCAACACCACCGCCAGTGCTTCCTTCCTCCGTAGTTAGCTGGGAGTCGACGCTGTCACGAACTTGATGTTCGCAAGACTTGTCAAGAGCAGAGCGGATGCAGTTTTTTGCTATAGCTCTTTTTACGAGCTTGGAGTGGGCCGATTGATAATTCAGAATTTGTTTTTTCGACCGTGGCTTGTACTGCCAGCACACGCGCGCTCCATGAAAAATAAGACGCATGTCGAGGTACTGGATGCGACCATCTTGCGGCAGTTCGTGCGTGAACTTCATTCCAAAGGCGTTACTAGCAAAAATATCGAAAATGTTGCTTATACTATTGCCTTTATCCTGAGCATCAGTCGTATTCATTACCACGAGGTAATCGTCGACATATCTAAAAACTTTCTGCGCGCCTGCGTTGTAAAGGGACGCTTGAATGCGCTTGTCAATACTTGCTAAGAAAATATCGCTTAAAAGTGGTGCTAGGCAAGAGCCGATGCACACTCCTTTTTGGATAAAACAGCTGTCATTAAAAGTGATAATGGTAGATGAGAGATAAAAGGAAATTAGCTCTAAAAAATTGTCGGTTGATAACCCGGTCATGTTTTGGAAGGCCACTGGTGCCATGTCTTCAATGTGGCTTCTAACCGCGCTGAAAAGCTCAGGATGAGGCAATGAGTAAAACAAATCTTCTACATCGATAGAAAACGAAAACCTCTTTTGACACGAGGTTTCACAGCCAGAAAAATATTCGATAACCTCTGTAGAATTTTTTACCAGGAAAGGGTCTTCTAACGGAATGGAACTAAGGTGCTTCTGCAGATACCTTGACAAGATGCCCTGCCAGGAGCCCTTCTCAGTGACAATAGCCCTGAATTGAACAGATTCCTTGTGGGCCTTTACAGTGAAGAAAACACTCAAAGACACAATGTCAGCAGCGTTGATGCTCTTTCTTAATTTTTCTAGGTTGAGCTCTTCACATAAAGCAATAGCCTTTTTCTTCACTTTAGCTAACGACACAGTCACTGGGACAAAGTTTTTTGCGATAGCCTCATTTGCCTTCTGTAGGAACAGACCTTTTGGCATCACAACAAAGCCGCCCTCTTTGTCCCCAACTAATAGGTTAAGATCTTTGCTCTCCAAGTAGTTAACAGTGAATCTGACAGGTAATTTTGGAGCAAAAGGCGCACCTCTATGTTGCAGTGACTCTACGCCTTCAGCTATACATCGCTCTTGTTCATCTGAACTGGCTGCCGCGGCCACATTTCTGACTATAGACAGCATTTGTACCAGTTCTTCTTTAGGCTCGATACAAAACTTAGGATCATGGCTTAGCACAGCTGCAACCTTTTCAGGCAAGTCACACTCACCGATGCAGGTAACTTGCTTTGGAGCAACATGCTGTCGCACTTGCGCTTTCGTCAACGCACACAGATTTTTAAGACACATGCTCCTCAAAAACTCGGAAGTCCTTGTAGCCTCACTGTTCAGCGTTCGGAAAAGTGGGTCACCATTCTGTCCAGGCACTAACGAAGCGGAGTAGGTGCGCAGGCAGTTCTGCAGGTGTCTGATCTGTCGCCACAGCTCGGAGCGCATAATCTTCATTATCCTTCTTGAATGTCGGGCAGATGGGAAGCACGGCGCAAACAGGGCATGAACACCAGGTAGGACAAGACGGTGGTCCAGAGCAAACGTGAGCTCTCTTGCACGGCATGTGGTCACTGCTAAAAGGTTGACAAGGGTCGAGGAAGGGTTTGCACATAAAAGAGGAGGGGGAAAGGGCCCAATGTACTAGAAAGTATATCGCTAAGTATGGACAGCTGGGCTAGTTGGTTATGATTAGCATTACGAAACATAGTTCCAGCGCACATTTGGACAAGGACGAGGAGAGAAAGACAACACGAACGCCGTACTTCAACTGAATTTTATTCATGGAAAACAGGGCTTTATGTACACAGGGGGAGGGGGTGGGGGACTGCTAGTGCGCAGGACCACTCAAAAATATTTTGTTGGTCTAGGCAAAGGTCATCAGCGGTGTCAAAACAAAAGTAAAAAAGGAAACACTTTTACCTCTCTTTTTTACATCACTCAGTCCAATCTTGTTCATCTCCCGCCCTACCTTGCTGGTTCGACACACCCGTTTGCGCTGAGATAATCAATTTCTTTTGTCCCGCCTAGCACCACTTTTAAGCGATATTTTCTTAGCAAGTATTGACAAGCGCATTCAAGCGTCCCTTTACAACGCAGGCGCGCAGAAAGTTTTTAGATATGTCGACGATTACCTCGTGGTAATGAATACGACTGATGCTCAGGATAAAGGCAATAGTATACGCAACATTTTCGATATTTTTGCTAGTAACGCCTTTGGAATGAAGTTCACGCACGAACTGCCGCAAGATGGTCGCATCCAGTACCTCGACATGCGTCTTATTTTTCATGGAGCGCGCGTGTGCTGGCAGTACAAGCCACGGTCGAAAAAACAAATTCTGAATTATCAATCGGCCCACTCCAAGCTCGTAAAAAGAGCTATAGCAAAAAACTGCATCCGCTCTGCTCTAGACAAGTCTTGCGAACATCAAGTTCGTGACAGCGTCGACGCCCAGCTAAGGCGTCTGGAGAAGGCCGGGTTCCACGGAGAATTCGTGGCCTCGGTGGTAGAGAGCCAGATTCGCGAGGCAAAGGCTGGTGGGAGGCGAAGACAGAAAAAAGACGCACGCCCGCAAAAGCGCCCTGTCGTAGTGCCCTATTGGCACCAGGTTTCTCACCGCCTCAAGAAGGTTGGCGACAGGTGCGGGGTGCGTGTTGTGTTCTCAGCACCGGAAAGGCTGGGATGAATGTGTCGCCTAGTAAACGAATCTCAGAAGAAGCCAACTTGCAAAATAAAGCACACCAAAGCCCTCGTTGGTTGTGACGTCGGCGTTGTGTACAGTATTCCCCTCACCTGTGGGAAATGCTATATTGGCCAAACCGGGCGCTGTCTGAATGAACGCTTGCTAGAGCATCGCAGGAATGCTACATCACTAAGTGGCGCTGGTCATTTAGCCGACCACATTCGCCGTTGCTCGCACAAGCCAGCATGCAAGGCGTTTTTCGAACGAACACGCGTATTGCGCAAGTGTAGCAATCAGAAACACCGGAAAATATTTGAAGCGTTGTGTATCTACAAAGAAAACGATTACTGTGTCAGTGCTCCTTCTGTTGCACTCGGGACAAAAGAAATTGATTATCTCAGGGCAAACGGGTGTGTCGAACCAGCAAGGTAGGGCGGGAGATGAACAAGATTGGACTGAGTGATGTAAAAAAGAGAGGGAAAAGATTTTCCTTTTTTATTTTTGTTTTGACACCTCTGATGACCTTTGCCTAGACCAACGAAATATTTTTGAGTGGTCCTGCGCACTAGCAGTCCCCCACCCCCTCCCCCTGTGTACATAAAACCCTGTTTTCCATGAATAAAATTTAGTTGAAGTACGGCGTTCGTGTTGTCTTTCTCTCCTCCTCCTTGTCCAAATGAAGCGCTGGAACTATGTTTCATAATGCTAATCATAACCAACTAGCCCAGCTGTCCATACTTAGTTACCGATTATAGTTGCAGATGTCAAAATGTGTGAGAAATGCCATAAATTTCTTAGTTTCTTCTTTTAGTGCCAATTTGCCAGTACCCCTTGCACAAGTGTGTTCGTGAAAACCATTCTACGGCTGGTTCGTACCTTACTTTCTTTTGTTTTTATTTTTTCTTGCCCATCGTGTACTAGCATGTATGCTAAGTCTTGTTTACCGTTGTATATATAAGTTAACCATTGTATAATAATGACCATAGTGTTATTGATGCTTTTGCCCCCCCCCCTTATGTAATACCTTGAAAGGGGTCCTTAAGGGACAATAAATGTTGATGATGATTCGCATCCTGCAGTCTCGCCAATCATGTCATCTATCTGGAGCATCCGGTACGAAAAAAGATCGGCCCGTTTGGTTATGACTCGGTAATCAGTGCAGAGTCAGTATGATCTATTTCCTTAGATACAATGGTAATAGGGGAAGCAAAAAAAGATGGCGATGGTCCAATGATGCCTGCTTGAGAAATGCCACGGAGTTGTCCCTTTAAGCATAGTTTCTTTTCATGGTTGAGGCGGTAAGGCACTTTTCTGACAAATGTGCCATGGCGCAACAAGAACGTAGAACAAGAACCCTTTTGCTTTAGTGGCTTCAAGAAATGGTCCTATGCATTTAGTTCTGAGAACTTGAACGGCACATCTTCCGCGCATGATGTCTTTCGTTTGTCGGGTGTTTCGGTCAGGTATACCTTTCTCAGGTTGCCCAATGGTCACATCTGTCGCGTTGAGACGCCGTGTGTACAATAACGCAGTCAGGTCGCCGTGCCTTCGGGTGGTAGAGGAGAGCCCAGTTTCTTCACCCAACGCTTCTTATGTAAGCTCGCCGTGTCACGTGGGAATCAGTACTCTGCGTGCACCGCTTATGGCATGTGGGATAGCGCCGGATAGCGCCTGATTATATACTCGCCGGGCATCAGGAAATTTTCCTGCATCAGGAAATTCTTGCAACAGGAAATTTCACGATTCCCTTGAGTTGTAGTTGTGGCAACACTAGAAGGACGTTACGCAGTGGATTGATGACGTAAAATGTTTGCAGAACCTTGTTCCTTTCCAATTAAGCTCGGCTCCAAATTTTCCTAGCACGTTCAGCTTGCTGCCTCCGGCATCGTGTAAAATTTCATTTTCTTTCGCAAGTCGGGTCGGTTATCCTTGAAACTTTGAACCTAACACAGACTTCAGCGCCTGAGCCTACCTTAGCAAGAATGGGCAGAGGATGTGAGCGTACCTGACGAAATCGCGCTTTCCCATTAACACTTACTGCTCCGATCAAGGTAACTCTTGCTTCCTGTTTAGAAGCGGGAATTTCTATCTTTCGTTCGAGGGAAGTAGTTCCTTTCTTCAGACAGGCTGTAGCAAAATGTGCTTTGTTGCCGCAGTGTTGACACTTGACAGCTCTAGCCGGGTGCGCAGTCGTGGAGTGGGCGTCGCCGCTGCAGAACGGAGAGCGTTGCTCCCGCGTTTACCGTGCTGACGGTGGTTTTACCTCCGGACGCACCTGATCCTCTTGCCGGCGTGTCTGCTGAGCCACGGCGTGCACGTGGACACCTCGGTTTCGAAGTTCCGATAGCTGGCCGTTGTCCCGTCGAGGAGTACAGTGCAACTGCTGGTCGCTCTCCTTTAGGCGAGCATTTTCCAGCGTTGTAACCAGTGTGAGCTGCGAATCCATTTGCAGAGCCTCTGAGAGCTTTGCGTCAGGGAGCCCGACAAGTCTGTCTGCTGTTCCGTTCATGTTGCCGAAGTCACAACGGTCCGCCAAGACATAAGCACAGCGACGAACTGGTCTACAGATTTTCCTGACCATTGCGCGCATCTGTGGAAGCAGGCACTCTCATACACAATGTTGTGTTCTTTCACAAAGTATCCGTCAAACTTTTTCTTTGCCGCTTCATAGTGCTTAGCCTCGTCCTCTGATAGCCCGAACGTACTGAAGACTTCATGAGCTGACCGTCCCATTGTGTGGAGTAGCGCGCAAACGTGTACCTCCCAGGACTGTTTATTTTTTTAATTCTGTTGCAACCCAGTAATCATCGAAGTGATTGATCCAGGCCGGCCAATCTGACGTATGGTCAAAATCCAGCGGTGGTGGATGCTGGAGCCCATATAGTTGCATGGATGGCTTCTCTGACATTCTTGCTCGTAGCTGCGTCGCTCAGAGGAAAGCTTCTTGACGAGCTTCTAACACCAGGTCACGATGAGACACCGTGTCTTCAATAACGCAGTCAGGACGCCGGGCCTTCGGGTGATAGAGGAGACCCCCAATCACTCGGGGAACACTTCTTATATAGGCTCCCCGCATCACATGGTCAGCTATGAGGTCGCAGACGCTGTTGTCACCGCCTCTCTCATGAGGCAGGTGTAGCATCGGAGTGACTTGGTGGGGAAGACGACGGTGCGTTACCGGGGGAGAGCGATAATGGGCAGCGAGACAATGCGTCTGCATGATGATGACTTTTTCCAGACCTGTACGTTATAGTGAAGTCATATTCCTGGAAGCGGAGTATCCAGTGTTCTAAGCGTCCTGACATGTTTTTCATTGATGACAGCCAACACAGAGCATGATGGTCGGTGACGATGGTGAAGTGGCGGCAGTAAAGGTATGGGCGAAATTTCTGAATCGACCAAACGATAGCCAGGCATTCTTGCTCTGCAATGGTGTAGTTCCGCTCAGCTGGAGAAAGTGTTCGGCTGGCGTATGCGACGACTTGCACTTTAGATGCTGTATTACGCTGCAGAAGTACTGCGCCGCCAATACCTTGTGCGCTTGCGTCAGTATGGAGTATGGTGGGGGCTCGATTATCGAAGTGGCGGAGCACTGGTCCGGAAGTAAGATGCCGCTTAAGAGCTCGAAAAGCCGACTCGCAGTCGCTAGTCCACGTGAAAGAGGCACCGGTAACCAGTAGCTTTTGTAGAGGAGCTGCTATTGCTGCGAAGTTGCGTATAAATCTACGAAAATATGACGCCAAGCCGAGGCAACTACGTAGATATTTCTCTTGCTGGGGGCGAGGAAACTGGAGAACGGCACTAATCTTTTCGGGGTCAGGCTGGATGCCATCTTTTGAGACGACGTTACCCAATACTTTTATCGTCTTGCTTGCAAATTTGCATTTTATTTGTGTTGATCTGGAGACCAGCATTCGCAAGGCACTTGAGAACTTCGTCTAATCGATAAAGATGTTGGCTGAAGTCAGACGACAAGATGACAATATCGTTCAGATAACAGAGGCATGTCTTCCATTTTATACCACGAAGTACGTTGTCTATCATGCGCTCGAATGTGGCAGGAGCATTACAAAGGCCAAAAGGCATCACGTTAAATTCATAAAGGCCATCCGGTGTAGCGAATGCGGTCTTTTCTTTGTCAGTCTCGTTCATCGGAATTTGCCAATATCCTGATCGAAGATCAAGGCTGGAGAAATACTCCGCCCCTTGTAGTGTGTCCAAAGCGTGGTCGATTCGAGGTATTGGATATACGTCGTTGCGTGTTATCTTATTGAGCGCTCGATAATCGACGCAAAAGCGAACGGAGCCATCTTCTTTCTTTACCAGGACCACGGGAGAAGCCCATGGGCTAGATGAAGGTCGCATTATCTTCCGCGCAAGCATGTCAGCAAACTGATGTTCAATGACCTTTCGTTCGGACGGCGATACACGATAGGGGCGTCGTCGTATTATAGCGGAACCATCGGCTTCGATGCGGTGTGTAGCAACACGTGTTTGGCTCAACACAGGGGAACAGCTATCGAAACAGGCTTTGTGTTTTGCCAAGACCACCATTAAGGCTTCGGACTGAGCGGCTGTTGGGTCAGAACCAAGAACGACGGGGGGAGGGAAAGAATCATCCAAACCTGAGGTTGGTGCTGGCGATGAAGAAGGGCAAAGCGTGACTATAGAGATAAGCTGAGTGTCGGCGAGGGTTGCCACAGTCATCCCTTTGGGCAGCATCACAGGATCTGGGGTCGTGTTGCAAGCAGACTGAAGGGCGCGGCCGCGTGAAAACCGGACGAGACAGGTGGCAATGAGAATTCCGCGAGAAGTACAGCGGAAAGAAGGGGCGACTAGGGCGTCTCCGTCGGCGATCTGACTGGATGTTACGGCTACAACGTATTCGTGACCAGGACGCAGGACGTAGTCTGCAGCGATGGCCAAGTTCACGCATGAAGGTGAAGAGTCCGTAACAGGTTCAAGCTCTGTATCCCTGATATGGACAACTTCCTCTCTACATGAAATGACGGCTGAAGCAGAATGTAGGAAGTCCCAACCCAGTATAATTTCATGGATACACGTTGGAAGGATGCTAAACTCGATGTGGTGGCGTATGCCGTCGATGAGAACACGAGCAGTACACTGTCCGTCGCGGTGAATAAATGCATTATTAGCACCCCGCAAAATAGGTCCAAGATAAGGCGTTTTTACTTTACGGAGCCGGGAACACAGATCACTCCGAAGAACAGAAACGGCGGCACCCGTATCGATGAGAGCTGACGCGGGAGCCCCTTCGACAGTTACAGAAAGCATGTTGGCCGGGTGAACAGGAGGAATTTTTGAAGACCGATAAGAAGCAGTTTCTCCTCCAAAAACTGCAACAGTTAGTTTTCTGAGTGCTGGTTGACAAGATGGGATGTGGGGCGAAGCGGTGATGTAGAGCGTCGGTAAGGCGATGGAGAACGACGTCTTGCCGAACGGGAACTATGAGGCAGATTGGGAGCAGCTGGAGGAGACGGAAAACGCTGTTGAGGGAACGAGTACGATTCGGGATAGTAGTCGTGTGATCAGCGAGTGCGGTCTCTTTCGTGCTCTGCATAGCCTCGTCTTTCATCCTGCTGGCGACGGCGGCAGAAGCGAGATATATGGCCGCGTATACCACAGTAAAAACAAACCGGACGAGGTGGACGCCACTGAGGGTACGATGGCGCAGCAAGTGCTCTGGTTCCCATCGAAGCCAAATTGTCATAGGAAACGCCAGTAGGCACGGGGGTCACGGTAGGGGTGGGTAGCGAAACAACATCCACGTAGGTAGGTGTGGAGCGCGCTACCGGAGCAAGATGCGTAGTGGGTGTAGTCATCGCTGTCAATTCCTGCTTTACGACCTCGTGCAAGTCGAAGGTGGGGGTTGGGGCGCAGGCAGCAGGTGGACGCCTTAGGTCTTGTAGTTGAAGCTCTTCGCGGATGATGCTGCGGATGAGAGCACGTAGATCTGGAGAATGGGGAACCTGAGGATCGCTGCTGTCATGTGGACGACGAATAGACTGTAGCTCGTCGAGGCGTTGACACGTTGAAGTGATGTCTTGGACAGAAGCCGGATTTTGCACGATTAAGGCGATGAACGCGACAGGCCCAATGCCTTTAAGGATGTGGCAAACGCGTTCGGCTTCTGTCATGCTAGGATTCGCACGGCGGCACAGAGCCAAGACATCCTCTATGTATGAGGTGTAAGACTCTTGGGGAAGTTGGCGGCGCGTTACCAGCTTCTGTTTGGCGACTTCTGCACGGCCAGACGAGGAAGCGAAGATTTGCCGCAGCTTGGAGGTAAACTTGGACCAATACGGAAGTCGGATTCGTGGTTGAAATACCACGTCTTTGCAACACCGGTCAAGTAGAAGGCGACGTGCCTCAATTTCTGGGTGTCGTTCCACTTGTTGCAAGAACTCACGCGGTCGTAGTGGTCGATCCAATCGTCGGCGTCATCACCGCGGAGTCCCGCAAAGACGGGGATCGCGCTGAGGGCTCGTCACAGTCCAAGAGGGCGCCGCAGGTGGGGTCGTCTGTGTGGTAGGGTTAGAGGCGCCGGAAGGGCCGGGGTTGGAAGTGTCCATTGTTGTAGGGGTAGCTGGGTGCAGGCGGCGACCGGAACAGAGCTCCAAGGAGGACGGAAACGCGAGAGGACGTCAGGGTCTTGACGTACCTCCACCACTTTATAATACCGAGACCAATCAAGTTGTCCAGCGCTGTTTATTCCAAAAAAGGCAACGCCCCAGCTCACGCGCAAAGAAGTAGAACAGGGAAGATGATGATGGCTATGTACAAATGAAAATGACGAAGTACGTTAATAGTGCTTACAATACTTTGAAATATTAGGCATACAAAAGCACCAGTGTCAATAAATGCTCACAGGTTGCGGTCGTTTAGAAGCATCGGCACTATTAGAACACCTCATTTAACCAGAAACGCCCTTTCTTTAGCATATTGGTGAAGTTCCGCGGTGGGTTGACTTCGGCAGGCATGGCTTGTTATGAAGCACCGTGCCTCGCTTGTAGCTGCCGCTTAGTCTACAGTTGTAACCCCGACACATTAAAATCAGGAGACATAACGTACGCCAGTGAGTGAAGAAATTGGTTATTTGTGCTTGGCGACCTAGCTAGAATGTTTCTAGCACTTTCTTGACATATTGTGTGTAATGGGGGCGATCACAAACGATTCAGGCAATATTGGCTCTGCTATAAATATTGAATGCAACTTTTCCAACACATTCTCTGACGTCTGTTCCTTTCTGTCTATAGAATATGGCGCTATTTGAAAGTTCCACAGGATTAGTTATAAATGCTAGAGAGAAATTCTCCTTCCACTCATCCCACGTATAATTTAACTGTGACCTTAGCCGAAGATCGTACCTTTTTCGATCGCCGCCACACGGAAATACTCGCATGTTCCATATGCGATCCTCCTCAGTCATCAATTTTGTTCTTGGAGCAAGCGTTCTCATAAATATGAAGCAAGGTACGTGTGCACGGGCCGAATTTTCGTCAAATATGTCTGTTCTGTATGAAGACTGTTCTCTTTTGCTTCCAGATCTTGATACCATAACGAGAAGGTCGACCAGCTGCTTCTGTTATATCTTCTGGCATTTCTGAAGGTCTAGCAGTGCGTTTGTAACAGTTACATTTTTGTGCATTAGCGTTACAGCTGGTTGAGTTTCACGAGCTGGGATGGGTGCCTTAAAACTAGTTTCAGACATGCCTAAACCTCATCAGACCTAAACCGAGAGGAACTTGGGACGCTCCAAGAACATCAGGGGTGATGACGTCCTCGAGTGGCCCGCCGTGTTGTTCTTCACTTGCTTTGTAGCTTTCGATGGTAGTTCGTCGCTCGTATACCGCAACGTTCATCTCCTTGTCCGCAGGTTGCCGCTTTCGACTGCGCAAATGTACAGATTTCACTAGGGTATTGTAGGTATTGTAAGAATATGGGAATATTCATTCCCATATTCTTCCTGTTCACCTCACCGTCTTCGTCTCTTCCTTATTACCCCGCTGACGAAGTGGATCGCGACGTGGTAATGGCTCCTGCCATTTTAGAAACTCTTTTTAAATTTCTTTTCTATTTGATTTAGGAACTATAAAAATTACGCTATTAGTTTGATCAATAATTAAGAAGCACTGTGAATACCTGAGTGCAAAATTACGTCTGCAAAGCCCAAGTGCTCTGTGTATGACCCGGGAAGCAATATAAATTTACAGTACGTGCCACCTGGGCCTGCTTTGTAAAGTCTCCGCCCTGTCATTAACATAAACTTGATTACAACCTCCAAATGGGTATTTCACAATACACCGACGTGTCATCAAAACAATGAAGTGCTTGACTGCGCTTGAACTTCTCGGACGTTGTTCTAACGAGGAGGAGATGTGCGTGGGTGCACCGAAATATCTGCCACCGTTAACACACCGTGTAGGGCCCGTAATGACATCCCATAGGCACCAAACCTTGCCCGTAAAGAGCCAACCCAGCAAAATTACATCACTTTCAGGTTTGAACTCTGATATTGCTTCGCACTTTTAATATTTATAGCCTGAGAACAAAATAAAAGACAAGCGCTGTGAGTGTTATGTCTCGTGATATATATTTGTGAGCTGCCATTCTCAAAGTTTTCAGGAGTAATTAGTCAAGAATGCAAGACCTGTTGGACCTCGTTTGAACATTGGTGATAGAATAGTGCGGGTATAAGGCCCTCGTATACAGCATGGAATATAGTATGGCATGGCATATTGCCTACATCATCATCAGCAGCATTGTTTTTATGCCCACTGCAGGACGAAAGCCTTTTCCCGCTTTTTCCGACTTTTCTTGCGCTAGCTCATTTCAACTTGCGCCTGCAAATTTCCCCAATTTCATCATGCCATAAAATTTCCTGCCATCCTCAACTGGGCTCTCCTTCCCTTGGCACCCAGGAAAGACTTTTGACTACTAAGCAGTTGCTTTATATACCGAAGCGGAATATAAGGCCATACGGATAAATTGCACTTGAAGAAAGTTGCACTTTCGCCCGAGAGGCGAAGCATCAATCGCGATAGATAATTTGTAGACAGTTATACCAAGTAAGGATATTAGTTTTATTGGTCGTATGAACTTGCAAACATTGTTTTGTAAATTTAAACTGCGCTAGGGACTAGACACCAAGGTAGGTGAAGACAGGACGAACGCGGTCATCTACCTCGGCGTCACGTCCCTAGCGCAGTTTTTTCGCAAAAAAATGTCTTAACAATTAGCCTCCAAACAGACACTCCTCGAGTTGCAAAGATTCCGTTACTAACTAAATTAACAAGCACGGTGTGACGAGCGCCCAGGTAACCATGAACACGTATCGTTCGATGACCGCGGAAACTCACTGTAAAAGCACTGGAGTGAAGAGGCGTGGCAGCAGCAGCCAGCGAATTCATTGTCGTGCTGTCTATCACTGCAACGTGAACTAAGCGTCGAAAGCACAGCGCATACGAAGCTACAAGCATTCCGCGTACTTTGTCCACCTTGCAGATCGCTTGTGAGATAGGACTGCCGCGTGGCCGTACATTAAGCATCATGCGCCGGGGCAGAACGCCCCTACCTTGCCTCCCCCCCCCCCCCCCGTGCTTTGAGCGCGACAGAAGACGGCACGCTTCCAGTGCGCCTTCCTCTCTCGCACGCTTTCGCTCGCCCATACAGCATACGGCGGATGGCGACGAAGTTATCGTGTTTCGACTTTATACGCAACATTACGGCGGCGACGACGGCCGGAATGCGATGGGATTGTCCATATAGTTGCTATGGCAATAAAAGGAGAAGCGATCAGCACAGCCGATGGTCTGTATATTTTTTTTTGTAGATAGGGAGTGTGACGGAGAACTGGCACATGCGTCGCCGCATGTAAATACTGTGAAGACTACAAAGATTTCGCGTGCCGGCTGTTCGCGGTAGTTTTGAACAATTTTGCACTGTTTACCATAGGGGAGCACCCGCACTTGTGGTAATAAATGAGCAGATGACTGTACCATGAGCCGTAGAAAGTCTTCGTATACGCCTTTCCGTTTGTTCGATGCAAAATTGATCGCACCCAAGGGAAATCTCGTAAGGAACCTGCGTGCGACACTCAACAGAGCGACGAGCATGCTTCTCGGTGTGATCTTGATTCACGCTTCTGCGCAATGCTACAAACTTATTAGGGACGCTAAATACAACTTTCATTCCAGCCTACAGCAAAATTTTAAACTCCACGAAGACGGGACATGAACAGAAACATAGATGCACACAGAAAGCGCGGACTTCCAACTGGTTTGATATCCGAAAGGCAGAAAATTTATAGTCATACAAAGTAGAAAAACAGGAACCATCGTGATGAAATTGTGTGCGAGGCAGTGACGAAAAATAGCAAAGCTACGGGTGCTTTAAGAGCATGGGAGAGCCTTCATGTGCAGAAACTTGATGTGGGCGAGTTGGTTTTGCATACTTGAAGAAAAGAGCGCTAAGAAGACGCGGACAAAAAGACGAACATGTACGACGGACAGGGCGCTACTTCCAACTAAATGTTTTTTTGAAGAAACAGGACTATAAATAGATGCAACTTAGAATGGCCCATTGTGACATCACGACCTCCCTATCTCATTAGAAAAGCTATATCTCTTTCGGTAAGCGTCACTGAAGGGCAGCTAATGCATGTGCCCTCGGCCTTTGAAATGTAGAAAGCTTCTAATATCTCCCGTTCTAGTCTATCTCTAGAGCGTGCCAGAAACCTGGTGTCGCGAAGATACTGACCGCAATTGTGACGTTTACAGTGTTGTGCCAGATGGCCCCCCGCATTGTTATTTACGGCCCCATTGTGCTCACGCGCCCTTTAATTAAAACACCGTCCGGTTTGACCGATATACACCTGTTGGCAACTTAGGGGTATCTCATATATGACAGTACTTTTGCAAGCCGTCTACTGCGCTGCATGTTTCTTAGAGCATGGTTCGGGTTTTGCTGTTGTCATCATAGGGCATATCTTGGCCAGCTTACACGGTGCACTGAAAAGAAGATTAACACTGTGCCTTTGCGCCACCTTCTTGAGGTTGTGCGACACCCTGTGCCAATAAGGAATCACATGTAATCTCTTCCTATCAAGTGCCTTTTTTGTGTTAGTGCCCTCTCTTGCCTGTTTGATCTTTTGAAGAAGTTTACTTCGATGGCAACCCTTTCGCCCCGACATCGGTGGTCACCCATCGTATTTACCGGAGACGCCAATCCGATACGCCACCGGCCATACCGTGTTTCACATGCTGAAGAAGTGATTCAAGGAGAAGTCGATATGACGTTAACTAAAGGCGCTATCGAGCCATCCTGCACTCTGTGGGTGTCTCCTGTTACCCTTGTCAAGGACGGCAGCTGGCGCTTTTGAGTGGATTACAGACACCTCAACAAAATCGCATGCAAGGGTGTCTACCCCTTGCCGAGCATTGATGGCGCCTTGGACTGCTTGCACGGAGCCAAGTACTTTTTGTTGATAGGCCTGCGATCAGGTTATTGGCGAACCTCGGTAGATGACGTGGACCGTGGAAAACAGCCTTCATAACACCTGCTGGTCTCTACCAATTCAGCGTTATACCGTTCGGCCTTTGTAATGCCCCAGCTACCTTGGAAAGAATGACGGGCTGCTTACTTCACGGCTATAAATGGTCACATGATCTTGAATTCTAGCGTGAAGTGAGACAGACGCGGACTAGAAGCAGACAGGACGAGCGCTTCTAGTGTCTGTTTGTGTCACTTCGCGCTACAATTCAGGATCATGCTACCGTACCAACTCGCCTAAGTTTCTATCCTTTTCCATTATGAATTCAAAATAAATGCATTTAATTGCATTACTTAGTCGTCTGTGTTATCTAGACGATGTCATAATCTTTTTACCAACTTTCGCGAGTCATCTAACGCGTCTGTTAGCTATTCATGCTGTTCTCCGGTGCGCTGGCCTGCAGTTGAACTCATACAAGTGCAAATTTCCAAGTCCTTATATTGCCGTTCTGGACGATCTCGTAAGTGCAGCTAACACTCAAGCCGACCATGGCAAGATTCGCGCAGGCCAGAACTTTCCCGCTCCGTCTTCCGCCACAGATGTAATAAGCTTTGCTGGGCTATGCTCATACGTCCGTCGTTTTATTGAGAATTTCGCCGAAAGCGCTCGCCCACTCACCGCCTTACTGAAAAGAACATTGCTTTCATATGGGGCCTTGCTCAAACCAAAGCCTTCTCCGCCATCGTACGCTTTGCTCACGGCTGCCCCATTGCTGGCTGCCACCACTGAACTTCGCACGATGCCTGTGGCCATGGAGTTGGGGCCGGGGCGCCTATCACGTAAAGCTATTCTAAAGTTTTCTGTTTCAGTTCTTCAATGAGCCCTCCGCCATTGGTGAGATACTTTTTCGGAACACCTCCACTTCACCGGTCTCTCATTCGACGTCACAAAAACAGCGAAAGGCTCCTAGTCTGACTTGACATGTATATAATGTTTATGCAGGCTTGTACCGAACAAAAGAAAAAAAAATATTCTGATTCGACGACTTTTTGCCATTAACTCTCTGCTATTCGTCAAAAGGTTTCAAGCTGTAGCCACTTCACCTGTCTGTCACTCGCAAAACCGCGAATACTCATTGCATCAAAGTGATGTGTACACTTTAAAGATGCATTATTACGCCGACGAAAATTGGATGTTTCTCTGTATAGCCGAAGATTTCCCTTTCCCAAACGAATAGAAGGTAGCTACGGCCGATCGCTAAGAGACTTGGTACTCGCACCCGCCGTAGAGCATTGGTTTATTTGCGCATGACAACACTTTATGCGTGACCGTACAACGTTATCGAGTCCTTTCTGCACGTTACGACATCGCTCAGCCAACTCTTCTGTGCTGATGATCCGTGTTTTTAAAATTTTTAACTGTCGGTTGCACGCCGCCGTGATTTTAGACAAACCACCGCAAGATAAAGGAAAGCGGACCAATCCCAGTCCCCGGCACCTCCCTCTTTATCGAGTTATCCCTGTTGAAAAA
This sequence comes from Dermacentor andersoni, assembly GCF_023375885.2. Lineage (NCBI taxonomy): Eukaryota > Metazoa > Arthropoda > Arachnida > Ixodida > Ixodidae > Dermacentor > Dermacentor andersoni. The sequence goes on from NC_092821.1 coordinate 5,597,737, forward strand.
CACAACAGGAAATTTTCAGTCTGTCGTATTTTGGGACGTTGTTTCTGTAGTTCTGTAGTCTGTAGTTTTGTCGTCTGTAGTTCTGTTGTCTGTAGTGTGATGTCCTGTAGTCGAAAGTTCTGTAGTTTCTGATCAATTTTTGATTAAAAATTGACAGAGACCTCTTTAAGGATATGTAAATTTAGTAGTAAAAAAAAGAAAGAAAAAAAAGCCTTCACGCCCAGAATTCGAACTTATGACCTAAGAATCCCGGGCCCAGCTTCTTACCACTGCCCCACGCCGCACATTTTGTACATTTTGGCTATGTTAACAGTAAAAATCGCTGTCTGCGTTGCCCTTTCCATTTGTATGTTAAAAGCCAAGATGCGCTTTCACTCCACCGCGTCATCTTCCGCGTCTCTAGAAGGGCAACACTCTTGTTACCATCGACAGGTACATCGTGGAGTGCGAGAACATCGGTTTTGCTGTAGGATACCCGTATTGAATAAGAAATTCAGAAATAGACAACGGTGACCAGGGACACTGTTAGGGTTGTTACTGCTAATTTTGACAGTTGTCTCTCGCTCTTTACCCTTTTGAGCGCGCATATAATTCGTGTGTTCAACGCAAAATACCTACATAAACACTCGTGGATCAGTCTTCATTCTGACAGCACACTGACTTCTCACGGCAGCGCTGTACCAGATTAATGAGACTCGAGCGAGACAGCTTTTTACGCAACTTTGTGGAACAACCCAAAACTTCTTTTCCGCTTCGCATAAGCTTGTGCAATATTTTTGGGAAATTAACTAATGTGTCAGTGTAACCGCACATGGAAGTCCACAGGCCTGTGGGCTACATCTTACCGAATAAAACAAAACGGATACTCAGCCATTCCCGCAAATGGTATGATTTTGATCAGCCGCCGATCTTGAGAAGGCCGGTAGGGCGTTGCTGGTGCCGCGTTGTCACCGCACAATTATAACAATTGGCCAGGTCGACTTTAATACCGGTGTCGGTGCTATCAGCCCTGCCGGCTTCAGAGAAGCGCGATTGAATACCTCGCAAGAGAAAAGTACAGTGTTCACCACCGATGCAAAACTGACACAATTCCTTAAAGTGCCGTGACGGAAAGCGCTTCTGTTGCGACATCAGAACTCTTGGCCGTCGCGACCGAATGCTTCTGTTGCGACGTCAGAATTGCTGTCGTAACGTCAGAGTCGCTGTCACGATAGAAAGCTCTTCTTCCGACTTCAGAACTCTTGTTGCGCGACCGAACTGTTCTGTTGCGACTTCAGAACTCTTGCTCTTCCTGTTGCGACATCAGAATTTCTGTCGTAACGTCAGAAATGTCTGTCAATTACAGAAACGTCAGGACCATCCATCGTACAACAGAAGTTTCTGTAGTTGCGACAGGAATTCCTTTTGTCTTTTTCAACTGGGCACTGCAGAAGCTTGTCGCCTCGCATAATTTCAGTGCACTTCCGTTGTCATCATTGTGACGATAGGTCAATAGGATAGGTTCCAATGCGATAGGTCCCAATGCGACGATAGGTTTCAGTCGTACAACAGTTCACTGTAGTACAACAGAAGTTTGTCGCATTACTTCAAGAACACTTCTGTTATGACAATTTGGGGCCTGTTGCAATGATAGGTTTCTGTCGTACAACAAATTTTCTGTAGTACAACAGAAGTTGGCCACATCACTTCAGGAACACTTCTGTTGTGGCATTTGGGGGCCTGTTGCCACAATAGGTTTCTGTAGTATTTCAACCGCTCTCTGTAGCACTAGAGAAGTTTGTCGGGTTACTTCAGGAACATTTCTTTTGGCACAACAGGCTGCCTGTTGTGATGACAAATTTTTCTGTAGTACTACAAAAATCTATTGTAGAGCTTCAGCTTTCTGTTGTAACAACAGATATACGACCGAGTGTACTTCTGTAGTCACAACAAGAAATGTCGCATCGCGTAATTTCAGTGCACTTCCGTTGTCATCATTGTGACGATAGGTCAATAGGATAGGTTCCAATGCGATAGGTCCCAATGCGACGATAGGTTTCAGTCGTACAACAGTTCTCTGTAGTACAACAGAAGTTTGTCGCATTACTTCAGGAACACTTCTGTTATGACAATTTGGGGCCTGTTGCAATGATAGGCTTCTATCGTACAACAAATTTTCTGTAGTACAACAGAAGTTGGCCACATTACTTCAGGAACACTTCTGTTGTGGCAATTGGGGGCCTGTTGCCACAATAGGTACATCAGAAAAGTCTGTCGCTCCATCAGGAATCTGTAGTTACTACAGAAAAATCCTGTTGTACAACCAAAATTTCTGTAGTACTGAAGGCAACCACTGTGTCTTTTTCAACTGGGATCTATTTTCAATGTGTTGGCTCGGCACCATCGAAACGCTTTCCACTTGAGTGTGCTCCCCGCCTCGTGTCTGCAGTTTAAATGAGAAAATATCTTGAATGTAAGCAATGTTATTCGTTCTGAAAGCAAACAAAAGTGACCTCCTATAAAGGAGCAGAGCATTTGATCAGGCTGCTCAGGCAACGCTGCGGGTCACGGCATGATGCTTGCGAGGGCGGTTACGTAAATCGGACGTGAGAAGAGTAGAATAAGAAATATTTGACCACAGTTTTTGTTTATAGGGCTCCTGTACTTGTTTCGGGCGGTTGTACTTGCTCGAGCCGCCTCCTCTCACATGGCGAGAGCAATTTTTCAATTACCGAACGGGAGCGCCTGGCGTTCGGGCAATTGCCAATTTCCGCCCCTACTTGTACGGCCGCTCTTAAAAACACTTCTTGGTGGGCTAGTTGGTAGCTGTTCATTATAAAATATGAAGACGCCAAATAAAACGACACACACCGACGCCCTGTCCCGTTCTCTTCTTTTGTGTGTGTCGGTTTACTTGGCGTCTTCATATTTAATAATGTACGGCTGCAGATTTTCTGTGGTTGCCAATCGCCACGCCTTGTGCTGGCTCCCCTCACTTAAAGACCCCACTGGTAGATTTGGTAGATGGGCTTGAAGGATATTGGCACGCGCTAGTTACGCTAGATGTCGAGGAAGAAGAAGTGTGTGTGGTAGCTGCTGCGAAAACGAACTGTAAACGGCCGTTCGCTTAGAACTGACTGACTGGCTTTTCCACTCGTGACAAACTGGTGGAGGTGCTGGGTACGCATCCATCGTATGCCTACGGGTCCTCAACCAGAAGCTACCGACGCCAGTACCTCGGGGACGGCAGAAATCTATCGAAGCAGCCGTCGCCTCCAAGGTCTTCCACCGCAATACAGCCCCCTGGCAAGCTCCGTGAGGAAGATGTCAACAACTACCGCAAGCCAAACCGAGGGGATCCCAAATGCTGCCGTACCATGCATTCTCAACGCGCCTCGCACGCCTAACCCGTTCCATGGCGACGCCTTTGAGGACGTTGAAGACTGGTTGGACCACTTCAACCGGGTCGCCGCCTTTAACGACTGGGACGATCGCCGTAAGTTGAAGAACGTCTACTTTTCCCTTTTAGACGCGGCGAGAGTATGGTACGAGAACCACGAAGCCTCATTTACCAGCTGGCAGGAGTTTTACCGACTGCTTTGCGAAGCCTTCTGCACTCCCGAAAGGAAAGAAAGAGCCGAACAGGCACTGTCTTCGAGGTTCCAAATGCCAAACGAAACCGTCGCCATGTTCGTCGAAGACATGACGCGATTGTTCCGTCGGGCCGATCCACTAATGCCAGAAGACAAGAAGGTGCGTCTGTTAATGCGAGGCGTAAAAGAACAGCTTTTCGCGGGCCTCGTGCGCAATCCTCCTACAACAGTCTCTCAGTTCGTTCGTGAGGCAACAGTCATGGAACGTATGCTTCGGCAGCGGCTCTCGCAGTATGAACGCCAGACCACCATGACTGCTGCATGCTCTCTCGTACCTGCAAATGATGACAGGGAGTCCCTTACCGAGCTAATACGACAAATCGTTCGAGAAGAACTGCAGAAGTCCTATGCATCAGCTCCGGCACCTCCCAGTGCCGCGGTTCTTACGGATGTCATTCGGGAAGAAATCGGCAAAGTGGTTCATCCTTCGCCACCAACACGACCCGAACCTCCCACGTTCTCGTACGCGGATGCTCTTCGGGCTTCCGCGCCGTCGACGGGCCGTTTTTCACAGCCGCCTGCTGGGATTTCTCGACGCTCCCCAAGTCCGATCCACCGCACGAATCCGCAAGCACCTTTTCATCCTGGTCCGCGGAAATCTACAGTATGGCGCGCCCCCGACAACAGTCCGTTGTGCTATCACTGCGGGGAGGCTGGTCACATGTATCGCGACTGCCAGTACCGACGGATTGGTCTGCGGGGATACCATCCGGACGCCCGTTGCCCGCGCTATGGCGAACGCCCGCACGACATCGAGCAATACTTAGAAAATAACCGGCTTCCTCCTGCCCAACAGCGAAGACAGTCACGGTCGCCTTCACCTCGTCGGTACGCGTCACCAAACCGTCCTCGACCCGCCTTTGATTCCGCTGGAGTCAACGGTGGAAGCCCGCGCCGGGGAAACTGAAAACGGCGACCTCCGGGGGTGAGGCCGCTGTCATGCGAACCGTCAAATATCCTCCGCCGACGCCATCCCCTCGCGACGTACCGCTGACGCCTTCATTCGAAACTGCAAAAAGAACTTCTGCTGCTATTACTGCTTCAATCGACGGTTATCCGGTAACTGCACTTGTCGATACGGGAGCTGACTACTCGGTTATGAGTGCCTCACTGGCCACTCGGCTACGCAAGGTGCTGACAGCGTGGGACGGCCCACATCTGATTACGGCCGGAGGACACCTCGTGTCACCCATTGGACGATGCACCGCCAGACTTGCAATTTCTACTTCGACTTTCGTAGCGTCTTTCCTTGTGCTGCCCAAGTGTTCTCGGCTAGTCATACTGGGCATGGATTTTCTCCAGGAGTATGGGGCGATCATTAACCTTCGTGACTTGTTCGTGACTTTTTCTAACTACGTTTCTTCGGATTCGAGTGTGGAGGATGAACATCACCGCGCGGCTTTACGCGTGGTCGATGACTGCGTGACGTTACCGCCTCGAAGTAGCATCTTCGTCCTCGTTGAATGCCCCCAAGAACAACTAGGAATAGGCATTGCCGAAGGTAACCTCACCATATTGCTGGATCGCGAAGTCGGCGTCGCACGAGGTCTCGTAGAGCTCCAACATAGGCAAACCACGATTCTAGTTACCAACTTCAGTGGCGAATACAAGCACTTTGCGAGGCATACCACCATGGCCTACTTTGAAACTGTGGCCGATTCCAACGCCTGTGCTTCGGTAACGACAATCTCGATTCCGGAACCCAGCGATGTGGACTTGACCAGTCACGTCAACGTCAACCCACAGCTAGACCAAAATGAGAAGCAGAGGCTCCTCACTCTGCTATCGTCATTTAGCGACTGTTTCGCCACCACGTCGAAGGTCAAACAGACTCCTTTAATCAAACACAGAATCATCACTGAACCGACCGTCCAACCTGTTCGCCAACACGCTTATCGCGTGTCGCAAAGAGAACAGGATGCTATTCGTCATCAAGTTAAACAAATGCTCGACGATGATGTCATTCAACCATCGACAAGTCCTTGGTCTTCACCTGTTGTATTAGTTAAAAAGAAAGACGGTTCACTACGATTCTGTGTCGATTACCGCAAACTGAACAAGGTCACGAAAAAAGACGTTTACCCACTTCCTCGAATTGACGACTCCTTGGATCGCCTGCGACATGCCCGTTACTTTTCTTCAATGGATCTGCGTAGTGCGTACTGGCAAATTGAAGTTGACGAACGGGACCAGGAAAAAACGGCGTTTATAACACCCGACGGTCTCTATCAATTTAAGCTCCTCCCTTTTGGATTGTGTTCCGCTCCGGCCACATTTCAACGCATGATGGACACAGTTTTATCTGACCTCAAGTGGAACTCGTGTTTAGTCTACTTAGACGATGTAGTTGTTTTTTCCACCACGTTTGACCAACACATCCAGCGGCTTGAGGCGGTTCTTCAAGCTATCCGCACCGCCGGCCTCTCCCTGAAGCCCGAAAAATGTCACTTTGGCTACGAGGAGCTCAAATTTCTAGGTCATATTGTCAGCAGCACCGGTGTGCGCCCTGACCCTGACAAAGCCATGGCAGTCGCTCTGTTCCCGATACCGAAGACAAAACACGATGTCCGCCGATTTTTAGGGCTTTGCGCGTATTACCGCCGTTTTGTACCCAATTTTTGTGAAATTGCCGAACCTTTGCAACGACTCATCAAGAACGACGTCACATTTGTTTGGGGCCCGGCACAATCCGACGCCTTCCACGACCTTCAGCAACGTCTACAGACACCACCGATCCTTGGTCACTTTGACACCGAGGCTGACACAGAAGTGCATACTGATGCTAGTAACGTTGGTCTCGGAGCGACACTCGTACAGTTTCAAGCTGGTGTTGAGCGCGTTATTGCGTATGCCAGCCGAACCTTGTCTGCTGCTGAAACAAACTACTCAGCAACTGAAAAAGAATGTCTGGCAGTCATATGGGCTATCCAGAAGTTCCGCCCATACCTGTACGGACGCCCCTTCCGTGTCGTCAGCGACCACCACTCTCTCTGCTGGCTGTCGAATCTCAAAGATCCTTCAGGCCGTCTCGCAAGATGGAGCCTTCGGTTGCAGGAATTTGATGTGACCATCGTCTATAAGTCTGGCCAGCAACACACTGACGCCGACTGTCTCTCCCGCGCCCCCGTCGAACCCGCACCACTAGATACTGACGACGATTCGGGATTTCTTTGTACTCTTCCGTCTTTAAACCTTGCTCAACAGCAACGCCAAGATTCCGAGCTCCAGCCCTTGATTGAATACCTTGAAGGAAGCCGCCCACAACCCCCACGGCAGTTCGCGCGTCACTTGTCATCTTTCTGCCTACGTGGCGGCATCCTATACAAGCGGAACTTTCACCCTACGGCAACCGCTTTCCTGCTCGTTGTTCCCGCTACTCTCCGCGACGACGTTATACGTGCATGCCACGACGAACCAACGTCCGGGCATCTTGGTTTCACGCGTACTCTCGCGCGGATCAAGCAGAAGTACTATTGGCGAAAACTCGCCAAAACCGTGAAGCAGTACGTCAGAAGTTGTCGAGATTGCCAGCGTCGCAAAGTTCCACCACTGAAACCAGCCGGTCTGCTTCAGCCTGTCCGGCCTCCTTGCTCACCTTTTGAACAAGTCGGGATGGATTTACTCGGCCCATTTCCCAAGTCTTCGGCTGATAACCGCTGGATCGTCGTCGCCACCGATTACCTCACTCGATACTGCGAAACACAAGCCGTTCAGCGAGCTACTGCTTCAGATGTTGCTAACTTCTTCATCAAAAATATCGTCCTTCGACATGGTGCTCCCGCTGTCGTCATCACAGACCGTGGTACGGCCTTCACTGCCCAGTTGGTCCGAGATATCCTGCAGCTGAGCGGGACAACGCACCGTACGGCAACTGCGTATCACCCGCAGACTAACGGTTTAACTGAGCGTCTCAACAAAACGATTGCGGATATGCTTTCCATGTATGTTGCCACGGACCATAAAAATTGGGACGAACTGCTCCCGTATGTGACATTCGCGTACAACACTGCCCTACAAGAAACCACCGGGTTTCCTCCTTTTCGTCTGGTCTACGGACGCGACGTCACCACTATGCTCGACGTGATGCTCCTACCAACTTCGTCGCAACCTACCGCACCAGATACAGACGCCATTGTTCAGCGTGCCGAAGCAGCGCGGCACCTTGCGCGGCAACGAATTCTATCCCGACAAAGTCAAGATGCTCGTCGATACAACATATGCCATCGAGACGTCACATACAACCCGGGAGATCTTGTATGGGTTTGGACCCCTATACGTCAAAGAGGCCGGTCAGAAAAATTATTGCGCCGATACTTTGGACCATACATAGTTTTGCGTCGTCTAAGTCCTGTCAACTACGAAGTTATTCCAGCCGACAGTTCGCACCACTCCCGTAGACCACGTTCCTCTGACATTGTTCACGTTACCCGGATGAAGCCCTACCATTCGCGCTGACTCTCATTCACAAACTTTGTGATGCGGCCCCTGTCGTCTCGTCCGTTGTCTTTCTCATTTCTTTTATTTTTTTCCTTGTGGCATTTAACATCTCCCCAACTTTATTTATTTATTTATTTATTTGTTGTTGTTTTTTTTTTTTTTGGAGGGAGGGGTAATGGCACGCGCTAGTTACGCTAGATGTCGAGGAAGAAGAAGTGTGTGTGGTAGCTGCTGCGAAAACGAACTGTAAACGGCCGTTCGCTTAGAACTGACTGACTGGCTTTTCCACTCGTGACAATATTAACGCCATAGCGTTAAGGAGCCCGTGTCTCAGAAAATCCGGTGTCGGCGTCGGACGTCGCTTACGCAAACATATTTTTGAACCATGCATACCCAGGCCCTCCATGTGAAGCAAAATGTTTGCTGAAATAATTGAATTTCTCAAGCTAATATCCATGGGAAAATCGTAAACTACGACTTGCACACAACCTAGATATGATAGCTCTCGGATAGTAATTTCACTATGCGAGAAAGAATAATTGTGTTACCGGAAAGCAATCCACGGACTGGCCGCAGCGTCCGCCATTTACGCGCACCGGCGCGCGAGGGCCTCGGGGGCCCCGGTGCCGCGCACCTGGTTCCTTCGAATACCTCCTGCTGGCACTCGCCTCCACATTCTTAATGCTTCCCTTGCCTATACTGGCGATACTGGCATTTTGAGGATTTAAATACTGTGGGTATCGACTTTCGCTAGAAGGCACGTCCTCTGAACGCTTCGGTGTTTGCAGTAGAAAAATCTAAGTGCAACACATACCAAGAAAGAGGGCCAAGAAGGCAGTGTGCGCGGAAGACGAGGAGAAGGATGAGAATGGAGAAGAAATCGAACCAATCAACAGACACTGTGATGTCGATGATAGGCTGAAGAAAATGCAGGATTGCCAGCATGAGCTTGCGAAAGCGGTCAAAGAGCAGAAAAATGAGCTAAATATAGAGCGTGATGCACGCGAGGCAGTGGAAACAAGATTTGAGGCAGCCGAGAAAAAGCTGCACAAGGCGGTCGTAGTGATCGAAAAAGGTCGTGACAATAGAACGCAGTCTCCCGACGTGACAGGAAAGAGCGTGTCAACAAAGTACATGGAATGCGCACAACGTGGTGAGGAGGTAACGGGAAAGAGCTGCGCCTTGCTTGATGTGGCCACAAAGGAGAAGCAGGAACGCAGTGGTCAACGGTCCTTGTCAAGTTCAAGTCACACGGAAAAGGATAAAAAAGGGAAGCTGGTAGAGGCCACGGTACTAGGAGAGAGTGAAAGGTTGATTATCTCTGGCGACTGAAACTCCGCTAGGTGCTCAGAAGCAATTGTAGGGAGGGTGAAAGCCGATAAAAGAGTAGTGGTACAGACATTTCCAGTGCGGACACTGGGCTCTTTCATGGGGCGAGCAAAAGAAAAGGTCGCGGAAAATGCCCACGGACGCAACCTTGCCGTAGCAGCAAGTGGGTTAAATCACGTCCTAAACAAAAAAGCGACAGCACTAGCCCAGCGCTCGGCAAAGGGCGTAGACGACTTGCGCAAGCTTTTCCCTCAAGTGCAGGTCGCAGTGTGCAGTGCTGGAGGTGACTGTTCATGACAGCAGCATACAAAAAGCCGTAGTAGCTGCTGCTCATCATCATCATAATCATCATCATCATCAGCCTGGCTAAGTCCACTGCAGGTCAAAGGCATCTCCCATACTTCTCCAACTACCCCGGTCATGTACTAATTGTAGGCATTTTGTCCCTGCAAACTTCTTAATCTCATCAGCCTACCTAACTTTCTGCAGCCCCGTGCTACGCTTCCATTGTAATCGAGTCCGTAACCCTTCATCACCATCAGTTATCTTCCCTCCTCAATAGAGGTCCTGCCCATGCCCATTTCTTTTTCTTGATTTCAGCTAAAATGTCATTAACTCGCGTTTCTTCCCTCACCCAATCTGGTCTTTTCTTATCCCTTAACGTTACACCCATCATTCTTTTTCTATAGTGGCTTCTAATGAGACTATAAGGATAATGAGCTGAGAGAAAGGTTTTGAGGTTCTCGGAGTGAACAGGCAAGTGAGAAGGTGTGGTGGTTTTTAACGAGACGGGATCCACTTAAATTAAAGGCTTGGAAGAGAAGTGGCTGGCGTCTTGCTGGTCGCCCGGTTGCTTTTTAGGGAGCCCACGGGCGCTAAGGAGGCCAGCGTAGGAACTAATGAAGAAGGTCCCTTAGGGGAACTTCAGAACAGCATCGCGGTCAATAAGAGATAAGAGGGGGAAACAAAAAAGACAGCGCACCATGAAATGAGCTACATAAACATGCAGGGCAGTAGAAGAAAGGAAAATGGGTAGGGATTGAAGAGCAGTTGAATGGCGAACAAATAGAGAACAGGTATGCGGTTACAGAAACGCACCTTAGAGACTCAGAATAGCCGCCAGTGATTGAGAAGTATGTTTGGGAAGGGTGCAACAGAACTAAATCGGAAAGAAAGGGAGGGGGTGTCGGAATGCTCATCGATCAGGGAGCCTAATGTAAAAGAGCAAATTCAAAATGTCAAGAGCATCTTTGTTTATCAAGTACAATGAGGGGAAATAAAACTTGGCTTTGCTTAGCTTATTTGTGGACCAGAAATAATTGCACAGAGAAAAGTCAAGGGTTAGGGGAATGCCTACGCGCTGATATTAAGAGTTTCGGCAACCACGCAAAAATTATCGTATTAGTTGACATTAATGCCCACATATAGGATCTAGATGGCTTCACCCACAAAAAACAACAACGGGAAGTGAATGCTAGATCTTTGTGAGGAACATAACCTCGTTATCGCGAATACAGGCCCTAAGTGTGACGGGCAGACGACGTGGGAAGTGGGAGACCGGCAATCGTTCATTGATTACTGCGTGATGACAGAAGGAATTCATGATAATTTGAGAGAAATGGTGATTGATGAGGAAGGGTATAGCAGTATAGGGAGCGACCATAAACGCATCATCTGGGAAATGGGATATGTAGTTGGGAAGCAGAGCAACAATCACAAAATGGCCAGTACAAATTTGAACGCTTAGCCAATAACAAATAATAGTGACAAGAGTCGAGGAAGAACTTGGCAAATCTCCAAGTGAAAAGTGGGAATATAGTGAGCTTCTAGGTGAAATAAAGACAGAAATACGTAAAGAGAAGCAACATCCGCTTGTCGGAAAGGAAAAAAAGAAACCGCGAAGCTAGTGGGACAGGAAGATACGAGAAGCTATCGCCGAATGACAGAAAGCATTCCGAGAGCATAGGCAGGCTGAAAAAAGGAAACGCGCAGTTTCCACAAGATAAAGTAGCCAGAAACTGGGAAATACACCGGGAGAAAAATATACGCTTCAAATACTGGTTCAAGCAAAGATAAACCCTGAATGTGAACGTTGCTTGTCAGAAACACGTGAGAAATAGAAGGCCGCCCCTAGAATATTCTGGGACCCCATAAAATTATTAGGCAGGTTGTTTGGAACAAGAAAACTACATATCCTAGACCAAGATGGAAGCAAACTGGAAGGGCACGCGGCGTTCGATTACATCCGAAAAATAACAAGCGAATCTTCCCAAGGCAGTGACGAGGTTGTAGTTTAGGACAAAAGGAGCATTAAGGAGAACGAGATGGAAAAGGAGCTGGTGCTGACAAACTTCAACTGGAATAAAGCCGACGAAAAAACACCTACGCGTTCCCTATAGGCTGAATAACGAACTCGGACGGAAAAGTAAGAAAGCTCATTTGATAGCAGTACAAAAGTCTAAAAGCCAGACAAATACTTTACAGTAGGCGGGAAAGCAGAATTAATTTTTTTATAAAGTTAAAGGGGAAAAAGAATTCACTCGTATAGGCCATTGACCATTACATCGGTAATATAGAAGTTAACAACACAGGCAATTAAGTTAAAGCTGCAAGAATGGGCCGAGAATTATGACATTCTCGAATAAATTCACAAGGGATGTTAAGTTATTTGTCCTTTCTGAGTGTATTGAAATATCAAGGGTAGAAAAGAGACCGTTATATGGGGCGTTTTTAGGCATTACAGGAGCGTATGACAACGTAGGCTGCACCATTTTGTGGGATATTCTGGAAAGGGAAGGCTTAGGCGACGGTTGTCTGCAGATTTTGAGAGAGATTTACTTAGAAAATTCCGTTCGCGTGGAATGAGACGGGTTGAAGAGCGAGGTGAATGTTTATTTCAACAAGGCACTGAGGCAGAGATGCCCTTTATCACCACTGCTGTTTATGATGTACAAGGTGAAGAAGGAAAGAGCGCCAAAAGGTAGTAATATCGGGTTTAATATCTCTCATACAAACAGGCGGGAGCAGTAGTAGAGCAGCAGCTTCTACGCTTGTTTTATGCGGACGACATTGTGCTGTTTGCTAACAAGCAAAGTGATATGCAACGCCTGGTTAATATCTGTGGACAGGAAGCCGAATTAGTTAGGTCTAAAATTTAGCGTTAAGAAATCAGGTCTTATGCTATTAAATGAAAACAGCGAACAGAGAGTGACAATACCGGAACAGGAAATACCTCGTTGAAAAGAATATAAATACCTCTGTATATGGATAAACGAAGGCAATGGATATATAGAAACACAGGAAATATCAATGGCAGTAAAGGGAAAAGAAATGTGGCCATTATAAAACACAGGGCGCTATGGAGGTATAATATGTTCTAGGTGCTCCGTGGTATGTGGAAAGGTGTATTGGTCCAATGACTTGTTTTGGAAAAGCACCCGCCGTGGTTGCTCAGTGGCTATGGTGTTAGGCTGCTGAGCACGAGGTCGCGGGATCGAATCCCGGCCACGGCGGCCGCATTTCGATGGGGGCGAAATGCGAAAACACCCGTGTACTTAGATTTAGGTGCACGTTAAAGAACCCCAGGTGGTCGAAATTTCCGGAGTCCTCCACTACGGCGTGCCTCATAATCAGAAAGTGGTTTTGGCACGTAAAACCCCATAATTTATATTTTTTTGTTTTGGAAAAGCGGCTGTTTGCTTGAAATCAGGGCTACAATCAGGACTCGATGGCAACCAAAGGCCAGTAGGACCCCTCGCATTGGGTGTTCAGGGAAGGCCACAAATGAATATGTGCATGGTGATATCGGCTAGACAAGTTTTGAAGTGAGGGAAGCTCGCAGTAAAATCAATAATGAAGAACGACTGAGGAATATGGAAGAAAGTACATCGGCTGGGAGAGTGTTCATGTATTTCTACAGGAATAACAATAATTCACAGTGGAGGAAAAGAACAAGGAAGTTTACCAGAAAGCATGTGACCTGTATAGTGAGCCACACGGCTACAGAAATTGTTTTTAGGCGCCAATTATATAATGCAGACAACCGAATTAAATGCGTGGGAAGGCGCACAGGCGACAGTGCGCCTGTGCATTTCTTTTATTCCTTTGTCCGCGTCTTATTTTTTGCGCGTAAAAATAATTTCTAAAAGCCATGTACCAAATTTCCCGGCAGAAGACGTTACTAAAGACCGCAACAAAGAACGTCAAGCGCAAAGTCAGAGAGGCTGAGATAATCTCATGGGTGGCGGTAATGGAACAGAAACCTGGCATGAGTAATTAAGAGCAAAAATGAAATCAAGAAAGAATCTTTAATGATAATTCAAAGGGAAGTCCATTACTTTTCGAAGCGAGATCAGGATGTCTTAGAACATGCAGTAATAAAGCCAGATATAAGAAGGAAGAAGAAGAAGCACACACGCGCTGCGATAAAGCTAGGGAAGCAATGGAGCATGTTGAATTAGAATGTGAAAATATCTGCCCAGTTATTGATCTAGACATTACCGGCCCTCTTGAAGCCCTTGCGTTCAGCGAGAGCAGCGGGAAAATAAACATTTCCGCAACACAGATTAGCAGGAGGGGATTGGAAGATTGGTAGAAGAAAAGCACGGAATCGACAAATAACGGAGGCGTCCAAAACAAACTTGACAATAGGAGTTAAGAAACTTTGGTGAAGGAAATTATTCGTGTTTTTCTTCCTTGTCTTTCTGTCTTCTTTAACAAAGGTTGAACATTAGGCAATAATAATACAAGAGCTTAGCGGCGCAGCGCGCCACCCCATTCCAAAGGGCACACTAATAACATGCATCCATCCATCCATCTATTCTCGGCTTACGCAAGATGCCGCATTTCTGGCCGAAAGCCCACCTTCGTGCATAGTGTTCGCGTCAAGCGTTTCGCGGTAAACAATATTGTTACATACGCTCCAGTTGCCGGGAAGCGTGAGCAGCTGTCAGAGATCTTTCGAAGCCTTTCAAGACGAAGCTTAAACGTCCTCCAATTTTTTCATTTGCTTTTCAAGTAGTCAGACCGCCGAGCGGATGCCGACTGCCTCTCCCGTCATCATGTCGACCGCCTTAGTATGATGTGCACGATAATGACTCTACCGTCCTGGCCATTTCCCAATTGCACGGCACCTGCACTGAACAGCGTGACGACTGCTTACGTGTTCTCATCAATCGTCGAATTTCAGCACACTCGGAGCTCACACTGCGCATGTTCGTGCTTTGCGACGACGTTCTCTAACATCGGAGCATACGCCCATGAAGGACCAGAATTTTTGCTCGTTGTAGCATGCCATCTCCAAAAATCAGTTCTTGAGCATCACGACGCCCCTACTGCAGGCATCCTCGGCTTTTCAAGTGGTTACAACTGTGGCCTGCGCCGCTTCTACTGGCCAGCCGGGTACCGCTCTGGGCACCACTCCGTTGCAGCCTGTGAAATCTCTCAGCGTCGCAAAAAACGTGTTGGGCAGTCGGCTGGGTGCCTTCACCCCCTCGATGTGATCTCACAACCATTCTTTCTCGTCCGTCTCGACTTTCTCGGGCCTTTTCCACCGTTGAAATTTAACAATAAGTGGGTTGTTCTCACGATTGATTACACGACCCGGTATGCGATCATGCGAACTTTGCGGACAAGCTGTGCAACTGAGGTGGCAGAGTTCTTCTTACGCGACGTCATCCTCCATAACGGCGCGCCCCGACAGCTCCTCACTCATTGCGCCCGTACCTTCTTGTATCGAGTAGTTGCAGACCTAGTTCACTCTTGTTCTGCTGAGCACAAGCTTTCCACCGCCTTCCACCCGCAGACAAACAGACTGGCGAAGACTGGCGAAACGGCGAAGTGGCTCAATCGTACGTTGACAGAAATATTGTCGATCAGCGTTTCTGACGGCCATGGTGATTGGGGCAGCACGTCATCATTCGTCATGTTCGCCTATAATACGTCTCTTCACGATACCACCCTTTTACCTTCTGTTAGGCCGCCACCCTCCTTTGCCCTTTGACACAGTGCTTGTTTCCTCGACGAACACTCCCACTGAGTCTGCTCAAGACGTCTTCGCTCGGGCTCACACGGCACGCGAGATTGCCAGCGCCCCGCTCACTCAGCCTCAGGCAGTGCAGAAGATCCGGTATGACAGGCGACATCGAGACGTTCCATTCCCTCTGGCTCCTTGGTCCTCCTATGGACAACACTATGTCGCCATGTCGGCTTGTCTCAAAAACTGCGGCCGCACTACACAGGGCCCTACACGATATTATGTTAGCTTGGCGATGTGAAGTACGCGATCGCCCCCTGCACTCTTGTGTACCTACGGACGTTGTACATGTGTGCGCGGTGGTTCCTTACCTTGTCCTGAATCCCCCTGTCCTATACTTGGCTGCAAGACAGCACCTTTACTGGCGGGGGTTATGTTACGGCGAAACCAATAGTGGTGCAAGTCAGAAGAACAAGATTTGGCGTGTAAAGGTGCAATCGGTCTCGACAGCCGTCCTCTTTCTGCATGGTTGCCTCTCTTGTAAATATTGTATACAACATATATATATATATATATATATATATATATATATATATATATATATATATATATATATATATGGTGTACTGAAGAAGAACGAGCAGCAGGCACTGCTTCAAAAAGACGACGACAACGAGTGGCTGGAAGCCTTGCGCCTGTGTTGCCGAAGCTCTGTCCTCTCGCTGCGGTGCTCTGCTACCTGATCGTTTTCTCAAGTGAACTATAACGCCTCTTGACATTTGGTAGACGTGCTGTGTCCTTCCCAAATCTGGAACTCCGCAGCCAGACGCTCCCTACCGTTTCTGCCATGCCTCAGGACGGCGCGCAGCCCGATACTCCCTTCGCATCGCCTCTCATCTGCTCCGGTGCTCTACGCCAACGAGATCCTCCGGTCTTCAGCGGCAACGACGACCATGACGTGGAGGATTGCCTCTCGTCATACGATCGCGTGAGTGGGTATAACAAATGGGATGACAAAGCTAAACAGACTAACGCCATCTTCTATCTCTCTGGAGTCGCTAATCTCTGGTTCAGGAATCATGAATCCAACCTTTCCACCTGGACAGCATATACCGATTATTTCAAAGAAGTCTTCGGTCGCCCTGCTGCGCGCAAGCTTCATGCAGAGCAACGTTTGCGTGGTCGCCATCAGCAAAAGGGTGAAAACTTCACCAGCTATATTGAGGACGTAGTTGTCGTTTGCGGGCGCAATAATCCCGCCATGCCCGACTCTGAAAATATCAAGAATGTCACGAAGGACATAGAGGATGACGCTTTCCAAATGATCTTGGCGAAAAATCCTCAAACGATTGAAGAGGTGATTACACTGTGCCAGAGCGACGTTGAGCTCCGCAAACAACGCCTTACTACGCGCCGAGCTGCCGCGCCCGACGACACGATTTCGGCTTTTACCGATAGTTCCAGTACTGCTCCCGCGCACTCATCGTTCCTCGACCAAATGAAGAAATTCGTTCGCGAAGAAGTCGCGCCAGCTGTCACTGCTGCCTGCTACCCAGTCGTCTGAGCCCTCTTTGTCCCCGGAACTCCGACGCGTCATACATGAACAAGTGAGTGGCGCACTACCTCTCGCTAATCAGTCACCTTCAGCCCCGGTTCCGCTCACGTACGCTGCCGTCGTCGCCAGGCCAAGACCACCGCCTGATGTTGCGTACTACACCCCCACAAGCGGCTTCGACGCCTCGCCTTCTCCAGCTGCGAACTACTTGCCCAGAAGTGGCTTCTGCGCGCCTCCGCAGGCCCTACGCCCACCTCAGAACTGTGCACCGCTACCTAGGACTCCTGTTGATTATCCGTGGCGTACCCAAGACAACCGGCCGATCTCCTTCACGTGTACCTTCGCTGGCCATGTGGCACGGTTCTGCCACCGGCGGGGTTGGTATCCTACTGATACTTCGAGATTTCGAGGCAATGCTCCTGACTTCCAGTCCCGATATTTGCCACCCGTTCCGCACTTCGCTCCTTCATCTCCTGTTCCCCAAATCTTCAACACTCGTCGGTCTCCATCTGCCTCTCGATGCTCCGTCTCCCCCATCGCCCGCCGCCCTCGACCTGTGGAGCAAAACTAAAAGGCGCAGTTCCGAAGGTAAGAACTGCGATCTCTTCCAACCCTTCAAGCCCTCGTTTATTCCCTACGCACTACATTGAAGTTTTCACCGAAGGGGTCGCCGTTCATGCGCTTGTCCACACGGGTGCCGCAGTGTCCGTGATTGCCGACCAGCTTCGCGGTACGCTCCGAAAAGTCGCGACGCCGTTTTCTGTCATTTCGCTACGCACAGAAAGCGGAGCACTTAGGATTATATACCGTCCTTGTCGCCATACAAGACAGTTCGCACCACATTGAGTTTGTTCTGCTCCGCTGCTCTCATACCATCATTCTAGGATGGGACTTCCTCTCATTTCATAGCGCTGTTATTGATTGTGCCAGTGCAGAACTTGCGCTGACTCCATTTTGCGGCAGTACTGGAGATTTGCCTCCACCTTCTGCTCGAGTGCTCGTCGCCACCGACACTGATATCCCTCCTTTCTCTTTCGCCGTTGTACCTGTTTGCTGTGCTGATTTCTAAGATTCCAAAATTAGTTTTACGCCATCTCAACTTGCTGCACGCCGTCATCCCTTCTTGCTTCCCTTTGCCCTCCTTCCCTTTCGCCAGGGCTCCAGCGCACTTTACGTTTCGAATCCGATTTCGTGCCCATGAAGCTTAGTTCATGGCGAGTGCCTCGGTTTCACTGATGAATTTGACACGAGCTCTGTGTACGATGTGTCTGATGACTCGACTCCTCTTCACGCTGAAGCGTGAAGAGGACCCCCTGTCTCTGCGCCTGCGCCTACGTGTGACCGAACGTTTGCTCCATTTATTGATCTTAACGTCACTCCGAGTGAGCGCACGCAGATAATCGACCCCCTTAACCGATTTCGCACTTCTTCCGACCTCCAGAAACAATGTTTAGGACGTACCTCCGCAGTCGTTCATTACATCAACGCCGGCAGCCACGCACCTCTACGCCAACGTCCATACTGTGTGTCCGCGACGGAGCGCCGTCTCATTGATGAGCACGTTGGAGACATGCTCCGACGCGGCGTGATACAGCCATCACACAGCCATTTGGGCTCTCCGGTAGTGCTAGTCAAAAAGAAAGATGAGACTATTCGTTTTTGTGTGGACCATCGACGACTGAACAAGATAACCCGGACAGATGTCTACCTCTTCCCCGTATCGACGACGCACTCGACTGCCTCCAAGGCGCTTAATTCTTTTCGTCCTTAGACTCTTTTCTTAGATCCTTAGACTTAATACTTTTCGTCCTTAGATTGGCAGGTCCCGGTGGCTGACGAAAGCTGCCCGACAACAGCATTTGTTACGCCTGACGGCTTATATGAATTTACTGCAATGCCCTTTGGCCTCTGTAATGTGCCTGCAACGTTTAGAAGAATGATGATTAACATCCTCCAGGGCCTGAAATGGCAGACATGCCTTTGTTATCTCGATGGCATTGTCATCCTTTCCCTGGACTTTTCTTCTCACCTGTTCCCACTCAAACGCGTGCTCACTTGCCTTGTCGACGCTGGACTCCAGCTCAACTTAAAAAAGTGTCGCTTGGCCACCCGGCAGCTAGCCATCCTTGGCCACCTTTTTTCGAAAGATGGTGTGCGCCGAGTTCTAACCAAACTCCAAGCCGTTGCCGAATTCCCGCGAACAAAAACCACAAAAGAACTCTGCAGCTTCATCGGATTATGGTCCTATTTTTGTCGTTTCATCCGCAACTTCGCCACCTTAATAGCGCCTTTGACGCAGCTTCACGCGGGTAACGACGACCTCATGCCCTGGGCGCCAGTTTGCGATGGCGCATTCACGACGCAGCGTCGTCTTCTAAGCTCACCTCCCATACTCCTACATTTTAACCCAAGCGCATCGACAGAAACACACAGGGATGCCAGTGGCGTCGGCACTGACGCTGTTCTTGCACAACGAAAGATGGCTTCGATGAATGCGTTGTTGCCTTCGCTAGCCGCACACTCACGAAAGCGGAAGCAAACTATTCCGTTACAGAAAAAAAATGCCTGGCTATCATTTGGGCCATAACTAAGTTACGTCCTTACCTGTACGGACGCCCGACCGACGTCATCACGGACCACCATGCACTGTGCTGGCTGTCATCCTTGAAATATCCTTCAGGTCACCTGGTTGGATGGGTGCTTCACCTCTAAGATAATGCTATTCGAGTGCTGTACCGCTCTGGCCGTAAACATTCCGACGCGGATGCCTTGTCCCGCTCCCCAGTGTCAGGCCAGCCCAATCATCACAAAGTACGAATATTCGAGTCCTCCCTCACTGCCACGGATATGTTTTCAGAGCAGCAGAAGGATCCATGGATTGTTGCTATGCTGGCTTTTCTGTCAGTTCCGGCCAGCGCCTTCTACTGGCCGTAAATTGCGTCGCCAAGCACACCACTTTGCTGTTCGTGACAGGTTCCTATACCGCCGTAACTACCTCTGGGACTGGCGCAAATGGTTACTCGTGGTTCCTCGGCATCTACGTTCGGATATATGTGCAGCGTTTCACGATGACCAGCAATGCGCACATGCAGGAGTACTAAAAACGTACACACGCCTGCGAATTCGTTTTTACTGGCGCGGGATGCACCTATTCGTCCGCCAATATGTCCACTCCTGCCTCGCTTGCCAATGTCGCAAGAATACCCCTTATGCCTTAGCTGCTCCATTGCAACCAATACCTTATCCAGGACGGGCCTTTTACTGGGTCAGAGTTGATCTTTATGGGCCCCTTCCGTGTACTTTAGATGGAAACCGCTGGGCGATAGTGGTAATTGACCATCTCACACGCTACGCCGAAACTTCGCCTCTGCCCAACGCATCTGCGCGGGATGTTGCTTGGTTCCTTCTGCGTAGCATCATACTTTACCATGGAGCCGCCAGAGAGTTGCGGAGCAACAGACCTATGTTGTAGAAGCTCTGCTCAAGGAATATAACATAATTCTTCGTACCACTGCTTCATACCAGCCGCAAACTATTGGCATCACTGAGTGCTTTATCCGCACTCTTGGCGTTATGTTAGCCATATACGCGCATCTGACCAAACCAATTGGGACCGAATTCTACCCTTCGTGACGTACGCTTATAATACCGCCACAAAGGCCACTACAGGATTTTCCCCGTTCTTTCTTCTTTACGGACGCGAGCCTTCCTGCACAATGGACACCATCATTCCTTATCGCCCTGACACAACGGAGTCTACTACCCTGTCCGAGGCTGCTGCACACGCGGAAGAGTGCCAGAAGCTCGCCCGCACATTTGCTTCGGAAGATCAGCAGCGAAAGAAGCACCTTCGGGATATTCCCTCTTCTGCAGCACCCTATGCCCCTAAATCAGTAGTCTGGCTTTTGGTGCCCGCTAGCAGCCCTCGACTTTCACCCAAGCTTGTGTCCAAGCACCAGGGTCCCTACCGTAACGTCAGTCAAACGACTCCTGTGAACTATTTGGTAGAACCCCTTGAGCCACCTTCCGATAAGCGCTGCCGAGCGCGCGAAATCGTGCATGTTCAGCGGCTGAAGGCGTACTTTGATCCACCTGTGCTATCCCTCCCGTAGGTTGCCGATATGGCTCCTCTTCCCCGGGGAGGCGATTGTACTGGAGGAAAACGAGCAGCAGGCACTGCTTCGAAAAGACGACAACAACGAGTGGCTGGAAGTTTAGCGCCTGTATTGCCGAAGCAACATAGTGGGCCAGCAGTTTTTTACATAATCCGCGTTTCCTGGTTGGTTTCCAGAGCAACACTAAGTCACCAGGGTTATATATAACGTCTCGGCGTCGGCGGTCGCAGCGTGCCTTCGAGCGGTCTTGTGAAACAAGAGTGCGTAAAGAAGCAAGTCGTCGGGCTTCTTCAGCAAGACTGACGGTCTCTGATAGACAAAGGTTATCGTGGCTAGAAAACGGGAAGATAGTGTCTAGTATATAACGAGGCGGGCGAGCGTAAAGAAGAAAGAAGGGACTGTAGCGCGTAACTTCATGCTTTGAGGTGTTAAATGCGTACGTAATTAAAGGTAGCACGCTCCCCCAGTTGTTATGATCTGACGCGACATACATGGACAGCATGTTAGTAAGAGTTCTGTTCGCGCGTTCCGTAAGGCCATTTGTTTGGGGATGATACGGGGTGGAATGTCGAAACCTTGAAGCACATAGACGAAGCATCTCTTCACCCACTTTTCCCGCAAACGAGCGTGGTTCCATGTAGTGCTGCAAAGGTCCAACTGGCGCTGACCTTTGAGCAGGTAAAACTAGAACTGGCATTTGTCCACCTCCGCCCTGAGCCATAAGGAAAGTCGTTCGCAAGAGACCGGCAAGACGACGGCTCCGGCGAAGTTCTAGATGTTGCGACTCCGTGGTACGTCTTGTCGTACCCAGCACCTCCACCACTCTGTTACGCCCACAAAATCCGTCACTTTGAAGCCGGGTAGCGTTAGATGCATGGCCTTGATCAGCTGAGCGCCTGTCGAGATTCAGCTAGCCAGCCACCCGTCGTCTTCTTCGTTCACAACTCTTCGGTGCCCCCGCATACTGTTTGTTGCGGCGTGAACCCACTACGCTTGTAAGAGCGTCACAATATATATATATATATATATATATATATATATATATATAACGAGAAGAAGGGGGGTTAACCGAGGGGCCCGATTTTTATTAGTCATGTCATAAGAAGCCAACGAACACTGACACCAAGGACCACATAGGGGAAATTACTTGTGCTTAATGAATGAAATAAAGAAACGATAAATTAATGGAAATTAAAGTGGCTAAAAAAACAAGTTGCCGCAGGTGGGAACCGAACCCACAACCTTCGCATTTCGCGTGCGTTGCTCTACCAATTGAGCTACCGCGGCGACGTTTTCCCATCCACTTTCTTGGGTATTTATATGTCCTAGTAGAAACCTGGGAGTGTTAGCCAGTGCCACCACTCACAAACCTTGGCGGCGGACGTGGAACGCCTTTCTTGCCGCAGGCGTCACGAGAACGTGATCATTTAGGGCGAAGGCAACTGGTCAATGAACCCACATATGCTACCTGAAGGCATCAATGTCGCCGGATTCGAGACCCTCGTTATCTAATAACGAGAATAAAGGGGGTTAACTGAGGGGCCAGATTTTTATTTGTCATATCATAAGAAGCCAACAAACACTGACACCAAGGACAACATAGGGGAAATTACTTGTGCCTAATGAATGAAATAAAGAAACGATAAATTAATGGAAATTACAGTGGATGAAAAAACAACTTGCCGCAGGTGCGAACCGAACCCACAACCTTCGCATTTCGCGAAGGTTGTTAGTTGTTTTTTCATCCACTTTAATTTCCATTGATTGTTCCAATGTTTGTTGGCTTCTTAAGATATGACTATACATATATATATATATATATATATATATATATATATATATATATATATATATATATATATATATATATATATATATATATATATATATATATATATATATATATATATATATATATAAATATATATATATACTCCTACGGGGATGTTGGGAGCATAGAAGACTATATTACAACATATATGCAAACGAGTCTGCGTAGTTAATGTGGCTGACCACCAATAGCCCACAGTAGCCTGCGTCTCGCGAGATCCTTCTCATCGTTCATCCTTCCGTAACAGGATCCCAGGGTGGTGAAGCGCCGTCTCGGCGCATGGTAGGCGAAGAACTAGGAGTGAAGTATGGCTTCAGCCGCGAAACGTGCACGACATCAACAGGCGGCGAACTTGAGGATGGATGAAACTGTAACGACGTGATCTCGCAATTCACGCCATTAATTTTACGTAGGGCTTCATAAGGCCCTGTGTAGCGAGAGAGAAGCTTCTGGGAGAAACTGACTCGACGACATGGTGGCCAAGCAGCATCCACGCACCTGGGGCTAACTGAACATCGTGATGGCACCAGTTGTAACGCTTTTTTGCAGATGCTGCGAGGCTAATAAGCAAGATCTGGCAACTTGACGCGCCATGTGAGCATGATCGATGACTTCACAGTGGTAACGCACAGAAGATAGGATGGTGTCAAAGGGGGAAATGGGGTCACGTCCATACAAAACATAAAAGGGTGAATATCCTGCGGTGTCATGTCAGGACGAGCTATACGCGTAGGCCAGGGTGGTGTCCCAGTGGCAGTGATCTTTGGAGACGTACATCGACAGCATCTCTGTGAGTGTTCGGTCGAGACGTTCCGTAAGACCGTTTCTTTGTGGGTGGTACGAGGCGCACAGCTTTTGCTCAGTGGCAAAAGAGCGGAGGAGGTCGTCCAGAACTCGAGACAAGAAGGAGCGGCCACGGTCTGTAAGTAACTGTCGAGGTGCACCGTGCTGAAGAATGACATAGCGAAGGAGAAAATTGGCGACGTCTGTTGCGACGGTGCAGCGGTGGCGTAGAGGTAGAACACCCGCCTCACGTGCGAGAGGTCCGTGGTTCGAATCCCGGTGCCGCGCAATTTTCCACCAGATTAAAAAAAATCCGCGTGTTGATAAAATTGCATAAACAGGCCTGGATTGTGGCCTGATTCCGGTGACCAGAAGCGGTAACGCACTCCCTCACCAGAGCAGCATTGGCCACCCTGGAACGGAAGAAACTGGTACATAAGAAGCCGATCAATGAGTTAGCAGTAAGAGGGAAAATAGAGGAATTCCAGATCAAGCTACAGAACAGGTATTCGGCTTTAACTCAGGAAGAGGACCTTAGTGTTGAAGCAATGAGCGACAATCTTGTGGGCATCATTAAGGAGTGTGCAATAGAAGTCGGTGGTAACTCCGTTAGACAGGATACCAGTAAGCTATCGCAGGAGACGAAAGATCTGATCAAGAAACGCCAATGTATGAAAGCCTCTAACCCTACAACTAGAATAGAACTGGCAGAACTTTCGAAGTTAATCAACAAGCGTAAGACAGCTGACATAAGGAAGTATAATAGGAATACAATTGAACATGCTGTCTGGAACGGAGGAAGCCTCAAAGCAGTGAAGAAGAAACTAAGAATTGGCAAGAATTAGATGTATGCGTTAAGAGACAAAGCCGGCAATATCATTACTAATATGGATGAGATAGTTGAGGAGAATATAGATGAGGAGTTCTATAGAGATTTATACAGTACCAGTGGCACCCACGACGATAATGGAAGAGAGAAAAGTCTAGAAAAATTCCAAATCCCACAGGTAACACCGGAAGAAGTTCAGAAAGGCTTGGGAGCTATGCAAAGGGGTGAATGCAGCTGGGGAGGATCAGGTAACAGCAGATTTGTTGAAGGATGGTGTGTAGAATATTCTAGAGAAACTGGCCACCCTGTATACGCAATGCCTCAGGACCTGTAGCGTACCGGAATTTTGGAAAAACGCCAATATAATCCTAATCCATAAGAAAGGGGACGCAAAAGACTTGCAGAATTATAGAGCGATCAGTTTCCTGTCCGTTGCCTACAAAGTATTTACTAAGGTAATTGCAAATAGAATCAGGAACACCTTAGACTTCCGTCAACCAAAGGAAAAGGCAGGATTCCGTTAAAGGCTACTCAACAATAGACCATATTCACACTATCAATCAGGTGATAGAAAAATGTTCGGAATATAACCAACCTTTATATATAGCTTTCATTGATTACGAGAAAGCGTTTGATTCAGTCGAAACCTCAGCAGTCATGGAGGCATTGCGGAATCAGGGTGTAGACGAGCAGTATGTAAAAGTGCTGAAAGATATCTATAGCGGCTGCACAGCCACCGTAGTCCTCCATAAAGAAAGCAACAAAATCCCAATAAAGAAAGGCGTCAGGCAGGGAGATACGATCTCTCCGATGCTATTCACAGCGTGTTTACAGGAGGTATTCAGAGACCTGGATTGGGAAGAATTGGGGATAATAGTTAATGGAAAATACCATAGTAACTTGCGATTCGCTGATGATATTGCCTTGCTTAGTAACGCAGGGGACCAACTGCAATGCATGCTGACTGACCTGGAGAGGCAAAGTCGAAGGGTTGGTCTAAAAATCAATCTGCAGAAAACTAAAGTAATGTTTAACAGTCTCGGAACGGAACAGCAGTTTACAATAGGTAGTGAAGCACTCGAAGTGGTAAGGGAATACATCTACTTAGGACAGGTAGTGACTGCGGATCCGGATCATGAGACTGAAACAATCAGAAGAATAAGAATGGGCTGGGGTGCGTTTGGCAGGCATTCTCAGATCATGAACAGCAGGTTGCCATTATCCCTCAAGAGAAAAGTTTATAACAGCTGTGTTTTACCAGTACTCACGTACGGGGCAGAAACCTGGAGGATTACGAAAAGAGTTCTACATAAATTGAGGACGACGCAACGAGCTATGGAAAGAAGAATGATAGGTGTAACGTTAAGGGATAAGAAAAGAGCAGATTGGGTGAGGGAACAAACGCGATTTAATGATATCTTAGTTGAAATCAAGAAAAAGAAATTGGCAGGACACGTAATGTGGAGGGAAGATAGCCGATGGTCATTAAGAGTTACGGAATGGATTCCAAGGGAAGGAAAGCGTAGGAGAGGGCGGCAGAAAGTTAGGTGGGCGGATGAGATTAAGAAGTTTGCAGGGACAACATGGCCACAATTAGTACATGACCGGGGTAGTTGGAGAAGTATGGCAGAGGCCTTTGCCCTACAGTGGTCATAACCAGGCTGATGATGATGATGATGTTGCGCAACGTGTGGGAAACACCTCTCTTATCGCGTAGCGGGTCGCGCAATCAGTAGCGACGGAAATCCACTTATTCCCTCTAGTCCTCGTCGGAAAAGGATTAAGCAGGTCAACACCTACGCGAAAGAATGGCTCAGAGGGAACTTCGATTGGATGGAGTCGGCCGACAGGTGGCAGGGGAGGTTTCTTCTGGCACTGACACAATTCGCAAGTACTGACATAACGGCGCACAGAGCGGTAGAAACCTGGCCGCAGAACCGGCATCGTAAGCGGTCGTGTGTACGTTAAACTCCAATGTGTCGCGCCGTCGGTGCATTGTGAAGTTGTTCAAGAGCGACGGATTGCAGATGATGAGGAAGGATAAGGAGTACCTCAGGGCCGTCAGGGTTGATATTGTGGCGGAAGAGGATGCCGTCGTGCAGGACGAACATGCGGCACGTGCCGTCAGTGCTGCCAGATTGCTCTCCCGTAATGATGATGTAAGGATGCGTGGCATTGTTGTTCAGTGAGCATGTCGGTCATGTCAGTCGAAGGCACCACGCAGGTCGCCGGATCATTCGCAACAGGATCAGAGGGATCTACGCGGTGACGCGAGAGGCAGTCAGCGTCCTTGTGCGGACGTCCAGACTTATAGTTGACAAATAAATGAAAATTAATGGAGCCGCAAAGCCAAGCGACCAAGCCGTCCTGTATGGTCCCGGAAGAAAGACAGCAATCAGAGGGCGTGTTGGTCGGTAACAACCGAAAACGTTCGGCCATACAATATGGCCGGATGAAAAGCCAAGCACTCCCGCTCGGTGATGGAGTAATTTCTCTCAGCAGGTGACAGCAGGCGGCTGGCGTAAGCTATCACGCATTCGGTACCACTCTGCTGTTGGGCGAGAACAGCGCCGATGTCCTGGCCGCTTGCGCCAGTGTGGACTTCGGTCGGTGCAGATGGATAAAAGTGGGCAAGTATGGGAGGGGTGGTCAGAAACCCGATGAGAGCAGCCAACGCGTGAGCCTGCTCCGGGCCCCATGAGAATGGTATGCTCTTCTTTAGAAGATCTGTCAAAGGCCGAGCAACGTCGGCGAAGTTTTTGACAAAAGCGGCGAAAGTAAGAACACGAGCCGGACGAACCAGCGCACGTCCGATGCCGACCGTGGCACAGGGAAACTGCGTACCGGATCGGGCCGGACGCTGGAATCTGATGGCACCCAAATTGACACTTCGTGAAGTTCCGTTGAAGGCCATCTTTTCGGAAGACTGTAGGAATGGTAGCGAGTCGGGTAAGGTGGCTGCCGAACGTAGGAGAAAAAAGAAAAACGTCGTCAAGGTAACAAAGACAGGTGGTCCATTTGTAGCCTCGCAGAAGAGAGCGCATCATACGTTCAAATGTCGCAGGAGCATTGCATAGGCCAAAGGGCATGACTTTGAACTGATATAAGCTATTCTGCGTGATGAAGGCCGTCTTCTCGCGGTTAACTTCATCAACGTATTTAGCTATGTGCAAGCACTCCAAGGCGTCATCGATGCGTGGTAGTGGGTAGATGTCTTTTCGCGTGATCTTGTTTAAGCGGCGATAATCGACGCAAAAACGCCAGGTACCATCTTTCGCTTTCAAAGGACGACAAGCGATGCCCAAGGGCTGGCTGATGACTCGATGACCCCCTTGCGGAGCATTTTGTCCACTTCTAATTGGATGACTCGGCGTTCAGCATGCGATACCCGATAGGGACGCCAACGAATAGGATTCGTGTCTCCCGTGGTTATATGGTGCTGAAAACATATATTTGGCCTAAAGGCCTGTCGCCAAAATCAAAGATTTCGCTGTACGATTCAAGTAGGTGACGTATGTCCGTGGCCTGTGCAGAGGTGAGGTCAGGTACAATCATTTTCGTGAAGTCATCCGTTAAGGAACCAGAGCTGTGAACTGCAATTGGCGCTAATAAGCCACTCTTGGCATTCAGACTCTCAATATCAAATTCGGAACCACTGCTAACGCTGGCCAAGAACATTCCGGACGCAATTACTCGAGGGCGCAGGCTGAAATTCAGAAGCGGTAGAACGACGTCGTTATTAGTATTCGCGACCAACGTATGCGGAACAGCAACGTTCCGGTTCAAAATTATGTCGATGATGGGGCGAAGCACATATTCACAGTAGAAACGCGTGGCTGGGCGCTCAAAGTGACGTCACTGCCTCGGGTGATAGACGCACATCGTGAAGCGAGCACAAGTGCGGTGGGGCGGTGCTCGGAAGATCGGCGAGTTGAGGCAGTTCTAACTGAAGAACGCCAGTCGCGCAGTCGATGAGACCACAATGACTGGATAAAAAGTCCAATCCAAGAATAACGTCGCGAGGGCAGTTGTCGAGCACAGCAAAGAGAATAGAAGTAGGGCGGCCGGCTATAATGGAGCGCGCAGTACACATTCCAAGAATAACAACCAGCATGCCGCCGTCGGCCACACGAATCACTCGGGCAGCTGCTGGGGTGAGGACCTTCTTCAAAAGTTGACGTAGGCTAGCACTCATCACAGATACGTGGGCTCCCGTATCGACGAGTGCTTGGACAAGTACGTTGTCTATTTTAACGTCGATTACACTTCTCCTTGTGGGCACAGACAGAGCATTTGCTGCGGTAATCGGCAATGCAGCCCATCTCCGAGGGCTGCATTTCTTAGTTTCCCGAAAGGGTGCGGTCAAACGCCACAGGGCACGAAAGGCGACGTGGCTTCGGCGAACGGGAAGATGGGTGACGTGCCTGCGGTGAACGAGAGTGGTGTCCACGCGTCTATGGCGAGCGGCTGTACCACGTGTTCCTAGAGCTGTCAGCGCTGTTAGACTCGGCCGTGGGGGCTACAAGTAGCGACAGTATCGGGCGACACGTCAAATGCGGCGACAGGTGAAACATCCCCCAGCAGCCAGCGTCTCGCGATCTGCTTCCTCTACTCTTGGTTCATCCTTCCGTAACAATATATATATGTACATATATATATATATATATATATATATATATATATATATATATATATATATATATATATATATATATATATATATATATATATTGTGAGCCGTGCCAGGGCCGGCGTGCCACCACGCTCCTTTTCCCGGCCTCGCAATCCCGAAGGGTCTCGCAACTACCATCGAGGGCATCGCCGCTCTCCCTCGCCTCCTGATGCTCGAGGTCGCCCCTGACACCGCCACCCGCACCCCTGACTACCGATCGCAAAACTAGATAGTGCAGTTTTTGGAGGGAAATCTGCAACGTTCGTACAAACTACAAGTCCTCAAGAGTGCCCGGCCAATACTTAAATAAAATCTCTAGAAGGTGTGCCAGTTCAAGCATTAGTTGATACGAAAGCTGCCACTTCCATTATTCATGCTGACTTGTGGTTCCATCTACGCAAAGTTACTACACCTAACAACGAATATATTCTGTGTGGTGCAAATGATGTAATTTCCACATCAGCGTAGTTAACCGTTGAAGTGTCCATTGACGAGATACGCCACCAATTAAGTTCCAAGTGCTGACTTTCTGTGTTGACATGCTTATTCTATGGTGGGACTGTCTCTCGATTTTGACTGATTTAATCTCTTTCCTACAGCGCATCGTTCATTTAACAGATACCGACAATTCAGGTGAAGCTTACCCATAGCGCCTTCGTTTCAATACTGACGATTGCGTGGTGCCACCTGGCAACGAGCAACTTCTTGCGGTGAACTCTGATTTCACCAATTTTTTTATTTATGTATTTATTTATTTACGTCAATTCCGACTTTGTGGCTGCGGTCGATGCGATTAGATCGTTAATGAGGCCTAGAGATAAATCGGTCGCGCAGAACAGGATGATAATACAACTTATGAAAAATAGTCCATCGGGAAATTTGGCGGCGCGCAGACAGGGATGGGAGGGCAAGATTAGACTTCAAGGCACTAACACTACTTGTTCGATTGTAGTTACTCAGAATATACCTAACGGAATTCTTTTCAACCAGTTCTAGTGCCGTTACAAGTTTATGCTGACTTGGATCCCATGTCGAGAATGCGTATTCTAGCTTGGGCCGTGTTAGTGTTCTATACAGCAATAGCTTAAGGGACGATGGCATTCTAAGGAAGTTACGACGTAAGTAATCTAACATGCGGTTTGCGTTGGTAATTATATGTTCGGTGTTAGGGTTCCAGGTTAAGTTAGTGCTAATGTGAATGCCAAGGTATTTGTACTAGGTTACTTATACTAATTGAACATTGATAAGGTAAAAAGGAGATGTGGAGGTCTTAGTGTGAGAAATATGCATTGTTTTACACTTGCTAGTGTTAAGTTCCAGTAACCATGTTGTGGACCAGACAGCAAGAGCGTCAAGATCGGACTGTAAGAGGGTAGTGTCCATAAGAGTTCTTATTTTGCGAAAGATGACACAGTCGTCAGCAAAGAAAAGAACGGTAGATTTTACGAGAGGCGCCAAGTCACTGATATTGATAAGAAACGAAAGTGGTCCAAAAATGATCCCTCCGGAACGCCTGAAGAAACGTGGCTAATAGCCGAGCAGCAGCAATTCCGACAAGAAACGAACAATATGTGAGAAAAAATTCAATCCATATTAACAAACCAGTATCTAAATTTAGTTGATTCAGTTTACGAAGCAGAAATTTATGTGAGACCTTGTCAAACGCTTTTGAAAAATATAAGGCTATGCAAACGGCATGAGGTGATCAATCTGAGATCTGGTGCAATGTGTGAGTAAAACACATAAGTAGCGTTACATGAGTATGCTTTGCGAAAACCGCGTAAAGCCGCGCTAAAAAATCAGTTTTATTCCAAAAAGTTAATCAAATTACTGTAGATTACATGTTCTAGTATTTTGCAGCAGTTACTGGTTAGAAAAATAGGGCGAATATTACAAGGAAAGTGTTTACTGCCTGATTTAAAGATTGGAATAATCTTCCCTATCTTCAATTTTTTGGGGAGCTACCCCTATGCAAAGGTTGTTGGAATATATTTGTTAATACTATTACGATATCATCGAGCGATGCTCAAGAGACGAGCCGCCGCGAGAACGACGATGAAGTTGGTTGGCGCGCTTGGCGCGAGCGAGTGTCGGCTTGGCTAGCTGGCTCCAGTGTAAATAGCCTGTAAATAGTCTCTTCTGTCTGTGTCTTTCCACACGCAACATTCTGGTGAAGATAAGCGATTCCCGTCCTCTTTACGGAACTCCGAAGTGGTTGGCACACCGAGCTTGTCACCATGCCTCCCGGTGACTCGCCCACCTCTGCAACGGCTTCGGCTTGTCCCACAACTTCAATCGTCACGGTCGCCCCATATCACGACCCAGGTGTGTTCTCTGGCCAGGAGAGATAGGATGTTGACGACTGGATCAAGCTCTATGAACACGCCAGTGCTAACAACAGGTGGGACCCAACGATTATGCTCGCCAATGTCATCTTTTATCTCGGCGGCAACCCACGAGTGTGGCACCAAATGCATGACGACGAGATAACCAGTGGGGACCGTTTCAAAGAGAAGCTACAGGAACTTTTCGGGGACCCCATTGGGCTAAAGGCTGCCGCGAGAAAGGCACTTGCGTCTCGTGTTGAGTCATCTAGGGAGCCGTACGTTTCCTACATCCTCGACGTTTTTGCTCTATGCCGCAAAGCTGACAATGCTATGTCCAAAACAGATAAAGTGTCACATGTTCTAAAAGGCATCGCCAACGAAGCTTTCAATTTGCTTGTTTTCGGCAACGTCTCGACTATCGACGCCATCATCAAAAATTGCCGTCGCCTTGAACAAGCTAAGAGCAGCCGTATCGCACACCACATCACGCGGCTACCCAACACTGCTGCTACGTCGACATGTGAGGGTCGACCACGTCAGATCACCACCTGTAACGATGTCACCCGTATTGTTCACCGGAACTCGAGGCCGCCTGTTCGCTAGCTTTCTCCACGACGCCTCCTGATCTACCAGCAAAGACCATTGCGATGATTCAGGCCGTCGTCCGACAGGAATTTGCGAGCCCTCAAATCGTCTGCTCACGTTACCCAGGAACCGAAACCTTCTTGACGTTGACGTTGACGGCTATCTTGTAACGGCACTCATCGATATAGGAGCACATCTTTCTATTATGAGCGCTGCCTTCCGACGACGCCTGAACAAGCTCCTCACCCGAGCGTCGGCACGAGTCGTCCGCGTTGCGGTTGGCAGTACTGTGCCTATCATCGGCATGTGTACGGTACGCGTCAGCATCGCCGGCCACCACACTCCTGTCCTCTCCACCGTAATTGCTCATTGCCCCCACGACCTCATTCTCGGCCTCGATTTTCTCTCCGCACATTCTGCTCTTATTGACTGCTCTTCCAGTACCCTTCGCCTTGAGTTGCCGATGCTCGCAGAACCTTCTGACGCACCTCACTGCCGCTTACGTCCCACCGGCTTTCTTCGCTTGCAGCCAAAGTCAATTGCCTACATTGAGCTGTTGTCTTTCCCACCAGTTCCTGATGGCGAGTACCTCGTCACTCCTCTGCCCGACATTCCAGCAAGGTATGACGTTACAGCGCCTCACAGTCTACTTAATATTACTCGGAAGCGCACTCGCATGCCTGTCTGTAACTTTGGATTGGCAAAGCAAATTCTGCTGCAAGGTATTTGACTTGCCACCATCGATTGTCTCGGCGACCAATACGTGGCAGAGTTATCAACCGATGGTTCTCGCGAGCTTAGCAGGCCCCTCGCGGTAGCCTCGGGTGCCTTTCCCAATATAAAGAAAATGGTTGCAACGGACCTGTCCTCGGCGCAGGCTGAAGAGCTTTGCCAAGTATTATCATCCTACCGATATATTTTCGACACCGACGATCGCCATTTAGGCGAGATGCTCGCGCTCAAGCATCGGATTCTTACTGGCGATGCTACGCCTATTCACCGACGGTCGTATCGAGTTTCTGCGTCGAAGCGCCGAGTTATTCAAAACGAAGTCAACAAAATGCTCGATAAAAACATCATTGAGCCTTCTTCGAGTCCCTGGGCCTCACCTGTGGTGTTGGTTAAGAAGAAGGACGGCACATGGCGCTTCTGGGTAGACTACCATCACCTGAACAACATTACTGAGAAGAACGCCTACCAGCTCCCACGTATAGACGACGCCCTTGACTGCCTGCACGGTTCCAGCTATTTCTCGGCTATTGATCTTCGTTCGGGATACTGGCAGATTGCTGTTGACGATATAGACCGAGAAAAAACCGTGTTCATCACACCTGATGGCCTATACTAATTTAATGTAATGCCGTTTGGATTGTGCAACGCCCTTGCCACCTTCGAGCGTATGATGGACTCCTTGCTCCAAGGTTTCAAATGGTCCACATGCCTTTGTTACCTCGACGACGTCATCGTCTTCTCGCCAACGTTCGACACTCACCTTGAGCGTCTCACAACTATACTTGATGTATTTCGAAAGGCGAAGGTGCAACTTATTTCGTCCAAATGTCGTTTTGGCCACAGAGAAATTACTCTTCTGGGCCATCTCGTTAACGCTTCCGGAGTACAGCCTGATCCCGACAAAACTCGCCCTGTCAGAGAGTTTCCGGTTCCGAAGACAGCCGCAGACGTTCGAAGTTTTGTAGGGCTAGGCTCGTACTTTCGTCGTTTTGTTCAAGATCTTGCGGCAATTGCTAGACCCCTAACTAATCTTTTGAAGAAAGGCGTAAAATTCTCGTGGGGCACTGGAGAGGCCGCTACATTCTCTCGTCTCCTCACTCTTCTAACCTCACCACCAATTCTCGCCCACTTCGACCCTGATGCCCCTACGGAATTGCGTACAGATTCCTGCGGTCATGGCGTAGGTGCCGTCTTGGACCAGCGTCAGCGTGGCCAGGATCGCGTTATTGCTTAGGCAAGCCGCCTCCTAGCACCATCGGAGCGCAAGTATTCCATTACGGAACGAGAATTCCTTGCTGTTGTCTGGGCGGTTGCGAAGTTCTGTCCTTACCTTTACGGTCGCCCTTTTTCCTTAGTCACTGACCATCATGCTCTCTGCTGGCTCTCATCCCTAAAAGATCCTACAGGCCGGCTTGGTCGATGGGCTTTGAGGCTACAAGAATTTTGATATACCGGGGTGTACAAGTCTGGCCGCCTGCATCTAGACGCTGACCGCTTGTCGCGTTACCCTGTTGACGGCTCTGTCTCCTCCAATGTTGCCAGTGCTTCTTGCGTATTCTCTGTATCACAACTGCTTCATTTCGCCAACGAGCAACGCCGTGACGCCTACATCAGAGCACTCATCGACCGTTTTGAGCGTTCTCCGGCCGATGCTACTCTACGCGTCTTCGTCCTCCGCGATGGTACTCTGTACCGTCGTAAGCTTCATCCGCACGGCTCTGAGTTCCTACTTGTATTACCTAAACACCTCCGCTCCACCGTTATAGAAGAGCTCCACGACGCACGCAGGAATCTCGCAGGAATCTCGGTGTATCTCGAACCTATGACCGTGTACGTCGGCGTTTTTTCCGGCCGGGCCTTGCCGGTTCCGTACGACGTTACGTCACCGTTTGTGAACTTTGCCAACGACGCAAGAAGCCGCCCCAGCTCCCCGATGGTTACCTGCAGCCGCTCGACATCCCTGCCGAGCCCTTTCATCTTGTCGGCTTAGACTTTCTCGGCCCATTTCGGGAATCTACATCAGGAAACAAGTGGGTTGCAGTCGCGGCGGACTACACGACCCGCTACGCCGTAACCCGTGTTCTTCCGACCAGTTGCGCAACTGATGTTGCGGACTTCCTCCTACACGATATCATTTTGAATCATGGTGCTCCGCGTCAATTGCTAACAGACCGTGGCCGTACGTTTTTGGCGAAAGTCATTCACGACATCATGCGTGCCTGCTCAATACGGCATAACTTTACCACCTCCTACCACCACTAAACGAACGGCCTCACTGAGCGCTTGAACCGCACCCTTACAGACATGCTATCCAAATACGTTTCCGACGACCACCGCGACTGGGACCTGGCTGTACCTTACATTAACTTTGTATACAACTCTTCCAGTCTCGAAACTGCTGGCTTTTCCCTGTTTTACCTCTTGTATGGCCGCTAACCAACGCTACCACTGAACGCTGTGCTTCCGTCCGCCACAGCTTCAACTAGCGATTATGCCCGCGGTGCAATCACCCATGCTGACCGCGCTCGCCAACTTGCGCGCGCTCGTGTACAAGTGTCTCAAGACAAGCAGAAGCAATGCTACGACCTCCGCCACCGTGATGTCCATTATTGTGCCCGGCAGCCTCGTGTTGCTTTGGTCACCTTCGCGCAAAGTAGGCCTTTGTGAAAAACTGCTTTCTTGTTACACAGGCCCATGCCGCGTGCTCCGCAAAGTGACCAATGTCACCTATGAAATTGTTCTAGACACGCCCACTACGTCCTCCGCTGTGACAACCAGTAACCTTGTCCACGTCGCCCGACTCAAGCCTTAAACTCTTCACGCGCCTTGGATATTTAACAGCACCGTGACGGCGCTTTTGCCATCGAGGGATAGTATTACGATATCATCGTGTGATTCTCAAGAGACGAGCCACCGCCGTGGTTGCTCAGTGGCTATGGTGTTAGGCTGCTGAGCACGAGGTCGCGGGATCGAATCCCGGCCACGGCGGCCGCATCTCGATGAGGGCGAAATGTGAAAACACCCGTGTACTTAGATTTAGGCGCACGTTAAAGAACCCCAGCTGGTCGAAATTTCCGGAGCCCACCACTACGGCGTGCCTCATAATCAGTGAGTGGTTTTGGCACGTAAAACCCAATAATTTTTTTTCAAATAACAGACGAGCCGCCGTGAGAACGACGATGAAGTTGGTCGGTGCGGTTGGCAGGAACGAGCGAGTCTCGGCCTGGCTGGCTGGCTCCAGTGTAAATAGCCTGTAAATAGCCTCTTCGGTCTGTCTTTTCACACGTAACAATATAATAGAGTAGTAGGCACTAGTGTTTTTCACGAATTTGGTTGTAATACCATCGAAGCGGGGAGTTAAGTTATTTAACCCGTCGATAAGCTTAGCGCCACGAGTTACGTCTATTCGTACTGAATGCATAGCTACGTAATGGAACTCTTGTGTTGGAGGTGATTCATTTAAAGAAGCAGAGGAAAAATTATGTACCTATGCTTAAGAAGGGTGGAACAAAGATTGTTGGGCACAGGTTCGTAAGAATCATGTGAGGTGATAGTTTCCTGAGGCGGAGGGTTCATAATGCACCAACATTTCTTTACGTTAGAGGCAAGCATCGACGCAAGCACAGTAAATAACTTTTTTTTTCTAGCATTTCTGATGGCTCCAAGATAAGCGTCAGATACAGTCTTGTGCGCATCCTAATGTAAATTAGAAGCAGAAAGCCTGACTGCGCGATAAAGTAACGCCACAGTTCATATTGCATAAATAGTCACGTGCCTGCGGCCACCTGCCATGTCATAAACCTAGGCACATAGTCCAGCTGACAACACTCCAAGTAGCGGCGGAAAAAGAAACAACCTATTTCATAGTTTTATTCACGCTTTCTGTATCACGGCTAGAAATTTCCACGTCACCTGCATAAGCTGAACTATAGTCTCAATTTCTGTATAGATAAACACACGAATAGATTTCCTTTTAATTATTTTCAAACAAAACGGCTCTAAATACGAGGCAAATAAAAGAGGCGACAAACTGCATCCTTGTTTTACTGATGATTCCTCTTTTATACTGGCGCCTAGTTTTCTATTATTTATTAACCTTGCAGTTCAATCTTTGTACACCATTCTTACTCCATCAGTGATCGCTGTACCGGTTTTAACATGATCTAAGAGAAAAATATGACATTATAGACGACTCTGTCAAAAAACTTTTCAAGGTCAATTTGTATCATAGCGACTCTGTCCTCCCTTTCATCGCAACATTCCAGTATGGCTCTTGCAGCATGTACATTCGAAAAGATCGATCTGCCTTTGATACCGCATGTTTGATGGGGCCCACAAATTCTTTTATAACGGTCTGCAATTGCCGCACCAGCACTTTAGTGTACACTTTATAGTCCGTATTTGTCCCGCATATGTGTATGTAGGCTTCAACCGCCAAAAGTCGCGCACGATCTTTCGCTTTAGGAATTAAAATAACGTGCGATGTCCGAAACAAAGGAGGTACTTCCTTGTTCTCGTACATCTACCTTATCACGCGGTCTAATGCTTCACCTTTTCCACATTTAAAGCTGTTTTGGAGAGCACCTACCAGACCATCACGCCCCGGCGACTTGTCGGGACTAAGTTCGCCAATCGCCTCCTCAACTTCTGAAAGGCTTATTGGTCTGTTGGGCACTTCACAGACCTCGTCTGATAATGTTGGCAATAATGGCAAGAAGTCTGTTCTGAACCTTTCAATATCACATGTGTTTTTCCTCCTCAAACATTCATAATAAGACTAAAGTGCCCGTTCAATCATTGCAAGATCACTAGTGACTTCCCCTTGATACCTTATTTCTGGTGTTTCTTTGGAAACCGCGTGTTTCTTCTCGTCAGGTATTGCTCGCTTGGTAGTCGTCTCTCCCATCCACAAACTCTCGGCCTTTACCCTCAATACCGCACCCTTGTACTTTTATTCATCCATGTCTTCAAGCTCAGAATAACTTTTTTGATTTTTTCGAAAATAAGCTAGGCGAAGAGTTTTCTGCGCAGAGCATGTACTTTAACCTAAGGTGCAATTTCTTCTCACGCTCTTTTTTCTACTGCGCTTGCTCGTTCAATCGCGGTGAATTTAACGTCTTTTCAAGAGTTCCTATTCTGCAATGAAGCACGCTGATGTAATTATGCTGAACAAATTTTTGAGCTTTTCTTAAACTGGCTTTTGAAAAACGTCTTCTTGCAAAAGCTTATCATTTAGCTTCCATAAGTCCCAGCTGAATTTCGATGGTTTTGTTTCTTTCCTATGGTTGACATAACAAGGCAATGATTGCTAAAACTAACATGTAAAACTTGATAACTTGAAAATAAAGGTATAAAAGATCGTCATCATCATCATCATCATCATCCTGGCTACGCCCACCGCAGGGCAAAGGCCTCTCCCATATTTCTCCAACTACCCCGATCATGTGCTAATTGTGGCCATGTTGTCCCTGCAAATTTCTTAATCTCATTCGTCCACCTAAACTTTTGCAGCCCCCCTGCTACGCTTCCATTCTCTTCGAATCCAGGTATGAAAGTTAACGGAGCATAAATTCTGTCTAGCCTCCCCTGCTATGACACTAACCTTGGTAGTACGTATACATGGTATGGTTTTCGCTCAACTACACATAACCAATGTCTTCAAGAACTCCTTGCCTTACAATCGAACTTAAAAGCAACGCACGTCTATGACAAACACTGGCCAACTTAGGTTTAGCTTATAGGAAACAAACACAATTAAAATCACCCAGTAATATGACATGCCTTTCAGAATTCAAGTATTGCTGAACATCACCAAAAAGACTTTGCGCACCCGTGCTACGTTCGGAGCATAAACACATATAGCCCTCCAAGGCATCTCTGAAAAAAGGAAAATCGCAGAGGACCATTCTACCATCCACAGATGACGTGACGGCTTGAACTACAGCAATCCTGCTACGCAAAAAATTAAGGCAGCCCTCAGACCTAACCGCCGCGTGACATGCACTTACGGTACATCTGGGGCGGAAAACGTTAACCATCTGCTCCGTGTATTCACCAGTCGCAATTTTTGTTTCTTGAAGGGCCAATAGTTCAATATTATCTCCAATAAGAATGCGATAACTTGGCATTGCCTTCTACGCCCGCTACGTCCACGCACGTTCAACATCGCGATACAAGGACCAGTCGAAAGGTTAACTGCCATTTAACTAGAGAATAATCTAAACCAAATACCAAACATCGTCCGTGTCACATCTGCTACGATGACTCGACGGCCTAGGGAGGTGGACCACTGTTTTCTGGACTGCAAAGCACAATGACGACGGCCGACGCACATCCTTCCCACAAACCCCAGTCCGCAGACCTCAAAAACAATTTTAATATCCCAGGAACACCTCCGCTAACGTGGAGGCCTCTAGGTTGTTGAAGGGCGTTTGGTTCGAACGCCGGCCTTGGGCTTGAACGTATGATGCCATCCCGGGGTAGCTTTCGGTGGAGGCTCGTCACTCCCAGTCTCTTGACCCTTTTCCTCATGCTCATTCGCCTCTTTGTCAAGCCTCTTAGCAGGTGCACTACGTGACGTTGGCATCACGGTGTCGTCAGTGTCGTGCTGTTCCCCAGTCGTCACTTCTGCTGATGTGCAAGTATGATTTTCCTTCGTTAACAGTTGTTGCCTTCTTCATGGACGCGTTCTTCATAACGCGTTCATCAAGTGATCTGTGACCTCTTCCTTCAATGCCGGGCCTGTCACTGTGGCATAGGTTCGGACGCACTGCGTCTGGTTGTGGCCGAAATGACGACAAAGCCCACAGAGTGGTACATGGCACTCGCGTCGTATGTGCCCAATGCTAGGCATCGGAGGCAGAGGGGAGCTCTGCCAGGGACGTCCTCGAGCGCAACGTCTTCTACTCGCAGCTGGTGGGGCAAGTCCTCCGCGGTGATGCCCACCTTCAGCCTAATAGTGACAGAACACGTGGTTGACCCTTTGTCAACGCATCCTTGTACCCGCCACCTGCCCCTGGTGATCTCAGTCACCTTTCCAAAGGGCGACAAAGCTGTGCGAAGGTCGTCGTCAGGTACACCGTGAAGAAGTCAGTGGAGCTTGATACTGACGCCTCGGTCACACGGGTCGACAACCACACAGCGGTGGTCCTTGACATCAAAAGCGTCAGCAGCGATAATCCTCTTTTTTCCTTCTTCGTCCCTGGAATTCACCGGCCACGTATGGTTCATTTGATATGCACCGAGCGCAACCACTTCCGGCATGAGAGACAGCCGTGTAAAAATGTCTCGAAAATTTTCCACTCTGTAAGGCCTCGCCTTAACGTCCCCATGTAAACAAACCGTATGCAGAACGTACGCACCTGTTGGCAGCGTTGTTAAAATCGGAAGTCCTGGCCTGGTTTTTCAGTTGACCTGATACAAAGGCCCAAACGGGTGACTGAAGCCGCTCGTGAAGAGCCCGCAATTTCGCGTCCGCTCACCTTGGTAGCTGAAGAAATAGAGCTTCTCACTATAACATCTAGAGGGAAATCTGGAGCCACTGCCTATGGGAGTTTCTTAAGGGGCGGCGGGAATGACGGTATATATGTCTGCGGGGATTGTGTTGGCTGGTGTTGTAAGATGCTTCGTCTAAAACGTCGATATGGCTACACAAATAACGGGTTCTTAAAGTTAAACCTTCATAAAATGTTTCCATTCACGCAAATCGCATCTTTGCTTACCTACAATGCGTGAAATTAAAAAAATGTATGACCAAGGGAAGAAAAGCAAGAACAGATGACAACCCGTTTCAAACTGGGCGCGAATATCGTCGTCTATCCTCCAATTTCAGCGGCCCGCTGATAGTTTTTACGTATCATATAACTGTACATGCAATAACGAGTTCTTATAGTTAAACAAAACATGTTTTTTTTATAATGAAATGCAAAAACTGCTTTTTACGTACAGTTTAGTAGAAAATAAGTCATTGTGACAGACGGTACGCTGCTTGCCTGGCTCTCCGAGAACGATGCCTATACAAAGTCACAATATGCCGGCATTCCCATGCAAACCACAGCGCAGCAGCGCCAGATTTTCCTGTAGTTAATGTAATGAGAAACGTTATAGCTGAAGAAGAAGTGCATCCACGGACGCACGCATCGCCAAGCGATGTGGAACGCCCTGATGAACTTATCGCGGGAATGAGACGCCTTGAGACACTTGGCGCGTTTCGATTTGGCCACCCCGTCTCCGCGGTGGTTACCCACAATAAGACTGCGCGATTGCGCGTCCCCGGAGCGCCGGCTCGATAGCGGCAGATCGCGCTGTATGCTGCCAAATCTCAAACGCAGAACCACCTCGGTTCGGCACTGCGTGTTTTGTGTGTGGTTGCCTGTTGTTGAAATAACGCAGTAGCTGCGCTCAAAGATAACATTACCAAGAAATTAATCATGGGCCATTTTTTTTCTTGGAAGCGATATTTTTGCGTCACGAAGCCCACGTGTCATTTTCAGTGACCGTCGCAATACCATTCTCTCGACGTTCCTCGACGATGTACACCATGCGTCTAACACCATTCATAAGACGACTTACAGCTACCACCATCAAAGTAAAGGCCTGACAGAGCGCTTTCATAGCAGGCTGTCTGACATGATATCAATATACATGGATCCTGACCACACCAATTGGGATGCCATTCAGCATTGGTCACTTTCGCATACAACACCGCAGTGCAAGAAACTACCGGGTACTCACCGTTTTTTAAGCGAAAGATTTACGCCAGCCTGCGAGCCATTTCGGCTCGTCGTGCCATGTGCCGTATGCAGGCAGCCGTATGCCGTATGTCATATGCAGTGGCCGACGAACTACATTGAACCGCCGTTGCTTAGCAACGCCGCAGCCGCGCTCCTACAGATGCCGCCGCCATCGGCGCCCGCTGCCGTCGCCGCTCACTCCACCAGATTTGCTCCGATGGAGTAGCAGGAAGAGGAGGTGTCGCCTCGCGTGAGTTATATATATATATATATATATATATATATATATATATATATATATATATACATATATATATATATGCGCTTCGCTTCAGTGCATTTAGTCGTTATGGGGAGCGCGACAGAGACGGAACGACAGAACGACGCGAGGAAGAGACAACGCGCTCTGGAGACGCCAGAAGAACGCGCCGCACGACTCGAGAAGCGAAGACGCGGCTAGATTGAGTCATGCCACATCCCAGACTGACTCTTCCGCTGCGGAAGAGACCGCTTTTGCAACTCTTGCTTTCGGAATTTAACTAGGGTTAACCAGAACCACAGGCAATTTTTTCATTATACCCATATTTAAGGCACCAAAAAAAAAGAAACAAGACAGAGCAAACAAGAGAGGAAAACGGGACAGGACGCCCTGTCCCGTTATCCTCCCTAGTGTAATCTGTGTTGCTTTTTTTTTTGGCGCCTTAAATATGGGTATAATGAATCAATACCAGCTTGCCCAGCAAGAAGTTCTCTGCACTGTTCTTTTTTCTTTTTACGGCCGTAAACCGATCACTCGCCTCGGTGACTCTTTTTTTGGCGTCCCGTTGGCCTCATTGACATCAGTGTGCGGGCACTTCGTTTCGCACGTAGCCCGGAGCCGCCACCGCGCCCGCCTTAACACTGACCCCTGTCAACAAGATAAAAAAAACGTGCTATGATGCATCCCAC
This sequence comes from Dermacentor andersoni, assembly GCF_023375885.2. Lineage (NCBI taxonomy): Eukaryota > Metazoa > Arthropoda > Arachnida > Ixodida > Ixodidae > Dermacentor > Dermacentor andersoni. Next base: position 5,640,218 of record NC_092821.1, read on the forward strand.
CATGTCGTGTCCTTCAATCTTTTAGGTCAACTGTTGCTGTGGGGCCCAGTTCACTCCTGGATTGTGCGAAAAGTTTCAATCCCGTTTTATTGGGCCCTATATTGTTTGGAAATGAACTGCGCCTACGATCTATCGCGTAATTTGCGTTGTCCCGCCTCTTGACGGCTGCTGTAGTTCCACAGAGATTGTACATGTATCGCGCTTAAAGCCTTTCACACGCCGTTCGCCGCCAAATCAACGCCCATGTAAGACGCTTTCGCCCGCGGAGTCAATATCGCCTTCATCCGCCTATTATCGTCATGGCCAGCGTCATGCCCTTGAGAAGCGTGGCCTGTTGAATAAAGCGTTGAAGGTAAACAGCTGCCTCGCCATATATATATATATTTATATTTAGATATATATATATATAAATAAATAAATATATATATATATATATATATATATATATATATATATATATATATATATATATATATACATATAGTGTTGGATATGTTGGCATGTTGTAAATGCCTTGAGAGTCTGATACCTTACATTCTTGTGAGGGTAGCAATAGGGGGCTTGTTGGTACGGTATATCTTATTTTGTTATAGCGCAAGCTTGACACGGACAACAGAAGGCACGCACATCTGACACACGTTTAACGCTAGAACGTTATCTAGTGAGGCGAGTCTAGCAGTGCTATTGGAAGAATTAGAGGGCAGTAAATGGGATATAATAGGGCTCAGTGAAGTTAGGAGGCCAAAAGAAGCATATACAGTGCTCAGAAGCGGGCACGTCCTGTGCTACCGGGGCTTAGCGGAGAGACGAGAACTAGGAGTCTGATTCCTGATTAATAAGAATATAGCTGGTAACATACAGGAATTCTATAGCATTAACGAGAGGGTGGCATGTCTTGTTCTGAAACTTAATAAGAGGTACAAAATGAAGGTTGTACAGGTCTACGCCCCTACATCCAGTCATGATGACCAGGAAGTCGAAAGCTTCTATGAAGACGTGGAATCGGCGATGGGTAGAGTGAAAACAAAATACACTATACTGATGGGCGATTTCAATGCCAAAGTAGGCAAGAAGCAGGCTGGAGACAAGGCAGTGGGGGAATACGGCATAGGCACTAGGAATAGCAGGGGAGAGTTATTAGTAGAGTTTGCGGAACAGAATAGTATGCGGATAATGAATACCGTCTTCCGCAAGCGGGATAGCCGAAAGTGGACGTGGAGGAGCCCGAACGGCGAGACTAGAAATGAAATAGACCTCATACTCTGCGCTAACCCTGGCATCATACAAGATGTGGACGTGCTCGGTAAGGTGCGCTGCAGTGACCACAGGATGGTAAGAACTCGAACTAGCCTAGACTTGAGGAGGGAACGGAAGAAACTGGTACATAAGAAGCCGATCAATGAGTTAGCAGTAAGAGGGAAAATAGAGGAATTCCAGATCAAGCTACAGAACAGGTATTCGGCTTTAACTCAGGAAGAGGACCTTAGTGTTGAAGCAATGAGCGACAATCTTGTGGGCATCATTAAGGAGTGTGCAATAGAAGTCGGCGGTAACTCTGTTAGACAGGATACCAGTAAGCTGTCGCAGGAGACGAAAGATCTGATCAAGAAACGCCAATGTATGAAAGCCTCTAACCCTACAGCAAGAATAGAACTGGCAGAACTTTCGAAGTTAATCAACAAGCGTAAGACAGCTGACATAAGGAAGTATAATATGGATAGAATAGAACAAGCTCTCAGGAACGGAAGAAGCCTAAAAGCAGAGAAGAAGAAACTAGGAATTGGCAAGAATCAGATGTATGCGTTAAGAGACAAAGCCGGCAATGTCATTACTAATATGGATGAGATAGTTCAGGTGGCTGAGGAGTTCTATAGAGATTTATACAGTACGAGTGGAACCCACGATGATAATGGAAGAGAGAATAGTCTAGAGGAATTCTAAATCCCACAAGTAACGCCGGAAGAAGTAAGGAAAGCCTTGGGAGCTATGCAAAGGGGGAAGGCAGCTGGGGAGGATCAGGTAACAGCAGATTTGTTGAAGGACGGTGGGCAGATTGTTCTAGAAAAACTGGCCACCCTGTGTACACAATGCCTCATGACCTCGAGCGTACCGGAATCTTGGAAGAACGCGAACATAATCCTAATCCATAAGAAAGGGGATGCCAAAGGCTTGAAAAATTATAGACCGATCAGCTTACTGTCCGTTGCCTACAAAGTATTTACTAAGTTAATTGCAAATAGAATCAGGAACACCTTAGACTTCCGTCAACCAAAGGACCAGGCAGGATTCCGTAAAGGCTACTCAACAATAGATCATATTCACACTATCAATCAGGTGATAGAGAAATGTGCGGAATATAACCAACCACTATATGTAGCTTTCATTGATTACGAGAAAACGTTTGATTCAGTCGAAACCTCAGCAGTCATGGAGGCATTGCGGAATCAGGGTGTAGACGAGCCGTACGTAAAAATACTGAAAGATATCTATAGCGGCTCCACAGCCACTGTAGTCCTCCATAAAGAAAGCAACAAAATCCCTTTAAAGAAAGGCGTCAGGCAGGGAGATACGATCTCTCCAATGCTATTCACAGCATGTTTACAGGAGGTATTCAGAGACCTGGATTGGGAAGAATCGGGGATAAGTGTAAATGGAGAATACCTTAGTAACTTGCGCTTCGCTGATGATATTGCCTTGCTTAGTAACTCAGGGGACCAACTGCATAGCATGCTCACTGACCTGGTGAGGCAGAGCAGAAGGGTGGGACTAAAAATTAATCTGCAGAAAACTAAAGTAATGTTTAACAGTCTCGGAAGGGAACAGCAGTTTACGATCCGGATCATGAGAGTGAAATAATCAGAAGAATAAGAATGGGCTGGGGTGCGTTTGGCAGGCATTCTGAGATCATGAACAGCAGGTTGCCATTATCCCTAAAGAGAAAAGTTTATAACAGCTGTGTCTTATCAGTACTCACGTACGGGGCAAAAACCTGGAGGCTTACGAAAAGGGTTCTACTTAAATTGAGGTCGACGCAACGGGCTATGGAAAGAAGAATGATAGGTGTAACATTAAGGGATAAGAAAAGAGCAGATTGGGTGAGGGAACAAACGCGCGTTAATGACATCTTAGTTGAAATCAAGAAAAAGAAATGGGCATGGGCAGGACATGTAATGAGGAGGGAAGATAACAGATGGTCATTAAGGGTTACGGACTGGATTCCGAGGGAAGGGAAGCGTAGCAGGGGGCGACAGAAAGTTAGGTGGGCAGATGAGATTAGGAAGTTTGGAGGGTCAACATGGCCACAATTAGCACATGACCGGGGCAGTTGGAGAAGTATGGGAGAGGCGTTTGCCCTGCAGTGGGCGTAACCGGGCTGATGATGATGATGATGATGATGAGCTGCCTCGCCATATATATATATATATATATATATATATATATATATATATATATATATATATATATATATATGCATATAGTGTTGGATATGTTGGCATGTTGTAAATGCCTTGAGAGTCTGATACCTTACATTCTTGTGAGGGTAGCAATAGGGGCTTGTTGGTACGGTATATCTTATTTTGTTATAGCGCAAGCTTGACACGGACAACAGAAGGCACGCACATCTGACACACAGCGCTACATTCAACAAGAGATTTATTTCTCGTTCTCGTCGCTATATGTACACCCTCGAACCGTCAAACCGCCATAGAGTACGTGTAAAATTTTTGAAAAGAAGATATAACCTGGGAACCACACGTAGGCAGTTTCTTGACTCACATATTCACAGATGTGTACACGTTCATTGCGAAGAAAGATAATTCAGGTCTTTTGAAGATAATGAAATGGAAGGTTTACTGACGCATGCGTCGCCGAATCTTGATTTGTGTCTGACTTCTATTATCAAGCGCGTCATTTCACACATGCTTCTACTCATGATGACTGTTTCTTTAAATCTTAGTTCACACTTGCATCTCTAGCAATGTTTGGTGAGAAAGCCGTCAGCGGCCAAGTTGTTAACTTCGTTACGGTGGTCTTGTAGCCTGTCATTTATGCATCTGCCTGTTTGACCGATGTAGGATCCTCCCCACCCGAGAGGAATACGGTATACCACACCGGTGATGCAATCAGTGAATTTGTTTTTATGTTCTTTTTCACATGCGCTACGTGGGATTCTTTCTGGCCTTGTGTTTTTACAGAGGCTGACCGATTTATTAGGTGCCGAAAATACAACGTTGATGCCGCTCCTTCCAGCAACCTTCTTTATTCTATGGGAGAACCCGTGTATGTAGGCGATGACGGCAACCTTTCCTTTGTTCATGTCATTGCTCGAAACATGCACCTGCTCCGAACTGCTCTGCTGCACCTTCTTAAGCAGTCCTTCTCCGACTGAGACAAGCACGTGGCTCGGGTAACCAGCGCAGCTTAAACAGGAGGTTTGCCGTTCGAAAGCTACCGCGCATTAGGTGTTTGCATGATTTTTTCAGTGCTGCGCTGAAACGCATATTCGCGATTCCGCTCTTCACAGGCTTTGCATGCGCGGAATTAAATGGTAAAAGTGGCTTACTTGCCCTAGGTTCGTAACACAAGCAGGTTTCGTTATCGGTGAGCACAAATTTGATGTCAAGGAATCTAACCCTCCCGTCACATGGCATTTCAAAGGTCACTTCTAGTGGATTTAGACAGTCACGAATAGCGGTAAAAACAGGAGCCCATTCATTAGTAAAAGTAGCGGATGTCTAAATCCACTAGAAGTGACTTTGAAATGCCATATGACGGGAGCATTAGATTCCTTGACATCAAGTTTGTGCTCACCGATAACGAAACCTGCTGGTGTTACGAACCTAGGGCAAATAAACCACTTTTACAATTTCATTCCGCGCATACAAAGCTTCTGAAGAGGGCAATCGCGAAGATGTGTTTCAGCGAAGCACTGAAAAAATCATGCCAACACCTAATGCACGATAGCGTCGAACGGCAAGCCTCGCATTTAAGCTGCGCTGGTTACCCGAGCCACGTGCTTGTGTCAGTCGCAGAGGGACTGCTTAAGAAGGCACAGCAGAGCAGTTCGGAGCCGGTGCACCGATTCGAGCACTGCCATGATCAAAAGAAAGGTTGCTGTCATCCCCTACATACACGGGATCTGCCATAGAATAAAGAAAATGGTTGGAAGGAGCGGCATCAACGTTGTACTTTTGGAACCTAATAAATTGGTCAGCCTCTGTAAAAACAAAAGGCCAGAAAGAATCTCACGTAGCGCATGTGAAAAAGAACATAAAAACAAATTCACTGATTGCATCACCGGTGTGGTATACCGCATTCCTCTCGGGTGGGGACGATCCTACATCGGTCAAACAGGCAGATGCATAAATGACAGGGTACGAGAAGACAGTAACGAAGTGAACAACTTGGCCGCTGACGGCTTTCTTGCCATCCATTGCCAGAGATGCAAGTGCGAACTAAGAGTTAAAGAAACAGTCATCATGAGTAGGAGCAGGTGTGAAATGACGCGCTTGATAATAGAAGTCAGATACATATAAATATTCGGCGACGCATGCGTCAGTACACCTTCCATTTCATTAACTTCAAAAGACCTGAATTATATTTGTCCGCGTTGAACGTGTACATGTCTGTGAATATTGAGTGAAGAAACTGCCTACGTGTGGTTCCCGGTTTATATTACTTTTTCCAAAACTTTTACACGTGCTGTATGACGGTTCCAGGGTGTATATGTAGCGACGAGAACGAGAAATAAATCTGTTCTTGAAAGTAGCGCTGTGTTTGTCAGATGTGCCTTCTGTTGTTCGTGTCAAGCTTGCGCTATAACAAAACAAGTTGCATTCTTGTGTTCGTCTCATTTGCGCCACGATTCCCCGACCAAGATTGCTTGTTGATCGCGCTTAAGAACATTGACAGAAAATTGCTCTTATGGAGGCAGCTGCTGGCCCGTAAAAGTTAATTAGAGGCTCCTTTATTTACGACGTATACATTCCGAGTGAAAAAAAGCGTGATTGCTACTCGTAGAACATGCGTCGATGCAATGCAGTTGCGTCCCGTTAGAGAAACGCATTGCGATAGGCTTAGTCATGCGTAACTCGCTAAGTGTGAAGCACCAAAGCAAATAACGCAATTATCACGAGACGACAAGGCACAGTCGAGTCAGTCGGACTCTTCGTGCGCCGCGGCCGCTGTGAGGCGCGTAATGAGGTTGGCGTCGGACAGGGTGCTCTCGCGCAGCTTGCTGATGTGCACGCGCTGCTCGGTGCGCAGCGGCGACAGCGGCACCAGGGCGACGGGCAGCTGTGGGCGCCCGGAGTAGAGAAGCTTGTAGACCTGCTCGCGCGGCATTTGCTCCACGGCGGCGCCATTCAGCGTCCAGATCACGTCGCCCGGGTACACCGCACCGCTCGCCCGGCTCGTATTGGCTGTCTGCGCAAAACACGTTGTCCTGACGTCCGTGGTTTTTCGGGATGTTACGCGGCGGAGACTCGCACCAGAACAATGACTCGGCAAAATGTCGAACCATAAGGAACGTGAATAAATATTTCTTTGGGCGCTCAAGAATTTAGAACGTGACTAGTTCATTTGCAGCAAGTTTATTCAGACAATTTTTATTGGGATCACTTTTCCTACATCGGGAAAACCAGCGGTCTACAAGGGCGAATAAGGCGACACAAGGTTGACGTCCATAGGGACACGCGTCAAGAAAGGCCGCCTCTGTACACCAAAAAGCAGTAGTATTAAAGTTAATTCGAGTTGGCTTCAAAATCCTGACAACAGAACAAAATGTATTTGAAAAGTTTAAAAAAAGCGTAACTTGCATCAGAAGGTCGATGACAGGGGCTGTTTGGCGGCTGTTTATCACCTGCAGAATGTGGCGCTGCTATCGAAATATGCAACATTGTCAACATGTTCGTTCAGCCATCCTCACACTTTTTAATGCACATTTGGAAAGCCTGATTGTTGAGTTTCCATGCTGTCTTAAGTGAACCATACTCATGTCATCATAAGCTGTTTTCGTTGCAGAGAACGCTCAGTGTGAACAAGCGAAGCAACTGTGCGAAGCATTCGTAAGGACAGTTTGACTAAATTGCAGTGTCATGGACATATAATATTGCGTGTAAATCAAACTGTATGTACTGTAGTGGGTAATATGCATGTGGCCCTGTAGTTGTAGTGGGTAATATGCATGTGGCACTGTGCGGACTGCCACCGCTGCGTCGCGAGACACGAGCTCGGGATGTTGATGCGAAGCGCTAGGACTCGTGATCTAGAGCTACCTGCGATCCCTCGAACGAGCTGCAATAAGCCCCATTTCATTTCATGGAGGTGCGGGGTAACCTTGAAAACTGGAAGTCCGAAGCCGGACGCTACCGACTGCTGCGACCATGCCTGACGAAACCACCCAGGAAGATGCACCACAGCCTCCGACGGTCATCGTTTCCGGTGCATTGCGCCAGCGTGATCCTGCCATCTTTAGCGGCACCGATGATCATGACGTGGAGGATTGGTTGTCATCTTACGAAAGGGTGAGCCATCATAACAAGTGGGACGACGTCACCAAGTTGCACAACGTGCTGTTTTACTTAAGCAGCATCGCGAACCTCTGGTTCTGAAACCACGAGCACGATTTCACAACGTGGAGCAAATTCAAGACACGTTTCACAGAAGTGTTCGGGCGCCCCGCTGTGCGCAAGCTTCGCACAGAACAACGCTTACGAGGGCGCGCGCAACATCACGGTGAAACGTTCACAAGTTACATCGAAGATGTCATTGACCTGTGTAAGCGCGTGAATCCGTCAGTGGCGGAACAGGACAAGATAAAACACATTATGAAAGGCATTGATGAGGACGCATTTCAAATGTTGTTAGCGAAGGATCCGCGTACCGTGGCCGAAGTTATCAATTTGTGCTAAAGTTTTGACGAGCTACGGAAACAACGCATCTTAGCAAGGCGCCCACCGCCTACGGAAGATTCGTTAGCAGCATTGGTTATTGGCGACAACCACACAACTTTGCTGACGCAAATAAAGGAATTTGTGAGCGAGGAGTTCGCGCGACAGCTCTCGATTTTGCCGACCACGGAGAAGCCTTCTCAATATTTGGCTCCAGCGATCCGACAGGTAATTCAAGAGCAAGTGACCGAAGCTCTTCCACCTCCGTGTCAGCCGGCTCCCGTGGCCGCGCCTCTGACGTATGCTGAAGCCGCTGCACGGGCGCCTCGTCTGCCGGGATTCTCTCCTCCGCCTTCAGCGCCTCTCCAGCCGGTGTTCTCTCATCCGCCTTCGCCTCGCCAGCAGGTGGCTTCTTTTTCAGCGCACAGCAGCAAGGCACAAATCCTTGGCGCACTGCTGACAACCGCCCAATATGCTATGCCTGTGGTACACCGGGACATGTAGCGCGCTTCTGCCGCCGGCGCTTGCCGGCCTTCGTAGGCGCCACGCGACCACCTAGCTCCGGCTTCCGATCATTCCGTATGCCTCAGCGACCACCACCGGAAGTCTACGCTGCTGATGACATACCAGCATCGCAGTCACAGTTCTACAATACTCGTCGCTCGCCTTCCCCTCGTCGGCGCTCACTCTCACCCATGCGTCGTAGGCCCAGTGCCAGTACTACTGAGGCGGAAAACTGATTTCCGCAGTTCCTGAGGCACGAACTGCGTCATCGTCGGAACATCCAAGTCCTCGTTTCTCCCCCGCTAACGTTATTGAAGTGTCTGTTGATGGCATCAAATGTCTTGCGCTCGTCGATACAGGTGCTGCTGTATCCGTGATTAGTGAGAAACGTTGCCGTGAATTACGGAAAGTGACCATGATGCCTTCGGTACTATTGCTTAGAACAGCCAGTGCACAACAAGTTCAGCCAGTCGCTATGTGCACTGCCAGGGTGCTGATTCGAGACATTTTGTATTCGATTGATTTCTTTGTGCTAACTTGTTGCTCCCACGATGTGATTCTCGGTTGGGATTTTCTGTCGCGCCATCACGCCGTCATTGACTGTGCACGTGCTGAGGTTCAGTTCTCCGTTCTGTGCGATTTGCCTTCTCACGACTTTCAAGTTCATGATGTTACCAGGATCTGTGTAGCTTCAGATACTGACCTTCCCCCTCACAACGCGGTATTTGTCCCTCTTTCATGCGCATCGCTTGCCGAAGCGACGGTCATGTTTTCACCCGCTTCCGTCTTCATTCGCCGCCAGGCTATATTGTTCCTTTCGCCCTCCTCACGGTTCACAATGGGGCAGCAGAAATACTGATTTCTAACCCAAATTCGTACACTTTGGCTTTGCACTGTGGCGAGACTATTGGTACCATCCAGACTGTGGACGCTGACGTTATTGTGCATTTCCCTGTTCCCGACGACGTGGATACTGCCAACCTAACAGGACTGGCACCCCATGTGCCATCTAACCGAGTACTACCGGATGTTTTTTGTCGCTCTATTGCCGGTGACCTCAAGCCGACACAACGTGAGCGGCTTATTGCTCTTTTAAATGATTTTCCCCTTTTTTGACTGCAACCAAGCATCATTAGGCCGCACAAGTACCGTCTCTCACCACATTGATACGGGACATCACGCACCATTACGCCAGCGTCCGTACCGCGTGTCATCCACCGAGCGTCGTGTCATCACCGAGCAAGTTGAAGACCTGCTTGACCGTGGTGTTATCAAGCCATCCTGCAGCCCTTGGTCGTCTCTTGTAGTACTCATTAAGAAAAAAGATGGCTCGATTCGTTTCTGTGTGGACTATCGTCGCCTCAACAAGATTACACGAAAAGATGTCTATCTTCTACCGCGCATAGATGACGCCCTGGATTGTCTTCATGGTGCCGAATTCTTTTCTTCTTTGGACTTGCAATCGGGCTATTGGCAAGTGCGAGTGGATGAATCCGACCGCTCGAAGACAGCTTTTATTACGCCTGATGGCCTGTATGAGTTTACAGTAACGCCATTCGGCCTCTGCAATGCACCCGCGACATTTGAAAGGATGATGGACAATATTCTACGAGGCCTCAAATGGAAGACGTGCTTGCGTTATTTAGACGACGTGGTAGTTTTCTCCCCTGATTTCACCACTCACCTCTCTCGTCTACGCGACGTCCTTACTTGCCTTACCACCGCCGGCCTTCAACTTAACTTGAAAAAGTGCCGCTTCGGAGCCCGCCAGCTGACTATACTTGGCCATGTCGCGTCCAAAGACGGCGTCCTTCCCGACCCTGACAAACTTCGTGCTGTCGCAGAATTTCCGCGGCCGACTACAGTGAAAGAGCTCCGAAGTTTTTGTCGGTCTTTGCTCTTATTTTCGACGCCTTGTGCGCAATTTCGCCTGCATCATCGCTCCCCTGACGAAGCTCCTGGCTGGCCCTGGTGACCTTCGCGACTGGACTCCGGCATGTGACCAAGCCTTCGCCACTTTGCGTCGTCGGCTTACCTCACCGCCTGTTCTACGCCACTACGACGCGAGTGCACCGACTGAAGTTCATACCGACGCCAGCGGCGTTGGTCTTGGAGAAGTCCTTGCACAACGGAAGCCTGGCTTTCCAGAATATGTGGTTGCATATGCGAGTCGTGCTCTCACAAAGGCAGAATCCAATTATTCTGTCACGGAAAAAGAATGTTTGGCTATAGTTTGGGCCTTAAACAAATTTCGCCCTTACTTGTATGGCCGTCCGTTCGACGTTGTGACAGACCACCACGCGCTCTGCTGGTTTGCGTCACTGAAAGACCCGTCGGGGGGTGTTGGACGTTGGGCTCTTCGGCTCCAAGAATTTGACATTCGCGTCATTTATCGATCCGGGAGCCAACATTCTGATGCAGATGTGCTCTCCCGTTCGCCCATGCGTTCCGTCGAAACGCCACCTTCATCCATACAGTGCCCGGTTGCTACGCTTGCTGTTACTGACATGCCGTCTGAACAGAGAAAAGATCCGTGGATTGTGTCTCTCATTGACATTCTTAGCAATTCTTCAACGTCTACATGCCCTCGAGCCCTTCGTCGCCAAGCCACCCACTTCGTGCTACGGGACGCTTCGTGCTAATGGTCTTGTCGTAATTCGTTACAAATCAACAGCTCTAAAACAAAGGCCGTTCTTTTCCGCGCGAAAGGAACGGCTTGCAAGTACTCCCATAAACTGCTACTAAATAATTTTGAAATTGAACTTTCAGAGACTGTCAAAACATTAGGTATTATCTTTCATCAACATATGCCGTGGGATTCTTACATTGAAGAATTATGTATTAAACTAAGAAATGCCCTAGGTATGCTAAGGAGGTGTCAGTCGTTTCTGCCGGTTCCCCAGAAACTTCATATTTTTAATGCGCTTTTTATTTCCCACCTACGCTACTGCCTGTTGGTATGGGCATCTGGGAGTCAAACATTAAAGAAAAAGATATATACAGTTCAGAAGTGTGCTTTGCGGGCTGTTGCAAATTTAGGCTATTGAGATCATACATCTCATTTATTTATGAAGTTTAAGGTTTTAAAATTCAGTGTTGCCTATGAACATCAATTGTTGCTGTCGTTAGGGTCTGAAATTCGTAGAAATAGCCTAAACTTAAGAGGTTTAGCGCATTTACAGCCGAACATTTCATTGCGTCCCATCAGGAATTCGCAGCACTGGCAGATTCCTCGAACACGAACGAACTACAGTCTCCAAATGTTAAAATTCACCATTCCTCACGTACTCAATACGTTCAAGCTTACAGAAGATCACTTGCATGTCCTTTCAGGCAGGGAGCTATTCAACATGTTTACATAATCCGCTACAAGCCTAGAAAAATTCTGTCTAAATAAAGCACTCCTTTCTGTATACAGTATGTCTCACTGTTATGTTACCTTGCAATAATTTTCTTGTCGTTGGTTTTGGTTTATTATGCGTGAATGATTGATGTACATTTAGGTACCCAAGGTCGCATATAATTGTGTTTACTTGATAATTATCGTACACGTTTTATTTATTTATTTTTCTTTTTCTATCATACGTTAAGACTGTATGAAGTTTGCCATGCTGTCCTTCTGCTGCCTTGTACGGATGGGAGGTGGGGCTAGTCAAGCTGCAGCAGCGCAGCTTTTTTCCCACTTTCCAAGCCACAACTGTTCTGTGTAAAACACACTGTACTGTTGGTGGTGAACATCAACTTCAACTTCAACTTCAACCCCTTGGTGGACAGAGTGGTTCTGAAGCGGTTGGTGCAACAGCCATCTGCTGAAGCAGCAGCCTGTAAAATGCATTATGTAATTGTGCACAAAATGAACAACGAGAAAGAAAACAAGCAGCGAACGATTACACACACACACATTTCACAGAGCAAGAATCACCATCGTATGGTGAGGAAAGCACCATGTCATGACTGATATAGCCTGCGATGTCCGCCAAGCCGCCAATAAGGCTGTATGCACAGCGGCGTATCCGAAACGCCTACAGCAACGCGACTCAAAGGAACAAAGTCAATTCAAAACTAATCGTACAACCATCATTCAAGGGCGCAACCACCATGCAAGGACCATCACAAGAATTGAAGGGTTTGAACTCGCTCGTCATTGTACCTGCACCCCACCATCAGCGGAACCTAACTCAACCACGACCTAAACCTCCATCTGACAATCCTACAGGCTGACAATGCACACGACATAACAAGCGTGGCAATCACAGTGTCCTTCTTGAGAGCAAAACGCACCATAACTATTCAATCACAAATAGCGCTGCACAACTTACAAGTCCCATAACTGACGAAAGGGAGGCAACATCACTTGAGATTAAAAGAAGTTCTCCCCCCCAACCGCTATGAGACACAACCGCAGACAGCTAAAAAGTGAGTGAAGCGAAACTGACGTGCCCTCTCTGTCGAACGAAATCTGTAGGAGCAATTTACGCCCTACTATGGTCATATACAAGTCTCCAAGTAAGCCCCACCTACGCCCTCATATCCGCCAGCCACTGTTCCTACACGATGCTGCAAATAGGTCATACTTCAAACTTTCTCTGTTGCCTAAATAAGGTGGTAACCACCAAAATGAAATTATAAGCTTATAATATTATACGTTTTCACTCGTCTATTATAGTGGGACTGTGAAAACTTAATTCTTTATTGAATTGAAATAAAACCCCTGCTTCTGTGCTACTATATACTGCCAAGTTTCACTTTAGTTGGCAATGATATTTAATGAGCAAAACGGACTCAGCAGTGAAATGAACTGTACCGTGGACTTTTGAAGAGTGAAATGCTCAGACTCCGTACACTTTGTTCATGTCCGTAGCACACCTCATTGCCTCGGCCCACGAAAAGTTTCTTGAAGAAGAGCAGGCGCTCCGGAGTTAGTAAGCACAATGCCCTTTTGTGAACCTCGCATGATAACGACTTGCTATGCTTCTGCAATCGGCTAGCAAAGTAACACAACCCCGCGCGGTCACTGTGCCTTCGTTGCCAACTTCTAACTTTTTAAGTTGTATCCTACTATAGCAGTACTTTACTTTGGCAGAACATACACAAGGTGTGTCCGCAATGTAAGGCAAAATGATGTCGTAATCCTCCTAAGGTTTTTACTTCGCTTGAGCAGTAGAAGTTGCAGCTTAGAATTGTTAATACTAATTTCATTTGATTATACTGTCAGCCTTATTTGGGCTATAACAGGGGTGGACAGGAGCATACATACTCAAAAATAGGCACTTCTTATACAAACAGCTATAAACATATAAGAATGACTGGCAAATGATAGCCAAAGCTCCTTACTCTGAAGCACATCAAACAATGCATAATATACAGTATACATCCTTAAACACTAAGTCATTTAGTTTTTCTACGAAAGAAGGTACACATTCAGATGAAGCAGTCGAATTTGGCACCCTGTTCCACTCATTGATCACCCATTGAAAAAAAAATTGTATTGAAAACAATCGTTGTGGTGTCTTGGAGGAGGAATGTGCATGTTATTCCGGTGCCTTGATGTTTCCCCAGTTTTTATTTCTATGTACTTTGTTCTGTCAATTTTTACTTGATCTTTAAATATTAGCAAGAGCAATTTAAGCCTTTCATACTCGGTCCTTTGTTATAGTGGTTGAAGGTGAGCTGGAAACAATAGAAAGAGTAATTTAAGCCTTTCATACTCGGTCCTTTGTTCTAGTGGTTGAAGGTGAGCTAGTTTACAAACTGAGTTAGCGAGGGCAAACGCTGGTATTTGTTAAATATGAAACGTGAAGCCAGTCTTGGTATTCTATCTAGCTTACTGTAATTACTTTTTGTATACAGATCTCACACCACCTTTGCGTACTCCATGATTGGACGTACGAGTGCCTTGTAAGCCAAACATGTGATTTCTAGGCTGGCATTGGGCAGATTTCTCCGGTCTTCCCAGCGCTTTGTTGGCCTTAGCACAAACGGAGTCGATATGTAAATTTCATCACAGATCTGGAGTTATCCATAAACCCAAGTATTTGTGTTGTTCGACTCTGGCAAGCTCGTGATCACCTATGGAGTGCGTCCATTCTAGCATGATTTTTTTCCTGGAAGCGCTCATTGCAACGGATTTTGCCGCGTTTAGATAACTAATGCACCAGTTATTTATTTTCTGGATCTGGAAGTTTAGATTTGTTTCTGATTGAACACAAGGATATTTAACTGGATTATATATTACGCTATCATCTGCAAAATACCTTATCAGGACCGTAATATCTTTAGGTTGTGGCGACGAGCAACCACGTAGACCGGTAAAGTCTCGGGCTCTCGCAGGAGAGGAAAAACTGACACTCCTTCTCTTAGCGTAGCATTCATTTTAATAATCTTTCGAAACGCTAGCTCGTGCCGGGGCGCGCGAGCCGCTCGTGCCTCGCGGGGATGCGAGCGTCTGCGTAACTCTCATGCGACGCCGATGCCGATATACAGAGGGCACTGGAGAGGAGGGAAATTCGACGAACGATGGAAAGTCCACGTCACGCGGCGTGTCTTCGCGTCGGGTGTCACGAACGGCGTCGAACAGGGTTGCGTCGGATATTGGTGGAGCCGATGACGCGGTTGCTTCAATGTAGGCGGCTTTGAGGCCTTCCAGGGCAATTGTGTCTGATTGGCCGTTGACAAGGTAAATCGTTGATAGAAATAAAAAACTGCAGTGGGCCTAAAACGCTACCTTGGGGAACTCCAGAAATAACGTTAGTAGGTGTAGATTTTTTAGTGTTGACTTGAACGTACTGCTTGCGATTGGAAAAATAGGAGGAAAACCATTGCGTTAACTTTCGTTTTTTTAAATATAGCAATAATTTTGAACAAGAATTTACCATGCGGCACCTTATCGAACGCTTTCGCTAAATCCCAATATATTACATCAACCTGACACGGAGAGTTTATTTCAGAGGCGAGGTCATGAACAAGCTCAACGAGCGGAGTAATCGTGGATAGGCCTTTTCGAAATCCGTGTTGCTGAGGGTATATTGTGCTGTGAACATCTTGATATACCAAAAGACGTTTACAGTCAAGATGATCAAGAAGCTTGAGATAACTATTTGTAAGTGAAATGGGACGGAAATTTTCGCGGTCATTAGTACTACCACCATTGTGTATCGGTGTGATCTTAGCGTGCTTCCAAGCAATGGGGAAGCAACCACTGGTTATTGAGGATTGGAAAATAATTAGGAAGTCCTTACTGTTAAATAGAAATTCATTTGGTATTCCATTAGGTCCTGCGCTTTTCGTTTTATGGATTTTAAGGAGCAGGTTCTATACCCCTTGTTCACTAATCGCTATTTCTTCTAGGGCAGGTGTGTCAGAAGCCTCATTAAAGGTACTTATTCTATTCCTCAGTACTTATTCTATTCCTTATTAAAAGTACTACTTCTAACATTGTAGGGTGAACACTGACCGAAAAAGGCATTAAAACTTTCAGCACGTACTTGTTGGTTTTCCTTATCAGCCTTAAGACTGGTTTGTGTATTTGGGTTCACGTATCTCCAAAATTTTTCTGGCGCTTCGCGCAAGAAGTTTTTACCTTAACATTATAAAACTTATCTTTGGATTTTTTAACAAGACGCCTCAATTCCGTGCTCATATAGTGAATGGTTCTCTTCCCCTCAAGGCAAGCTTTCTTTGAGTGTGCTTTACGTTTCCGTTTCAGCTGCCTTTTGGCATGGATCAATTCACTTATTACCCAGGGATCTTTCTTTGCTATATTTTTTGGCGCGTTGGAATAAACATATGAATGCATTCAGTGACCACTTGCAAGAAATAATCCCATAGTCTATTTTTACCTGCATTCGATTTTTTGCAGAACAAATGTATCGATTGAACTTTAAAACATTTATAAAAGAGCGAAGTAATTGGCAGCCTCAAAATTCAAAACTGTATTTTCGTAATCGCTATGCAACTTCGCAGGCGCCGTATCTAAGGACGAGATAGCCATCTTATGATAAGACATACCGTCATTTATATCACAAGTTTTAGCGTTTGCTTCCAGGTGCGATGATACAAATGCAAGGTCGAGAATAGACGAAACAGCCTTAAAAACACGTGTTTATGGTGACACAATTTGGCATAGGTTAAATCAAAAGGCAAGATCTAAAAGATGTTCACAATGTGCTACTTGGAGTCCTGTTATTTCATGTGAATCCCATTGAATACCTGATAAGTAGAAATCACCTAGCAAAGTTATTATTTCGTTACGGCACATATTAGGATCCATAAAACATCTTGAACAGTCGTAACAGGGGAACATGGGGTCTGTACTTAACTGCAATGTAAACACGGAGATCATTTAGTTGAATCTTAATCCACCACAATTGCATGAGGTTCTGCTAAAATTTGAAACCATGCGTCTCTTTTAATCATAAATGCAACCCCGCCTCCTCTGCCGTCTCGATCTTTCCTTATTAAGATGTAACCTGGCTTTGTAAGGCGATGCGGGACAAGTCTGAGGTTATGAAGAGCCAGAAGGAGCTGTTGTCGGTTGTTTGCGGCTTGGACAACGAACGCAGGATGTAACGTACTTCGCAACGGATGAAGACAAGCCGGGCCAGGACACGCGACTTCGTATTCTGTCGTAATTCTTGCGGTAGCCCAGACGACCGGCCGTTGGATGATCGTGAAAGGCTTCGAGAAACTCGCGTTGCAGAGAACGTGGTATGACCGGGACCCACATGCTGCCATCGAGGTGACAAATGTGGCGATGTAAAGCCCCACTGCGCAGCTTGAATTGATTAGGGTGTCGACGAAGTCGGTCGTTCAGAAGTGACGAGGAACCTCCCATGCGTTGGAGTTATAGTCCGGCAGTATGGGTCAATACGTTTGTGGGACACAACGACAGATGGGCTGTCGAGTCTTAGCCAATCGATGGTTGCGATGGGTAAAGCTGACGAAGATGACTCGGGACGTACGGTAGTACGATGAGGCGACGGTGAATCGTCACGATTCGGCTGAGGGTAGCGATAGTGCATCGGCGTCCTGATGTTTTTTTTTTTTTTCCAGCCCAATAGGCAACATTGATACCGTAATCCTCTAAGCGAAGCAACCAACGACCAAGCGGCCCGATAAATTATTTTGCGATGAACGCCAGCAGAGTGCGTTATGGTCGGTAACAACTGGAAAAACAGGGTCGTGAAGGTATGGGCGACATTTCTGGGCTGCCCAAACAACAGCAAGGCACTCCTGCTCGGTTATGGTGTAATTCGTCTCTGCATTAGTTAGTGTACGACTAGCGTAAGCAATTACTAGTTCTCGGAAGATGTCACATTTCATTATAATGGCACAGAGATGATGACTGCTAGCGTCAGTGTAAAGGATGATGGGCGTGCTCAGATCGAAGTGGCACAGTACTGGATCCGACGTCAGGGCTTGTTTCAAAGCCGGGAAAGCAGGTTCGCATTCGTCCGAACAAGCGAAGGTCGTGTTACTGACGAGCATTTGATGGAGCAGGGAAGCAAGCGCAGTGAAGTTGCGTATGAAGCCCTTGAAGTAATAAGCAAGTCCGGGAAAACTGCGCAGGTCTTTTGGACGCAGTGGACGGCAAAATTTGAAGATGACAGGAAACTTCCTACGGTACGGTAGAATACCTTCTTTGTTAACTATGTGCCCCAAAACTTTGATGGCCCCCGCAGTGGCGTCTGCGTCAGCAGGCGTTTGTTGTGTTGCGACACCACGGACCCGAGCACACGAGGGTTGGACCTCCCGCGTGTAGCCATGCGCGGCTTAGCCGTGTCCAGGGAAAGGGGGCTCCTGGAGGTTGAGCCGATGCCGGGTGTTCGGACCTTTAAGGCCCCGCGGCGGAGGCAACCCACCTCTTTGGCCTATGCTTCCCGTAGACGGCACTCCCGGACTAACCCACCCGGGGGAAATCGGCAGTCGCCTTTTTCTGTAATCCTCTCCAATCTTTGTCTTTCTCTCTCGCCTTTTTCATCTTTCCTGTCTTCTCATCACTTCTCCTCACTTCCTAGTTTCCCGGCGGCAAGCGTTAATCTTGTGTAGCTAGCCAGCCTTGGTTATGCTGTATTTGGTTATAGCAGCGATGTACGGCTGGCGTTGGCAGGGTTTCTCTAGCAGGAACTTCTGTCACATCCCCCTGTTGGGCTCCATAGTGGGGGCTCGGCATCGCGGCTGAAAACCCAACTGTACTTATGGAAAACGCTTTTCCTAAACTCCCTGGTCGCCCTCAGAAACGAGGGCGCACCGAACAGGTCTTTCAGTTTTTCGGACGCAGAGTCCACAATTTTCCTCGTTTTCATGTGATCGACGCAGAAAAACCAGCTAAACAAGTGCGAACAATGTCCCCGTTCCTGTAATCTAAGGCATAACATCCGTTTCCGTACACAGCACATATTTACTTCCAAAATGGATACACAAATTATACAATGGAACGTGAGAGGTCTCATCCATCATCTTGACGACGTAACCGAACTTCTACACAAACTTAATCCAAAAGTACTGTGTGTACAGGAAAAGCACTTAAAAGCGACACAGACGAATTTTCTCCGGTCACATAATATTTTTCGTAAAGATCGTGACGTGTTCAACACCTCATTCGGCGGTGTGGCCATAGTTGTCAATAAGACTGTTGCTTGCCAACACTTGCTGCTTCGGACGTCCCTCGAGGCAGTTGCGGTTCGCGCAATTCTTTTTAATAAGTTAGTGGCCGTCTGCTTCATCTACATACCTCCAAAGTATCATTTGAGCAAAATAGAATTCTACGAACTTATTAATCAACTTCCTGAGCCGTTTCTTATTGTTGGAGACTTTAATGCTCATAACAGTCTCTGGGGAGATTCCAGGACTGACTTGAGGGGACGACTGATCGAATCCTTTCTTGTTACGTCCGGTGTATGCCTATTTAATAGGAAAAAAGCGACCTACTATAATATTGCGTTTGATTCATACTCCTCGATAGATTTAGCGCTTGGATCTTCCATACTTTTTTCCTACTTAGAATCGAATGTCATAAAAAATCCGTTTGGGAGTGATCACTTACCAATAACTTTAAGTTTACTAACACGACACGAGATTCGCCCACAGGTACCTCGCTGGAAACTTGACTCCGAGGATTGGAAGCGTTTTAAGGAATGTACGTACTTATCTCAAGATTTTATACGCAGTTTTAGCATAGATGATGCTGTACCATATTTTACCGCTTTTTTTATTGATGCAGCTGAAACGTTCATTCCATAAACAAATGGTCACTCATCTACGAAACGTGTTCCTTGGTGGAATGAAGACTGCAGAGATGCACGAAAAAGACAAAATAAGGCATGGGGCAGATCGCGCCAATACCCTACGGCGGAAATTACATTGCATTTAAACATATCAAGTCGCAAGGACGGCGCACGAGACGGCAGGCTAGAAGATCAAGCTGGGAGAGGTTTCTCTCAGGCATCAATTCCTATACCCAGGAGGCTAAAGTATGGGTTGGTCTGAGAAGGCTAAAAGGACAGCAGATCAACCCATTACCTTTGATTGATGAGCGAGGAAATACCTTAGAAAACCAGGCCGATGCACTTGGATTACATTTCGCGCGTATATCAAGTTCCATAAGCTATTCACAAACATTCCTTTAATATAAGCAAATAGCAGAACATAGGTCAATAAACCGCAAATGCAGACCTAATCTACCGTACAACTACCCTTTCAATATTGCCGAGCTTAGAGCTGCGTTGCGCTCGTGTATGGACTCTGCACCTGGAGTTGACAGAGTCATGTATGACATCATTAAAAACCTACACACTGATACACAGATGACACTTCTGGCACTCTTTTAACTCTGTTTGGCCTGCTGGATACCTTCCATCCTCCTGGAAAGAAGCTATCGTAGTACCGATCTTGAAAAAAGGCAAGGACCCATCCGACGTTTCAAGTTACCGTCCAATATCACTCACAAGTTGCTTATGCAAACTCTTCGAGAAAATGATAAATCGTCGCCTTTTAGATTTCTTTGAATCGAATAAAACGCTCGACCCTTATCAATGCGGCTTCAGAGAGGGTAGGTCGACTACTGACCAGCTCGTGCGCATTGAGGCAGGCATTCGCGACGCCTTTATCCATGAGCAGTTTTTTCTTTCTGTTTTCTTAGGCATGGAAAAGGCATATGACATGACTTGGAGATATGGGATATTGCAAGACCTCTCAGAAACGGGTATTCGAGGGAATATGCTAAATGTAATTGAAAGTTACCTATCAAACCGTACATTTCGCGTTAGGGTGGGCAACGCTCTATCCAGGCCATATACACAGAAACTGGCGTGCCGCAAGGAGGGGTATTAAGCTGTACCCTTTTTACAATCAAAATGAATTCCTTGCGCTTATCTATACCGCAGAGCATATCTTATTCGGTATACGTCGATGACGTACAATTAGGCTTCAAGCCATGTAACCTTTCCATTTGTGAGCGACATGTCCAGCTTGGCTTGAACAAAGTTTGTAAATGGGCAGAAACGGCTTTAAACTGAATCCTGTTAAAAGCTCATGTGTCCTTTTCACACAAAAAAGAGGATTATTTGCAGAGCCCAATGTAGAAATACATGGACAGCACATACCAGTCGTCAAACAACACAAATTTTTAGGAATCATATTATACGCAAAACTGACCTTCATTCCACACTTAAAGCACCTAAAACAGAAATGTCTTAAAACAATGAACCTTCTTAAACTTTTATCACATGCAACATGGGGCAGCGACAGGAAGTGTCTGATGAACCTGTACTAAAGTCTTATTCGCACACGGTTAGATTATGGGGCCATAGCATATCAATCTGCCAGCCCAAGTTCTTTGAAGATGCTTGACCCTGTTCACCACTTAGGTATCCGCTTGACGACCGGTGCCTTCAGGACAAGTCCTGTAGAAAGTCTCTACGTTGAAACTAATGAGTGGTCGCTTCATCTTCACAGGTCATACTCCAGTTTCATGTACTTTCTTAAAGTGAACGCAAACCGCGATCATCTCTCTTATGTAAGCATAAACGACGTGTCATTTGTGCATGATCTTTTTTTTTCGTCCACTTTTTTCTGTATACAGATGTATGCCTACCTGTACAGATGCAAATATGTATAGATGCTGGGTTGGTGTAGATGCGCATGCGAATATATGTATACAGATGTCATAAATGTTCTGCTGTGAATATCATATCTGTATAATATGAAATTGTTTTTGCACATATGTAACTGATTTTCTTTGTGAATATTCTGCAACTGTTTGTCAAAGACAGGGGACAGGAACCTCGTCAAGCTGCGATTGTGCAGCTTTTTGTCCCTGCCCTTGCATTTTCTTTTTCTGTGCAAAGGAAAATGCGAAATAAAGTTTGAAAGTTTGAAAGTAAAAAAAAGGCATCTGCAATGCTTTTTAATAACCGACCTGCAGCTACAGAACCCTTATCTCTGCGCATTAGAAAGCTTGCTGAGAATATGCAAGTCCCAATTCTACAGCAAAACCTGATGACCCCAGTTAAGCCATTGCCGCCATGGCAGTGGAAGCCCATAGAATGCAATATATCATTCGTAGAGGTGACGAAACACGCTTCAGAAGCACATATTAGAATGCATTTCTTGGAACTTCAATCTAAGTACTCGTGCATAGAATTTTACACTGACGCTTCTAAGTCGCATGCCGGCGTGTTTTATGCTGCAATCCGACCATCATTCTCCCAGTCCGGCGGACTGCATCCGGAAACAAGCATATTCACTGCGGAAGCTTATGCAATTTTATGTGCCGTTAAACAAATCAAGAAAGCAAAGTTGCACAAAGCCATTTTATACATGGACTCTCTAAGCGTCGTCAAAGCCCTAATGTTCCTCCGCAATCATCGAAACCCTGTACTCACCAAGCTTTATTCTGTCATTTGCACATCGTACATGTCTCAGCAGCAAGTCATAATATGTTGGGTACCTGGACATAGGGGCATTGAGGATAATATGCTGGCCGACCAAATAGCCACATCAATTGCATCACAACATATCCATCCTACCACTGCACTACCTGCCTTAGATCTGAAGCCTTTCATCCGAAAGAAACTCAGAAGCCACTGACAGCGCTTATGGGATGCTGAAACAAATAATAAGCTTCACTTGGTTAAGCCAAAACTGGGTTATTGGCCCCCCCGCATCAAAAACACGACGAACGGAAGTCCTATTCTGTCGTCTCAGAATAGGACACACATATGCCACACACAGTTTTATGCTAACTGGAAATGAACCACCATCCTGCGGTAGATGTGGTGAAAGGCTCACCGTCCTCAACGCTCTCCTGGAGTGTCGGGAAGCCGAAACAGAGAGAAAGAAACATTTTCCGCTAGCATACCGGCAGTACATCCCCCTTCATCCTGTAATGTTTCTTGGCAAAGAACCGTTGTTTGATACCAGAGCAGTCCTAAATTTCCTAAACGATGTTGTCTTACATGTAGTTAGCCCTACGAATTTGTAGCACATCCTCTCTCCAGAGGATGCTGCTGCGATAATATATGTTTGTATAGCACATGCCTTCAAGCCCTTCTGTTCCAAGGGCTTTCTTAGGCAGTAGTGCCCCTTGCAAACATTTACCTTCATGTATTTTTAAATATCATCATTCTATCACAATGTATCTTTTGTGTTCTTAGTAGTACTCACTAGTCATTGCCATAACTTTATTACATATAGCTTTTACGCGCTTGATTTTACATCATTCTTCTACGATGGATTTTAATGTTCATAGTATTCGTCCTTAGTTATCGCCATAATTTTATAGCACGTAGATTTAACGCACTTTACAGTGACTATTTTTAGGCCACTTTACAGCCAAGTCACATGTTCTATAATACATCGTCAACATTACCACTTGTCATGGCGCTCTTTGGCCAAACCTGGCTCTTGCGCCATAAAACACCACACATCATCAACTTTGATGGCCTTGCTGGCGAAATTGGATTTTTTTGTTTTGAGCTGAAGGCCGACGCTTTCAAGAGAGGCAAGGACTTCATGAAGACGTTTCAAATGTTTTCAGAACGTAGTTCAAGTCACTAAACGCTACAATGTCGCCGAGATAGCACAGACAGGTTTTGCATTTCAAACCACGCGAGACAATAATCATCATGTGTTCGAAGGTGGTGGCGTATTGCACAGTCCAAAAGGCAACACACTGAACTCGTAGAACGCAGGGTAGCAAACGTCGTTTTTTTTAATTGTCGGACTTCGACATCGGTAGTTGCCAGTAGCCTGATCTAAGGTCAAGACTATAAAAATATTTGGCGCCATGGAGCAAATCTATGTTATCTTCGATCTGCAGAAGGGGGTAAACTTCTTTGCACGTGATTTTGTTCAGCACACGGTAGTCGACGTGCAAACGCATTGACCCGTCTTTCTTCTGCACTAGAACAACTGGGAAAGACCAGGGACTCGAAGAAGGATGCATGATATTTCGTTTAAGCATGTCTGATACGTTTTCCTCGATGATTCTGCGTTTTGTAAGAGACGTGATATGGGCGTCGCTAAAGAATGCGGGAGAGATCAGTCTGTATGCGGTGACTACCGACGGTAGTCATACTGGGGATGGGCGAATTGACGTCGAACAAGGAACGGTACTTGTTCAATAGGGCGAGGAGATCTTGACTCCCCACCTCCCCATCCACAACGATGCAGGAGTTGACACTTATAATCTCTTCTCTAGGTGACCAAAGAACGTAACCGGATCAAGTGACGAGACGAATGCATTGTTCGGGTTTAGGAAAAGAATTACTGGTGGCGTCGACCTGGATTAGGCGCTGTCGACAAAAGGTAGAAGCGGACGCAGAAGTCCAATTCCACGATGAGCTGGTGCATGCACTCCCGAAATACCGCAAAAACAACTTGGTGAGAAATTCCGTTTCGAAATGGCAGCGCCTGCATCAACCAGAGCTTCGACGTATACACCTTCTACAAACACTGACAAGCTCGACGGTCGCTCCGGAGGAATTGTAGGCTGTCGAGTGGATGCAATTTACCCTCCAAAAACTGCATCGGGGAGTTTTCTGAAAGAGCGTTCGTGACTGAGAAGCGGGTCAGAGAGGCGACACCGAACGACGATGTGGAGACGGTGACGTCCAGTGAGAGTCACGAAAATTCGCAGGCATATCAGTGGGGTAGGGAGGAGAAAGGGACCGGTGATAAGAGGAGTGCTAAGACGTGCGCTGATTGACTAATGCTGGATGGACGCTGGCAAGTTCCTCGAGAGCGTAGCCCTGTTGCTGATCCTGTTGACGCCTTCGAGAAAATGGGAAGATGTGTCCTCGATAGCTAGATTAGAAGCAAATGGGCCTGGCAGGACGTGGAATGTAGCGACGCTGCACACGCAGTGGCGGTGATAATGAAACCACTCCAGAATAGTCTACTGGTGTAGACACAGGCGTGCTACTGGCTGGAGAGAGCGCCACAACGTCGGCATACATTGGTATCTGATGAGTGCAGGGGGCGCTCGAGCACGGTAGACGCGATGCGGATGTGATCTTTTGCCGAATGATGTCGCACAACCTGGTCGAAGGAGAAGGGACGATACATTGCGGAGCGCAGAAAGAGCAGCGCCCGCGAAGCTTTTCACGGACGATGTCACGGATAAGCCTGCGCAAATCCATGGGGGAAGTGAGACGACTGTCTGAGGTACCGATGCATAGCCGAAGGGACAGCAGCTTGTCAAGTCGTTGCCAATTAGTAATCACATCCTGGGTGACAGCAGGGTTTTGCGTAGCAAAGGCATTGACAGTGACGGTGTTTATTCCTTTAATAATGTGGCGTATTCAGTTGCTCTGGGACATGGTGGCGTTCACGCACTTGCACAATGCAAGCACATCCTGAGTGTATGAGGTGTACGATTCCCAAGCGAATTTGATGCGCTCACTGAGATTCTATTTCGCGGCCTCAGCGTAAACAACTGAAGGGCTGAAAATCTGAAGCTGTTCCGCGAACGTCGCCCAGTCAGGAAGATCTGGCTCGATCATGGCTTCAAAACGCGGGTTTCGTGAAAGCGGACAGGTGGAACGGGACGTTCCATAATTTCTGTGAACTGTTCGACTTGTTGAAGGTGCGTACTACATCGTAGTGTTCGGGCCAGTTCTCCACGTCATCTCCGCGTAGATCAGCGAAGGCTTCGGGGTCGCGCTGGCGGCTGTTGATAGCCACGATGGAAGGCGTGGGCTGAAATGGAGCAGCGGCTTCGGACGTGCCTGGTTTCACTAATGTGAGCATGGCAGGTGGTGCTTTGCGGCGACCCTAGCGAAGCTCCAGTGAGAACTTGCGAGAGGTCAGGCGAAACGAAAGCACCGTCCACCACTTGTAAGGAACCTCTTTTCTTGCCGAGGTCGTGCTACTACCACGAGGATCAAGGTGTATTGCTGCTGATGATACATACAGAAGACGTACAATGAATAGTGATATATGGAGATGATGAAGATGAAAGTCAGGCATTTGTGGCGCTCTCAACATCTTGACCAGAATAAAACATGATATGTAATCTATTCTTAACTTCGCGAATTGTTTTACAATTTCTAGCTTCCTCAACAATGTTAGGATACGTATTGCATAAACACATAGTTTCATATTCTATAGTCTGCGTGCCATAATTTGCCCTTGGTTCCTTATTACTATTGGAGTTCGACGTAGGCTGTAACCTGTATCTGCAGTCAGGTAGAGATTTGAAAATTTTTCAGTGTTTCTGGAAACCTCTTAACATAGCCATATGCAGATCTTTATGCTTTAAGAGTTTATGATATTAAAATCGTCGTAGCGCATCTATATGCTTGATAATATGTATTGTTGAAACAGCTAAGCGACCGAACAGCTCGCCGTTGGAATACCGCCAGTTTTGCAGCTAAGTTGTATCAGGCTTGGATCTGGGTAAAAAATCGATGGGCACTTTGCTGAGCTAAACTGCGATACGCGAAAGCCTATCAATAACTGCCTCTGTAGCTGTTGTCTGAACTACTCTGCCAACGAATGCCGTCGTGGTTCACATGATTTATCAGCGCTTTCCTGCGTCCGCCATGGACTGCGCATGGACACTAATGAGCAAATGAAGGCTTACGCTTTAAAAAACTCAGTGCCCTTCCACTCTGTGAAGAAGGATGACGAGCGCAGCGGTGTGTGTGGGCCCCTTAATTTCGAACTGTACCTCCGCCGTGGGTCTGCCCGGCATTGCACTATCTTCGCGATCGTCCGTAAATGTACGGACGTCAATGTACATGGATGTCAATGTGCGGACTACATGACACCAGTAGTGTATAGATTTATCATTTGGCAAGAACTTGTCTAGCATAGCAGTACAACCAAGAGTGCGGTACCACAGCGGCCACAATGTTATGGTCACAGTGGTAACGAATGAGATAAAATGAAGACGCTAAAAGCAACTACGTTACGTGTGTCTTTATTCAATTAGTACAGCAATAATCATATAAATCTATATATTTGTCAATACAGGCATTCAGACACAGCTCCACTTGTTATCCTTCTTCATAGAAGTGAAGAGAGCTAAATCGTTTTCTATTTAAATTTTGTTACGATTTCCCCACACTAAGAGGCAGTAGTGCAGACGTGAGTGCACATTTTTTTCGTCTACATTTTGCGCTGTTAACAGCAGGAAGCAAAGTACAGTTGTCTCAGAAGCCTGACAGAAATAGAGTACCGGATCCGTTGTAGCAAGCCAACAGATCATGCAACCTTAATGTGTGCCTCATTTACGTGGTCTGTCCAGCCTAAGTTGTTTACCAATTAATCAATCAATCCGTCAAAAATGTATTCATGTATCAATGTACACGGAGGGGTAAAAAGAAAAAGCTGCCGATAAGGCAGCTTAACGGTTTCTCTCCCCCGTACGTTTGAGCAGCAACCATTTGCACGATTCAAAAAAGCAGCACCAAAAATAATTCATGTAGAAGCACTTCCCGCAAATAGTACAAATATAGTAATGATATGAAGTATTAGACCAAAAAAAAACTTGCATGCTGGCTTATACAGTGTTGATGTAAAGTGAAAGTTTGTGAGCCATGTTATACTCCATAAAAGCGATTATATAGGGAAGTAAACGACACAAAGCAACGAACCATATAAAAAAATATGTTTTAGTTCTTGCATGGTTAAATTTATAACACAATACCACGATCATAAAAGTAATGTAGCAGTTTTGGAATTGCGCTTGTAGGCATCTGATCTCATAATTAGTATGGTGTAGTGGAACGTTCCAGCACTCCCAATTTTTTCGTGTTATCGTGTATCGGTGATGTAAGTTTCGCAAGGCAATTTAGATCACAAAAGTGACGCCGTTTTTCTATTAGTACTCTACTGAGTCAATAATCATAAACATTTTTCATATAGAATAAAGCATGTTTTTAAAACAGGAGCTGCTGCAGTGTACCCCGGAACAGTATATATAACTCTATCTTGTTTTGCGCAGGTGCGAGTTATTCTGTATTACTTGAAGTTGCATTGCCCTATATAAGAAAGCAGCATTGTATGTTAGACAGGAAAACTGAGTAATAAGTAAACCTTTTACTCGTGACAACCTTGTCATTGTGTAATCGGGCTGCAAGTCCCAAAACATATGTTCAGTGAATTTCACATCTAAGGAAATAAAATTGCAGACTATAACTATTGGATTGTCAATTAAAAGCAGTGTACATTCTCCAGGCACTTGAGGGCCCTTTGATCTAAATACAATTTCCTTGGTTTTCTTCACACTTCTGGTTACTACATTACTTGAAGCCTAGAGCGCTAGTTCTGAGAGACATTCATTTCCTCGGCGGCACAGCGCCACGTGATTACTATCCGGAATGAATCAGCTTCTATCGCCTGCATATATACAAATTTTCAATGCCAATCAATCTTTGTGATATCATTAAGGAACAAATTAAAGCCTTTTCACACTTGGGTTGATAGCTTACGGCATACGAAAATTTCATCCGACCGTTGTACTTGGATCTATAGGCCACCAGTTCCCTTCGAGACCATTTTTTGCTGAATGATAACGCATTTACGGCCATTATACGACTCCCTGCGCTTCGGTGCTGATTTATAGTGCGAACAATTCTTGGTGTAGAGCACCAACGTCATTCCTAGTGCACCAGCGCCTGAGTGCCGCAAGCTGGTTTACATAGAAGTGTTGATTGTTGGGCTAGTTGGTCTTCCATACTTGAAGTAGTAACTTAGCGCAAATAAAAACACGGAAACAAGGAAGATGGACAAGGACAAGCGCTACTCACCACTATTTAATGGAAGGAAGGATAGTACATATATATATTGACGCGTGTACCTGTCTATCTTCGTCAGACGACCACGTTTCACCGCCTTACAAATGTTATCGCACAGTGCAGGACGCGCCTGCATGTATCTGAAGTTTCTGGAGTGTAATCGATGGCTCCATGTGCTGTCTGTGACCGAATGTTGTGTAATCTAATTGCATGTGTGCGCGACGCGAATAAAGTAGAACATTGTTCAAGGCACGCGTGTCGCAGCGATTAATCTGGAACATTCGACGACTGATGTATAAAAGCCGACGCGCTTGACCCGCAGTTCAGATTTTGACGATCGCAGACTGTGTTCGCCGTTGTAGCCGTGTAGCCGTTAAGTGTAGCCTGTTTTTGTGGGCACAGGTTCACCCAATAAAAGTTAGTTTCATCTTACACAGTATTTATACTGTGTTCTTTATACGTCACTACCACGTGACAATTTCCTCTTGTCACGCATGCGCCTACCAAGCAGAAGAGAAACAGGTACATGCACATCAAAGACGGTTGCGTAAGAATCTAGTAATGTAGTAGAATCTGGTTGTGGCGTCTAGTAATGTGGTAGAAGGACCACTTACACGCCTATCTCTACTCTTCTTGATAAAGAAGGCCTCAAGAGCAAGCCTGGAAGAGGCGTCGCCGCTTCTGCCCAGAATAGTAGTTGCAGAAATTCGAGCGTCACAACCACACGCGCTAACATGAGCTACCAAATGTGCACCCTTATCCTCCTTTTTCTTTAGCTTTTGCGCATGTTGCCTTAAACGGTCATTCATACAACGCTCGGTTTGTCCAATGCAGAGCTGCCCACAAACGTGCAAGGGAATTGCATAAACAATTCCTCTGGAGCATTCAACAAAGGGCTTCTCATGCCTCGTGCGTAGCCCCACCTGCTCTCGCAGCAAACTCGAGAACACAGCTTCGAACGCTTGTTGGACGCAGAAATAAAAAAAGAACAGAGGAATACCATCACGGTTAGCAGCCTTCTTAAAGTTGTGTGATACCTTGTGTGCGCAGGGAATAACTTCTGGTCTTAACTTCGGTCATTTGACCTCTGCTCTCGCCCTTGGTGCTCCAAGCCTTACTTTTTGCAAAAGAGACTAGCGTTGACGGCCGTCAAAGGGAAACCAGCTGCAAAAGGCGTCCAACTTGGTTCGTAAAACTAGACCGCATTTAGTGTACGCACGATTTCCGTAAAGCCGATTCCAACCAAAGACTACCAACGGCCCGTTTCACCACCTTAGAGTGTGCGGGATCCTACGGCAGCAATGGCTTCACGGCTCGCGGTTGATAGGACCAGCAGACGTGGCCAGATGTGTGGGTTTATTGACCGGTTTCCTCCACCCAAAAAGATCACGTTCTCATGAGGCCTGCGGCCGAAAGGATGTTCCGCATCCGCCGCCAAGGTCTCTGAGTGGCGGCCTTGGCTAACACTCCCAGGGCTCTATTACTAAACCTACGTACCCAAGAAAGTGGATGGGCAAGTGCCACCACGGTTGCTCAATTGGTAGAGCATCGCATGAGAAATTACAAGGTTTTGGGATCGTTCCCCACCTGCAGCAAGTCATTTTTTGATCCACTTTCATTTCCATAATCTTATCGGTTTTTTATTTCATTTACTAAGTTCAAATAATTTTTCCCTATGTTGTCCTTTAGGCTGTTTGACATGGCACGATTTTCAGTCAGCGACACAGCGAATTCCGTCGCTCAGCGACCGCCGCGACGTCGTGGGCTCTCTGCGACTGGATTCCAACAAGTAGGTCGCGCCATCGCTCAGTCGCAGCGATCGGCGTGATGTGGGAGGGGCAACGTGTCTTTAACCGCGCGTTGGTACCTCTGTGGAGCAATGTCGCGCGTCAGTTCTAGCTATGTTTAGGGCGTACCCACCAGCGTTTGCGGCTTAGGAGCTTCATACATTTTTTTTCTTTCGCTTACACAATTCGTTTGAAAGGAGAAGCTGCACGCTATCTAGGTCGGGAGAAGGACGACGCTTCAACATAAAGCACGTACCCACTTGATCGCCGCCGTTGTCAACCTATTCATCCCTACAAATTGCGCCAGCTGCTTATATGCATGCACACTCAACAGTAGTTTGTTCTTCTGCAAAAGCAAATACTCACCCAGTAAAGAAAGTTGCGGCTTTCATAGTAACAACGAAACTAGAGTGTACTAAACGGAACCACCCCACCGACGCCGCCCATGCCGCACGCTCATACTTGCGGCTCTATGCTTGCGGTGTTGTGCAGCGCCTCACTTACCGTATCTGCAAGCTGTCGTAGGCCTCAACGCTTTTAAACGTTAAAAAATGGTGTACCTATTATATTATCGAATAAAATTAGGAAAATTCCAATATTTGACTAGTTTCTATGTAGTTTTTATTTAACGATGCAGGCATGGATACTTTGTGAGCAGGAGGCAACATTGTGCATCGCTGCGACTGATATCGCGCTGCCGCAAACGCATATGAAAGCTGTGAGCGAAAATCGCTCTGCGACGTGCGTGGCAGAACGATTTCTTTCGCCCCAATCGCGCCATGTGAAACAGCCTGTTGTGTCAGTGTTCGCTGGGTTCGTATGATATTACTAATAAAAATCGGGCACCTCGGTTAACCCCCTTCTTCTCGTTTCTTACTTACCGAGGGTTTGGAATCCGGGAGCATTGACGCTTTCAGGTAGCATGTCTGGTTTTATTGACCGGCTGCCTTCACCCAAAAAGATCACGTTCTTGTGATGTTTGTAGCATAAAGGATGCTCCACATCCGCCACCAAGGTCTGTGAGTGATGGCGCTGGCTAACATTTCCCGTGCTCTACTAGGAAACACAAATACCCAAGAAAGTGAATAATCAAGCGCCGCCGCGGTAGATCAAATGGTAGACCGTCGCACCCGATTCTCGAAGGCTGTGGGATCGTTTCCAACCTGCGGCAACTCGTTTTCTCTTCCACTTTCATTTCTATTATGTATTGCTTCACTATTTTATATCTTAAGCACAACTAATTGCCCCTATGCTTTCCTCGGTATCAGTTTTTGTTGGCTTTTTATAATATTACTAATAAAAGCCGGGCCCCTCGATTAATCGCCGCTCTTCTCGTTTATTACATAACGAGGGTCTGGAATCCGGCAACATTGATGCCTTCAGGTATCATGTGTGGGTTGATTGACCGGTTGCCGTCACCCGAGATGATCACCGTGACGCCTGCGGCAGAAAGGATGTTCCACATCCACCGCCAAGGTCTGTGAGTGGCGGCGCTTGCTAAGACTCCCAGCGCTCTTCGAGGAAACATACATACACAAGAAAGTGGATGGGGAAGCGGCGCCGCGGTAGCTCAATTGGTAGAGGCATGTCATCATAATTATCAGCTTAGGTACGCCGACATCAGGGCAAAGGCCCCTCCCATACTTCTACCACGTTCATTGACTGATTGTGGCCATGTTGTCTCTGCAAACGTCTTAATCTCATTCGCACATCTAACTTTCTGCCACCCCCTTTTACGCCTCCCTTCCCTTGGAATCCAGTGCGTAATGCTTAATGACCATCGGTTATCCTCCCTCCTCATTACATATCCTGCCCATGCCCATTTCGTTTTCTTGATTTCAACTAAGAAATCGTTAACTCGCGTTCGTTTCCTTACCCAATCTGCTCCCTTCTTATCCGCTTAACGCTGCACCCATCATTCTTATTTTAATAGCTCGTTGCGTCGCCCTCAACTTAAGTAGAACCCTTTTCGTAAGCGTCCGGGTTTCTGCCCCGTACGTGAGTACTGGTAAGACACAGCTGTAATACACTTTTCTCTTGAGGTATAATTGCAACCTGCTGTTCATGATCTTAGAATGCCTGCCAAACGCACTCCAGCCCATTCTTATTCTTCTAATTATCTCAGTCTCATGATTCGGATCCGCGGTCACTTCCTGCCCTAAGTAGATGTATTGCTTTACCACTTCCAGTGCCTCGCTACCTATAGCAAACTGCTGGTTTCTTTAGAGAGTGTTAAACGTTACTTTGGTTTTGGGCAGATTTATCTTTAGACCCACCCTTCTGCTTTGGCTCTCTAGGTCAGTGAACATGCATTGAGATTGGTACCCTGAGTTACTAGGCAAGGTAATGTCATCAGCGAATCACAAGGTACTAAGGTATTCTCCATTAACTCTTACCCGCAATTCTTCCCAATCCAGGTCTCTGACTACGTTCTGGAAACAATCTGTGAATAGCATTGGAGAGATCGTATCTCGCTGCCTGACGCCTTTCTTTATTGAGATTTTGTTGCTTTTTTCCCTTACCGACACAGCGCTCGTCTGGTATGAGAATCCCGAAGACACGCTCACTTCATGGGAGCTTTTCGTAGAGGAGCTCAGAGCGTGTTTTGGAGACTCTAGCGCAAAAAAGAAACGCGCTGAACATACGCTTTTGCAAAGAGCTCAGATTCCCGGTGAGACCTGTACGACTTATATCGAAGTGCTTAAACTGTGTAAAATAGTCAACTCCCAAATGTCTGAAGATGACAAAGTTAGACATTTGTTGAAAGGAATAGCCGAAGATGGTCTACAATTTTTTGATCGGCAAGGAAAGCTTGGATTCCGTGTCTGACGTCATTCGCCACTGCAGGATCTTTGAAACGCTGAAGATGCGGCGGATAATACCAAAGTTTGGTCGCCTGGCTAATGTCACAACGGTGGCAAGTGTAGACCCGAGTTCATGTGTTGACCTTCCATCAACAATACGGCAGATTGTTTGCGAAGAGTTGCTCCATCGGGAAGGGATGTACCGTTGCACACCCGGTATCGCTGGTGCGTACTTACCTCCCGTGATGACAAAACACGGCCGTTTCGACCGCATGTCAACCCACGGTTCATTCATTGACCGTCGAGTGTAGGTCTACCCCACAAACGAGAGGCACCATAAGCGATCAAGATCATGACTACGACCAATGCCCTCGCCGCACGCCCGCCTCGGCGGCCGATGCCTAGCCATGATGAGTGGGACCCACCTGCTGGCTATGCAGTCGACAGCAACATGCGTGACTACTTAGAAAAACACCGAAATTTGCGGCATCTGCCGGTGTGTTTCCAATGCGATGTCGCGGGCGACATAGCGAGAATTTGCAATCGTCGCCCAACAACGTGGAATCGTCGATCGGGGTCTTCAACAAGGACCACACCTCCTACGAGGGCAACTCAACAGCCATACACCACCTCTTGGTCAGCTGGCATCCTTCCTGGCAACGATTACTGGCATAGAAGCTTCCGGAGCCGCTCGCCGGCATCTGATAGGAGTTTGACGCCACCGCCAACTTCTCGCGCACCGCGTATACATCAATCTGCATCACCAGTGCGCCGCTCCGCCTCGCCTTCACAACCGGAAAACTAGCTAGCGCGGCCGACGGGGGTGAGGTCGCTCGACACGTGCTATTGACAGAAATGCCCACTGCAGTTGCTATGATTAAGAACAAAGTGCATGTACTTGTTGATGGTGTTTCTACAATGGCTTTAGTGGATACCGGAGCAACTGTATCCGTAATGAGTCTCGATTTTAAAGGTCGGTTGGGACACAAAGTTGTATTTCCGTGGGACCAGGCTGCAACGTATTGTGGAGTGAGCGGCGAGTCGTTGCACCCTGTTTGTGTGTGCACTGCTGAAGTATCCTTGGCTGGTTGAGTTTTCGCGACAGAGTTTGTAGTTATTCCCCGATCGACGCACGAAGTGATTTTGGGCATCCACTTTTTGCGGCAGTGTGGTGCGACCGTTGATTGTCGCACGGGGGAAGTTTGCGTCGACGGCCATGTTTCGTCCGGACTCTTAGAGGAGACTTGCAGTCAAGGTGAACTTTGTGTGTCTGCAGATACTGCTGTGCCTGAGTCCACCTCTGTGCGCGTGCCGGTTGTATGTCGCGGTGAAGTTCCAGACAGTTTCGATGCCTCCGTAGAGCCAATGCATCTAAATTGTGTGAAGAACTTTTTTGTCCCTCATTGTGTGGTATCTATCGGCCATGGGCGTGCCGGCTTGTGAACGGCTAACTGCTCGGCAGAACCTGTCCTGCTTCCAGACGGCTTGAAACTCACCTACTTTACAGAATAGACGTCTTCGTCCGTAGCCGCACTAACAGACCCACCGTGTGAACCTGCTGGCCTTCACCACGTCTCAGACAAAAAGCTTCTGTCTATGATAAAGAAGTCGCTCAGCACAAGGGAGCGACATACCTTGTTGGATACGCTTTCTAAGCATCTGTCAGTGTTTGACTTTGCGCAGCCGGACAAAGCGTTCTCGATTCCCGAGTCACGAACACGCCATACTATCGATACGGGATCTGCGCGCCCGATCAGGCAAAAGCCTTATCGGGTGTCACCTAACGAGCGCAAGATAATCGGGGAACAAGTGAGTGACATGATGAAAAATGGGATAGTACAAGAGTCCTTCAGTCCTTGGGCAGCTCCGGTCATACTCGTCAGAAGGAAAGACGGTAACTGGAGATTTTGCGTCAATTATCGAAGATTAAACGCTGTGACTAAGAAGGATGTCTACCCGCTGCCCCGGATTGATGATGCAATTGATTTCCTTCATTCGGCCTCTTATTTTTCTTCAGTAGACCTGCGCTTAGGATATTGGCAAATCCCGGTACACCCGGCAGACAAGAAGAAAGCAGCCTCCATTACCCAGGATGGATTATTCCAATTCAATGTGATGCCATTTGGTTTGTGCAACGCTCCAGCAACCTTTGAAAGGTTCATGGACACCATTCTGTGTGGGTTAAAATGGAACGTCTGTATGTGCTATCTTGGCATCGTTGTTATATACGGGAGCACATTCAATGAGCACAATACGCGCCTGGATATTGTCCTCGACTGCATCAAAAACGCCGGCCTGGTTCTGAACTTCAAGAAATGTAACTTTGGTTACCGTCAAACCCTTTTGCTGGGTCATCTTGCTGACAAAGACGGTAGCCGGCCTGATTCCCTCAAGACGGCAGCTGTTGACGCATTCAGTGCACCGCAGTCAGTGAAGCAACTTCGTCGTTTTCTGGGCCTTTGCTCTTACTTTCGCCGATTTATTCCTGGTTCTGCTGACGTCACTTACCCTCTGACAAATGTGCTACATGAAGACGCACGATTTGAGTGGACACCCAAGTGCGAGTCTGCATTTCGTCAGTTGAAGTTCCTACTGACCTCCCGACCTATCCTTCGCCACTTCAATCCTACTGCGCCGACGGAAATCCACACAGATGCTAGTGGCATTGGTCTGGGTGCCGTCTTAGTCCAACGTTATGCCGACCGTCAGCGCGTGATTCCTTATGCAAGCCGCTCATAAAGCAAACCTGAACGAAATTACACGATGGCAGAACAAGAATGCCTCACTGTAATCTTTGCACTTCAGCGATTTCGCTCGTACTTGTGCGGACGCCCATTCCTTGTCTTCACAGACCACAATTCCGTGTGCTGGCTCGTGAATCTTCGCGACCCTTGTGGTCGCCTTGCGTGCTGGGCTTTGAGGTTGCATGAATATAACTTCACTGTTGCCTACAAGAGTGGATGAAAACACGCTGACGCAGACTGCCTTTCCCGTATGCCGCTTACCACGACGGATTGCGACGCAGACGATTTTGATCATCTCGTCGCTTCTGTGACATCAGCTTTTCCAGATATCGATGCGTTCAAAGCAGAAGAACGGACAGACACCAAATTGAAGCCACTCTTCACTTCTGCCCATTCAAGTGCAACAAGCAGCTACTGTCTACGTGACGGGCTCCTGTACAAAAGGAACTACTCAAGCACGGGTGCACGCTTGCTTCTAGTGGTGCCGGAGCGTCTCCGGCCAGCAATCCTTCAGGCTATGCACGATTACCCTACCTCCGGTCACTTAGGCACTGTGCGCACCCTTCATCGCATTCAAGAACGCTTTTACTGGCCCCGGATGCGACATTCGGTTGAGTTGTATGTCGCCAGCTGCATACAGTGCCAACGTCGGAAACGTCCAACCACTGCCCCATCTGGTCTCCTTCAACCTGTGCCGCCTCCCAGCTCACCCTTTCGACAAGTTCGAATTGATCTGTTAGGCCCTTTTCCAAAGTCATCTAAGTGGAACCACTGGATAATTGTCTGCGCCGACTGTTTCACGCGCTATTGCGAGACGGCGGCTATACCATCAGCCACCACCACCGAAGTATCATTCTTCTTACTTCACGCTGTTGTTCTGTTACATGGACCGCCTGGTGTTATCATAAGCGACCAGGGACGTCAATTCACGGCGGATATCGTGGAAGAGCTTGTGCGTTTATGTAACTCGCACCTCAGGCACTCGACGCCGTATCATCCGCAAACGAACGGCCTCACTGAGTGCACTAATCGAACAATCACAAATATGCTTTCCATGTATGTTGCGCCCGATCACAAGAATTCGGACGAAGTTCTACCGTTTATTACTTACGCCTACAACACCGCCAAGCACGAGACAACCGGCTACAGCCCCTTCTTCCTTCGATATGCTCGGCCGCCCCGGTATACGCTCGACACTGTCCTCCCTTTTTACCCCCACGACAATCCTACGGTCGCCGATACGCTATGCCTCGCTGAAGAGGCTCGGAGACTTGCACGACTGCGGACTTTGCCATCACAAGAAAACTCCAAAGCCCGCTACGACGCACGACATCAGCCTGTTACATATCACCCTGGTGATATCGTTTGGCTTTGGACTCCTACAAGGAAGCGCGGTTTGTGCCAAAAGCCGCTGGCAAACTACGATGGACCGTATATTGTCATCGACAAAGTAAGCGAAGTGACCTATACTCTCGCGCGCCTCACGAACACTGGTAGACGTTCTTCTAGGACACAAGTCGCGCATGTCGCACGGTTGAAATCATGCACGCCACGACAAGCTAGTTGACTCGCCCAGTGGGCTTTGTCTGCGAGGAGAGGTATATGTTACGTCCAAGTGCGTAAAAGGGACGCGTGGATCAAGAAGATAAGAGAAGAGGAGAACGAAGACTGTGCAGAGGCCATTCCTGTTGTTCGTAGCTTGCCGTTCCTTTTCTCGCACGCCTAAATAAACCCCTTTTCCCCGTGCTTGTAACAATATAAAGGTTGGTTATATTCCTCACATTTCTCTATCACAGGATTGATAGTGTGAATATGGTCTATTGTTGAGCAGCCTTTATCGAATCCTTCCTGGTCCTTTGGTTGACAGAAGTCTTTGGCTGACTATAGTTGCGACTACCTTAGTAAATACTTTGTAGGCAGCGGAGAGTAAGCTGATCAATCTATAATTTTTTAAAGTCTTTAGCGTCCCCTTTCTTATAGACTAGGATTATGTAGCGTTCTTCCAAGATTCCCGTACGCTCGAGGTCATGAGGCATTGCGTATACAGGGTGGCCAGTTTTTCTAGAACAATCTGCCCACCATCCTTCAACGAATAAATTAGAGCGTCGCACGCGAAATACGAAGTTTATTGGATCGTTCCCCACCTGCGGGAAGTCGTTTCTTCATCAACTTTCATTTCCAATAGTTTATCGCTTCTTTATTGCATTTATTAAGCACAATTTCCCCCATATTATCCTTGGTGTCAGTCTTCGTTGGCTTCTTATGATATTACTAATATAAATTGGGTCCCTCGGTTAACCCCCTTTCTTCTTGTTTATTGCATTATGAGGGTGTGGAATCCGGCAACATTGATGCCATCAGGCAGCATGTGTAGGCCTATTGACCAGTTTCCTTCACCCAAAACGATCCCGTTTTCGTGACGCCTGCGGCAGAAAGGATGTTCCACATTCGCCGCCAAGGTCTATAAGTGGTGGTGCTGGCTAACACTCCCAGGGCTCTACTAGTAGACATACATTCCCAAGAAAGTGGTTCAGGAAGCGGCGCCGCGGTAGTTCATTTGGTAGAGCATCGCACGCGAAATGCGAAGGTTGTGGGATTGTTCCCAACCTTCGGCACGTCGTTTTTTTCATCCACTTTCATTTCGAAGAATTTATGGCTTCTTTATTTCATTTATTAGGCACAACTAATATCCCCTATGTTATCCTTAGTGTAAGTGTTTATTGGCCTATTATGATATTACTCCGTTATACGAGCAGCTGATGATCAAGACAAACACGTTACCCTGCGTGTCCTGTACCTAACCACGCATAGTCACTGTGCACATATCATGTTAGATGAGGCGTTTTCGCGGTTTTCGTGACGTCGATTGACAGACAGGTTTTGTGTGGGTGGCCCGAAAATCTTTCGACCAATCGAGAAGGGCTGATTGCAGAGTTGGAATAGCTTTACGTTATGACGCCGTAGATCGCATTTGAAAACTTGCGGAGCATGTTCAGAAACACATTATGAAGTCGCCTCTATAGCGTCATTTTCTCGTGGATTCTCTTTGTGGGCTCTGAAAAAAAAGCCAACATACTAAAGAGAGACGAACATGGCGTACCTACGCGTTCGCGCACTTGGCTTGCAGCAGTCGCAATCATGTATCAAAATAATGAATCCCCTATGGCTCTTTGCTTTGCTGTTCAGCGTCAGCCCCATCTCTTAATGTTTAAGGCTGTGGAGGATTTCGATTTTTACAACGAAGGAGCTGATGTACGCTGGACACCGTGGCTGACCACTTTCTTCCTTTACGATTCCGGGCTTCTTTCTTTCGAAATACGATAGAAAGCTCTGAAATGCAGGCGCCGAAGCGCGCTGTGAGGCTATTTTTGCCCGGTTATGCTAACCAGTGACGTCATTCTTTTACCTTAGTGCCATTCGAATACTGAGATAATAACTTTATCTATTCTGTTTCTGCGTACTGTTGTGTAACGAAACAGTATGAACGCTAATATGGGTGAGCAAAACAAATTAGACCTATTACCAGGACTTTTGTTTTATTTAATGCCTTTGCAAGCCACCTATATAATATGGTTAGTGCAACCACAAATGTATAGCAATAATATTTGGGTTAGTATAGTTGTGCTTCATTTTTTTGTATTCCGGTACATGAGTTGTAGGACTCCTATAGTGTTGGTATTGGGAATAAAAAAATACATAGATATATAGATAATCACTTAATGAGAAACTGCTACCGCTCGTAAGCGCCTTAATAACGATTCCAACAGGCACACGTCGGCGCGTATTGATGCGTACTGCACAGCAGCGCCCTGCCGCACCTTGATGACGTAGACCTTGGCGAACTGTTTCCCGCGGTCGTCCCAGACGTCCGGCTCGAGGAGCTCGACGCCGTACGTCTTCTGCAAAGAGCAGAGGCTGGCCGCAGG
The DNA here is from genome assembly GCF_023375885.2 of Dermacentor andersoni. Taxonomy (NCBI): domain Eukaryota; kingdom Metazoa; phylum Arthropoda; class Arachnida; order Ixodida; family Ixodidae; genus Dermacentor; species Dermacentor andersoni. Next base: position 5,680,118 of record NC_092821.1, read on the forward strand.
CTGCAGCGTCACGTTGACGAGCGCCGCGGAGCGCAGCACAGACATCATGTCGCGGCGTGTGGTGAGCGCCCGGTACGGGCTGCTCGACATCACCGTCAGCAGGAGCTGGTCCCCGCTGGCTGTGATGAGTGCCTTGACGCGGCCCAGCGCCATGTCCAGCACCGTCTCACCGTTCACCTTGAGCACGAAATCGAGCACAAGCAGCTGAGACTTGTCCGCTGGACTGTCGGGTCGCACGTCCTGCGCAAGAAACCACTAAACTGAAACAGGACCGCAGCTATTTGGCTAGGATTTGCCCCAACTGATCGAATGGCGCCCCTGATAAAAGAGGGCGCTCAGGAGTCTTAATATAAGGTATAAAAAATAGGGGTTTTACATGCTGAAACCAGCTTCTGTATATGAGGCATGCCGTAGTGGGAACATTTGGACCACCTGGGGGTTCTTTAACGTGCACCTAGATCTAAGTACACGGCTGCTTTCGTCCCTATCGATATGCGGCCGCCATGGCAGGAATTCGATCCAGCCACCTCGTGCCTAGCAGCCCAACACCATAGCCACTTCGAAACCACGGTAGGTTTAAAATTCATTCCGTGAGCTCTTCTCTAAATACACGGCCACGGTAAAGTCGCTTTTCTGAGCAACCACTGCCCTGAATTTCATGAGATTTCTTGCGTTTTAAAGGATAGGCTAAAACACATTGATCATAGCAAGAGAACTTTTTTGGGCCGTCAATGTTTTTTTAATGGTAAGAATTTGTAAAAAAAAAAAAAGAATTCACGTGCATAACTTTGCAACTTACAAACAAAAAGATATCGCAATTCCTTAAACTGACTAATAATACATCTAGAGCTGACAAAATTGATGCAATGTACACTGCTCTCAATTCTCAAACTTTTGACGAAAACTCGTTATGCAACGCTGATACGTTGTCAATTATACTGGCATTCGCGTAACGTTCCACAGGAAGCAAAAAAATATAAGAATAGAACCACAGAAACTGAGCTAGTTGGTAAGCATTCATAATAGCAAAAAAGGGGTAAAGCGCGCGGACGTTTCTTTGGTTTTCGAACAAAATCTTGTGTGTTGGCAGAACTCCCCTAGATGTTCGAAGCCAATTTTAAACTTTCAATCCCAGCTTTCCAAAGTTGCATGTTGGAATTGCATGTCGTGTCTTATGTATTCGCTCACCAGATCGTGCATGCATAAGCTGAGCGCCTCTTTTAATGCACAGGTCCGGCGCCTATTAGAAACAGGTTATCGTTGCGTAGCAGTGGCTACTGTGGATGAACGTCTAAATGAGGCGACTTCGAGGGAGACGGACGTGATATAGAAAGGAGCACTAGCAAGAAAAGAGTAGTGGCTGTTCCGTGCATCATTCAGTATCGCACAGGCTTAAAAAAGTTGCAAGTAGATATGGTGTTAATGTTCTTTTTACTGCTCCCAATAAGCTAGGTAAGATATGCACTGCCGTGCAGAGAAAAAAGGAGCAAGTGAAAAGCAAAAAGAAGAAGAGATATTCGGTCAGGGAAGCACATCAAGAACAGGTTTTACTGACTAAAGTTCCGTTTAGCTGTGGCCATTTCTAACGTAGGGCAAACGGGGCGGTGTATCAATCAGAGGCTAAAAGAACATAGAAGGTCGTTAACCGGTGGATCGCCTTCTAATCATTCTTTACATTGCCAAGATTTTAACTGCACGCCTGAGTTAGATGAATGGGCGATATTTTACAGGCATAAGAATGAAGATACGTGTCTAGGGGTCCAGGCATGGCATATCAATAATGGTGGATGTGCGTGCTTGAGTCAGCCTCACGCACGCACGTAAGAAAGAGACCAATAGCCTTACCATATATATTTCACGTAGACCGGCACGTATACCCGATTTCAGAGCATGCGCAGATGAGTTCGCATTAAAGTAAATACTAACGTTTCTAGATCGCAAAGGCTCCCTTGTTCACAATAGTGAACACGGGGCCCGTAGCGGTCCGGAAACGTCATCATAAGTTTTTATTTCATTTTGAGCCTTAGGTGAGTCCAAGTTTTTTTGACAACCACTCTTCATTGTACCAGCAGTATCTGCGTAAAATTTTTTTGAAATACCTTGAAAACATGGTAACACAATTCCTTACACTTAAATACCAACATTGTCAACTTTGCTTCCTATGACAGATGCAGTGGTTACAGAGGTTTGGTATTCGTTTTTGGTGCAGAGTTACGTATTTCCAAACTATGGGCTTGTATTTCCCTGAAATTTTGCCAAGAGGCGGTAACTCTTGTAAAAGAAATGCTGTAAATTAGATGGTGCTTTCTACAGTCATTAGAATTTACCTCTATCTTTGAAATGCGAGATTTGTTATTAACATTGGCCTAGATATTGACACGTGTACTTATCTTTATCGGGCGACCACGTTTCGCCGCTTAACAACTGTAATCGCACAGCGACGGACGCGCCTGCATGTATCCGACGTTTCTGGAAAGTTATCGATGATTCTACCCGGCTGTCTGTTGTCGCCGAACCTTATGTTATCTGATTTCATCGCCTGACGCGAATGGCGTAGAACATTGTGGAATACGCGCGGGTCCCAGCGATTAGTCTGGAACATTCGACGACTGCTGTATAAAAGCTGACGCGCTTGACCCGCTGAGCAGATTTTCGACGATCGCCGACTGTGTTCGCCGCTCTCGTTGTGCTTTAAGTGTAGCCTGTTTTGTGGGCACAGGTTCGCCCAATAAAAGCTAGTTTTGCCTTTCACAGTATTGCTACTGTGTTCTTTGCTGTCACGACCACGTGACATCTGGTGGAGGTGCTTTTGGTCCATGTACCGGACGCCCCCGACAAGCCGTGATCCAAGCCCGGACCGTAAAGAGAGCACCAACGTAGCCACGGACCATCGAGCAAGCCGTCGTCTACAACAGCTGCCCCCGGAACACGGACTTCTACCTGAGAAGACCAAGAAGATCGTGGCCAAGACAACCCCAATGGCTGCCCCAGCGACCCCCGTTGTCTTGCAACAACCTCGGGACCCACCGACCTTCCATGGAGCAGCAACTGAAGACCCGGAATCCTGGCTGGAGACGTACGAGCGAATCGCGACTTTCAACAACTGGGACTCCGACGACAAGTTGCGGCATGTATACTTCGCCCTAGAAGACGCCGCCAGAACGTGGTTCGAGAACAGGGAGTCGACATTGACAACATGGGACCTGTTCCGTACCGGCTTCCTGCGCACCTTTACAAGCGTCGTGCGCAAGGAAAGGGCCGAAGCTATGCTGGACGCCCGAGTGCAGCTACCTAACGAGAACGTCGCCATGTTCACAGAAGAAATGAACCGCCTGTTCCGCCACGCCGATCCGGATATGCCCGAAGAGAAGAAAGTCCGCCTTCTCATGCGTGGCGTGAAGGAAGAACTTTTCGGCGCAATGATACGAAGTCCACCGAAGACCGTAGAAGAGTTTCTTCACGAGGCCACCAGCATCGAGAAGACACTCGAAATCCGGAACCGGCAATTCAACCGCCGCGCGAACTCTACCATCTACACAGGAATTCAGTCACTGGCCACCGACGACCTGCGCGAGGCTATCCGAGCGGTCGTGCGGGAGGAACTACAAAAGCTGTTCCCGTCACCGCAGCCTCAAGTGGCTTCGATTGCCGACGCCGTACGTGAGGAGCTCCAACAACAACTCGGAGTAGCCCCTGAATCGCCGCAGCCTCAGCCGCAAGCGATGACATACGCCGCTGTAGCCCGCCGTCACGTTCCCCCTCCGCGCCCACGGCAGGGCCCAGTGACGACACAGTTCGGTCGTCCACCACCAACCCCGCCGCCAGCACGCCAACCCGTCACCCCACGCGGCATTCCAAGGAAGACTGACGTTTGGCGCGCCCCTGACCATCGCCCGCTTTGCTATCACTGCGGAGAAGCCGGGCACATCTACCGCCGATGCCCATACCGGGAGATGGGACTCCGAGGGTTCGCCGTGAACGCGCCGCGACCACAGATTGGCGAACGACCTCGCGATATCGCCGACTACCTCGCCGCCACTCAGTGGAGCCCTCGACGACCGTCCCGTTCGCCGTCACCAGGCCGTTACCTGTCGCCGCAGCGCCGACCATACACTGGCCCAGCCCGGGGCCGGTCTGCGAGCCCATATCCGGAAAACTAAAAGCAGCAACCGATGGAGGTGCGGTTGCTGTTCGTCGAACTGACGAAGATCCTCCGCCGCCGACGAAGACGACAAAGAAACCATCTCGACGACCTAATAATGACACGCCGCCGTCCCGACGAAGTCAGAAAGCCAAGACTACACCGACAAAAGACTACGTGACGACGCGACGTTCCAGCTTCAGTTTAACGCGACGCAGCCGTGATCCGACGCCAAGACCTAACTGCAATGCCAGACAAAGAACCACCGACCTCGACGTGCTTCTCGACGGCCACGCAGTTACCGCCTTAGTGGACACAGGGGCCGATTACTCCGTAATGAGTGGACACATCGCCGCCCAGTTGAAAAAGGTTAAGACCGCATGGGAAGGCCCTCAAATTCGGACCGCTGGAGGACACCTCATCACGCCGACTGGAATATGCACGGAAAGAATAACCATTCATAACCGGACTTACCCTGCCACCTTCGTTATCCTCCAACAGTGTTCACGAGACGTCATTCTCGGTATGGACTTCCTGAACCAACACGGCGCAATCATCGACCTGCAGTCGAAGTCTATAACGCTGTCGGAAGATAAAGCGACACCGCCGGAGAGCCCTCGTTGTCGCCACGCCTTGAGTGTGCTCGAAGATCAAGTGAGCATCCCGCCTCGCTCCAGCATTGTTATTTCGGTCGGCACAGAAACACCCGCTGACGTAGAAGGCGTCATCGAAGGCGACCAACGTCTATTGCTAGACCGTGAAATTTGCGTCGCAAGAGGGATCGCTCGACTGCATGAAGGGAAAACTGAAGTGTTGCTGACAAACTTCAGCCAGGAGTTCAAGCACATCAACAAGGGCACGACGATCGGGTACATTGAGGAAATTCTGGAAACCAGTAATGCGTTTGTATTCTCGGATTCCGCCGCATCTGCCCCGACGACCATGGTTCTCGAACCAAACTACGACATTAATCCAAGTCTCCCCATGGGCAAGCAGCAACAGCTCAGAAGTCTGCTCCGACGATACAAAGCCTGCTTTTCGACATCATCGAGGATTCGACAAACACCAGTCGCCAAGCATCGCATAATCACCGAGGAGTGCACTCGACCACTCCGCCAGAGCCCTTACCGAGTTTCGCCGCGAGAACGTGAAGCTATAAGAGAACAAGTCGACGAAATGCTGCGCGACGACATCATCGAGCCGTCGAAAAGCCCGTGGGCGTCCCCTATTGTCCTGGTGAAGAAAAAGGACGGAACCCTACGTTTCTGCGTCGATTATCGTCGTCTGAACAAGATCACGAAGAAGGACGTATACCCCCTCCCACGGATAGACGACGCATTGGATCGGCTCTGCAACGCTAAATACTTCTCGTCGATGGACCTCAAGTCTGGCTATTGGCAAATAGAAGTCGACGAAAGAGATCGCGAAAAGACCGCCTTCATTACCCCGGACGGCCTCTACGAGTTCAAGGTTATGCCATTTGGACTGTGCTCGGCGCCCGCAACGTTCCAACGGGTGATGGACACGGTTTTAGCAGGATTGAAGTGGCAGACCTGTCTCGTTTACTTGGATGACGTCGTTGTCTTCGCCGGCAATTTCGACGATCACCTTAGGCGGCTTGCAACAGTACTAGAGGCCATCATGTCATCAGGACTTACTCTGAAGCCGGAAAAGTGCCACTTCGCTTACCAGGAGCTTCTATTTTTAGGCCACGTCATCAGCAAATCTGGAGTCCGCCCCGACCCGCAGAAGACAGCTGCCATCGCAAAGTTCCCGCAGCCCATCGACAAGAAGGCAGTGCGTAGATTCCTTGGCATGTGTGCCTACTACAGGCGCTTTGTCAAGGACTTTTCACGCATCACGGAGCCGCTAACCCATCTAACCAAATGTGATGTCGAGTTCAAGTGGGAAACGCCGCAGGCCGACGCATTTCAAGAACTCAAACGACGCATGCAGTCGCCGCCCGTACTTGCGCACTTCGACGAGCACGCCGATACCGAAATTCACACTGACGCCAGTAGCCTAGGCCTCGGTGCCGTCCTAGTCCAGAGAAAAGATGGACATGAACACGTGATAGCTTACGCTAGCCGGTCGTTGTCAAAAGCGGAAGGCAATTATTCTACAACCGAAAAGGAATGCCTCGCCATCGTTTGGGCTACAGCGAAATTTCGCCCTTACCTATATGGCAGGCCATTCAAAGTGGTCAGCGACCATCACGCGTTGTGTTGGCTAGCTAACTTAAAGGACCCTTCAGGACGGCTGGCACGGTGGAGCCTCAGAGTACAAGAATATGACATCACTGTAACATACAAGTCCGGACGAAAACACTCAGATGCCGATTGCCTATCACGCGCCCCCATTGACCCGCCGCCGCAAGATGACGAGGATGACGACGCCTTCCTTGGCATAATAAGCGCGGAAGATTTCGCCGAACAACAACGAGGGGATCCGGAGCTAAAAGCCCTAGTCGAGTATTTGGAAGAGCACACCGACGTTGTCCCTAGGGCATTTAAGCGTGGATTATCGTCGTTCACGCTTCAAAACAACCTACTCGTGAAGAAGAACTTCTCACCAGTCCGCGCCAACTACCTTCTTGTTGTTCCGTCGGCGCTGCGTCCAGAAGTACTGCACGCCCTACATGACGATCCGACCGCTGGGCACCTCGGTTTCTCCCGAACGCTATCGAGGATACAAGAAAAGTATTACTGGCCGCACCTAACCGCCGATGTCGCCCGTTACGTCAGGACATGCCGAGACTGTCAGCGACGCAAGACACCACCGACAAGGCCAGCGGGATTACTACAGCCGATCAAGCCTCCTCACCGCCCTTTTCAGCAGATCGGGATGGACTTGTTGGGACCGTTTCCGACATCAACTTCCGGAAATAAGTGGATCGTCGTAGCGACGGACTATCTCACCCGCTTCGCTGAAACTAAAGCTCTACCGAAAGGCAGCGCAGCCGAAGTGGCGAAATTTTTCGTCGAGAACATCCTGCTGCGACATGGTGCTCCAGAAGTCCTCATCACCGACAGAGGAACGGCTTTTACAGCAGAGCTCACGCAAGCCATTCTGCAATACAGCCAGACAAGTCACAGGAGGACAACTGCCTACCATCCGCAGACGAATGGTCTCACGGAGCGCCTGAACAAGACCCTCGCCGACATGCTAGCAATGTACGTCGACGTCGAGCACAAGACGTGGGATGCGGTCCTGCCGTACGTAACATTCGCTTATAACACGGCGGTACAAGAAACAACACAGATCACGCCATTTAAGCTGGTTTACGGCAGGAACCCGACGACGACGCTCGACGCTATGCTGCCGCACGTCACTGACGAGGAAAATCTTGACGTCGCTTCCTATCTCCAGCGCGCCGAAGAAGCTCGACAGCTCGCCCGCTTACGGATCAAGAACCAGCAGCGTACCGACAGCCGACAGTACAACCTGCGACGACGCTTCGTCGAGTACCAACCCGGCGACCGTGTTTGGGTATGGACCCCGATACGCCGACGAGGACTAAGTGAGAAGCTACTGCGACGCTATTTCGGACCCTACAAGGTTATCCGACGTATTGGCGCACTGGACTATGAGGTCGTGCCAGACGGCATTTCGCATTCACAGCGGCGCCGCGCACGATCTGAAGTGGTCCACGTGGTGCGCCTTAAACCCTTTTACGGACGCTGACGAACTTCGTCATTTTTGTTCTTTTCTTTGCTACGAGTGCTTTTGTTTATTAACTTCGTTTGTTTGCAGCATCGGGTCGATGCTTTTTAAGAGGGGGGTATTGACACGTGTACTTATCTTTATCGGGCGACCACGTTTCGCCGCTTAACAACTGTAATCGCACAGCGACGGACGCGCCTGCATGTATCCGACGTTTCTGGAAAGTTATCGATGATTCTACCCGGCTGTCTGTTGTCGCCGAACCTTATGTTATCTGATTTCATCGCCTGACGCGAATGGCGTAGAACATTGTGGAATACGCGCGGGTCCCAGCGATTAGTCTGGAACATTCGACGACTGCTGTATAAAAGCTGACGCGCTTGACCCGCTGAGCAGATTTTCGACGATCGCCGACTGTGTTCGCCGCTCTCGTTGTGCTTTAAGTGTAGCCTGTTTTGTGGGCACAGGTTCGCCCAATAAAAGCTAGTTTTGCCTTTCACAGTATTGCTACTGTGTTCTTTGCTGTCACGACCACGTGACAATATTTCTTAAGTGCACTGCGTTTTGCAAAAATTTCATTGGTGGAAACGAAGTTCTACGCAAGCTAAGCCTTCCTCTTAACCAGGCAAAATAAAGGTATTTGGAAAGATTGGATGCGCTTTGCAGACGATCACTCATCCTTCATTGTGATTTATATTATTTATTATTTTGCTACATACTGCTATCCCTAATGAAGGCTTTGGCAGGAAAGAGTACATTCATAAAATGGAAAATACATCATTCACACAGGGTTCAACAATAATAGTTTACAAGAGGCCGTGGCTTTGGTTTAAAAACAAGCTTATTTATACCAACGTACAGCGATATAGACAATGCACATTCTTGGTGACAATAGAACATAATGTAAAAGCCACATTTCATCACGTAGAAACAAAGATATGGTTAGACAGCTTGGACAAAAAAGAATCGAGGGTTGTACAATCGACAACCTCTTGTGGTAACAGATTCCAATCTCTGAGAGCTTTTGGGAAGCATGAATACCTGAGGGTGTCATTGTGAACCCTATAGTCGGATAATTGTTGATTGTGTTTCGTCCTTGAAATTGTAGCGTTGGAGTATACTAAAAACTTCTTTTTGTTTAATTTTGGACATTGCTCTGGAGAATAAACAGGAATTTTAGTCTGAGATATCTAGCACGATTGCTAATTGTTGGTAGTCCGGCTAAGCGTAGAAGTTCAGTTAGTTCAAAGTGTTGTTTTCACTGGCTTTACTCAACGAAATATAACAAAAAACATAGACGTTTCGCCACCTATGCGGGTGGCATCGTCAGTACATAAATGACACCAAATGAGAAATACATCCTATTTATCTATGAAACTGCCGTAAACATCCGGCAGGGGGCCACGGTTAGAATTGCATGAAGATTGATTACGACGGATGAACCATGATTCTACAAATTTTCGTGGGCCCCATCGGTGTTCCCGTGCTAGCGTAGTTACATTGTCAAAATCGAACATGTGTCCCTTTGATAAACAATGATCAACCAATTCCGTCTTGGCACGTGTAGCATGGGTGGCTTTCGTAGCATCTCTTAAATGTTCCTTGAGTCGAGTGCGACGTCGCCGCCCCGTCTCACCAATGTAGCTGGCACCACAGTCCGAGCAGTCGACCTTGTAGACGACACCACTTTGTTCGTCCGGAGGTGTGCGGTCCTTTGGCTTCGGGAACACGTTTCCTAAAGTGTACGAGGGTTTGAACACAGTTTGAACACCCAAAGGCCGTAAAGCCCTGCGCACTGCTTCTGATACACCGCGGACATACGGAATGCACACAAAGGAAGCTGGCCTTTCGGCCTTGCTCTCGCGGGGTTTTTGCATGCGGCGACAGCAGCATGCAAAAGACCGCGGTACGACAGCAGCAGCTTCGGGATGACGATGTTATGGTATCCTACGATGTTGTGTCCTTGTTCACGAATGTGCCGATAGTATTGGCTACGGATATTATTGAGAGACGCCTGCAGGATGACTGTACGTTAGAAAGCCGTACTTCCCTGACTGTCGACGACATCATGATTCTGCTTAGGTTATGCTTGAAGCAAACATATTTGACGTTTGCCGGTACCATATATCACCAGATAGAAGGCGTTCCGATGGGTAGTCCTGTTTCTGTAATCGAGGCTGATCTGTTAATGCAACACGTCGAAACGGTCGTGATGACGTCCTTGCCCTTCGCTGTCAAAATGTACTGTCGCTATGCAGATGACACCTTTGTGATTGTCGAAAAGAAAAACCTGCATGCCATGCATGAGGCGCTTAATGCTGTCCATCATGCCATTCAATTTACATGCGAGACGGAGAATAGTGGCAGCCTAGCCTTTCTAGACGTGCTGGTACGACGGAGCGAAGAAGGTTCGGTGGAGACAGCCGTATATCGCAAATCTTGCGATAGCGGGAGTGTGCTTAGTTTTGACTCTCACCACCCTATAGAACACAAACATGCCGTGGTACGTACGCCCCTGTCCCGTTGCGATGCGCTCTCGTCAACGCAAAGTTTGAGGGAGCAAAATTAACGAATGTTGCCGCTCTTTTGCATAAACGGAGTTACCCTGAGCGCTTTGTCAGTGATATGCAGTGCGCCGCTTCGTGGGGCAGCAAGGAGGCTCCGTTCAAAATAAAAATGGCGTTCAGGAAGTCGAACCATGCATCGGTCAGAGTCGGTGCATGGTGCTCTCGATCGAGTTGGCCCAAGGAGTGTCCGAAAAATCGGACGAGAGGTTGCAAGGTGTCCGAACTTCCGGCACTTGTTATACATTATGGTTCATGGGGTGAATGGCGGTGCCACGAAGCAGACCAAATAATCGAGCATGTCCGAATTTTTGGAGTCCGAAAAATGAGTCGGCGACTGTATACGCCAGTGTATATGCCAGTGTCTGATTTTGCCAATGCCAATGTCAATGGCAATGCCAATGTCTGATGACTGATTTTCCCTTTATTCATTACTTCTCTCCACCTTGCGGGTTTCCGCAGAACTACTACGTCAAACACTTGCCTCTGCTTCGTGTTGTCGACAAATTCGACTTCGCCCTGCTATCTGCTAGCCGTCTGGTTAGCTCAGATGGTAGAACAGCTGCCCCGGCAAGGCGGTGGTCTCGGGTTCGACTCCCGAACCAGGATGAATTTTTCTTCAACCTTGAAGCTTTGCTTTCGAGGAAGCCGTATAGGTTTCCTTTGTAGCAATTGCTACGAACGGGTGGATGTCTGATTTTCCCTTTATTCATTACTTCTCTCCACCTTGCGGGTTTCCGCAGAACTGCTACGTCTATCAAAAAGGGCTAGGTTTGCATAATATCCCGCTTGTTTTTCAAACATAAAATTTTTCACAGAGACTCAATAATGTCTACATTTTGTTACACTAGACTCTTTAGTGGTCCGAAATTTTATTGCATTTGGCCTTTAAGCTTCTCACCATAACGACAAAGTCGATCATGACGCTCAAATGTGAATCAACTGGGCTTCAAGAAAATATGCTTCAAGCAATGTAGTTGTTTTCGTAATGATTTGGAAATTCAGAAACGTAAAGCATATTTCTTCGATCGACTAACACACACAGTGCGCGCACGTCCTCAGGAGCGTAAAGAGTAAAGTTTCTATCAGTAGGTCGACCCCTGCAGGAATGTATATAACTGACTTTTCTAAAATAAGGTTCCACGGCTACTAACTCTTGGCACACGAGAACAATTTTCCGCATTGCTAAAAAAGAGAACAGATGTCAGTGACCATACAAAAAATGTCATCACTCATTTTCGTGCAGCTGGAGCATGTTTTCAAGGCATGACTGTAGCGCGTACTGTGAACCTGCATTGAGTGAATCTGAAGCCTAGCATAATGCATCAAGGGTGAAACTGTCCCGTACTTGTGAACAAACAGTTCTGCCACACCTGTCTCCAGCTGCACCAATTTTAATGGCGCCCCAAGTACGTTGATACCTTTCACTTCAGCAGCAGCTGTCTGAGTTATCTTTCCTTTTCTCTCTGCAAGAGATGCTGACAAACTCACAAACCTGCCTGCTATTTTAAGCCATAGCTTCATAATACAGCGCTCTGCAATCTGCAGTGGAACCCCCTTTGAGGCCGTAACTAGCTTTACAAACAGCCCGTTGCTGTTTTGAAATGGGAACGTGGATGCTCCCCATAGCGGTCCAAGCATTTCAACACTTTTGCTCAAGTGCAGCAGCTGATGACCATTATAAGTGGAACTGCTTTCCCCGTACAACACACATATTCTGTTCACAAAAGAAGAGAGAAGGTGGTCAGCCCTCTGAAGGTCTGACGCGCTCACAGACGTCTGCAAAAGAAGAAAAACTGCCTCACAGAGTAAAGAAATATGTGTTAGGTACCTTTCTCGAAGTACACCGTTCAGACATGGCAAAGCATAAAACAAAAGCCAATACAACCATTCAGTCGCCTTCCAGTACTTCCGTTCACCAATAGGACGGGCGAGGCGGCAGAGTGACGCTGGAAGCTTCAGGTCCCGGATGCGGTTTTCTACTTCTTATATGTGCCGCCCAATATAGAAGGGTGTTCCAGCTCCTGTCAGCCACAGTTCGGTTATTTGCTGTGTTTCGACAAGTGGACTTGTCTTCTTCAAGGCGACATATGCTTAGCAAGGTGAATTGCAGGAGCCAACATTTCGACAAGTGAACTTGTCTTCTTCAAGGCGACATATGCTTGAAGAAGACAAGTCCACTTGTCAAAACCTTGGCTCCTGCATTCACCTTGTTCACGTTTTGCTCATCGTCTTGAATTTCCATCTCCCGCATTCCCCGTCTTGTCCCTCTATGGTAATTTAGTATGTCAGAGTACGTTGGGATCACTGTCATGAAAGCTGCCAGGAACAGCGCATTCATATTGTTATGCGTGGAAAGACACCTCCACCAGAATGTTGTGTGGAAAGACACAGACAAAATGGCCTATTTACAGTCTATTTACACTGGAGCCAGAGAGCCAGGCCGACACTGGCTCACTGCGAGGGCACAGAAAAACTTCATCGTTCTCGCGGCAGCTCGTCTCTTGAGCACATCTTGATAATATCGTAATAATAGTTAGCAATTTCTCTAGCAACTTCAATATGTCTAATGAATAATCTGTGCATTGCGGCATGTCTCTCACAGTCTACAGAATTATTTGCCAGAGCTCTTTTATGTTTTTATCCTCAGCAACATGTGTCGAACCACACTTCATCTACATCAGGATTTCCAAATTGCTTGAGGCTTTTCTCGACCATGGTGCCTTGTCGATGTTTCTTCGAGTGCTTTAGACAACTTTTTCCTTTGTTTCTCTTTCTTTCTGGATGCTCAAAATATGTTATCCTACTGAATGCTGCGCCTGACAAGTAAATCGCATTTCTTGGTTTGTACTGGAAGAAAGAAAAAATTAAATAAATATAAACATCTGCATTATGAAGCCCAGCTTCGAATTCCTGCATTGTCATTATGACTTAGGGTACGTTATTCATTTTTGGATGCCAAATGTACCAATGTTTCATATTAGCTTGCAAACAGATGTGTATATCTTTTCTGACGAGATCGCTGCAAAGCAATCTCGTCACTTTTGAAATACTGCAGCCTGCTAAGCACAACACCCAGCAACTCATGAGACTGATAGTGCAATTAAATGGCGAGCACGATCTATGGAGCTTATGTGACACCTATTGGACTTATGTACTCGACATCAGTAACAATGTGTACCTGAGCACATGGTCTATATCATAATTATGTGACTTATCACGTCTGTTTAAGTGAATGCGAGCTAACTCATTCATTTGAACACCGCTAGAGGTTGACACTTAGCCTGCAACGGTCCTTTCTCGTTTCTATATAGTGTTCACATGAAATACAGACAGAACGAAACACTTAAAAGCTAGTTATGCTACATAATAGACATACTTTTGTCAATGAAACATACATTACGCACTAATTCTTCAGTCTGTCAAATCTGCACTGTTCAATTTAACTATTATTTGTAGCACTGAAGGACACTGTGCAGAGTTGTGAGGCGTTGTAAATAAACTATAACAGCAGCAAAACTTTTATTCAGGGACACAACTGCAACGTCTGAGTACTCGTATCACTAGACAAACATTCAATTTACGTTCCACAGCAGTTCCTTTTTCCAAGCACCATGAGCAGCCATAAAAGCCGTTGAACTGCTTCATATTTAACAATGAAGCTCTTGCTGGAGAGTCAACGCAGCAGCATGTCACGAAGAATTTTGAAGTAATCCTTTCTCCAGCATGTTGCCAAGAAATCGTGTTCATGTTGTTGAACACTTTTACAAAAGTCAGCATGAACAAGTGGGCAGGGGGGTGCCACTTCGCAAACCACAGTGCTCCAACAACAATGTTGCAGAAGCGAATGTCAAATGGCAGTTCGTTGACCAAAATTTGAATGGGCCACAAACTGTATTTGCTGGACGTAAACGCTGGTGATCCGTCAGTGTTAATAATCACGGTGATGTCACACCACTCTGCATTCACACGTTTCCTGATGCTGCGGTACAGGTGCCCATCAGTGATATCCAGAATACATCCCTTATACTGTGGATGCTGCTGATTTTAATCGTTCAAACAGTTTTTTTGAGGCTTACCAGAGCACACTGAGCTGTTGTTTCTTAAAGTCAAAGACCAAAAAGAAGCTGCCTTTCAAGAGGAGCCAGCTTACAGTTCGCGTCACTCTACACTGGCTACAAGTGAAATCGCTTGATCTGTCCTTGAGATTTTGGGATCCAAGATAAACATAACAACACTGGCAGAAGAAGTGCACACGAAATGACTTCATTCTATTTTGCCACATTTTCCCAAAGAGGTACTTTGTTTCAGGCACCACTTCGGTCCCACGGAGGGTATTAACAAGCTTCAGCAGTCCATCCACTTGTGACCATGTCAGTCCTGCATACAAAACATAGGGCATAATAAGCAAAATCGCCGGGGCATTAATATTGGCCTGATTAGGCACGGTTTCCTTCTCACACTTCTCGAAGAACTGCCTGACGTCATCGTCCTCTACATCATCGGTCGTCGAGTCGTCGCTATCTTCGGGAAAGTCACCACTAAATTCGCCTTCATCACCTTCCTCTTCGTCGCGGTCATCAGCTTGTTCTTCGACATAGTCGCCACTAAATTCCCAGTCATCATCTTCCTCCTCGCCGCGGTCATGAGCTTGTTCTTCGAGAAAGTCGCCACAACATTCGCAGTCGTCACCTTCCTCTTCATCGTGGTCATTAGGTTGTTCTTCGGGGCCCTCAGTTTGTCCATCACCACTCTTGTCAGTTCGTGGATCCTCGAAATCGTCAGTCAATTCTTCGTCGCGGGTGCCGCATTCTACATATTCACACTCATTTCCAGCCTCTCCTTCACAAGCAGCAGCTGCTGTTCGTAAGTCAACGCGTTCTTGTGGGAAGTCGTCAGCTTCTTCGCACTCAAGAAATTCTTGGTCCAGTTCGTTGACAACAGACGCCGAAAATTGATCCGAGTACGTTGGCGAGTCCGGCTGGCGTTCGTCGCTGGCTGACAAGCTTTCGCTGATGCCGTGAGCGTGCGCCGCATCGCCCTGCATCACGTGTTGATTGTGACATGTCTGTCGAGGAACATAGCGCGATCGCTCAGACTCTAGGTAGTGTCTGTACCGCTTCGCTCGCGGATAACTCTGGTTAATTGCGTGGAAGTTGCACACAAACAATCCTCTACAGCACCTACACCACTGACAGATTTATCATCCTCAATCGAAGAGAGCCGGGTGGGCTTTTTAATACAATAAAATGTATTATAAATTGCTAGGAAGGAGAGGAAATGGAGAAAATGTAGAGTAAGACCATACGTACACCTCGATCGTTGACAGGGGTTTCAAATGACTTTTATTTCAGCGGTCCTTTACTATGGGGTGAAAGAGCGCGCACGAAGGAGGAAGGGGGAACCCGGGGAACCTGGATCGCCAAAGGAGACGTCGACAACTTTTATCTAGCGCGCATCTGCTCACCATAAATGATGAAGCCACGGGAACTATCGCGGTGCCCCATATCTCGATTTTTTCCCGAAGCCTACCATGCAAGCGCACGACGTGCAATGCTTTACTTGCACAGTTGAACCTAAAACGAAGTTTTCCAGATGGATGCATCGAGTGGCTGCATGTGCGGCTCCGTTGTATCATAGGTATGCGCATATACACGATCCGTTCTGCGCATTCCTTTATTTCCAAATTCCCACGCCTGCAAACGTCACTTGCGCGCGCGTAAAGAAAGCGCCCGTCTACAAGAGGACGGGGGAATGTCGGCCCCGCCTGGGCTGTGCCACGTACGGCAGCGCAAAATAGCGCGTGCATCACCTCGAGCTCAGCCAGCTCGTCACCTGTCTCCATGTGAGCTCGCGCCGCGTGCACGTGCATGGCTGCACGCAGTCGATCCGTACCAATGTGCACAATCTCGCCTCGCCTGCCCCCCAGTATTGTTCTGCGTGCTGAGTGCGCTTTGGAGGTTCCTCTGGCGACACCATTATCCTGCAGTTCGAGTGTACGTTTCTGCGTGTCGGCTAGCTAGCTCACGCCGTTGCAGCTGGTCTGTACCGTTGTCAACGACATGCGCTTCGCCTGCGTCGCTTTTGCTTTTGCGCGACAGATCCCCAGGGCTCGCCCACGAACGGTTATCCGCGAGTCTCGGCGCTCGAGTAGCAATCTCGGAGAGAAAATAGCAAAAAAAAACATTAAGCGCCTCAAGTTGATTAAAGGCACAACTGTTATGAGGGCGGTACGGACAATATGAAGGGCTTTTCTTCATTTTATGCTTAGATAGGAACCGTTGACATCACATTATATGTGCGTGCAGCGCGTCGTTAAAGGAATAGTGTATCTTCTTTACTACTCATCCGTACATGTTACCCGCCATGGTGGCTTGTCGGCTATGACGTTGCACTGCTAAGCGCGAGATCGTGCGGTCTAATCCTAACGAATGCGAGGCGCCGGAATTTCGATGACAGCTGAAAAAAAATGATAAAAATAACTAGCGCACGTGCTGAGAGTACGCGTTAAAGAACCCGAAGTGTTCCCAATTGATCCGGGATCCCTCACTTTAACGTGCCTCACAATCAGACCGTGGTTTTGGCTCGTAAAACTCCAGAATTAAATTGAATTAATACAATGTGTTACCTGTGTGTGTGTGTGTGTGTGTGTGTGTGTGTGTGTGTGTGTGTGTCCCACCTCACCAATGACTATAGCTAGTTTGTTTGCGGTGCATCTCTGCTTTTAATTACCGCTTCCCAGTTTATACCTGCATTATATGCTAAACCTGCACTGTCTTTTGTGCCGTAATATTTGTTTGAGCGTTAGTAACATTGTATATGCAGTTCTGTGAACAACCTTATTGAATTTTGTTTTCTTCAGACACATCTCATTTTAACGAATACTTCCATAGCATGTTTAATACTTCCGTTTCAAACAGCGCATGTAACACGACAGTCTTTTTACGCGCAGATGCACCCTTCATTTTTTATACTGGTGTGGTATCTTTGTTACTAAATTCAAAACCAAAACATCGTGTGGTCTTGACAATACCCCAAAAGTATTCCTACGACGCTATGCTTTACGTCATGCTAAATTTCTTGTTATTATTTTTCGCACTTCTTTGCTGACTTTACTAGCCAGTGATCCCATCTTTAAAAAGGGACACCACCTCAGACTAGAAAATTACCGTACTAGCTATTTCACTAACTACGCAATGCTTGCAAATTATTATTTTTGGACTTCTAATAAAAGTATCCTTTAGTGGGAATATAACTCAAATAAATCATCACCGGAGGTAACTTCCAATTCGTTGCATATATTGCCGTTTATTTTTAACACGGCCGGGTGCGACAAACGGCTCTGTTCATGTAAATATATGTTACTGGCTAATGGAAATAAAGGGCTAGTTGTCCCCGGCGAAAGTATTTTCTTCGGCTGAGTATTGATGACGTGATCTCTAATGAACCTTGCCGACTTCATCATCCTAAAACCAGTAACACGTGATACACTTCGGCCATTACCGAAGCTTTAGTTCGGGCCAAACTGCCATGCCGCCAATTCAAATACGCGTATAATGCATAAATGCTTTTATGAAATAATTCCTGAACTGATCTGAATGAAATATGTTGCATTTGAGAGGGAAAGTTATTCTTGGAAATCCGAGTTTTGATTGATAACCTGTAATTCTTAAAGGAATTTCTAAAAACTGCAGTGTTTCAAAGAAATAAAAACACGAAGTTTACAAAAACCCCAACTCTGCACCAAAAGCAGATACCTAAGTTCTGTGAACTCCATCTGTTAGATCATGTACCACAGACAAATTTGATGTATCAAGTTATGGCTTACGTGAATTTCTTACAATGTTTGCGAGGGTTTGGAAACTCCTACTCACGAATTATGGCATTCTTCACAAGAGGTATAACAGAACAGTTTTTGTCCGCTTTAGATGTAATACTAGATTCAGTTGGCATAATTTCGATGTCTTTATTGCTGAGTTAGAATTGTTGACTTGCGAGCACCGTTTTCAGAAATGTTCTCACTTTCAGCGATCTTTGTAAAAAATTGACAGCCCAAATAAAAGCATCGCTTCCTGAAATTACTAGATTTTGTCTTTTTTCTATAGGTGCAGCAAACCTCATCAAATTTGGTTATGTGATTGCCGAGAGAAACGATTTTTTTTTCGTTCCCATGCATTTAGATATGAGCGCCCGAAGTAAAGCTTCCTCGGTGGGGAAAGCGCTCCTCCCCTCGTAGAACCGACTTCACTTCCGGCAAAGTGTTCCCGCTTGCTCGGTGGGCGGCGGCATCTTGGCCTCTGCTTCTTGGCGGTTTAGCGGCAGCCATCTTGCGATTCGCGTGCTCTGTGTGTGCGGGTCGCTCCTTCATCAGTAGCAACGCGACGAAAGAACATGTACGTTCTTGTGCGGTACAATCAAGAGAGAGGAAAGCACGTTGTTAAGGATACCGACATACGTCGTTTCCGTCCGATAGACATCGACGATTTTGATCCGAAGGCCCTTTATGACGTCTGGTGGGCTGGAGACGAGACGACTCGCGGTGGCTATTACCCAGCTCAGATTGTGCACATGACCCGTGAGTATTTCTCTGGTAGCACTGTTGAACTCTTTACAAAGCTCCCGTGCTTCGCTGTTTGCTAATTGCAGAAACTGAAGCAGAGATGCACGAGTGGAGTAACAACACCCGTTGTTTGTGCGGGAAACAGGATGACGTAGAACCGGGACCCCGGAAAAAGGTTGGTTTGAGTCATACAGTTGACATCGCTACATGATAGCCTGTCTGGTTAGGATAAGTAATAATTTAGAGCGGCTCCATCCGATAAGTGGGTTTAGTAAACACGATGTACCACATTGACTTACTGGATATGCTCCTTTCACGGTTGTAACGACGGGTGGTGGCGGGGTGCTTTTAGAAAGTAATTTCATAATAGAGGGAGAAAGGGGCCGTTCAAAGGGGAACTAAAGCCCCTCCATCCACGCGCCACCGCCCTGGTCGGCGGTGGCTCGTGGATGGAGGGGCTTTGAGGGGAGCTTCCCCACTTATGAATGGCCACTTGTGAATGGCCTGCGCACCGCGACGAAGAGTAGAAGAAAAGGCGCCGTGGCACAACAATAGCCACCTGTAGAAAAGGCGCCACCGCAACCTAGTCCGCGTGCCTCTCCTTGGCCCCCTTCATCTTTCCCCGTCGACGGGTTTCAATCACCCGTGAAATTTGTCCGCCCGTCCTACTCCTTTATTCTTTAATACATCATCTTCGTCAGGGTGACATACAGTGCATCCGCAAGATTTGCAGTATTTATTTCGCCATAGCTTGAAAGGGATGTTGAACATAAACAAAAATTGCGTGACAGTAAAGTTGTTACCTTTGTTGTAGATAAACAAAAACATTTAATTAGATTATTGAATTATACCAGTGTCACAGGGACACGTTCGATCGCGATAAAACCCTATCGGGCTCGGATGTTCCGGTCGCGATTGGCTTCCCTGCGCAAGCTGTGGAAGGAAGCCAATCGCGGTTCGAAATTTCGATTCGGATTGGGCTCGATCGCGATCGAAAGTAAGCGTGTGATATGGGCATTAAGCGTGAAAGTAAACAAAATTGTACACATCGCCATTAGTTCACAACTAATCACAACTAATCTAAGCTACGGCGCTTCAGATGAATTCCGACATGTGCCTTGAATCTGCATATTTTGTTCCAGTCGATCGTTAAACCCCAACGAAGAGGTCGAGATGGCTCCGAAACATAAGTTTATCATACCCCAACTGGCCCAAGAGCTTGCACTAATGCCGAAACATGGGTTTTATAAATCTACTTTTTGGTTAGAGGCTCGCTGAAATTCCCCTAAAGTCTTAATTCCCTTTAGAAGAGTTAAATGCTGGGCTAGTTGGTGATTCACACTGAAAAGATTTTGCGCCAAAAAAACAACACAAGAAAGACGTGGTGTCGTCGTCTTTCTTGTGTTGTTCAGAAAATTTCGTTAGTTCTCTATATTGGAAAACATTGAATAGTTCCTTTTCCAATATGAATAGTTAGTGCGTAATATTTGATTCATATTTAAACCTTTCAATATTCACACACCTCTAAAGCCCATTTGACATGGTGCAATGTTACACTGCATTTCTCGCAGCTACAATTTCGCATGCACCAATCATGGCAGCTGTGATATTCGCATTTGCGAACACCTGGCGGAGGACTATATTATTGTTGGCATCAGTTTGCTGAGGTGAAAATAAAGTTAAACAACTTAGAAACTGTTTTGGGGAAAGATTTTATTGTCTGAGTGCATTGCTTAATACAAAATAAACATTAAGTACGTAGGGCATAGTGGCATCTAGATCCGTGTTGCGACAATGGTTCCACGTTCCTGCCGCATGTGTGCTTTTGCAGAGAATTTCAGGAATATGAACATCGAAATACTGTACACACGAAGGGTCTGATGCCCCATTAGCCACAACTGCGAATTTTCAAGCGTGAAAATGCATGGAAATTTGCACCATGTGAAACAGGCTTACTAAACACACACATATACATATGTGTCTGCTATAAGTTAAGATACTATTAGGCAGAGTTGATTCTCATGGAAATTTTACAATTAACATCCCAAATTTCTTAATGTGGTCAACTCTTATTAACAGCCGAAGACTGCATATGACTCAAGTAGTAGCACAAAATTGTTTTTTTTTCATGTTCTCATGACAGCTATAGACATTTTCCGAATTTCTTTTGGCAGTTACTGACCACATGCTGCCTAAAGACAGATATCCATTCTCCTTATTGCCATATGGTCATTATTTTCTTGTATCGCTCTTTAGCCACTGGTTTAATACTTTTCATGCAAGTTATCCCATGGAAGGCATGAGATTACCAGCCAAGGGTACATGCATGCTCACAATGCGCATGGAATGTTCGTACAGAACCAATGCCATACACTGCCTGTGGCACCAGGGTGCTGCCACGGTCGCCTTTCACGCTAACCTCTGACGGGCGATCATTTCCTATGAAAATTCTCTGGCAAGGCCGCACTGACAGGGAAGCTCTGAATTTGAAATCTTACAAAGTTTCATATCCGCTATAGGGCCACGAAGGCCTTAAAAATCGGGACTTTCAGATATCAATAATTTTTTAACCATTTCCGAACTACCTATGCCTGCCACTGCAAGGGAAATGCAGAGGAAAGCTACGGTTAATGCATATGTTATTTTGTACCGCCAGCCATTAAACAACAGCTTTACTGAATTTAGTATGACCGTCAGCTATCAGTGCATTCCTATCAAAGCCACCCTGATAAATTAAAGTGACAGCTTTGCTTTTTTCTTTTACTTGTCGTTTTGGTGTCTTCGTATGCCTTAGGAGTGTGCAGTTACTTGATTAGGGATCTTAACAATAAAGCCACGTTTATATAACATTCTGTCGTGGACTTTTATCACTGCTTGTTTCTCTCAGTAGAGTTGTGCAACAAGCTAGATCTGGCATTATGTTGTTGCAGCAGTTCAGTAAAACAACCGTCAGCGTGTAGGCCGTTCGAAATCATTGAACACCAACTTTCTAAGCCAATTTAGTGTCTTGATCAGCACATACACTGCAGGAAAAAGCAGCCAGAACAAGAATTCTAGATGCCGTTCATCACTTCGTTTTAGGTAGTTAGTGGGACTGACATGAGAAGTGCTGGACAAATTCCTACAGCTGTTTTCACATAGCTGCTGCCATTATATTAGGTTTTTGTAGAAGTATTCATGCATCACTTGTAATAGTTTTAAGGCTTTTGTATGGGAATTATACTAGCTTCCATTGAGCGATGTGACGTACTGCTCTATGATTATTGATCTTGTACTAACACAGGCAAAGCTTGACAAGCAGGCCAAGACTGCAGCCAAAAACCTGCTGGGCAGGAGCTGCTACGGCCTCAGGATGACGGCGCAAACAATGAGGCTACTGTTTTGAGCCTTGTAAATAAGGCTAATCAGCTGCAAGGCGTTGTAAAAAGGCTGAAAACTGAAAATGTGGATCTAAAAAAAACGAACAAAGAACTTCAAAGAGCTCTTTGAGCAAAGATCTTTGCAACTGGTACGTGTATTTCATTATAGTGCATCTTCCAGTGTCAAGTGCTGGTATCTTACTAAAAAAAGGCAGTTTAGACATGTCGCAAATAAAAGCATCGGTTTTGTCATTCATTAGAAACTTGGCACCTTTTTTAAAAGGTACGCGAAGAGAGGCACTATTCGATATCAATTTAGACTCGCAAGGTTAAAAGTTAAATATACGCAGAGTATTTTTTCATATAACCTTAATAGTTTTGTTATTAAAATACAAAATAAAAGTAAAACATCAATCTATCAAACTTTTGTGCAATAACCCCAGTGCCAGCACATAAGTGTGACATCACGAATTCCCAACTATTTTTTAACATAGAAGTGTGTGGGCGTAGGCCAGTTGGTGATTCATGATTTTGGGAAGTTACCGCAATCAAAACACGAGACTTGAAGAAAGGGATGGCGCGAACTGCTTCGTGTTGTCCCTTTCTTCAAGACTCGTGTTTTGCTTGTAGTAACTTCCCCCAAAATTATTTTTTTTACATTTGGGCCTAGTTGGCTCAGTAAATGATTGTGAAAGTTGCCAATTTCATTCTTCGCCTTTATAGATTTTAATGCATTTTACAAATAAACAATTACTTAGGTGCTAGAAAACACTGTCAACATTTGTGACATCAGTGTGAGCTTATACAAGAACTTCAAGGCATCGTCGCCACCAGTCTTTAATTTTTGCAAGGTCTGGCTTATCAAGCCTTTTGTTATCGTAAGGGTGAAACTTCTAGCAGTGTAGAAAGGTAATTTACTAGTACAGAAAATAATTATCTTTCTCTTTAGTGTATCTCGGAGGAGTTGCCTCTATCAAGTTAACTTTAAAAAGGCAACTAGAAAATATAAACTTCACTGCGTAGGAAAACACGTGGTGTTTATTTTCCACAAAAGCTGTGGTGTAGGGATGCAAGAGAGTGCATCAGCTGAATTGCAACTGTGAACATATAAGCTGCCCGAATGCTTGCTTTTTTTCATTGAGCTGTTTATATAGTTGCTGTTTGTAGAGTTTTTGTTTCTTCTGTATGCAAGAAATCAGCAACGTTGAAAAGCCACAGGCGGAGCATTCTTTACCATCTTCAACAGGGCCTCAGAACAATGCGCAGCAAACAGGAACAAGCGAGGCATTCAGGATGACTGGTGCTGGCCCTAGCCATATTGTTACATCGGCCTCTTTGTCAAGCCCTAGAGATCCTCTCTGCACAGCGTGTAAATATAGGCTATACTTTACCTTAAAAAGTTTTCTCACCAAGCTTCGGCATTGCAAATTATCAGGCCAGAAGTGCAGATCAGTGATGATTGTCTGTAAAGCGTTAGACAGGCGTGTACTGGGTGCGCAAGAAAAGTGACTGTTTTATTGAATAAAGGAAAAAAACTAGCAATGCATTTGAGTGTTCAATACTTCAAAAAATATTAAAGCTGAATACTGATTAGTGGAAAAACTTCTTTCACACGTGTGTATGTTGCCTACTCGTGACGTCCTCGTCAGCTCGTGCTGGTATTTGTTCAATACGATTCTCTCACTTGATTTAAAGGTAACTTGAGATTTTCTCTTTTTTTTTTTGCAGCCAATTGAAAAGGTGCATCTTTTTCTCAGCAAGTGGGTGGGCTCATTTGGAAGGAGCTATGGCGATACAGTCCGATTTAAAGCGATTGTGTTTACTTCAAGCGCTTGCAAAACGAACATGCCATCAACCTCAACAATATCACGTTGACAGTAGTCACTCTGCGAAGATGCGGATATATAGTTAAAGATACCTAATTTTTCAAAACTAGACATCTCAGTATCAGTATCATCTCAGTATCATCTCAGTATTTGTTTTAGCACCCATATTTTGCCTTATTTGTGCTCTAAGAGATGCTAAATAGAACAGCAAGGCCTGTATAACGAAGGATATTTTCGGTACTTATCACTTCTTTTGGCCGCATGTCACTTCACTCAAATGCAACAGGATACTTGTACACCTGGAGAAGGAGAGGGGAGGGGAAAGACATTGCTTGCTCAAACTGGACAAGGTAATGTGAAAGAGCCTATGCGGGGGGAGGTGCAGGAGGGGGGCAGCTTGCATTTTGGCGTTGGCGTTTTGCAACCTAGAATAATTTGTGTCTTAACTTTCAGTACTACTAAACCCCATAAAAATGTTTGCTTCATGTTGCTCACTGAGTGGAAGTATATGAAGCCACCAAGGCGTAAATCTTTCTTTCTTGGTCTGAAGGGCCCCAACAAGATCTCCGTAGCCTGTATTCTTTTCTGTCTCTTGCATCAGCAAGGTAACTTCTTCATTACTGATGTGGAAACACGACCAGATTTTTCTTGTGCTCTATGTTATCCCTATTCCCTATCACACATTTGTCATTTTCGTGCTCTTTTGTTGCCTCTCCTTTGCAGCCCGCCAGCTACTCTTTTCAGCATCGCCAGTGGCAAGTGCTGAAGTGAGGCTAGCACACCAGGCAACCATGTCTCAGGGTATTTAGCACTTGTCATACTATTGCAGATACTTGTTGGCTAAAAGTGGGACCCAATGAATGCAGAGTTTGACATCGAAAAAATTATAAAAATATTGGTAATTTCAGGAGGTCTTGCTCATCAGAGATATATTTGACAGGAAAAATTAAGTCGCCAATTTTTCATGCTAGTAGCCGATCCTCAGATGTCCATACAAACTTTCAGTACAATTTTCTTTTTCTGAATCGCAATCGTAAGCAGCATCTTCTTTGGCGTAAAGTGCATGCTCATTCACAAAGACTGGCTTTCTGTTTTTGCAGATCAAGCACTGAGCTGTCCAACATACTTTTTTTGTGTACATTGTGATACCAGCACTGAACATGCTTATTATGAAGCTCACAATTATGTTTTCATTTTAACATGAAATTGGTCCCCTCCTTTGTTCTCCTCAGTGCCGTAAATAGTTTTGTTATTTTATGGTCACTACAATATATACCCTTGTATTTTTTTGCTGCAGTTGATGCAGCTGAAAAGATGACTGCAGTTGCTCATGACGGGACCCCTGCAGGTAACCTGGGCATTCCGGTTTAGAGCGTCCACCTCGAGGTCTCTACCCATATCCTTTCTATTTCTCTTTTGTATGCTCGTATAACATTGCCTGTAAGGCCTCATTCACATCACTGTTATTTGCTTCTTCACAGCAAGGTCAAAGGAATAAGATATGCCAGATATTCAACATAGTAGCATTTGAATAGGCAGGTGTGGCAATGGTGCCAGTACCTGCAATAATTTTCTGCAGCGTTAGCCAGCTAATCCGACATTTCATTAGAATTCGAATAGTGTTAAGAGCCGATCACGCTTCACATTGCCCCCCGTACAGACAATCTGCGTGTTAGGCATGCTGGTGCAGAACAACACGCAGAACTCGGAAGCCATCGAACGCCTCCGAACCACTGCCCACGAAATCAACGGCCTAATCCGCCGGATTGCCACTAGCCGCAGGGGAATGCGGGAGACCGACCTCTGCCACCTCACGCAAGCATACCTCATTAGTAGGATTGTCTACACTTACCCTTATTACCACCTCCGCTGCAACGACGAAGATGCGGTAAATACCATCATCCACTCGGCGTACGAGGCGGCAACGGGACTGCCTGGGTCCGCCAGCACAGAGCGTCTCCTTCAGCTTGGAGTATACAACACCCTCACACAGCTGATAGAGGCACACAAGACTGCGCAGATACACTGTCTTTCTTGCACCGAACACGGTCGTTACATTCTTAACCGTCTTAAAATCAACCCTACAGGTGACATATAACCCACTGCTCGCCTCCCGACTGGAGTCTGCAGTCGGCTGGTCATCAAACCCATGACCAAGAATAAGCTACCCTGTCATTATGATAGGCGCCGCCAACTAAAGGCACAAGCCTTAGACGTCACCTAGTCCGCCGACGAACATGCCATGTATGTGGACGTGGCGAAATGCAACTCTAGCACATATGTAGTCTGCGTATCGACGCCAACCACCCCTCTCATCAGCGCCGCTGCACTGCGCACACACTCCTCCACCGCTGCCGAAGAGGTCGCGATTGCGCTAGCCATCGCGGATCCCTGCACGCGCACGGTTCTCAGTGACCCTAAAGAAACAATCCGAAATTTCTCAAAAAACTCACTTTGTCTCCCCGCCGCGCACATCCTTCGCGGTTGCGCTCTCGACAGAACAGTAAGCTTGGTGTGGGTACGTGCTCATGCGGGAAACTCTAGGAACGAAGGGGTCGAGGCCTAACTAAGCGGGAGGCCGGCCCCTCGAACCCGGATGCGCTCGCAGAGGCCCCCAAATCCTATGCCGACATCACCAACTTCTAGAAGGAGACGAGACCCGTGTAGCCGCCTCCCCACCCCGACCTCGATTGAGCGCAAGCCACCATGCTTCGCAGACTGCAGACCGATTCCATTCTCAGTCATTCTAGGCTTTATTTAACCACTGGCGGGGCTTACGACCCCGTCTATACTTGCGACCCCGCCTTACGACCCCGTCTATGGAGTGTTCACCACTCGGGCACGCATTTTCTGGGATGTCAGGGTAACCCTCCCCCCCAATCATTACTGCCAGCTCCCTCCGAGGAGGGTTGGAACCAGCTGCTGACAAGAGCAGACAAGAAAACGCAACTCGCACTCGTCCCGTGGGCACAAGACGTCGCCCCCACCTTGGAGCCACACTAGGCCTACCTTCCCTAACTTCCTACCCTGCAGTGGCAAATAAAGTTTTTTCGCTCTCTGTCGAATAGTGTGCTCTAGCATTTGTAATTAGAGGCTTTTTGTAAGTTTATGTAAATCTGCATATCTGAAAAAATATTCCTTCATTGTGTTAAGCATAATATAGACAATATCTTGAATGTGGCACATTGGAATTGAACTGGCAAGTGACATCCAGATCAGCCAGAGTTTCATCCTCGATCTGCACCACGCCGTCTGTCATGGTGTTCAAAATATTCTCGCTTCATGGTTAAGACAGTTGCAGGCAGAGCAAAATGATGGAGACAAAGGGCAGAGAAACAGACAGTACTAGTGCTGTGCTATCCACTAAAGTTTATTAAAGCAACATGTACCCAGAAATTCATTACATTGTGAACTTTGCATGTATTAAGAAAGGGACTCTAGTTATGAAATTGCCTTTGCTCGGCCTTGCATAGTTTATGGTTTAGTGTATTGGTAGTGTAGTGCAAGCTCAAAGGTACCTTGCTTTGCTAAGTGAATGTCGTACCTAATGATGAACTCTAGCTCTGTGTAGGTGATCAACTGCTAGCTATATTGTAACATATAAAGTGACGTTATGCTTCACCTTATAAGGGCAGAGGGCGGTTGTCTTTGCTAGTTGCCAAAAACCTTGCACTTTATGACAATAGTACATTTACAACACTTTTCTGAAGCGGGGATGCCAACTCTTGCCTTCATTCTAGTCAAGTCACACACTCTTGTCATTGCTGTGGGTGTGCGAATACTAGGTGCTATATTTTGAATAGCAAGGAAAGTTTTTATTCACAATGTAGCCAAGTGCAGAAAGCCTTGCTGCAAACTGCACTATAGTTGTGTAACTGCAAATTGCACAGAAGGTATGAAAGTATTATGTTATCAGAAGTGGACCCAGCTAGAATTGCACTGGTTTAAGGCGCTGCTAATAAACCAATTCTGCCCAGTTCTACAATTTTATATGCAGACAAATTGTCCCATATTAACGAAGCTTTTACTTTATCTTGTGTTGTTTGGGCTCGTGGAAAGCGGTCTTAACTCCTCCTGTCATCTGTATATCAGTCCGTATACCTGCCATTCTCATGGGTATGGAGATCTCTGATTCTATGCTTTATAATAAGGTTATTAGTTTTATAGTGATGCAAAAGGTTCTCCTCGGCAACTTTTGCAATCTGCATTCGCTTTACTGGCTTCAAGCTTGTTTATACTTTTTGGAAAGCTCCATCAATATGCTTATTTTAGTTTGGATGGCTTGTTGGTGCTTGGTACTTGTGAGTAGCTAATACAAAACATTCTCCTTGACAGCCCCTGTTGCGGATTCCCAGCTCCCTGTTATTGACACTGACAACAGGTTCCTGCTTAAGCCATCTAAAAGTGAATGGATAATTTTTTGTCAATTCAACTTGATTTAAGACAGTGGTTCTCATCCCATGCAATATCTAAGAATGAACAAAATGGATTGCAATACTTAGTCATGTAATTAACATACTGTATATATATGCACCCCCATAGGATGCAAACAAGGGAGAGAGAGAGAAATAAACTTTATTGCTGGACCAGGCTTCTTGAGCCTAAATATCTTTTTTATTACTTTCAATTAATAATGCACTCTACCTTCTTGCAGAGAGCTGTCGTTTGCTTTGTTCTACAAGACCAAATCAGAAACCTGGATTGTGAAGAACTGGGGATAAGAGTTAATGGAGAATACCTTAGTAGCTTGCGATTCGCTGATGATATTGCCTTGCATAATAACTCCGAGACCAATTGCAATGCATGCTCACTGACCTGGAGAGACCGAGCAGAAAGCTAGGTCTAAACATTTATCTACAGAAAACTACAGTAACGTTTAACAGTCTCGAAAACGAACAGCAGTTTACGATAGGGAGCGAGGCACTGTAAGTGGTAAGGGAATACATCTAATTAAGACAGGAAGTGACCACAGATCCGGATCATGAGACTGAAATAATCAGAAGAATAAGAATGAGCTGGGGTGCGTTTGGCAGGCATTCTCAGATAATGAACAGCTGGTTGCCATTATCCCTCAAGAGAAAAGTCTATAACAGCTGTGTCTTACCAGTACTCACGTACGGGGCAGAAACCTGGAGGCTTACGAAAAGGATCCTACTTAAACTGAGGACGACGCAACGAGTTATAGAAAGAAGAATGATGGGTGTAACATTAAGGGATAAGAAAAGAGCAGATTGGGTGAGGGAACAAACGTGAGGTAATGACATCTTAGTTGAAGTTAAGAAAAAGAAATGGGCATGGGCATGTCAGGCATGGAGTGAAGGTAACCGATGCTCATTAACGGTTACGGACTGGAATCCAAGAGAAGGGAAGCGTAGCAGGGCGCAGCAGAAAGTTAGATGGGCGGATGAGATTAAGACGTTTGCAGGGACAACATGGCCACAATTAGCACATGACCGGCGTAGTTGGAGGAGTATAGGAGAGGCCTTTTCACTGCAGTGGGCGTAACCAGGCTGATGATGATGATAATGAAAAGACCAATTTAGCCAATTGTAAAGACTGTGATGAGATGCATCATGAATGTAAAATGTCTGTAAACGGTGAGACCTTCAGCGTGGTGCAGCATATGGCATTGCTTGATTCAGGAGAGTGACAGAGGCACACGTGGCATTTGGTAGTCAGTGAGGTTGCAGCCTGTGCTGCACCCATGTCTTGGAGGTAATAACCCTGATCCTGTGTGACTGTTTTTGATGAAGCTACTACGTGGCAGCTGTCACTACAGTCTCGCTTTTTTGGGTGACTATCGTCACTCCGTAGCTTTTGATCTGTTTTTACGGTGCATCCATCTCTGTTCAAACAGCATGACAGAAGCACAAAAGAAGCCTCTCTGGCTGGCATCGCATAGAGTGAGGGGCATGCTCATTTTTTCCTGCCAGCTGATCCACTCTGTGTACTCTAGATTGCAATTTGTATTGCTAATTGCTGTGAAAGAGGATGTTTGTGACATATTTGGCACGAATATTGGCAAAGAATTTTTTTGCCTTCAATGAATTCACCCTCAAGTTCACAGTGAATATTACTAGAACATGTGCATTCATTGTGTTAGTAAATACAGCATCTGAAATTTTATCGGCTTCTGCAAGCTACTTATAAGCACCATACATCATAGTTCTGTTCATTTGCTTTTATGCTTGTTGGGGAAGTTGCAGTTACCATGTTTATTTTATGCTGTTTTCAGTTGAGCGGGATCATCTTGAACATGAATTTAAATTTACGTTTGCACTCAAATATAACACATACCACGATTGCAATTTTTCTATGGAAGAAATTATGATTAGAAACAAGTAAAATACTAGAGTGCAACTTCAAAGGAAATGCATCATATGTGCCCAAGGTGAGCTGTACTGCTTGATGTGAATATGTGTGTAATCTGTTTGCCACCCTACAACTAATATTCCAGTAATGTTTGTTTTTGCAGCCCTTGGGAAAGATGCCCAAAAAATTGACCTCACCGTTGGCACAATCAACGAGACTCCAGTAGTAGGTGAACTTTTTGCATGAAAAAGCGTGAAAATTGAAAAGTTAGTACGCCACCTAAATGTAAATTACAGTGTGCTGCAGGCTGAAATTCAGACACTCATACCACTGACTAGTAAGCAGCTTTCTTGCCTCTTTGCAGAAGGACAAGCAGTACTGAGACAGTAGCATTGCTTAGCGTTTCACCAAATCTCATAATTGCCGTGATTGCTCGGTTTTCAAGTCATTTGTTTTTCTATACTAATTAACATAGCAGATTTCAATCTGGCAGCCTTTAAGCTAGGGCAGGGTACAAAAATACCTGCGTCCTTGCGTTTTAGCTGTGGGCGTCAAGGGCCCAAGGTTATGACAAATAATTCAAAGCGTTCAACTAGGCATGCATGATATACCATGTGCAGGTTTTGGACAATAAAGTTCATCAATCAATCAAAGACGTTGCATCATGACCTTATCCTCCTCACGGCTTTTAAATTTGTGCCCTCTGTAACGACCACGTTCACCCCAGTAATTTAGATCGTCAGCTAGACACCAGCCAAAGGATTTACTGGTGAAAATACGTTCACCAAGGCAGTTCGCAGTTCGGGATTTAAATCCCCAAACCACTCCTTATCAGACAAATGTAGGTTGAATTACGGGAAGTCAACTGAGATGTGGTCAATGAGGCGTCTTTGTTGCCATACTTCCAACCAGACGGTTCTAAACCTAGTGATCCTATCCTTCCTAATTTGTATTAGAAGCCACTTGCCACCCACTGGATGAGCAATGTATTTGAGGACACGACTTGGAATCTCCGTAAGTATTAACAATTTCATTCTTTCGGTCTAGGCACTTCACCCACAACAGCCCCGCTGTCATCTACCTAGCACATTTATTCCTAGGTATCAGCTTTCACTCTAATGCTGGGGATCAAGCCGTACATTTCCGTAGCCTCGTCACATGCCGACCGTCACTTTCTTTAATGTCGTGAAATTCTTTGTTTATGGCGCGATCGCAACAAGCGTTCTCGGTCACTATAATCTGTGAAAAAGACACAGAGGCGCTGCCAATAGTCAGATGCCATTCAGGTGGGTGAGTTTCTACAGCAGGTGGAGCTCATGACGGGTAAGAACCCATCATAAGCTCCAGAGTAAGGTGGGCAACACAGCAACAAAGAAGGTCAAGCGGAAAGTCAAAGAGGCTGAATTAATCTCATGGGTGGCGGCAATGGAAAAGAAACATGCCATGAGTAACTACTTAAGAGGAAAAAACGAAATCAGGAAAGAAACCATCTATGATAACTCAAAGGGAAGCTCATTACTTTTCGAAGCGAGGTCTGCATGCCTTAGAACACGCACCTATAAAGTGAGATATAAGACGGAAGAAGAAGCATGTGATTGCTGCGGTAAAGCTAGGGAAACTACGGAGCATGTTTTATTAGAATGTGAAGACGTCTACCCAGCGGTCGATTTAGGCACCACTGGTCTCCTTGAAGCCCTTGGGTTCAGAGGGAGCAGTGGTAAAGCAAACATGTCCGCAATAGACATTAGTAAGAGGCGGCTGGAGGATTGGTGGAAGAAAAGTAGGGAAACGACAAAAGACGGAGACGTACAAAGCACAGTTCGCAATAGGGGATCAGAAAATTTGGGCGTGGTAGTTCAGATTTTTTTTTTCTTATTTCACTGTTTAACCTAGGTAGGATATGAGGCAGTATAGTAGCAAGAGCTTGGTGGCGCAACCCACCGCCCCGTTCCAAAGGGGACGCTCATAATATCCATCCATCCATCCAACCCTAAAAAATAGATTATCGGCATTGCGACATGACCCTGCCAAGTCTATAGTCAAGGTTTCTGTGCATGTTTTCATTAAGCGCCAATCCTAAGTAACACGTTTGCTTGCTCCCAAAATGCCTGTGCAACCACAACATGTCTGGTTGTGCACTTCTTCGGTCAAGCCACCCTGTTCTGAATATCTAAACCTGTACTCTGCTATGTATGCCAGGCATCACTGAGTGGGAGACTAAACCAACAGCCACACAATGACAAAAACTCAATAAATCTATTATTGTGGCAGCAGTGTCCAACGTCAATGTGCATTATTGGATGTGGGCATGCAGCTAACATCGAAGCTGAATTCAGCCAATTATTGAGGCTGAAGGCAATTTTATTTAACAGTCTTGTAAAAAAGCGGCAAAAAAACCACTAAGATATTTACAAATATACCAAAACTCATCTGAATATTGTTGCGATTCCTGAGCCGTCATTGTGTCCTCAAATACCTTGTGCACATGGTTTGTTCAAGGTCTTAATTTTAATATTGTATTCCTATCTTGTCTCATTACAGTATAAAGCATTCTGCTTGCAGGTGGACCTTGGCCATGGAAATTACATGGACAAAGACATATGGCAGCGGCTACTAGCTCTTCCTACGGACTCTGCCGTTTGCAAACAGTTGGCAGTGCGCCTCTGGGGGAGTGAAATCTTCTGTCAGAGGAGTCTGACAGGCTCACTGTCGAACCGGGCCATAACTAAAAGGGGGACAAGAGTATTTCCGGCCCTTTCTCCAGTCAAGGTGCAGTTAATGCAGTGAACTCAGCTAAGGCAAATTTTCAAATATGATGAGTAAGTTCAGTGTGTCTAGTTGGTTTCCCAAGAGCCTAATGTAGAAAAAAGTGCACTTGGGACAAAGTGTAGCCAACGTGCCTCTTGGATCAGCTGAACCTTTGAGGTCTGAGTGTGCAAAAGCTTGGCGTTTACAAATTACGTCCACTTGGCGAAAGGAAGAGTACACTTGGCCAATGGGTTTTATCAATGAGGTCTGGTCTCGTATCGTCAAGACTGCATTCGTCTTG
This sequence comes from Dermacentor andersoni, assembly GCF_023375885.2. Lineage (NCBI taxonomy): Eukaryota > Metazoa > Arthropoda > Arachnida > Ixodida > Ixodidae > Dermacentor > Dermacentor andersoni. The sequence continues at coordinate 5,713,592 of NC_092821.1, forward strand.
ATGCTATGCGAACGACTCTGCCAAAATATGTTTCTATGCCCATGGCAACCACCTCGTAGCATGTTTCTTTTGTGATGCAATTTGGCGCAACTGACACACCAGTTTCATCACAGCAGATGGTAAAATATCTGCATTGTCAACATGCTTAAATCACCACAGTGCGGGGCCTGCTAGTGACATACCTCTGTTAATTGAGCAGCTCACATTTTACCCCTGTATTTCAAAAAATGCTTTCTAAATGATGCGATATGCTTTTTTTTCTAGCTTTGAATAAACCACCAGAAGACATGGGGCAGCTGATGGCAGTGTGACCTGCTGCCAGCAGCGTGGCGAGATCATCATCACCATCATCATTATCATAAGCCGATTCTCCATCTTTCTGTTCTAAAGCTGCATATTCGTTTGCAAGTAGCGGCCTGAATTTGTCTGCTTTTACCCTTACTGCCTCAAGGTTGACATGTTTCTTCTTGACCAATTTTAATCTTTCTCTCTTCAGATTGAGGTGAATCCTAGCCCTTACTAACCTATAATCACTGCACTTTACCCTACCTATGACTTCTACATCCTGCGCTATGCTGGGACCACCAAAAAGTATGAAGTCAATTTGATTTCTTGTTTCACCATTAGAGATTTTCCAGGTACACTTTCTGTTGCTACGCTTCTTGAAATACGTGTTGATTATTCGAAGCTTATTCTTTTCTGCGAATTCTGCCAGCATCTCTCCTCTAGTGTTCCTAGAATTGAAGCCATAGTTGCCAATTGCTTGTTCACCAGCCTGCTTTTTCCGCACTTTTGCATTGAAGTTACCCATTACTACAGTATAATTGTTCACCAGTACAGTTTTTCATCAGTAATTCAACATCTTCATAAAACTTATCTACTTCATCATCATTGTGACTGGATGTTGGAGCGTAGGCTTGTACTACGTTTAATCTATACCTCGTATGAAGTTTGATTACGACTACAGCTACCCTCTCATTAATGCTGTAGAATTTGTCAAGGTCGCCAGCTGTGGCCTTATGGATGAGGAATCCTACCCCGTATTGCTTCTTATCTGGGAGACCTCCACAGCAGAGGACATGGCCATTATTCAGCAATGTATAAGCCTCAGAAGCTTGATGTGGGAGAGTTCGTTTTGCATACTTGATAAAAAGAGCGCTACGAAGACACGGACTAAACGAACAATATGTCCGACGGACAAGGCGCTGTCCGTCGTACCTGTTGTTCTTTGAGTCCGCGTCTCCGTAGCGCTCTCCTCATCAAGTATAAGTCTCACCGGTTCTATATCATGTTTATAATAAATTACATTTCACCGTACAGTTACAAGACAGTTTCTCAATCTTCCTGCATAATATTTATTGCAACATTCTTTTAACCAACCTCTGTGAGGTTGCACGGTGCTATTTCGAATGCCCGTATGTGCCTCCTACCCAAATGGAATATAATTTTCAATGCTAAGCAAGCAACTACTACAGCAAGTCCACAAAGCTGCTCCTTACACTGCTGAGTAAATGTGCACTTTAGCATAGCGATTCTGCTACAGACTACACTTGCAACATGTGTGGAGCTACAATATAGAGCCACAGTTAAGGCTGTAGAGCTGTGACAGGACTACAGAGCTGCGACAGGACTACAGAGCTGTGACAGGATTACAGAGCTGCGACAGCACTACAGAGCTACGACAGATGACAGAGTTACGACAGCACTAAAGAGCTGCGACAGGACTACAGACCCACGACAATACTACAGGACAGCGTCCCAAAATACGACAAGACGTCAGGATTTCTGTCGTCGTATCCTGTTGTAATTTTCAACTGGGTTTCGCCTTGGATTAAAGGCAATAGTGTTGCACTGCTAAGCCCGACGTCGCAGCATCAAATCCCGGCCGTGGCGGCCGCATTTTGTTGGGGGCGAAATTAAAAAAAAAATTTCCATGTTCCACGCACTGGGGGCACATTAAAAATTCCCTGGTGGTTAAACTTAACTCGTAGTCCCCTACTATGGTGTGCCTCATAATCAGATCCTGGTTTTCGCACGGAAAACCCAGGAATTTAATTTTATTCAAATCGAAAACTTACATTTACGCACACGGCATCCAGCTGAAGTCGTAGAGCAAAGGGTGGCAATAGGCAGATGTGCCAAGTCCTTCCCCTGCCCCCTTTTGAAAACAACAAGAAAACGCGGAAGAACAAGCAATTATCTAAGTCATGTTTTTTTTTACTAGCGTGCAGTTGTGAATCGCATATTTGCTTCGTCGTCGGCAGGTCAGGGATGTGACGGCAATTCAAATGTCCAGAGCACCACTTCTGAAGCGCTTAACTAAAGAGGAGTGCCAACGATGATTACCTTAATGTAAGGAGAGATAGAACGAAAGAACGGGCGTCTAATATGGGGTATTATGAATCTGAGTACAGTGATGTATGTGAACGTGCGTGAACTGAAATTTTGAGGTGCACCGCAGGAACGTTTGAAGCAAACCTGGTAAGCGCGTAAGACCAAACATGGATGAAATGGCTTTCGTGTTTTGTAAAATTCATGAAAGTATTTTTGCTTTGTCTCCTCCAATCCCAAACGGTTTATTAAAATGTAGGTTACGGTAAAATTTTGCATGCATCATCACACACTGTTTAGCGTTCAACCATCTGTAAAGAGTTGAACGTGCAGCGGTGGCGTAGAGGTAGAACACCCGCCTCGCGTGCAAGAGGTCCGTGGTTCGAATCCCGGTGCCGGTAATTCTCCACTGGATTAAAAAAACCGCGTGTTGATAAAATTGCATGAACAGGCCTGGAGTGTGGCCTGATCCCGGTGACCAGAACCGGTAACGCACTCCCTCACCAGAGCAGGATTGGCCACCCTGGTGCAGTACTTGGCCACAACCTCCTATATGAACACAACAATCAAACCCTGGCCCTCAGTCCCCAGTAGCTGCGAAGCAACTGACCACGGCGGCGGCCAGACCTGCGACGCAGCAGAGGGTGCTAAGAATCCCTGGCTCCGGACAGGCCGCCATTGGAATATGCACCTGGCAACGTTTAACGCTGGAACGTTATCCAGTTAGGCGAGTCTAGCAGTGCTATTGGAGGAATTAGAGGGCAGTAAATGGGATATAATAGGGCTCAGTGAAGTTAGGAGGCCGAAAGAAGCATATACAGTGCTAAAATGCGGGCACGTCCTGTGCTACCGGGGCATAGCGGAGATACGAGAACTAGGAGTCGGATTCCTGATTAAAAAGAATATAGCTGGTAACATACAGGCGCTCTATAGCATTAACGAGAGGGTCGCAGGTCTTGTGAAACCTAATAAGATGTACAAAATGAAGGTTGTACAGGTCTACGCCCCTACATCCAGTCATGATGACTAGTAAGTCGAAAGCTTCAATGAAGACGTGGAATCGGCGATGGGTAGAGTGAAAACAAAATACGCTATACTAATGGGCGACTTTAATGCCAAGGTAGGCAAGAAGCAGGCTGCAGACAAGGCAGTGGGGGATTATGGCATAGGCACTAGGAATAGCAGGGGAGAGTTATTAGTAGAGTTTGCTGAACAGAACAATATGCGGATAATGAGTACCTTCTTCCGCAAGCGAGATAGCCGAAAGTGGACGTGGAGGAGCCCGAACGGCGAGACTAGAAATGAAATAGACCTCATACTCTGCGCTAACCCTGGCATCATACAGGATGTGGACGTGCTCGGCAAGGTGCGCTGCAGTGACCACATGATGGTGAGAACTCGAATTAGCCTAGACCTGAGGAGGGAACGGAAGAAACTGGTACATAAGAAGCCGATCAATGAGTTAGCGACAAGAGGGAAAATAGAGGAATTCTAGATCAAGCTACAGAACAGGTATTCGGATTTAACTCAGGGAGAGGACCTTAGTGTTGAAGCAATGAACGACAATCTTGAGGGCATCATTAAGGAGTGTGCAATAGAAGTCGGTGGTAACTCCGTTAGACAGGATACCAGTAAGCTATCGCAGGAGACGAAAGATCTGATCAAGAAACGCCAATGTATGAAAGCCTATAACCCTACAACTAGAATAGAACTGGCAGAACCTTCGATGTTAATCAACAAGCGTAAGACAGCTGACATAAGGAAGTATAATATGGATAGAATTGAACAGGCTCTCAGGAACGGATGAAGCCTAAAAGCAGTGAAGAAGAAACTAGGGATGGGCAAGAATCAGATGCGTGCGTTAAGAGACAAAGCCGGCAATATCATTACTAATATGGATGAGATAGTTAAAGTGGCTGAGGAGTTCTATAGAGATTTATACAGCACCAGTGGCACCCACGATGATAATGGAAGAGAAAATAGTCTAGAGGAATTCGAAATCCCACAGGTAACGCCGGAAGAAGTAAAGAAAGCCTTGGAAGATATGCAAAGGGGGAAGGCAGCTGGGGAGGATCAGGTAACAGCACATTTGTTGAAGGATGGTGGGCAGATTGTTCTAGAGAAACTGGCTACCCTGTAAACGCAATGCCTCATGACCTCGAGCGTACCGGAATCTTGGAAGAACGCTAACATAATCCTAATCCATAAGAAAGTGGACGCCAAAGAACTGAAAAATTATATACCGATCATCTTACTGTCAGTTGCCTACAAACTATTTACTAAGGTAATCGCAAATAGAATCAGGAATACCTTAGACTTCTGTCAACCAAAGGACCAGGCAGGATTCCGCAAAGGCTACTCAACAATAGACCATATTCACACTATCAATCAGGTGATAGAAAAATGTGCGGAATATAACCAACCTTTATATATAGGTTTCATTGATTACGAGAAAGCGTTTGATTCTGTCGAAACCTCAGCAGTCATGGAGGCATTACGGTATCAGTGTGTAGATGAGCCATATGTAAAAATACTGAAAGATATTTATAGCGGCTCCACAGCCACAGTAGTCCTCCATAAAGAAAGCAACAAAATCTCAATAAAGAAAGACGTCAGACAGGGAGATACGATCTCTCCAATGGTATTCACAGCATGTTTACAGGAGGTATTCAGAGACCTGGATTGGGAAGAATTGGGGATAAAAGTTAATGGAGAATACCTTAGTAACTTGCGATTCGCTGATGATATTACCTTGCTTAGTAACTCAGGGGACCAATTGCAAAGCATGTTCACTGACCTGGAGAGGCAAAGCAGAAGAGTGGGTCTAAAAATTAATCTGCAGAAAACTAAAGTAATGTTTAACAGTCTCGGAAGAGAACAGCAACTTACAATAGGTACGGAGGCACTGGAAGTGGTAGGGGAATACATCTACTTAGGGCAGGTAGTGACGGCAGATCAGGATCATGAGACGGAAATAATCAGAAAAATAAGAATGGGCTGGGGTGCGTTTGGCAGATTGGGTGCGGGAACAAACGCGAGTTAATGACATGTTAGTTGAAATCAAGAAAAAGAAATGGGCATGGGCAGGACATGTAATGAGGAGGGAAGATAACCGATGGTCATTGACGGTTTCGGACTGGATTCCAAGGGAAGGGAAGCGTAGCAGGGGGCGGCAGAATGTTAGGTGGGCGGATGAGATTAAGAAGTTTGCAGGGACGACATGGCCACAATTAGTACATGACCGGGGTTGTTGGAGAAGTATGGGAGAGGCCTTTGCCCTGCAGTGGGTGTAACCAGGCTGATGATAAAGATGATGATGAAAGAGTTGTGAGTAAGGTGCCTGTGTGTTTATAGCTAATGCGACATAAAGTTACCTCCGTAAAGCCGTCCTGTTGGTGCCATATGCCAACCATTCTTTCAGTATGCTTTTGAAGAATTGAATGTTGCAATTTACCCTACAGTGGTATCGTGTTGCCATTAAGGTGCACGCTATGCGAACTACCCGAATACAGTCTTCAAATATATATAGAGAAATTGTTTGCTTGTTTTTGTTCAGTGCTACCAGTAAAATTCACATTGGATGTTTCTTTTCGTTCGCTTTTCATGGGCCATCACTGAAGCACATTTATCTGGTTTTTCAATTGTCGGGTTATCAACGTGACTTCGAAGGCAGCCGAGACAAGAGAATAATAATAATAATAATAATAATAATAATAATAATAATAATAATAATAATAATAATAATAATAATAATAATAATATTATTATTATTAATATTAATAATAATAATTTATTATCAAATCTGCAAGTATATGTACAGAAATCGGGTTCGCCTAAGCCATCACAGTGGCTTGTCACGCGAAACCCGGCAGTCAATTACAAGGCTCAGCCAGAAACTGACTTTTCTTTCTTTTGCAAGAAAAATGAAAACAAAAAGACATTGAAAACTTAAGGTAGCGAGTGATAAAGTACAAGGCAAAAAAAAAACAACACAATCACGAGAAAACAGCAAAAAGAAAAAAAAAGCGAAGAAACGACCAGAGCGAAGATATGCTTCAACAATGACAGGAGAAATAAAAATACGACGCCTATAATCATTCTGTGTACAATGTCCTTAAAGTTTTGCGAATGTCGCGTACAGACTTACAGGAAGAAATTTCAGAAGGAAGTGCATTGAATATATCTGGAACATAAAAGGCTCGAGTATATCTGCCAAATCTGGTTCGTGTGTGAGGAACTGAAAAAGCAGGTGCACGCCGTAAAGGACGACAAGGCACATCGGGTATTTTAAAGGTATCCGTCCAGAAGTGTTTCAGTACCACTGTTTGAACAAACAGTGAGCGCATGTTCGGCATTTTTAGCATCTGAAAAAGGTTCATCCCTTGTGGTCTGTATACGTCATAAGTAACACTTTTTAACATACACTTTAGCAACCTGTTTACACGGTGATGCCAGGTACTAGAACAATGTACAAATGTTGTAATACCATATCTGAGCACACTGTAGGCTAACGAGCGGACCAAAAGTTTACTAACAGACTAGGGTAAAAACACTTTGATGCGGTACAGTAAACATACGATTTTACGAAGTTTGGCACATATGTAAGACAAGTGAGTAGAAAAAAGAAGACTAGAATCAAACCATATGCCCAAATATTTCACAGAGTCCGAAAATTTTATTGGAGGGCAGGAACAATTAATACATCGAGAGCTGTGCAGATAAAGTGAAGAAGAAAGTGAAACACGTTTCAGAGGGCTATGGAAGCAAACCAACTTTGATTTAGAATGATTGATGTCAATTACATTTGCACCAAGATAATCCATTAATTTCCCGACGTCATTTTGAAGGATTGAGAATGCGTCTGGAAAATTCACATGTGTGGCTAAAATTGCAGTATCGTCTGCATATTGAAATAACTTGCAGACAGATAGCACGTTGCACATGTCCTTGACGTATATATTAAAGAGTAAGGTATGGAACAGTATGGAACCTTGTGGCACACCGGCCTTCAGAAAAACACGGGAACTGCAAATGCCTGAAATGGAAACAATATGGGAGCGATCTGTAAGGAAATTGCAGAGCAATCGGAAGAAAGGTCCTCGAAAACCTGAATTGTAGAGTTTCTCTAGCATAATCGAATGGCATACCGTGTCAAAGGCTTTTGCCACATCTAAAAAAAAGTGCGCAACATACAAGATTTTTTTCAAGTGAAGAAAATAAATGGTCACTCAATTCTTCTAACAAAGTCTGAGTGCCCCTTTTTTCAATAAAACCGTATTGACAGTCGGGAACCCCCCCCCCCCCCCCCTTTGTTAATAAAGCTGTTCATTACTAAGAAGACATGTTTTTCTAGAACTTTTGCTATACTAGGCAGGATAGAAATGGGGCGTTAATTATGCACACACTTAGCTTCACCACCTTTTAGAAGTGGTCGAACTACGGCTGTTTTTAACCGCGTAGGAATACTTCCGCTTGTAATTATCCCATTTAGGATTTCTAGCAAGACATTTTTCAGGAAGCCGAAGTTCCTGTATAGATCAAACATGCGAATTTTATCCATTCCTGGTGATTGATGTCTGCCAAAGCTGCCCAATAACGAGTAAAGCTCTTCTTCCGTCATAGTGGGCAGGAAAGCGGATTCAATTACAGGAGTACCAGTGCTACAAGTGTAGCACGGTTGCTTAGACACCCCAGAAAACTGAGAGAGAAATTGATTAAAATTGTCGACGATTGTTGATAAATCTGAATCAAAATGATTCTGAATATCTTTAGCCGAATTTGAAGGTAGTCCTCTCACCTCGTTTATCAGAGACCATGTTTTCTTAGGATTTCTACGAGATTCATGAAAGCGGTTTCTGTTGTACGAACGCTTGGCTGCACGAATAAGGGCATTTACTTTATTTCGAGAAGTTTTGAATTGTGTACGCAGCATGCAATTACTAGGCGAACGTCTGCACCGTTGCCAAAGCATGTCTTTTTCTTTGAATATTAATAATAATAATAATAATAAATCTTTTATTGCACATAACGTATACAGGGCAATGAAACGGGCCTGTCAAAGCCTCTAGGGGCTTGAGGGACTTGGCCCGGCAGAGTCGGCAGACGGACGTGCAGTAAAACATAAAATATGAACATAATATAAACGCAATATATCAACACAATACAAACATGAAATCAATAGTGACTAAGGTGCAAAAAGTTATGAAAAGTAACATCAACAAGAAATGAAAAATAAAGAGCAAGGAACAGTATTTTAACAATTCGTGCCTGATCATGAACATTTTTCAGGCATATAGGAACCGTGTTACAATGAGTGAACCATGATTTTGAGCGCTTTTTTTGATGTTGCGGAAAACATTTCCTCTGGTAAGTCATTAAAAATTTGGGGAACATAAACACAGCGCCTGGCTTCCCCATGCCTTGTTGAGGAGCGCGGCACCTTAAAACGAATGGAACTACGCAGGCTTCGGGAGGCTGTATGACGTGTTTTGAAATTGTTGTCCCAGAAATGTTGCACCACTACAGTCTGTAGAAAGAGTGTTCGAAAGCATGGACGACCAAGGGCTGTGAAAATATTATCAGACACAGAGAAGGGGGCGTTATATGCTATGTTTCTTAGTATGTTTCTTAATAAAGTGTCAACTCTGTTTTGCCATTTGGCTGAGCAAAAAGCAAAAACAGTAATCCCATATCTGAGAATGCTGTACACCAGAGCATGCGCAATATTTTTTTTTTTATGTGAAAGGGAACAATGGATTTTATATGGAAAAACAACCAGGCCGCGCTCCGAAGCTTACCACAAACATGTGATAGCTGGCTGTGCCAAGACATATCACTGTCGAAGAAGACACCCAAGTATTTTACCGAATTCACATAGGCGACAGGCACGCACCGACAGCGATAACAGCCGTGAACATGTAGAAAAATGGGCGCATCTATAGCTGTTAGTTTTAGTGGGGATCTGAAGCAAACGAGTTTCGTTTTAATTGGGTTAACCTCCAAGCAGTTATTAGTGAACCAAGTCATTGTTTTGTGTATATTATTCTGGAGATTAGTAATGGCCATGTTGTAAGAAAGGTGCTTGGAAAGCAAAACAGTGTCGTCGGCATATTGAAATAATAGACCTTTGGAAATAACGTGAGATAAGTCCTTAACGAACAAATTGAACAGAAGAGGTGATAAAATGGAGCCCTGTGGCACCCCGGCCTTCATTGGAAGTTGACTACTTACATTTGTCATCCCGTCTAAAACAACCATTTGCGAACGACCGGAAAGGTAATTCTTGAGCACATCATAAAACGGACCTCTGAAGCCTATGGAGTATAGTTTTTCTAATAAAATACCGTGATGAACTGTTTCAAAAGCTTTAGAAATATCTAAAAGTAAAGCAACGCTAAACATATTTTGATCGAAAGCTGAAAAAAGTTCATCGGAGAACTCTTCCAGAAGAGCTACAGTACCACGACCAGGAACGAAACCAAAGTGGCTGGTTGACAAAATGGCAACTTTTGCAACAAAGGATGACATAGATCTCAAAAGAAATTTCTCGATTATGTGGGAAAGTATAGGCAAGATCGAGATGGGTCGATAGTTTTTCATGTCGTCTTTTTGTCCTCCTTTAAATAGCGGTTTAACTAAAGCAGGTTTAAGTTCATCTGGGAAAAACGCAGTGCGCAGAAAACCATTTAGCATGAAGATCAGCACATCAGACAATGCCTCGAAGTTTCTTTGGAGCAAATGTGTTGACAAGCCGTCAATACCAGGAGGTTTATTCCGCTTGAAGCTAAAGATTATATCACGCAGTTCTTCTTTTGTAATGCTGGCTAGAAAAGCGGACGCAGAGTTTGATTCTTTCAACGTGTATTGGTATGTCTGACTGGACGATGATTTCTCTGAGGCCAGTGCAAAAAAACGATTAAAACTATCTGCGACTTCAGCGCAATCTCCCGGAAAGAAAGAAAGCGGGGAGGTGCGTGCAGAATTTTTGCCACGAAGGTGGTTTATCAATGACCACGTTTTAGCGGCCTTCCTTGACGACTGGCGAAATTCTTGAGAAAAGTACTGGCGCTTCGTGGACCTTAGCAGAGCGACCACCCTATTTCTTGCGGCTTTATACTCCAGTCGTAAGGCTTGATTTTTTGGTACCCGTTTGCACCGTCTCCAAAGTATGTCTCTTTATGAAATGGCGCGGATTACGTAATAATATTAATAATAATAATAATAATAATAATAATAATAATAATAAGTCTCTTTGTGTTCCATAAGAATACACGACACGAAAGACCTGCAGCAAAAGCTGTCATGAATGACAGGTTGACAGAGCCGTAGGCCCCCTACTCGGGGCAGTTACATAACGACAAGAAAAGCATATAATATATGGTCACATTTGAAATTACACATTTCGAGCGTACAATGTAACGTACACGAAATACAAATTACAAGTTCACTAACATAATATAACAAGATAATCAACAACGGAGTAGTCACAAAAGAAATAACATAAATGCAGTTTCACTTATGCGCAAGAAATAACAGTAATACATACACAATGATAGTAAAGAGAAACAAAACAGATAAAGCGCACATTGTAAATTGAAAGTGGAAACACGGAACAATTCCCCTACCATGCACACTGTTAGGGATAACGGGGTAAAGAAAAACTTGGTTTGCAGAAACGAAAAGGTAAGAAAATAACGGCCTAGAATTTCGCTAAGATGCTGTCGAGTTTCTTTGAATGGTATATCTTCAAGTTTAACGTGTTCGTTATTTATTCTATTAAGTAATCTGGATAATTTGTTCTGTAGTTTCTGTAGACCATACGTTGTTTTATAAGTTCCCGCTATCCAGGGCATAGTGTGACGTGTCAGGCGGGCAGAACTGTTTTCCTGTAGGTTAGCTAAACGTCGTAACAAGGAGCTATCATTTACTTTTTGTTTTTAAATGCTTTGCCTAAGATGTAGTCGAAAAATTTGACAACTGGCATTACGTCGTACTTGTAAAAAAGATTCTTTCTCTGAGAGTAATAGGGCAAACCCTCAACAATTCTAAGGAAGTTTTTCTGCAACATATGAAGCCTGTTTAAGCTTCCCTTTGTTGCGTCAGACCACGTTAGATGGCAGTAGCTTATTCTTCTGAAAAACAATGAATCATAGATTAATATCATAGTTTACGGTGGAAGTATATGGCGAATTCTGTAGGTTAAACCTATTACTTGCGCAAGTTTATTTGCCACGCTATCCACATGAGCATACAATGACACATGTTCATGAAAAGTGGCACCTAATGTTTTAATACTGAAAGTAATCTCAATAGGTGTCGCATTTATTGAAATAAATTTGGTGATGGATATGTGTTTGTTTTCAGCTCGAAATAGTGCAGCTTTTGTGTTATTCTCACTTATCAGGAGGCTATTCCTGCGTGTCCATTCATCTAATTTTGCTAACGTGAAATTAGCGTCGTCGACACAGTCATAAATATCTTTACCACCTATCAATATGCTGGTGTCGTCAGCGTACATGATAAATTTCACACTTTCATTAATTTTAACAATAGCATTTACATATATAATAAATAAATAAGGCCCTACAACGCTACCCTGTGGGACGCCGGAGGAGATAGCTAGTGGATCTGAGTGATAGCTATTTAGACAACTATATTTTGCGGTATTCTAGATAACAACGTAAAAGAGAAGCGACATTGCCACGAAAGCCATAACGTTCAAGTTCTTGAATTACAAGATTGCGATTGATGCAATCAAATGCCTTTGATAGGCCAATGAAGATGCTCTAGCAAGTTTGCCTTCCTCCAAATGCTGTAGCAGGTGTTCTTTTCGTGCTAGCAAAGCGAGTTGAGTGCCGATCCCCTTTCGCAAGGCATACTGACAGTTAGGAGATAATTTTTTTTTTGGTCAAATCAAGTTAGCCGCCTTAATCTACCTTTTTCGAAAACCATTGAAAGCACAGGAAGTATTGATAATGGCCCATAATTTGCCCGGATAGTTCTTTTCACCTTTCTTAAAAAGTGCAATGACGCGCACTTTCCACATCCTATGAGCAAAGGTAACCTCGTTTAGACAGAGGTTAAAGACATAAGTAATGCACTGAGATATAACATCAGCAACCTATTTTATAGGTTCGATTTGAAGGCCGTCAATATCTTTGGCACTACCGTTTTTAGGCTGAAAATTGTATTATTTATTTCCCCCTCGTGTACTGGATAAAGAAATATAAAACTAGAATTTTGAGAAATGTATTCAAGATCATTGATCGATGCGTCGTTTTCTCAAATGTTAAAACATGTTTGTTTAAAGCATCTGCAAGTGCTTTGTGCTTTACCTCAGCACAATTTATTTTCAAACTATGTATCTGTTCAGCAGGAACATTGTAATTTAGCAAAGATTGCAGGTTTTTCCACGTAACATCCGAAGATGAACTCGAAGAACTAAAGGCACTGAAACAATGCTCGCGCCTCGCCTTTTTATGTCTTGATTTAGATGATTCCAAATTTTCCTAAAACTGCTGAAAACTTCTAGATCTTTGGTCTTGATGAATTTAGCATATAAAACATGTTTTTTTTTCGTATTCGAACAGACAGCTCAGGGGTAATCCATGACACACGTATTTTATTTTTCGGTTTTAGGAACTTCAACGAAAAACGCGTCGTATATTGATTTTAAGAGGCTAAAAAAAGAATCATCAGCGTCATTTACATCTTTAGATTCAAATACAGTATTCCAGGCTGTTTCCAGGATATGGGTACGCAACAAAAATATTTTGTTCAGGTATTGGTTTAATAAGGTGGATCGACTGTGATTCATTTTTCGCTTGCTGCTTGCTGCTTACTGCCTGCTGCTTGCTGCTGCTGCTTGTTGCTTGTTGCTTGCTGCTTGCTGCTTGCTGCTGCTTGCTGGTGCTGCTGCTGCTTGCTGGTTAGCAAGCTCTGCTTGCTGCTTGCTACTTAGCAAGCTCTGTTCGCTGCTTGCTACAGCTTGCTGCTTGCTCCTGCTTGCTGCTTGCTGCTGCTTGCTGCTGCTAAGCAAGCTTGCTGCTTGCTGCTTAGCAACCTCTTCTTGCTGGTGCTTGCTGCTTGCTGCTTAGCAAGCTCTGCTTGCTGCTTGCTGCTGCTTGCTGTTTGCTGCTGCTTGCTGCTGCTTGCTGCTGCTTGCTGCTGCTTGCTGCTGCTTGCTGCGGCTGCTTGCTCCTTGCTGCTTGCTGCTGCTCCTTGCTGCTTGCAGCTTGCTGCTGCTGCTTTCTGCTTGCTGTTGCTGCTTGCTGCTGCTGCTTGCTGCTTGCTGCTTGCTGCTGCTGCTTGTTGCTTGCTGCTTGCTGCTTGCTGCTGCTTGCTGCTTGCTGCATAGCAAGCTCTGCTTCCTGCTTGCTGCTTGCTGCTTAGCAAGCTCTGCTTCATCATCATCATCATCATCAGCCTGGTTACGCCGACTGCAGGGTCTGCTGCTTGGGTTGCTGCTGCTGTTTGCTCCTTGCTGCTTGCTGCTGCTCCTTGCTGCTTGCAGCTTGCTGCTGCTGCTTTGTGCTTGCTGTTGCTGCTTGCTGCTGCTGCTTGCTGCTGCTGCTTGTTGCTTGCTGCTTAGCAAGCTCTGCTTGCTGCTTGCTGCATAGCAAGCTCTGCTTCCTGCTTGCTGCTTGCTGCTTAGCAAGCTCTTCTTGCTGCTTGCTGCTGCTGCTGATTGTTGCTTGCTGCTTAGCAAGCTCTGCTTGCCACTTGTTGATTAGCAAGCGCTGCTTGCTGCTGCTGCTGGTGCTGCTGCTGCTGCTGCTGTTTGCTGCTTGCTGCTGCTGCTTGCTGATTGCTGCTGCTGCTTGCTGCTGCTTTCTGCTTAGGAAGCGCTGCTTGCTGCTGCTTGCTGCTGCTGCTTCTGCTGCGGCTGCTGTTAGCTGCTTGCTGGTGCCGCTTGCTGCTTGCTGCTTGCTGCTGCTCCTTAGCAAGTTCTGCTTGCTGCTTCCTGCTTAGAAAGCTGTGCTTGCTGCTTGCTGCTTAGCAAGCTCTTCTTACTGCTTGCTGCTTAGCAGCTCTGCTTGCTGCTTGCTGCTTAGCAAGCTCTCCTTGCTGCTTTTCGCTTCCTGCTTACCAAGCTGCTTGCTGCTTGCTGCTGCTGCTTGCTGCTTGCTGCTGGTGCTTGCTGCTGCTTGCTGCTGCTTGCTGCTGCTTGTTGCTGCTTGCTGCTGCTTGCTGCTTGCTGCTTAGCAAGCTCTGCTTTCTGCTTAGCAAGCGCTGCTTGCTGCTGCTTGCTGCTGCTGCTTCTGCTGCGGCTGCTGTTAGCTGCTTGCTGGTGCCGCTTGCTGCTTGCTGCTGTTGCTTGCTGCTTGCTGCTGCTCCTTAGCAAGATCTGCTTGCTGCTTCCTGCTTAGCAAGCTCTGCTTGCTGCTTGCTGCTTAGCAAGCTCTTCTTACTGCTTGCTGCTTAGCAGCTCTGCTTGCTGCTTGCTGCTTAGCAAGCTCTCCTTGCTGCTTTTTGCTTCCTGCTTACCAAACTCTGCGTGCTGCTTGCTGGTGCTTGCTGCTTAGCAAGCTCTGCTTCATCATCATCATCATCAGCCTGGTTACGCCAACTGCAGGGTCTGCTGCTTGGGTTGCTGCTGCTTGCTGCTTGCTGCTGCTTGCTGCTGCTGCTTGCTCCTTGCTGCATGCTGCTGCTCCTTGCTGCTTGCAGCTTGCTGCTGCTGCTTTCTGCTTGCTGTTGCTGCTTGCTGCTTGCTGCTGCTGCTTGTTGCTTGCTGCTTGCTGCTGCTGCTTGCCGCTTAGCAAGCTCTGCTTGCTGCTTGCTGCATAGCAAGCTCTGCTTCCTGCTTGCTGCTTAGCAAGCTCTTCTTGCTGCTTGCTGCTGCTGCTGATTGTTGCTTGCTGCTTAGCAAGCTCTGCTTGCTGCTTGTTGCTTAGCAAGCTCTCCTTGCTGCTTTTCGCTTCCTGCTTACCAAGCTGCTTGCTGTTTGCTGCTTGCTGCTACTGCTTGCTGCTTGCTGCTGCTGCTTGCTGCTGCTTGCTGCTGCTTGCTGCTTGCTGCTTAGCAAGCTCTGCTTTCCGCTTAGCAAGCGCTACTTGCTGCTGCTTGCTGCTGCTGCTTCTGCTGCGGCTGCTGTTAGCTGCTTGCTGGTGCCGCTTGCTGCTTGCTGCTGTTGCTTGCTGCTTGCTGCTGCTCCTTAGCAAGATCTGCTTGCTGCTACCTGCTTAGCAAGCTGTGCTTGCTGCTTGCTGCTTAGCAAGCTCTTCTTACTGCTTGCTGCTTAGCAGCTCTGCTTGCTGCTTGCTGCTTAGCAAGCTCTCCTTGCTGCTTTTTGCTTCCTGCTTACCAAGCTCTGCGTGCTGCTTGCTGGTGCTTGCTGCTTAGCAAGCTCTGCTTCATCATCATCATCATCAGCCTGGTTACGCCGACTGCAGGGTCTGCTGCTTGGGTTGCTGCTGCTTGCTGCTTGCTGCTGCTTGCTGCTGCTGCTTGCTCCTTGCTGCTTGCTGCTGCTCCTTGCTGCTTGCAGCTTGCTGCTGCTGCTTTCTGCTTGCTGT
Source organism: Dermacentor andersoni (assembly GCF_023375885.2). NCBI lineage: Eukaryota > Metazoa > Arthropoda > Arachnida > Ixodida > Ixodidae > Dermacentor > Dermacentor andersoni. The sequence continues at coordinate 5,729,440 of NC_092821.1, forward strand.
TGCTGCTTGCTGCTTGCTGCTGCTGCTTGTTGCTTGCTGCTTGCTGCTGCTGCTTGCCGCTTAGCAAGCTCTGCTTGCTGCTTGCTGCATAGCAAGCTCTGCTTCCTGCTTGCTGCTTAGCAAGCTCTTCTTGCTGCTTGCTGCTGCTGCTGATTGTTGCTTGCTGCTTAGCAAGCTCTGCTTGCTGCTTGTTGCTTAGCAAGCGCTACTTGCTGCATGTTGCTTAGCAAGCGCTACTTGCTGCTGCTGCTGGTGCTGCTGGTGCTGCTGCTAATGCTGTTTGCTGCTTGCTGCTACTGCTTGCTGATTGCTGCTGCTGCTTGCTGCTGCTTGCTGCTGCTTGCTGCTGCTTGCTGCTGCTTGCTGCTTAGCAAGCTGTGCTTTCCGCTTAGCAAGCGCTACTTGCTGCTGCTTGCTGCTGCTGCTTCTGCTGCGGCTGCTGTTAGCTTCTTGCTGGCGCCGCTTGCTGCTGTTGCGTGCTGCTTGCTGCTTGCTGCTGCTCCTTAGCAAGATCTGCTTGCTGCTTCCTGCTTAGCAAGCTCTGCTTGCTGCTTGCTGCGTAGCAAGCTCTTCTTACTGCTTGCTGCTTAGCAGCTCTGCTTGCTGCTTGCTGCTTAGCAAGCTCTCTTTGCTGCTTTTTGCTTCCTGCTTACCAAGCTCTGCGTGCTGCTTGCTGGTGCTTGCTGCTTAGCAAGCTCTGCTTCATCATCATCATCATCATCATCATCATCAGCCTGGTTACGCCGACTGCAGGGCAAATACCTCTCCCATACGTCTCCAACTACCCCGGTCATGTAATAATTGTGGCCATGTTTTCCCTGCACTCTTCTTAATCTCATCCGCTACCTAACTTTCTGGCGCCCTCTGCTACGCTTCCCTTCGCTTGGAATCCATTCCGTAACTCTTAATGACCATCGGTTATCTTCCCTCCTCATTACGTGTCCTGCCCATACCCAATTCGTTTTCTTGATTTCAACTAAGATATTATTAATTTGCGTTGCGTTTCTTCCCTCACCCAATCTGCTCTTTTCTTATCCCTTAACGTTACACCTATCATTCTTCTTTCCATAGCTCGTGTCGTTGTCCTCAATTTAAGTAGAAGCCTTTTTATAAGCCTCCAGGTTTCTGCTCCGTACGTGAGTACTGGTAAGACACAGCTGTTATAAGCTTTTCTCTGGAGGGATAATGGCAACCTGCTGTTCGTGATCTCAGAATGCCTGCCAAACACACCCCAGCCAATTGCTAATCTTCTGATTATTTTCTTCTCGTTATCCGATCTGCAGTCACTACCTGTCCTAAGTAGATGTATTCCCTTACCACTTCCAGTGCCTCACTACCTATCGTAAATTGCTGTTCTCTTCCGAGACTGTTAAACATTACTTTGGTTTTCTGCAGATTAATTTTTAGACCCACCTTTCGGCTTTGCCACTCTAGGTCAGTGACGTTGCATTGCAGTTGGCCCCCTTAGTTACTAAGCAAGGCAATATCATCAGCGAATCGCAAGTTACTACATTATTCTCCATTAACTCTTAACCCCAATTCTCCTCAATCTAAGCTAAGCTCTGCTTGCTACTTAGCAAGCTCTGTTTGCTGCTTGATGCTTGCTGCTGCTTGCTGCTGCAGGATGCTTGCTGCTTGCTGCTTCTGCTTGCTGCTTGCTGCTTGCTGCTGCTGCTTGCTGCTGTTGCTTGCCGCGTGCTTCTACTGCTTGCTGCTTGCTGCTTAGCAAGCTCTGCTTGCTGCTTGCTGCTTAATGTTTAGCAAGCTCTGCTTGCTGCTGCTTGCTGCTTGCAGCTGCTTGCTGCTGCTGCTTGCTGCATGCTGCTGCTGCTTGCTGCTTGCTGCTCTGCTGCTGCTTTGTGCTTAGCAAGATCTGCTTGCTGATTAGCAAGCTCCGCTTGCTTCTTGCTGCTTGCTGCTTAGCAAGCTCTGCTTGCTGCTGCTGCTTGCTACTTGCTGCTTGCTGCTGCTGCTTGCTGCTTAGCAAGGTCTGCTTCCGTCTTAGCAAGGTTTGCTTGTTACTTTGCAAGCTCTGCTTGCTTCTTCCTGCTTGCTGCTTAGCAAGCTCTGCTTACTGCTTGGTGCTTAGCAAGGTGTGTGTGCTGCTTGCTGCTTGCTCTTTAGCAAGCTTTTCTTCATCATCAACATCATCATCAGCCTGGTTATGCCCACTGCAGGGAAAATGCCTCTCCCATACTTCTCCAACTACCCCAGTTATGTACTAATTGTGGCCATGTTGTCCCTGCAAACTTCTTAATCTCATCCGCCCACCTAACTTTCTGCCGCCCTCTGCTACGCTTCTCTTCCCTTATCATCCATTCTGTCTCTCTTAACGACCATCGGTTATCTTCCCTCCTCATTACGTGTCCTGCCCATGCCCATTGCATTTTCTTGATTTCAACTAAGATATCATTAACTCGCGTTTGTTCCCTCACCCCTTCTGCTCTTTTCTTATCCCTTAACGTTACACCTATCATTCTTCTTTCCATAGCTCGTTGCGTCATCCTCAAGTTAAGTAGAAGCCTTTTCGTAAGGGTCCAGGTTTCTGCCCCGTACTTGAGTACTGGTACGACACAGCTGTTATAAACTTTTCTCTTCAGGGATAATGGCAACCTGCTGTTCATGATCTGAGAATTCCTGCGAAGCGCACCCCAGCCCATTCTTATTCTTCTGATTATTTGGGTCTCATGATCCGGATCCGCAGTCACTACCTGTCCTAATTAGATGTATTCCCTTACCACTTGCAGTGCCTCACTACGTATCATAAACTGCTGTTCTCTTCCGAGACAGTTAAACATTACTTTAGTTTTCTGCAGATTAATTTTTAGACCCACCCTTCGGCTTTGCCTCTACAGGTCAGTGAGCATGCATTGCGGTTGGTCCCCTTAGTTCCTAAGGAAGGCAACATGATCAGCGAATCTCAAGTTACTAAGGTATTCTACAATAACTCTTATCCCCAATTCTCCCCAATCTAAGCTAATCTCTGCTTGGTGCTTAGCAAGCTCTGCTTGCTGCTTGCTGCTGCTTGCTGCTGCGTGCTGCTTGCTGCTTGCTGCTGCTGCTTGCTGCTGCTGCTTGCTGATTGCTGCTGCTGTTTGCTGCTTGCTGCTGCTGCTTGCTGCTACTGCTTGCTGCTTAGCAAGCTCTGCTTGCTGCTTGCTGCTTAGCAAGCTCTGCTTGCTGCTTGCTGCTTAGCACGCTCTGCTTGCTGCTTGCTGGTGCTTGCTGCTTGCTGCGTAGCAAGCTCTGCTTGCGGCTTGCTGCTGCTGTTCACTGCTGCTGCTTGCTACTGCTGCTTGCTGAGGCAGCTTGCTGCTTGCTGCTGCTGCTTGCTGCTTGCTGTTTGCTGCTTGCTGCTTGCTGTTTGCTGCTTGCTGCTGGTGCTTGCTGCCTGCTTGCTTGCTGCTGCTGCTTGCTGCTTGCTGCTTAGGCAGCTCTGCTTGCTGATTACTGCTTAGCAAGTTCTGCTTCCTGCTTGCTGCTTAGCAAGCTCTGCTTGCTGCTTGCTGCCTGTTGCTTGGCATGCTCTGCTTGCTGCTTAGCAAGCTCTGCTTGCGGCTGCTGCTTGCGGCTTGCTGCTGCTGCTTGCTGCTTGCTGTTTGCCGCTTGCTGCTACTGCTTGCTGCCTTCTTGCTTGCTGCTGCTGCTTGCTGCTGCTGCTTGCTGCTTAGCAAGCTCTGCTTGCTGCTTGCTGCTGAGCAAGCTCTGCCTGCTGCTGCTTGCTGCTTGCTACTACTTGCTGCTTGCTGCTGCTGCTTGCTGCTGCTGCTTGCGGCTTGCTGCTGCTGCTTGCTGCTTGCTGCTGCTGCTCGCTGCCGCTGCTCGCTGCTTGCTGCCGCTGCTCGCTGCTTGCTGCCGCTGCTCGCTGCTTCCTGTTTGCAGCTTGCTGCTGCTGCTGCTTGCTGCTTCTGCTTGCTGCTTGCTGCTTGCTGCTTGCTGCTTGCTGCTTGCTGCTGCTGCTTGCTGCTGCTGCTTGCTGCTGCTGCTTGCTGCTGCTGCTTGCTGTTTGCTGCTTGCTGCTGTTGCTTGCTGCTTTATAGAAAAAGCCTCATAAATACACCACATGAGAATGCTTACAAAAGGGACCGAGGAAAAAATTTGCACACCAACGGTAAAATACATCTCACTGTGTAAGAAACTTTGAAAACAAAACGCGTAAAGAGTAAAAAATTAATTTGGTCGCGCAGTGTGCTCAGTGTGTAGCAGTTCTTCGAGTTTAGCTGCGTATCATTCAGTGCCTACCGGTGATGGCAAGTGGTTCAATTCTAGAATATTGCGCAGTATGAGTATTTGCAAAATGATGAGAGTGACATATCTGTCGTTTCACATTCGCACCCGTGGTCATGACCAAAACTACTGCACGGGACTGAAATAAATCGTCAGAAAGAATTGAATGATTATAAAGTTCATGAAAAAGCGAAAGGTATTGAAGCAGAGGATGCGCTGTCAGAATCAGAACTAACACCTACATGGTCTACTGAGTGGCAGCGCTCCTCCGAAGTCGATGTGGAACCGTTGTCAGGGTCACAAAGAGCGGATTCAATGTAATGCACTCACTCACCATTTCTGCGTGGCCTGTTCCAGTGTCAACTTCATATGAAGTCGTTCGTTTCTTCTGAGGTGAGGGTAACACCACAAAAGCCGTATTTTTCTTAACCAGGCTCATGCTAATGCAGAGCGAATACAGCAGAAGTTGACGCGACGAGTGCCACGTGATATATAGAGAATTCTCCCGTCAAGAAAGGCACAGTCGAAAGCTGAGCAGGCTAACTTAAAAGATACGAACAGCCTTATGAAAACGTTTTCAAAACGTATTCACCCCGCGTTTTAGGCTATCCTGCTTGCCACGTAATGCGTTGAATTTGGTGTAAATGCTGTTTGAGACGTTGAATTCATTAATACGACGTTTCGTGGCTGTCTCCTTTAGAGTAATAAAATATGCCTCAACTTGATACGAGAATAAAAAACACAATGCCCTTCCACTCTGAAGAAGGATGACTAGCGAAGCAGGGTATGTGGGCCCCTTAATTGCGAACTGCACCACGGCCGCCGGTTGGCACGGAATCGCACTACCATTGGGATCGGCCCACAGGTAGGGAGTGCTTTACGTTGCTTCACCTCCGCCGCGGGTCGGCCTGGCATTGCGCTATCTGCGAGATCCACCCACGTATGAAAAACTGTTGGTCTTCGGGAGGACTCAATCCGCCACATACTAGCCATAGAGGTCTTCGCTGTAAAAATACGAAATTTAACGATTTCAAGGATTCAATCGGAAAATATACAGATGCAAGATCTCACACCTGTCTCATGATCGTCTTGCCTCATGCAAAAATGATGGGTTACGAGGATGTTTCGAAAGACTGATGATAAATGGAAATGTCAGAATATGAATAAATATGTGCCTGAGTATGCACGGTACTCTCATCAACGTCACATGTCGCATGGTTAGAGCAAAGCATCAGCGTGAGAAATGATGCAATTATTCTAGCCGCTTAAATGCCCCACTTGAATTTATCCATGTAGTCATGGCTGAGTTTAAATAAGGGCGCAGGCGTTTGAAAGACACAGCCTTTCGCTGTAGCCATTGTAGACTGCACAAGTATGGCACCTAACGCATTGGAAGACGATCCTTCATGAACGACATAATGCGAAAGAACTTGTTGAGGGTAAGGGGCAGAGACTTCCCTAGCGAAAAGGGACAACAACCGAGCTAAACCACCGGGTCACGCTGAGGTTTTCCACCCCACTTATTTATTAAAGCGACGACCTTGACGAAAGAATGTTACGTGATTTAAAAAATGCGTGGGCCTGTACCCGCTTTCATAAAGGATATAACTGGACAATAGAAGATTTCGTTCTGCACTAGAATTGCTGGCAGGCGACTGGCTTGGGATGCATTTTCTACTTTCCTGCACACGCAAAGTCATGACTTCTACCTGACCGCGAACTGCGCGTAATGAAAAAAATCAGCTTTTAGAGAAGTGCCTAAAACCACGGAATTGCGGATCAAGCGAGAAAAATGACAAGCAATAATATTTTGGTGTTAGACATGACAGTCAGATCCACGAAATTCAACCTGGAATCCGCTAGCTAACTACATTTAAGAGAATTCATCGAGCACCATTGCGCAACTATTAAATAAGTTGCATAAATATTCTCTTGACTGATTCCATCACTAAAAATGAAATCAAGTCGTTTATATTGAATGTGTTAAGTGAATGTTGGTAAGACATGAATACGCTGGTGTGTCTTAGCCACTTCTCTGCCGTCGTCTAGTGCGCAAAAGCAGCATTCTGTTTAAGCGAAATGTGCGTTCCCCCTGCATTGCGCTAATGGGAGCAGTTCTTCAAAATATTCATACATGCCCAATGCGTGTTTCTTGTGGCCCATGCAGGCAAGCGGCCCAGTGAAGACGACGAACACTCTCTCGCTCTCGAGCTGTCGGGTGAACTGGCCCGCGCTGCAGTTACCCTTCGTAAATATACTTTTTAAATAGTCACCAGTCTTAATCCTTCGTTCGCGTAATATCCCCTTCAGGCGCGAATAAAATCTTTGCATTAAAGAAAATATATGTGCATCATTTTGTGCTCTTGACGCTTCAAATGACGAGTTGAAGAAACTACAACAAAAATTTTATTCTTTCATTGTATTTTGCGCGGTCCCCGTTCGGGGACAAGGCGCCTCAATACAGAAATAATAAAGCACAGCAATAACAGAACGTGCGGTAGTGTTCTTAGCAAGATATTTGGAACAGAATGCGATTAATGAATTATGATTTGATTGGTAAATTAAAGCAAAGCCTACTTGGCGTGAAAAAGGTAAAAACACTTGTTGTGTGCCGACACGCACAAAAAACACCTGGCATTTTCGACAGCCAATCCGGCACTTCGCTTTGCATCCCTCACGGCGACAGCGTTGCGAGTTCAGTGTGCTGACCTACTCCGGCCAGTGATTGTAGCCATCATACCTGATGGTTACGGTCGGTAGCAAATGCGGTCTTGCCTTCTTCGCAACAGTCTCAGGGTATTCACTGCTTGGCCGACCACGCTTTTTTGGAGGAGCTCTGCTGCATGCGATTAGGCTGTTAGCAATGTCTGTTTGTCTGTTTGGCAGGCCATCATATCCAAAGTACTTCTCTGTGCAAGGTTCTCGGCACTTGCATCTCTCAGGTATTCTATCCAGCTGTTGCACAATGCAAAAGACACAAAGTGAGACATGACCCTCACTGGCCACTTTCTCGTTCTTGCCGTAAGGGGGTACAGCGACATTAGGAAGTCGAGTTTATCGACCCCTCCCATGTACAAGTTGTACTTTAAAATCACTTCTGGGCAGTCAATTTGAATATGCTGCTTGGTTGCCTCGCTCCATCGTTTCACTTTTCAAACATTACCAATTCCAATTTGTGTGGATGCCATGTTTACGACTCCGTTATCTTGCCATCTCACAATAGCAATGTCTCTTTTCGTGGAAACCTTCTCATCCATGCTTTCCCGACCTTCTTTCTTCAGTTCTTTGTCACTTTTTAAGCAACACTTGAGCAGGCGGTTGGCTCCTATCGTACCACTGGCAAGAATGCCCATTTCCTTCAACTGCAGGATGAGTGGCACTGAGGTGAAATAGCTCGTATCGTACCGCTGGCAAGAATGCCCATTTCCTTCAGCTGCAGGATGAGTGGCACTGAGGTGAAATAGTTGTCCATGAAGCACTTCATGTTCTTTTCTTTAGGCATTGCCTCGACAAGACGCATGACGACTGACCTGCCAAGTCCGAGATGTGCATGTTGCGCACTGACTCCTGTTCCCTTACCCTGGTACAGCTCAAGGTCATGAGCTAAGCCATCGGCGCTGCAGCGGAGGAACACCTTCCCCCTTCTGGATTTGGCTTTCCCTTCACAAACTGTTTTGCAAGGACACGGCCTGTGAAAGAAATAATAGGCTCATCTATACTATTGTGCTCCAAGGGTTCCAGCTGCAAGCATCGTGACCTGACGGCTTCTATGACAGGGCACACTTTCCAGAACTTGTCCTGGCTGGCTGGGTCACTAGGAGCGTTTGAGTCCGTAATGTGCAGTGCGGCTCTAATTCTAAAAAAATCGCTTTGCTGCCATAGATTCCGCTATTGCTGGAATTCTTGTCGAGGCTTGCCAGTACATGCGAATCCTCGGGAATTTTAGAATTCTCATCAGCATGAGAATTCCACAAAAAAACTTTGATTTCTTCGGCAGAAGTTCCTAGCACATTTCCATCTGTCTGGAGCATGTACATGTTAGTGAATGTTGCTAGATCACTAAAAAGCGTGGGTAAAAAATACCGAGTGAAGTATGCCATGGGCTCTTCAGGTACTGATCCACCTTGACGCTTGTAGGTGCAATCGGTGTTCTTAGGCTGAAAAGCTTAGGCCACCCAATTCAACGCATTCATCTTCTTTGATGATGCATCTGGCACTTGCTTGTCCTGCGTGCAAGGTGCTCCAGGCGATGCTCCTGCACGTTGCACAGTGCTATCTGTAGCAGAAGTCTAAAAAGAAGCACAAAATTATTTCTAAACCTGGGATCACAAAACATGCACCATTACTGTATGCCGTGTCTCTTATTCGATGTGCTCGTCATCAGAGAGATCTGCGTCAGAAATATCGCCGTTTTGAATTCTTCGAAATATTTTTTTCAGCTGTGTCGTCATCCAGCTTCTTTCTTTCTAAACCATGCTTGGAAATCCCTGGAAAAATTAGAGGTTTTCTTCATGTCAATGAGGGAGCGACGCCGCGCACTGAGAAAAGGAGCGTGTTGGCAAAGGCGGGTTTGAGGCGCCATGTCCCCGGGGAGGACGCCAATATTCGGAAGCACGTGCAAGGCTGAATATGTTGTCGGTAAGAATGACAACGGTTATATCGCATTCATGCGACTTTATTATAATAAATAAATGTCAATGCGTCACTCAGCGTACACTCTTAACAGTGAAAAATGAAAGAAAACAAGAAGCACTTACGGTTCACTCCGTAGAAGATAGTCGCATCCATTTTTCCTGCGCTTCTCCGGCAGCATTTTGTTCACTTGGCGTGGGATGGCGCCAGTTGTCGATTAAAGTGACTCGGGGGGGCGTGTTCCGGCGCATTCACAACGACGTTTTTCTTTGTACTTTTACGCGACTGGGCGCGCGAAGTTCACGTCCCCGCGTGGGGACACGGCGCCCGAAGGGACTATTTTGGTGGAGGGTGCCATTCCCCGTCCTCGCCACGGAGCGACGCAGCGGCCGCACCATCCTGCTTTCCGCCATGGCTCCCGGTGACGACACCTCATCTCCTTCTACTCCAGCGACCCCGACAACAACGTACGTTACGGTTACCAGTCCCCGAGATCCTTGCATATTCTCCGGCCAAGATAATGTCGACGTGGAGGACTGGCTCACCCGTTAGCGCTCGTCCCGTGTTCCTGCTTCGTCCTTGTGTCATTCTGGCGCTATGTATCGCAGTTTGTATGTATCCCACCCACACGTCCAAACTTATTCTCTGCCCTGTCACCCGTGTGAGCGTGTTAGCCGACACAACTGCTGGGACCCTCCCATTGTGCTAACGAACTCCTCGTGTCTGGTTGCGGACACACGAGGACGAGATCTCTAGCTGGGACCATTTCAAGGAGAAACTCAGTGACCTCTTTGGAAATCCCACCGGTCGCCAGCTGGGTGCTAGAAAAGAGCTTGCTACTCGAGTTCAGTCTTCTACTGAAACGTATGTATCGTACATACCAGACGTGCTTGCTCTTTGCCGGAGAGTTGACGAAATGGCCGAAGTTGGCAAAGTCGGCCACCTATTCAAAGGTATCGAGGACGACGAGCTCCGTTTGTTGGTCTTCAACAATGTGTCCACCATCGACGTCATTTTCAAGGAATGCCACCGCTTTGAGCTCGCCAAAAGTCGCTGCGTCATTCCACAGTTCTCCCGGCTCCCTAACACGGCTGCCACGTCGCCTTTCGCCGAGCTTGCCGCTTCACCACCCTTCAATGACCACGTCACACCTATTGTTCGCCGCGAGCTCGAGGCCACAAGTCCTGCATCGTTCCATCAACGCCCACTTGACCCCACCATTGACCAACCAGCCCTAGTAATCTCTCGCATTCTCATTTTTTTAAATTTATTATACCTCAAAGGCCCCAGAGATGGGGTATTACATGAGGGATGGGCTTTAATAAAACAGTGATTCGAGAGCAGCCTTGAAGTGATGAGGGTCGGAGTGGTGCGTGATGTCGGCAGACAGACCGTTCCAGTCCCTGGCGGTTTTCACAAAAAATGATCGTAGATGAGAGGTAGTCTGCGCCGGGGGAGGATACACGGCTTTGCTGTGGTTAATGCGGCTGGACTGACGATGAGCTGGTAATATAGCTGAAATGTGGAGTGGTGAATGATAGAATTTGTGAAAAAGACATCGTGATAAGACGTCGCGATTCTAGATTAGTAAGACCGGCACAGGATTTTAGTTCAGACACGCTTGCATGATAAGAATATTCAGAGTAGATAAACCGGGCTGCACGGTTTTGAATCGATTCCAGTGTATTAGATAGGTTATGTTGATGAGGATCCCAGACAGAGCATGCATATTCTAACTTAAGGGCGGACATATGTAACATAAGCTAACAATTTAACCGATGGGGGAGCAAGTCTTAGATTCCGGCGGAGAAAACCGAGGGTTCGATTCGCGGCATTGGCTAAGTTAATGACATGATGTGACCAATTTAGGGTAGTTGAAAAGGTTATGCCGAGGTATTTATACGAGTCTACGGATGAGATTTCGGCGCCGTATATGGTGTATTTCCCTGATTGGTGATGCTGTCTGCGATGGAAAGAAACTAGCGAGGTTTTTTTAGTATTTAAAGACATCAACCATTTGTTGCACCATAATTCAATGTGTTTTAGATCATCTTGAAGCAAATGCATGTCTGAAGTGTTAGTTATGCGTCGATAAACTACACAATCGTATGCGAACAATCGAATGTTAGAAGAGATCTCAGTAGGAAGATTATTAATGTAAATTAGAAAGAGTAGTGGTCCGAGAACTGTGCCTTGTGGTACGCCCGAAAGGACAGAAGATCTTTTAGATGACTGTGTGTTAGCAAATACAAACTGTTGTCGGTTAGTGAGGAAGCTACGTATCCAGTCTAGTACAAATCGATTAATCTTGAGACGGGAAAGTTTTAGGAGTAGCCGTTGGTGTGGAACTTTGTCAAATGCCTTTTCAAAGTCTAAGAAAATAGCATCTACAGGTACGTTCAAGTCGAGGTTAGAGCTTAGATCATGAAAAAATAAAGCTAGTTGGGTGTCACGTGAAAGACCTTTACGGAAGCTATGTTGAGCTGGGTGAAAGAAGTTATTGGATACTAAAAAGTTTACCATTCAGGCAGTTGTGCGGCAAGAATTTGCAAACCTAGGTTTTCCTGCTGCCTGCTCCGTCTCCCGACGCAACGCCCGACCAGTGCCGACTGCTACGCCTCATGGCAATCTGTATTCCCCTCCCAGATACCGTAATCCTACTGAGTGGAGAACTCCGGAAGACAAGCCCATTTGCTCCTGTTGCCTCCGCATTGGCCACGTGGCTCGCCACTGCCGCACCTCCTGGACGTCGCCATATTCGAGCTCCTTTTCCTCGTCTTCTTGCCCATACGCCTACCCGCGCCCTTACTCTCCTCACCAGATGCCTCCTACTTGAATAAGATACAAACAAGATGCTTCCCAAAGACATTGTTGAACATTCGTCGAGCCCTTGGGCGTCGCCTTTGGTGCTTGTTAAAAAGAGCGATGGCACATGGCGGTTCTTTGTAAATTATCCTCATCCAAACCGCATTACCAAGGAACACGTCTACCCTTTGCCTTGCATTGACGACGCCCTCGATTGTCTCCACGGTGCCAACTACTTTTCATCAATAGACCTGCGGTCTGGTTATTGGCCGTTTCTGTGGATGAAAAAGACCAAGGGAAGACCGCGTTCGCCACTCCTGTGTTCTATATCAATTCAAAGTTATGCCATTCAGTCTGTGCAACGCCCCCGCAACGTTCGAACGTATGATGGACTCTTTGCTTCTAAGGTTCCAATGGTCAGCATGCCTCTGCTACCTAGACGACGTTCTCGTATTTTCGCCTATATTTAAGACATACCTTGAGCTCTTATCAGGTGTTCTTCAAATCTTCTCCGAGGCTGGCATCCAACTAAGTTCCTCGAAGTGTCACTTCGGTCATCGGCAGATTACAGGGCTGGGACGCCTCGTCAACGCTCCCGGTATTCAACCAGACCCGGAGAAAATTCGTGCTGTCACGTCTTTTTCTTTACCTCAATCTGTCAAAGACGTCCGAAGTTTTGCAGGACATTGCTCCTACTTCCGACGCTTCGTTAAAGACTTCGCAGTGATTGGCTGACCTCTTACTGATCTTCTGAAGAAGGACGTGCCGTTAATGTGGGGCCTCGCTGAAACAGCGCATTTGACCACCTCACGAACATTCTGACCACGCCACCTATACTAGCCCAATTTCACCCATCCTCTACTACAGAGGTGCGTGCCAATGCCAGTGGTCACGGTACCGGAGCCGTCTTAGCCCAGTGCCAGCAGGCTCAAGATCGCGTTATCGCGTACGCTAGCCGCCTCTTCGCAGCAGTGGAGTGCAACTATTCCATTAGAGATCGTTTAAGCCCGGCTCTCGCCTAGGATGTTTCGACAAATTCCGCCCGTACTTGTATGGCACGCACGTCTTTGTAATTACGGAATACCACGCTCTCTGCTGGCTTTCCTCACTTAAGGATCCTACTGGCCGGCTTTGTCCCAGGCCCTGCGGCTGCAAAAATATTCCTATGCAGTAGTGTATAAGTTAGGCTGATCACGTCAAGACGCAGACTGTTTATCACGCTATCCAGTGGACGAACCACCCACCGACGCTGACCCCGATACCGACGCTTGCGTTTTCTCAGTTTCTCAGCAGCTTCACGTTGCCGATGAGCCACGCCGTGATGCCACTTTGCGCGCCATCATTGATGGATTGGAATCTTCGCCTTCTGATTTGTGTCTTGACCTGTTTTTTCTTTCGGGATGGCGTATTATACCGCCACAATGTACGCCCCGGTGGTATTGCCCTATTCCTCGTCATTCCTAAGCACCACCGGTCAGCTGTTCTCAAAGAATTTCATAATTTACCAACGGAAGGTCGCCTTAGCGTCTCGCGCACCTGCGACCGCATTCACCGGTGCTTCGTTTGGCCAGGCCTTGCCCCCTCCGTCCGTAAATACGTTGCGGCTTGTGAAAAGTGCCAGCCCCGAAAATCATCGTCGACGTTCCCTGCCGGTTGCCTTCAACCGCTCGACATTCCTTCGGAGCAGTTCTTTCGCGTTGGCTTGGACTTACTTGTCCCTTCCTCTCTATCCAGGTCTGACGACAAGTGGGTTGCTGTGGCGACAGATTATGCCACGCGCTACGCCTTCACCAGAGCGCTTCCAACAAGCTGCGCCACAGATGTCGCCATTTATTTTTTACGTGACGTGATTCTGCAGCATGGTGATCCACGTCAGCTGCTCACAGACCGTGGTCGGACATTTCTTCCTGAAGTCATCGCCGACATCCTGCAGTCCTGCTCCCCGAAGGACAAGCCGACTACGTCTTACCATCCACAAACCAATGGTCTCACTGAGCACCTGAATCGTACCCTAACAGACACGCTTTCAAAGTACGTCTCGGACGTCCATACTGATTGGACCTTGGCCGACTCTATGTCACTTTTGCGTATAATTCCTGGCGTCACCACACCGCCTGTTATTCCCCGTTCTTTCTGCTGTTCAGCCGAGAACCCACATTGCCACTGGACGCATGCCTTACATCCGCAGATGCAGAGACCAGTGCGTATGCACTTGACGCAATTACCAGGGCAGCCCAAGCACGCGAAATTGCCCACGTTCGCCTCCTGACCATTCAAGAGAAGCAACGGCGCTTGTACCATCGCCAACACAGATACGTCCACTTTTCGCCTGGATCTCTGGTACTCCTATGGTCCCCGACTCGTCACGTTGGACTGTCAGAAAAACTCTTGTCTCGCTACACGGGCCCATATTGAGTGCTTCGTGCCGTGACTCAAGCTACCTACGAAATCGCCCCAGTCAGTGCCAGTGCCTTATCTGCCCCGAATTCCGCTGACGTTGTGCATGTCGCATGTCTCAAGCCTCTCCGGTTATCACCGATATTTAGACACCCCGGATGGTGCTTCTGCCGCCGGGGGTAATGATACATGCATATTGCGCGTTTCTTATGGCGGATGCACGCGGGTGCCCCGACAAAAATGATGAAAGCTCTCTTGCTCTCGAGCTTTCGGCTGAACTAGCCAGCGCTGCACTTTCCCGTTGTAAATATATTTTGTACATAGTCTCCAGTCTTAATCCTTTGTTCCCGTAACAATATATATTAACAGTGCAGGTGTGAATTGCCGTTGTTTGTCTCACGCATATAGCATGTATTTTATTACTGTTGAGCCTATAGAATAGACTTTCCGTGTGCTATGTTGTCTGCTGTTATGCGGAACAAAAAAGCCAAGGACATTTGTCAAGCCATTTTGAAAGCTTTTGGCCCCGCCTCCTCATATTTGAAAGGTAATACAGTATTGGTTGATTGAATGATTGGGCGATTCAATTCTTGCAAATGGTTCTAGGTTATTCTGTTTGAGGTTCTACATTGTCATCTGAAGAGCAAGCCCCGATGAAGGGCTAAAGATTACAAGACAACACCCCAGGAAGGCTGCAAATGAGAGTCGTGCATGACGTCCCGCAGCGTCGCCACAAAGATGATGAAGGGAACAAAAAGTAGAAGCAAAGCAACTAGAAGTGCGGAGTGGTTTAACCACCTTTTCTCGTTTGTTAGATCCAGTAGAACAAAACATGGACAAAAACGCAGACCGCACTTAACGCAACTTTAACACATGCAACAAATTGAGTAGTACTTCTCCCTCGCGTCGATCGCCCTGAACAAATGAAATGAGCTTTCGATTTCTCTAAACTCACCTGAAACCTTAGATATGACTTGAGATAAATTAAAGAAACGCCAGTTTTCCATTCTCGTGCACTTACGTAGACCACAACGTAGTTGATGTTGTCCTCGCCTTTCAGTCTGCGCAGAGCGAACCCGAAGCCCCAGAACTTGTTGTAGCACTTCTTGCGGTAGAGCACCACGTCAACCTTATCCGCGCCCACCAGCAGGGATACCGGCGCTGCGGCAGAATGCAGAGTACCCGCGTCTTTCTTCCAAGTCGCTAATGTTGGCGAGAATTCTCTCTTTGGACACATTCGCACATAAATCCATGTTTGCACCAGTCGCAGGTGTACAGAGTGGAGCGCGCAAGTAAAACCAGCGGCATGGGCGTCTCGCGGGGATGTTTAGTCACTCTGCGGATGCCCCATGACACAGCGGCACTTATGCAGAGGCATCTGCATAACCGAGGTTATTGTGGGAAAAGTGTCCTACGGCAAGTAGCTCTACGGATGCTTACTGCCCCTTGAATATATACTGCACGCCAAAACACCCAAGCATGAGGCATTACGGAAGTTAACTGTGTACATGCTGACATATTAGCAAGCTTCAGACTCTTTTTGTGGGGCCTTATTTAACGAAAAAGGGCAATTTTGTCATTTTCTTAACCTTTGGTATTACTGTGTAGGTTGTAAAAGAATGTTTATTTATTTGTTTATTTCACCGCCCATGTGAATATGCATTTACCGAGGAGATATAAGGTGCGCATCTATAAAAAGAAATGCAGCCAGTGTCTAAAATGGGGTGACAACAATGTCATAAACAATTAGTATCAATAAGTTATATATAAAAATGCACAAGCTAGTGAGGAATGGACGAGAAGTGTGAGAACATAACATGAGTATCAATAAATTGATTATAAGAATAAACAATAAACGCTAGAATACTTGCAAAATTAAAAAAATGCTTGATCGCTGTTACACATAATCGGTAATAACAAAATAACAAAAAAGTAAAACTCGCTTCAAAGGAGTCGTCCAAGCTTTGTTGGGCCTTAAGACATACAATCGAGAGGCGGCAGAAGGGTAGGGTGCTCGCGGTATATGAGGCAGTTGCAACTAGACTTCACGGGCACCCTACCGCGGCCCAGGGATCCGCGACAATCGGCACAGAAGGGGAAGTTGTTTAATGGCTCGCCACCAAGAAACATTCCCAGCAGGCACTGCTTTGCGCGCACTGGATTACTGCGCAAATCCGACAGGAGCTCGGAAACCGCACAAGGAAAGCCGAATGGCTTGTCCGTAAATCGCTTCAAGAACTCGCGATCCGCGGCCGTCAAAGACACTCTAATTGCGGAACGCCTTTTTCGAGTGGCTTCGCCGAAGATAGAAGCACTTTGCTCCTGCTTGGTAGTGTCCCAAGGCCGAACTACACGTACGCGCGCAAACGCGCCTGCCGCATGCGGAGGTGGTGCAGCACAGGTCACACGCGTCGAAGCGCTGCGAGAGCACAGGTATCTAATGTGTACGTGCGCTAAATAGTGTTGTCCAACATGGCCACCCCCATGGCTCCCGCTCCAGCGTGAATTATTGTGATGGCTGCGTTCTCACTCGCGTTGATCACACTGAACAATTTAAACTAGCTTTCGCTTTCTCTAAACGCACATAAAACATTAGATCTGAGCGCATAGCGCTTCCACTTTGTGAGATTGTTCCATGATCCCGGTGTCTGTAAACCTAACGAGACGCGTCCGCATGGCAACAACAGGATTATGGTGGCCGACTGACCCATAGAGAAACGCATGCATGACCCACCCGTCGGGAGCGTAGTTCGCCACTTCTCCGCATCATGACGCAAAAGTGGTGCTGCACTCAGTACAACGGTTCTCAGCGGCGCATGTCGTCTGGACAGACGGCGCGCAACAAACAAGGCATGCGAAGAGAAATACTTCTCTGTGGCTTTCAGCGTGTTCAATGAAAAGATGCAGGTCTCTCTTTTGCGTGTCCACAAGTTGCTTGGACTGTTGAAGCTTCTACGACGAAAATGTTAGCGGCATGGTTAGGGGAAAGTCATTTCCCATGGCGAATAAGCGGAGTCCGCACCAAATTGTGGCGGTATTTATGCTTCAGAGAAGATCAATAAACACACTTATTTCTTCGCTCTGCACTGCAAATCACGGGCGCCTGAAGCAGCATTGTTTAATGTCCGACAACAGCAGCCACGGACACTGGTTGTGGGCGAAGGACGCTTTCAGGAACTGCTCCTCAAGCACGATATAACCCTTGTTGTGGACTAAGAAATGTTTACCAAAGATGCTGTAATGGTGCTTCCCCTCATGTCTGTAATATGATGCCCGAGAAAATAAGAGCGAACATTTTTGGAACTGTGATCACACAACGTGATTTTGACCACGAACTCCAGAAGGATGAGAGCACCAAGCTGCGAATGAACCCTGCACAAATTACGTCAAGATTTCTGCGCCGGCACTTGCGGTGCTTGTCCTCGAGTGCGTGTTGCGTCATGCTCGGTCACTCTATTTGGAAGTAGAAAGTTCCATGGCTGCTGCATTTTCCCTTTGAGCGAAATTAGTTTCTAAAATCGCGCTCAATAAAGCTTCCTTCCGTTTGCGTTCCCGAAGGTTACAAAAGTCTTGAAAGGGACGCACCCCCCGACGTCCCGCAATGGTGCTTGCGTTTATAGTACATAAGGTGAAGCCAAGAGAGACGCTAGTGGGTTCAGCGCTACTGGCTCTAAACGCTAGTGGGTCGAGCGCTCCTGTTCAGCAACGGCTTTCGTGCTTGAAAGCTGTGACTGCCCTGCCCGTCGACGTTGCGCTGCTCCGAGCTGTGCCAAATAAACACCTTTAGAAAGGCAACAAACGCTTTTCTAAAATTGCCTATCTTTTCTAGGCAGGTCTCGGTGCTCTGGCTGTGTCACAAAAAAAATATCAGTGCCCTTCCAATCTGTGAAGAAGGACGACCAGTGAAGCTGTGTATGTGAGTCCCTGCTTAATGACGAATTGCATCTCCACCGCGGGTGGACCCGGCATTGCATTATCTTCGGGATCGGCCCAAGTAAGGAGAGTGCTTAACGCTTGCTTTACCTCCGCCGCGGGTCGGGCCAGCATTGCACTAACTTTGAGATCGGCCCACGTATAGGGATTGCTTAACGCCCGCTTCACCTCCACCGCGGGTCGGGACGGTATTGAACAATCTTCGGGCCGGGCCTACGTAAGCGGAGTGCTTAACGCCTCCTTCATCTCTGCCGTGGGCTGGGACGGTATTGAACTACCTTCGGGATCGGGCTACGTATGGGGAGTGCTTAACGCCTGCTTCACCACGGCTGATCCGGCTGATTATTAGGCTCTTAACCAACTTGACTGTATCTTCCTCCTTCATGCCGCTTCTTTTTTGCGAGACGCGGGTGATCACATGTTCCACCTGTGCCGTCGCTTGCTTGATTAGGTTTATGGTGTGTGTGCAGCGTTGATTGCTCTGCACGCACATTCCCAGAAACCTGACGGCTTCTTTTTCTTGCATCTTCTGTCATTCTAGGGAGACGCTGATTTGTTCTTCCGAGCGTTTTTCTCTTCTGACTCTCAGGAGCTCGGACTTCTCCGTCGAGCTGGCGAGGTCTCTTTCCCTAACGCATTCTTCTAAGCATGTTGCTGCGGCTTGTAGTCGTTCTTCTTTTTGGCTGAGCGAGCCTTGGTTAGTCCAGACGGTGATATAGTCCGCATATATGGCGTGATGTATGCCGTTGATCTCTTGCAGCTTCCGGGATATTCCAATCGTTGCGATGTTTAAAAGGATCGGTGAGATCACGGATCCCTGTGGGGTTCATTTCTTTGGCTTGTGTAACTTGTCCGTCGGCAGGTCTCCTAACGCCACAGTGGTTGTTTTGTTTGATAGGAACGCTGTCACATATCCGTGGATTCTTCGTCCGCTGTTGATAATTTGTAGTAGGACGTATTGGGTTGATAATTTGTTGCGAGACATCCACAAACAAAGACGAACGGGACCAGGCCGACGCCATATTAAGGAAAGCATGCAAAACAGCGCTTCACCTGCCGGCCAACACCTCGACACAGAAGGTGCTGGCCCTCGGACTCCACAACACGTTCGAGGAGCTCATAACAGCACAATTAGGGTCGCAGCTATTCAGACTCCAGCAGACTGCCAGGGGCAGAAAGCTCCTAAAAAACTGCGGCACAAAGAATTTGAAAGGGAAGAACAAAGAAGGGCAAACCTACCCGATGAATATCGCAGCCCCATCAAGGTAGTGTCTCTGCCGAGAAACATGGACCCGAATTTATACATAGCGAGACAGAACGCTAGGGCAAAGTATGTAGAAATATACCTAGCAACCAAGGCGAACACGGTATTCACGGACGTCGCGATATATCCTCGACACCGAAGGGAAACGGAACAAAGAGTCGTCGCGGCAGTATTTGACTCGGACTATAGGGAAATCGCTATCGCGTCGGCACGGGATTGTACGGTAACCGAGGGAGAGGAAATGGCTGCTGCTCTAGCAACTGTGGAGGGCTACCGCACAAATAGATCCCGTATAACTTTAACAGACTCCAAGGAAGCATGCCGAAACTACATTAGATCCTGAGGATTTCATAACAGTTGTTCCAACATACTCTGAAATACTAAATTACCATAGAGGGACGAGGATCAGATATCCCCCGCCCCATAATACACTCACTCAACAACAGGCAGTTTACTGGCGAAAGCTGCAGACAGGAACTTTCCCAGATTTACATATATTATCGAAAATGTTCCCAAGTCAATACAGGGACACATGCCCGTGGTGTGGCGCAATACCCACACTTTATCACATCACATGGGAGTGCAATACCAATAAGGCATTCCACAAAATAGAAAAATCTGAGTGCGGAGCAGTGAGAGAGCGTGCTCTCCAGCGGTAACCCTGGCCTCCAACGGAGGTTGGTGGATCATGCCCGACAAGCAGCCACGCTCAGTGGTGCCCTGGAATAGGGGCGCCACCCATGCAGGCCGGAGATCGTCATCAACCAATAGAAGATGAAGACATCCGGCCTGACCGCTGAATTACTCTTTCTACAGCAATAAAGTTTACTGCCTCCTCCTCTGCGGCGCGTCGGCCGGCATTGGACTACCTCCGGGATCGGCCCGCGTATGGGGAGTGCTTAAGAGGAAGTTTTAGCTAGGGCACAACTCCGACGCCGGCTATTCAAATACATGTAAAACACAAAAACATTTTTCTGAGATAACCGCTGGAACGATTTTAATGAGATTTGTTGAGCTTGAATGAGAAAGCTTAATTCTAGTGACTGTTGAAAGCGGAATTTCGATTTAGAGCCTGAATTTTGTTAAAAAGATTTTCAAAGATTCGAATGTTTGAAAGAAATAGAAGTACGAAGTTTACAAATTCATAGCAATGCATCAAGAATAGATACCACGGTTTTGTAAAAAGCATCCATTAGATAAGTCAAAGCGAACAAATTCTATATGTCACTTTGCATTTTACGTGAATTTGTTACGTAGTTTACAAGGGTTCTGCAGAAGCTGTATTTACATACCATAAATTTTTTTGGTATTCGTGTGTAACATATCAATTTTGTTCGCTTTAGACGCACTATTAGTAGCAATTCAAAAAAACTATATTATCATTTTTCGTTGTTGAGTTACAGAGTTGTAAACTGGATAGCTTTGTTTTTCAAAATTATTTGAATTTTTACAATTTTTAATAAAAAAGTAACCACCTAACTCAAGAAATGCGAAGCCAGCAGTCACTAGATTTTAAGTTTTTCTTTTAAGTACAACAAACCTTATCCAATTTGGTGCAGTGGTTGCCGAGAAAAACGCATTCTCCTTTTACATGTATTTATGTAGGAGCACCCGAGCTAAAGCGTCCTCTTAATGCCTGCTTCGCATCCGCCGTGGGTCGGCCCGGCATTGTACTATCTCCGGGATCGGCGTATGTGGAGTTTCTTTCTAACAACAACACGAAAATTTTCCCGGAAGGTAGAGGTACACATCTTCGCTGTAAAATACGAAACGATGTCCATCAAGGCGAAAATGTGAGCCAAGTGGACGCGCGCTCGCGCGCGCCTTGTAGATTGATACCGCGATTACTCGCAGGGTGCGGCAAACGCCAGGCGCGCGGGCGCGAGGTTTCGCGCACTGGCAAGCGTAGGTGTAGCTTGGCCTTTGGGCAACGCAGTGCCTGGCAACGCGCCCAGATACAAGAATGCGAGAGGCGCAGTTCGTAGTGTGTGCATTGTACGCGTGAAAGCGTCGTGCTTCCCGCTGGCATGTCTCTCACTGGTCCAACGCGGTCAGCTTAATCGCATTCCCCCGTCAAGATCGCTGCCTTCCTGCTGCGCTAACAGAACAGGATTGTTATTTGGCATCATTGCAAGCGAAGCAGTAGGTGGCGTCCAAACATTCCGTCTGCGCGTTAAGACTGCGCTGCCGAGGCAGCCAGGCCCCAAGGCTAATCAGACGCTAAAGAGAATCCACATGGTGAGACTGCATCGTTATCCCAGCCTGTCAGACAAGCTCAAATTATGATGATGATTAGGATGATGGCGATTATTTGTTCGCATCACCTTTGAAGCGGCGAGGTGACAAATAGTCACCTAGCCTGCTTGAGTAAATTAGGTTTGCTAAACATGCTTTTCGTTCTATCGTTTTCAAATAAATCTCCTCAATCTTTCTGGTCATCAGAACCCCATCTACCTTGCAGTGCTTTTTATGCCTTTTGCGGATCCAGCCACACCAGCGTTGTCCCGTCCGTTTATACTGTTACGTTTCGCCTACGACGCGCGGTATAGCCGGCGCGGATGCAACGGACGCCGGGGCTTCGTTTAAAGCGGCGGACATTTTGGCCCGTTCGGAGCTCCCGCAAAGCCTCCCCGCCAAGCGCGTCCAGGCGTGTTTCAGTGCCACGTGTCTTCGTGTGTGCGTGTGTGTGTGTGTGCCCACGCTTGTCAAAGCGCGGCAGCCGGGGAGAGGAGCTCCCCAAGTGTGAAGCGAGGATGTCTGACAGGCGCCGGCTTGGCGGATGCGTCACTACACTCGTCTCAACGTGTCTCTCAGCCTGTCCGTGCCCGCCGTCACGTCGTCTCGTCACGAGGCCTTCCTCTTGCCCTCAACTCCGAGAGTATAAGAGCAGCTGCCCCCGGACGCCAAGAGAGAGGCTCCGATTTCTTCCGTTGAGTTACGTGCTCTCCCGTCTCTCCACTTCGGTCGACCTGACCGCCCGCTCTTTTGCGATGTTAGAATAAACAAGTTGTTCTGTTACCAGTCGACTCATGCTTTGCCGGGACCTTCGGATGCTTCCAGTTGTGCCCCAGGCCGCCAGGCCAACGCTACCCTTGGGGCTTGCGACCCATTTGCAACAACGGGCGTCAGCGCTGAGGTTCCAACAACTGTCTGCCAGCGGTGAGATCGCGACAACGGAGGCCAGCAGCGAAGAGATGCGGTTGACTGTATGCTGAGCAGCACAACGACCATCCGGGAGCAGTGCAACGAGCCCTGTGTGATGACTGGTTGCCTGCAGCGGAACGACTGCGCTGAATTCTTGGCGGCGAGGTTTGGTGAGTGCGGGACTTTCTTCTTCTGAGTTTTGCCAGGCTTTTGTTAGTGTCAGAAACAGAGCTGGTAATTGTGGTTGTCGTTGCTGCCGGGTTAGTTTGCGGCAAGACAATATTAGGCAGTAGAGAAAGCAGCATTCAGAGCAGCCATGGATTTGAAGTCGTTGCGCAAACCGATATTGCTGGAGCTTGCAAGAGAGTTGGGTCTGGATGTCTCAGACAAACTCAGAAAACCAGAACTGCTAAGGGCTATTCTTGAGTTAGAAGCGGAGGATGACGAGCTGTCGGAATGCCTTGAGACCATTGAGGAGCGGGCAAAAAGACAGGAGCGCGAACTTAAAGAGCAAAAAGACAGACAGGAGCGCGAACTTAAAGAACAGAAAAAGAAAGATGAGCGCGAACGAAAAGAACAAAAAGAGAAAGAAAAAGAAGAGCGCGACCGTCAACACGCTTTGGAAATTAAGCGTCTCGAGTTAGAGATGGAACGCGCTCGTAATGGAAGAGAGGCACACGGTGCAGGAGAACGAGTATCGTTCAAAATGACTGACCTGATGCGGCCGTTTAAGCTTGGAGAGGACATTGGTTTGTTCCTGGTTAACTTTGAGCGAACGCGCGAGAAGCAGGGGTTCTCTCGGGAAACGTGGCCACAGCGCTTGCTCACTTTGTTACCCGGCGAGGCGGCCGACGTAGTCGCTCGCTTGAAGAGAGAGGAGGCAGAGGATTTCGACAAAGTGAAATCGAGTCTGCTAAAAAAGTACAGGCTGTCAGCGGAGGCGTTCCGTCGGAAGTTTCGGGAAAATGAGAAAGGCAGAAGTGAGTCATATACAGAGTTTGCCTACAGGCTAATGTCAAACATGCAGGAGTGGCTCAAAGAAGAGAAAGCGTTTGGTGACCACGAGAAAGTTCTGCAGTGTTTCGGGCTGGAACAGTTTTATAGTCGGTTACCTGAGAACGTGCGGTACTGGGTCTTGGATAGGCCAGACGTTAGTACGGTGGCTAGAGCCGCTGAGCTAGCCGAGGAGTTTGTGACGCGTCGGGCTCGCGGAGCTAAGGACGGCCAAAAGGGTGAATTTGGCTCGAAGTTTGAGAGGCCGAAGTTCACACCCATGAGAGCAAAGGGGAACACACGTAGTGCGGATGCGAGTGAAAGCAGTCCGACCGAACGTAAGGAGACGGCGGCAACCGAAGCCGAACGCAGAAAGCGGTTCGAGACGAGGCAAGCGCGCGTTTGTTATACGTGCCAGAAGCCGGGTCACTTTTCGGCGCAGTGTCCAGAAACAAAAACAAAAGTCGTGTTTTTGTCATTATGCAGTACTGACGAGAACATGAAGCTTCTCGAGCCTTACATGCGGGACCTCCTCGTGAACGGGAAAGAGTGCCGAGTGCTTCGCGATTCCGCAGCTACAATGGATGTAGTTCACCCCTCTTACGTAGAACCCGATATGTTCACGGGCGAGTGTGCATGGATCAAGCAAGCCATGGAAGCTCATAGCGTGTGTCTGCCCGTAGCAAAAGTGCTTATTGAAGGACCTTTCAGAGCACTTGAGACGGAGGCCGCAGTGTCATCTATGCTGCCCCCCCCCCCCCCCCCCAGTACCCGTACCTATTTTCGAACAGGTCCGATCACCTCCTGCGCGAGAAGGGGCTTTTGTTTGGTGAGGTTAGCGTTCAGGCCTTAACCAGATCGAAGGTTCGGGAGCTCGCTGCAAAGGCGTTAGTAGCGGGGCCGACGTTGTCGAACAATGAAAAAGGGTCAGAAGCGCAGCAAGCTGATATTCAGAGCACGCCCGAACTGAATAAAATTGAGCCTGTAGCGTTAAAGGCACCAGATACTGGAGAGGAAATTCCCGATGCGGGAAAGTTAGAAGATCTATCTGCAGATTTGCTCATCGCGCCTACGTCAGACCGACTTAATAGGTTGCTAAAAGTCAGCCGGGCGGCTTTGATAGCCGAGCAAAAGAAGGATGGCAGCCTAGAAAACATACGCTGCATTGTCAAGGAAGGTATCGACAAGAAAAATGCTCGCTTTGTGGAAAGAGGTGGGGTCCTGTACCGGAAGTATCTAGACCGCAGGGGAGTGGAGTTCGATCAGCTGATCGTGCCTCAGTGCTACCGTCAGGTTCTGTTGCGCTTGTCGCATGGGGGTTCGTGGTCCGGACACCTAGGAGTTAAGAAAACTAAGGACCGTCTCTTGCAAGAGTACTATTGGCCAGGGTGTTTTCGGGACGCAGACCACTTTGTGAAGACATGTGACACCTGTCAGCGGGTGGGCAAACCAGGGGACAAATCGAGGGCGCCGTTGAAGTTGGTACCTATCATTACGGAGCCTTTTAGACGGCTCGTTATTGATACAGTGGGACCTCTGCTGGTAACAGCCATGGGGTACAGACACATTTTGACTGTGATCTGCCCAGCGACAAAGTTCCCTGAAGCAGTGCCGCGTAAAGAACTCAGCTCAGTTGAGATAGTCAATGCACTACTGTCCATATTTGCGCGAGTTGGTTTTCCTGCGGAAATCCAATCAGATCAGGGCACAGTGTTTACTAGCGCTTTGACGACAGCCTTTCTCGAAAGGTGCGGGGTAAAGCTGTTACACAGCTCAGTGCACCACCCCCAGTCGAATTCCGTTGAGAAGCTTCACTCCGTCATGAAGCGCGTGTTGAGAGCATTGTGTTTTGAACATCAAACTGACTGGGAGCTGTGTCTGCCTGGGGTGATGTTTGCATTGAGGCCCGCGCCGCATGCGGCTACGGGGTTTTCGCCAGCTGAGCTAGTGTACGGTCGCTCGCTGCGATCTCCGCTTCGCATGCTTCGAGACGGATCACTGCCCTCTCCAATGGCTGCAGACCATCTCTTCCACAAATGGCCGCCTCCTGCGCTGGAGCCTCGCTTTGCAACAATATTCCTTTGAGGTGCGTTACAAAAAGGGGAGTCTCAATGGTAACGCCGATGGCTTAAGTCGAAGCCCCTAACGTGGGAATCAGCCTCAAAATTGTTTGTTACTGATGTTTTTCTTCCTGAGGCAGGATTTTTAACATATTGCTTTTGTGTAGTGTTTCAAAGTGATGATGTGCTTTCTAGTGCAATTTTTCGATTTGTGGACGCGTTCTGAGTGCTGCTAGACTACTGTAAGGAGCTAGGCAGTGGTATAAAAGGGGAAAGAGCCTGGCAGGACTTGGTGAGGGTTGTGCCGTGCTTGCTGACTGAGCGGTTGAGTTTCGGCGTAGTTCTAACGCTTGCCGGGAACGAGAACAAAAATGTCAACTCTCCCGAAGTCACTTTGCAGTGTCCTGTGTGAACCTGAATGAGAGAACGAGGCCTTCTCTGTGCGCTGCGCTCAAGAAACGCCGAAGGACGACCGACTTCGGTTATGAGCATCATCAAGCGACATCCCTCCGGACAGCGGATGCAGTCCCCTGATCATCGGGATCTCCTTCCCCCGGCGGGGCGGTCTGTTACGTTTCGCCTACGACGCGCGGTATAGCCGGCGCGGATGCAACGGACGCCGGGGCTTCGTTTAAAGCGGCGGACATTTTGGCCCGTTCGGAGCTCCCGCAAAGCCTCCCCGCCAAGCCCGTCCAGGCGTGTTTCAGTGCCACGTGTCTTCGTGTGTGCGTGTGTGTGTGTGTGCCCACGCTTGTCAAAGCGTGGCAGCCGGGGAGAGGAGCTCCCCAAGTGTGAAGCGAGGAGGTCTGACAGGTGCCGGCTTGGCGGATGCGTCACTACACTCGTCTCAACGTGTCTCTCAGCCTGTCCGTGCCCGCCGTCACGTCGTCTCGTCACGAGGCCTTCCTCTTGCCCTCAACTCCGAGAGTATAAGAGCAGCTGACCCTGGACGCCAAGAGAGAGGCTCCGATTTCTTGCGTTGAGTTACGTGCTCTCCCGTCTCTCCACTTCGGTCGACCTGACCGCCCGCTCTTTTGCGATGTTAGAATAAACAAGTTGTTCTGTTACCAGTCGACTCATGCTTTGCCGGGACCTTCGGATGCTTCCAGTTGTGCCCCAGGCCGCCAGGCCAACGCTACCCTTGGGGCTTGCGACCCATTTGCAACAACGGGCGTCAGCGCTGAGGTTCCAACAATACGTCCTGTGCTCGCGTCCGTACTTGTTGGAAACCGTTATATGTTCAGCCATACGAATCTCTTTCATGTTTTTTTTTTTTCACCAGCACTGTAAATGTATCTGTCTTATAAGGTGCTGCGCGGCTAAGCACTAGCTCACGGGTTCAAATCCCGGCTGCGGCAGCCACGTTTCGATGGGTGCGAAATGTAAAACCTCCCTTGTCCCGTGCATTGGGGGGACGTTAGATTTCACTGGTGGTCAAAATTTATCCGGAGTCCACTCCTACGACGTGCTTCATAATGAAATCATCGTTTTGGCCAGTAGAATCCCCGGAAATATCTTGCTTATCTCGACTGCTGACCAGTTGATGCATTCATCCACTTTACGTACAAGCGCTTCTGGAAGCTGTACGTTGCCTACAGGTCTCACTGGATGGATTCCATGGCATTTCACAAGGATTTGCTAAGTGGTCCCTGATTGTTGCAACAGAATGGCCAAATGGCGCATTTACGTGGTTGCTAAATACATACCGTGCTCTTTTCGTGACCTCATTTTCGTAACAAACTACTAGTGGAGTCCATGGAGGTTATACTTAAACTCAAACTTATAACTTACACTTATGTACTTGAATTTCTGAAGTGTACGAGGGTCTCCAAAAGTGAAGTCGGTCGCCGCCATCTTGCTAGAGGCAAGAAGCCCGAACTGCCGTAGCGGCCGTTACACAGCACAGAGTATTTACGTCGTGTTTGCTGGCTGTGCACTGTTGCAACAGCGTTTAACTGATCATGGCATGCTTTTCGGGGCGTGTGCAGTGCCTCAGTAGGCCAAGTTTCACTTGTACATAAGCTCGCGTCGTCTGCTTAGGTTCAGTCGTACGTCATGCGGGCGTTTGTTCCACTTGGCAATGGTTGGGAAGACCCTTGTCAGATACGCGTATGTCAAGGTAAATTTCACATTTCCGCCCGATAAATACTTGTTGGCAGGTCACTGCGAACGGTTTTCATTTAGCGCCTCCATGGGCTACATGTTCGAAGCAGACGATTGGGAAGCTTGCAGCGTCTTGTGTTGCAAGCCGCCTAGGTAATGTTGTTTACTAAAATAGAGAGGGATTACAGTATTTGCACGTAAATTATGCGACTCAATTTAGTGTGTCAGAAATAGAAAAAATCGCTTGCTATAGAAATTGCTATACCAACAGCAATTATTACTGTAAAAACTGGGAACACATAAACAAAAAAGACGGCTTTACGCCGGTATTTATTCAACGTTACATCGAACTGGCCATCACAAGATAAAGTGAAAGGGCCGAGTGCTGGAGTAATTTATCTCTGTAAGTGAGGTCGGTGTCGCCGTCCATTACATCCACAAATGTTATTGGACAAGCACCACTTTAGAATTGCCCTCGACACAATTGAACACGGCAAAGCTTTACGCAGTTTGTGGCCATCTTGCCGCCGAGCAGTGCGGACGTGTTTCGCATGGGCTGCCTACTTTCGACCGTTTTTTGGCAACTTTACGGACTACGACGACCCGGGAACATCACACCGAGGTCAGTGAGGGTGCTGTGCACCTAACCGCTACGTTTTTGGATACAAGACCTGCTCATAGCCAGATTTCGGGCACTTCACCCCCGAGCCGCACGTAGTCGTGCTGGGCCTACTTTAGGCCTAACGCGACTAGGGCCTCTCCCTGCCGCCGCCGGCGAAGACAGCCGCCGCCGGCGCCGAGCCCGAATGAAGTGTACCGTGGATGGGGAGGATATCTCCCCGGAAGAATACAACAACGAAAAGCTCTGGACCTCTGCCATCAAGGCCCACGACCGCGTCCACCCTAGGAAGAAGAATGCGACGCCGCTTGCGTCATCCATCACGACCGACGACGGCAACGGCAAGGCCGCCGAGAAAGAGAAATCGGCCGCTGGCGGACCAACAATCAGAAGAAGGAGACCGCTTCCTCGCCTCCCGGCCACGGATTATAAAGTGGTTTTCAGACCGAAAGGAGGCCTCGATCTCCGTTTACACACCGCCACCACCCTCCTGCAAACGGTATGCCAGGGGTCCGACACGGACATCGCTACAGCTCGAAAGCAAGACCAGGTGCGTGTCAACCCAACCAATAATTCTTTCACCGTGAGCTCTCCATCGGCGGAGAGAGTCAAGAAATATGTCAGTCTACAAAACCTCAGAATCATCGACCAGATATACCCTGTCAATGCTTACATTGCGGCCCCGGACGAAGCTATCAAGGGAATCGCCTACAACGTGCTCGAAGACCAAACCCACGAGGAAATCCTCGAAGACATCCAGGACCTCAACAAAGGGTGCCAAATTGCAGAAGCAAGAAGGCTAGGCAAGACCTCATCGGTACTAATAACCTTTACTGGAACCCAAAAGGTACCCAGCCAAATCCGTTTGTTCGGAGGACTATACCCGTGCTACCCCTTCCGTGCCAAAACGGAAGCCTGCTTTAACTGCCGACGGGCCGGACACAGAGCCGACGTTTGCCCGAGGGAAAGGACCAACCTATGCAACCGCTGCGGGACGCAACACCCTGCAAAGGAGAAACCGGACTGCACCCCAAAATGCATCCTGTGCAACGGAGATCATTTCACGGGCACCAGAAGCTGCAAGGCCCGCTTCGAAAGACCCCACTACAGGGCAAGAAAACCCACCGAAAGCCAATGGCAACGCGGACAATAAGACAGCGGAAGACACCATTCCAGGAGCCGGGAAAGGTCCAACTCCAGCCAAAGAAGCTGGAGAAGCCGGAGCCGCTCCATCTCCTTCCCTCCCCTCCCGAAAGCCGACAGTCAAGGACGCCCAAAACAGGTGAGCTGGAAACCGCAGACCTCCCGAGAAAGAGATGGCAACGCAGAGCTCAGGGCTATGATTGAAAGACAAAATGAAACAATCAAAGAGCTTAAGGAAATCATTGTAAACTTACAGGGTAGAAACTCCCCCCAGAAGGAAACACAGAGCTCAAAACAACGCACCCCTTCTACGATACCCAACAGCTCAGTACCCCCCTCCGCGGCATCCTCGCGTGCCTCGTCACCACAACGAAGCCCCCCGGCTAAAAAGAGAACGATCGAAACGGTCAAAGACGTGGAAAGCCCCACCCTAAACGATGTAATTCACCTAATCCAAGGCATGAACACCCGACTTGATCGCATGGAGGAGAAGATGGCAGCAACCGAAGACAGAATCAGGGCAGACATGAAGGAACAAATTGGTGCATTAGCTACGCAGCTAAACGGACGCATGGACGCCCTCGAGACC
The DNA here is from genome assembly GCF_023375885.2 of Dermacentor andersoni. NCBI lineage: Eukaryota > Metazoa > Arthropoda > Arachnida > Ixodida > Ixodidae > Dermacentor > Dermacentor andersoni. The sequence goes on from NC_092821.1 coordinate 5,759,349, forward strand.
AGACTAAGCCAAACAGAGGCTACCGTAGCCACGATACAAACTCAACTCGCAGATCATGCTGAGCAACTTGCAGCGATCTCACTATCCAAATCCGGTCTCATCAACACTCAGGTACAAAGATCAAACCAATATGGAGGGAAACCTTAAGGAAATCAAAATATGGCAGTGGAACTGCAGGGGCTTCCGCCCAAAGCGGGAGAACCTACAACTCCACATCCAAAACTTAGACAAGCCGGAAATACCGGACATCATAGCACTGCAAGAAACGCTAACTAAAGCCAAACTCAGGAACTACAAAACGTACGAAAAAACGGGAGCGCAGAACCCGCGTGCGGCCGTCTTGGTCCACAGAAACCTGACCGCTGTCGAACACGAAATAGACACGAAGGACGCGGACTGCCTCCTCGTGGAAATAATTCCACAGAAAAAAGGACAAGCGAGCCTATTTCTTCTCAACATATATAGCGCCCCCAGATCGAACCACCCCCCGATAATAGAGGCAGTTAACAAAACACTCAGGCTCTGTGGACACAAGCCGCTATTAATAGTAGGCGACTTTAACGCCAGGAACACGGCCTGGGGCTACAAAATAAACAACAAGAAGGGCACCGCCATATGGAATTACATACAAGACGAAGGCCTAACATTACTGAATGATCCGCTACAACCCACGCGAATAGGAAACAGTGTGCAGATGAACACCAGCCCCGACCTCACGATCAGTAAGAACGTGGGAGAAGGGAAATGGAGGAACACCGCCTGTAGCCTAGGCAGCGATCATTATATAATCGAAACCACCATCCCGGCCACATCGCTAAAGAAGAAAGGGCGGAAAGAGATCACGATCACCGACTGGGACAAATTTAGACTCATCAGAGCACGAGACGAACCCACCACCATAGACGACCTCGACAAATGGGTTGAACAGCTAGGCAAGGACGTCAAAACCGCGACCAAAAGCATACCAGTCACAGCAGAAACACACGCAATAGACAACAGACTACTACACATGTGGCAAGCACACGAAAGCCTTCAAAAGAGATGGCTCAAACAAAAACACAACAGAAGACTGAAGCTCAAAATTACTCGCCTAGGTAAAGAAATAGAACACCACGCACAGGAGCTGGTCAAACAACAATGGGGTCAAACATGCGACCAGATGAATGGAAAACTGGGTCTAAAAGACACGTGGCACTTACTCAGGTACCTCCTAGACCCTGAAAATTGTAAGACGGCACATAACAAGAACATCAGCCGCATTATACACGAACACCCCCTTCAAGACGACGAACTCCTCGACGAACTCAGGAGTAGATATGTAGATACCTCCGACAAGGAAACGCTTCCCGAATACAAAGGACCTCCGAATCCAGGAATGGACGAGGAAATAACGACGGCGGAGGTGAGGGCGGCGCTACACAAACTCCGCACATCCTCTGCCCCGGGAGCGGACGGAATCACAAACCGAACCTTGAGAAACCTGGATGAGGAATCAATCAAAGCTATCACACAACTCTTCAACCAATGCTGGGAAAAGGGCAAGCTGCCGGCAGCGTGGAAACACGCAAAGATAACCTTCATACCGAAACCAGGGAAGAGCCTACAAATACAAAATTTGAGACCTATCTCCCTCACTTCATGCCTGGGCAAATTGCTAGAACACGTGATTCTAGGTCGCCTGCAAGAACACATGGACAAGCACGAACTCTTCCCCAGCACAATGTTGGGCTTTAGACAACACCTCTCCACACAATACCTCATGCTTAGACTATCGGAGGAGGTCATTAACCCTATTCACAGCAAACGAACCAAAGCAATCCTAGCTCTGGATTTAACCAAAGCATTCGACAAAATCAAGCACGAGGCTATCACGGAAGCCCTTTCAAATCTAGGAGTAGGCGAGCGAGCCCACACCTACGTCAAAGCCTTCCTATCCGCTAGGACGGCGGAAATACACTTCGGGTCACTCACATCCGACCCTTTCACACTGGGAAGCAGAGGAACGCCGCAAGGATCGGTACTCTCACCCCTCCTTTTCAATGTCGCGCTCATATCCATGGCACAGCTGCTCGAAGGAATACCAAACCTATCGCATTCCCTATACGCAGACGACATTACACTCTGGGTAACCAAAGGGAACGACGGAGCGATCGAGCACCTACTGCAAACTGGAGCAGACGTAGTCTCGGAACACGCCAGAAAGATAGGATTATCGTGCTCCCCGCAAAAATCTGAACTTCTAGTCATGAGATATAATCCACGAGGCCATACAAAAACCTCAGTCCCTATAGAAGTATACGTGGACGGCACCCTAGTTCCCTAGGTCCAAACGATCCGGGTACTAGGTATGCACCTACAAAACAACGGCAAAAACACAGTGACTATCAGCAAACTTACGGCATGCGTGAACCAAACCAACCGTTTGATCCGACGCATCGCCAACAAACACTTTGGGATGAAGGAAGTGGATCTTAGGCGTCTAATCCAGGCTTTCGTGCTCAGCCGTTTCGTGTACTCCCTCCCATATCTCAACCTGTATAAAGCGGAGAAGGAAAAGGTAAACTGCCTGATAAGACAAACCTACAAGGCGGCGCTCCACCTGCCGAGATACACATCCACCGAGAGACTTCTGAAAATGGGCGTCCACAACACGCTGGACGAACTAGTTGAAGCACACAGAACAGCCCAATACGGAAGATTAACCAAGACACCTGCGGGAAGACACATCCTAAGGAAACTAAGCATCCCGTACCACAGCACTCAAACAAACGTCGGGCCCATACCCAGAGACATCTTCAATCGCCTCAGGGTTGACCCAATCCCAAAGAACATGCATCCGGAGTATCACAGCAAACGGAGACAGGCCCGGGCCAAAGCACTCCAGAAACACTATGCAAACCACGAGGAGGCGGTATACGTAGACGTAGCCGAACTCGGAGAACGCGACGCTTTCTCCGCAGGGGTAGTAGGAAACGACCTCAAACCAATCACCGCGGTCACCATTTTTGGAAGGCACGCGGAAGAAGCGGAAGAAGCCGCGATAGCAATAGCTATCACAAATACCGCAGCCAGAATAATTTTCTGCGACTCCAAGACGGCAGTGCGTAATTTTGCCAAAGGCAGAACCCACGAACCGGCGCTACAAATTCTAAAGAAAGTACATTTCACGCCCCGCCAGATCAAAATCATCTGGATCCCTGCGCACTCGTCCCATCCCGGGAACGAAGCGGCTCACAATTTCGCCCGAGGACTCGTCAACCGGGCAGTGAGCCAACCGATCCTGCGAGGAGCAAAAGAGCGCATGATAACCTACCACGAAATTACGCAATACTATAAAAACGAAAGACTCGAATACCCACCCCCTGACAATTCCTTAACCAAAAACCAGCAGGCGACGTGGAGGCAACTCCAAACACACACCTTCCCCAACCCGTACAAACTATCCATAGTCTACCCAGGGACACACTCCCCCGAATGTACGCTATGCGAGGCCGACAAAGCCGATTTAGCACACATCTTACACGGATGCCCTGAGCTCAAACCTAGAGCCGAATGGCAGCTATCCAACCGAGAGCAGTGGGAGGCTGCGGTGACCAGCTCAGAACCCGCGGTTCAACTGCGGGCCGTGACCTGGGCTTTAGAAGTCGCCGTAAGACACGGTCTGACGGCCACCTCACGAAGCCATCATGACTTCCCACATCTAAACTCATAAATCATTTTCTGTTGACGAATTAAAGTTTTTACCACCACCACCACGCAGTTTGTGCAGGCATGCACCGCGCGACTTCGATACGCCGCACAACAGCGCATATCGCCGCACTCGATACGCCGCACAACAGCGCATATCGTTTCTTTCACGTCAGTTAGTGGGCAAACGGCGGTGATGTTCATTACGCACTCGCACCACACAAGCTTAGTTTGCATCATACAGTGTAGCGCGCCTCGTCTGGGAGGTCTGTCTGCGGCTGCTGCTGGGAATCGTGCCCACGCGTCACGCACGTGCTACCTCTCGCGATCTGCCGATTAGCGAGGCCGTCACGCCGCACTTCGCTCCGTTCAAAACGTGCCTCAAGAGACAGCTTGTCCGCGCTAACCACTGAATATATAGCGAAATGAAAAAATTGTAAGATGCTTAAATTTCGACTTTAAAAGTGGAACGCGCTAGCGTTCAAGACCCCTGACTACATCTGAAGCTTCCCGCAAACAGGAGCGTATGTAATCTTAGTGTTTACCGGGAAGCGCTGGCCGCAAACGCTATGCACGAAGGCAGGCATTCTGGTAGAAACGCGGCCTCTTGCATGGACCGCGATGCGGCGGAGACGAGTGGCAGCTGCACGTATTGCAAGGAAGCAGGCGGGCCGCTCCGTGGCCGCCAGACACCCTCGCGCCGGAGCGCGCAAATGGCAGACGCGGCGGACGGTCTATGATTTGTAGAAACGCTGGAAAAGGCGTTTCTTTGAGTTTGGGGTAACATAATTATGTTTTCTCGTATAATAAAATTACAATCCGACGCTATCATGCCTGTATGGTGTGTAGGTCGCAGTTTACGATATTTCCAAGTATTGTAGCTTGCGAAATTCAATTGGTTCAGCAAATTACTTGCGGCACATGGAGGGCTTTGGTATGAATGGTTAGAAAATATCTTTGCCGAAACGACGTCGGACTCTGGAAGCCGATGCCGGATTTTCTGCGACACGGGGTCGTTAACGCTCTCGCGTTAAAACACATCGAATGCTGCGTCAAATGTCGCCTTAGGAGGTATCGTAATCGCCTGTGAAGATTTTTTTTATTGACAGCAGCGACGTGCCAGTGTGGAGTGATATATATTCTAAAAAACAACTCTAGACAATTTCGAAGTGTCATACGGGGCAATGAGCGCAATGCAATAGCTTTGCTAACAACGGAAGGACATCAAATGCCTGAGATAGAATGCGCGTCTGTCTTAAATGATACATTTGTAAAGGCTTTTATCGCCGAATACTTACCAATGTACAACACACCTTGCCATTACGTCATTACTTACCCATGGACGCCATCTTTATTACTTCTGAGGTTATTGGTACAGTCATTAAGAAACTGAAAAACTCATCATCATGTGGCGTCGACAGCATCAGTACAAAATTCTTGAAAAATACTATTGAATACTCCTCTATCATTCTGGCATGCATTTTTTCACAGTACCTGCAGCTATCTAGTCATCCGTAAGACTGACTGATAGGTAAGGTTGAGCCAGTTCACAAGTCTGGAGTAACACACAATCCATCAAGTTTCTGTCCAATTTCACTCACATCTGTTCCATGTAAAGTTTTTGAACACATTATCTTCACCCACCCTGTCAATTTTTTTTAAACGTACCGGTTTTTTACACCCTTACAGCATGGCTTCCGCAAGAATTTTTCTTGTGAAACACAGCTTCTAGTCTTTGCTAACGACCTGCATCATTTACTTCATTCTGGATTTACAATAGACTATTCTTTTTTAGATTACTCCAAAGCATCTGACATGGTTAGTCATCATTTACTTCTTAAGCTCGGCCAGTTAAATATAGATTATAATGTTCTAAACTGGATTCGAGCTTTCCTTTTTAACAGTACTCAGTTTGTTTCCGCAAATAATGTTGATTTTTCAGTCAAGCCAGTGCTATCGGGAGTTCCCCAGGGGTCTGTACTGGGACCCTTACTTTTTTAATTTTCATGAATGCCTTACCCGATAAGATTTCATCAAAGATTTGCCGATTTGCGGATGACTGTGTAACTTAATTTATGAGAAAATAACTAACCAAGACGATGTTGCCTTACTTCTCAGCGACTTAAATACCATACATTCCTGATGTCAAACGTGGAACATGGAACTGAACATTTCGAAATGCAAATCAATGCGCGTATCTCGCACCTTATGAGCATCACCACACTATCATCTTGATAATACGCCTCTTGTGTCTGTTTCATCCTACAAATATCTCGGTGTTAACATTTGTAGTAACCTATCATGGAACCATCATGTGAGGCACATCGTCACCAAAGCTAACCGATCACTTGGGTACTTTCGAAGAAACTTGTATATGGCAGCCCCATCACTTACAAAGCTTCTCTACATAACTTACATTCGTCCGTCACTTGAATACGCATCATCTATCTGGGATCCCGGTGGTACTACACTGATAAACGAACATGAAAGAGTGCAGAATCGTTCCGTTCACTTCATCTTATCCAATTATGACTACACAGCCATTGTTACCATGATGAAATCACTACTTAACCTTCCAGAACTTACAACAAGGCGTAAAATAGCCCGGCTTGCTCTTTTTCATAAAATTTACTATCACAACAATCATCTCCGCAATCAGTTCATTAAATCCCCTCCTTTCATTTCATCTAGAATTGACCACCTCCAGAAAGTAGATGTTCCTCGTTGTAGAACTGTAACCTATTCACATGTATTTTTACCAAGAACCACCTCCAAATGGAATCAGCTGCCGCAAGCAGCTAGAGCTATCACGAATACAACGCGCTTTAAGGATTCCTTGAACAACATGCTTAATATTGCTTAATATTTGTAGCACAACAGCGAGTCGGCCTAGTTGGAACAGATTCATTATTTAAAAACTTTTTGTGCGCAAACAGACAGGGACAAAGAAGAGGGGCAACACAAGGACGAGCGCTTTCTAACAACTGGTTTTATTTTCGAAGAACTTCCGGCTTAAGTACCCACAGATCTGCGCGATCTAGTCAAAGAGAGCACGCCTATAGCGCATATAACTCTTGAGATGAAATGCCGTGGACCAAAGCCACCCGGTCGGCATAAAAACATCAAGACGCATGTAACAAACACTTACGATGAAAATACGTTGTAGATATGATGACAACAGCGAATTTTCTTTATCCAGCAATGAAACAGAACGATGGCTGATGCGTTTTTCCTTTTGTTTTTCAATCCAGTGCGCTTCCACAATTTCTCTCGTGGTTTGATTCTTATACCAATACAACATTATGGTGCTACTAAAACACGGTGAGTAATCGTGTTCTTGACAATTCATAGCCAAATGCGTACCAGGGCGACCTTTCAGACTAGATAAGTGTTCCCTTAGTGTCGTGTTGATGCATCTCGAAGTCTGCCCTACGTATACCTGACCACACGTCATAGGAATCTGATAAACAATGTTTTTCACGCAATTAACAAATTGGTTCTTACTCGGATGTCTAACGCTACATTCGTTCTTTGCATCAGTCTTTCTTTCGAACTTATTTTCAACCTTAGAACACATACTACCTATTTTGTTTTTTGCCGAAAACACCACTTTTACTTCGTAACTCCCAGCCACCTGTTTAGGTCTATGTGAAAGGCGGTGAACATACGGAATCGCTGTAACCTCGAAAGCCAAATCCTTCTGCCTTTCATTTTTTCTCCCGGAAACCGTCGTTTGGTTGTCCGTACCTACGCGGACGCCAGCAATCGCTTCAAAACTTCTTCGTAAATAGAGTGGACCATACCGCGCTCTGCAGTGAACTTCTCCCATCAAGTACCTGATAGAGCCACTCACACCACCGTCTGACATGCGTCATCGTAGCCGCGTCCATGTCCAGCGGCTCAAGCCCTGTCATGATTCAGGGGCTTCATCTTCTGGCTAAGTCACCAGGATTGCTCCTTCTGCCGATGGGGCCATTGTAATGAAGAACGCCTGGACGTAGGCAGCCGGATTTCCTACAGCGTCACATGCCGCAGATGCTCGACCTGAGAATCTTTTCTAAGTGAAGCGCTTTACCCGTAATTTGCTCGTCGTTAATAAAAAGTAATAAAATGCTTCGCAACCTTAGATGAAAATTCTATTCTAGCCCCCGCAGCTAATTATAACGCATAATGGCAAACTGGACACCTCCCGTCATAATGGAAAGACGCCAAATTCATTATGATTCCCAAACTAGGCAAGCGCCTCCTACTCGAAAACTTCCCCCCTATCTTCCCTACTTCATCTGTCTGAAAGGCCCTCGTACACGCCATCCTCAGATGCTCACACAAACAAATAAACGACAACGATCTGTTCCCCAATACCATGTTTGGCATCCGCGCTAAAGTTTCTGCTCAAGATATTATGATTCAGCAAAGAACCACGCGACAAACAATGAAATGGACAGAAGTGATGATGAACGATAATGGTCTAAGAACAGCGTCTGCGTCAAAAAAAAAACAAAAAAAAAACAAAAGGCGCGTGGTTCTTTTTTCGCGCGGTTACATGTTCTATCAATTTTTAGGTGAGTGACTATTAGAGATTTTAGTTTTGACGCAGACACTGTTCTTAGACGCATTTTTCATGTTATTTCCGTGTTATTCGTTGGTCATTATTCCCATCGTCGTGCGGGTTTTATCACTGACTGGGTCTTAGGCGTTTGAAGTGTGTTATGTTGTGGTTAGATTGGTTGGTAGTGAAGTGTAGACGGTACTTTTTATGTCTGGTTTTTTGGCCCCGTTGGCGTTGAAAAAGGCTGTGCTAGATCAGTTGGCTCCTGTGCTGATCCACGTGTGGTTCTTGTTTGCTCTATCGATAGCTGCGCAGATAACATTCCTGAATGGTCGATAGATTGCTGTTTCTTTTTTTCCTTCTAAAGGTTTGTGCGTGACTCGGCGTGAATGACCTACATAAGGCAGGCTTGTTGCGAAAATAAACTTAGTTGTGAGTGGCGCCCGTCTTGTCGTTTGTGTTCTTCTTCCTAAGTCCTGGTCTTCTGCGCCTTGCCATTACCTACTTCAAGCATGAACCAACTAGCCCAAGCAAGAGTTTTACTTAAGCTAGTTATGCCATCTATATCTCGCAATATGCGTCCTGAACACTATCAGAGCGGCGTGCACCCAAAGCTAAACGACTGCAGAAGCGCTACGACAAAGCCGCTGACACCCAAAGCTAAAGGACTGCAGAAGCGCTACGACAAAGCCGCTGACGTAGCCCACGTCGACACACTGGAATACCCCAACCAGAACGCCATGGCCGTCGTCGTAGTCGAGGGCTCACAGTGCCGCCTCGCCGCGACCGCATCAATACTCTCCACTCAACCCGAAGAGGGAGAAAAACGGCCATCGCTTTGGTCTACGCCTCTACCAATGTACAGTCCATCATCATCGATTCAAAAACGGCCATTCGGAACTGCCGAAGGGGACTTATAGCGCCCCAAGCGCAGAAGACACTCCCCGGCACTGCTCCCTCTAGGCAACGCCACGTCCAGATCATCTCGGCCGCTGCACACTCGGATCAGGCTGGAAGTGAAGCTGCCCGCGATGCCACCCGAGCACTTGCACACCGCGCTCATCATCCTTCTCCTGCGTCTTCCGATATTGAGGAGCCCTCTGTTCTGCATCGCTGTCACGCGTGGGACCGAATGGTCACGTTGCGAGAAAGCCTCCGCCACTACAGCAGAGAGGAGTTACGCTACCCCCGAGCACAAAAAACACAGGAATAAATCTCAATCCACTATTTGGCGACTACTTCAGACACGAACTTTCGCAAACCCTGTGCTATACAACTGCGTTTACCCCAATGCATACTCCCCCCTCTCGACCACATTATCTGACAATGACCCAAAGCAACACCCTCCGCATTAACACTACACGCCTCACAACTACGGCCCAGAAGCGGGAGACTTTGCTGCTCAGCTTAGACCGAGAAGGACAGCTCTGCGCTGTCCGTACGGCCAAAGACGCCGCCAGAGAGCAAGGACTAGCCGCCGTCTGAGGAAGGGAGAGATTGGGGGTTAGGCTTCTTACCCCCACCACCCCTGGACACCATGAAGGACGCAATAAAGTTTTAATTCTACCTCTCTCTCTCTGTTGTCTATTGCAATCATCGCTGAAAATGAGAGTGAATGCGTCACCGTGTTACTTGCTATGCTGACGTTGTGAGGGTGATTGAGACGGGCAAATATAAGCGGTGCGGGATGAACCCGCAAGAGAAACAAGTATGGGTTATCTAGCTCCTGTGGTTGTCTCCAGCGAGTAGCAAGTTAAGAAAGCCGCGTCGACACTAGATGTTCAATCGTCGTTAGACGAGATAAAACGGTGCCGCGTGGTTTTGTATCGCGTCGATGTTCGAGGGTAATGTGGGATGGTAGGGGTATTACAAAGCTAAGGCAAGCTTCAGGTGAGCGTAGAGTCAATAGCAGTATTGGGAAAGATGGCAATGTGAAAAGGTTTCTGCACAGGTAAGCCTAAGTGCAATTAGGCTCAAATCTTCGTGGACTTATTGTGTTCCTTGTGTTTATTTCAAGACAAGTTGCTGGTTATGTAAATGCCTAAGTGTGCTTATAGAACGTTGATGATTCAAGTAGCTGATTATTTTTACGAGATAGGTAAGGTGCATTATGTTAGTGTGATTTAATTGCATGGCCTTCCACTTGTTTATATTTAATTTCATGGGCCAAGAAGGACAACACTCATACATAGTGCTCCGGTTTTTTTGAAGTAGAGTAAGGTCAGAACTATTTCATTTTAACGTTTTCTGGTTATTCATCATTAATGAATCGTGAACGACAACCCAGGAAATGATATCGTGAAGGTGGCAAGAACTTTAAGTCTGAAGCGCAGAAATTAGAGTAACGGAAGTGCGTTCAAATTGCCACTAGCAACTTTTCTTTCTTTTCTTTCATTTTTTCTTTCATTTCCCGTGCGTTTATTTGTAACCAATCGCGTCCTTGGTGCCTGACGTAAGTGTTGGCTCAGGTTGATTGATCCGCAACGGTATCGAAGAAAGTCACTGGACTCACTGATAGCACCGTCCTGCTCCTCGTCTATCAATGCTCCTGGCAGATGGACGTCACTGGATTGCAGCGGAGGGGCGTAGGACATCTCAGACGAAGGCTCCTCAGTCGTCTCCATAAAGGAATCAGATACTGCAATAGGCTCTTTGGCTCTCTCCACCTGCATTGCAAATCGGTGCACGGTTTTCTAAGTTTCTCGAACTTGTCATGGGCATCTATATGACATCTAGGGTTAATAGATGCCGTGTCTTACATACACGGCATCTTACAAAAAGACAAAACGAGGCTAACAAGTTTTGTGTACCTTGCAATCAGAAATCATTTTTAAGCGGACAAAGACATTTTACTGCGTGTAAGAAAGCAATTCAGCAAAATCTATATACAAAGAAGCTTTTCGAGAGTGAATAAAAAGTGGGAACGCGCGTTTGTGTTTTTCTGTTGTTTTTTTATTCCGCCGAGTGACCGGTACCGCCGCTGTCGTGGATGCGGCGGAGAGGTGAGCGCCGCTTGGTGGTGGTGCAAGATACCTAGCGGCGGTGACGTCGCGTACGTCCTCCGCTGCAGAGTCGAAACACGAGTTTGCGTTATTCTGTATTTTTTCATTCCTCCGCACGGCCGCCCCTTCCGCGGATGCGCGGAGGGGAGCGCCATGTGGTGGTAGCAAACAGACCCAGCGGCGGTGATGTGGCGCCCGTCCTCCGCTGTGGTTGCTTTGCGTATTCAGCCACGCAGGACTTACGGTAACGGAAAAGAACTTTGCTTTAAAACAAATCCAGCAAAACCAACGTACCCTATGGGAACTCAGAGAAACTTACGAGGCCGTGTTCGAGCGTACCTTCTGGCTCAAGGATGCCCCGTATGAGGAGCTCTGGAATGTAAAGCACCTTCGAACTCGACGAGCTATATGAATGAAAAGACGGAAGCCGGCTTTCTGCATCGTTTTTAGGGTACCCAGACTCCCCTTCGATGCGACCCATCATGTGGTTGTCAGGCGGCGCAAAGCATATGCGCAGCGTGAGGCGCCACCTATCGTCACGACGCTCCACGTCACCGCCTGCTCGTCGTCTTCAGCAGCAACCCGCACGCGAAGCCGCTTCCCCTACTGCTTCGGGTGAAGTAGTGCAAGCCATCGCTCCCAAATAGCGCCGCCGTTCCGCACCCGAGAGCGAGCTATTCGGCGACGTCATACGAGCAGCATGTGGCAGCCAGCAAGAGAGGCCTAGTGTGGTTCGCAAATATTATCATCATCAGCCTGCTTACGCCCACTGCAGCACAAAGGACTATCCCACACTTCACCAACTACCCCGGTCAAGTGCTAATTGTGGCCATGTTATCCCTGCCAACTTCCTAATTACATTCGTCCACCTAACTTTCTGCCACCCCTGCTACGCTGCCGTTCCCTTGGAATCCAGTCCGTAACCCTTATTGACCATCGGTTATCTTCCCTTCTCATCACATGTCCTGCCCATACCCATTTCTTTTTCTTGATTTCAACTAAGATGTAAATCACTCGCGTTTGTTCCCTCACGTAATCCGTTCTTTTCTTATCCCTTAACGTTACACCCAACCTTCTTCTATCCATGGCTTTTTGCCTCGTCCTCAATTTAACTGGAGCCCTTTTCGTAAGCTTCCAGGTTTCTGCCCCGTACGTACGTACTGGTAAGACACAGCTGTAGTGCCCTTTTCTCTTGAGGAATAATGACAACCTGCGGTTCATGATGTGAGAATGCCTGCCAAACACACCCAAGCCCATTCTTATTCTTCTTATTATTTCCGTCTCATGATCCGCATCCGCGGTCACTACCTACCCTAAGTAGATGTATTACCTTACCACTTCCAGTGCCTTGCTACCTATTTTAAATTGCTGTTCTCTTCCCAGACTGTTAAACATTATTTTAGTTTTCAGCAGATTAATTTTTAAACACACTCTTCTGCTTTGCCTCTCCAGGTCAGTGAGCATGCACTGCAATTGGTCTACTAAGTTACTAAGCAAGGCAATATCATCAGCGAATCGCAATTTACTGAGGTATTCTCCGATAACTCTTATCCCCAATTCTTCGCAATTCAGGTTTCTGAATGCCTAGTGTAACGTCGCTGTGAATAGCGGTGACACATTCACTGTTGACGTTTGCGTCCAGCGACAATAGACTCTAAAGGGACGAACAAATTTGAGGGGCGCCTTGGAGGCCCTAGTGAGAAAAAAGAATAGCCTCAATTACTACGGCGGAAGTGTCGGTGAGTTTGTGATCCATGTATGACTAAGACCAGTGCACAAAACGCTCCATGACCCAAAAGCACACACACACCCAACACTGTTTTGAGTGTGCACTTTTTTCAAAGGTGTCCTTGTGTGGGCTGGTTCTGCCAGATGCTAGGTACTAAACACAGTATTTTGCTATGAACGAAATGCAATTATTCCAACTGTATCAGCGGAAGTACATTTGCAGTAAAGAGCAGTGTATATCGCAGCGTATCATTTATGCAGAAACAGCCGAAACTATTTATTATGTGTGCTGTACTCCGTGCTGGGAAGTTTAGCAACGTGGCAAATTAACAAGAGCCTTGTTTGAATTCCATTTGAAGAGCAATAACATTACAATTATTATTTACCATTTTTAGAAAACGATTACCGGAATCTGTTTATCTGCCTCGGACGCAAAGAAATCCAAAGTTTAAAATTCGAAGGAGTGCTGTTTTACTCACCGGTCTTTGACAATGGTCTATTTATTTTGTAACAAAATGACATGTTAACTATTTTTGTCGGTTATTACATGTACATTTATAGATCAAATATGCGTCCCCAGACAGCCCCTAGTAGAAAAAAAATATAGATTAGGGTATGCGACCAAATTGCTGTAGCTCCACTTGCGCGCTTCAAGCTAGAACGCGCCACGGTTCCCTTTTCGCCCTCACTTGTGATCGCTTGAACTTCAGAGTGTGCAGGGCCTGCTACGTTGGAATCTCCCTTTAGGTGAGTGCCCAAGCACATTTTCTGTAGCTTTGGCGAAAAATTGACCCCGGCTTTCTACCAGCCGTGGTCATTTAGTGTATTTCCTTTTGCGCTTTCAAGTCCGATGTCATGGGAGCGAATGCCGACTGCGGCAGTTATTTCGAAGGGCGAAGTGCGGTCAAAATAATAAGGTGGTGAAAATAATCCTGAGTTACGCAATACGGCGTATCGTTTGGCATCGTGAAAGCCGAGAGCTTAATATAAGGTCATGTCCTGTATAAAGGTTTTCTCGATCAACTACCGATAGTCACGAATTTGTGACGTTGTCGCACGTCGTTTTACCCAGGTATTGCTGTACATAAAGGTTTCGCGAAGGCGGGCGGGGGGACACGTACCAGGCACGTTCAAACCAGCTACATCCGTGGCCTGTAGTGTTAACACTGATGGCACCGGACATACTTCAATAGTACAAGCCAACCAAGCCAGTAACCAGGGCTCAAGGGCCAAAACGATTTTAAAGCGTAAGCTGTCGTGGGCTCATTTCAATGGCCGTTTTCGTTGATGATATTCGCCGCCGCCACCGCTGCCGCGGCCGCTGGTGTCATTTGCAGCTATCGCCGGGAAGGAGAACAGAAAGAAAATTAATCGGATCCCACGCGCTGTGCGAATCGACGTAAGTGAAACTTTGTGTCGTTTGCTTTGATGGACTATAATTAGCGGTGGTATTGACGGGGAATCTTTCATTTCTTGAAAGTTTAGTCTAACAAGAGAGTGGTTAGTTAATTTTAAACGTTTCCTTGCGTGCACCACTGCTGTTTGTTGGCGTAGTATAGAGAACCCACAAGTAGAGGTGTTTGGTTTTGGGGTTGTTGCGGGCCGTATTTCATAACCTCTGTAAGGGTTGCGTATTGTCATTGTCTCAAATGGCACGTCGCATCCTGGCAGCATTGTTAAACTAACTAAATTATGCGGCTGTGGGTGCTGAAACAACAATCGGATTACGAGGCACGCTGTAGTGCCGGACCTCGGATTAATTTTATACATCTTGATGCGCTTTAACATGTCCCTAAATCTAAGTGGACGAGCGTTCTTTTTCTTTTGCCGCCGAAATGAGGCTGCCTCGATGAGGATCAAACCCACCAAGGGGTTTATCTCTTGCAGAAACAACATATGGTGACCAAATAATGAAGCACGGTTAACCTCGACTACTAAATTTGTGCCTCCATATTAACCTAACCCGATTCAAACAAGAAGAAATACGATTTTTTTATTTATGGGGTTTTTACGTGCCAAAACCACTTTTTGATTATGAGGCACGCCGTAGTGAAGGACTCCGGAAATTTTGACCACCTGGGCTTCTTTAACGTGCACCTAAAACGTACACGGGTGTTTTCGCATTTCGCCCCCATCGAAATGCGGCCACCGTGGCCGGGATTCGATCCCGCAACCTCGTGCTCAGCAGTCCAACACCATAAGAAATACGATGTTTTACCTAGAATATTAATTAATAACCAGAAACCAGCGTTTTAGTTATTTCTTGTACTTACTGCAATTCTTAATAGCTATCTTACAGGTGTTGACGCTTCTGTTACCGTTGACTACGCTATATGTTTCATTCGCATGCTGTTTCCATTGCTTTGAATATCTTATTCCCATCGTCATCGTCATCATCATCATCATCATCAACAACAACCTATTTGAAGTAAACGGCGGGACGAAGGCTTCTGCCTCCAATCTCCAATTACCCTTGTGCTGCGCTAACCGATTCCAACATGCGCCAGCGAATTTCTTAGTTTCATCAACCTACCTGGCCTTCTGCCGTCCTCGGCTGCGTTTGCCTTCTCTTGGCGCCCATTCTCTTACGCTAATGGTCCACCGGCTACCTAACCTACGCGTTAGATAACCTGCCCATCTCCATTTCTTTCTCTTAATGTCCATTAGAATATCGTCTATGACAGTTTGCTCTCTAATCCACGCCGCTCTCTTCCTGTCTCTTAACGTTACGCCTAACGTTCTTCGTTCCGTCGCTCTTTGTGCGGCCCTTAACTTGTTTTCAAGCTTGATTATCAGTCTGCAAGTTTCTGCCCCATATGTGAGTACCGGTAGAACGCACTGATTGTACACCTTTCCTTTTAGTGATAATGGTAAGCTTCCAGTAAACATCTGCGTATGTCAGCCATATGCGCTCCAACCCAATTTTATTCTTCCGTAAATTTCGTTGTAATGATCAGGGTCCCCTGTGAGTTTTTGACCACGGTAAACGTATTTCTTCGCAGACTGTAGAAGCTCACTCGCGATCCTGAAATCTTGTTCCGTTGCCAGGCTATTGATCATTTATCTTTGTTTTGTACATATTGTAACGGATACGAAAGGCGCGGACAAGAAGAGAGAAGAGAAGACAAAGAAAACAAGGAGTTGGAGATGCCGGGCTGCGCTGCGATCACACTACGATCATCGTCCATCTCCTGTAAATAAAATCATCTCTTCGCAACTCTTCGTAACAGTTGTGGTGGAAGGTGCGGGGTAATCGACACCCGAAGACGGAGGCTGAACCGCAAGTTCTTCGACGGAGCCGTCGCCTTGCTGGACTCCCACCGAATCCACCGCAGTTGAATATGTCCCACGACGCAGACGAACAACTTCACTTCACTTCACTTCACTTTATTTCCTTAAAGACCCTCGTGTGAGGGTATTACATAAGGGGTGGGACACATATAGGTTAACAATAGAATACAGAAAAAATGTTGAAGGAGTTATGCGAACAAAAATGATTATTGTGATGCAAGCGCTCGTGTAATTTGGTTAAGGAACATAGATGGGCATGTGATAGCAGCAAGTTCTTGGGGAAGGCCATTCCAGTCGCCAGCAGTCCGGAATAAGAATGACGAAGAAAACGTTTTCGTGGGTGCTCGTGGTCGAGATACCTGCTGTGGATGTCCGGCGCGAAGAGAGAAACGTGGTGGCGGAGGGCAGATGTAGGATTCCTGTGATAGCTCGCAATAAAGGAATTTATGAAATAAGCATAAACTAGCAATGTGGCGACGAAGTGCAAGAGTAGGTAGGTTGGACTGCGATTTCAGAGATGATATGCTGATATAAAAAGAGTACGCGGAATGAATGAATCTAGTCGCCCTGTTTTTAACTGATTTAAGTGAATCAGCAAGGTATACTTGTTTCGGAGACCAGATGGGCGATGCGTATTCTAAATTTTATCGAACTAGTGATTTGTATGCGAGTAGCGTAACATGTTGGGGGTAGAGTGGTGATTACGCTTTAAGAAGCCAAGCGTTTGGTTAGCAGAAGAAACAATATTCACGATATGGCTATTCCACGTAAGATCATGACTAAGATGAACACCGAGATATTTATATGATTGTACAGGGTCAATAGGAGTGTAAGAGATAGTGTAGGGAACCAGGAGAGGATTACTGGGACGGTGGAAAGATATATATATTTGCATTTCTTTATATTAAGTGTCCTTATCCAGTCGTTGCACCAGTTTTGTACCAGATTTAGGTTATCTTGTAGCGATTACTGGTTAAAGGTGTCTGTAACTGCTTTGCAAATGACGCAATCGTCAGCAAACATCCGAATATGGCAATCTAATTTCTGAGGTAAGTCGTTAATATAAATTAAAAACAATAGACGCCCTAAGACGGATCCTTGGGGCACCCCTGAGGAAACTGGTAATAAGTTAGACATTTGTTTATTAATGACGACTGATTGGGAGCGGTGAGTCAAGAATTCTTTTATCCATGCTAGTATGTCACAATGCAAGTATAAGCAGGAAAGTTTCAGAAATAGGTGGTTATGGGGTACCTTGTCAAAAGCTTTAGCAATGTCGAGGAAGACTGCGTCAGTTTGGTGGTTAGCGTCAAGGTTGGCATGCAGGTTGTGAACTAAAATGGCTAGTTGAGTTTCACAGGAGTAACCTTTGCGAAATTCATGCTGTGATGAATGAAAGAAATTATTTGAGTCCAGAAACTTCATTGTTAAAGAGTAAATGACCTGTTCCATGAGCTTGCAGGGTATGCTGGTAAGAGATATGGGGCGGTAGTTAAGTGGTGAATCTTTTTTACCACACTATTGGACTGGGACGGCCTTCCCAATTTTCCAGTCATGGGGTATGATACCTGTAGAAATAGACTGCGAGAAAAGCAAGCATAAAAACTTGACAGACGTATGGCGAGTGTTTTTCAAGACCTTTGTGTTGATTTCTTCAATGTCGATAGGTGAAAGTTTTAACTTATATATAGGAAGGGATATGCCGGTTTCTGGGAACGTAACAGCTGGCATTGCATTTGTGAGGTCGCTCGCTGTCATGAGGGGTGGTGGTTTTTGATCTTTAGTGAATACAGATGCGAAGGCAGAATTAAATATGTTAGCGCACTCAACGTCCGAAATAACACGTCCACCATCGTCAGTCAGGGTAACAACACGCGAAGATTGGGAGTTTAAAAGGTGCCAGAATTTAGTCGGGTTATCTGTAAGTATGTTCGGTAAGTCGATATGATATAAGGAACGTTTAGCGGTTTTTACTCCGACGAAATACGCCTTTTCAGCAGCGTAATATTTTTCCCATGCGCAGTCTGTTCCACTCAGTTTAGCTCTACGGAAAAGGCATTTCTTTTTATTTTCTAATCTTCCCAGAGTCTTGGTGAACCATGTCTTGTGGTCGTTAGCGCGGAAGCTGCATTTGGGTATATATTTATTAGTCAATTCATTCATTTTGTGTTTAAACATTGACCAGTTTGTGTCGATGTGTTGTTGGTCAGATGACTCCTGATATGATGGGAAAGACCTCCGATTCCGCGTTGAAGGCCTCATAGTTTCCTTTGTTGTAAAGAGAAATTGTTTTTTTGGCAAATTGCTTTGGTTATTGGTGCGAAGTTAACGCATGCATGAATGACTTTGTGATCGCTGATTTCACGGAGATAAGTAATAGCGTTGAGGCTTTCGGGGTGGCTAGATAGTAAGAGGTAAAGAATGTTAGCAGTATCTCCGGCGATGCGTGTAGGCTCGGTTACTAGTTGGGCTCGGTTAAAATTTAAGCAGACATCCATAAATTTACGGGATTCATGTTGTCTAAAATTAGGTTGATGAGGGGCACACGAATTTGTGCCAGGATAGTTGAAATCCCCCTAAAGAAGGATGTGTGCCTTAGGGTGTCTAGCGTTAAGTTCGTTTAAAATGTTGTTGAGTTTACGGGGCAATTCAAGGCCATTATGAGGGGGTCTATAACAAACGCCAATTAATATAGATGCTGGTGTGGCGCGACAAAAGAGCCATAATATTTCAAGGTTTGGTGAGATGTTGATGTGTGAACACTGCCGCTGATTGCTTGTAGCAATAAGGACGCCACCCCCTCGAGAGATTGCGCGATCAGAACGGAAAAAATTAGTTTGGTAGGTTGCAAAGAACTTCAGCGTCGCTTATATTATCAGTCAGCCAGGTCTCTGTTAAGATGAGCAGGTTGCTGCCCGTTGAAGACACGAGGTTGGACACAAGGTCGCTTTTTGAAATCAGGCTGCGTATGTTGGTATAAATAGCCGAGAGGCAAAGATTCCCTCGAGGGGCGGTATCGCAAAGATTAGTCTTAAAACTTTTTGTGCGCAACGAAACAGGGACGAAGAATAGGGGCAACACAAGGATGAGCGCTTTCTAACAACTGGCTTTATGTTTGAAGAACTACCTGCTTAAATACCCACAGATCTGCGCGATCTAGTCAACAGAGCACGCCTATAGCGCATATGACACCCGCAGATCTGCGCGATCAATTCAAAAGAGCAACGTCAATATTACATACAACACTTGTGATAAAAATACGTGAACAAAAGCCACCCGGTCATACTAAAAACAGCAAGGTGCATAAAACAACCACTTACAATAAGATGCGTTAAAGATGTGATGATAGAAGAGAATTTTCTTTATCTAACAATGAAACAAAAGGATGGCTGATGCATTTTTCTTCTTGTTTTTCAATCCAGTGTGCTTCCACGATTTCCCTAGCGGTTTGATTCCTATGCCTATACAATATGTCTGTGCTAGTAAGACAAGGCGAGCAATCATGTTCTTGGCAATGCATTGCCAAATGCGTACTAGGGCGACCTTTCAGACTAGACAAGTGCTCCCTTAACCTCGTGGTAATGCATCTCCCAGTCTGCCCTACGTACACGTGACCACACGTCATAGGAATCTGGTAAACAACGTTCTTCACGCAATCAACAAATCGGTTCTTGCGCGGATGCTTAACACTACATTCTTTCTTTACATCATCCTTACTTTCGAACTTCTTTTTAACCTTGGAACACAAACTACCTATGTTGTTGTTTGCCAAAAATACCACTTTTACTTCATAACTACCAGGCACCTTTTTATGTCTGTGTGAAAGGCCGTGCACATACGGAATCACTGAAACCTTGGAAGCTACATCCTTCTGCCTTTGATTCTTTGTGCATTGTCCTTTATCCTTTTGAAGTGCTTTCATTAGTCTAGCGCACGACGCCAGCATGACATCGAGCGGGTACCCAGCCTTTCTCAACCTATCAACTTGCTCAAAGAATGCAATCTTTGCAGTGTGGTGACATGACTTCAACAACGCTGACCGGAAACACGAAATCACTATCCCATGCTTCACAAGCCTGGAATGGTTTGAGGCCTACTTCATTAGCGGTTTTCCAGCTCGGGGTGAGAATGACCAACACACATGTTCCGGTAGGAATGTTAACTTGACATCAAGAAACTGTAGCTTATTATCTACCGGTACTTCCGAAGTAAATGTTAAGCCCTTGCCCAAAGAATTGAAGGCTTCTACAACCCTATTCCTGAAAGCACCCTTGTCTACAGGATAGCCTAAAATCAAGTAGTCATCGATATATCTGTATACCTTACTTACTACACCTTCTAAATCTTTGGCCAACTCCCTGTCTATGCTTCCCAAAAAAATGCTACTTAGGATGGGAGCTACCTTTGACCCCATGCACACACCCCTTGCCTGTATATACGTTTCACCACAGAACCCTACATGTGTATTCGCTAAATAAAAATGCAGAAGTTCAAGAAAGGATTCAACGGCCATGCCGCACCTATTGCGGAATGACACCTCATCATTCTCATTTGTTATGCAATCTTTAACACTGCACATTAGGGGCCCATGCGGTAAGGAATAGTAAAGAACTTGAACATCTATTCTGAATCCCCAGCTGCAGCTTGTACAATCTAATGCCAGACAATTCACAAGTCCTTCAGAGTTTTTCAATAAGTACGGATCCTGCACTTCTAGGGAATTCAACATTGTGGGCTTGGCGGCTTGGTGGCACCGTGAAGGACGCCATGAAAAACCACTTTCTTCTTCTTGTACAGACGCTGCTCGGACTGACGGGGACCACTCGGAACTGCGACCGGTCTTCGGTTGTTCGACACCATGATTCCGGAACGCTGGCTATCCTGCATCATCATGAACAGCACCCCACTGGGCTATCAACACGGCTGACAACGCCAACCTTGCCGCACGTGGATCAAGCATCGAGCACGATCGCCACGCCGCACCTGCGCCGTCCCTTCGGCCAACCAGTGACAGCAGCGACATCGGACGAAGCGTACAAAAGGCCGCAGCAAGCGCAGGCCCTCTTCAGTGGGCTTGGTGGCACCGTGAAGGACGCCATGAAAAACACTTTCTTCTTCTTGTACAGGTTAGAAAGAAATGTCCTTTTTCTAAGTGTTGCAAAAGTGATGCTATTGGTTTTGTGGTGCTACCGGGCCCTGAATGTATTTTGTGTTGTGTTTACGAGTGCTTCCGCGTTGTTCGTTCACTGTTGCTGCTTAGTGGTGACATCGAGGAAAATCCAGGCCCAAATACGCTCGATGAGATCTTAAAAAGGGTTACGGAAATTCAAACCTCGCAGCACACTTTAGAAGAAGAATTGCAAGGCGTTCAATCTAGACTGACAGAAATTGAATTTACACTTACATCGCTTAAACAATATCGTGAAAAGCTGGAGCAGTGCGAACAGCACATCACTGCAATGAGCAAAGATATCCAGAGCCTGAGCAAAAAAATAGACGACATGGAAAACAGAAGCCGTAGGAATAACATTATTATTTATGGGTTAGAAGAAAAAAGCGATGAAACTAGTAAAGATCTGGAACAAGCGGTAGTCAACGGTGTATTCAAAGACAAACTCGGTGTAGAAACGAGATCAGTCGAGCGTGTACACCGTATTGGGAAAAAGAAGAACACAAGGCCTGTAATTGTAAGGTTTTACAATTTCACAGAAAAAATGACTGTTCTTCGTAACTGCAAAAAGCTGAAAAATTGCTCGATATCTATATCTGAAGACTTCTCGGCCTCAGTACGTGACATACGCAGGAAACTTTGGCAGTCCTCCAAAGCAGAACGTGACGCTGGTGATAAGGTAGCACTTCTTTTTGATAAGCTTAAAGTGAACGATCAACTATATATGTGGAATGAACTACAGAAATGCAGGCTACCTTTGAACAGCCTATGTTGCGACGACACCGGGAAGTCCATTGCTGACAACGCATGACGAGCAGTTGCAAATTCACTTTCTTTAGTATGTTTTAATGCAAGGAGCATTGTTAATAAAACTCAACAATTAGAACATATCTTGTTAATTTACTCTCCTGACATTGTCGTCATAACGGAAACATGGCTGCATGCTGATATTCATGATTCAGAAATAGTTCCTCCTTTTTATTTTCTTCTTCGCTCCGACCGCGACAGTCGCGGGGGCGGAGTCGCTATAGCAGTACGGCAGGGCTTATCTTTTCGTAAAGAGCAAGGTATTCCAGATCATGAAAGTCTGTGGTGCACTGTATATGTCCACGATTCACCTGTGCTCATAGGCGGTATATATAGGAAGCCAAACGCGTCCGACGACTACATAATGAAAATTCACGACTTCCTTTGTGGCAGGTTGAAAGATCGTACTAAGTTAATTCTTACTGGTGATTTTAATCTAGCCACTATTGATTGGAGTACGTTGACAGCCGGCAGCAGAGATGTTAGTAGTTCTGAACTGCTTTTGAACATGGCGTTTAGTTTTTCGTTATCTCAGCTTGTCACAGAGCCAACGCGCATTCAAGGGCAAACATTTTCAATACTAGACCTTGCATTTGTCTCTAATCATCTGACAGCCGACATCACACTCGAAGAGGGAATATCAGATCATAAACTGCTGCTGCTAACAGTTACTATCGGCGCTAGCGGACAAGTTCCAGAATCACGTGTAGCTGTTAAAAACTACAATAGAGCTGACGACGTCAGCATCATCGACTACCTTGAAGTAGCGTTGGAAACCTTTTCCATTGAACATTATTGTACAGTGAATAATCTATGGCTTAAACTAAAAGACATAATAACACATTGTGAGGAAACGTTCGTTCCCACGCGACTGAAACGAATAAAACGCAGAAACCCATGGATTACGCGTAGTGTGATCCACCTAAAAAGAAAACTGCAAAGGATGCGGAAGAAAAAACGTAATCCTGAAGATATTCGCCGGCTTTCTGGTGAGCTAAAAACTGCTTTACGGAAGGCAAGGGATGTATTTTTTTCAACAACACTAATAAATTTTATGACGCAACACCCACAGAAGTTTTGGCGCTACTTGTCCAGGCCTGAGAACCAAGTGACTCAAATCGATGTAAATGGAATCATAACTGATGAAGCTCACACTGTCACCAACACATTCAACAGATACTTTCAGTCCGTTTTTACACGTACCCCTACACTTAGAGAAAGCGATACTGTGACGGATCCTCCGTTATCAATGTCTGAAGTAGTCATAACCCAAGAAGGAATACTTAATTTATTGCTTCAGATTGATGTTAAAAAATCTTCAGGTCCTGACAATCTCTCCAATGCTTTTCTGCGGCGTTACGCAGAACAGATAACTCCTTTCTTGCATGCAATTTTCGTAGCATCACTTCAAACAGCCACCCTGCCGATGGACTGGCTCCGTGCTAAGGTCCTTCCGATTCACAAAGGAGGCAATAAGTTACTGGTAAACACTTACAGGCCGATTTCACTCACTAGTTCTTGTTGTAAAATGATGGAGCATATTATTAGCAAAGCAATTACCACCTACTTAGAAGATAACAATCTACTGTACCCCAAACAACACGGATTTCGCAAAGGTCTTTCTACCGTCACTCAACTCCTCGAAATAACGCATGACTTTGCTGCAGTAATTAACTCGAGACTTCAAGTTGACGCAGTATTCATAGACTTTTGCAAATCATTTGACAGGGTACCCCATCCAAAATTAATTGACAGACTTAAGAATATTGGGATTGACACTAACATAGTACACTGGATAACCGCCTATCTCTCTAACCGCAGCCAGTACGTTAAAATAAATGGCACTGAATCTGAAGAGTTAGATGTCTACTCCGGTGTTCCACAGGGGTCTGTGCTGGGTCCGATTCTTTTTCTAATTTTTGTTAATGACATTCATTCTCAAGTTGAACCTGACGTGACAGTAAGGCTGTTTGCAGATGACTGCGTCATCTACACCACAGTACGGACGATTAATGACCAGATTCGACTTAATTCCTCCTTAACTAACATTGCCAGATGGTGTCAAGAATGGGGAATGGAAATTAACGCAGCAAAAACTTCATCCATGCATATAACTCGAAAAAAGGTACCCTTAAAATTTGCATATCATCTAACGGGATTACATGTAACAGAAACCGACTCGGTTAAATACTTGGGTGTTACCATCACAAACAGATTAAAATGGGACGTTCACATTAAACAGACGTGCACAAAAGCATATAGGCAGCTGGGATACCTTCGCTGGAAACTTGCACTGGCACCTTCCAAAGTTAGGCTAGCAAGTTATAAGGCCCTTGTAAGGCCAATCCTTGAATACGGCAGTATTATCTGGAATCCGAACCAAATCTACCTTCTTAATCAACTGGAGGGAATTCAAAATAAAGCTCTCCGGTTTGTGTATTCGCAGTATTCACGTGACGTCAGCATAACCGCACTACGCAATCGGGCAAACATTCAAACATTGACACTTCGCCGACGCGTTGCTGCCTTAAAGTTTCTCTACCTTCTTTATCATGACAGCATTAATATAAGCAAACACGAGTACCTAAAACCACCATACCAGCGCTCAGCCAGAACAAACCATGACAAGAGTATCAGGCCATATACCTCCCGCTATAATACATTCAAGTATTCCTTCTTTCCGTCAGTCATAGAATTATGGAATAAACTGCCACAAGACATTGTATCCTCGGAATCTGTTATCACATTTTCTGTCAAGATTGAAAATTTTTTTGATCAGCAGGTTGCGCCGTTGTAGAAAGGAAAAAAAAAAGGGGGGGGGGGGGGCTGCGCACGGAGTGTATGTTTCATGTGGATGCTGACCGCAGTTCTTGTAGTGTATGCTTTTACTGTGTATGCCGCTTGCAGTTATTCCAAAATCAGTGTATAACGCGCACCCTTTACTGTACTGTTTAGTACAGTAACAGTCTGTACTGTTTTAGGACTTTCGTTTCTTTCATTTTCGGATCTTTTTTTTTGCTGGCAATCTGTACTTTTCGTTGCTGTTTTTCTTTGTTGTTCCCACTCCTGTAAGAGCCTGTAAAGGCTTACAGTATTAATAAAATAAATTTATAAAATAAATAAAAATTTTTTGCAGGAACTCCGCGGCCAGAACTTGCCAACACCCTCGCACGAACACAATTGGCCTTAACGGAATTTCTTATTGTGGGTTCTTGCCGTAAAAATTATCTCCAATTTCATTCCTTTTGAGTTCTTTACACGTGACGCAAGCTTATCTGGGTCACATTTTTTCAATAGCTCCACCGCTTTCTTTTTAACGTTTTCTGCATTCACATCACATTTCTTAAAGCACTTGTTCACCGTTAGGAAAGCCTCTTCTAAGTAACAATCATTTGGTACAACAACCAGAAAGCCTTCCTTGTCCGCTTGAACAACACGCAGATTATTCTCAACCAAATACTTAGCAGTCCTATCAACATTGCGTCTGGATCTATCGCTTACCGAAGCTTTAGCCACCCCGTCCACGTATTCCACCACACATCGTTCTTTTTCTTTCTCTGGTACACTCCTGGCAATGTCCCTTGTAAGTGCTAACCTGTCGACGATGTCGATCCGATGTGTGGCGGAATGTGTGGACGCGGCGAAACGTATATACAGGCAAGGGGTGTGTGCATCGGGTCAAAGGTAGCTCCCATCCTAAGAAGCATTTTTTGGGGGGGAAGCATAGACAGAGAGTTCGCCAAAGATTTAGAAGGTGTAGTAAGTAAGGCATACAGATATATCGATGACTACTTGATTTTAGGCTATCCTGTAGACAAGGGTGCTTTCAGGAATAGGGTTGTAGAAGCCTTCAATTCTCTGGGCAAGGGCTTAACATTTACTCCGGAAGTACCGGTAGATAATAAGCTACAGTTTCTTGATGTCAAGTTAACATTCCTACCAGAACATGTGTGTTGGTCATTCTCACCCCGAGCTGGAAAACCGCTAATGAACTATGCCTCAAATCATTCCAGGCTTGTGAAGAATGGGATAGTCATTTCGTGTTTCCGGTCAGCGTTGCTGCAGTCATGTCACCACACTGTAATGATTGCATTTTTTGAGCAAGTTGATAGGTTGAGAAAGGCTGGGTACCCGGTCGCTGTTATGCTGGCGTCGTGCGCTAGACTAATGAAAGAACTTAAAAAGGATAAAGGACAATGCACAAAGAATCAAAGGCAGAAGGATGTAGCTTCCAAGGTTTCAGTGATTCCGTATGTGCACGGCCTTTCACACAGGCTTAAAAAGGTGGCTGGTAGTTATGAAGTAAAAGTGGTATTTTCGGCAAAAAACAATGTAGGTAGTGTGTGTTCCAAGGTTAAAAAGAAGTTCGAAAGTAAGGATGATGTAAAGAAAGAATGTAGTGTTAAACATCCGCGCAAGAACCAATTTGTTGACTGCGCGAAGAACGTTGTTTACCAGTTTCCTATGACGTGTGGTCATGTGTACGTAGGGCAGACTGGGAGATGCATTAACACGAGGTTAAGGGAGCACTTGTCTAGTCTGAAAGGTCGCCCTAGTACGCATTTGGCAATGCACTGCCAAGAACGTGCTTGCTCCCCTTGTCTTACTAGCACAGACATTTTGTATAGGCATAGGAATCAAACCGCTAGGGAAATCGTGGAAGCACACTGGATTGAAAAACAAAAAGAAAAATCCATCAGCCATCCTTCTGTTTCATTGTTAGATAAAGAAAATTCGCTTCTATCATCACATCTTTAACGCATTTTATTGTAAGTGGTTGTTTTATGCACCTTGCTGTTTTTAGTATGACCGGGTAGCTTTTGTTCACGTCTTTTTATCAGAACTGTTATATGTAATATTGACGTTGCTCTTTTGAATTGATCGCGCAGATCTGCGGGTATCATATGCGCTATAGGCTTGCTCTGTTGACTAGATCGCGCAGATCTGTGGGTATTTAAGCAGGTAGTTCTTCAAAAATAAAACCAGTGTTAGCGCTCGTCCTTGTGTTGCCCCTATTCTTCGTCCATGTTTGGTGGCGCACAAAACGTTTTAAGATGAATCTGTTCCAACTAGGCCGACTCGCAGGTATGCAAAGATTAGGTTTGTGACGATGGCGAGGTAAGCGCTATGCCATTTCCGTAACCGTTTCTGTGGCAGCATCGAAGGTGTAGCGCTTCTTCCCGAGAAACAATGTCTTTTACCGCAGCGGGAGCGGTCCGGTTTTTGCTTTTGGAAATGCGACAAGGTGTTTGCGTGCTTTGCGAACAGGAAGGGAAAAGTGTTCTCCGATGCTAAAATCGGTGCCCTTTAACTTGGGCCCGTTTGAGAGGGGAGTTCCTTTTGTTTTAGAGGACAGAGATTTCACTATATTCGGCCGCTGACGGCCTTATTCGTAGTGGCCCAGAAGATGTGCACGCTCAATTTGACATGTATCCAATTTTATCCGTGATTTGTCACGACAATGGCGGATTAGCAATTTTCTGATTCAAAGAACATTTCGGGCGAATTAGTATCCGAAAGGCCATAGAATATCAAATTGATGCGGCGTGACCTATTTTCAGCGCCATCTAACCGAGCTTCAAGTTTAATAACAAGATCAGCAGTATTAGCGGATATAGATTGGGCAGAGTGTAGATCAGTTTTGCGAGTAGAGACACCCTGGAAAACACTTTCTAGGTCTGCTACGCGCTTGCTCGGATGATACCTCAGATGATAAATGGTTATGTCAATAGAACACATATGACGTTTAACGTCCTGTACATCAGTGATTATTTGGTCCTGACCGTTTGACAACGTCTCTAGCTTAGCAAGAATACAGTCCGATTTTTCAGGACCAGGGTTCGTCTCTATATCGCCAGACAAGAGCAGGAGGGACTTTATAACCCTAAACATTCACCAGCGACAAAAATGCAACACTGCAGGCTCGGCAGCTGTCCCAGACAGCAGTCAATAGTTCTTTAGCAAAAAGGCACTATGGTTTACTGACCTGCATTGCGAATGTCAGTGGATGAGGAAGCTGTGTCATGGCACAGCTACCGAGCCCACAAAGTGCAGGTGGGAAGCGGTGCTCTTTATACGCTGGCAGGAACGATGTCATCGTTGGCGCCAGCGCTTTCCTTCCGGTGTCGAGCATCCAGTGAGGGAGCGCGGCTTTCATCAACGCTTCCGAGGCGCTCAACACAAAGGCTCCGTAGTTCCCATTGTAGAACGGCATTTCCAGCTGTGGTAGGATGACCACTGAAAGTTTGAAGGGTGCTGATAAGACAAAGGCGAAGGTAGGCATCAGTACCTGCATTGCAAAAGTCAGTGGATGAGGAGGCTGTATCATGGCGCAGCTACCGAGCCCACAAAGCGCAGGTGGTGCTCTTTTACGCTGGCAGGAACGATGTTGCCGCTGCCGCTTGCGCTTTCCATCCGATGTCGAGGATCCAGTGAGGGAGCGCGGTTTTCATCGACGCTTCCGAGGCACTCAAAAGAAAGGCTATGTAGTTCCCGTTGTAGAACAGCATTCGCAGCTGTGGTAGGACGACCCATGAAACGTTGAAGCGTGCTGGCAAGGCGTAGGCGAAGGTAGGCACGATTACCTGCATTGCGAAAGTCAGTGGATGAGGAGGCTGTGTCATGGCACAGCTACCGAGCCCACCTACAACAACGGCCCATTCCAGCTGCTGCGCCGACAAGTTCTGTTCTGCAACTGAGAGATGCGCTTCCCTTCGCCGTAAGATCGGACGAAGACATCCAGGAATGGCTCATCTATTATCAACGGGTGAGTGCCGCCAAAAAGTTGAACAGCGCTTCTCAGCTTTCGAACGTCGTGTTCTTTCCAACGGATACTGCATTGTTGTGGTTTGACCATCACGAGGAAACGTTCACAGCATGGGGAAGGTTTGTTTCGGAAATCAAAGAGCGATTCGGCGACTCCGCGACGAAGAAGAAAAGCGCAGAACAGACGCTACTGTGGCGTGCGCAAGTGCCAGGCGAAACCTGTATGG
Source organism: Dermacentor andersoni (assembly GCF_023375885.2). Lineage (NCBI taxonomy): Eukaryota > Metazoa > Arthropoda > Arachnida > Ixodida > Ixodidae > Dermacentor > Dermacentor andersoni. The sequence goes on from NC_092821.1 coordinate 5,788,575, forward strand.
CCTACATTGAGGCAGTAATAGAACTGCGTAGGATGGTTGACTCGGGAATGTCAGAGGAAGACAAAGTCGGGCACATTCTAAAAGGAATTGCCGAAAATGTTAACAATTTCCTCATCGCAAAAGGCAAGCTGCCTTCCGTCACTGACATCATTCGGCACTGTCGCACTTTGGAGCAACTAAAGACGAAGCGCATCACGCCGAAATTCAGAAGGCTAGCCAATGTGATGAAAGTTGCAAGCGTGGAGAGCAACCAGCCCCTTGATCTTGCATCACCGATCGGACAAATAGCTCGGGAAGAACTCAGCCTGCACGCGCAAGTGACACTTCTAGGCACTCATAGCTTCCGCCTACCACCAGATTTCGAGCCAAACGTGGCAGCCTTCTCCCCGTATCCTTCGGCAAGGGGCACTGAGAATTATGAACTCGCGCCCCGACAACAGCCAAGCCGCTACGACAGAGGCCCTACCTATGACACTCGGCCACAACGAGAGCAGCAGCGTTTTTACATCCGAGGCCCTGTGACTTCTGCCAGACCTCGACAACAACAGCACCAACCCTATTACCATGACATGACTTATGAACAGTATAACGGATTTCAGCGAGCAGCAGAGACACGTTATCCACATGACAACGAACTTTCTCGCCACCCGCAGCCGCCTACCATTCGTTTCGAAAAAGACGCTGTAAACCGCGGCCCTCCCGCGTGCTACAACTGCGGTTCTACAGGCCATATAGCTCGGTATTGTTGCCAAGGCCGTCAATCACGTAGGACACCACCGATGTTCTCGCCATCCAGAAAACGTACTTTATATGATTTGCGGAAAGACCGATTTGCTTCCAATGGACCACTTCTCACACGAGACCAGACGCAGTGATTCGCCAGCATCTGAGCGGAGTTTGACGCCACCAAATAACCGTCTCCGTCGCTCTCCGTCCCCTCGGCGCCGTTCTTGCTCACCGCCGCCGGGAAACTAGCATCCACGGCCAATGGAGGTGTGGTCGATAGACGGTCTTTGCAAGAAATACCTCTGCCTGTTGTGATGCTCAAAAACAATGTGAATGTCTCGATTGACAGAATACAGACCATGACGTTAGTTGATACTGAGGCGACTGTGTCTGTGATGAGTCTCGCTTACAAGAACCATCTAGGCCACAAAGTTATGTTTTCTTGGAACGAAGGTATTACCTTTCGCGGAGTAGGCGGCGAGTGGCCTCATCACCTTGATGTTTGGGCTGTGAGCGTTTTGTTGGCTGGGAAAGTGTTTGGGTTGGAAGTCCTTGTTCATTCTTGCTATTCACACGACGTTATTCTTGGTATCGATTTTCTTGAACAGTGCTGCGTTTTCGTGGACTGTGGTTGTGGCGAAATATCATTAAAGAAGTTATTTATATTAGCACATTCCGAACAAAGCGCGGGTGGTGAAGACAGGGACGCAGACACACTTAATGTTCTTGATGAAGTGATTGCACCATCGTGGTGCCTAACGCCCGTTCGTGTTTCTGCAACTACTGTTGATTCTGATTCTGTTGACCTTGTAGTTAGGCCTCTCCGCATAAACTGTGCTAAAAAGTTATACTTGTGCCCCACTCTGTCGTGTACATGACGAAAGGAGTCACCACATTGTGGGCTCTGAACTGTTCCGCCACGGCGGTTGTCCTTCCTCGCGGTATGAAAATCGCTCTCTTCGATAAAGCCACATGTAGCTCAATAGCGGCACTAACTACGGACGTCTCTACAGCTTGCTCTCCTTGCGATAATCACCATTCTGAAGAGCTAATACTTGGCATGATCAGCAAGGCCCTCGGTACATCGGAACGGCAAGCACTGGTACAGGTCCTTGCCAGCCATGAGGCTGCATTCGACTTCACGCATGGAGATGCACCCCTTTACTTACCGTCGTCCCGCACTCGTCACAGAATAGATACTGGATCAGCACACCCCAACCGCCAAAAGCCCTACCGATTGTCATCGTCCGAGCGCAAAGTTATTGCAGAGCAAGTCAAGTAGATGATGAACAAAGGTGTCATTCGAGAGTCGTCTAGTCCATGGGCAGCCCCAATAATCCTGGTCCAAAAAAAAAAGAACGCTCCTGGAGATTACAGGCATCTAAACGCAGTGACGAAGAAGGATGTCTATCCAATACCGCGAATCGATGACGCCATTGATTGCTTACATGCTGCTTCTTACTTCTCAACACTTGATTTGCAATCGGGGTATTCGCAAATACCTAAGGACCTTAACGACAACGAAAAGACCGCTTTCGTGACTCCAGATGGCCTATACGAATTTAATGTTATGCCTTTTGGCCTTTGCAATGCTCCTGCCGCCTTTTCAATATTCATGAACACAGTACTACGTGGTCTAAAGTGGGAGATATGCATGTGTTACCTGGATGATGTAATCTTTGGCCGCACGTTTGAAGAACATAACGAACGCCTGAGACTCGTTCTCGACTGCACTGAGAAAGCTGGACTGGTTCTAAACTCAAAAAAGTGTCGGTTCGGCGAACGTCAAACACTGATCCTGGGACACTTAGTCGACAAGGATGGCGTCATACCCGATCTTCGTAAGATTGAAGCGGTGAGCTCCTTCAAGCCACCGCAGTCAGCACGAGATCTCCACTCATTCTTTGGCCTACGTTCGTATTTTAGTCACTTTGTTCCCCGGTTTGCCGACATCGTTTACCCGTTGACAGGTATTTTGCGACGAAATGCATCCTTCAATTGGACACCAGAGTGTGACGCATCATTCTCTCAACTGAAGTTTATACTAATGTCAGCACCCCTCTTGCGTCACTTCGATCCATCTTGCCCGACTGAAGTTCACATTGATGCTAGTGGAATCGGGATAGGAGGGGTGCTTGTACAATGTCACAGTGGCGCAGAACATACTGTCGCATATGCCAGGCGTTGCCTGAGCAAATCTGAACGCAACTGTACGGTTACGGATCAGGAATGCCTGGCAGCCGTTTTCGCCGTACAAAAATTTCGATGTTATCTTTACGGTAGACCATTCAAGATTATCACCGACCATCATTCTTTATGCTGGCTGGTCGGTTTGCGTGGTCCCTCTGGTCGCCTCGCACATTGGGTGCTGCGCCTCCAGGAATACGACTTTGTGGTATCGTACAAGAGTGGACGTTGTCACGCTGACGCAGACTGCCTCTCTCGGATACCTCTTGCGACTACCGACTGTGATGCTGAGAATTTTGACGACTGTCGCGCTGCTGTTACTTCTACGTTCCCTGACGCGGCAGACTTTCAGCGAGAACAACGAAATGGTGTTACCCTCGATCCGTTTTTTGTTGTCGCCCGTACTTCTAAAGGCAGCGGTCGCTTTACTGTCCGTGATAATTTGCTCTACAAAACTAATTACTCCGGGCATGGAGCGCATTTTCTGCTTGTTGTCCACGAGAGTCTCCGCTCCCACGTTCTACGCGCCATGCATGACGATGCGACATCCGGCCATTTCGGCTTCGTACGAACTTTTACTGGCCCAAGATGTACGAATCAACGGAGCGCTATGTCGCTAGTTGTGAAACCTGCCAACGTCACAAGCGAATGACCACCGCAGCCCTGGGTCCCCTTCGGCCATTGACAACGCCCAGTAGGGCGTTCGAGCAAGTAGGCATTCATCTTTTGGGTCAATTCCCGTTGTCTAACAACAAGAACCGTTAAATAATTGTCTTCGTAGACCATATTACACGGTATGCAGAAACTGCAGCCATACCGTCTTCCACGGCTGCTTGCGTGGCGGTCTTCCTGCTGCGTTCCGTGGTCCTTCGTCATGGCCAACCACGTGTCATCATCAGTGACGGTGGTCGCCAGCTCACTGCTGATGCAATTGAAGAGTTACTTCGTTTGTGCACTTCACAGTTCCGTCATTCCACGCCGTACCATCCACAGACCAATGGCCTCGTTGAAAGGACGAGCAAAACGCTGACCAACATGCTTGCCATGTACGTCTCCTCCAATCATAAGAACTCGGACGATGTGCTTCCATTGGTGCCTTGGACGATGTGCCTTGGTGCCTTACCTTCCACTTTAATTTCTGCCTCTGAAGACAGCCCAATTACCGTTGCATTCATTACCTCTATGTCATGTTCATATCTCAGTCTAAGCCTGCATATTTGTTTGCAAGCACCAGCCGGAATTTCTCAGCTTTTGCCCTTGCTGCATCTAGTTTGGCCTGTTTCTTCTTGACCAATTTTACTCTCCCTATTCAAATTGAGGTGAATCCTAGCCCGCACTAACCTATGATCGCTACACTTTTCCCTAACTAACATTTCTACATCCTGCACTATGCTGGAATCGGCAGAAAGTATGAATTCTATTTCATTTCTTGTTTCCTCATAAAGGCTTCTCCAAGTCCACTTTCGGTTGCTACGCTTCCTGAAGAAGGTGTTCATTATTCACTGGCAATTCCTTTCCCCGAATTGTGCCAGCATCTCTCCTCCTCATCTCCCAGAATCGACGCCGTAGTTGCCAATCGCTTCTTCACAAGCCTGCTTTTTCGCTACTTTTGCATTGAAATCGCCTATTACTACGGTATACTGAGTTTGCACTTTTCTCATTGGCAATTGAACATCGTCCTAAAACTGACGTAATTGATTATCATCATGACTGCATGTTGGAGCGTAGGCATCTACTACCTTTCATCTATACCTCTGAATAAGTTTCATTACGACTACTTCTACCCTCTCATTAATGCTGCAGAATTGGTCAATGTTGCCCGCTATGTCCATATTCATTACGAATCCTACCCCGTATTGCTGGGAGACCTCTATAGCAAAGTATATAGCAGTTAGTCAATGCTGTACAACCGTCACCAGTTGTTCTAACCTCGCTAAAGCCAATGATATCACAAAGAATGTCTGGCAGTTCCTCAAAACGTCCTGCTGAGCTAGCCTCACTCGACAGAGTTCGGGTTTTAAAGGTCACCGGGGTCAATTTCCATTGGCGGCCTTTCCGGTTCCAGAGATATTGCTGCGTTACAGGTCTTACCTCCGCTTTGTTCAGGTGCTCCACGCCTGCAGCGGACTGAGGGCCATGGTTTAATTCAAGGAGTCATTTGGGAGGTGGTGGCCAAATACTGCAACAGGTAGGCCAATTCCTGTTCTGGTGAGGGGGTGCACTATGTGGAAGCTTAGCGGACCTTCCTAATTTGGTTGTACCTGGATTTGTATAGGCGCATTTGCTGTCGGCATAGTTTGCTGGTATCAGGCCCCACAACATGCCTGGAGATGTTGTGCACTGGAGAAGATAAAATTAAAGATTGCCATCCTCAGATTTTAAAAAAACCTTTTGATACGACGATTCGCACTACTGCAACTTTATCGCACCTAAGAAGTTGGGAACATTGTGCAAAAAAGTCAGCGAAAGCCGGAGAACACCTGGACTATGCAATAAGAAACATGTCGCCATGCCTGTGGATTGCAGTAGCAATGTAGTGTATTCCACTCCCACCTCTTGCGGCTGCACTTTCATAGGGCAAACAGGACGTTGTATCAATGAATGTTTGCGAAAACATGCGCACTGTGTCAAGATTGAGACTGGCAGTAATCTGGCTATTCATTGTGCAAAGTGTGGCTGTTCACCACTCCTGGACGACACACCTGTGTTGAAAAGGTACGACAATCAGATGGCCAGAGAAATCTTTGAGGCATTTTCTATGTCTCAGTTAGGAGCCACCGGTGTTAGCTCCCCTTCTATAGTCCTTCGTGATAAAGAACTTAAGTTGTTTAGAAGTTAATCAGCTTTACCGGTGTCCACTATGTGTATAGTTACACTTGCATTGTTTAATGTTACTGACACATGCGCAGCAGGAGTTGATCGACGATGACTCGACTTCCCTTCCTTCTTTCGCTTTCTTTATGCCCGTTGCGAATCGTATATATTTGCGCAGGCTTCAATAAAGGTGTTGTTGGCAGTCAGCGCTTGTCCTGTGTCCTCCCTTGTCCGTGTTTCTTGGCGCTGTTTTAAATATGAATGATCCGTACCAACTAGCTCGCACCCAAATCCTTCTGAGTCGCACTTTGGACTATGGCAATCTAGCATCTGAGTAGCTCACTTAGATAATCCTGTAGGCAGTAAGGCAATCTTATCGCGGAGAAGTCCTGCCTAGAGAGCCTTACATGCCTAAGGGATTCCTAGATCTATGCTGCATTGGGTGGTTGCACAATATTGTGTCAATTCGTTGCGTGAATAGCGTTTAAGCATTCTCGTCCCTTTTCTCTTTCCTTTTGTGCTGAAGTTTTGCATCATCAAAGAAAGCACATTTCGGTAGCGCGCCTCGTAAGTTGCTGCCGATCAATTCTTGTGCATTTGTAGTGTTATGGAGTGTACAGGGCCAACCTCTATTCACGCATTAGGTTCCCCAAATATGTCTGCAAGATCTGTATAAAGAAACTTCTATGTAGGTAGGCTAAAAAACAAAAGAAAAGTCTCGTCCATTATTTCTCGACTTTCGTGCTATTTCATTCCAACCAAAGGAAAGCCACTAGTACACCAGAGTCTTGTGTTGGCAATCACTAAACATATATTCATCAAATACTGGCACTTTCTGTGGTGGTACACTTTAACCTGAAATAAAGCATCGCATGCTTGTGATATTTATTAATAACATAGTAGCTATCAGCATATTCTCAGAACACATTATGCCTTCATTCTCATCTCAAATATGGCACATTATCTTGGAGTAATACTTATATCACACATCTGACCGAGCTAATTCTTACACAAAATTAGCCTTTTCGAATTATCAAGATTAGCCCACATAGGCTGTGTACCCTTCGTTTACACTGCGGTTTGATTTTTTTTCCTTTTTTGTTTGCGTTTAGATATAAATGAGGCCAGCTTCTTTTTCTTAAATGTAGTGTTAAAATCTCATATACCTCGTTTTCTCTTTCACAGCAGTTCTACAAGTATTCTACTAGTTTATCTCATCAAAAAGCACTTTTGCTGACGAAGGCAATTACTAATATTTGGTACTTGCAGCTTCCTATGCAGTCATTTCAATTTGGAATTATTTACCTGCAACTACTCTACATCACAAGACTGTTTCAATGAATCCTGAGGGACATTTTCTCTCGGCAGTTTGTACTTAATTGTCTCTGTATAAGGTACCATTACCATACTCAAGTACTAGTAAATAGGTATTAGGTAGTAAATAGGTAGGTAGTAGATAGGTAGCGCAACATAGTGTTTTTTAAAAATGATCCTACTATCGTGGTTCCGGAATCTCACGTACGCATGCGGCCGTGAACGCGCCTAGGTAGACGACGCATTTGCGGCGAACTTGAACAGCACCTAAAACGTGTGTGCAAAAAGGGAGAAAAAAGAAAAAAAACCTAGAAGCCCCGACTCACATATACACGATGATACACCTGTCCGCTTATTGTCGTGTCTGCCTGCCGCTGGCAGTCTTATTGCGGCTGTTTTCTGGCCGTCGTTTGCATATATACCGAAACTTTCATCATCATCATCATCATCATAATCAGCCTGCTACCGCCCACTGCAGGGCAAAGGCCTCTCCCATACTTCTCCAACAACCCCGGTCATGTACTAATTGCGGCCATGCTGTCCCTGCAAACTTCTTAATCTCATCCGCCCACCTAACTTTCTGCCGCCCCCTGCTACGCTTCCCTTCCCTTGGGATCCAGTCCGTAACCCTTAATGACCATCGGTTATCATCCCTCCTCATTACATGTCCTGCCCATGCCCATTTCTTTTTCTTGATTTCAAATAAGATGTCATTAACTCGCGTTTGTTCCCTCACCCAATCTGCTCTTTTCTTATCCCTTAACGTTACACCTATCATTCTTCTTTCCATAGCTCGTTGCGTCGTCCTCAATTTGAGTAGAACCCTTTTCGTAAGCCTCCAGGTTTCTGCCCCGTAGGTTAGTACTGGTAAGACACAGCTATTATACACTTTGCCAAACGCACCCCAGCCCATTCTTATTCTTCTGATTATTTCCGTCTCATGATCCGGATCCGCCGTCACTACCTGCCCTAAGTAGATGTATTCCCTTACGAATTCCAGTGCCTCGCTGCCTATTGTAAATTGCTGTTCTCTTCCGAGACTGTTAAACATTACTTTAGTTTTCTGCAGATTAATTTTTAGACCCACTCTTCTGCTTTGCCTCGCCTGGTCAGTGAGCATGCATTGCAATTGGTCCCCTGAGTTACTAAGCAAGGCAATATCATCAGCGAATCGCAAGTTACTAAGGTATTCTCCATTAATTTTTATCCCCAATTCTTCCCAATCCAGGTCTCTGAATACCTCCTGTAAACACGCTGTGAATAGCATTGGAGAGATCGTATCTCCCTGCCTGACGCCTTTCTTTATTGGGATTTTGTTGCTTTCTTTATGGAGGACTACGGTGGCTGTGGAGCCGCTATAGATATCTTTCAGTATTTTTACATACGGCTCGTCTACACCCTGATTCCGTAATGCCTCCATGACTGCTGAGGTTTCGACAGAATCAAACGCTTTCTCGTAATTAATGAAAGCTATATATAAGGGTTGGTTATATTCCGCACATTTCTCTATCACCTGATTGATAGTGTGAATATGATCTATTGTTGAGTAGCCTTTACGGAATCCTGCCTGGTCCTTTGCTTGACAGAAGTTTAAGGTGTTCGTGATTCTATTTGCGATTACCTTAGTAAATATTTTTTAGGCAACGGACAGTATGCTGATCGGTCTATAATTTTTCAAGTATTTGGCGTCCCCTTTCTTATGGATTAGGATTATGTTAGCGTTCTCCCAAGATTCCGGTACGCTCGACGTCATGAGGCATTGCGTATACAGGGTGGCCAGTTTCTCTAGAACAATCTGCCCACCATCCTTCAACAAATCTGCTGTTACCTGATCCTCCCCAGCTGCCTTCCCCCTTTGCATATTTCCCAAGGCTTTCTTTACTTCTTCCCGCGTTACCTTTGGGACTTCGAATTCCTCTAGACTATTTTCTCTTCCATTATCGTCGTGGGTGCCACTGGTACTGTATAAATCTCTATAGAATTCCTCAGCCACTTGAACTATCTCATCCATATTAGTAATGATATTGCCGGCTTTGTCTCTTAACGCATACATCTGATTCTTGCCAATTCCTAGTTTCTTCTTCACTGCTTTTAGGCTTCCTCCGTTCCTGAGAGCATGTGCAATTCTATCCATATTATACTTTCTTATGTCAGCTGTCTTACGCTTGTTGATTAACTTCGAAAGTTCTGCCAGTTCTATTCTAGCTGTAGGGTTAGAGGCTTTCATACATTGGCGTTTCTTGATCAGATCTTTCGTCTCCTGCGATGTTTACTGGTATCCTGCCTAACCGAGTTACCACCGACTTCCATTGCACACTTCTTAATGATGTCCACAAGATTGTCGTTCATTGCTTCAACACTAAGGTCCTCTTCCTGAGTTAAAGCCGAATACCTGTTCTGTAGTTTGATCTGGAATTCCTCTATTTTCCCTCTTACCGCTAACTCATTGATCGGCTTCTTATGTACCAGTTTCTTCCGTTCCCTCCTCAGGTCTAGGCTAATTCGAGTTCTTACCATCCTGCCATCCATAGTGTACACCAATCGCGTCACGTTACTGTGTTGATGTTTGGTTAAATTTTGCATCATCAAAGAAGGTCAGCAACGTGCTGCTTTTAACAAAATGTACCTGTAAACTTTTTTTGTTGTCAAAGCTGATACAACTTCCTTTTGCACAAGTTGTTTATTCACAATGTGGCAGCAACGCAAGAGGCAAGGAGATAAAAGACAGTGAAAAGGCAGATTGTGAATACAACGCAGACGAGAGAGAAAAGCTTTAGATCAAAGAGGCCAGCTCTGCTTTTCACAGGACTTGGTGCTTTGAAAGAGAGTTATTGAAACTGTGAAAAAAGATGTAGCTGAAAGCAAACTAGCAAAAACAAATGCTAATATTGAAACGTGTACTTCTTTATCTTTATCGGGCGACTACTTCTCACTAGCTAACAAATGTTTCCAGCTAAGAAGTTTCTGGAATGTTATCGATGGTCCCATGCGCTGTCTTTCCCCGCAACTTGTGTAATCTGATTGCGTGTATGCGCGACGCAAATAGTGTAGAACTTTGTGGAAGACACGCGGGTCCCAGCGGTTACTCTGGAACATTCGACGACTGCTCTATAAAAGCCGACGCGCTTGACCCTCTGATCAGATTTTCGACGATAGCCGACTGTGTTCGCCGCTATCGTTGTGCTTTAGGTGTAGCCTGTCTTTGTGGGCACAGGTTCGCCCAATAAAAGCTAGTTTTGTCTTTCACAGTATTGCTACTGTGTTCTTTAATGCCACTATCACGTGACATCTGGTGTAGGTGCTTTTCGCCCATGTACCGTACGCTCACGACAAGCCGTGATCCAAGCCCGGACCGCAAAGAGAGCCCCAACGTAGTCCCGGACCATCGAACAAGCCGTCGTCTACAACAGCTGCCCCCGGAGCACGGACTTCTACCAGAGAACACCAAAAAGATTGTGGCCAAGACAACCACAATGGCAGCCCGAGTGTCTCCCGTCGTACTTCAGCAACCCAGAGAGCCCCCTACCTTCCGTGGAGCTACATCAGAGGATCCGGAAGCCTCGCTCGACACCTTCGAAAGGATCTCGACCTTTAACAACTGCACATCTGAGGATAAGCTACCACATGTGTACTCCTTGGAAGATGCCGCGAGGACTTTGTTCGAGAACCGGCAGTCCACCCTTGCAACATTAGACCTGTTCCGAAGTAACTTCCTGATGACGCTCACGAGTGTTGTCCGAAAAGAAAGGCCAAAGTTCTGCTGGAAACTCGAGGCCAACTACACAATGAGACCATCAGCTTCTTCACAGAAGAGATGACCCGTCTTTTCCGGCACGCCGACCAGGAAATGTCCAAAGAGAAAAAAGTACGTTTCTTGATGCGAGTCGTAAAGCAAGAACTTTTCGCCAGACTAATCCGAAACCCACCGAAGACCGTAGCTGAGTTCCTATCAGAGGTTACGACGATTGAGAAAACTTTGAAAACGCGCACTAGGAAATATAACCGCCAAGTGCTCACGCCTCAGTGAGCTGCACTTCGCAGTCCGGAATTAGATGAACGATTCTGGGCTGTCCAGTAGGCTCACGACGTGGCCGTGAGGCTTGGCCTTCCGGTCCCGACGTGGGAGCGGCCCGCTTAGTGGTTGATTATCACTACTTGCAGGACCAAATAAAGTTTTCCATCCATCCATCCATCCCGCCCAGTGCACCATCCAAGAACTGGTCTCCATTGACCTCCAAGAAACCATCAGAGCCATTGTGCGCGAAGCTCTATGCAAGGTCTTGCCTTCGTCGCAACTTCGATCGCTGACATCGTGAAAGATAGGGTTCAATGATCGCTGGGAGTTCCTGAGGTGCAACCTCAATTAACTCATCCCCAGCCAGAAGCGATGACCTACGCCGCTGTCGCACGCCGTCAAGGTCCCCCTGCACGACCGTGCCAGGTCCCTGTAATGCCGCCATTCCGTCGTCCGCCGCCGCTGCCTTCAGGGCGGCCACCCGTCGCCCAGCGCACATAGGCGAGGAAGACGAACATTTGACGCGCCACCGACCACCGCCCGCTCTGCTACCACTGCGGCGAAGCCGGCCGAGTGTACCACCGATGCCCATAACGCGACCTGGGATATCGAAACTTCACCGTCAGCGCACAGCGCCCGAGGGAAGGTGAACGCCCTCGTGACATCACCGACTACCTCGCCGCTACTCAGTGGAGCCCTCGACGACCGTCCTGTTTGCCATCCCCAGGCCGCTACCTGTCGCCGCAGCGCCGTTCATACACTGGCCCAGCCCGGGGCCGGTCAGGGAGCCCATATGCGGAAAACTACAGCGAGCCAATATGCGGAAAACTAAAAGCCGCAACCGATGGAGGTGTGGTTGCTGTTCGTCGAACTGACGAAGATCCTCTGCCGCCGACGAAGACGCCCAAGAAACTACCTCGACGAAATAACGATACGCCGCCGTGCTGACGAAGTGTGGAAGCAAAGAATACGACACGAAAGACGACCTGGCGATGCCCCATACAAGCCACAGGTCAACGCGACACAGCCGTGATCCGACGACAAGACCTAACTATAACGCAAGAAAAAGAACCACCGAACTCGAGGTGCTTCTCGACGGCAACGCAGTCACCGCCTTAGTCGACACATGGGCGGATTATACCGTCATAAGTGGACACATAGCCGCACACTTGAAGAAGGGTTAAGGCTGCACGGGAGGGTGCTCAAATTCGGACCGCTGGAAGACAAAACATTACGCCCACTGGAATCTGCACGGCAAGAATTACCGTTCATAACCGGACTTGCCCTGCCACCTTCGTTATCCTCCAACAGTGTTGATGAGACGTCATTCTCGGCATGGACTTCCTGAACCAACACTGCGCAATCATCGACCTCAATTCGGAATCAATAACGCTGTCGGAAGACCAAGCGATACCGCCGGAGACGTCTCGTCGTCACCACACCTTGAGAGTGCTCGAATATGAAGTCAGCATCCCGCTTCACTCCAGCATTGTCATTTCCGTCGGCACCAAAACACCTGCCGACGTAGATGGCGTCATCAAGGGTGACCAACATCTACTGCTCCACCGCGAAATTTGCCTGACAAAAGGCGTCGCTCGACTGCACGAAGGAAAAACTAAAGTGTTGCTGACAAATTTCAGCCAGGAGTTCAAACACATCAACAAGCGCACTGCGATAGTGTGCATCGAGGTAATTCTGGAAACCAGTAATGCGTTTGTCATCTCCGGTTCTGCTGCATCTACCCCGACGACCATAGTTACCCAAGCAGACTTCAACGTTAATCCAAGTCTTCCCATGAGCAAGCAGCAACAGCTCAGAAATCTTCTCCGGCGATATAGGGACTGCTTCTTGACGTCATCGAGGAGTCGACAATTGCCAGTTGCAAAACATCGCATAATAACGGAAGAGTGCGCTCAACCACTCTGCCAGAGTCCATAACAAGTTTTGACGCGAGAACACGAAGTGATTAGGCAACAAGTCAACGAAATGCTCCGCGACAACATCATCCAGCCGTCGAAAAGACCGTGGGTGTCTCCTGTGTCCGTGGTGAAGAAAAAGGACGGAACCCTGCGTTTCTGCGTCAATTATCGTCGACTGAAGAAAATCACTAAGAAAGACCTATAACTCCTTCAACGGATAGACGACGTATTGGATTGACTCTGCAACGCTAAGTACTTCTCTTCGATGGCCCTCAGGTCTGGCTACTGCCAAATAGAAGTCGACGAGAGAGTTCCCGAAAAGACCGCCTTCATCACGGCAGACGGCCTCTACGAGTTCAAGAACATGCCATTCGGACTGTGCTCGGCGCCTGCAACGTTTCAGCGCGTCATGGGCACGGTGTTAGCAGGATTTAAGTGGCAGACCTGTCTTGCTTACTTGGATGACGTCGTCGTCATCGCCGGAAATTTAGACGGTCACCTCAGGCCGCTTGCGACAGTACTAGAGACCATCAAATCATCAGCCCTCACTAGGCAGCCAGAAAAGTGCCGCTTCGCTTACGATGCACTTGTGTTCCTAGGCCACGTCATCAGCGAATCCGGAATACGCCCTGACCCGCAGAAAACTGCTGCCACCGCAGAGTTCCCGAAGCCCATCGACAAAAAGGCGGCACGCAGATTCCTTGGCATGTGTGCCTATTACAGGCGCTTAGTTAAGGAAATCTGATGTCGAGTTCAAGTGGCAAATGCCGCAGGCCGACGCATTTCAAGAACTAAAACGACGCATGTAGTTACCGCCAGTACTTGCACATTTCGGCGAAGACGCCGATACCGAAATCCACACTGACGCCAGTAGCCTAGGCTTCGGTGCCGTCCCAGTCGAGAAGAAAGACGGACATGAACGGGTGATATCTTATACTAGCCGGTCACTGTCAAAAGCGCAAGGCAATTATTGAAGGACTGAAAAGGAATGCCTCGTCATCATTTGGGCTACAGCAAAATTCCGCCCTTAGCTATATGGCAGGTCATTCAAAGTCGTCAGCGACCATCACGCGTTGTGTTGGCTAGCTAACTTAAAGGACCCTTCAGGACTGCTGGCGAGCTGGAGCTTAAGACTGCAAGAGTATGACGTTACGGTAATCTACAAGTCCGGGCGAAAACACTCAGACGCCGACTGCCTATCACGCGCCCCCATCGATCCCCCGCCAGAAGACGACGAGGATGACGACGCCTTCCTCGGAATAATAAGCGCTGAAACTTAACAATATTTTCATCACACGTCTAAATTACAGTTCTAGTCTCACGCTAAACAATTTAAATCTAGTTTGGCTTTACTTCTAAGCATACGAAAAAACCGCCTGCTTCTTGGCCAATCCCCCATAGTGGGTATGCGCCATTGTCTGGGACACAAGACAAGACAAGACTTCACTCAACAGCAACGAGCAGACCTGGAGCAAAAAGGCCTGGTCGAGTATTTGTAAGGGAACACCGACGTAGTACCTCGGGCATTTAGGCGCGGATTCTCTTCGTTCACAACAAAACAACCTTCTCGTAAAGAAGAACTTCTCACCAGTCCACGCCAGCTACCTTCTTGTTCCGTCAGCGCTGCGTCCAGAAGTACTGTACGCCCTACATGACGATCCAACCACTGGGCACCTCGGATTCTCCCGAACGCTGTCGAGGATACAGGGAAGGTATTCGTGGCCGCGTCTGACCGACGACGTCGCCCGTTACGTCAAGACATGCTGAGACTGTGAGCGGCGCAGACACCACCGACTAGGCCAGCAGGATTACTACAGCTGATCAAACCTTCTTGCCGAAATTTCAGTAGATCGGGATGGATTTGTTGGGACCGTTTCCGTCGTCAACATTAGGAAATAAGTGGATCGTCGGGGCGACGGACTATCTCACCCGCTTTGCTGAAACTAAAGCTCTACCGAAAGGCAACGCAGCCGAAGTGGCGAAATTTTTGTCGAGAACATTCTGCTGCGACATGGTGCCCCAGAAGTCATCACCGACAGAGGAACAGTGTTTACAGCAGAGCTCACCCAACCTATTCTTCAGTACAGCCATACAAGCCACAGGAGGACAACTGCCTACCACCCACAGACGAATGGTCTCACGGAGCGCCTGAACAAGTCCCTCGCCGACGTGCTAGCAATGTACGTACGTCGACGTCGAGCACAAGACGTGGGACGCGGTCCTGCCGTAGGTAACCTTTGCTTACAACACGGCAGTGCAAGAAACAACACAGATCATGCCGTTTAAGCTGGTTTACGGCAGGAACCCGACGAAAACGCTCGACGCCGTGGTGCCGCACGTCACCGACAAAGAGAATCTTGACGTCGCGACCTATCTCCAACACGCCGAAGAAGCCCGACAGCTCGCCCGCCTACTAATCAAAAACCAGCAGCGTACCGACAGCCGACACCACAACATCCGACGACGCTTCGTCGAGTACCAGCCCTGTGACCGTGTTTGGGTTAGGACCCCTATACTCCGACGAGGACTGAGCGAGAAGCTTTTGCGTCGCTATTTCGGACCGTACAAGATCATACCACGTATTGGCGCACTGGACTATGAGGTCGTGCAAGACGGCATTTCGCTATCACAGCGTCGCCGCTCGCGACCTGAAATACTCCACGTTGTGCGACTCAAGCCGTACTACCCGTGGTAATGAAATTTGGGACTTCGCGTAACTGACCTTTGGACTTCGTTTCTTTTCGTTGTTTTGTCACTTTTGTTTAATCATTGTCGTTTTGTGTTGCGCACTCTTATATTTATAGCATCGGGACGATGCTTTTTAAGAGAGGGGTAATGACACCTGTACTCCTTTATCTTTATCGGGCGACCACTTCTCACCACCTAACAAATGTTATCGCACAGCGCAGGACGCGCCTGCATGTAAAAGAAGTTTCTGGAATGTTATCGTTGGTTCCATCCGCTGTCTTTCCCCACAACTTGTTTAATCTGATTGCATGTATGTGCGACGGGAATAGTGTAGAACTTTGTGGAAGACACGCGGGTCCCGGCGGTTACTCTGGAACTTTCGACGACTGATCTATAAAAGCCGACGCGCTTGACCCGCTGATCAGATTTTCGACGATCGCTGAGTGTGTTCGCCGCTATCGTTGTGCTTTAAGTGTAGCCTGTCTTTGTGGGCACAGGTTCGCCCAATGAAAGCTAGTTTTGTCTTTCACAGTATTGCTACTATGTTCTTTAACGTCACTATCACGTGACAATATAAAGAAAGGACAGAAATACGAATAAACGCAAACATGCACGGAAGCAGGCACATATTGACACACATGCACGCAAACGCAAACACTAAGACTATCTCAAATAAAAAAATGGGACAAATAACAAATACACACAAGCACAAGAACACACGCGCACACATTTTTAGCAGATGTGGGTAGAGGTACTAGGAGTCGGGTCA
Source organism: Dermacentor andersoni (assembly GCF_023375885.2). NCBI lineage: Eukaryota > Metazoa > Arthropoda > Arachnida > Ixodida > Ixodidae > Dermacentor > Dermacentor andersoni. The sequence goes on from NC_092821.1 coordinate 5,805,007, forward strand.
TAACCTGCTGTGCCTACCTTGTCCCATGTTCTTTTTTAACCATTGACTTAATGCTGTCATAGGAATTTTTAACAGCATCATACCACGCGAATCAAAAAGCAGAAAAGAGCTGTGTTGTGGGAAAGGACATCGAGCACTGGCAGCATACGTTATGCGCGAGAGTGTCATAGCAGGCATTCTAAGGCTAGTGCGTGTAGCGACCAGAGTCCACACAGCGACACGAATTTAAGCCAAGTTCTGTTTTAAAGAAACCAGTTTAAGGGGTATAATTTTAAAGCACTTGGTACTGTGGCTGCCGTTAAGGAAATACTGCGACCAAACATCTGACCGTTACTAATTCAATGACATTCGCCCAAACAACGCGTGTTAGTCATTAATTGTTAGCACAGGTGGACAGCCATCAATCGATGTTGCTACACAAACTCGAACAATGCCGCTAGACGCTCGGCTATGGTAACACACTACTTGAAAGAGCGTAAGTTTGGTCATGTTGGTATTCCATAACTTTTGAGTTTTTAGCGCACGAAAACCTTTATGAAAATGACTGTTGAATTGTTGTTGGCATAATGTTGATGAACTGTGGACTCAATAGCCTTTCAACAATACCTCAATAATTATTGAAACCACAGAGCAATAATTCAACAGTAAAGATTTTGGGTAGTTCACAACAAAAAGATTGTCGAATAAATTTTGTTGATATATTTTTAAATAGTATTAAGTATTATTGAGCAATTGTTGAGTAGTTTCCAACAATAACGTCGATGACTAAATTCTCTTGACATATTGTTGAATTATGTTGAGTGTTATTGAGCTATTTTTGAGTGTCGACAACAATAAAGTCGTTGACTAAATACTGTTAACTTACTGTTGAATAACATTGAGACTTGAGCAATATTGAGTTTCGAAGTATATGCGAAATACACACGCATATATGCATGTGTGCATCTTTTGCACATATATGTTGTTTTACTGATCACTTGATCACCATTGCATATATACATGGTGTTGTTTCACGTTACTTCAACCATAGACGTATCTACCGAGTGGGCAGGTGGCAGTGACCCCTGCCTGCCATGTAGATACGCCTATAGTTGAAATTACGTGACTTGGCCACTCCCCCGCATCAGAGATATGGGGAGGGAATGTGCCCCATTCACGTTATTGGTTTGCGCTCCCTGTCCGCTCAGTAGATACGTCTGTGGAGCAAGTTACATGAAACGCCTCCCAATTCTCGAAAAACTCTCCTTCACACACGTATTCTTTGCCGGGTGTCCCAGCTAACTTCAGCCAGAGTTAAAAAATATGGGGATGCAATCTAGCTGGATTGGACCAAGCTAATCTTCTTTGCCATTGCTTGGTGATACACCATGGTAGAGTGTATAAGCGCGACTGGGCGAGGACGTAGAATTCTAACCAACTAGCCCACCAACGTGTTTTTTGGTGATACTCAAGTTATTGATTTTCATTCGGCCTAATTAGGTAATTAATATGAATTATTTGTCCGACTTTTGAAATATTATAGTTCGAAGAAAAGTGTCAACGAGAAAATTGTTGAGCAACATCAAAAACTTGCGATACACATTCCTGTTGTTCAAAACGTGCTACGTAAAAGTGTTTTTTGGAGCGTGAAAGTAGTCCGCAACTACACGCAACATTGGCGAGCAACTGGCTGCTCGAGGCACTTGGCGTGTATTCGCGGGCTTCGTTCACGCTCGTAAATATACGTTTACGTGGCACGTATTAAGCAACAGAAAGCTGTATCGGGAGTTTTTCATGTCGCTCTACAATTTCCCCACTGACATGTTAAGTTACGTAAAATACCCTGCACACACACACACATGTATATATATGACTTCCGCAAGGTTCGATGTGAAAAGTTGATGCACTTCTTGGACAAGAACATTCTCTCTTTCACGCGCATTCTTTCTAATACCGGGTGTTTCATCTAACTTTACTGAGAGTTTAAAAATATGCCGATGCAGTCTAAGGCGATGCGACGAAATGAATGTTGCTCACTTTTGTATGTGTCACGCTATCCTTGTATTTTTCTTAATTAGCTAATTAGTCATGAAAATTTGCCATTTTGAGGCAACACAGTCAGGCGAAAAATTTCGTTAATTCAACAATTGCCCAACAATATATCAATGGATAATCAATAGTCATTTTTGTTCGGGTGGTTGCGTCGTCATAGAGAGCATAGAGTTTATACTCGGCCTAAAGGCAGCTGAAACACCCTCTATATATATATATATATATATATATATATATATATATATATATATATATATATATATATATATATATATATATACACACGCAGTGTGAGAAGAAGTCAAACGTCCTCACAAGCAGTGACCAACAAACGATGACAGGACGCATCCTGCATTTCCATCGGCGTCCATTGGAAGTGACCAGTGCCCGTTGTGTGTTAGGAAACGCCATTGCATGCCTTCATGTTAAATACGGTCAAGATGGCGGAGAAAGTTAACAAAATTCAAGTCTGGGGTTTTACGTGCCGAAACCATGGTTTGATTACGAGCCACGCGATAGTAAGAAACTCCATATTTATTTTGACCACCTGGGGTTTTTACCCAGCACCGAACGCACAGTACACGGGCGTTTTTGTATTTCACCCCCATCGAAATGCATCCCCCGTGGCTGGCATTAGATCCCAGGCACTCGCTTTAGTAGCACAACACCTCAGCCACTACGCCACCACGGCCGGTGTGGCGGAGAATGTAGTGAACATCGTTTTTACAGAGTGCGTTTCGCTTAGATGTTACCCCTTGACGCGCAATACAACAAAACTAAAACCTTGGCCGATATGTACGACATGGTGCTCATATTTCACGTGGAGGCCAAAGACGGGGGTGCAGGGCAATCTGCTGGGAATCTGCGTAGCCATCAAGGACAATCTGCGCTACTATACTTTTCCGGTGAGAAATCGCACAGCGCAGGAAGCCGCGCACAAATGTTTAAAGAATGCATGCAGACCGTCTGCAGTTTGCCATGACGTCTAAGTAAGAAGCATAAACAGCGATATTGCTGGACTTTTCTGGTCAATAGTTCAGTTCGCATAGTTGCGGCACGCATTACTCTTTTTTGATAATTCAAACGGCGAAAACTGTGCGCGCACACGTGGCGCAGCGTTTTGCGACGTTTGAATCCTGCGCCATTTCCCGCGCACTCCTTTTGCTCCCGCCGGTGCCCTGCGTTACTGCGATAAAGAAAGTCGGTCATCAAAGAAGCAAAGCAGAAAACTTTCATACACTCGAAAATCGCAGCAATTGTTGAGCAATAACATAATATTACAAAATTGCTTATGAAATTTTACAATTTATGATAATAAAAGCGTGTATTCGTATCAGTGTACTTCTATGATTGCGCGTTCGCGCTGTTGACGCTGCGCCGCATTCCGGGAGTCGGCGCACGCCGTTTGCTTAAGAGCTTGCTGTGTTTTCGGCGTTCTTTGTGTGCTTCGCTGTGACATTTTTAGAATATTCCTGCTTGTTGCTCGCTTTTTATGAGCTTGTTGCCTCGAAGATCACCATGATCGCCTCCGAGTAAGCGACATCAAAGGTGAGTGAATGTCTCGATTCCCCTTGTTCGTTCATTGCGACGCGGTGAACGGAAACGCGGAAATGCGTTCAGCGCCTGTGCGTGTGTTTCGCGCACCCCTTTTCTACTTGTCATTCCTAGTACTATCCTTCTGTTGCGAGAGTTAGTTGTACGGCACTATATGTTGGCTATGTAACATGGAGTTTTGTCCTGTTTAAACTTCAGACTCCGCTTGTGGTTACGTAAGGCAGCTATGTGGTGCCAACTAAATCAGCGCATGTTGTACGCCACGATTTCTTATACGGTGTTCGAGCACCGATTGAGTTAGTATTATTATTGAGCGCAAAGCAATGCGACGAGAAACCATCCGATCTGTACTGTAATCGAAGATAATGCGTTTGCGCCAAGCCATCTAGTAGAAGGCGTGTGAGCGGGCTTGTAGCAACAAGGGGCGGTGGGAGCGGCGAAAGTGCATTCTGTTGCGCTGTTCGCTTCAGGATCGAGTGACCCCGCGTGACTACAAGGCCGCTGGCACGCCATGCGGCCGACATTCGCGCGATCAGAAAACACATGGGGGGCTATGCCACGACAATAATAAAGAATTTCAAGGGTGGATATGGGATTCTATGGGATACGTGAGATAAAATAGGGGTGGTGCCACCGAGTGCTGCGAAATCATCGAGTTATACGCCTTCCCAACCGCGTGTGTTTTGTTTTCCACCAGTTCGCGCGCATTCAACTTTCTTTTTTCATCTCCGTTTGACGCCATCGAGTGCTTCGGGCAAACAGTTTCGCGTAGGCGCTCTTTGCATTCACAGAAAAGGCAGATTCCATGGCACTTTAGGTCCTACTTTGCTGGCGTAGAACATTACAAATAAGGTAGTAGCTTCATATTTCAGCTTTTCGCACTTCAATAACTGATTGATTTAAGAAAGTTTTAATATCAGGAAAGGATCCAGATGCCTGGCATATCTGCCGTGTCGTCCCACTGTTTCCAGACGGCGTGTGTACGTTATCGGCGACATATACATCAATATTTAGCAAAGTTTCTTGTGACCATATAAATAGCTAGTTGGGTCGAAAAGCTATTTTTGCTATGAATCCGAGCACTATAGAACTAACAGATTGTAAAGGGAGCGCATCATTGCGAACTAAATTACGCTTTGCCACAAGCTTGGAATAATGCTTTCGGTGGAGCAGTTCTGTGAAATACCTTCTTTGAGAGTAAGCAAAACTTCAGTAGCATCAGGCAGACGAGGAGTAAGAGAATGTAACACTGTGGTTTTTATATGAAGGAGCTGCCTTTAATCTGTGGCCATAACAGTTGACTAGATGAGCAGAAATAATTTTAAAATAAGAAGAGAAATGTATAATAATTTTAGCAGCTCACACTGCCATTGGCAATAGCAGCAACACTTTAGTGTTTTTAATGACTAGTAACTTGCATCCCTCCATTTATGTCAGCCTAATGGTCCATGTGCTCTTTTGATTTTGGCTATTGGTGCATCGTGGCGTCATGTTTTAATACTGACACCTTTTTTTCAGAATCAAAATGAGCTGGGAGACACCCCAGCTGGAATGCTAAAGGTGAATTCTTTGGTCATCCATTCTGTAGCGTCACCATGATCAGATACAGTGATGCCATGAAAATTTATTGCAGAGAGCAGAAAAAACAATATTACTGATACAACTGCAAGCATTTCCTCCAGTCATCCATTGGTGCAGAGTGCCTTTAGTAGCAGACATGGTGCCTTTAAGCACTCAGCTGAAAGACTTTGCAAGTGCACTGGGACTGGGAGTGAATTTTAGTGCCACTTGTGAACATATTAAACGCAGAATGTGCCTTCTTCACGGTATATGCCTGATAAAAGAGAGGCTTTCAGGAACTTGCTGTGCACATTAGGGGTCTACATGAGTGCACATCGTTCTAGTTTTACCAGAATGAAAGTATTAAGACCTATGTCATACAGCCGTGCCCTGCTAGGGGTATCAAACCAAAATAGCAACACCCATTGAGAAAGTTTGCTGAAGAACGAGCAGTGATCGGGGCATTTCTCGTTTCAAGGGCCAAATTAAAAAAAGATTGATGCCGAGCTGGACGGTGTGCAGTGCCGGTCAACACATACTGTAGCCAGCATGGCATGAATCTCCTTGGCATTATGTCTCTTCAAGATACAGAAATTACATCACTGCTCATAAAACAATTGGAAATTGGGAGATTGAGGGGAGGTGGCAGGGCTCCCATGAGGAGCAGCCAGTGCATGCCCTCTGCTATACTGACAATCCTACCTTAATGAGTACCAGTGATAGGTGTTCTCCTATTACGCAGCCCAATGGATTCCTTGTTTTGTGTTAACGGCACACTAATGGCATCCTAAATCAATTTAAGATATCAAGGTATCGTTTTGAATATCTACTTCTGTTAATTCCTTGGGATTTGGTTGATTATTAGACAAAATAACGCTAAAAGTTCAATTTACGAGTACCGCCCCAAAATCTTCGTGCTGACACCTCAGTGTCCCTTCGTGCATTTCAAGTATGGGTTGTATTGCTTCAGTAAACGTTTCTGGCGGTTTTAATTTTGGGTTTTCGGCTTCTTGGAATACGATGATTAACATATTTATTTGTAAAAAAATTACTACACCTGAACAGACATCATCTAAACCCATGACGTCACAGCAAGCTAGTGTGGCAAAGTCAAGGCAGCACTGCCACCAATCTTTCCTCTTGCTCCTTTTACAGTTTACTCAGCCTGTTGTCACAGTACGAGTGAATGTCTTGAATTGTAGGGAAGTCATTTACAGATACATCTAAAATAATTCTTCTCTTTAGTGCTTTCGTGCCGTATTTGCTTAGGGGCGTTGGGACAGCACCGCTAAGCACGAGGTCATAGGATCGAACAACCGCATTTCGATGGAGGTGAAATTCAAAACTACCCATGTACCGTGCCGCCTTAGGTGGTCAAAATTAATCCGGAGTTGCCCACTATGGCGTGCCTCGAGAACAGATTGTCGTTATGGCACGTAAAAATCCCGAATATAATTAATTTAATTTTTCTTTAGTGCTCCTTTAAGCTGTATCATTATCTCTGCAAAAACTCATACTCTAAGTATTCTCCATAAAGATTTATTAAGCAGTAGATATAAGTGTCTGCTTATATCTTACTTAGTGGTGATACGTGACGACTGTTAGAACGGTGGCACGAGACAGACAGAATTGTAATACAAAATGTGAGTGAGGGCATGATGACGGACATCGAGGAAATCAGTCTCCTTAAATGTCCCTGACATGGACATGAATTACTGTCCACAAGCTTCTGAGTTCACTCCGTGATCTAGTGCATCCTGTGCTTTGCGAGTCGATTAATTTAATTGATGAGGTGATGGTTGGCACATACTGTCCTTGCGGCCTATGTAAATTTCATACATTGGATTGAAATGTCGCATATTACTTCTGGAGACCAGCAAGTGAACGTGATGTGTAGTGGTAATCTTAGTAACAATCGACAGTGATGTCCTTCTTCGAGCTCCTAATGCTGCTTGCCAACAAAAGCAGCAGCAGTTGCTCAAGATAGCGTGGCAGAGATTCATTGACAAGTGGCATATGCCCAGGGTCACATACCCAGTCACCAAAACTTTTCTGACAGTAGAATATGAACCCACTTCCCTCAACATACCAGCCGAATCTCTTCCCATTAGACCATGGGCTACTCATTGACACAAATGAGTGGGAAAACAGAGACAAACACCCGAAAATATGAAGATATCCTGCGAGTGGTTATCGCAATAGTTATGGGGTTTTACGTGCCAAAACCACTTTCTCATTGTGAGGCACGCCGTAGTGGAGGACTCCGGATATTTTGACCACCAGGGGTTCTTTAACGTGCACGCAAATCTAAGTACGCGGGTGTTTTCGCATTTAGCCTCCATCGAAATGCGGCCGTCGTGGCCGGGATTCGATCCCGCGACCTCGTGCTCAGCAGCCTAACACCATAGCCACTGAACAACCACGGCGGGTTGGTTATCACAATAAATAAACTAGATCTATTGGATACATTGGTGTACTTATTATTTTTATTGTTTGTGCTGGATTGTTTTTCTGAAACATGTGGCATCCAGACACTATAAAAAGCTAGTAAGAAATCAAGTTTAGCATTCTAGAATTGCAACAGGTACATTTGTAATTTATTTAAGTAGGGCTGTTGTGTAAATGTGCTTTAAAGGCTTAAAACTGCTTTGCTAACATTTACTTAAACATGCAGGTTCACATAGGTTGGAGGAGTGCACCTTGAGAATGTTATCCTGGCACAGCTTACCATTGCCTGCCATGGTGGACCAGAAGAATTTGCATGGGCCTTGCTTCACCATATGTTCACAGAGTAGGAGCTCATGGGCCATTTGTGCTTTGGAAATAAAACCAAGGGGCAGAAGAGGCTGTTGACCCCACAAGGGTCAGGGCTGTTATAGGCAAGTACCATATATCCTTTCCGGTTCCATTTTTACATTCACATTTTTTTTCTGATATTATGAACTTGCCATGGGCATAACAAACGACTTTCAAGTAGCCCGTGTGTGCAGTTGTTTGCTACAATAGCCTGCCATTTGGAATTACTTTTCTTATGATCTTAAGTGCCTAATGCACCACACTGAAATGCTTCTAAAATTTAAAAACTTGCCTTCCTTGCCAGAAGTTTTTGGCAGCTACACCAGTTGAGCTGCATTTGCGCATTAGCAGTGCTACTTGGCTGTCATTGCAATGAATAGTTGTCTGTGAAGCATGCTCCAAATCTAGTGGCATGGAGGACATGTTTAAGTAGCCTGAAAATTTTATTTTAATACACAAATTGCGGAGAAGCTATGTTCAATTGTGATTACTGCTCAGCTCAAGGAGCAGCACATTCACCAAATTTCAGCAATCAAAACAGCTCTCCAGGTTCTGAGATGTAAAACAGTAGTTTCACCAATTTTAACAGACCACACGGAATTAAAGTTGCTCCTATCTTGAAGGAGGTCCATGTGATGCCAGACAGCAGCCTTTCAGCAGAGGGAACCTTAGTTGTGTGGCGATTTTCTTTTGGTTGTTTCAATTAAAGGAACAAGGACAGAGTTGCCGGCATTACTGTCAACAGTACTATGTTTAGTGGACGCCTACTCATTCTAAGCACCTAACCTACGACTTGAATTTATTAACATGCACTTTATCACTTTGTATTCCACGATATGAAAAAAAATATTTATGCGGGTTTCCCCCATAACTTCAATAAATTGAGAATAGGCCATTGGGGACTAATGTATTAAGCTTCTTACAGACCATCATACATATCCACTACTCCCATTCTGAAATTGTTGGAATTGTTTCCTGCTTCCTTACTTCACCTGCCTGTTTACAGGGTTATTATGAACCATGGCCAAGTAGATTATGGGCTTAAATTTATCAAAAAGACGAATGGGCTTTCCCATCGCTCTTGTTTAGCGCGTTGAGGATCTCATTTTGGGGAGAAATATGTTTCTCCAATTTAGGAGTTACATATTTTTTGTGGTGTGCAAATACTCAAAACTTTGGAATTGAATAGTGTCCTATTCGATTTGGTCTTTGAATGGTAACTATTTGTAAATGCGAGTATTATTCTAATATTTCAAAACACCAATAAAACATAAAATTTCTGCCAAGGTACGGTAATATTTCACCTCCAACAACATAGTGTAGACATAAAACGTGAGAACATGTAAGAATAGGAGACGAGGCTACATTACTTAAGTCGCTGTATTTTAGAGGCTGTACAGCCATCATTCATGCTTACTGAAAAATTCTGTGCGTGTGAAGAAACTTTTTGCTGCTCTATTTGTGCTTTTAACAAACAGCTCTTTATAACATAGTATGCAATGACAGAAACTTGCTAACTTTAAGAATACTAGGACGTGAACATCCTTTTACATTAACTGCTGTTCATTATTGCATTAAATTGCAATAAAACCATTGCATTATCGCATCAAATTGCATTAAAAGCTGTTCATCATTCAGAAGCTATCCAATATTTGATTTGCTTCTGACATTATTCGGTTCCGTCTCAAAAATCACTATTCGCGCATCCCTAATACTTTTATTGCAGATTTAAGTTCTTCAGAGTGACTTTTCGAGAAAGAGAAAGTGGTATATATTCTTTTAAAGTGACAATAAAGTTGCAAAACCCTTTCAGTATTTGCAGTATTGCATGTCTTAGTTTCCTATGCAGGATAAAGCAGCATAACTGTTTTGTGTAATGAAACTTACAAAAACTTCTTTTATGGTAAACTAAGTGAAGTGGCGACGCTCCCAAATTACTGCAATGACAGACACCAAGGAGCTAAGGGAAAAATCAGTTTTGGAGAAACCCAAGGAGCGACAGCACTATCAGAATATTTTCTATAATTCTCAGATGGTTGCAACACCTCCAGTGGGCGGCTACGCAACATTTTGTTCTGAAAAAACACATTTCTTGAAAATGTTCTGTCAAAGCCAGAGATGTACGGCAGTGAAGCCTAAAAGGGTTAAAGAAGTCAGCCCTATGGCGTATGGCTCTTAGAAGACAGCATTTCTTCGTATCTGTCACATTCTGCATGTGTCATGCTAAGCAGCTTGGTGCAAAGCTACACAGAATCTTAATTAAAACAGTCATTCAGTCGTTGAGGCACAAAACACACTTCGCTGTAAGCAGTATTTCTTTAACGTAGAAAGTCGTAAGTCATTGTAAGGGGAGAAGTACATTCCATTTGCATGTGAACTCATGAAGCCTGACTTCAAATGAAGCCACACTCAATTGTGTTGACATGACAGTATTGCATTTGCAGCATAGAAAAGCACAGGGAAGTGCTGCAGATTTTAATTATGAAAGTTACAAGAAATAATTTTAGTTTTCAGTAGTTTACGTTTTTTTATGAACGACATGAAGTTCTTTTTTCACCATTTTGTTTCTAAGCAAGTAAAGTTCACATCTTCGACATTGACGATAATGTCACGTGGTGGTGACGTAGAAGAACACAGTAGCAATACTGTGAACGACAAAACTAACTTTTATTGGGCAAACCTGTGCCCACAAGACAGGCTACACTTATAGCACAACGATAGCGGCGAACACGGTCGGCGATCGTCGAAAATCTGATCAGCGGGTCAAGTGCGTCAGCTTTTATAGAACATTCATCGAATGTTCCAGACAAATCGTTGGGACCCGCATGCCTTTCCACAAGTTCTACAACATTCGAGTCACGCGATGAAATCAGATAACACAAGGTTCGGCGACAACAGACAGCGGATAGAAGCATCGATAACTTTCCAGAAACTTCGGATACATGCAGACGCGTCCCTCGCTGTGCGATAACATTTGTTAGGCGGCGAAACGTGGTCGCCCGTTAAATATAAGTACACGTGTCAATATTCATAAAGTTATTTTGCTACAATGTTTTGTTCCTCTGTGCCCTTTGCTGCATTTGACACTTAGTGGAGCCCTGTGCCACATTAAATAAATTTAAATGCTCATGCTGTGAAGCTGTACCCGTGGAAATTGGAATAAAGCAAGACAAATACATAACTCAATTTCATTATAATGAGGGCACATAGCATGCCACGCTTTTACATGTAGAAGTTGCTTTTTAAACCTTGTTCTGGCTTTTTGTTGCATTTGCAGGCTTCACGTGTCGCAAATTTCCTGGTACCACCATGTCCTATGTAAAAAACTCTGGCCTCGCTTTTCGCATGGGACCCATAGCCTCTGAAGAGCACAAGTTGGACAACTCAATCCAAAACACATGTGTTGTGCTTTTGTAACTCGGCATTTTTATGTTTCTTAATCTTTATGTTAGGGTCCTCAAGAGCCCAATTCGTATTTCTCAAACGAGCATACAAATGGTGTGCCTTTTTATGCCTTGACATTTTCGTGTTAATTTTATTTATGTTAATTAGGCTAGTCTCCCGAGAAGACCATGTTGGGTTGGTCTATCCAGAATACAAGTGCTGTGCTTTGTTATATTTCACTACATTTTTATGTTAGTTTTTGATATTGTTCCAGCAAGGATAGTGTTTCCTTATACTTTTTGAGTATCTTAAGTTATTTCATGTCAAGCCACCCAGTTTTGTCAGGAACTGTTCTTTTATGGCCAACCACTTCAAGTTTGCTTGATTTTGAGTAGACACAATAACAAAATTTTTGAGAAAATTTGCTTCCATACATACACTTAAGCCATTGCAGGGCAACCGACCAGCGTTTTTTTTTTACCATCGCAGATATAGTTAAAAAAATTTAGATATGTTTGTTGAAGCTCCGAACTATTCCTTTCCATTTATTTTCCTTCGCAAAACTTTTCTGGAATTTTGGCAAAAATTGATTGTTCTTGCCCAGCTAAGCTAGAAGGCACTGATAGACGCTTATTTTGAAAGGGAAGTTGTATGATCCAGATATTCAGATGGTGTTTATGTCAAGAGATTGAAGTGGTGTGACTGCCAAAATTTGCAAAGTTTGAATTTTCTTCGAACGTAGGGAAATACAGAAGGCACCAAATAAATTTAGAACAGCCTGGTTGACTTCGGATAGCTGCAAAATATTTCAGGACTTGGAGGTTGAGTTGATCACCTAAAAAACACTGCACAGTTCAAATTTTTTTGCGAAAAGCTTCGTGTTGAAGGTGAACAAATCAGCTTTGGTGGCTGGCGCAAAAGTATGTCACCCATCATTACATAAAACATGTCTGCTATGCATGTGACAAGTAAAGAAAAAGTATTCGTTAAGTGCGATAAATTATTTTTTATAATGTTCATTTGTGAGTCACACATACAGCATAAATATATGATCCCATGTCATCTAGAAAGGAAAGATTCTTAATATAATTACCCACAAAAACTACTCAACAAACTGAATGCCTTTTTTAACATAATGAAGGCAGATGACGTCAAGCGCTGCAGCTGTAGTCTCGACTCGTATTTTTTTAACATGAACGCGAAAAGTGGTCGCCAACGACGTCTGACCACATCAGACTGAACAAGGCACATATGACGTTTATAGATGAGCATGTTCCGGCTTTGAAACACTGGTAACACACACCACAAGAATTCGTTCATACTCTTACAGGTTCTCAGTCTCAATTATGATAGTGTTCCTGTCTGCATCATCATTGGCCTCCTTAGAGCCGCGCACAAAGTGTCCTGCTCCCGCTAAGTTGCATTGCAGTGCGACATGCCCTTTAAGATGCTTTGTATGAGCGATATCAGCGCTCTTTCTGGATATACTGTCTACATAATAGCAGATGTTCCTTTTTGCAAACTGCACGAAACATATCTTTTAGCACTGCAGGACTCCCTCAGTAATTTAGCACGTACGAGATCTGTTGGAAAAGTACTTGACGTTATCTTTTTTTGCGAACACCTGATGAATATGAAACAAGCACGCTTGCATCAGCCGCCCTTGAACCTTTGTGCGCATGCACGAATTTTTTTGCCGCCTGCCGATCACTGGGACGCAGCGTTTCGGAAAATTCAGACGGCTTTCGGTGACTATGCTATGAGCAGCACACAGATTAAGGAGTCAAACAACCGGTTTAAAGACGGCCGGACATGTGTCGAGAGCGAGCCACACTCCAGTCGGCCATCAACATGCCTAAATGACCAGGTCATTGCCGAATTGAACCCTGTGGTGATGCGGGACCATCGTGTGACTATCCGAGAAATTTCGGATGAGGTGGGCACCAGCACTTTTTCTCCACATTCCATTATGACCGAAGATTTGGCCATGAAGAGAGTCGCGGCGAAATTCATGCCGAAGCTGCTCACGGTGGGCAAGAGCAACTTTGTGTTGAAGTCTCACAAACATGCTGGATTCCACAAACAGGGACCCCGACGTCATGAACACCATAATAACTGGTGACAAGTCTTGGGTGTACGGGTATGACCCGGAAACCAAATCCCAGTCATTATAGTGTAAGCATTCCACGTCACCAAGGCCAAAGACCGCCAAGTGCGCAGCAACGTCAAAGTGATGCTGACTGCTTTCTTTGACTCCCGCGGTGTGGTACACCACAAGAACGCACCACAGGGTCAAACAATCACCAAAAACTACTACAGGGATGTCCTCCGTCACCTATGTGATGCTGTGTGGCGCAAGATACCGGAGTTGTCAACAGGAAGTTGGCGCATCCATCACGATAATGCTCCTCACGCACTTCATTCAGACTTTTTTGGCAAAAAACCAGGCTCCTGTAGTTCAACAGGTTCCTTACTCTCCTGATATGGCCCCCAGCGACTTCTGGGTGCTTCCCAAAATCAAGAAGCCATTGAAAGGAGCGTGATTTGAAACTAGACAGGACATTATGGCTGCAACGACAGCTGAGCTAAACTCTGTTATGAAAGAAGCCTTCTGGAAGGCTTCCAACAATGGCAGCACCGCTGGGAGAAGTGGGTGCAGTCCCAAGGAGACTACGTTGCGGGTGATTAGGTTTCCAACGCTCCAGTTATGCCAGTTTTTTTTTTCTTCGGCCAAAGGTCAGATACTTTTCTAACAGACCTCGTATTGATATTTTATGTGCAATGGCTGTATGGTTTTCCCGGTCCACACCAAGCGCAAGCCTCTTTGCGTTAGAGCATGCGTCTCTTGGAAATAAAATGCAGACCCGAACACCGCTTTTCTGTCAACTGTGTTGCAGACGGCGCCACCTTTGTCGTCTGCATTCCCGGCCGGCAAGCTGTGCGTACATCCCAGAAATGTCGGTGCTGACAAAATTGAAGTTTTTTGCATTTAAAAATAATGCCTTCTTCAACTTCACACATGCATAGCAGACATGCACAGCTATTCAATACTGTATCACATATTTTTTGGCCAACTACCAAAGCTGTTTTTACTTTGAATATGGAGCTCCTTGCAAAAGACTAGAATTTTAGTTTTTTTACAGCGATGAGGTGAACCTTCAGAGCTTCAAATATTTTTCTGCTACACTATGTCACCTGGACTACCATTCTGTATTTAATTTCCGTCCTCTGAATTTCTCGTTACGAAAAAAAAACGAACGGATTGCAATTTGTCTCACTTTTGCCTGTGCGAAAAGCATTTGAAGTGTTCAAATATTAGAAAAATTGGATATTTTTGCAGTTGCATCACTCTGTGCGAAAAGCACTTGAAGAGTTCAAATATTAGAAAAATTGGATGTTTTGGTAGTTGCCTTATTACACCGTAGTTCCATGCACACCATTTGAAGGCCTCCATCAATACAATGTGCATTTGAAAAAGAATCTTGATTGATATCCTCTATCTCAGCTGAGCAGGAAAACTAAACTGTCACCAAAATGCTACAAAATATCTGGCAAAAATAAATAAAAGTGTGTAAGGAGTTTCGAACTCTAGTAAACATATGGCAATGTTTTCAGCTATATGTGTGGTGTAAAAAAAACGCTGGTCGATTCGGCATGGAATCGCCCACCAGCAAATGCATCTGTGCCATGTCAGAGTTGTTCAGTAAAAACTGCATTATACATACCTTCGTAAAAATGAATTTTTGCTATCTAAAATACATGAGTAAAAATTATTAGATGTAAGTTGGCTTAAATTTAAAATACAACAAAAAATCTCCGGTAATGGCAATGATGTGCATTTCATGTTTGCATGAAAGCAGATCTTTTGGGAATTCTTGTGGCAGTGAACAAAATTGAAATGGAACTCACACATGGTGTAACTTTGTAGTATTCCAGCACATCACTATTAGCTGTCTCTCTTTCATACAAAAATCTGAAGCAGTCAGTATGAATAAGTCGCTTGATATGGAATGACCTGCGCAGGAACGTTATCATGGCAGAAAAAACAATTGTTTAATGCAACCGCAATGCAGCATAAACTGCTCCCATAAACATCACTTATTGCGATTGCCATTTTTCAAAAGTACGTAAGGTTTACTGAAATTGGCACATATCATTAAACCAACAAATAAGGATTGTACAGAGTGATCATTTTTCAGTATTACAGTTTTTTTTTTAACTTGCCTGTGCCAGGTAGCATAATTTTTGTTCTTGAGCTGGATTATTCAGAGGTAGACATTACTAGCACAACAAATGCCAACACAGTGAACTGATTGTCACCCATTTATTTACGCACTTAGAACATCACGGAACATATTTCAGTTTGCAAATTGTAGCCAGTGAGTTTCGATTCAATTTCAATTCAAGTTTATTTGCATCTATACATGCACAGATGACAGGTGTACAGACAAAAAGCCAAATGAATTCGGCTTGACGGGGTCTGTACCGCCTACAGAAATGGCACTGTGCACAATAAAGGGAACACAAACATACAATAAGGGATAAACGGCAAAAAAGTGAAAGTTAGTGAACATTGTATAAGTGAAATGCACACGGGTAAAAATCAACAATAGAATGCTGCAAGAAATTATATTACAGAAAGCGAATAGTATAAAATCATACAAATATTACAGCCTTAAAACTCATATCTATAAATAATAAGATATTTACAAGCTGAGAAAATCGGTTAAGCATTCATGGCGTCAGTGTATACTAGAGCAAAACGAAGAAAATAAGAAATCCACAATGACCCCATTAAAAGGAGACATATGTTTCAATTGAGTTTCTAATGAGCTTAACAAATATGGCAGTGCGTGGCGTAAGATTTGTTGACAGTAGTTAGCGCGCGCTTTAGGAACGTATTATGTTTCTCTGTGACGTGTGTTGTAAATGTTAGAATTCATTGTCAATAGAGATAAATGCTTGAAAAATTTCGTGTTCTGTTCTTTCGCAGTAGTGAAACGCTTGAGTAAAATACTACGATATATGGTGGCGACCGGTTGTAAATTAAGGGCGCTGAAAAGAGGCTGCGTATGAGCGTCATATGAAGAACTCCCGATAGCGCGCACTGCTTTCTTCTGCAATAGGAAGAAGTTTCAGAATGTTAGACATCGTGGTGTTGCCCCAGACTAAATGACAATAATTCAGATGGAACAGAGACTTATAAAGCGGTTTTTTGAGGTTCAACGGAAGAAAAAATCGAAGTTTCGTTGGTATTCCCACAACACGAGCGGTTTTGTTAGCAACTGAGTCTGTATAAAGATTCCAAAGTAAGTTTTCTTGAAACACGATCCTGAGGCATTTAATGGATGGCACAAAGTTAATAATCGAGGAACTCATTTGCAAATGGAAGTCAATGTGGAGATTCTTGTGTTTAAGTTGAAAAAGTACAGCCTTTGTCTTGTTTTTATTTATAGGCAGTGAATTCAATGAACTCCATCGATTAAGTTCACTTAAAGCAGCATTCGCAAGAGCCAACAGGTCCCTTGCACAACCAGATGTAAAGAACAGACTAGTGTCATCAGCGTATATGATGAATCAGGCAGTGGTGTCAATATTCATTATGTCGTTTACGTAAATAATAAATAACAAAGGTCCAAGAATGCTTCCTTGAGGTGAACCCGAATGAATGGGTAAGTTATCGGAAATAGTTATTTATTGAAATCCTCTGACACCTGAACTGCAGATAGCTTTTGATCAGGCCAAGGAATGGGCCCCTGAAACCCCAAATTTCAAGTTTTGTTAGCAGAGCGGTGTGGTTAATTGTGTCAAAGGCCTTTTGAAAATCGATTAAAACACCTAGTGTCAGAAAATTTTGCTCAAATGATTGTAGTATTAGCTCCTTTTGTGTTAGTTAAGCTAACTCTGTCGAGCGACCAATTCGGAAACCTAACTGACCATCAGTAATAATATTGTTTTTCGCAGAAAGCGGTCATTCTCAGTGTTATTAATTTTTCTAGGCATTTTGAAAATGCAGGCAAAATGGGTATTGGTCTGTAGTTAGACAGGTTTTTTGTATCGCCGGCTTTGAAGAGCACTGTAACATTTGCGAGCTGCATGCGCTGGGGAAATGTACCATTTACAAAGCACAAATTTTACACATGCTCAAGAACTGGGTATATCAGATCTAAAACGTGTTTTACGAGGCGTATTTGCAGGTCATCAATATCGAAGCTTTTACTATTTCGCAGCGCGCAAAACGTGGATTAAACTTCTTCGGCGCTAGTTGGAAGTACAAAAGCACTATCACAATTTCTGGAATTGAGGTACTCTCCGGAGCGTGGATCGTGCAAACTATATACAAGGGACACAAGATAATTATTAAAAGCGTTCACTAAATGCGCGCTAAGAGATGTATTCACTTGAAGTTAATTCCCAGGGTGACACCAGTTGAGATTTTTTCCATAAATGTGAGAGAAATACAGGGGCATTCCAGTTACTTTTGTCCTTCAATACATAACAGTGAGAAGAATGGGGGTTAACCGAGGGGCCCGATTTTTATTAGTCATAGCAGGAGAAGCCAACAAACACTCACACCAAGGACAACATAGGGGAAATAACACGTGATTTAATAAATGAAATAGAGAAACGATAAATTAATCGAAATTAAATTGGATGAAAAAACAACTTGCCACAGGTGGGAACCGAACCCACAACCTTCGCATTTTGCGTGCGATGATCTACCAATTGAGCTACCGCGGCGTCGTTTTCCCCTCCACTTTCTTGGGCATTTATGTGTCCTAGTAGAACCCTGGGAGTGTTAGCCAGCGCCACCACTCACAGACCTTGGCGGCGGACGTAGAACGTCCTTTTTGCCACAGGCCTCACGAGAACGTGATCTTTTTGGGTGAAGGCGAGCATCGCACGCGAAATGCGATAGTTGTGGGTTCGGTTCCCACCTGCGGCAAGTTGTTTTTTCATCCACTTTCTTTCCATTAATTTATCGTTTCTTTATTTCATTTATTAAAGCACAAGTTATTTCCCCTATGTTGTCCTTGGTGTCACTGTTTGTTGGCTTCTTCTGATATGACTAATAAAAATCGGACCCCTCGGTTAACCCCCTTTCTTCTCGTTGATTACATAACGAGGGTCTCGAATCCGGCAACATTGATGCCTTCAGGTAGCATATGTGGGTTTATTGACTAGTTGCCTTCACCCAAAATGATCACGTTCTCGTGACGCCTGTGGCAAAAAGGACGTTCCACGCCCGCCACCAAGGCCTGTGAGTGGTGGCGCTGGCTAACGCTCCCAGAGTTCTACTAGGACACATAAATACCCAAGAAAGTGGATGGGAAAACGACGCCGCGGTACCTCAATTGGTAGAGCATCGCACGCGAAATGCGAAGGCTGTGGTTTGGGTTCCCACCTGCGGCAAGTTGTTTTTTCATCCACTTTAATTTGCATTAATTTATCGTTTCTTTATTTCATTTAATAAAGCACAAGTTATTTCCCCTATGTTGTCCTTGGTGTCAATGTTTTTGGGCTTCTGATAATACATAACAGTGTGTTTCGTTAAAAAAGTAAGTGCTACAACAGTGAATTTCTACAGCCAGTTTGATGCCATGTGTCTCGTTACTGGTGTCATTTTGGAAAGTCATTTTAGATGCATACACCTTGTAAAATTACCGGCTACAATTCGTAAAAACTTTATTAGGAACAGAGTTTTTGTTAATTTGATGAATATGTTATCTTTATTTCTCATGCAAGTAATGTTTGGCAATCTGTATCTAGAATTACGTTAGATGCAACAGCCAGTCTTTGTTAATTTCCCTGAAGCTTAAAGATAACCTCCCTTCATATCAGGTCTCAGTAAGTGCTGTGGGCTCAAGCGAATCCTGCCATGGTTATAGTAACACTGGCTACCTAATAGAGAAAGCAAGTACATTTTTTGAGTGTTATTTGCAGTCATGTCAGTCTGCTTGTACATTTATTTATTTAGCCATTTATTTTTGAAGATTTATTTCTTTGGGTAATGTGTTTTACTTGACGGCCACACAGAATACACCTGTCAGCATTCAATACGGTTATGGTGCCAAGCTGCAGGAAGTTTGTACTTTACAATAGTTTTTAAGAAGTTTTTGATCTCAAACTGCAAATGGTCCTACATTTATACAGATGTTTGGTTAAAAAATAATCATGATAAAAAATAATCCTAAGAAATTCTGGAAAACGATATCTCCTTCAAACAGCACTGGCACTCCCACACTCGTGGATAGCACTGGTCTTCCCATACCGCGAGAGCACTGCGCATCTGTATTAAACAACTACTTTCTTTCCACGTTCACAAAGGAAGACCATTCCAATATGCCGGAGACGGAAGACTCTGATTACCAATATGATTCCTATTACCGTAACAGCCGCTGGAATCGCTACTTTGATTAACAATCTCTTAACAATCTGAAATTATCGAGTAGTTCCGGATTTGATGACATCAGCACGAAAATCATAAGGCATACAGTAGTTCCTTCCAATACGATCCTTAGTCATATATTTCAGCAGTCACTGTCAACAGGGGAGCTGCCGAATGATTGGAACACCCGCCGCGGTTGCTCAGTGGCTATGGTGTTAGGCTGCTGAGCACAAGGTCGCGGGATCGAATCCCGGCCATGGCGGCCGCATTTCGATGGGGGCGAAATGCGAAAACACCCGTGTACTTAGATTTAGGTGCACGTTAAAGAACCCCAGGTGGTCGAAATTTCCGGAGTCCTCCACTGCGGCGTGCCTCATAATCAGAAAGTGGTTTTGGCACGTAAAACCCCACAATTAATTAATGATTGGAAAGTCGGCAAAATCATACCCATTTTGAAGTCCGGTGAAAAGAGCGACGTGAGTAATTAGCATGCCATATCACTAACTAGCGTTCCCTGCAAGTAACTCGAGCACATCATTTTTACTAGTGTCGTTCATCACTTAGAATGTAATAACTTCTTTTTTAAACATCAGCATGGATTCAGAAAAGGCCTTTCATGTGAGACACAACTAATTGAATTCACTACGGAACTATTTCAAAATATGGACGACAATGCTCAGACTGACTCAATATTCATCGACTCCTCTAAAGCATTTGATTGCGTGGCTCACTGTCGCCTCATTTCTAAACTCTCATGCTTAAACCTTGACGAACTAACAATTTCTTGGATAAGAAACTTTTTGTCTTTTCGAAAGCAGTCCACTGTCATTGACCAGTACTCTTCCCCTTTCAGTAACGTAACATCAGGCGTACCTCAGGGAACTGTCCTTGGACCCGTACTCTTCCTGATTTTCATCAATGACTTGCCATTTAACATTACATCCAGTGTTCGACTATTCGCAGATGACTGCGTTATCTACCGTCAAATCCGCTCCCCCGCTGGTCATATTGCTCTTCAACGTGACCTTCAATGCGTCACTAACTGGTGTTTGGATTGGTAAATTACTCTGAACACTAACAAAGGCAATCTGATGACATTTACTCGCAAAAAGTCCTACTCCATTTTGAGTTACTCACTTGGCAATAGTATCGTCGCTCTCACATCTTCATACAAGTACCTTGCAATTATTCTAACACCTAGCCTTTCATGGTCATCCCACATTGAGAAAATAACGGCTAAATCATCGCGCACTCTCGGATATTTAAAACGTAACCTTCGCAGCGCTCCTTCCGTCACTAGAAAGATAGCCTACCAAACATTAGTGCAACCGCAGCTCGAATTCGCAGCTTCTATATGGTCACCTCATCAGGCATATCTAATCCATCTTCTCGTGTTGATCCAAAACCGTGCGGCACGTTTCATTGCCAGAGATTATAGCCCATTTTCGAGCGTAACTAACATCAAGCTGTCGTTGTCGCTTTCATCTTTGGAATCGCGCAGGAATATAGCATTACTTTGTCTTCTGCACAAAATCATGCATAATGTACGCCCATCTACTTTACCACTCGTTCATCCCTCCCGCACATCTAGACGCCTGCATAATTATCTCAGTTTCCAACGCATCTTCGGTCACACCAATGCATTCAACTGCTCAGCTTTGCCACGTGCGATTGCACTGTGGAATGGTCTTACTGATAACATCGCAGACATTAATGACCCATTAACCTTCAGACAAAAAATCACTGCATATTTGGCTAGTACTTAGCTAAAAACAAGTATCTGTTTAGTTTTGTTACTTTTTACTTCATTCTTATTTATTTAATGATCTGAAGTGAAGGCGCTAAAAAGACGGAGGACAAAGAAGAAACACACACACACATATGGCATCACTTCCAACAATGTTTAATCAGGAAAAAACGCCACTGATTTATACTAGGAGCGCAATCACAGTTTCTCAGGGCGCATTCGCATTCAGGTACAGCAGTTCTTTGCGTGACAGTGATATGGATGCAACACTTACGCAGTTATCGGCTGCTTCAATTATTCTTTTGGCATCAATTATTAATCTAACCCATTTGTCACGGCTTCTGGCAACCACAGCGCAGGCGTGGAAGTCTGGCTTACATTTGCAATTTCTACAATGAATTGCCAGGTGGCTCTCCCTCCCACTGTTCACTTTGTTATTGCGTTGCCTCAGCCTGTCATTCAGGCACTGCTCTGTTTGGCCCACGTACTTTTTAGCACAATCTAAAGGAATCTCATAAACAACTCCTGCCTGACAATCTACGTATTTGTTATCGTGTTTAGTAGCACAGGCCGGTGCCTTGCGGAAATAAGGGTTGGTCATTCTAGAGAGCTTAGAGAGCTTGCACGGGGCAGAAAACACGACATTTACGCTAGCTCGCTTTGCAATCTTTTTCAAATTATGCGACATGCAGTGTATGTAGGGTAAGACAGCAACTTTTTCTTCTTCGCGGGGTGACTCCTGGTCCGGTTGGCGGATTCGCGACTTCTTCAGGATTGTTTCCGCTACTGACACTAAAACAGGTTGCGGGTAGCCTGCCTCTTCGAGGTGGTCAATCTGCTTAAGAAAACTCGCCGCAGCTCGATGTGGACAGGACTTCTTAAAAATATTCAGCAGGCACATGTTAGCAATGCTGCGTGTAACTAGCTTAGAGTGAGATGAACTAAAAGGCAGCAGAGGTTTAGTAGCCCGAGGTTCATACTGCCAACAGACGTGCTTACTTGCTAAAAACATTCTAAGATCTAAAAACCTGATGGAGGAATCTACCGAAAGTTCGTGGGTGACTTCAATGGGGGATAAAGTCTGCCTGAAGGTTGTCAATGTTTGACTAACGACCAAGTCGGCGTCACTGCAATTTTTATCTACCAAAATTAGGAAGTCGTCAACAAATCTAAAAACTTTGACTACGCTACTACTCTCGAGACTGCTAGAAATGGTTCTGCCAGCACGAGCTAAAAATAAGTCACTCAGGATCGGAGCTAAACACGACCCTATGCAGACGCCGCTCTTTTGCAGGCACAAACGACTGTCCCATTCAATATAGGTGGAAGCCAGGTAATGTTCTAGCATAGCCAAGAATTTGTCTTCCGGAATACCAGCTTCGTTCTGAAAAGCCAGGGAGCCGAAACTATCAATGCCTTCCTGGACGCACTGAAGCAATTGTGCTTTTGGCATGCTATAATATACATCTTTCAGATCTACAGAAAAGGCCTCTAATTCTGCTTTTGTCTGTCTTGACAAGTACTCGACTACTTGTGCAGAGTCCTTTACCAGGTAAGCGTCGTCTACTGTTAGAAGCTTCAGCCTTTCTAACAGAAACGCAGCTAAACATTTCTGCCACGTATTGCGCTCCGACATAATTACCCTTAGAGGGCAGTTATCTTCATGGGTCTTGGCGCTGAAGAAGACCTCAAGAGTGCTCAGTCTGCTATTCCTAATGTCCCTAGCTAATTTTGACTGGTTCATTTTGTCGCACAGCTTCTTCGCTTCACATTTGAACTTAATGAGCGATACGTTGTGGTGACAATGAAAAACAGAATTAAAGGCTTCCAACGCCTTCACCTTGTAAGTCTCTCGTGGAAAGATGGCAAAGCCGCCTTCTTCGTCCGATGAGAGTATACAGTAGGCGTTCGTCTTTAAATAAGACGCCAGACGATTAATTGCGGGACGACCGGGGTCACACTGGTCCCGTAGAAGAACGTCCACGCCACTTGAAACGCACCGATCAATTTCACTCACGGGAGCCAAACTGGACACTTTTCGCACCAGGGAAAGCTTTTCCGGAGCGCTGGTCTGGGGCTTCACGGCAAACTTCGGCCATAAAGCCAGACGCTTTTTGACGTCCTCCGGTAGCGTGACGTTTCCCTCGGTGAAAATTGAGTTCCCAGGGCCTTGTTTTTTCTTCTTAGGACGAGGCTGGCCACGTAGGTGGGACCGGGTCCTCTGCCAGAGGAATTCGGTCGTCTGGTTGGCGAGACGATTAAAATCTCAGAAGGCCCGCTTCGCTCTATCTTCTCTCATCAAGCTGTGCAGTCGGCCTTCTAGGTGAACTCGGTAGAGGCGAGCCTGTCTTGACCATTCGGACTTGACAATTTTACAAATGCGGTTTCCATGACCGACTAAGGGGTTGAAACCTCCGAAAAGAAGCCTCACATCTTCAGGTAGGAGCTTACGCCGAATGCAGTAGGAGAGCGCGCGTGCTTTGCAAGTCGCGACGGCGATCAAAGAAACTGTGGCGCTTGGGTCAGAAGAAACACATAGTGAAGAGCCCGATGCACAAGAAATATACGACGTTAGGATGGATAGTTGGGCCTGTTGGTTAAGCATGATCTGAAGTGAAGGCTCTAAAAAGACGGAGGACCAAGAAGAAACACACACACACATATGGCGCCACTTCCAACAATGTGTAATCAGGAAGGAACACCACTGATTTATACTAGGAGCGCAATCACAGTTTCTCAGGGCGCATTCGCGTTCAGGTACAGCAGTTCTTTGCGTGACAGTGATATGGATGCAACACTTACGCAGTTATATTTGTTTACTTCGCGTTCTTTGTTTATTATTTGATTCTCGTTTTGTTCATATTTATGTAACAAAAACTGTTTTCGCTCCGCAATTGTTATGTGTTATGTGACACGCAATACTCCTTCTGGAGCCTGTGAGGTATACGGAATAAATAAATAAATAAATAAATAAATAAATAAATAAATAAATAATGAGTTCACCTAGAAAAATGGTTTTTGTCTGCATCAGTTCAGCACTCTTGATTTCGTCGAGGACCATTCATTCTGACAATTGAAAAAAGTGGCATAACAGTACTACTAGCAGCTTTACAATGTGGTTTAGTACAAGAAATCTAGGAGCATGCTTTTGAGCCCAGGGTGACAGAGGTCTGCAATACAAAAGCACCTGTACCCAAATTTTACCCCAATCTTCTCACAGCAAACATAGCTCAGCAGCATCTTAAGGAAATCGCCGGTTTAAACACTGCAAAATACACAGTGGGGCATAAAGGGCTTTCAATATAATTTGAGTGTTGATGTTCAACAGATCGGCAACAATTTTTCCATGGACTTTCAATACGGACAAACAACAAACTTCTACAATACCTCAATGGCCTTTCAATTTTCAGACTAAACATATCTTCAACAATGCTTCGATCGGCTTTCAAGATTGAAATACATCACAGATTCAACGATAAGCTAATGATCTTTCAAATTGAGAGGCCACAAAGATGTTTCGACAAAATGTCGTGGACCAATTATCAACACGTGCCAACAATTTCCTCAATGATGTTTCAAGGTCATTCGTTGACGTTGAAAAATGATAATTCAATAACCTTTCAACATGTTTTTCTAAGGGAAGGAACGAGAGACATATATGACGGGGACACAGTGCTGTGTCCGCCTCGTACATCTGTCTCTCGTCCCTTTTCGTGCTCTAAAAACCTAAAAGTTATGGAAACACTACTGTCAGCAATAGGAAACGCATGCTGCACAAATGGCGCGTCGTAAGCTCGCAATAACATTTCCAGCAGGGTAGACCACCACAAGATGTTTCAGAATTCATTGTGACGAGGGGCAGACGCACGCGACTTACGCGACAAGGCCCAGTTCGAAGCGCGGGCGGCCATCGTCTCCATCGGCGGGGTCACCGGCAGTCAGTTTTATGACGTACGTCTAGACTGTCCGCCCATTGCTGGAGGATCGTGTACATCCGCCATTGAGGAGCAAACGCCCCTTTTTAGTAAATTTGTACCCGACTATATTAATAGGTTTTTCTAGGAATTTATCTCTGCCGGATTTTGGTTTTGTGGAACGTATTATTGCGCTTGGTATCTTTTGAATACTCAGCGACGGCACTGCTTGCACTGCAGTGTTTTAGAGTTGTGACATCTTTAAATATACTGCCCCTATTTCTCAGCAAATTAGGCAGACCGGCAATTGCGCTCTCGATTCAGCGTGAAGGAGCGCGGCATTGCTACCTGTTATGTTTCACACTGGCATATGCTACAAATGTATGCGGTTCATCCTTTCTTTTTTTTATTTATCTTGCAAAGCGCACATGCCTTTAACATGGACATTGCCTTCCTCGCTTATTCGAATACGTGAACTACTTTTTTTTCTTTTCATTTACATGACGCACATAACAGGTAAAACAACAAGATCTGCAACATGGTAGCGCGTCCTTGATACCATCACCTGCCATCAAGAACGTGAAGTGCATTCAGCCATGTTTTTGGTCTTAGCCGTGTACGTAAAATATATGTTTTTTGTTGTGCTGGGTAGTAAGGAATACCCTCGTAACAATAAGACGGCGCTGACGCAGCACCTCGTCATTTGTGGTCTTAAGATCCTCCGCGTCGCCTCCGCGACGGCTCGATTCCCCGTCAAGCTTCTAACGGCAGTGGAACACAAATATCGCAGTTTCGCATAGATTGCGATAGCTAATTATTAGAGAGCTACGCGAAGTATGGATAGTAGTTTTATTGGCTGTATGAACTTGTAAATATTCGCCAGCCATCAAAATTACCAAGCATGGTATCACGCGCGCACACGCAAGCATTCAAACAGCTCACTCGATTACCGCCGACTCTCGTTATCGAAACATTGGTGTGATGAAAATAGGCAGGAGCCGCGAGCGAATTGACCAGTGTGCTGCCTATCGCTTCAACGCGAACTGTGCGGGGAGAGCACAGCGCACGCGAAGCTATCAACCCTCGGTGCGCCTAGACGCCGTACCCATCGCAGGTCGCCTTCAAGATAACGCCTACGCAGACGCGCTCAGCCGTGGCATACGTGGCCACCACCAGAGTAAAACGCCCCTCCCTCTCCCCGGTGCCTTGAGCGTGATCGAAGGCGGTGCGCTTCCTCCCCGCCTTTATCTTTCGAGCGCACGAGGTCGAGCCACCATTGCCTGGTATATGTTTGTGGCGGTTGGTTGCGCACATTACGCAAGAAACTACTTCCACAGGACAAAGGATCGCGAGTACCGTGACTTAGCTGGGTAATGGTCTGGGTGGACTTTTAAAGGACCACGATTCCTAATATAGAACATCATGAAGTTCCCCAGAGTGTTATTCCCCGCTATTAGCGCGTGGCAACTTTTAACTTTTCAATTGCTGCAGCCACCATAAGCATTGCGCAAACGCGCGCTTGAATGCTCTCTACTTTGGTCCCTAGTCCCTTTATCACTGCAAGGATTTCGCTCTTGCAGCATTTATATATTTGGCCCTCTCGGGATCCATAAAGCACCCACAAAGGTGTGAATGCAAGATTGAATGAAGTTTAGCGGTTTCAGTATAGAAGTCTAGCATAGGTTGTTGCAATGCGGACATGAGCGAAATGCGAGGAATGTACAGAAATAAGCTATTACAAAGCTGACACCAGGGCACGGGCATTTCCGATAGTGCAACAATGTGCTGGGTTGAGCACCGGAAAAAATGACCAACCGCGTAAGTAGCCTGCAGCACTCACAGCAAGGATGAGCTTCTTGAAGGAGCTTGAGGAGAAACAGAGCAGCGGCCGCTGTCCGTCCGCGCTGACGTCCCGCATGTCCTCGAGCTTCAGCTTGCAGCGCTTGTCAGCTATCGAAGTCAACTCGACAGCCTGCTTAGAGCGCATCACATTGGCCAGTGGCCCGACGCTGGGGATGTCGCACAGGTGGCGCTCCCGGTGGAGTCGCTTCCAGTTGAAGCGGTCGAAGAACGGGTGCGTCTTGAGCTCAGCGTAACTACGCGAGCCAAGACGGTCGATGGCATTTTTGCGCAGCATTCGGAACGCCATGTCCTTGGCGGGCGTGGTGGCCGAGTGCTCGCGGTCTTCGGAGCGCGGGAAGCGCAGCGGAGCCGCGATGATGCGGTCGCGCACCGCTTCCCTGTTCTTGCCCCGGAAAGGCACGCGGCCCGTCATGAGCTTGTACATGACGATGCCCGCCGACCACCAGTCCACCGAACGGCCTGCGTGTCCCCAGACAGCTTATAGAGTATCTGTAAGGAAAGCCCTTACCATGCGACCTGAGTTGTAACTGATATTTACAAAAATTATCCTCATCGCACGCACTTTCAGAAGCCATGCAAGCGATGCTTTCCGCGCTGTTTGCGATAACTGACAATGTGCGCTCCTACTTACTAACAACAGCAGCGGAGACCACAAAATGTTGAAGGACGAGGCAAAAAGATCCTGAATTTAAATCTTAGTGGCAGTAAATGTGAGAGACATGCCTTATAATTATATACCACCTCATTGAATTCAAAGATCTCAGACTTAAACGGCGTTTACCGCATTGAATGGTGTTGTTCAAGGGCTCACTGAACCAACGTCCTGCATTTTCGAGTAGCAAGTGGAACAAGTAGCAAGACAACCCTTTGGGTGACCGCCCAATGCTTGCGTCGGTAGTAACGCAAATTTGACTTCTGGAGATTGGAATAAAAATATTTTTGAATAGTTTTACCTTGTAGGGTCAAAGCATCCGTTCCATCACACACGCACACCCACACACACACACACATTTGCGCATACAAGAGAAAGTTTCGTGCCGGACCCGAAGGTATAACATTCAAAAAAGAAAAAAAAAGAACGTTATGCATGCGTTTTCACGGCCAGCCTTCACCGGAGTGAATTCACTCCGAGGAAGGGTCAGTGCTGCGGCCAAAGTGTCAGTAAAAACATAAGCCTAACCGTTCGTCCCTTGTTCATCTTCGAATGTTATATATATATATATATATATATATATATATATATATATATATATATATATATATATATATATATATATATATATATATATATATATATATATATATATATATATTGTAGCGGCGAAGAGAGACGCTAGTGGGTCGAGCGCTCCTTCTCAGCAACGGCTCTCGTGCTTGGAAGCTGTGACTGCCCTGCCCGTCGACGTTGCGCTGCTCCGAGCTCTGCCAAATAAACACCAGCGTGAGATGGCGTCAGCATGCTGGCGTCCGTTGCGGTACAGTACGCGGATATCGTAATCCTGTAAGCGAAGCGCCCAGCGGGCGAGACGGCCTGAGAGATCCTTCGATGACGCTTGCCGATAATGCTTCTTTTGCCAGTAAACTACTCGTCAGGCACGACGCAAACGTTCCTCCCAACTCGTCAGTGATTGTATCAATGCATTGCAGCGGCCTCTCTGACACCATCACACTACTTTCTCCGTCGGGCCACTTGTATATTCGAAAAGGTCTGCTGCTGCCTTTTGCGACTGTGAACGTCAAACAGGGCTCCACAGCTATGTTTGCCTGTAACCCCTTCTCATACCCTGTGACGCTGCTTCAAGGCGAATGTCTTGGCCACGTGGAAGTTATCGACACCGTACAAATTACGGATCTTCCCGAAGACACGTCCTGCGCCAGTCACAACACGCTCGGTTCTCTCTCTACATCGGACCCTTTGTCCACAGGTGTGTTCGATTCATCTATTGCTGATGGCCTCACCCCACCTCAGCGTTCGCAGCTTCTGCGCATCTTAGAAGAATTTCGTTCTTCTTTTGATGTCGGGCAACCTCCCCTGGGCCGGGCGTCTGCTGTAACGCACCATATTGACACTGGATCTCAACAGCCATTGCGGCAACGACCATATCACGTCTCTGCCACAGAACGTCGTGTGATTAATGAGCAAGTGGACGATATGCTTCGCCGCGAAGTGATCCGACCCTCGAACAGTCCATGGGCATCCCCTGCCGTCCTTGTTACGAAAAAAGACGGCTCGGTAAGGTTCTGTGTAGACTATCTGCGCCTGAACAAGATCACTCGCAAAGATGTATACCCGCTGCCGCGAATCGATGACGCTATGAATAGCTTACAAGGAGCACAATTATTTTCATCTCTAGATTTACGCTCCAGCTATTGACAAGTACCCTCGGTTGACGTCGATAGGCCGAAGACAGCCTTTGTCACACCCGACGGCTTATACGAATTTAACGTGATGCTGTTTGGACTTTGTAATGCGCCAGCAACCTTTGAAAGCATGATGGACACAGTTCTCCGCGGTTTGAAGTGGCACACGTGCTTATGCTATCTCGACGACGTTGTTGTTTTTGCCTCTGACTTCACCACGCACCTTCAACGCCTACGGCGTGTTTTGACGTGCTTAGCAAACGCTGGCCTCCAAATGAACCTAAAGAAGCACCGATTTGCAGCGCGGCAGCTCACGATACTAGGTTACGTCGTCTGGAAGGATGGAATCCTCCCTGATCCGGACAAACTTCGTGCCGTAGTTGAATTTCCTAAACCGACGTCCGTCAAAGAACTGCGCAGCTTTGTAGGTTTGTGTTCCTACTTCAGGCGCTTCATTCGCAATTTCGCCGCCGTCATATCGCCCCTCACGAAGCTCCTTGGCAGCAACGGACCTCTCCATTCGTGGTCGTCCGAGTGCGCCGAGGCGTTCACTAAGCTCCGTCGTGTGCTGAAGTCTCCTCCCATTTTTCGGCACTACGACCCAACGGCACCTATTGAGGTACACACAGATACCAGTGGTGTTGGCCTCGGCAATGTCCTAGCGTAGCGCAAAGAAGGGTTCCCTAATATGTTGTGGCATATGCAAGCCGTATGCTTACTAAAGCCGAGACCAATTACACCATCACAGAAAAAGAATGCCTGGCGATCATCTGGGCGCCTACCAAGTTCCGGCCCTATTTGTATGGTCTACAATTTGATGTCGTCACGGACTACCATGCACTATGCTGGCTGTCGTCATTGAAGGATCCCTCAGGCCGTCTCGCCCGCTGGGCGCTTCGCTTACAGGATTACGATATCCGCGTACTGTACCGCAACGGACGCCAGCATGCTGATGCTGACGCTCTCTCACGATCTCCCTTGCCAGACGACAATGCCTGCTGCGCAATATCCCAGCTTGACGTTTCTTCCGTCGATATTGGGGCCATCGCTTCTGAGCAGCGCAAGGACCCCTGGATTGCCTCCATCACAGACTGCCTTGCTGATCCTTCATCGCAGCCAGCCACTCGTGCATTGCGCCGTCAAGTTCGCCATTTCACCGTTCGCGACGACCTGCTTCACCGACGCAATTACACCTCTGACGGCCGCCAGTGGTTATTAGTTGTACCTCGAAGCCTGCGTTCTGAAATCTGCGCATCGTTCCACACTGATTCACACTGTGCTCACTCGGGACTTTTCACAACCTACCAGTGCCTCCGACTACGCTACTACTGGCGAGGAATGTACAACTACATTCAAAAATTCGTTCGCTCATGCCCTGACTGCCAGCGCCGAAAATCTTCACCCCACCACTCGCCAGCTGGTCTGCAGCCTCTACCCTGCCCTACCCGGCCGTTCGGGCGCGTTGGCATCGATTTGTATGGGCCACTTCCCCTGACGTCGGCTGGTGACTGCTGGGCCGTTGTGGCAGTAGATCACCTTACACGATACGCTGAAACCGCCGCTCTCCCAGCAGCTACAGCGCGCGATGTGGCATCATTCCTCCTTCACCGATTCATCCTGCGGCATAGTCCACCTCAAGAGCTGCTCAGCGATCGCGGACGCGTCTTCCTGTTGGAAGTAGTTGAAGCGATTCTCAAAGAGTGCCACGTTGTTCATCGTACGACTATGGCGTACCACCCTCAAACGAATGGCCTCACAGAACACTTCAAGCGTACGCTCGGTGACATGCTTTCAATCTACGTTGCCTCCGACCACACGAACTGGGACGCCATTCTGCCATTCGTCACCTACGCGTATAATACCGCTACGCAGAGCATCACTGGATTTTCACCCTATTTCTTGCTGTATGGTCGACACCCTTCGCACACCATCGACACCATTCTTCCGGTACCGGCCGGATGCATTCGAGTGCGGGCCTATTTCTGCCACGGTCAGACATGCAGAAGAGTGCCGCGACCTCGCGCGGGCCTTTACTTCCGATGATCAAGAGCGCCAGAGAAGCACTTGCGGTAACGCCACTGCCGCGGTCACCTTCGATCCGGAAGCGCTCGTGTGGCTCTCAGTCCCTTTAACTGCCCCTGGCCTCTCATCAAAACTGGTCCCTAAGTATGAAGGCCCTTATCGTGTTCTCTAACGCGCATCTCCTGTGAACTATGTCATAGAACCAGTTGAGCCATCTTCAGACATGCGCTGCCGTGGACGAGACATTGTCCATGTCGACCGTTTAAAGCGTTACTACCACCCGCTCATCGTGACGAGCTGTTAGGTCGCCTGACGGCTCCCTTCTCGCTCCCGGGTGGTGATTGTAGCGAAGAGAGAGGCTAGTGGGTTCAGCGCTACTGGCTCTCAACGCTAGTGGGTCGAGCGCACCTTCTCAGCAACGGGTCTTGTGCTTGGAAGCTGTGACTGCCCTGCCCGTCGACGTTGAGCTGCTCCGAGCTCTGCCAAATAAACACCTTTAGGACAAATATCTATTATATATATATATATATATATATATATATATATATATATATATATATAAATATATATATATATATATTCTCACATTATTGGGGCCGGATCACTCCAGAAGAAGGGAGAAGCAGCACGCGAAAGCACAAACATACATCAGACTTGTATTGACGTACACAGCACAGATAACGGCACACACCAGTGACAGTTTCACAAAATGCCTCATAGACGACATGCACTATATCTATGGATCGCTGGATTATGATTGGCCTACAGTTCCGGCGGAAGCGCGTGTCGCCGTGTCTGAGACCTCGTGGAACCGATGTTGGGCAGCGGGGTCGGACAGCCGTGTAGGACGGCCGGGTCGGACAGCCGGGTCGGACGGCTGGCTTGGACGGCTGGGTCGGACCGCCGGGCCTACGGCCGCGTCGGACGGCCGGGTGGGACCGCCTCGCGGGGCTCAGGTGGCCGGCCACAGTCACCGGGTCGCGTCCACAGCTGGTGGGGTAGCCCTGTGGCCGCTCACCCGGACGCTCGACTGGGTGAGCGGGGCGAGGTAACCTCCCAGCGGGCGACAGCGTTGCTGTGGCGTATTGGCGTGGGTGGCGATAGCTCCTATGGGCCAGACGCCCAGCGAGGAAGCTGCTTTCCGTCGAACGCCGAACCACCTGCTTAAAGGTTCTGCCAGTGGCCCGGTGGTAAAGGCGATACAACAGTCCTTTTTCTTCGACGAATTCGTAGCTGTGACCCTTTCCAGAGTTAAACGACTTGCTCACTTTGGCAAAACTATGTTTCAGCGTCGGGTCTTTCCGCTGTTCTTCAATGAGTTGTCCTTTTCTTACGTCACGCAAGACAATTGTCGGAACAAACAAGGGACGAATCTTGCCTTGTTCTTGTTCTTCAGTTTTCGCTTCAGCCATGCTCGATACATGCTGAGGCTTCCTGGGTGCCTTAGTCAGCTTCATTTCTATCGACGATGACTCCGCGTTGGGAGCAGCGGGGTGCTTTCAGTCGGAGTCCGGATCGTATGGTCCTCTCGCGCCTCGAAGATTTCCCAGAATTACGTCGTAGAGGGGCTCGTCCATACGTGCCACTGTTATTTTGCCTGTAAAGTACGGCGTGTTCATTTGTACGACAGCTTCAGGCAGGTAACTTGTTGCGCCGTCTAGAAGAACAACGTTGCTCGTTCTTCCCGTCATATACACTTCTGGAACGAGTTCTTGTCTGACAATTGCGGTATTACAACCGGTGTCTCATAGTACATGAACACTTCTTCCCAGCAGCCGGGCTTCAACTACTGGCATCCCATCGATGAGGAAAGTTACAGCAGTCCCAGGGTTCTTGTCGTCGCTGTCACTTGATCGGTGAGTCTTCTTTCCTGGCCGCTTTGATTCTTTCACTGGACGAGTCCGGACTGGTTGAGATTCGGTGAGTGTACACGCAGAACTTGGTTTGTTGTCCCTGTACGGAGTTCGGCAATTTTCAACTGTATGTCCTGTTCTGTCACACAACTCACACTTCAGCATACGCTTAGGTGGGGCACGGCAGTCAGGAGCCAAATGTCCAAGCCGGTGACAGAGGGGGCACATAAGTTGTGGTTTCCTGGGAGCTTCAATGTTTTTCCCACCAGAATCCTTTGTGTTATCGGTACCTTTTCCTAGGTTTGTCCAGTTCTGCGCTTCAAGTAAGCGATCCGTCAAGCTAGCAAGTTCGTCAAGGGATTTGCCTTCTCGCTCCTTCAAGAAAATAATTAGCTTTGGCTCACAACAACACAGAAACTGTTCAGAAATCATGTGATCTCGTAGATCTTCATATGTTTTAGGCACATTAGCCATCTCAATCCAATGGTCAAAATAGGCTGAAATTCTTGCTCCTAACTGTCTTCCAGTTTCAACCTCTACTGCTCGTGCTTTCCGAAACTTCTCTTGGTAACCTTGAGCCGTGAATCGAAACCTCTGTAGCAAAGCTTACTTTACGTTCCGGTAATCTAATGAAATGGCGGCAGTCATCCGACCGATCACAGTTAACGCTTCACCAGTTAGACACATGCTCATAGCAAGAGCCCATTTTTCTTGTGGCCAGTCCTGCCCTGTTGCTATGCGCTCAAATCGCTGTAAATACGCGTGTAAGTCGTCGCGTTTCTCGCCGAACAAAGGAAGTAACTTCGGTGGATTGAGGGATGACGAGGAGGTGCTAGGCGCAGCCAAATTTCAGAAGCCGCTGCCGACACATTCCGAGCTCCTTCCTGAAACTGCAGCTTTAGCTGGAGGAACTCACGCTGCCTCTCGTCAGCTAAGCGTGCTAATTCAGCAGCTTCCTTGATTGCCTCTTGCTCCGCAGCTCTCTCGTCCCTTTGTTTTGCCTGTTCGGCCTCAATCCATCTGCGAAATTCTGCGCCTGACTATTTGGAGTCCTACAGCCGTAATTTTCTCCAAATCCATGGTGCCGTCTACTAATGTGTGTCTGTGCTCAAGCGAAACTGCCCTCTTTCACTGTATTTACGGGTGAATCGTGGCAGGCTCGCCAGTTTGAGATGTTATTGGGGCCGGATCACTCCAGAAAAAGGGAGAAGCGCCACGCGAAAGCACAAACACACATCAGATTTGTATTGACGTACACAACACAGATAACGGCACACACACGTGACAGTTTCACAAAATGCCTCATAGACGACATGCACTATATCTATAGACCGGTGGATTATGATTGGCCTACAGTTCCGGCGGAAGCGCGTGTCGCCGTGTCTGAGACCTCGTGGAACCGATGTTGGCCAGCGGGGTCGGATAGCAGTGTCGGCCAGCGGGGTCGGATAGCAGTGTCGGCCAGCGGCTTGGACGGCCGGGTCGGACGGCCGGGTCGGACGGCCGGGTCGGACGGCCGGGTCGGACGGCCGGGTCGGACGGCCGGGTCGGACCGCCGGGTCGGACCGCCGAGTCGGACCGCCGGGTCGGACCGCCGGGTCGGACCGCCGGGTCGGACCGCCGGGTCGGACCGCCGGGTCGGACCGCCGGGTCGGACCGCCTCGCGGGGCTTAGGTGGCCGGCCGCAGTCACCGGGTCGCGTCCACAGCTGGCGGGGTAGCCCTGTGGCAGCTCACCCGAACGCTACGCTCGACCGCCCCGGTTCAGGACCGCCAGCCCTCCTGGACCAGTGCCCAGCGGAAGAGCGGGGCGAAGTAACCTCCTAGCGGGCGACAGCGTTGTTGTGGCGTATTGGCGCGGG
Organism: Dermacentor andersoni; assembly: GCF_023375885.2. Lineage (NCBI taxonomy): Eukaryota > Metazoa > Arthropoda > Arachnida > Ixodida > Ixodidae > Dermacentor > Dermacentor andersoni. Next base: position 5,840,342 of record NC_092821.1, read on the forward strand.
TGGCGATAGCTCCTATGGGCCAGACGCCCAGCGAGGACGCTGTTTTCCGTCGAACGCCAAACCTCGCGCACTGCTCACGCCACGGGCCACGGGTCACACTCTCTCGCGCCACGCTTTTTGAGGCGCCACTGTCGGCGCCCGCAAATCGGCGTCGATGATGATGTTGGCTCTCTCGCGGGTATGTGCAAAGAGTCGGTGCCCTCTTCGCCACCGCACGGCGCACGGCCTTCATATGTTTATACTTTTCACTCCCGTGTACCATATATTAACACACACACAAATATATATATATATATATATATATATATATATATTGTTACGCGTGAGGAAAACTAAGACGGGTGAACGTGCTCGGTGCGGTGAACCGGGACAGTGCGGTGAACGTGTTCGCTGCGAACGGCCCCACGGTGCCCCGTGGCCAGCACACGTACCATCTGGCGGGGACTATTGGCCGAGCAGCTCCCGGAACCGCTCTCCGGCATCTGACCGGAGTTTAACACCCCCACCGCAACGTCGTACTCGCCGGCGTCCCTCGCCGCTGCGTCGCGCCACGTCCCCTTCGTGACCGGAAAACTAGCTAGCGCGGCCGTTGGAGGTGAGGTCGCTGGAGACGTGCTACTGACAGAAATATCTCCTGTGCTGACGCTTAAAAACTAAGCGCGCGTTCTTGAAGATAATGGGTCCATGATGGCTCTGGTGGACCCAGTCGCAACAATCGTGGTCATGAGTGTCTCTTTTAAAGGCGTGTTAGGGCGTAAGGTGTTGTTTCAATGGGACGAAGATTCAAAGTTCTGTGGAGTGAGTGGCAAGCCCTTGCGATCTATTGGGGTGTGTAGTCCTGACGTGTTTTTTAGGAGGCCATTTTATTACGACAGAGTTTGTAATTATTCCTTGGTCGACCCATGATGTTATTCTCGGCATGGGCTTCTTGCGGGGGTGTGGTGCACTGTCGACTGCCGCACAGGGAAGGTATTCATAGGTGGTAGGATTCTGTCAGGACTCCTGGAGAACCCTGTAGATCGCGAAACTACAGTATGTGTTTGTGGTGATACGGTCGTAGCTGCATCTTCTACCGTTCGTGTTCCCGTTGTCTGTTACGGCGCCGATTACAACAGCTTCGATGCTACCATAGAACCGACGCACATTACTGTGTGAAAAAGAATGTGTTGGCGCCACACTATGTGGTGTCGATCAAAGGCAGATGCGCTGGCTTATGGACCGTAAACTGTTCTAAGTAGCCTGTTATACTACCAGACGGCCTGAAATTAGCCTTCGCCAGGGAACACGCGTTCTTACCAGTGGCTTAACATACAGATGTGCCGAAAGAACCTGATGGCCACAGTTCGGAAACGGCCTTTTGTCAATGATAAACAAATCAACACGGTTTCGGCAAATCCGATTAGACAATAACCACATCGCGTTTCAGCACCAGAGCGCCAGATTAACAACGGGCAAGTGCACCAAATAGGAAAAAGGGAGTCGTACAAGAGTCAGCGAGTGCGTGGTCAGCTCCAGGGATTCTTGTGAAAAAAAGATAGCTCTTGGAGATTTTGCGTCGATTATCGCCGTTTGAATGCTGTAACAAAAAAGGACGTGCACCCACTCCCACGTATTGATGACGCAATAAATTGCCTTCCTTCCGCCTCTTAATTTCGTCAGGAGAATCACGATCTGGCCATTGGCAAATTCCGATGCATTCTGACGACAAAAAGACTGCCTTTGTAATCCCTGACGCGCTCTTCGAATTTAATGTGATGCCATTTCGACTGTAAAGAAAGCAAGAAAATCCCAATAAAGAAAGGCGTCAGGCAGGGAGATACGATCTCTCTAACGCTATTCACAGCTTGTTTACAGGAGGTATTCAGAGACTTCGAGTGGGTGGAATTGGGGATAAGTGTTATTGCATAATACCTTAATACCTTGGCATTCGCTTATGATATTGCCTTGCTTAGTAACTCAGGGGACCACTTGTAATGCATGCTCACTGACCTCGAGAGGCAAATCAGACGGGCGGGTCTTAAAAATTAATCTGCAGAAAACTAAAGTAATGTTTAACAATCTCGGAAGAGAACAGCAGTTTAAGATAGGTAGCGAGGTTGTGGAAGTGGTCAGGCAGCGGATACGGATCATAAGACTGAAATAATCACAAGAATGAGAATGGGCTGGGGTGCGTTTGGCAGGCATTCTCAGATCAAGAACAGTAGGTTGTCATTATCCCTCAAGAGAAAAGTGTATTACAGCTGTGCCTTACCAGTACTCACGCACGGGGCGGAAACCTCAAGGCTTACGAAACGGGTTCTACTTAAATTGACGACGACGCAACGAGCTATGGAAAGAAGAATGACGGGTGTAACGTTAAGGGAAAAGAAAAGAGCAGATTGGGTGAGGGAACAAACGCGAGTTAATGACATCTAAGTTGAAGTCAAGAAAAAGAAATGGGCATCGACAGTACATGTAATGAGGAGGGAAGTTAACCAATGGTCATTAAGAGTTACGGACTGGATTCCAAGGAAAGGGAAGTGTAACAGGGGGCGGCAAAATGTTAGTTGGGCGGATGAGATTAAGGAGTTTGCAGGGACAACCTGGCCACAATTAGTACATGACCGGGGTCGTTCGGGAAGTATGGGAGAGGCCGGGTCGTTCGGGAAGTATGGGAGAGGCCTTTGACCTGCAGTGGCCGTAACCACGCTGCTGCTGCTGCTGCTGATGACGATGATGATTGGGACTGTACAGCGCTCCGGCAACTTTCGAGAGATTTATGGACAGTGTTCTGCGCGGTTTCAAGGGGAACATCTGCATGTGCTACCTCGAGGACGTCGTCATCTTTGCCTCCGCCTTCACTGAACACAACTCGCGTCTGGATATTGTCCTGAACTGCATCAGGAACGCTGGCCTAGTTTTAAACTGCAAGAAATGCCATTTCGGAGACCACTAAAGCCTCTAGTTTGGGCACCTCAACGATGAGGATGGCATCCGCCCTGATCCCCAGAAAATAGCAGCCCTTGAAGCGTTCAGTGCACCGCGCTCTGTCAAGGAGCCCCGTTGTTTTCTGGAACTTTGTTCCTATTTCTGTCGTTTTATTCCTCAATTCGCCGACGTCGCGTATCCGCTGAGATGCCTGCTACGAAAGGACACCCCCTTTGAGTGGACTCCGGAGTGCGACTCTTCTTTTCGTCAGTTGAAGTTTCTGCTGACGTCACGACCGGTTCTTCAACACTTCAGTCCTCCAGCTCCGACGGAACGCCATACGGATGCCAGCGCCACAGGTATTGGTGCCATCCTAGTTCAACGCTGCGGTGACTGCGAACACGTAATCGCATATGCAAGTGGCTAATTAAGTAGGCGCGAGCAGAATTACACTGTCACGGAGCAAGAATGCCTCGCGCTTATATTTGCAGTTGAGCTGTTTCGTTCTTACCTGTATGGACGCCCGTTTACTGTGGCCACCGACCACCACTCATTGTGTTGGCTTGTGAATAATCGTGACCCTTGTGGCCGCCTTGCGCTCTGGGTGCTCCGACTACAAGAATACAGCTTCACGGTCTCTTATAAAAGCGGTCGACGACACGCTGGTGCGGACTGCCTCAAGCGTATGCCACTTAGCACTACGGACTGTGACGCCTACGACTTCGATCACCTCGTGGCCTCTGTATTGCCGCGTTTTCCAGACTTTGACTGTTTCAATGTCGAACAGCGAAAGATGCTAAATTAACACCGCTCTTCTCCGCTGCGACCGCCTCGACGACAGCAAACCGTTTCTGTGTACGGGATGGACTCCTGTGCAAGAACTTTTCCATCACTAGCGCACGTTTTCTCCTACTAGCACCGGAAAGCCTTCGCACAACGATTCTGAGTGCTGTGCATGACAACCTGACGTCTGGCCATTTAGGTTCGGCGAAGACGCTCTACCGGATTCAGGAACGCTTTTATTAGCCTGGAATGCGACAGTCTGTTGAGACGTATGTGGCAAGCTGCATGCAGTGTCAGTGCGACAAACAGCCACATAATGCTCCAACTGGTCTCCTGCAGCCGATCCCGCCTCCAAGCACGTCTTTCCAGCAAGTGGGCATTGACTTCGTGGGCCTCTTTCCAAAATCAGCCAAGGGAAATCGTTGGATAGTGTTGTGCGTCGACTACCTCACACGCTGCTGCGAGACGGCGGCCACCGCAACTGCGAATGACGTTTCAGCATTCCTACTGCAATATGTAATCCTGGGACATGGTCCGTCTCGCGTGATCATCAGCGACCGTGGACGACAATTCACAGCAGATGTCGTAGAGGAGCTGCTTCGTTTGTGTGAATCCCACTTGTGTCGCTCGGCACCATACAATCCCCAAACGAACGGGCTTACGGAGCGCACCAACCGAACAATTGTAAACATGCTATCCGTGTGTTTCATCCGACCAAAAGAATTGGGGTGACGCACTGCCCTTTATCACGTACGCGTTCAATACCACGAAGCACAAGAGTACCGGCTACAGCCCTTTCTTCCTGCTGTGCACACGCCCCCCCCCCCCCCCCCCCCCCTCCATTGCACAATCGACACTGTTTCCCCTTTCTGTGGTCACGAAAATACCACTGTCACCAAGACTCTATGCCTTATTCAATATGCTCGTCGTATTGCTCGTTTGCGCACTTTGGCATCACAGAACAGACCAAAAGCGCGCTACGACATTCACCACCATCCGGTAAAGTGTCGCCCTGGTGATTTAGTCTGGCTGTGGACTACAGTACGGAAACGCGGATTATGGAAAAAGCTTTTGGCCACCTACTGTGGACCGTTTGATATCAAAAACAGACTCGCGAAAGTCACCAATAACATAGCTCACCTCACGGCGAGTGGTAGAAGAGCTGCCAAGACTCAAGTGGTCCCCGTTGCCCGCTTGAAATTGTTCACTTTAAGACAAATGTATTCACTCGCCCGGCGGGCATCGTCTGCGACTAGACGAATGTTACGCGTGAGGAAAACGAAGACCGGTATACGTGCCTGCGGGCCCAAGCGGGAAAAGAGGAAGAGGACGACGCTGAGTTGATCAACCAGCTGGCCATACTTGGGCTCACCTTCGCGACCTAAAGTAAGCGGTCCTTTTCATGCGCAAGGGTGATAAACGGTCTCCTTCGCGCGTACATTATATATATATATATATAGGCATTAGGCGTTTATTCAGAAGGATCGGCTCGAAAGAGGCAGAATCCACTCTATTTCGAACACACTAGTTGGAGGCCCCCAGGCAAAAAGCTGTCGCAGACAGCTTGATGGGACCTAGGGGCCTACAGAGCGCAACATGCAGTGGTTTTCACAAATGAGAACAATTGTAAATACATGGAGTAAATATAAAGAAGATACGAACTTGCGTGATATAGATACAGCATACATGGTGGCCACTATCACAATATGCATAAATACTGCAGGAAATGTAGCAGCCAGGAGATGAAAAGGGAAAAGTTCATTGCTGCATCAGATAATCACGCACCTCCGATTTAAACATGCGAGTGGGGCACTGAAATTAATGTGAGTTTTTAAGAGGTTTTATGGCGTTGGCATGCAGCTATCCAGCCTAGATGAGCCGTAATTTGTACGTGTACACGGCACTGGTATTAGCGTGTTACGCATGCTGTAGTCATACGGAGGATGTTCTGTATCGTGCGGAAGTTATCATTATACATATAAAGAGAGAGTTTATAATCGTATTACTTAGACGCTTTAAATATGTCATGTTTACTGAAATGCAGACCAGCTGGTAATAGGCTCGGGTATCTATTAAAGATCTTAAAAATTCTTCGTACCTTCTTTTGGAGCCGCTCCAGTTTGTCGTTGTTGGTGGTCGTTCTCGTACCACAAACTAAATTACATGAAAGGCGTGAATAAAAATTAGCGTAATATTGTTACGTAGGAAGACGCAGACGAAAAGATATGTACAAGTATATTTACAAGAAAATACGCTGCGCTTGGCCAAGAGGCAACAGCCCGCGCTAGCTTCTCATCGTCGTCGTCGTCTTCGCACTGCTCGGCTTTTCGTGATCGCACATATTGTTCCGTAGCAATATGTTGCATTCTTTAGTCTAGCTGGAATCAATTCTATCAGCCTGTTGAAGCAATGAACGTCTTTGACTAATTCAGTGATGTGGTTATTAACGTGCATGTTCCAAGGCATTGTTTCTTCGCACCAATCCCCCCAAAATTTTTCAGATGCAACGCGCTGCAGAGCCATTCCTTGAAAGTTTAGGCTGAGTTCGAAGTCACTTTGTATGTTGAGTGGTTTAAAACTAATATATTTAGTTTCTTTTAATATGTAAGTTTAATCTGTTTGAGTTCAACAACTGTTTAAGTTTAATTAGGTGATTGTTTATTGTGTGCTTAAGTGGGCTAAATGTGGTGCAGAAAAGAAAATATTAGTATTATCAGCATACATGACCAGTTTCAGAGACTTAGGCACATCACATAAATCATTGATGTAAAGCATAAACAATAAGGACCCTAGAATCGACCCTTGAAGTACCCTGTGTTTTACTACAGTAGTCGGAGATGACAAGTCACTGACTTTCACACACTGTTTTTTAATATAAAGGTAGTTCTTCATGAGATCATGGGCGACGCCACGTGTACCATAGTCATGCTCTTTTGACAGCAGAATATTATGATTTACACAGTCAAATGCGTTCCTTAAATTAATCAACAAACCCACAGTAAAAAGTCTGTTTTCAATGTTGCTAAGAATTTTATTCTTGCTTAGTAATAACGCCATTTCAGTAGATTTCTCTTTCTGGAAGCCATATTGTGAATCATTCACGACGTGGTATTTAGTGAGAAAGTTTTTGACCTGTGTATTATTGACATTCTCACATACATTGGACAAGATGGGCAGAAGAGGTATCGGTTGGTAGTTTGCTATATCACTGACGGCTCCACTTTTGTGAACAGGGGTTATACGGGCCAGTTTAAGGTCAGAGGGAAATATGCCAGTCTCAAACATTTAATTAATTCTGAGTGTGAGTGGTAAGGCTATGATAGACGCCAAATGCTTAAAAGGAGAAGTGCGCAGGCCATTCAACCCGGCGGCAACATTATTTCTAATTCTGGAAATGAAATTTGTGACATCTTGTGCACTAATAAGATAAAAAATTATTAAATTAGGCAGTTTTGTACGCGCTAAGAATGGCGCAATACTGCAATCACTATGGCTATTCACAGTCATGTGGTCGCCAGCACTGGAACAAAATTCGTTGATTTTTGTTAGGGCGTCTACTCCACCTTGCCTTAAGCAAAAGCTGGAATTTCAATAGAGCACTGAACGTTAGAGATATTGATTTGCTGTCACAATTTTCTTGGACTGTTGTATATTTTAGCATAGAGGGTCTGATAGTCGAAAAAGTTAGCTTTTTAAATCAACGTTTAATTTATCGCGGTTTGATTTGAGTTCTGTGAGCAAGACAGCATCTCGTGAGTGAACGAATCTATGATACATTTGTTTTTGGCTTTTATTCTTTTATGCAAGCTATTTGTAATCCAATGCTTGCGTATTATTTTGCTTTGTTCGTTGTTTTCTACTAAAGAGAAGTGTTCTTTTAGCAGGCTATAATCTTATTGAGAAACATACCTAAGGCATGATCGGGATCACTTTCGGCGTAAACATTGCCTCATATTATCAATTCAGTATCAGAATAACCATTCTTGAGCGAGGCGGAGAAACTGTCGCGATAACATGGGTTTTCCATATTTTCGTGCTTTTTTGGAGCTACTGGTATAAGCGTGAAAATCGGGATATGATCACAGATCTCAAGGGAGAAAACACCCCTTAAGTACTGGTCGCAAGCACGGCTGGCGATACAGACACCAAAAAGCGTGGAGCTATCCCGGCCACGGCGGCCGCATTTCGATGGGGGCGAAAACACCACTTTACTGTGATTTTGGTGCACGTTAAGGAACACCAGGTGGTAAAAATTTCCGGAATCCTCCACTACGGCGTGCCTCATAATCAGGAAGTGGTTTTGGCGCAAAAAACACCATAATTAAAGAAAGTGCTTGGCGCTATTTCTAGTAATACTAGTAGGTAACCTAATCATATTTGTGCAGGCAAAAGTACGAAGGATGTTTTTAAGATGTCCACTGAATGTGTCTCCACTGAGCATATTGATGTTCACATCACCCACTACTAAAAAGCATGTGCGCATTGAGTGTAGACTAGGAAGCAAAGTTTCCATGAACTGAAAGATTTCGGACGTAAGTCCGGATAGTGGCCTATAAACTGCTGCAGTAAAACATTCGTAAGCCTTACTACTAGACACTGTACATTGGCTGTAATACAAAATAGTTCATTAACAACATCACAAGCAATACAATATTTGACGTACAGAGATCTACTTCCACCACGGTTAGCGGACCCTGTAATTCCATTATAGCTATATTCCGGTATTTTTGGTGGATTATCGACTGGAGAAAGCCAGGATTCTGTAAACAATAAAGCGTCAAATTTTACCGATAGGCTGTTGAAAAACATGCATAGGCTGTTCACTATATTTTTATTGCTACAACCGTTTAAATGGAATGCACTGAAGTAAGTAGACACCGCAGTGTTCAAGTTTCAACGCCGTACTATTTACATTTTGCCATGACAGCCATAAATCATTTTGGGTTATACACTAAAAACAAAAACGTCACATCAACGCCAACTTCAACGTTGCATTTTATCCAGATCTTCTCGGCAGGCAATCTTTAACATGTCTGATGATGCTGATTTTCTTGCGAAAGTTTTTCCGTCAAGCGCCCAAACGAAGCTGCATCCTACTTCTCGTTTATTTTTTGCGTTTGCGGCTCCCAGTAGTTGCTTACGCTGCCTTGTAAGGTGTTCGTAGACATATATACGACTAGTTGTCCTAAAGCCAATTGCCGTCGCAGGTAGACGTGCCTTCTTTGTATTTCACTTGCATGCACTTTCACTTTCACTTGACGTGCATTTCACTTGTCCCGCCGCACAAAACGTACCACAATGTTCTTTACGCCAGTATTATTTGTCCGTCTCTGTGGCCAATGTCAACGTCATCCCGTGCCAACGGCTCACCCACCGTTCCAAAAATTTTTTGGACATTGTTATCAGCCACACCTTTGATTTCAAGGTTGTTCGCCCTTCAGTACTGCTCCAATTCAATATTCAACTGTAGTTGTTTATTTTCGACAGCAGTTTTTAGTTACTGCTCCCCGTTGCGATAAGCTCTTCACGTAGAGTCTTCATTTGCAAGGTGACCGCATTGACAGTATCACAGCTCTCACACCTATGTTCCACAACCTGTTTGAAGGAGCGAAGTTCAGCACGGATTTCACGTTTGAAATCCTCGAATGCCTTATCCAGATCCTTGCCGCTTGCCATGACAAGATTTACGGGGAACAATGTCAGTCCTGTTTCGCAGCAGTGCATGCAGCAGCAATGGTAGGACCTGAAAAGGTAATACTAATCTTACCTCTACAGAAAAATGACGATGAGTGTTGTAGAAACCGCACGCACTGCTGCCAAACTGAATGCATGCCTGTTAGCATATACAGGCAGCGTCTAGTAGCTTGGTGGGTCGCAGCGCAGGCGTCGACGTACACCAGCCTGGTGGATAGCAGTGCAGAGATAGCCGACGAAAACCGCGCCTGTCCTTATCAAGTAGCTAGCTGCCTTCCTTGCGCAGTTTCACCCATGCAAACGTCAATGGATCGCGCTGAATAAAGAATGCACGTGTACAGAAAATGACTTGAGTGTAGTAGAAATCGCAGTGCGTGCGGTTGCTACGGTTTTTACGGTCTCTGTGGTGGGACGACGCTGCTAGACCTAAAAACAGACCTCTGTTTCCTTCTCTTCCACCGCTTCACTTCACTTCACTTTATTTCCTTAAAGACCCCACAAGGGGGTGTTACATAAGGGGTGGGTTGTACAGAGATACTACAAATGCCACAGGTTTTTAACAAGACAGGTATATGGATACACTTTGAATAAAACGTGATGGACAGGTGATTGAAACAATGTCGTGGGGAAGGCCATTCCCTTCTGAAGCTGCGCGGCAAAAAAAAAATGATGCAGAAGAAGTAGTGGTGTCAGAACGGGGTCGGGTGACTTGAAGTGGATGGCCCGTGCGGGGGGATGTGCGAGCGGCGGGAGCAATGTAAGGTGAATGGCTTTAACAACTGTGATAAAACTTGTGGTAATGTGATGGTGTGGCGATCCTGCGGCGAGACGAAAGAGTGGGCAGACCAGAGTCATTCTTTAGAGATGACACGTTAATATCATATGAATAAGAAGAATGAATGAAGCGAGCTGCACGATTCTGCACTGCTTCGATAGGGTTAATCAAATAAATTTGGTGAGGGCTCAAGATTGGTGATGCGTACTCAAGTTTGGGTCAAATTAGCAATTGGTAAGTCGAAAGTCTTACGTGGTAGGGTGAGTGACGCAGATGACGTTTTAGAAATCCTAATGATCGGTTAGCCGATGAATTGATAGTCGTGACATGGGTGCGCCAGGAAAGATCAGGTGTTAGTGTTACACCAAGGTATTTATAGGATTCACTTGTTTCAACTGGTATGTTAGCGATTTCATAGGGAAATGGGAGCGGGTTTTCGCGGCGGTGGAAGGAAACTAATTTACATTTGTTAGGATTAAGGGTCATTAGCCAGCGGTTACACCAGTCGAACACTTTATTAAGATCATTCTGTAGGGCTGTTTCGTCAGATATGTTAGTTATTTTGCGGTAGATAACACGGTCGTCAGCGAGCATGCGGATGTTACATGATAAATTATTAGGCCAGTCGTTGATATATATTAGAAATAAAAGTGGGCCGAGGACAGACCCCTGCGGCACGCCGGACGTTACAGGGAGCGAGTCAGACTTGACATTGTTAGGGGAAACAAACTGAGAGCGGTTAGTTAGAAATTGGGCGATCCAGTTAGAACGTCGTGTGGCAGATTTAATTGAGAGAGCTTCATTAGTAGACGCTTGTGTGGTACTTTATCAAAAGCCTTGGTGAAGTCAAGAAAAATAGCAGCTGTTTGTAGGTTAGTGTCGAGGTTAGCATTCAGGTCGTGAAGAAAAAGGGCTAGTTGGGATTCGCATGAGAGGCCTTTTCGAAATCCGTGTTGAGAGGGATTAAAAAAGCTGTTAGAATCAAGGAACTGCATGATTTGAGAGTATATGATATGTTCCATGAGTTTGCAGCACACACTGGTTAGAGATATGGGGCGGTAATTTAACGGACAGTCTCTGTTGCCTGCTTTGTGAACTGGAATGACCTTCCCACAGGTCCAGTCGTAAGGGAGAATTCCTGAGGAGAGTGACTGAGAAAACTGTAACAGTGAAAATTCGGCAGATATGTGCTTAGGGTTTTTTAAGAGCTTGGAATTTATTTCGTCCGTACCAGTAGAAGGTGACAACATTTTTTTCAATTAAGGACAGGATACCAGAGAAACTAATGCTTATGGGTGGCATTTCACGTAAATTAACGGAAAACAGTTCTGTTTCAGTAGGGTTAGGTTCATTCGTAAAGACAGACGAAAAGGCTACATTAAATATATTGGCACTTTCTGAACAACTTGCTTCTTGACCAGATTGATTAGTAAGGATAACAGGAGGGATGTCATGTGGGTTTAGAATTTGCCAGAAACGTTTGGGTGAATCAGCAAGGATTTTTGGTAGCTCAGTGTGAAAGAATGAGTATTTAGCGTTGCGCACTTCTGTTAAGTATGCTTTCTCTGCAATGTTGTATTTGTCCCATGCGGAAACATTGTTTCTAGTCTTGACGACTTCTTGTTTTCAAGCGATTTTAATGACTTAGTAAACCAAGGTTTTTGGCGGGTAGGACGGAAAGTTACCTTCGGGATGAAGTCATTAGCTAACTGGTTCATTTTGTTTTTGAAGAGTGACCAGTTTTCGTTAATAGGTCGTTCCCAAAAACCGTCTTGAAACGATGGAAAAAAGGCATCAAGTTCACTAATGATGGCCCCATAGTTCCCCTTGTCATATAGTCGAATTGTTTTCCTGCAAGTTTGACGCATTTCGGGAACAAAGGCAAAGTTAGCATGAATTACTTTGTGGTCACTTATTTCTTTTAGAAATGTTATAGAAGACAGGCTCCCTGGATCTGTTGTTAAGATTATGTCAAGAATATTGGCGGTATCGGAAGTGACTCGTGTACGTTGTGATATTAGCTGAGTAAGATTAAAGTTTAGGCAAACGTCAAGAAATTAGTTAGCTTCTTTCGCATGGGGTGCTGACGAGGTTAGGGTCATCCAATCGATATTCGGAAAGTTAAAGTCTCCAAAGAAAACGACGCGAGCATTAGGGTATTTAGTCGAAAGTTTGGTTAAGATATTATTAAGTTCGCGTGAAAAATCTGGAGTGTATCTAGGAGGCCTGTAGCAAACACCTAAGAGCACCGACTGTGGCGCGGAATGACAGATTAACCATAATATTTCAAGGTCGGAGGATATTTTGATAACAGAGCACGAAAGTTGTTTGTTTGCAGCCATGAGGACGCCCCCGCCGCGTGTGCCGAGATGATCCTTTCTAAAAAGATTAAAGTTGGGCAAGTCGGATAAAACGTCGCCATCGGTGACGTCAGAGGTCAACCACGTTTCAGTTAGAATAAGTAAATTGCTACTGGATGAGGATACAAGGCTTGACACGTGGTGGCGTTTAGAAAGAAAGCTGCGAATGTTTGTGAAAATAATCCAAAAAAGAGATTAGCTTTGTGACCAGGAACGTAACCATTTAATGATTTGGGGTGGGGAACGGGTAGCTATGATTTTTCTTCGACAGTTTCAGTTGTATCGTCGAATACGTAGCGTTTGGAGCCCATAAATAATGTTTTATATCGTAAAAGAAAAGGACCAGATTTTTCTTTAGCAAAATCGAGAAGGTGCTTCCGTGCGTTCCGAATGTGAAGCGAGAAATCTTTCCCAATGCTAAAATGTGTATTTTTGAGTTTAGAGCCATTAGTGAGAACAGTTTCCTTGGTTTTAAAAGAGGTAAATTTTACAATTATGGGGCGGCACGGGTCTCGCAAGTGGCGACCAAGACGGTGGGCACGCTCTATTTCCTTAGGTTCAATGGCTACATTGAAATGGCCTCTGCAAAACGCAGTGATTAGCTCCTCAGACTGAGCGTTGGTCTCGGATGGCGTGTCGTCCGCTATGCTGTAAAACAACAAGCTGTTTCGTCGGGAGCGGTTTTCCATGTCGTCCAGCCGAGTCTCCATTACGGAGACCTGTCGAGCACTCTGGGAGGTGCTGGTTGCAACGGTGTCTAATTCTGTTCGGAACGTTTGAAGCTGGTGGTAGTGCGATTCTAAACTGTCGATTCTTTTGCCTAGTTCGGAAATGGTTTTATCGGTGCTCGAGAGCTGGCTCTTTAGGCTCTGCACGTCTCCAATGAGCTGGGCTTGACCAGAAGACAAGCCTTTTAGTTCATTTAGTATTTCACTTAGGGTGGGGGGTCCAGGGTTAGTTTCAATGTCTCCGGATAACATAAGTAGCAAAGAACAAACACTGTGAATACAATCAGACATGATGCAAACACAGCACTGAGGGCTCGGTAGCTGAATAAGGCATGTATTACTCGATTTTTTAGCGAAAAGGCGACACTGGTTACTGACCTGCATGGTGAACAGAAGTGGGTTAAGCCGTGTCGTGGCACAGCCACCGATCCCACAGAGCGCGCCCGGCTGGCGGGGATGATTTATACGCAGTGTGCCTGATGAAGTCGATGACCGTGTGACCTTTAATTCCTCTTCGAGCGTCCAGTTTCCAGGTTCCAGTGCCGCAGAAACTACAGTGGCCAACGCTGGAAGTAGGCGCGAGTTGTCCACGGTGACGAGGTTAGCCGGGAAAGGGTAGTTCAGGTGGATGGCTGATACGGGGCCCAGAAGAACGGGGAACAGCACGCAGAAGATAGCGCAAACGAAATCCTGCATGGTGAACAGAAGTGGGTTAAGCCGTGTCGTGGCACAGCCACCGAGGCCAGAGAGCGCGCCCGGCTGGCGGGGATGATTTATACGCAGTGTGCCTGATGAAGTCGATGACGGTGTGACCTTGAATTCCTCTTCGAGCGTCCAGTCTCCAGGTTCCAGCGCCGCAGAAACTAGAGCGGCCAACGCTGGAAGCAGGCGACAGTTGTCCACGGTGACGAGGCTAGCCGGGAAAGGGTAGTTCACGTGGATGGCTGATACCGGGCCCAGAAGAACGGGGAACAGCACGCAGGAGATAGCGCAAACGAAATCCTGCATGGTGAACAGAAGTGGGTTAAGCCGTGTCGTGGTACAGCCACCGAGGCCAGAGAGCGCGCCCGGCTGGCGGGGATGATTTATACGCAGTGTGCCTGATGAAGTCGATGACCGTGTGACCTTGAATTCCTCTTCGAGCGTCCAGTTTCCAGGTTCCAGCGCCACAAAAACTACAGCGGCCAACGCTGGAAGCAGGCGACAGTTGTCCACGGTGACGAGGCTAGCCGGGAAAGGGTAGTTCACGTGGATGGCTGATACCGGGCCCAGAAGAACGGGGAACAGCACGCAGCAGGTAGCGTAAACGAAATCCTCCATGGTGAACAGAAGTGGGTTAAGCCGTGTCGAGGCACAGCCACTGAGCCCTCCTTCCTATCTGCTTCGCACATACAAACGCGCCGTTACACTGCTCCTCGCACAGACGAGGCCCGCTGAACCAGTCAGATGGCTTCGCGCTGGATGCATAGCATGAGCCTGGCGACATGCATTACATGATCAGGGCAGAACGTCGGCCCTTGGGGGTGAGGCGCCCTGTTTAGCTCACCACGCTGCGGTGCTCGAGCATCACAAAAGGGCAATCATAGTGTGTCAAAAGCTTTGTGCACAGACCGCGCTTTCGTATTGGGCTCCACATCGAGGCCAAGTCGCCAACGGCATAGGTAATGGGACAGTGGTGGCTGACGTATCTTGCCTTTTATGGTTCCTGCGAAGTTAGCATACCAAGACGAGCAAGCCTACGAGCCTCTTCGGCACGATAGAGTATCTCAGCTACAAAAATGTCGTCAGTAGTCGACGACATTTTGTATATTGACACGTGTACGTGTCTTTATCGGGTGACACGTTTCACCGCCTAACAAATGTTATCGGCGGCCGCGTTTCGATGGGGGCGAAATGCGAAAACAGCCGTGTACTTAGATTTAGGTGCACGTTAAAGAACCCCAGGTGATCGAAATTTCCGCGGTCCTCCACTACGGCGTGCCTCATAATCAGAAAGTGGTTTTGGCACGTAAAACCCCGTAATTTATTTAAAATTTTTTTTTAATTTTAACAAATGTTATCGCACAGCGCAGGACGCGCCTGCATGTATCGGAATTTTCTGGAATGTTATCGATGGTTTCATCCACTGTCTGCGACAGAACTTTGTGTAATCTGATTGCATGTGTACGCGACGCGACCAATGTACAACTTTGTGGAAGGCACGCGGGTCTCAGCGATTGCTCTAGAACGTTCGACGACTGATGTATAAAAGCCGACGCGCTTTACCCTCTTATAAGATTTTCGACGATCGCCGACTGTGTTCGCCGCTCTCGTTGTGCTTTAAGTGTAGCCTGTGTTGTGGGCACAGGTTCGCCCAATAAAATCTAGCTTTGTCTTTCACAGTATTGCTACTGTGTTCTTTGACATCACGACCACGTAACAATATATATATATGTATATATATATATATATATATATTGTAAGGAAGATAACGAACGTGCGCACTACGTCAGCAGCATCGAGCGCGCAGCAGAAGCTCGAGCTCGGGAACTGCTCGGTGTATCGTAGAACCGGGGGTCGCTACGAACCCTAATAAATCTCCTTTACAAGTGGTGGAGCCGTGCGGGGTAAAGTTCCACTCTACCATCCTGGAGCTCTGTTCTCGGACGCTGCCCTCTGCCATGCCGGACGCCGACCAGCAGAATCTTCCACCGCCACAGGTCCCTTGCCCTGGCACCGTTCACCGGCGCGTGCCTCCCATCTTCTGCGGAACCGACGACAACGAGGTTGAAGAGTGGCTGTCGTTCTACGAGCGGGTGAGCGTTCATAACAAATGGAATGACTCAAATAAACTGCCTTACGTGTCATTCTATCTCGCGGGCGTGGCCAGTCTCTGGTTCAGAAATTATGAGAGGGATATCCGAACGTGGTCGGCGTTCAAGACTTCGATTACAGTATTTGACCGACCCGCCGTCAGGAAACTCCGAGCCGAGCAACGTTTGCGTACACGCGCACAGGACACGGGTGAGACATTCACCAGCTATATAGAAGACATTCTAGATTTGTGCAGGCGCGTGAACGCTGCCACGACGGAAGCGGAAAAGATCAAGCACGTCATGAAGGGAATCGATGCTGACGCGTTCCAGATGCTTCTGGCCAAGGACCCACGCACTGTTGGCGACGTCATCAGCTTGTGCCAGAGCTATAATGAGTTGCGTAAGCAGCGAGCTCTGACAAGGCGACATCCCCCACCAAATGCGACGTCACTCTGCAGCCTGACCACCGGCCCAGAAAAAGCCTCCCTGATAACCCAAATCAAGGATTTCGTGCGCGAAGAAGTTGCACGACAGCTATCTCTGGTGCCCGTTACTCAGGAGTCTGCCAGCACTTTACCGTCTCATCTCCGTAACGTGATCCATGAAGAGGTCGCGCAAGCGCTGCCGGCTGTTCACCAGCAAGATGTCGTGGCTACACCACTCACTTATGCTACGGTTGCTGCAATGGCCCCTGGCACTGTGCCCCTGCGTCGCTTCCAGCAGCCTGTGCACCGCCCTCCCCCTCCCGTCCCCTGGACCACCACTGCTGTCATTAACCCGTGGCGTACGCCGGACAATCACCCTATATGCTTCGCCTGTAGGTACCCCGGTCATGTCGCAAGGTTCTGCCGCCGACGATCGTAGGCGTTCGATGGCGATTGCCGCGCGCCCTATGTGCCGCCTGATCCAACTGCGCCTTACGGATCCTTCGACCCATGACCAGCTCGCTCGCAGACTTCTCGCCCTCCTCGCTTCGAACACCTCCGGTCACCCTCCCCAAGTCGCAGATCGCTTTCCCCTATGCGTCGACGGCCCGTCTCTAACGAAGAGGGAAACTAGACGACGCAGTTCCTGAGGCAAGAACTGCGCAAGTGTCGACATGCCGAAGTCCTTCTCCTTTACCTGCCAATGTCATTGATGTGTTTATCGAAGATGTCGCTACAGTCGCCCTCGTCGATACCGGTGCCCCTATTTCAGTTATGGATGCAAGATTTTGCCGTTCGCTTCATAAAGTGACGACGTCTCTGTCTGGATTGTCGCTCTGAACGGCGAGGGCTCAACCCATTCGCCCTACCGCTGCTTGTACTGCCCCTGTGACCATACAGGACGTTTTGTACACTATTGAATTCATAGTTCTTTCATCGTGCTCCCACGCCGTTATTCTAGGATGTGAATTTCTCTCACGCCACAATGCCATCATCAATTGCGCTCGGGCTTAGATTGAACTTTTCCACCTTGGTGACCTGGCCTCCGTCGATGCTCATCCTGCCGCTAAAATTGTCGGGAAAGAAGACACCTGTATTCCTCCGCGCTCTCCAGCATTCGTACCAGTCTTCTGTAGTATCATATCCGACGGGACGGTCTTCTTCATGCCCTCTCATCACTTTGTTACCGAAAAGCGCCTCCTTTGTTCTTTGCAGTTCTTGACCTTGCCGTCGGTGTCAGCACGTTGCCCATTTACAACCATCTTTTATCGCCGCTATCATTGCTCCGTCGCGAATGCCTTCCTTACGTCGAGTCGGTCGATTCAACACGAATTGTCTCCGTCCTCGACGAAGTGCCTTCTACTGCCGTCCACGAAGTGCCCTTTCCGTACCCGACTCAACATGGACTGGCGTGTTCAGCCCATTCATCACCGAAGATCTGACGCATTCACAGCGATCTCAACTTCTCGCACTCCTTCAGCACTTCCGCCGTTCTTTCGACGTTGCGCAACCATCTCTTGGACGTGCATAGCCGGTCGAGAATTACATCGACACTGGCTCTCACTCACCGCTGTGACAAAGACCATATCGCGTGTCCGCTACGGAACCTCGCATCAGTGCAGACCAGGTCGATGACATGCTCCGTCGAGGCGTCATTCAACCTTCCCAAAACTCAAGGGCCTCTCCCGTGGTCCTCGTCACAAAAAAGACGGTTTCATCCACTTCTGTGTTGATTTTCGACGATTGAACAAGATCACGCTCAAGGACGTCTACCCATTACCACGCATCGAAGATGCTCTGGATTGTTTACAGGGAGCCGAGTTCTTTTGTTCGCTGGATTTGCGGTCAGCGTACTAGCAGGTTCCGATGGCAGAGGCTGATCGCCCGAAAACTGCCTTTGTTACGCAAGACGGCTTGTATGAATTCACCGTCACGCCTTTCGGACTTTGCAACGCTCCTGCTACGTTCGAAAGAATGATGGATAATATTCTACGTGGCCTCAAATGGAAAATCTGTATTTGCTATCTTGACGACATTGTGGTGTTCGCCCCTGAATTCGCAACGCATCTGCGCCGCCTCCAGCACGTACTCACTTGCTTGACCAACGCCGGGTTGCAACTTAACCTGAAGAAGTGTAGATTTGCTGTTCGTCAGCTCACAAGTTTAGGCCATGTGGTGTCAAAGGAGGGCATTCGCCCGGATCCCGACAAGCTACGTGCTGTTATTGCGTTCCCAAAACCTACCACTATGAAAGAGCTACGCCGTTTTATCGGCCTCTGCTCTTACTTCCGACGATTTGTTCGAAACTTTGCGTCAATTATATCGCCTCTCACGCTAATCCTTAGTGGCGCTAGAGATCTCTCATCATGGTCTCCAGAGTGTGACGACGCCTTCACAACCTTGCGCCGTCTTCTCACGACGCCACCCATTCTTCGCCATTTCGACCCTCAAGCGCCCACCGAAATCCATACCGATGCAAGCGGTGTAGGACTTGGCGCTGTGTTGGCACAGCGTCAACCTGGCCACACAGAATCCGTCGTCACATGCGCGAGTCGCACGTTAACCAAGGCGGAAACAATTTACAGCGTTACAGAAAAGGAGTGTTTGGCCATTGTGTGGGCGCTTGGCAATTTTCGCCCATATTTATACGGCCGATCGTTTGACGTAGTGACCGACCACCACGCACTATGTTGGCTGTCGACGCTCAAAGATCCATCGGGCCGCCTTGCCCGCTGGGCATTGCGAATCCAAGAATATGATATTCGCGTGGTTTACCGTTCCGGGCGAAAGCACTCCGACGCTGACGCGCTATCCCGATCACCACTATCCCCGAAGGCCAGTCATGACTCTTCCTGCGAGAGCACATTATCCTCTCTGGACGTTGACACTATCGCTGCTGCACAGCGTAATGATCCCTGGACTGCATCTCTGCTCGACCTTCTCTCGGATACGTCGAAAGTTCCAGCGTCACGTAGGCTTCGGCGCCAAGTTCCTCATATTGCGATTCGAGACCAGCTATTATATCGACGCAACTATGCCCCAGAGGGACGCACATGGTTACTCGTCATTCCGAGAATCTTGCGATCAGAGCTCTGCTTCTCGTTCCACCACGACCCTGAGTGTGGCCACGCGGAAGTCTTCAAAACCTACGAAAGTCTTCGACACCGCTATTACTAGCGGGGAATAGACAAGTTCGTTCGAACATTCGTCCGCTCTTGTCGTGAGTGCCAACGCCGTAAAGCGCCACCGCACAACTCCGCCGGTGAACTCCAGCCGTTGCAATGCCCATCCCGACCCTTTGATCGCGTGGGCATAGATCTCTACGGGCCACTTCCGTTGACTCCTACCGGCAACAGGTGGATAATCGTTGCGGTAGACAACTTAACTCGTTATGCGGAGACCGCTGCTCTACGAAATGCTACAGCGCAGGAGGTCGCCAATTTCATACTTCACCGTTTTCTCCTTCGTCATGGCGGTCCACGTGAACTGTTAAGCGACAGAGGCCGTGCCTTCTTATCTGAACTCATCGAACAACTGCTTGCTGAATGCGCTATTGTTCATCCTAAATGCACTGCTTATCACCCACAGGCTAACGGTACCACGGAACGCTTTAATCGAACTCTTGGTGACATGCTCGCCATGTATGTTTCACCTGATCACTCTAATTGAGACCTCGTTCTTCCGTTGGTCGCCAATGCCTACAACACCACGACTCAGGCCACTACAGGATTCTCACCCTTTTACCTTCTTTATGGCCGTCAACCTTCGCACACAATCGACACCATTCTGCCCTACCGGCCAGACCCATCCGAATGCCTGCCGATCTCAGAAGCCGCCAGACACACCGAGGAATGTCTCCAGCTGGCCCGCCAATTCACCTCGGACGATCAGAACCGTCAAAAAGCCGTTCACCATGCCCAGAAGTCGACTCCCACTTTTCTCCCAGGCGCTCTCATCTGGTTATTGCTACACCGCACGCCTGGGCCATACTCCTTCCCAAGTACGACGGGCCATACCGCGTTCTAGAGAGAACATCACCCGTGAATTACCTGATTGAGCCGCTAACGCCGCCGTCCGACATGCGACGTCGTAACCGCGAAGTCGTTCATGTTCAGCGTCTCAAGCCGTATCACCATTCTACCGTCCTTCCAGAAAACTAAGTTGCCAGGATGGCTCCTTTATTTCCGGAGGGCCATTGTAAGGAAGACAACGAACGTGCGCACTGGGTCCGCGGCATCGGCAGACCAGAATAACGGCAAAGTAGTTTTTCCGACAAGCCGACACGACGTGAAGGCGTCCAGAGAAGGACAAGGGAACCAGGTGAAAAATGGGAGTCTCGATGCCGAAGGTCGTAGCGTCGCTTTTGAGAAGCTTGCGACAGTGTGAGGCGATGACGGGCGACTTCTCGGGCCTAGGCGGCTAAGTCAATAGCATCGTGGGCGTAACCAGTGCTGGGTGATTGTACTGCGGAAGGTAGGAACGTGCCAAAGGGCAAGGTGGGGTCGCCGCCCTACAACAGGTAAAATGGTAAAAATCTGGCAGTATCGTGACGGGATGAGTTGTATGCGAAAGTGATGTATGGTAAAGCGACGTCCCAGTCACGGTGATCGTCGGAAACGTACATAGCCAGCATTTCAGTTAGCGTGCGGTTGAGTCGCTCAGTGAGGCCGTTCGTTTGAGGGTGGTACGCGGTAGCAATCTGGTGTTCTGTAGAACAGGAGCGGAGCAGATCGTCGACGACCTTCGACAGAAAGTAGCGGCCGCGATCCGTCAGCAGCTGGTGAGGGGCGCCGTGGTGCAGGATGACGCCGTATAGTAAGAAGTCGGTGACATCTGTAGCGCAGCTGGTTGGTAGCGCTCGTGCGATGGCATATATCGTGGCATAATCGGTTTCTACAGCAATCCATTTGTTTCCTTTGATGGAAATTGGAAAGGGACCAAGGAGGTCTAGGCATACCCGGAAGAAGGGCTCTGTAGGGATATCAATTGGTTGCAGCAAAACAGCGGGAGGCATTGCAGGCGTCTTCCGGCGCTGACACAGGTCGCCAGAAGCGACATAACGGCGCACACAGCGATAAATGCCGGGCCAGAAGAAGCGTCGCCGCAGGCGGTCGTATGTACGAGTGATGCCCAGATGTCCAGCAGTAGGAGCGTCGTGAAGTTGCTGGAGCATGGCTAGTCGAAGGTGCTTGGGAACGACTAGGGGGAGCTCCGGGCCGTCAGGATGAACGCTACGACGGTATAAAGTTCCATCGCACAAAGTTAACATACGGAGCGACGGGACATTGGGAGAGGAGCTTAGGCGTTCCATATGTGTTCGAAGAACAGAATCTTTGCGCTGCTCGTCGCCAATATGGAGGAAGCCGGAGAGGGATAGAACACTGATGACCAAAACTGGATCGGTATCGTCCGGTTGATCCACGGGAACAGGCAGTCAGCGGCTTTATGCAGGCGCCCTGATTTACACATAATAGAAAATGTATATTCTTGTAGACGCAAGGCCCAACGTGCAAGTCGTCCAGTTGGGTCCTTCAATGAGGAGAGCCAGCAGAGGGCGTGATGATCGGTTAAGATGCAGAAGCTCCGACCGAAAAGGTACGGCCGAAATTTTGCGACCGCCCATACGAGCGCGAGACATTCTCTCTCAGTAATGGAGTAATTTCGCTCGGGCGTGGAAAGAAGGCGGCTAGCGTAAGCGATGACACGGTCTTGGCCCTGTTGACTCTTAGCGAGGACAGCGCCGATGCCATGACCACTCGCGTCAGTTCGTATTTCAGAGGGCGCCGAAGGGTCAAAGTGTGACAGAATCGGAGAAGTTGTAAGCCGCTCAATCAGGGTAGAGAACGCCTTCTCCTGCAGTGGCCCCCAAAAGAAAGAGACGCCTTTCTTAAGAAGGTCAGTGAGAGGGTGAGCTATGTCGGACAAATTTTTCACAAATCGCCGGAAATAAGAGCATAAGCCCAGAAAACTACGGACATCGTTTGTGGAACAAGGTACAGGAAAATTTCGCACGGCGTGAACTTTCTGTGGATCAGGTTGGATTGCGGCGGCGTTTACGAGATGGCCGAGAATGTTAATTTCACGGTGACCGAAATGGCACTTGGAGGAGTTTAGCTGAAGGTCAGCCCTGCGAAACACGGAGAGTATGGTTGTGAAGCGCCGCAGATGGCTCTCAAAGTTCGGCGTAACCACAATCACATCGTCGAGGTAACAGAGGCATGTAGACCACTTCAAGCCGCGCAAGAGAGAGTCCATCATGCGCTCGAATGTAGCTGGCGCATTGCATAATCCAAAGGGCATGAGTTTAAATTGGTACAGACCATCCGGTGTGACAAAGGCGGTTTTCTCGCGGTCCATCTCATCGACGCTAATCTGCCAAGAACCGGAGGAGAGGTCAATTGATGAAAAGTATTGGGATCCGTGAAGGCAGACAAGATCGTCATCAATGCGAGGCAGGGGATAAACATCCTTCTTTGCTATCCTGTTGAGGTGACGGTAGTCAACGCAGAAGCGCCACGAGTTGTTTTTCTTCTTTACTAATACAACTGGTGATGCCCACGGGCTAATTGAAGGTTCGATGATGTCCTTGTCCATCATCCTGTCTACCTCTTTCTGTATGATGGCCCTTTCTGTTGCGGAGACACGATATGGCCGCCTATGAATGGGGCTGGCGTCACCGGTGTTGATGCGATGCGTGACAACAGACGTCTGGCCAAGTGGACGGTCGTCCAAATCAAAGATGTCCCGATAAGATGACAGGAGGTGACGAAGAGCTGTTTTTTGCACGGAAGGAAGGTCAGGGGCGATCATCTTAGAAACATCGTCCGTAGGCGCCGAGTACGGAGCAGTGGGTGACAATGGTCCGTTGGTACTGAGGAAGGATTCTGAGGTCAAAGAAGAAACCTCAAATTCTTCCAAAGGAGTGATATGTGCTATGGCGATACCGTATGGCAGCACATGCGACGAAAATCCAAAATTTAGGATGGGCATGCGAGTGCAGTTTTCGCAGAGCCGGACTAAGGTGCTCGGCAGGGCAATATTGCGCGACAAAACCACGTCAGTAAGCGGCGACACGACGTACTCGCCATCAGGTACCGGAGGACAGGGCGTCAGGAGGACATTTGTAGCCGCCCGTGGAGACAGCGTTGCAAACTCAGCACAACATAAGTGGTGTGAAGCACAAGTTGTTGCGTCGGCAGGAAGCAGCAGATCCAACTGTACAACATCGGCGGAGCAGTCAAGTTGTGCAGAGTGCTTCGAAAGGAAGTCGAGGCCGAGACTTAGGTCGTATGGACAGTGTTCAAGGACGGTAAATAGAACAACGGTATAATGGTCCCCAATGGTCACACGTGCTGTGCACATTCCAAGGACAGGTGAAGTACTCCCATCGGCGACTCGCACAGTGCCCAGTACGGCGGGTGTCAGAACTTTCTTGAGCCTTTGGCGGAAAGCAGCGCTCATAACTGAAAGCTGCGCTCCTGTATCAACGAGAGATCTAACAGGAACGCCATCAACTTCAATGTGCAGTAGGTTTCCACATGTAGGCAGGGTCAACAGAGGATTTGTGGGCTGGGTCGTAGTTGCAGCTTCACCTCCGGGAGCTGCACCGCCTAGTTTCCCGAAGCGAAGCGACCGGTTGCAAAAGGGGACGAAGAGCGGTGAATGAGAGGCGAACGGGACCTACGACCTTGCGGAGACGGGGAGCGGCTAGATCTTGGTGGAGCACTGTCGGCGTTGATGAGGGACGAGAAAGTGCGATTGTTTGGTACTTGGCGGTAGTGACTCGGAGACGGCCACCGAGGAGGCGACGACCAGTGGTTGCGGCAATGACGGGCGATGTGTCCACTACCAGAACAATTAAAGCAGATGGGTTTATCATCCGCTGTGCGCCAGTCAGCTGGGTTGCGATGGGGTGGCTGAAAGCTTCGCGTCTGGGAGCGAGCGGCTGGAGAAATCTGGTAGGTGTTTGTACGGCGGACCGAGCAGAGAGACTGAATGCCCAAACTTGATATTTCCTCCCGAACGACCGCTTGTATAAGGGATATAGCTGGCACGCATTCCCGACAGTCGGGACGAACTGGCGTCGGAGCCATGGCCTCAAGGTCACGGCGAACGATGCGCGTGATATCTTCCGGTCCTGCGGACTGAACGAACCGCGGCGGGTCTTCGCGAGATGTCGCAGTGGTATTGGGCAATCGGTCGAAAGTTTGAGCGACGAGTCGCCCCTTCGCTTCTTCGAAGTGCCGGCACTCCTTTACATTTGCATCCACAGTGGCACAATCCTTACACATCAGGAGATTGAATGCAACGTCTGCAATACCTTTCAGTATGTGACCAATCTTCTCTGCCTCGGTCATGTTGTCATCAGCCTTGCAACAGAGGGCCAGCACATCCTGTATGTGCATGACATAGGATTCTGTGGACGTCTGAGCGCGGCACGCAAGTTCTTTTTTTGCTGCCAGCTGACGACCGACAGGTCTGCTAAACAGGTCCCGCATTTTTTTCTTTGCAGACATCCCAGCTCGTTAGGTCAGCTTCGTGTGTGTCGTACCATTGCTTCGCAGTTCCTCTTAGATAAAATATCACGTTTGCTAGCATCATTGTTGGATCTCACCTGTTGTTGTCGCACACTCGCTCGTACATCGTAAGCCAGTCTACGACGTCGGCGTTGTCCGGGCCACAAAATGTCCCTGGGTCCCGCGGATGAGTGAGGATGACAGTTGACACGGGCTGCTGAGGCGTTGTCGGTGGTGTCGGTTGATTTGTCATTGTGGCGGCAGGTAGATTACGTCCGCTGCGAAGCTCCGTGATTGTACCCCGCACCTTCCACCAAAATGTTGCAGAAAGAAAGCAGGCCCACGGGTGTAAAATATTGTATATTTACAAAAGAGGTTGATGGCGTTCAGGCAACTGCCAGACTTCGTCTTCCTATCGTCCAATCCAACTTCTTCCTTCACCGCAACAATATATATATATATATATATATATATATATATATATATATTACGTTAACATATTATATAATATATCTTATTATTAACATGGATATGTATTGTCACCGTCGGTAATGTGGGAAGAGGACGATGATGGTGGCCTTGGATGGTGGCCTACATATGTTACGTTACGAGAAACCGTTTGATTCTGACGAAACCTCAGCCGTCATGGAGGCATTACGGAATCAGGGTGTAGACGAGCCGTATGTAAAAATACTGAAAGATATCTATAGCGGCTCCACAGCCACCGTAGTCCTCCATAAAGAAAGCAACAAAATCCCCATAAAGAAAGGCGTTATGCAGGGAGATACGATCTTTGCAATGCTATTCACAGCGTAATTACAGGAGGTATTCAGAGACCTGGATTGGGAAGAATTGGGGATAAGGGTTAATGGAGAATACCTTAGTAACTTGCGATTCGCTGATGATATTGCCTTGCTTAGCAACTCAGGGGACCAACTGCAATGGATGCTCACTGACCTGGAGAGGCAAAGCCGAAGGGTGAGTTTAAAATTAATCTGCAGAAAACTAAAGTAATGTTTAACAGTCTCTTAAGAGAACAGCAGTTTACGATAGGTAGCGAGGCATTGGAAGTGGTAAGGGAATACCTCTACTTAGGACAGGTAGTAACTGCGGATCCGGATCATGAGACCGAAATAATCAGAAGAATAAGAATGGGCTGGGGTGCGTTTGGCAGGCATTCTCAGATCATGAACAGCAGGTTGCCATTATCCCTCAAGAGAAAAGTTTATAACAGCTGTGTCTTCGCAGTACTCACGTACGGGGAAGAAACCTGGCGGCTTACGAAAAGGGTTCTACTGAAATTGAGGACGACACAACGAGCTATGGAAAGAAGAATGATAGGTGTAACGTTAAGGGATAAGAATAGAGCAGATTGGGTGAGGGAACAAACTCGTTGTAATGACATCTTAGTTGAAATCAAGAAAAAGAACGGGCATGGGCAGGACATGTAATGAGGAGGGAAGACAACCGATGGTCATTAAGGGTTACGGACTGGATTCCAAGGGACGGGAAGCGTAGCAGGGAGCGGCAGAAAGTTAGGGGGGCGGATGAGATGAAGAAGTTTGCAGGGACAACATGGCCACAATTAGTACATGACCGGGGTAGTTGAAGAAGTATGGGAGAGGCCTTTGCCCTGCAGTGGGAGTAACCAGGCTGATGATGATGATGATTTCGCTTGCGCCAGTTTTATTAAAACGGCTGTTGTACACGACATACGTCCACCCCCAATTAGAATATGCCTCATCCGTTTTGCATCCTCATCACAGCACATTAGTTAACATAATTGAATCAGTGTAAATCTCTGTTCGTTTCATCTTAGCTAACTACCATCGCGCTGTTCGTGTTACATTAATGAATAGTACCCTTCAAATCCCATTATTATCTCTTCGCAGAAAAGGATCAGGCATTTTCCATTTTCATAAAATCTACTACCACAACGCATCTCTTCGCCCTCTTTGGATCGAACCTGTGCCTTATTATTGGGCTCGTCGTGACAACTTACATAAAGCTAACGTACCCCGTCATAACACGGTCGCGTGCTCACAATCATTCCTTCCTAGGAATTCAGTCGACTGTAATAATCTACCTACATCATTAGTAAGCATCACTGACCCCACTCCTTTTAAGAATGCACTAATCAACATAAAATAATGTATGGTGGCAAATGGCATAATTAAATACTTATTCGTTAACATTGTCTGCTTGCTAAAGCGTACTCTTTATGTATTTTCATGTTATAGAAGTCTCTGTTGTTAGTTGTGAATGCATTACTAGTTTTTCATATTGCTTTTGTTCCTTGGAAATTCCTTGAACTAATCCTGTATTTTTCACTCTTGGAATGCATTCTCGCCCCTTCTCTCTGCAATGTACAATAATTTACCTTGAGGGTATCAAATATAAATAAATAAAGGCAGGATGTTGTCTAAAGTGCAACGAGGCGAGCGTGTATACAGAAAAAAGAATGGGTTATAGCAAGTCGTCTCGTGCCTCGCAGTGTGAAAAGCGTAAGTCATAAACAGTAGAATGTCATCCCAATTCTTGTGATACGAAGCAACACACATCCGTCAGGTTGATAAGCTTTCGGCTGGCAGGCTCTGTAAGGCCAGTGGTTTGGGAATGGTGCGGTGTCAAATGTCGGATAGTAGAAGCACACACGCCTAATAGCTCTTCGACGACATCTGCGTTGAACTGGCGGCCATGGTCGCTGATTATCACTCGAGGTGGCCCGTGCCGGAGGATGATGCAGTGAAGCAAGAAAAGAGAAACCGCTGCAGCAGTGGCGGTAGGTATGGCTCCCGTCTGTCAAAACGGGTATAGTAGTCGACGCACACGACTATCCAGTGGTCACTCGCGGAGGATCGCGGAGAAGGTCCCAGTAGATCGATGCCAACCTGTTCAAATGGGACCTTGGAGGCAGTAAAGGCGGAAGTTTAATGAATGTTTGATGTTTAGTGGCGCAATGGCCAGGTACGACTAAAGAGCGCCATGCTAGTGTTAATGAGTTCGCAGTGGACTGATGAGTTCTGAGAAGTTAATGTGAAGTGGCTGTAAAGGGGCCAAAAGGGGTTGACAAAATTGCATGAAATTTGCGTATAATAAAATTATGGGGTTGACTATTGACGTGTACTATGAACATTAAAATGCACTGAGAAAGAATGATGCAATATATAAAATATGTCATTCTCTAGAGATAGAAAATTGGCCAGAGCACTACTGCCTCCCCGGGGCCCTTGATACCCAAGGGCCTAGAGGCATGTGCTATACAACGAAATCAATCGTAGAGGCATCCTGTCGAAAGAGGAAGCACTGCGAAATTAATGGGCTTGTAACCTGCAGCACAACATCTTTCAAGAAAGCGATGATTGCTTTGCGTCTTAAAAAGCGGTTCTTCACCAAGAAACATGGCCGGATGCAGAGGGACGCGATGACGGTATGCAAGAGGGAAATGTTTCCTCCTATCTCTTTCTGTTTTCCGGCAATCCAGGAAGACGTGGAGGAGGGTCAGCCTGTCGCTACATCTACCACAGGTTGGAGGCTCGTTGGAGGGCGGAGGGTGCAGCGGTGGCGTAGAGATAGAACTCCCGCCTCGCGTGCAAGAGTTCCGTGGTTGGAATCCCGGTGCCGGCAATTTTTCACCGGATTAAAAAAATCCGCGCGTTGATAAAATTGCATAAACAGGAATGGAGTGTGGCCTGATCCCGGTGCCCAGAACCGGTGACGCACTCCCGCACCAGAGCAGGATTGGCCACCCTGGTGCAGTACGTGGCCACAAACTCCTATATGAACAGAGCAATCAAACCCCGGCCCTCAGGCCCCAGCAGCTGCGAAGCAACTGATCATGGCGGCGGTCAAACCTGCGACGCAGCAGAGGGTGCTAAGAATCCCTGGCTCCGGACAGGCCGTCATTGGAATATGAACCTGGCAACGTTTCACGCTAGAACGTTATCTAGTGCGGCGAGTCTAGCAGTGCTATTGGAGGAATAAGGGGACAGTAAACGGGATATAACAGGGCTCACTGAAGTTAGGAGGCCAAAAGAAGCCTATACAGTGCTGAAAAGCGGGCACGTCCTGTGCTATCGGGGCTTAGCGGAGAGACGAGAACTAGGAGTCGGATTCCTGTTTAATAAGAATATAGCTGGTAACATACAGGAATTTTATAGCATTAACGAAAGGGTGGCAGGTCTTGTGAAACTTATTAAGAGGTACAAGACGAAGGTTGTACAGGTCTACGCCCCTACATCTAGTCATGATGAACAGGAAGTAGAAAGCTTCTATGAAGACGTGGAATCGGCGATGGGTAGAGTGAAAACAATATACACCATACTAATGGGCGAATTTAATGCCAAGGTAGTCAAGAAGCAGGCTGGAGACAAGGCAGTGGGGGAATATAGCATAGACACTAGGTATAGCAGCGGAGAGTTATACGTAGAGTTAGCGGAACAGAATAATATGCGGATAATGAATACATTCTTCCGCAAGCGGGATAGCCGAAAGTTGACGTGGAGGAGCCCGAACGGCGAGACTAGAAATGAAATAGACCTCATACTTTGCGCTAACCCTGGCATCATACAAGATGTGGACGTGCTCAGCAAGGTGCGCTGCAGTTACCATAGGGTGGTAAGAACCCGAATTAGCCTAGAACTGAGGAGGGAAAGGAAGAAACTGGTACATAAGAAGCCGATCAATGAGTTAGCGTTAAGAGGGAAAATAGAGGAATTCCAGATCAAGCTACAGAACAGGTATTCGGCTTTAACTGAGGAAGAGGACCTTAGTGTTCAAGCAATGAACAACAATCTTGTGGGCATCATGGAAGTCGGTGGTAACTCCGTTAGGCAGGATACCAGTAAACTATAGCAGGAGACGAAAGATCTGATCAAGAAACGCCAATGTATGAAAGCCTCTAACCCTACAGCTAGAATAGAACTGGCAGAACTTTTGAAGTTAACCGACAAGCGTAAGAGAGCTGACATAAGGAAGTATAATATGGATAGAATTGAACATGCGCTCAGGAACGGAGGAAGCTTAAAAGCAGTGAAGAAGAAACTAGGAATTGGCAAGAATCAGATGTATGCGTTAAGAGACAGAGCCGGCAATATCATTACTGATCTGGATGAGATAGTTCAAGTGGTTGAGGAGTTCTATAGAGATTTATACAGTACCAGTGGCACCCACGACGATAATTGAAGAGAAAGTAGTCTAGAGGAAGTAAAGAAAGCCTTGGGAGATATGCAAAGGAGGAAGGCAGCTGGGGAGGATCAGGTAACAGCAGATTTGTTGATGGATAGTGGACATATTGTTCTAGAGAAACTGGCCACACTGTATACGCAATGCCTGATGACCTCGAGCGTACTGGAATCTTGGAAGAACGCTAACAAATCCTAATCCATAAGAGAGGGGACGCCAAAGACCTGAAAAATTATAGACCGATCAGCTTACTGTCAGTTGCCTACAAACTATTTACTAAGTTAATCACCAATAGAATTAGGAACACCTTAGACTTCTGTCAAACAAAGGACCAGGCAGGATTCCGTAAAGGCTACTCAACAATAAACCATATTCACACTATCAATCAGGTGATAGAGAAATGTGCGGAATATAACCAACCCTTATATATAGCATTCATTGTTTACGAGAATGCGTTTGATTCTGTCGAAACCTCAGCAGTCATCGAAGCATTACGGAATCAGGGTGTAGACGAGCCGTATGTAAAAGTACTGAAAGATATCTATAGCAGCTCTACAGCAACCGTAGTCCTCCATAAAGAAAGCAACAAAATCCCAATAAAGAAAGGCGTCAGGCAGGGAGATACGATCTCTCCAATGCTATTCACAGCGTGTTTACACTAGGTATTCAGAGACCTGGATTGGGAAGCATTGGGGATAAAAGTTAATGGAGAACACCTTGGTAACTTGCGATTGGCTGATGATATTGCGTTGCTTAGTAAATCGGGGGACCTCTTGCATTGCATGCTCACTGACCTGGACAGGCAAAGCAGAAGAGTGGGTCTAAAAATTAATCTGCAGAAAACTAAAATAATGTTTAACAGTCTCGGAAGAGAACAGCAATTTACAATAATTTGCAAGGCACTGGAAGTGGTAAGGGAATACATATACTTAGGGCAGGTAGTGACCGCGGATCCGGATCATGAGACGGAAATAATTAGAAGAATAAGAATGGGCTGGAGTGCGTTTGGCAGGCATTCTCAGATCATGAACAGCAGGTTGCCATTATCTCTCAAGAGAAAAGTGTATAATAGCTGTGTCTTACCAGTACTCACCTACGGGGCAGAAACCTGGAGGCTTACGAAAAGGGCTCTACTCAAATTGAGGACGACGCAACGAGCTATGGAAAGAAGAATGATCGGTGTAACGTTAAGGAATAAGAAAAGAGCAGATTGGGTGAGGGAACAAACGCGAGTTAATGACATCTTAGATGAAATCAAGAAAAAGAAATGGGCATGGGCAGGACATGTTGTGAGGAGGGTAGACAACCGATGTCCATTAAGTGTTACGGACTGGATTCCATCGGAAGGGAAGCGTAGCAGGGGGCGTCAGAAAGTTAGGTGGGCGGATGAGATTAAGAAGTTTGCAGGGACAATATTTCCACAATTAGTACATGAGCGGGGTTGTTGGAGAAGTATGGGAGAGGCCTTTGCCCTGCTGTGGGCATAACCAGGATGATGATGATGATGATGGTGGTGGTGGTGGTGATGATGATGATGATGGAAGCTCGTTACCGGTAAGGAGAAAGTTATGAGTGCCAAATGTGTGTCCTTTTCTCAGTGTAGTGAATAGGACGTTTGATCATGTTTTCGTAGTTGGGTGCCAGAAACCTAACTTGGGCTTAATTAGGTGAAGCTTATTACTCGTTTCTGCGTCCCACAAGCGTTGCGAGTGTGTGTGTGTGTGTGAAAACATTTATTGTAATGAGGTCCGGAGGCTTGACTTCTTATGCCAAGGCTGGCCGCTCCCACGTTGACACTGTCAGGCCAAGCCTTTCAGCGACATCATGGGCCCTCTGGACGGCCCTCAGTATGTCCTGAAACGATGGGCTTGGCTTCGCAGTTTGTTTCTTTGGAAAGGCTTCAGGTCTGTGGCAGAGGCTCCAGCAAAACGAATACCCTGCGATGATATTGATTTGGCCATCTCGTCGGCAAGCACATTTCCCTCGATTCCTCTAGGCCAGGACCCATCAAATAACTACATGTCTATGTGATAAGTATATGTTACATAAGAGTGAGAACAGCTCATTGAAGACAAGATTTGTATGATTTTGTAAAGAAATGAGGGCTTTTGTAAGACCTAACTAGTCTGTGAATATGATTGCTCTGTCAAGTTTCAGCTTCTTTATATGTTTTACTGCAGCCAAAATTGCATAGGCTTCTGCAGTGAAGATACTTATTACGGGATTCAACACGTCAGAATCAGAAAAAGAGGGACCAACAGTAGCGTAGGATACGCCACCATGGGATTTTGACGTGTGTGTAGAATTCGGAGCAGGAGTACTTCGATTGACGCTCACGGAAATGCATAGCAATTTCAAGCTCAAGAGCGTCCTTTGTGACCTTATCATAAGGCTATGTTCTAGTATGAGGACATCCATTTCTTCACTAAGTTATCTTATACTTAGTGACGACTGGGCGGCAGCGGCAGCACGAAAGGCCATCGCTTGAACACCGCTCTGCTTTTTCGCAGTTTCGTCTCCACCGCGGCTTGGTTGCACACGCTGAACCTGACGAAGGAACCCGACTGCGCAAGTGCGGCAGAACTACCCCGATCTGCGAACTGCCTGGAACCACCCGCGGCGCGACAAGCGACCTTCTCTGAAGATATAAGACGGACTGCTCGGATCAACCAGCACTGGGCGGCAGCGGCAGCACGAAAGGCCATCGCTTGAACACCGCTCTGCTTTTTCGCAGTTTCGTCTCCACCGCGGCTTGGTTGCACACGCTGAACCTGACGAAGGAACCCGACTGCGCAAGTGCGGCAGAACTACCCCGATCTGCGAACTGCCTGGAACCACCCGCGGCGCGACAAGCGACCTTCTCTGAAGATATAAGACGGACTGCTCGGATCAACCAGCACTGGGCGGCAGCGGCAGCACGAAAGGCCATCGCTTGAACACCGCTCTGCTTTTTCGCAGTTTCGTCTCCACTGCGGCTTGGTTGCACACGCTGAACCTGACGAAGGAACCCGACTGCGCAAGTGCGGCAGAACTACCCCGATCTGCGAACTGCCTGGAACCACCCGCGGCGCGACAAGCGACCTTCTCTGAAGATATAAGACGGACTGCTCGGATCAACCAGCACTGGGCGGCAGCGGCAGCACGAAAGGCCATCGCTTGAACACCGCTCTGCTTTTTCGCAGTTTCGTCTCCACCGCGGCTTGGTTGCACACGGTGAACCTGACGAAGGAACCCTACTGCGCAAGTGCGGCAGAACTACCCCGATCTGCGAACTGCCTGGAACCACCCGCGGCGCGACAAGCGACCTTCTCTGAAGATATAAGACGGACTGCTCGGATCAACCAGCACTGGGCGGCAGCGGCAGCACGAAAGGCCATCGCTTGAACACCGCTCTGCTTTTTCGCAGTTTCGTCTCCACCGCGGCTTGGTTGCACACGCTGAACCTGACGAAGGAACCCGACTGCGCAAGTGCGGCAGAACTACCCCGATCTGCGAACTGCCTGGAACCACCCGCGGCGCGACAAGCGACCTTCTCTGAAGATATAAGACGGACTGCTCGGATCAACCAGCACTGGGCGGCAGCGGCAGCACGAAAGGCCATCGCTTGAACACCGCTCTGCTTTTTCGCAGTTTCGTCTCCACCGCGGCTTGGTTGCACACGCTGAACCTGACGAAGGAACCCGACTGCGCAAGTGCGGCAGAACTACCCCGATCTGCGAACTGCCTGGAACCACCCGCGGCGCGACAAGCGACCTTCTCTGAAGATATAAGACGGACTGCTCGGATCAACCAGCACTGGGCGGCAGCGGCAGCACGAAAGGCCATCGCTTGAACACCGCTCTGCTTTTTCGCAGTTTCGTCTCCACCGCGGCTTGGTTGCACACGCTGAACCTGACGAAGGAACCCGACTGCGCAAGTGCGGCAGAACTACCCCGATCTGCGAACTGCCTGGAACCACCCGCGGCGCGACAAGCGACCTTCTCTGAAGATATAAGACGGACTGCTCGGATCAACCAGCACTGGGCGGCAGCGGCAGCACGAAAGGCCATCGCTTGAACACCGCTCTGCTTTTTCGCAGTTTCGTCTCCACCGCGGCTTGGTTGCACACGCTGAACCTGACGAAGGAACCCGACTGCGCAAGTGCGGCAGAACTACCCCGATCTGCGAACTGCCTGGAACCACCCGCGGCGCGACAAGCGACCTTCTCTGAAGATATAAGACGGACTGCTCGGATCAACCAGCACTGGGCGGCAGCGGCAGCACGAAAGGCCATCGCTTGAACACCGCTCTGCTTTTTCGCAGTTTCGTCTCCACCGCGGCTTGGTTGCACACGCTGAACCTGACGAAGGAACCCGACTGCGCAAGTGCGGCAGAACTACCCCGATCTGCGAACTGCCTGGAACCACCCGCGGCGCGACAAGCGACCTTCTCTGAAGATATAAGACGGACTGCTCGGATCAATCAGCACTGGGCGGCAGCGGCAGCACGAAAGGCCATCGCTTGAACACCGCTCTCCTTTTTCGCAGGTTGGTGTCGTTACTTGTGATTGAGTTTAAGAATATGTGCTGCTTGCTGCCACTGCCGCCGCCCTAGTATTCTGCTATTGTCCTTTTCTTGTTGTTCTTGTTTTGCTTGAAACTACTGTCTTTAGCGCACGATGTCGACAGATTTTTGTTCCTCGTGCAATAACAAGTTTGCGCCGGAGGAAATTTCTGCCAAATGTACTGTATGCAGCAAATTGTACCATCTCGGAACCTGTGCTGGGCTTACCGTAAAGCAGTACAAAAGTAAATCGGAGTCAGCCAAGCAGAAATGGGCATGCCCCACATGCAAAAATGGAAACAGCAAAGGAGACAATCAAGGGGAAAAGCTGTCTGATGACGAGATAGCCGACATTAAAACCCTACTCGTTACTATAAATGGAAAATTAGACGAGCTGATGCCGCTTAAAGACACTGTAGCTAGCATTGAAACAGCTGTAGAGCTAATGTCGGAAAAGTATGATGAAGTGCTAGAAAGGCTAACTACCCAGGAAAAAGAGACAAAAGAT
Organism: Dermacentor andersoni; assembly: GCF_023375885.2. Taxonomy (NCBI): domain Eukaryota; kingdom Metazoa; phylum Arthropoda; class Arachnida; order Ixodida; family Ixodidae; genus Dermacentor; species Dermacentor andersoni. Next base: position 5,875,559 of record NC_092821.1, read on the forward strand.
ATTCAAAAGAGATTGGAAATTTTGGAGAGAAAGGTCGGAAAAAAAGAAGAAGAAAATGAAACGTTGCGAAGTGACGTCAATGATCTTGAATGGAGGAGCAGGAAGCTGAACCTTGAATTCCATGGAATTCAGTTCACCGAACCTGAAAATCTGCTAGATAAAGTAAACGCTGTGGCTGACACGATAGGAGTTTCAAGGCTTTCGAGCGCAGACGTCGATGCAATTCATCGGCTACCTGCAAAGCACGATAGGATCCCAGGAATAATAGTTAGATACACCAGGCAAGCTGTCAGAGATAAGTGGCTCGAGAAAAAGAATAAACTGAGGGATGAAAAAAGCAACATTGCCATTATGGAAAATATGACTAGTCATAACCGACATCTGTTGCGACTGACGAAGGACTGGGCAAAACAAAATGCATATCAGTATCTCTGGCACAGGAATGGGAAGATCTTCATGCGCAAAACAGATGGCCAGTCGGCAATCGTAGTGCGCAGTGTGCGTGACCTTCCGTCATAGCACATTTCAGTGTGTCCAACGAATGGGTATAAAATGTGCTGTCGGAGTTTGAAATGGCTAATGACAATTACCTTCTTCCAAAGGATGTAAACGCAGTTGCAACGAACCAGCACAAAAATTCACTAAAATGCCTTCATTTAAACGTTCGCTCACTTTACAGCAAGGAAGCAGAACTGGATTGTTTTATCTCCAGTTTTTCTTTTTTGTTCGACGTTGTCATGTTAACCGAAACTTGGTGTAAAGACGACCAGGATAACTTTCAGTTTTCATGTTATCAATCCTTCTGCTTAAATCGGAAAAATCGTCGTGGTGGTGGAGTCATGCTATTGATGAAGCCGAATGTAAAGTGTGAACTGCTTCCTTCCTTTTCTGTGCTATGTGATGACTTTGAAATATTGTCAGTTCGTGTAAATAAGCATGTGTTTTCTGTATGTTACCGGCCCCCACATGGAAATGTGTCAAGTTTTTTTTTATTTTACGGGCAGTTTCTCGATTTTGTTTCTGCAAATGGTTACTCTGTCACGTCAGCCGGCGACTTTAATATAGATATGTTAGCAAACACTAACGAACAAAGAAACATGAAAATGCTTCTTACATCAAATGATTGCGATAATGCAATCACACTACCGACCCGAATTACGAAAGACAATAAAACACTGCTAGACCTTTTTGTGACAAATTTTGATAATACAGACATCACAGCAGGAGCTATATCATGTGGTCTTAGCGACCATCTTCCGATATTTGTTATGGTAAAGAAGCAGAATTTAGAAGGATGCAAAAGCCGGCCCCCCATTTTTTTTCAATCTATTACTCTGTCAAATTTAGACAGCTTCAGGACTGAACTACTTAAGTCAGATTTTACATGGGTAATGAAGATAAAAAATGCCGACGAAGGGTATGAAAAATTTATCAACCAGTTCCTGCAGGTTTACAAGCGACATTTTCCAATAAAAACTTTTAAGCTAGGTAAAAAAATCCGCAAACCTTGGATAACTCCAGAACTGCGCCGGAAAATCAACGAAAAAAATATGCTTTACCATCAGTTTATCAAAACAAAAGATCCTGATACCTTAAAGCAATTTAAGGCGTGCCGAAATAAATTAAACAAGGAGGTTAAAAAAAGCAGATCTAGTTACATTTACTCTGAATTCCACAGTTGCTTAAAGAAAAGTGACCTCGTATGGAAAAAGTTGAACACTGTTTTTAAACGCACGAAACTTTCACCTAGAATCGAGAAGTTGTCAATAAATGACTGTGAAGTGTCTGGCTGCGCCCTTGCAGATTCCTTTAATGAGTACTTACTTCATTATTCTGATCAAGGTATACTTGTAGATTTTCACAATTTTATGCCTGTTAGAAATAATTCATCTGCTTTTCTAAGCCCTGTAACAGAGGATCAAGTTACATCAGTTTTTTCTTCTTTAAATAATAGTTCAAGTTGCGACGCTGAAGGAATTCAGACACGTCCGGTGAAATATGTGTTGGATGTCTTATGTCCATATTTAACCCATATTTTTAACCTTTGCCTAACAAGTGCATGCTTTCCAAAGCGAATGCAAATCGCTAAAGTAACTATGCTTTTCAAAAAGGGTGATCCTAATGATATGAATAATTACCGACCCATCTCTGTCTTACCCATATTTTCCAAAGGCTTGGAGAAGCTTATCCATTATCAGCTTTGCTCGTTCTTTGATTTACACAATCTTATTTCAGATGCTCAATATGGCTTTAGGAAGAACAAATCGACCGAATTAGCTTTGCTGGAACAGAAGGAATTTATTTTGTCCGAATTTGGAAATAAGAACTTTGTACTAGGTATTTATGTCGACTTTTCTAAAGCATTTGATTGTATTCATCACTTAACTTTGCTGAAGAAACTGGAAATTTATGGAATCCGAGGTCATTTTCTTGAACTTATTAAATCATATCTCAGTTTTCGACAGCAGTTCGTTCAAATCGAAACGTATAGTTCTGATTTAAAATCCATAGTTAAAGGTGTTCCTCAGGGCAGCATTCTTGGTCCGCTTCTCTTTAACATTTACATCAATGATCTCACTAACCTCTCTACTAAACCTAAATATGTTTTGTATGCCGACGACGCTAGTATATTTCTATCTGCTCCAGACTGTCATATTTTACACAATGACGCGAATTCTCTCCTTACTAAGCTTAAAACATGGTCAGTAGTAAACCATCTAAACATAAACGTTAATAAGACGAAAGCTGTAATATTTAGACCTAAATCGAGGCAGCTAAATTCTCATGTAAGCTTAAGTTATGGTGGCGCACCAATAGAAATCACAAATAATATTAAAATTCTGGGTGTTACATTTTCTCAGAACATGCTATGGGATAGTCACATTGATGCTGTTCTCACTAAGTTAGCTCGAGCTGTCGGCATTATTTCCCATTACAGATCATATCTCCCGTATCAAGTAAAGATCCTGCTTTATAATTCCCTATTTTACTCTCATCTTAATTATTGTTTCTTGGTCTGGGGCACAACCACGTATACAAATTTGCAAAGGATCTTTATACTTCAAAAAAAGCTTATCAGAATACTTTTTAATCTACCATACAACAGTCACTCGCAAGGTCTTTTCTCCAAAGCATGCATAATACCAGTATTCCATCTTTACAATTATAAGCTGGCACTTGCATTCCAGCGCGAACTAAAAAATCATCTTAAATATCTGCATGAATTGTCATTACTGAAAAAGAGCACTGTGTTTTACACTACCCGTTATAAAGAGGAATGAATTGTACCAACTCCTCGAACCAATTACACAATGGAAAAATTATCCTTCACGCTTCCAACTCTATTAAACAACTGCAAAAAATCCGGGACTGACCTACTTGAAATATCTAAACGTGAATTACGACAGATTCACTGCACACATTCCTAGTAACTTCACCTGTATTCCTATAATGTGTATACTTAATCCTGTGTTTATTGTACAGCTTTATACCCTCTGCACTTATTGTATTGATTGTTGTTCTATTTTCTTTGTTTCTATTTCATTTATGAAATGATCCTGTTATTTTTGGCTCTGCTAAATTGCGAAGAGATTATATGCATACTTGTGTGTGTCTTTCCTTGCTTTGCTGTTGTTGCCCTGTAGAAGGGGGCTGTGGGCCTTTGTCAAGCTGCCGTTTACGAGCAGCTTTTACCCACAACCTCCTCCATCATCCCGATGGAAATAAAGATTATTATTATTATAAAGGAAGTCTCATAGAGGGTCTGCTATGGAAGAGTGTTTCACACGTCAAGTCTTTAACTGTCGTGTAACACGGATGTTCCTTATGAGAGCGCACTTTGAGAAAATAAGTGAAGCTGATATATGTTCTCTGAAAATGGAGTGACCACTCATCTGACTCTAGGTATAGACTTTCGACAGGGCTTGTTCTAAAGGCGCCAGTGGCCAGGCGGATACCCAGGTGGTGTAATGGGTCTAACATCTTTAGCGCGCTCGGGGCGGCATAGTCATAAACCAAGGCACCATAGTACAGTTGTGATCGACTTAGGGTCGTATAAAGATTCAGTAAACACTTCCCGTCGCTACCCCATGTTGTGTGGGATAGGATTTTAGGTAGATTCATTGTTTTAAGACATTTTGTTTTAAGATATTTTATGTTCGGAATGAAGGTAAGCTTGGAGTCAAGTATGACACCTAGAAAATTGTGTTCCTTTTACACGTATTTGTTGCCCGTATTTTTCGACAGTGGGATCTGCAGCAAGCCCTTTCTTCCTCGTGAAAAGAATGCAAGAACTTTTGTTGGGGTTCACTTTGAACCCGTTTTCTTCTGACCACATGGAAACTTTGTTCATGTTGTACTTGTCTCTCACAGACTGTTAGGTTGCGGGTCTTGAAACCTACTTGTATGTCGCCTGCGTAGACGGAATAAAAAATAGATGTTGGTAATTCTTTACAAAGCGTGTTCATTTTAACGACAAAGAGCGTGGTACTCACTACGCCTCCCTGGGGTAACCCATTTACCGGTATAAAAGCACACGACAGCGCATTACCTATTTTCACCCGGAATGTACGGTTGTGCAGGTAGCTTTCTATAATGTTCGACATGGTGCTATGTATGCCCAGCATCGATAGGTCACGCAGCATTCCGTAGCGCCAAGTTGTATCGTACGCCTTTTTCATGTTGAGAAACGCGGATAAGAAGGATTGTTTATGCACGAAGGCGTCGCGAATGTTTGCTCCGATGCGCACTAGATGGCCGGCTGTAGATCGTCCTTTTCTAAAACCACACTGATGATGAAGAATTTATTTACTTCAAGGAAATGTGAAAGTCGATGGTTTATCATTTTTAAAAAAGTTTTCATATAAAACTTGGGAGAGCAATTCGGCGCTAACTTGTTACTGATGTGGGGTCTTTGTCCTGTTTCAGAATTGTAATGACGAGGGCTTCTTTCCGTGCGGTGGGGAAGTACCCCGCAGCCCATATAGCGTTAAAAAGCGCTAGCAAGGTAATTTGAGTATCACTGTGAATATGTTTAATCATGTCGCACATGATCCTATCGGGTCCAGGTTCAGAGCTATGACATGCAGTCAGGGAGGCTCTCAACTTGGCAGTGTTAAAAGGCGCGTTAAAGGGTTCGTTCTCTCTCTGCATGTGCGGTCGATAGCCTTGTGTTCTGCTACTTGTTTATGTTTTAGGAAAGCCTTGGGATAATAATCAGAACTGGAAACGCGCTGGAAGTGTTCGCTAAGGGCGTCAGCTTGGTCTTTAAAGCGGTTTGCTTCACCGTGCACTAGGGGGAACGGATGAATTTATTGTCCATGTAGCATTTCAGCCCATCCCATACTTTAGTTTCTTGTGTATAATAATTGATACTTGGGAGAAACCTCTGCCAGCTTGTCCTCTTTGCTTGTCGTCGCGTCCTTCTTCCCTGTGATTTAACCTGCTTAAATTTGATTAGATTTTCGGCTGTAGGACTTTCCCATAGTTTGCTCCAAGCTTTATTTTCTCGTTTACGAGCCTCTCTACAATCATCATTCCCACATGGGACCCGTCTTTTGGATGAGGTGCCTTTTGTTTGGGAAATGAACTTTTCAGCGGCGTCAATGATAAAAGCGGTGAATTATGAAACAGCATGATCTATAGTAAAATTATCAATAAAATCCAGGGATATGTAAGTGGATTCAGCTGAGGCCAGTTTCCAGTGAGGGAAGTGTGGAGGAGAATCAAGTTTGTTTACGACGCTCAGCGTCACTGGGAAGTGGTCACTTCCGAATGGGTTTTAATTAGATACCATTCTAGATTGAGAAAGATGGAAGCGGAGCCGATCACCAGGTCTATTGATGAGTACGAGTTAAGATGTGGGTTATAATATGTTGGCTCTTTCTTATTAATGAAGCACGCACCGGAGGTTAAAATGAAATTTTCAACGATTCGACCTCTTGAGTCGCATCGTGAGTCTCCCCACATCGTGTTATGAGCGTTAAAATCTCCCACTAGTATATAAGGCTCGGGAAGCTGGTCAATGAGATTATAAAAGGCTGTCTTTTCGAGATGGTGACTCGGGGGTATATAAATGGCGCATATAGTGACCAACCTATTAAATAAAATGGCCAGAACTGACACAGCCTCAAGGGGTGCCTGAAGGGCGACGTGTCGGCAAGGTACCGCCTTGTCGGCTACTATTGCTACACCGCCAAAGGCATGTGCCTCGTCACGGTCTTTTCGGAAGATGGTGTAGTTCCAAAGAAAATTTGTGTTGGTAGGTTTGAGATGTGTCTTTTGAACACACAGCAACTTGAGATTGTGTTTGTGTATTAGTTCTCTAATGTATTCAAGGTTATGAAGAAAACCTCTAACACCCATCGTGGTTGCTCAGTGGCTATGGTGTTGGGCTGCTGAGCACGAGGTCGCGGGGTCGAATCCCGGCCACGGCGGCCGCATTTCGATGGGGGCGAAATGCGAAAACACCCGTTTACTTAGATTTAGGTGCACGTTAAAGAACCCCAGGTGGTCAAAATTTCCGGAGTCCTCCACTACTGCGTGCCTCATAATCAGAAAGTGGTTTTGGCAGGTAAAACCCCATAATTCAAAAAATTCAAGACCTCCAACGTTCCATTGTAGTATTCGTGTCTCCATTATGGTAAATGTGTTGGGTGCTGTGTATTTAAGAGATAAGGATTAGCTCACGGGCCCTTTCGAAGCCCCGTGACGGGAATTTCGTCTTTTTTGGAGCGGTCGAAAGATGCTCGCCCCTACTTAGGAGCTGGTGGCACCGTCTGGCTCGTCGTTGTGTCCATCGCTTCTTGCAAGGCGATGGACACGCGCTCTTCCGAACGCTTTGTTTCACGTGAAGGCCTCGGCACGTTGGACGAGAACTTTGAGGCCACCTGCACGGAGGTAGATGGCCCTTTCGGCTGATTGGGCGTAGCAGCGCTAGCTGCAGCCGTCGGCGGGGGGGGGGGGGGGGGGGGGGAATGTCGTTACTGCCGCCTCACTGGGTGTGGGTCGGACAGCCGCCGGAGACCGTTGTGTCACTGCCCCCTGACGCGCCACTTCGGCAAAGATGATCCTAGGCAGGTATGACACCCACCTTGAATGATATATTTTCTTTCACTTTCATCGTGACAATTTCTTTTTTCTTTTTTCCATGATGGGCACGATCGTGAGTACGCGGCGTGCTCTCCATCACACACAATGCAAAGAGCTTTACACAATGCAAAGAGCTCTCGCAAGCTCCAGAAGTGTGTTCATGGGCACTGCATTTCGCACATGTTGGGCGGCTCGGCAGCTGTGCGAGCTGTGGCCAAAGCGTTGGCATTTGAAACATCTGAGAGGATTTGGCACATATGGTCTAACACGGAGCTTGTACCCGGCCTCTACAGACTCGGGCAGAAAACTTGAGCCGAATGTGAGTATTAGGTGTTTGGTCGCAATTTCTTCACCATCCCGCCTCGGCTTAATTTGCTTGACATTGACAACATTCTGCTCACTGAAGCCCTCGAGGGCCTCAGCCTCTGTCAGCTGGAGCAAATCATCATACGAGACAATGCCGCGGGTCGTGTTCAGAGTACGGTGTGGAGTTATTGTCACAGGAACAACCCCAAATGACACTAGACTGGGCAATTTTTCATAATGTTTCTGATCATGCAGTTCCAAGAGGAGATCACCACTTGCCATCCTTGGTGCCTTGTAGCCTGGACACAGGACTGCAGTTACTTACTCAGTCGTACTTGCTTATCTGATTTTTCTGAGTGAATGACATGATGTCTTGGGAAGTTCAGCCTTTGACGTCCAAAGAAGTGGAAAACATCTTCGGTGGGCCCTCTTTTTTGAGGGTGATCTGGGAGGGGAAGGAAGGAGCTTGCCCTAAAAGAATGTAATTTTTGGCAATAATGCCAGCCACTCACCATGGAGCCCTACAAGGGGACGCTACGGGGACTGTAAAAACAGGTCCTGCAAGCTCCAGCTGTACGTAATCACTATAACGAAATATGAGATAACCTAGGTTGGCTATTCACAAAAGGTTAACCCTTGCTGCCTGGAAAAATTGGAAGTAAGCGGAAGCTAGGAAAAGACAGGAAAAATGAAAAGTGAGAGAAAGACGAAGGCTGGAGGGAGAGAGAGACAGTGAAAGGCAACTACCCATTTCCGCCGGGTGGGTCAGTCCGGGGGGGGGGGGCGTCTACGTGAGGCAGAGACCAAAGAGGTGTGTTGCCTCCGCCGGAAGGCCTTCAAGGTCCGAACACCCGGCATCGGCTCAACCCGCAGGATCGCCCTTTCTCCGGACACCGCTAAGCTTCGCACGGCTACACGCGGGAGGTTCCACCATGTACCCTCGTGTGCTCGGGTACGTGGTGTCGCAATACACCAAACGCCTGCTGACGCAGACGCCCCTGCGGGGTACAGGCTGCAGTTGACGAGCGGGAGCTTCGGCTGGGCGTTTATGCTTGACGCGTTGTGCAGCGTTGTGACGCATTTTCGGGCAATAAAAGCGTTCTTTAGCCCGGAACAGAATCCGCCCTGATCCCAAAAGGCCTGAGGTGGGGTGATGGAGCATGGTACGTAGCAGAGATGAATGGAGGCTCTCTGGAACCAATAACATTAGAGGTGCACCGGTTGTAGTGGAGTTCCTCTTGTATAGTAAGCCATCGCGAACGTAAAATGGCGCGTTAGTGTAGAAACTTGCCTGGCGGAAAAGCATGGCGGGAAACTCTGCTCTTTCATCTGCTCAGCCTTCAATGCGTCGCTGTTGGGTAATACAGATGCCAGAGAAGCGAGCTTGTGGTTGAAGTTGTCGGCGTCACAGTCCGTGGAACCATGTCGCATCCTTGAAAGGCAGTAAGTGTCAGCATGGTGCCGGCCGGTCTTGTACGATACAGTTAGATCATACTCGTGTGAGTCTAAGGGCCCAGCACGCAAGTCCACCATATGAATCACGCAAGTTCAAGGGCTAACAGAGTGAGTGGTGCTTCAGAAGAACTTCAGTTTAGCCTACTTGGTGTTTAGTGCATATCATATTGACCGCAACTAAAGACCGCCCGTGTCCTTTATGTGTTTTCTTCCGCTGTCCGCGTCTTTATTTGTAGTCAATATGATATGCAGAGTGAGTGGTGGTCCGTGACAACTGTTATGTGTCAGGCGTATAAGTAGGAACCAAACCTTTGAAATGTAAAGACTACGACAATCCATTCCTCTTCGGTCCACGGTGCAATTACGCTCTGACTTACTTAGCGAGCGGCTCGCGTAAGAAATAACGTGTTCTCCGCATTTGAAGCGTTGGGCGAGTACAGCACTAATGCTGATGAGGTCGGACGCCACGCTTATTCACGACATGACCTAATAACGATACTTGCCGCTCACGGAAATGACACTTCGGTGAGTTCAGAACGAGTCCAGCGTTCTCGATACGAATGAAGACAATATCGACGCACTGATTGCGTTCACTTAGTGTGCGATCAAAATTTATGACGTCATTGAGGCAGCACATGTAAATTTGCCACTTTAGCCTGCCCAGAATTGTATCCACAAAGCGCTCAAAGGTTGCGGGGCCGTTGCAGAGCCCGACCGGCCTTACATTGTACTCACAGAGTTCATCTGGTGTCAAGGATGCCGTTTTCTCTTTGTGCGCCGGGTCCACCAGTATCTGCCAATAGCCTCAGCGCAAGTAAACAGAAGTATGATGCTGCATTGACGTAGTCAATGGGGTCGTCTATCCGCGGAAGTGGATACACTTCCTTTTTAGTGACCGAATTCAGGCGTCGATAAACCACGCAGAATGTCCATATTCCGTCTTTTTTTTATAACGAGTATGACTGGAGCCCCCAAGGACTGCACGACTCATGACTATTCCCTTTTGAAGCATTTGGCAAACTTGTTCATTGAATATCTTGCGTTTTGTTGGGGAGATTCGGGGAGGCTTTTGTCTCATTGGATGCGCCATACCAGTGTTGACTCAGTGACGTGTGCGAGACGCAGAAATCCAAGGCGCTTTGGCATTCTTGGAACAGTCGAACACAGGCAGGCGTCTTGACAGAACATAGGCCAAGCCACGGCGCTTACTGGTATGGAGTGACGTGTTTACTATGCGAACAGCACACGAGCCCGCAGATCTAAGGTTTCCCATCTCACCTGGCAAACATGCACCCGTAAATGAAGCCACTGTGAAATGCGCGTCTTTTCGGAAGGCGGCGAGTTTGAAGCATTCAGGATGTACCGCCGGCTCCATGGAGTAATTCACAGTACACAGACCAATACGTCCCTGCTCCACTGGCACTAGGCAGTGCTGCATCACAATGTTCTTTTTTGCACAAGCCGAACGAATGGGCTCCACAGTGGCATCAAACATAGCGCATGAACTGCATGAAGTGGTGACGCAGGCCACTGAAACGCAGACACGGCTGGCAGTGTAGTACTTCCACATACAGAAACGGTACTTTCGTGGCAGAGACTGCTGTCCTACGGAATTTTGCCGCTCTTCAGTTCGACAGTCATCTGTAGCGCTACACTGTTTCAAAAAGTCAATGCCTAAAATGAAGTCGTGCGTGCACCGGTATATAATTACGAATTCAGTGGTAAAAAATCGACCACCTAAGGATACGTCTACAGTACACACACGAACAGGGCACCATGATTCGCTGCCCACTCCACAGAACATTTCTGCTTGATCCCACCGAAACATCACATTGTGGCGGAGTGCTCTCTTAAGCACAAGACAATAATGTGGAACGGCGTGCACGAGGCGCAGGTGCTGGTGTCAAACTCCGGTCAGAGGCCTGAGAGTAATTACTCAAGTTTGCTTGCCAGAAACCATTCCACCATGTCGTGTAGGTCAGCAACCGAGCACCGGGGGATTAGTCATAACGGCGACGGCGCACAGCAGGCTGCTCGTACCGAGTTGACTGTCGGCGTTCGCAGAACTGTTCAATTTTGCCCGGCGCACCTCATTAATACCACATGAGGACAAGTGGAGGTCGATGCATGCGCGGCGCTATACAGGCATTTCGCAATACACAGAACAACCGACACCGGTATCCGCATCATAACCACCTCAGGATCGCCGATATTGGCCGGTGCGACGAGAGTGGAGTTGGTTGTCAGGCCTCGCCGACAGTATCGCCATTGCACGTAGACTATCCTCATAGTTGCTGTCATCCGCGGTGTTCACCGACTGCCAGGTAGGAGTGAACCGGGAGAATGCGGAGTCCTGCGACGGGCAGGTACTCGTGAAACGTGGTGAGGATGATGGAAATTCGCGCGCGAGTAGCTTTTCACAAGCGATTTGTAGTATTGTTGAGGCCAGGTCTGACGACGAGCTCACGTCAACGCTTGCCATCATAGTTACGTTGGCCAACTGACAGAACTTCATCATTATTCTGCGCATCGTCAATGTTTCAAAGGTGTGACAATGGCCTGCGATGTCGGAAACCGAGTTCAAGTTAACCGTGCCAATCAGGAAGTTATATACGTCTTCTGCAATCCCTTTGAGTAGATGGCGAACCTTGTCTTCTTCTGACGCACATGCGTTCATCTGCTTACACAACCTAAAGATTTCCTCGGTAAGTGCGGTGCAAGTCTCACCAGCACGTTGAGCCCTTTTGTGCGAGAGTCAGCTCGGCACACTTTTCCTCGTCAGTGGTTTCACCGGAACAGCGTTTCATACCTCAGAAAAAAAGTGTTCCAGCTTGTCAGGGTGTCCTCATGATTCTCTTACTAGACGAGTACGGTGTGAGTTAGGCATAACACTATATTTGTGAGTTACTTCGAGTCTCATTTGTTACTCATGATCAAACTTTCGTAATGCGTCAGCCATTCGTCAACGTCCTGCCCAGTTTTTCTCCTTAGGAGGGTGGCTCCCTGTGCGGCTGGTAAGCAACGGGATGCCGTGACGTCGAAGCACCTGCATTAGTGTACATGTCAGGGGCTGATGGCGAACGGCCGGCAAAGCGACGACTGCACCGAACACTTGGGGGGGGGGAGGAGTTCCATGGTCGGACGCGGTAGCCCGCATCTCCACCAGAAATGTAACAAGGTGTGAGTCTTATATTCAGAAGGCTCGGCGCAAAAGTACTGCATAAGAGGAGGCCACCAAACCGATAAACAGTCCTCCTCATCCTTCTCTTCCACCGCTGCTTCCCATATGCTTCGTACGTGCAAATTCACCGTTACAATATATAGCACAAGCACAACTTCGCGCTTGCCTTTGGTTTATTTACTCAACAGTTTCAGTCCGTAGACCAACCTTTTTGAGGGGCTGTGGCATAATTCTGCTACAGTCTCTTTAAGTATTTAGGTAATGATAGACAAGCGCACAAGAAAGACCAAGTAGGCAAAACATCACGAGCCATTCTATTCTGTGAAAGTGGTTGACCAGAAAAGCTCTTTAGCAAACGACACGGAGGTGATACACAGATTGAGACAAAGGTACGAACTCATTTATTGTTTTCATCGGTTATCATCGTGAGGAAAGGTATGCACACTCATTTATTGGCTTGATAGGTGGTAATTATTTCACTCGCAACTGCAATCACATTTTTTGATAATGTCAAATCAATGCACTTGCGCCGCTGGTTGGTCAGTTGGGCTGGATCGCTGTGGCATCGCAAGGGATATGTCTGCAACTCGGAGCACGTAAACTGCTCCCTTTTCGGTACCGACACATCCACATGGAAATCACCGACGACAACAGGGGTAGTGTCATTGTAGCTAATTCACGCGAAGTGAGTATCCATGAACCTTACGGGACTATAAATCATTGCATTTTTTGCTTGCTTACGGGGGAGTGAGCCGTTCCTCACAGGTGTATGAGCCATTTACGATTTTCGGCATGCTGTTCTGTATGTTGTATGCGTGAATAGAAAAAATTTAAGCACTGTTCGCTTCACTTTGCTGAGCACTTGTAGCTTCTGCCTTACGGGGCCACGAGCCATTGCATTTTTTTGCTTGCATACAGGAGCGTTAATGCTTACGGGCGTATGAGCCATCGATGATGATAGTCTTTGTTCACATAAAATAGCATAAAAATAATAAAATAACAGAAAAAAAGGCAGCGGGTAGAGTCAGTTCCCCGGAGTACTAAGAACAGATCGTGGCAGAAAAAGAAAAAAAGGGGGCAACACAAAAAATACACTGGAAATATCAATGTAGTGCAAGAAAACGAAAGAAAAACTACATATCGAAGTAATAATAATGTGGCGAAATAGAAAACAAAACTATGTACATTGATGTAGACGCGTCAGTTCACTACCTCAATGGAGTATAGTGGGCATTTTTTCAGCACCACCTACGTATTCGCTTTGCATATGCGGTGACTGAGTTGTCGTTTAGTTACTCTAACTTATGGACTTAGAAATGACAGGTTTTCCATCTGCTTGGTAATACCATGCGTGATTGTTCTAAATTTGTGGATCAAATATGATACTCTTTATTCCCATTCACTAGAAGAGCGGACGCCTGACTAGAGAAGGGTGATAGGTATAATGTCGAATGAATGCTCTGGCAGACTCAGATGTTTTGAAAATGCGAGAAGTGGTACCACGCGGGTCTGAGCTCTCTGGTTATTTAGATGCAGTCTGAACGCGGTCCAAGTCTGGCCTATACACTGTTGGCTGCAGATTTTAAAAAGGAGCATGTAAATCACATCGCTACTTGCTACATAATTTTCAAGGTAAAACCTACTGCCAGCTGGCATGGGCCACTGCAACACCGTCCTGTCTACAGAAAGTGTATATTTTGCAAAAAAAATCAAAGCCCTTTATTATAGAGAGATGGTTGCACGCAAAGCTTTCCCCCACTGCAAACTGAATGAAAGTCAAAGTTCAAAGCCAGCAACCACGTAACGAACCCAAGAAATGCGGAGCGACCCAATGCTATTGATATGTGATTTGATTACTTGTTTAGCATTTTATTTATTGAACGTTGAAGTTGGATGAAGACACATTTCGTTAAGCTGCATAACCTTTATTTTTGATCATGTAACCGTTGTTGACACACACACACTCACACTTTCACGGACGAATCTACGCTTGCACAGTAATGCCTTGTGATCGCTGTGGTGGACGATCATGGGCTCTGCCATCATAGCTTGTCCCAGCCTGCTTCAAAATGTGAGCTCAGTGCAGGAAGGGTGTTTCGTCATGGGTCTCTGTAGCGTCTTCATTTTCAACAAGTCGCGATCTATCATGAAACTCTCGATCCACTTACCGCGTTTTTTCACCACATCGATGTTAAAGTCATCGCACATGAGTACCGGCGTACTATATGCATTTAAGGTTTCCTTGAAAAATATTTGTGTGCAAAATAAAGAGGGGCAAAGAAAAGGAGCAACACAAGGACGAGCGCTCATCCTTGTCTTGCTCCTTTTCTTTGTCCCTGTTCGTTCTGCGCACAAAAAATTCTTTATTTAAATGAATCTGTTGCAGTTAGGCCAACTCGCAGTTATGTTTAAGGTCTTCATCGTTTCTGCCGGGAATGTTTCCGCGTCACAACGAGACGTGTTCGGTCTGATATACACACAGACGATCACAAGACGAGAAGGCATCTCGACCACAAGAGAATGTCCCACATGGATTCTGCATACCATTGCCTATACACGAGATCCGCCTTACGGGCACGATCGCACTCGCGCTTACGTTCGCGTACGGCAGCCTCTTCTGCCGTGCCTTGCATCCGCGGCCTACCCATGGTAACGGCCGTTAATGCTTTGCGTGATGCCCGTAATGCAACGAAAATATATACACTTCGCCTGGACATTTCGTCATTTTCCTGATCCTAAGACGAGCCGGTGTTTGCGAACGCGCACATTCTGTCTCTGATAAGGAAGGCATCTCAGTTAATCGCGACAGGAGTGGTGTCAGTCCTAGCAGACGCAACTTGCACAGCAGTGAACTTTGTGCGCATGCGCTACTCTTGCTGATCTCGTCGCTGCGCACCGTTATCAGGCACGGACTGGCCGGCCAGTCGACGCTCGCACGGAACTGCGAATGTAAAATATAGTGTTCTATGCAGATGCGTACGTTAGCGCTGCAGTGAGTATTCGGCGATCACGGCCGAATCAGTCAGACATGGAAAGCTTCGCTTTAGAAATACGATCCCGCCCACGCACAAACTTCTGACTCAGCCCTACCATGCCCCTGCGAGAAGAATTTTGGAACGCCAATGAGGAATTTAACGGCCCATGCGGTCGAAGTGCACGTTAAACATCCCCAGGTGGTCTAAATAAACTTATCCTGAGCCATTCGCTACGACCTCATTCATAGTCTCACTCGCTTCGGGACGTTGAAAACGTTAAATACCTCAAACTGAATGCGGGCGTACATTGAAGCTAAGCCACTGTATTCGTAAACGTTACTGAGCCTTGCAACAGCGTCGACAATCTGCTAACTTCTGGTGAAGCTGAAAAAAATTGCCTGAATTAACTCGCTTTTATGTCACACGCCTACTACAGAGGCGAGAACTTTCGTGGCAAATCAAAGCTCCTGTGAAACAAAGCGAGCACATTCTAAAAAAAAGTAACCTCAAAGGCACTAAAAACCACGCACAGTATCGTCACATAACCAAGCACGAAGAAAATGGTAATTATGAACAGTGGCACTTCCCGAAGCCATGCGTTTTTTTTCCCCAACCTCCTTGAAATCTGCCCGCCCGACGCTATGCATCGACGCTTTTCTTCTCTCTGCGTTGCACTCGCCGTATGGTCGACAAAAAAGCCTTTTGCCATCGCCTTGTCACTTAGGGCAACCGAGGGCGCAACACATGACGTCACAATGAAGTTGTCGTCCGTAACACACTTGATTTGGTCCGCTAACGTACTCGATTGATTCGTTTGCACGTACTTTCGTCGAAAATGACTATCGCAGTGCGCTGGAAAGAAATATTGGCGGCGAGGACTTACGGAATAGCCATCTGTCGCAAGCGCCTAGCTTGCGTGGTATGAGAGTTACCGCAGCGCGTTCCTCATCGGTTTGGCGGTCGGCGCTCAATGAAAGCAACACGCGGGAGCCCCCTTGAACATTTATGTTAGTATTCTCGAAAGGTCAGAAGTTTTTACTGTCAAAATAATAATAGTGTTGGGCAAGCAGAAAGCACAAAATTGTTTACAGATGCTATCTCTTTACAGAATACGTAGAATGAACGCCCACTGCTCGCGATCGCCGTGATGGAGTCCCCCGAACCGGTTTCTTGCGCGACAGGTAGGCAATTGCTAAGAGCAAGCTATGTGAAATGTGTTCTTATAGTGAGCTGTCTGTGTAAAGAAATAAAGCATAAGAGAATGAAGCCTCAATGCACCCATCACACAGGTTCGCAGGGACCAACTGCACGTGTGCATGCATGTCCGCGCACAATGCTTTGCCTTTGCTGCGGGAAAATTTAAGCACCGCGCCGTCAGCCTTAGGCCGCCGAATTTGTATTAGGCCTCGCATTTGATCGCAGGCAAGCAGCCGTTCTTGCGTGGAATTTATCAGAACTGTTCAAACATAAGTTTGTTATACCTGGAGATCTGGACGCCGTTGGAACGAGTCACTGTTTGTTTTTTACGGTCCGACTAAAGTCTTGGATGTTTCAATATCATTTCCTACGTTGCATGGCACTGTGTGTTTATTGGTCTGCTTGGCGAGCAATTTCCCGCCGCTTTGTGTTTAAATCCAGTGCATTCACTTTTTCGTGCTAACACAAACATGAGCATAAGACATGCCTTTTTATAATGTGCTTCTTATTATTCCGTTTCTGTTTCAATTCCAGTGAAACTGCCAGTATCTAGTACCCAATAATTTAAACACCTCCCCCCCCCCCCCCCCCCTGCATGACATTAGCCGGGCAGCGCGCGTGGGCGAGCGCCGCATTGCGCGCTTTCTACTCCTCGCTGAACATCACAGCCCCTATCCCGCCGCAGAAATCTTCCTCGCGAAAGATTCCTGCAAACCCGAGTTGTAGTCGATGGTTGCTTGCCGGTTATAGGTTCGCTATCCAAGCTTCACACAGCTTCTTGAGCTGTGGGTACGTGTGAAAACTGACACCAGATTCCGTTGCGTACGTCCGGCATTGTGGCACTGAACAGTAGTCTACCATGTTGGACATCTTCAAAGGCAGCTACTACCTATTATAGTGTATTCAAGTGCTGTCAAACAGACACCCGAAACGGGAAAACCCCTCTACTTAATCAGAACCACAGCTTATGTGGGACTGCTTGGTTTCGTTTTCAGCTTGCTTCGGCGCTTCTCAAGCAGCCGATGAGTCCGCTGTGTCCCCGTAATCGCTCATATCACATCTCATGGAGGAAGGAAAATACTAGGAGGGAGCGTAACGTGACTGTTTTGAAGTCTAGTCATAAAAATATTAGAGGAATGGGATGTTGGCAAATAGGCCCCCACGTGATAGGCAAGTGGTAGCTTCAGTCGGCTCGCTTTGATTGCTTCTGCTGCAGCGAGTGGCTATGGTGCTGGCTGCTGAGCACAAGGTCGCGAGATCGTATCCCGGCCACGGCGGCTGCATTTTGATGGGGGCGAAATGCGAAAACACGCGTGTACTTAGATTTAGGTGTACGTAAAAGAATCCTAGGTGGTCGAAATTTTCCGGAGTCCTCCACTACGGGGTTCCTCATAATCAGAAAGTGGTTTTGGTACGTAAAGCCCCATAATTTTTTTACTGCTGTATATTGGGTATTGGAATATGCGCACATACTCGCTGTGGAAAACAGGCGCTGAAGTTGAGTGAAGGAATCCAAATGTGCGAATCAGTCGAGTCTGCGTTATATCAGTCAGGTAACGCACCGAACCACCACGCGGCTCGCCGCTTAAGCAAGCCGGAGACAGGCGCCAATAGATTAGCGAACGAAGGCGTCGGCATTAGGCGCAAAAACCGAGCACGACCACCTAAAGGACGACTGGTCACGTTTCGGCGCGGTTCCAGCGAAACGAGAAAGCCTTTCGCCCTGCATACGTATGAAGGTAACCAAGCCACCCTGCCGAGAGCGATTCGTCGCGTTCGGAGGCATCGTGTGAGAAAAAAATGTCTTTCGCCCCTACAAACATGTGCAGGCGCACAAGCGAGCATCCAGGGTCTTCAGCAACTGCTTTTTCGTGTGGAAAACATTGTCCCATCTTCAGCCCAACGGTAGACTGGCGAGCCTGGGACCCCGACCACATTTGAGGCCCACTCTTATATGGCAGATGGTCCCAGTAGACGCCGTCGTTCTGCTCATTCCCTTCTGCCTCTAAACAGACAGGCTAGAACTGAAGAGGCACGTCTCCAACAGTGTAAAGACGTCGCACCACACAATCTTACAAAATAGTGCAAGTAAACGTCAAAGAAAGGCGACAACATTGGCGTTTAGAATACAGGGTAATGCTATTTATTTATTTCACAACAAAAGACGGACAACAAACCTTTTACTAAGCAAACACTCGACAAATAACTATCTCGCGAGAGATCTTCTCTCATCGTATAGAGGTGCTAGACAGCGGAACAAAAATTAGCAAGAGAATACGCACTGGAGTTTCAGCTACACAACAGTTCATTAGACGAAACGATGGACCATGCTCAGGCCGGCATGCTCCGCACCGTTTTCGAGGTCAGAGCGCCGACTAACTGCGGTGGTAAGCGCAAGTGATGCTTCGAAGATTATGTCGCCAAGGGTGTGGCTGCTCAGCCTTTCTACAAGTTTCAAGGCAGCGCATTTGAACTCGCGGTAGCAGAAACGCACGCGTTCTACTTCCTACGAGCCTCCGTGCCTTTGGCGGCAGGCGCCGCGAAGCGACTTATCGTTACCACGTGCCAAACAAACACGAATGGTCCGGCAACAATGTAGGCCTATTCCTACCCAAAAGGCACCGCGCACAAGGCACTGACAAGAGGGAGGGGCGGCTTCAGAGGAGGTTGGTTTGCCTAGGCTAGCAGAATCACGTGACGTTCCCTCCTAGTTTTTTTTTTATCTTTCCTTCCTCCATGCCACGTCTCGCCTACGGCAGCGCCAGGTTTTCCAGTGGTGGAGCTCACCCGCAATACAAAAGCGTAACGCGCGCTTCTACATGACACGGTTTGGCCAATAGGGAAGCGGAGGAGGCTGAGGCGACAGGAGATGGTGAGTAAGACACGCTGGGGAGAGCTCAAACCCTTGTACATTCAGAAAAGTACTGCCATCTCTTGAACCATGCCGCTTCTCTCTTTTTTGTATCTCCGATGGGACGATTTTTGTCACGTGACAGCGCGCGCGCGTTTAGTAATATTATTTTGGTTTTCCGCCTCAGCGCCATCTTGAAATTCCCTCTCTGCACGCAGCATACACATAAGGCATGCATGTGAAGTGCCGTCTGCCTCCGTCTCGCTTGTGGTCTCGAAATGCCTTGTTGATGCGTCCTTGGGTGTCACAACCGTGACAGCCAAAGGAAAAATCTTTTTACCATACCGCGCCGAAAATAGAACGAAGCTCGTCAGAAAGTCCGGCACCACAGGATAGGTCGACCCAATTTCGAGTCTACGGCATCGTCCCGCCTTTGTGAGGTAAGTGTTCGTGGTTTGCTACTCTCCGCTGTTTTGTGCTTCACCGTGCTGCATAAACTGTCCGCTTCCGACTTAATCTCCCCCAAAATTTTGTGTCGTTTGCCAGCGAACGAGGCAGTAGCTCGCCCCAGCCCGTTAGTTCTGCGGCTAGGAAGTGGTAACCGCATGAGGTGATGCAACCTCGTGACAGGTCGCATGATGACGAAGCCATCGCCTGTCGCTGCCGCTTGCGCACGAAGGGACGGGACTGCACGCAGTTAAAGCAGACGCAGTAAGGCTTTTACTTGGGCTAGGTGGTACAATCTTCAACACATACTGGGGCAGCGCGAGAAACAAGGGCGGAGAACGGTACGTACACCATAGCCAGGAATTCTGGACATGGGTTTAGTTTCCCTTTTCGCCACTACGGGGCGTATCGACCTTAAAGGTTTGAAATTCGCGCCGTAACGTATGCCATGACGCACACCAAAAGAAAACATAATAAAAAGAAGCACACCCTGAGACTGTTGCTTCACCTCGGTACTTGAAAGCAAGCGCGCTCATGTATCAGCTTTATCTTGAAAACAAAATGCTGCTTGCTCGACTGGCAATGAATCGACGATTTTGCAGAACACCTTGCCAGACAGCTCGTCGGCATTCCGGATAAGATTTCTCGCGGAGATAACGGCTCCCGCAAAGCTTCCCTTTCATTTCCTTCTTTGTTTTTTCCTATTATTTGCGCACTACTGCGGCCGCTGGCTTCCGTATAGCTTTATGTTTCGTGGGTTTCCGATAGAATCGATGTGATGCAATAATAGAAAGCTTTAGCTCAGGCCTATGTTTGATGCCGGCCACTCAAATAAATGTAAAAGGCGTGATTTTTTGTGGAAACCGCGTAACGATCCGAATGAGAACTGTTGCATTTAAGAGAGAACGTGTCGCATTTAACAGACAACGTTAAATAACCGTGCTTGCAGCAAAAATAATATTGATTTAGTCCATGACAGTATTGACAAGACTTGTCGGAAATCAGTATATTTGAAGAAAGAATAGAAGCACGAAGTTTACAAATCCGTTAGTGAGCATCAAAAAACTAACATCAAACCTGTATAAACTACATCCATTGGAGCATCTGAATCGGGCGATTTTGACGTATGAATTTATGACGTATGTGAAGTAGTTACACCACTTGTAAAGGTTTCGCGAATTCTACATTCAGAAGTTAGTGGTGCATTTCAGGGTGCCATGTGACATATCATTTTCGTCCGCAATAAATGAAATATTGGGTGCAGCTTAGAGAATTGCCATATCATCTTTAGTTGCTGAGGTGCAGGGTTGTATACTTCAGGTATTGTTTCTTGAATATTCGAATTTTTTTCAGTATTTTAGAAAAATTTGAAGTTAAATAAAAATTCGCTTTCTCAAATTTGATTTTAGCCGTTTCTCTTAAGTTCAACATAATTAATTAATTTTGATGCAGTGGTTGTCAGAAGGAAGGATTGCTCATTTGATTTAGAATATTACTGCTGAAAGAAGAAGCAAGACGGGTAGCACATTTACAGCATAGTGACCGCACTTCGATGGGGCGAAATGCGAAAAAACGCGTGTACTTAGATTTAGGTGTAAGTTAAAATACCCCAGATACCTTGCTAGCGCTCCCTGTCCTGTCACGTCGGGGGACTGTGTTCCATTGTCACGCACATTCTCGTTTACAATGGTGGCCTGTTCAGCTTTTCCTTGGCTGCTTCAAGTCTTTCTTCAACTACCTTCCGTGTATCACGCTCCCTGTTCAGCTCATTTTTGAGCTGTTCCACCTGTTTCACAAGCTCTTCCTGGAATTCCTCCATTTTCTGCAGCCTCGTATCGACATCACAGTGTGTGCCGGTTGACTGGATTCCCTCTCCGTTCTCTTCCGTGCCCTCATCTGTCTTAAAGGAACCCCTCCCCCCCCCCCCCCCCCACGCAGTGCCTGCATTCCCGGGATTCTTGCCATGTATTGCACAGTTTTTCGTGATGCAACTAATATAATAATATAATAATGCAGAGCGCGTGCCTTTTAGAAAAACGATACGCACAGGATCCACATCCCGAAAATGTCGCAAAGCAACTCTGACCCCTGTTTCAAAACCAATCAATGCTGCGGGGACCCAAGATATGACATGCTGTCGCACGCACTCACCACGCACCCACGCTCTCACTTTCCTAGCAAAACATGCAGAGTAAAACCACTAATAGCTATTAGTCTCAACTATTAGTCAACTATTAGTAGTCTATTAGTAGTCAAGTCAACCATTAGTAGTCTGGACTATTGCTAATAGCTATTAGTCTCTCTAATAATTCAACTTCCCACCCGGCTGCATGTGTTGAAGTACGTTCCGTGAAAGGGCGCTCTAACCATCCTGAAAAATGTAAAGGGTAAGGAGCGCCCCTGTCGTTAAGAAATGGACGAGGAGCGCCGTGGTGAACAATGACGTTGTGCAAAAGGAAGTACGCTACGTCTGTTGCAAGGGCTCTGGTGAACGTGAACCAAGTTGTATAATCTGTTGCGACGGCAATCCACTTGTTGCATCAGTTAGATGTAAGGAAAGGTGGAAAGAGGTCTACACCAGCACGATAGAATGGTTCGGTAGGAACGCCAAGAGGTAGAAGTAAGCCAGCAGCGAGCACAGACAGCTTCTTCTGACATTGACATAACTCATGTTCGCTGAGACAATTTCGCTCAGCTGGAGAAAGCAGACGGCGGGCATAAGAAAAGACGTGGTCATGGCGTCGTTGACGTTGGGAAAAAAATGGCACGAATTCCATGACCGCTGGCAACAGCGTGGACTTCTCTTGGAGCCGTCTGGTGGAAGTATGCAAGAAGGAATGGAGATGTAAGGAGAGTGACAAGTTTCTCGAAGGCAGTTGCTTGTTCAGGTTCCGAAGAAAATAAAGCGTCTGCCTTCAGAAGAGCATGGGTGGGTGACATCCGCAAAGTTGTGCATGAAGCGGGGGAAGTAGGAGAACAGGCCCACGAAGCTCCGGACATCTATAGCACATGCTGGCATGGGAAACTTCTGTACGGCAAGAACTTTTCCCGAGTTGTTGGCACACACCCGATGAATGAACAAGATGACCGAGGATAGTAATTTAGCGGCGTCAGAAGTGACATATAGACGAATTAAGCTGAAGGCCAGCTTTGGGAAAAGCAGAAAAAGTGAGCGAGAGACTCTCCTGGTGCGTGGCAAATGTAGGAACAACAACCACGGCG
Source organism: Dermacentor andersoni (assembly GCF_023375885.2). Lineage (NCBI taxonomy): Eukaryota > Metazoa > Arthropoda > Arachnida > Ixodida > Ixodidae > Dermacentor > Dermacentor andersoni. Next base: position 5,898,282 of record NC_092821.1, read on the forward strand.
TTATCTAAGTAACAATTGCAGATAAACCACTTTTGGTTATGAAGGAGCGTGCCCATCACGCATTCACATGTAGGCGGAGCATTACATAAGCCCAGTGGTGTAAATGTGAACTTGTATAGGCCATCGGGTGCTATAAAGGCGGTTTTCTCTCGATCCATGTCGTCGACGCAGTCCGCCAGTAACCGGAACCAAGGTCGATGGAAGAAAAGTACTTCGCACCATGGAAGCAGTCGAGGTTGTCATCAACGCGTGGTAGAGGATAAGCGTCTTTATTGGGGTTCTTGTTGAGGTGCCGGTAAACCACGCAGAAGCATCAGCTGGCGTGCTTTTTAACTAGAACGACAGGATTCGCTCAAGGACTGGATGATGGTTCAATGATTCATCGAGATATGATCTTCACGACCTCTGTTTGAATGACTTGTCCTTCATGCAAGAACCCCACGGTATGGTCGTCTGTGAATAGGGTGGGTGTCACTCATGTCAGTATGGTGTGTCGCGAGAGAGGTCTGGTCTACGGGGCAACCCAGGTCAAAAACGTTGCTGAACACGGAGGGCAGCTGGCATAAGTATTTGGCGTGGTGAGGCGGAAGCTCGGGAGCAGTAACGTTTGTGAGCTGAGGAAGTACAGCCGGCAAAGAAGAAGAGTCAAGGGGAGACGACGTAATATAAGCAACTGAGGCCAAAAACAGGCAAACCTAGGAGGAACACAGCGTACCTAAGGCTATGCAATGTGGTAGGACGTGGTCACTGATTGCGAAGTTGACAAGCTGAAGGCTATTAGAGTTGTTGGTGATACTGACGACGGTTTGCCGAAGAGCAACGTGATGAGCAAGGAGGACTTCCGCGAGAGGAGACACAACACAGTTACCATCAGGCACAGATGGAGCTGTATAAAGCAGTACGCTGGTCATGGTTTGTGGGGCGAGCCGAATGTGCTCAACGAAGCAGAAGCTGCTGGAAACTTCCTCGGGAGGGTCAGGACAAAGTAAATCAAGGGCAACTCCAGCGGAGCAGTAGATAAGGGTGGAGTGAGCGGATAGAAAATCAAGGCCTAGAACAACGTCATGGGGACACTCTTTAAAAACAGTAAAGAAAACATATTTGGCAGCCAGAGACACCAACGCGAGGGGCACACATTCCTATGTGGCCAGTATTCTTAAGCTAGCGACTCGCAGAAGGCAGGGCGCCGCAGATGTCAGGACGTAAGTGAGCTGTCTACGAAGCTGGTCGCTCATCACATAGATGTGCTCACCTGTAACAAGCAGAGCAGCGACAGGGACACCATCTACGTCACATTAAGTAAATTTCTTTCCGTCGGTAAGGTCAGTAGAGCAATTGCAATTCCGGTCGTTGTAGCAGCGTCACCTCTCGGAGCTGCACCTGTCAATTTCAAGGACAGTGCTGGTACATGGCGGACACAGAACGGGAAATAGTGGGTGAGCGAGACAGGGGTCGTCGTCGTGAGGGTGAATGACACTGCCGTGTAGATGAGGACGCCCGTGTTGTATGGCTCTGTAGAATCTTGCAGTGATACACAAGTAGCTGGTGAGTGGCGGTAAGGTTGCAGCACAGACTGATATTGCCATGACGTCCAGGTACTGCGGCAGTGCCGGGAAATGTGGCAATCCTGCCGGCACTTTATACATATTGGCCGGTCATTGGATGTTCGCCATTCCGCTGGGTTGCGAAAAGGCCGACAGTGGTACTGGCCTCGCGAAGCAGAAGAAGAACAGATCGTAGGATCAGGTAGGTGTCCGCTCGGTTGGCGGAATGGAGAGACTGAATGCCAAGGTTCGCCAAGTCGTCGCCCACAACAGACTGCACAAGGGACGTCGTCAGTCGAGAATAGTTCGAATAGGTCTGGAAGCCAACCGGTGCCGCGGATCCGATCTTCCGGCGAACGATACGGACAAGGCTTTCAGGCGTTGACGGCTGATTCGCAGAGCGAAAGTCCTCGCACGAAGTCCTAGCAGCCGTATTTCGAAGACAGATCAACTGGTGAGCGATGCGACGACATTTTGCTTCTTTGATGCGTCGACATTAATGCAAGACGTCGGTTATGGTGGAAAAAATCTTATGCACGAAAAGATGACGAGCGTCGTCTGCTATGTCCTTGAGTACGTGGTTTACTTTGTCTTCTTCTGACATGCTCTCGTCAACCTTGTGGCAAAGGATGAGAACTGCCTGGATGCATGTCACATGATTAGGTCGACGCCTCCACGCGGGACCCAAGTTCCCTTTGCGCAGCTCGCTGACAGCCAACAGGTATACCGAACAACTTGTGCAGCTTTTGCACACATTGCTCCCCGTTAAGTTCAGTTCAGTTATTACAGCTCGTCAGTTCTGCCTTGTGGTTTCGAAACCAGAGCCGCGGCATTCCTTTCAGGTAGAAAATTATGTGAGCCAGCATAACACTTTTGTACCACCTGCTTTGGGCGGTGATGCTCTTGTACATTTGGACCCACTAATCGACATCAAAATTGCATCTCCCTGAAAACGTTCCTGGGTCGCGGGACTGCGACGAGATGACTGTCGGCGTTGCGACCCCTTCTAACAATATATGTGCTTATGGCACTTAGTAGGAACATCGGTGGTGCATTAAAGCAATGTTTTTGCCTGGAATTGGCATTGAAGTCACATTTCACTTCAGGAGAAAATTGTTTTCCAACCTCCCGGCATCAAGAAAATTAGGGCTATATTTTTTATCCTTGCCTTCGTACAGGCTCGTATAGACGAGTGTAGTGCTGGGCAGAGGTTATGACGTCGTGTACTGCACTTGGCTCGCTGGGCTGTAGCCAATCACAGCAGACTGCGCGTCGTCTTCTGTATCAGCAGACTAAAAGCACCGGACTTCGCACTTACGGGCTGTAAATTTCTGTGTTAGCGGCACAGCACCCAAGGTAGCGTCGCATCAAGCTTTACACGTAGCCGCTTGGCATCGCCCTTTGTAGGAGCACGTACCACCCTCACACACGCTGGTATCAGAGACTCATGACGACGCGGACAACCTTAGCGCTAACTGCATCACGCTAATTTGAAAATAAACTCCAGTGTACGATTTTTCTTTGGTCAACAAATCTACACAAACTGCAGCTGGCAATGCACAGTGCATGACGAATGCGGAATAGCTGACGAATGCGCAGTGCGCGAAGTCAGCGCGCAGTCTCAAACAGCCTGCACCATCCATGAGTAAGATAATTGTACCTTCTTGGAAGATTAGCTCACCTCCCTCTGGGACACATGGTGACGCAAGCAATTCGCTACGGTGTTTGCAGCGAGTATATACTATCATCGCTATATCACTAATATTGTTTGACGTCCGCTGCTTGCATTCATTGAAAGCGCAGTGTAGAAAGTGTAGTTTTCATGCTACACTATAAAAAATGACTTCGTGCAGGTAGGCGGAGCTAAACTATTCTACGGCAAGTAAAATATGGCGACTTCCTACACTAACTATACTCGTCTAGCCAGTGTAGATAAAAACGTAGCCATATTGGGGGGGGCGGGGGACTTCAAGAAGCACGAAATTTGAACCGTAAGGCGATTTATTAGAGCAGGCGTTGGAACTAATAGCAGAGTAAGTGTGATTCACTCTGCGCAGTGTAGCGTCTTGAGAGGGAGCAGAGAGGGAGAGGGAGCGTATATGCGTGTGCACGTCTTGAGTGTGCATGGGCGTGTACTGGAGTTTGTGTGTTCAGCCGTGCTTGTGTCTCCGCATTAGAGTCTGTGTGCGCACGAGCGCGTTTATGCGACGGCGAGCATACGCACATTTGTGTATGCGTGCATTTCCGTGTGCGTGCGTGCGTGCGCACATTTTTCTTCGTGTGTGCACGTGCGAGCGCGTGTAAATCTGCATGGAGGCAAACGTGCCTGTTATCTGTGCGTCTGTATGCTTGAGAGAGAGAATGGTAAATATCTGTTTGTATGCATAGGTGTGTGTGAAAAGCTAGTATTTACTTACTTGCCCCTACTCTCGGATGCACATAAAACATAGATGTTAAAAGATGGGGTTATTACGTTTCAAAATCACAATCTGATTATGATGCACACCGTAGTGGGAGACTCCGCAATAATTTCGACCACATGGGGCTCTTTATCTTGCACCTAAACATATGTACACGGGTGTTTTCGCATTCCGCCCCCATGGGAATGCGGCCGCTGTGGCCGGGATTTGATCCCGCGACCTCGTGCTTAGCAGCCGAACACCATAGGCACTAAGCCAGCGTGGCGCGGATCTAGAGTTTACTTCAGTCATATGTATATACACAGAGACGAGAACGAATGGCACTGCCTTTATACCATTATCACTTTCTGAAAGCGAAACCGACTCAAAAAGAAAAAAAAATATTAGGAGCCATTCCACTCTGTCAAGATGGATGACCAGCTAAGCTGTAGCGCATCACACATGATTAGACAAAGGGTCGTGTATTTATTTTCATCATTTGGTAATGGTAGTGACAATGGTGTTGTGATTACTGTGATATATACAGGTCGGTCCAGTTACAACCCTAGACAGAATCTTGGCCAAAGTAGAATTTATGCACGACCGTTGTTGCTTAATTGAGTTACTTCGATTGATGAAGCACTTCAAACCAAATTCTTCTTGCACAAACTCAGTGAACCATTTATTTTCTGGCTTTGAAATGACCATATTGAGGTCTCCAATGGTGATCACAAGGGTGGTGTCATCGCGGCTAACCAATGCCATACCGATCAAACAGGTGATGCTATGTTGGATATAGCATTTGCTTTTGATTTATCTGAAGTTGTTGACGAGTACACAAGGATACACGACAGTTCCAAATCTATATTAGACCTTTTCTTCGTGAGCGGATCAATTAGTAATAAATCAAAATGCGAAATTATCCCGGGAATCTCCGATCACCAGGCTGTACTCCTTACCTTATCTGACACTGCTATCGACAGAAATCGAAAACACTCTTGTTTTCCGAACTCCTGATGTGCAGATGACACATCGATAATGGATGACTTATCCTTTCGTTTTGTGAGTTTTTTAAAGTCAACAGCGAATGTACACGATTTGTGGATTTTCTTCAAGGATCTCGTATTGATGTGTATTGAACGTTTTGTGCCAAGTATTATTAAAAAGGAAAAACGTGAGAATCCCTCGATTTCTCGTACTTAAATACAAATGCGCAAAAAATTAAAACGACTGAAGAAAAGAAAGCAAGCAGTTAACCGCCCTAGGTGTTTGCAAGGAAAAAATTCCGTTCTTACTCTTCAATATAAAGGCCAGATAGCATTCGATAAAGAAAATTATTTTAGCAACTTGTTGCCTACCTTCATTTCAACTTCACCAGAGAAATTTTGGCGCACAATCTCTCCGGTATCCAGAGATTCTCATGCGTTTGAAGTCAATGGAACTCCAACCCATGACGAAAAAGAAATGTCATCTGTTTTTAATCAATACTTCAAATCTGTTTTCACTTATGATAATGGCATACTGCCAGCTTTCGAAACATCTTTACCTCCGATGCCTGATCTTGCCATCAGCGAGCAAGGTATTATGAAAATGCTTTTGAATCTCGATACCAAGAAGTCCCCCGGGCCCGACAACATACCAAATGCATTCCTGACTAGGTATGCAGAATGGGTAGCCAAGTACTTGTTTATATTATTTTCAAGATCTCTAAATGAAGGACAGGTTCCGAACGACTGGAGCACGACCAGAATTCAACCAGTACATAAAAACGCTAAAAAATAGTGAATCAATAATTACAGACCAATCTCACTAACATCAACAACTTGCAAAATTATAGAGCACATAATACGTACCCAGATCTCTGATTTTCATGAAAAACAAGATTTCATTACAAATCTTCAGCAGGGATTGCGGAAAGGTTATTCTACTTGCACTCAATTAGACCAAACTACACACGACTTTGCTGACTCTATTAATAATGGGAATCAAACAGATGCCACGTTTATGGATATCGCAAAAGCATTTGATAAAGTTTCTCACAAAAAGGTGCTTTCCAAAACTAATAGCACAATAAAAACAACAAGATTACTAATTAGATTTCAGCATACTTGAGTAACCATCAACAATATGCCAATATTCGTGATCATTCATCTCAGTATATTTCTGTTGACTCTAGCGTCCCTCAGGTTTCGGTGCTTGGGCCACTTCTATTCATCATTTATATAAACGACATCGTAAAAGCCATTCCCGTTCATAATAAATTATACGCTGATGATTCCGTGCTCTAATCAGAAATCAAAACTATAGCAGATCAAAGAACCCTGAACGAGGCCTTTCAAAAGATTTCTGATTAGTGTGATGCCTGGCAAATGCCGATAAATTTTCAAAAACCGTTTACATGAGAATAACCTGCAAGAAAAATCCTCTCATATTCCAATATTCCTTTGCTAACGATATCCTTTCCGAGGTTGCACAATACAGATATCTAGGATCATGGATGACTAACGACATTGACTGGACTAAACACATTCATCATGTTAGAAGCAATGCTAACTATAAACTTTTTTTTTCTTAGGCAAGCGCTAAAACTCTCCACACCCGCAGTCCGGCTCTTAGCTTACAAATCGATTGTCCTTCCAATGTTAGATTATGCGGCGATCATTTGGGATCCATTTACTAAAACGAACAATAATAATATTGAAAAAAATGCAAAAGAAAGCAGTTCGTTTTCTTTACAATAAGTATGGACGCACATCAGTAACTCATCTGTTAAATAGGGTGGTTTGAAACATCTGTATCCAAAAGAAATCGCGTTTCCTGACTTAAGTTCTTATACCAAATAATCAAAGGTCATTTTGAGATTAATATTGACGGACTAATATCATTCTCTTCAGGATACACTACAAGACAACGTCATAATCTCACAATCACCCCTTGTCGTCACTGTGATAACTGTTTTAAATATTCATTTTTTTCCACGAACAGTAACGGAATGGAATCGACTTACTAACGATCAAGTACTACAGCAATCTCTGACATCATTCACCAGAAGTGTCGCTGCCCATTAACAACTATTTTCTGTTGAATGCATTCCCTGCTGCCCATATAGTTACTAATTTCTTATTGTTATCAACTTTATGCCCCTTACATTTCGTATTGCTGTGTTACTAAATATTTTATATGTTCCTGAATAATTAGGATAATGCCATAAACCTTACAGTGCTGCTATGTCTACTCCTATGTTGCACTGCCATCATGGAACTTTGTTCTCTCAAATTCCGATCCTTTTTGTTTGTTCGCTAATCATTTGCGGCCTTCGTATTTTTTTTTGCTGGCTTCTTTTGTAAATATTTGACCAGTGCTTGTATCTGTATGCCCACCCTGCGAAAATCCCTTCCTGGGATTGCAGTATCACTAAATATATAAATAAATAAAGTGCGTGGTCATGAACTTCTCAATACCACACTTGAGTGGGGCTGAATATATATAGACAGTGGATATCATAAGTCCGTCTTTCGTCTGTACGGCACAGACAACCCCACAGTCGGTGCCCCTCGCCTCTTACGAGTCATGTTGCATGGTTGTACATACATTTCCCCTTCTGCATGTACCGCAATGCCTTCTGCGCGTGAGGCCATGTGCTGTTCCCAAATGCTTCCAGCATACCCATCGACGTGAAACAATGCATCTTTATTATTATTATTATTATTATTATTATTATTGACGGAACACTTGAAGCCTGCTTCACCTCCGCCGAAAGACAGCCCGATACTTCGCAAACTGCAGGATCGGCCAACATTTTTGCTCCCTGACACGACAAATGCATTTCGGGCCAGAGGTGCACAGCTTCGCTGTGAAAGCGCCTGTGCAGTCAGTATTGCCGCCCTGTATTTTGTCTCGATGACGCCATCACCATCGGCACGGTCCCACGAGGAGCTGCTAGCGGTTCGCGTTGGTTATCTCCCTTGCCTTTTGACGGCGATGGCGCGCAAAATCTGCACCATCATTGCGTCGTGCATCCCGTCTTCGACCAAGTAAGCTTTCGTCGGCACACTTTTGCTGGTGTATTGACATTAACACTTCAAACTGCTTGATTTCGAAAAATCAAATGTACATCGAAAGCGGACTGGCAGCAAGGAACGTACTCACGGAGCAATGCCAATAATCACATTATCATAAAAGACTGGGCTTCGTCAGGTGGCGCTTAAAGCGGCAGTTATGCTTTCAGAGTTTATCTGCAAAACACTCGTAAAACAGAATCCTGTTTATTAATTATTCGCTCAGCTAAATAATCTCCAGGACTGGCTCCAAGTTACTCATGTCCGTTAGCCGCCTAAGACCAATTATTGACAAATTAATTATTGTTCCTTCGTTTATTACACAAACAACTGTTCAACTTACACCGTATCTGGAAGCTACCTTTTTCAACACTCGAATGATAGCAATAATGTCAGAAAGACTCACATTGCTCTAATAATGTTTGGCGCCGTTCAAAATAACTGCCTAGATAATCATGGCGCTGTAGGCTTCGTAAAAAGCAGGTGCGAATGCTTCGACGGGTTTTCGAGGCGCAATTCAAGTTCATCGACTTAAGCACATGCACCCAACAGTGCACTTCTGCTTTTACGACGGACTCTCCTACCTTATACAAGAAGCACTTCGGCGCTACAGTATAACACGTAAGATGTGCGAGAACATTGTGCGCCCTCCAGCTTACACATATGAGCGTTGGTGGCATCAGGCTGGGTTTCCTGGCGTCATTAAGAATAAAAAGAGCAGTCTGGGGGAAATCAATGGATATTTTTAGTACATAATATCAAATACAGTAGCGCGCACGTGTGTGTTAGAACAAAAAGTACAGAAGGATTGGAATGACTGCTTTGCAGAATATATTTTAACTGTCTGTTATTACACAAGCAAAATACAGCAATTTCTTTGAAAAAAAATGCTGATATCCGTATGCAGTCAATGGAAAAATGAGTTGCGACGTGGTGCCCGTGGTGGAAGCAGCCCAAAACCGCACGGCTACATTGGCACACGAAATAATGATTTATTAAGGTGAAGGCCGCATGTGGCTCGTAGCAATTGCTCATACCCGAAAGAAGAAACGACGTAATCAGGAATGGCTCGTACCCTCGTAAGCAAGCAGAGATGCGCTGCCCGAATGAGAATGAAGAAACAAGAGTAAAAAAGAACGAAGGAAAGAAGGAACAAAAGAACGAAAGAGAGAACAGAGAAAGAAAGAAAGAAAGAAACGAAGCAAGGAAGACAGAGAGAAATCTTCTTTTGGTTGTAGCGCAAGCTGAACAAGGACAACAGAAAGGCAGATCTGCCACACAGAGTTAAATTTAAACAACAGGTTTATTTCCCGTTCTCGTCACTATATATACACCCTCGAAACGTCATACAGCCCGTGTGTTGTCCGTTTGCAGCTTGCGCTGCAACAAAATAAGATATGCCGTACCAACAAGCCCCTATAGCTATCCTACAGCGAGAAAATAAAAAAAAATCATGAGCCCCTCCACTCCGTGAAGGCGGTTGACCAGCGAAGCTGTTTAGCACAGGAGACGGAGGTGACACATAATTGTGAACTAAAGGTACAAACTCATTTATTGTCTTGGTACGTCGGCATTATTTTACTCTCAACTGCAATCACGTTCTTTGATAATGTCAAATCGATGCACGTACGCCGCTGGGTTGTCGGTTGAGCCGGATCAGTGTGGCATCACAAGCGATATATATGCCTGCAACACGGAACGTGTAATCGCTGCCTTTTCGGTACCCAAACATACACATTGAAACTTACACATACACATTGTTGTCGTCAGTGACGAGGACAACACAAGTAGTGTCATCGCATCTAATTCACGCAAAGTGAGTAGCCGTGAACTTTACGTCGACTCTGAGACATTGCACTTTTTGGTTGCTGGCTGGGATGTGAGCCATTCCTCATAGGGGTACGAGCCATTGATGATGACATTTTTCGACACGCTGTTCTTTATGCTGTATGCGTGATTAGAGAGAATTTAAGCCCTGTTCGCTTCACTTTCCTGAGTTTTTGTAGCCTCTGCCTTACGGGTCTATGATGCATTGAATTTTTTGCCTGATCTGGAGTTATCATGTTGCTATACAATTCTCATTAACAGGTTTCACCTAATTATAATATTTGAGAAGTTAATTAACTAAGGCTAATTATATAGCCAGGCCGAAAGAAAAAAATATCTGAGTATCTCCAAGCGACGGCAAACAACACTACCTTGAGTCGGTTCAGCTACGTTGCATTTGCATATTTTTAATGTTTGGCTCAAATTACGGAGGACACCCTGTATTTATCAGGTATATACATTGACTGACTATGCGTATTACTTGCTGTTGAATTGACACCATGTAATTTTTCGGCTTTTCAATAAAGATCATAATTCCCGATTCGTCTGTGCAAAACTTAAGGCCATTTTTGTCGCTGCGTCGCCACAAACATTCGCAAGTGTATAAACCACATGCATTGTCCGCTAGTGGCAGAATGTTGTCATCACACATCAGTCCGGGGACCTTCAGTTGCGCGATTTGTCCATTACTCATGCAAGATAAATCAGACCCTAATTCACTGTTCTCCAGTCGCCCCTCCCCCCCCCCCCCCTCTACCCCGAGTACAGTGCCACTTTGAAGTGATCGCGCATCCTGAGAAGTTTGGAGAGGCCGGTTTTCACGCCTCCCTGTTCTAGCCACTCTAAAGCCGAGTTTTGGCGTTGCGCCGCTAAGCCTGAGTGTGTGGGACGGCGACGAAATGCAAGAAGTCTAGCGTACTGTACATTGTGTTGAAGTCGAAAGCACGCCCAGGGGGTCAAATTTAATTGGGAGCCCGCCACTACGACGTGCCTTAAAATTAGATCGTCGTTTTTGCTCGTAATACCAAAGAATTTATTAGAATTCACCTTAGACAATCAATCTATTTGCAGCAAAGCACACATTCTAAAATTTGGATATTATCAGTCCCAACCCAGATCTAATCGGGTCAGCACTGCCCCATCTGTTACGAATTAAGGAAAAAAATGATCAAGTGCTTTCCCCCAGACAGTTGGTATTTGTTATAACGGCATCACGCAGCCAAACCAGGAATGGAATCAGTTTATTCAGTGCCGGCGTACATATATATGTATCGCTATGTGACGTCACATGGATCATGGCAGTTGGCCCGCCCAGTACACATGCGGCATGACGTGCTGCGCTATCACAACTCCTTCCCGCTCAATTAAATACATGGGTTAGCTAACTGGAACACCTAGTAAGATTAGGAACAGTGAAATTAACAATTAAACATTACCACCTGACTAATTAAGAGGAAATTACTTAAAGTCCTCAGATCTAAACCAGTCCGGTTGCCGGCGCACACGAGCACCCCGACGTAGTGGAGGCTGTTCCTCCGAGTTGGGTGCAGCTGGCGCCGCTGGCACGTGCGACTCCGTCAAGTCTTGCGGTACAGGCTGCTGTGTGGGTGGCGGTACTGATTCGTCGGCTCTAGTGTTGTTCTGCGATCGGGGTCTGCCGGCGTTCCAGGGGAACTGGGACCATCCTGGTCGGCCTGCGGTTGTCTTGGTGTCGGAGTGCGGTCGTCTGCCGGTAGCCCTTCTGGTGGCGTTTGTTTTACACCCACCTCCGCGGGCGGGGGCGTCTCGACGGGGTCAGCATGTCCAGGACGCAGGTGATCGGCGTGTGTGAACCGGAGTTGATCGCGCACTTTCACCATATATGTCGCAGCACTGACAATTTGGATCACAACACCTTCTTCCCACGAAACGCGTTCACCACGCACAGTTTTCACCAACACTCGGTCCCCCACCACGAACCTGCGCTCCTGCCCACGAAACAAATCGCGCTGCTCTTTTAGTTTTTCCTGTTTGTCTCACATGGATTTTGCAAAATCATGTTGGAGCAGTGAAAGCTTTATGCGTGGCTGGCGCCTCAAAAATAGTTCAGCTGGTGATTTGCTTGTCACACTGCTCGGTGTGTTCCGGTAGGCCATCAGAAAACTATCAATATTTTCCTGTACTGTCTGCTGCTTACCCGAGGCCTCACGCTCGAGCACCTGTTTCAGTAAGGCCTTTTTCACAGTTTGTACTGTTCGTTCTGCAGCACCATTGGACGCTGCATGATAAGGCGGAATACGAACGTGTTTTACACCGTTGGTGCTCATGAATTCTGCAAACTCCTCTGAGTTGAACTGTGGCCCGTTGTCACTCACCAATACTTCGGGCAAGCCATAAGCGGCAAAAGCACCCCGACGTTTTTCCAATGTTTTTTGTGCAGAGGTTGAGGACATCGGCCATACTTCGCTCCATTTCGAGAATGAGTCGACCAATACCAGAAACACGTTCGTACGCTACTATGGAAAATCTACATGGACGCGTGACCAACACCGGCCGAGAAGCTGGCTGAACTGCTTGGCAAATTTTGAACCACTGAACGTACTGTTCAATGGCCAAATCGATTCCTGGCCACCATACGAAACTCCTCGCTAGCATTTTCATGCGGCTGGTGGTAGGGTGCTCCTCGTGCAGCATGTTTAGCACGCGGTCCCTCAGCAGCTCCGCAATTACGACTCTTACGCCCCACGTCACGCAGCCCTGCTCTAGTGACAGCTCATCGCGGCGAACATAGTAAGATTTCAATTCATCTGCCTGCTGTCTAGGCCACCCGTTTAGCGTATATTGTGCCACGCGGCATAGAGTTAAGCTTCGCTTCGAGACCCTTGCAATCTCCTCTGCTGTCAGCGGGAGACACTGAAAGATTGACATGCAATCTGATGACTCGTCGTTCACCGGTCCTGGTTGGGGCAGCCCCGACAAGGCATCTGCCACTTCAACATTTTTTCCTTTCCTAAATTTCAGCCGGTACCTGTAAGCTGCGAGGGCTAAAGCCCAGCGTTGCATACGCGCGGCAGCGATAGTCGGGATACGCTTATCGTGCCCTAGTATCCCAAGCAGTGGCTGGTGGTCTGTATATATAGTGAATTCTCGGCCGTACAGGTACCGGTGAAATTTCTTTATGCCAAAGATCAACGCCAGGGCCTCGCGTTCGCACTGCGCGTATTTCTTTTCTGCTTCCGACAGTGTACGCGAAGCAAAAGCAATTGGGTTTTCTTTACCTTCAGCCGTCTCGTGAAAGATAACGGCTCCTAAGCCATATGACGATGCATCGCAAAGCATTGCGACCGGTTTCTTGACGTCATAGAATGTGAGCACCTTGCTGCTTGTTAGCAAGTGCTTCGTATCTTTAAACGCGGTGCCGCACTCCTTTGTCCACGACCATTTTTGTTCTTTTCTAAGTAGCCGATAAAGCGGCTCTGCTACTGTCGAAGCATTTTTGAGAAACTTTGAGTGAAAGTTCCACATTCCCAAGTACACCTTAAGCTCTGTAACTGTAGTTGGCTCGGGGGCTTGTAAGATTGCGCTCTTCTTGGTGTCGGTAGGGTAAATGCCGTGCTCAGTCACTGTGTGACCCAAATATGTAACCGATTTTCGGAAAAAACGGCATTTATCCAGATTAAGCGTGATGTTGTATTCACTGAGGCGTTGCAAGACACGTTCTAGTGTCTCCTGGCAGTCGCCGATATCTGCCCCTGTGACGATAACGTCGTCAATATAACAGCCTACATGTGGTATGCCATGAAGTACCTCGTCCATCATTGCCTGAAAGGTAGCGGGTGCACTTGCCACCCCGTAAGGAAGGCGCTTAAGTTCGAACAACCCAAGACTAGTGTTTACTGTAAAAAATATTCGTGACTCCGGAGTGAGTGACAGCTGCTGGTACGCCGAAGAAAGGTCCAGTACACTGAACACATGTCCTCCTGCCAAAGCAGTGTACAAGTCCTCCGGTCTGGGTAGGGGGTAATGATCTGTTTTGAGAGAGGGGTTTACTGTAGTCTTGTAATCCCCGCATAACCGGACACTGCCGTTTTCCTTCACAACTGTGACAAGTGGGGTAGCCCAGTCACTCCGCATTACAGGACGCAGCATGCCCGTTTCCACGTGTTCTCGCAGCTGCCGCTCAACTCTTTCCTGCAACGCAAACGGAACTGGTCTAGCGCGGTAAAATACAGGAACTGTACCCGGTTTCATAACAATCGTTGCTTCAAATTTTTGTATTGTCCCCAGCTTTTTAGAAAACACGGAAGGGTACCTCTGTTTTAGCACCGCGACTCTGTCTTCAACTGCAATCTGGCCAATTTCTAGCCAGTCAAGCTTCAAACGTTCTAACCAATTTCGCACCATTAGTACAGGCGACTTCCTCCCATTGTTTTTTACAGCAATGACTGGTAGAGTCATGCACTGATTGTTTGGTACAATCTGATTGATGCACTGATTGTTTGGTTTTTGTCTCTGATACTTGTGTGGTCGGCTTTTCACGACTACCACGGGTGCCTCTCGTTCTCTTGACCGCAGCTGTCAGCTCTCGTTCAGCAAACAGAGCACGCTGGGTCTCTTCGTTCCGTATGCCAGCAACCAGCCTATCTCGGAGGGCGTCTTGCAAAAAGTCACCGTAGTCACACTTCCTGACTAAATGTTTAAGTTCCACGATGAACCCCTCCACGCTTTCAACAGGCTTCAACATGCTTAGGATTAGCTGGTCTCTGATACTTGTGTGGTCGGCTTTTCACGACTAGCACGGGTGCCTCTCGTTCTCTTCACCGCAGCTGTTCAGTGTCTCGCGCCGCTAGTTCTCTATCCAGGGCGATTTTGCAAGCGCCATCAAATGTCAGCTCTCGTTCAGCAAACAGAGCACGCTGGGTCTCTTCGTTCCGTATGCCAGCAACCAGCCTATCTCGGAGGGCGTCTTGCAAAAAGTCTTGCAAGTGTCCCGGAGCTGTATTTGCTCCGCAGTATACGTGCGAAGCGACATTTTGCAAAGTTCACATTTTACGTGTGGAAATTCGGACAGGTACACTTGCTCCGGGACAATTGTGACAGCTACTCCCGTGTCAATTTGCATATTCAGTTTACACCCTTCTATTTCCACACTCATTTCATAAGATGATTGGTTGGCGTTAATGACATGGTACAGTTCCTGCTCCGAGTCCTCGTCAGAACACTCGAGGGCATGAATGTTTTTTGGCTTCGCTCTAGCAACTGGGCACATGTTTTTGAAATGACCTACAGCCGAACACTTGCGACAAATAAAGTTTTTGTACCAATATTCTTCCGACGAGTGTCCCCTGCCGCATCTTGCGCATTTTGCGTTCTTGCGGGCTTCAACATGCTTAGGATTAGCTGGTGTCTGATACTTGTGTGGTTGGCTTTTCACGACTAGCACGGGTGCCTCTCGTTCTCTTGACCGCAGCTGTTCAGTGTCTCGCGCCGCTAGTTCTCGGTCCTGGGCGATTTTGCAAGCACCATCAAATGTCAGCTCTCGTTCAGCAAACAGAGCACGCTGGGTCTCTTCGTTCCGTAGGCCAGCAACCAGCCTATCTCGGAGGGCGTCTTGCAAAAAGTCACCGTAGTCACACTTCCTGACTAAATGTTTAAGTTCCACGATGAACCCCTCCACGCTTTCGCCCTCCTGTTGTACGCGCCGGTTGAACTTGCATCGTTCTGCTATTACGTAACTCCTGGGGCTGTAGTGCTCCTTCAGGAGGCGTTTAACTTCTGCGTACGACTTTTCTCCCGGGGCTGCCGGCACAACAAGACTTCTCAGTACTTCGTAAGCCTCTGGTGCTATGACTGTCAAAAAGACGGGAAGGCGCTTTGCGTCGACGACATCATTAGCCGTTAAGAAATGTTCAAAACGCTCTAAGTACGACTCGAAGTTTTGCGTTTTCGGGTCGAACTCGCACATCTTTCCCAGTGGCGGCATTTCGACAGCAGTACATATATCCGTTACTCATCAGTTTGGCGTTTCCTTGCTTGGACGTGCTGCCAGCTCCAAGCCCCGTTGTCGTTCCTTGTGGCCGAGTACTTCCTCCGCAGGGGTGTTCGGTGGGCGGTGCCGTACTCCGGGAGCACGTGCAGCGCCTTGAAGCTGGACGAAAACTCCGCTCGCTTGCTTCCGTTCGTGCCTGTCCACCCGTGCAGGACCAAGGCCGTCGCTTACGTGGGTACGCAAGACCCTCGTCGCCAGTTGTTATAACGTCATCACGCAGCCAAACCGGGAATGGAATCAGTTTATTCAGTGCCGGTGTACATATATATATATATATATCGCTATGTGACGTCACATGGATCATGGCAGTTGGCCCGCCCAGTACACATACGGCATGACGTGCTGCGCTATCACCGTACTAAAGTAAATAGCATTATTTGCCGATACTTCAGCCCTTTCTTCCTACCCTTGCACGCGCACACACGCACTATCCCTCCCTCGCACGAGCACACTCTTCCTCACATGCTATCTTCATCGCACGCATCGCACGCGCAGGTATCCATGAGCACACAAATAGGAACACTTTTGTGCGCAGGCATGCATGCTGAAACACGAACACGCACGCTCGCACACGTCGACATTCACACGCCGCCATGCATACGCCGCAAGCAGGCAAGCGCACACACACACATGCACTAACACGCAGATGCCGGCATGCACACGCGCCGCGAACGCTCACACGCACATACACACACTCGCATGCAAGCATATGCAAATATGTAAGCACTACTACGTGCACACTCTCCCCTGGCACGCACACAAACGCGCACTATGCATGGATGTCTGTGCGTGCGTATACTGTGTGTGTGGATGTGTGTGATTGTGCGTGTGTATGACGGATGGAGAGAGAGAGTACGTGCCTGTGAGGGAGAGTGCGTTTGTGCGCAAGGGGAGACAGATAGTTTGTGTTTACGAGGGAGAGAGCACACAAACACGGAAACATTTGTTCGCAATCGTGCATGCTAAAACTCGGAAAACACACGTTGGCACGCGTACACGTTCATACGTGCCCACGCATGCACCGCTAGGGTGCACACACGCAGGCACGCACACACGCCGCGAACGCTGACACACGCATACACGCACTCGCGCGCACGCAAACGCAAATACGGAGGCACACGCCCGCACACTCATACATAGAGCGAACACGCGCATAGAACCATACCCAGGCACACTCAAGACATGCACACTCATAACCACTCCGTACCATCTCGGCTGCTTCTAAAAAACCTGCGCATGCTAACTGGCTGCATAACGCTCCCTCTACCTTTACCTTCTCAATGCCAACTGTAATAAATCGCTTTATGGATTAAATTTCGCGCTTCTTCAAGCCAATGTGCCCTCTGGAGGGAGGGTGCAAAACGATTTCCTCCTGTCGTGGGACTTCACCGCCCCTATCGGACCTGCTTTACCTGCGTTAACGCACCACCAATATTCCGACTAAGTGCCAAAATGCATACGCTATTAGAAGGGACTACCACCTTGTTGTACTCAGTTGAAACATTTTGAGCCTCTGCCGATATTCTGAAATATAACTTAGAAAAAAAAAAATTCTCATTGAGTTACTCTCGTGCGTTGCTGTGTTCCGAAGGAGAACGGAGAGCGGCAGAGTAACGATTTCGGAGCTGTTCGATAATGGCGGTCCAGCGCTCTTTCCCCTCGCGTTATCGAAATAATAGGGTCGCCCATTTTGCAGCGAATACTTTCTGTGCATATCAACTATCACGATCACCAATATTTGTTGAAATGGCCATGCAGGTACTCGCAACCTCACGATACGAGTGGAAGATTCGCCGCACATACGATAACGGTGAACCGCGGGCACGCAATTCCGTGGAAGGCCAAGGAGAGGTTAGATAAGTGTACATTCTCCTTTTAGGTACCTAAAAAAGGAAAATGAATCGATGGTGGAAAGTTCAAATTAGTCTACCCATTCCACATTTTTTTCGGGTCCATCGCAGTCAGTCGCGAACAACAAAATGACGCGGATAAACACCATCGCAGCCATGCGGCGTAATAACCTGCATGGAATATCCCCACATTTGCATTTGAAACTGCTGTTGATGAAATATTGCGTTGAGCGATATCCGTGCGATATACAAGGAAACGTTGCGATCCAAGCGACTAGAAAGGACGCGTTCACCAACGAGATGCCGTTTGAGGGACGCTCCGGGTCGTTCATGGCTTGACGCAAGTCTTCCAACGTCACATAGCACTACGGAAATCAGCCGGCACAAACCGGCTCATTCAGCACCACAACTGCAAGGAATATCTGCTGAAACAAGGAGCGAAGCATTCCATGCAGCCACATGTGGGCACACCGCCACGGACGGACTGAGCAGCAGCGACGGGGCGTGCCCTGCCTGAAAGCTCCAACGGAGCTTTCGAGCGGGCGCCACTGTCGACTTGCATTCGCAACCAAAAAGCAAAGAAAAAAGACCAGCAGGTTTAGGAGAGGAGACAGTTGTGGAGAGAGGAAATGGCGATACTTTTGCGAAGGTGTAGGGGTTTTAGGGAGATCAGGTTGGGGGAAAGATCGAAATGGCACATTTTTTGAAAGATTAAGGGCGGCAGCAGCGAGAGAAGTGAGCTTCGCGCTGTCTACGGTTTCAACGTAAGAGCGGCAAACACGGCGCGCACAAAGGTACGGGCCCTCTGCAGAACATTTTCACGATAAGGCGCACGCGCGCGGCCGTACAAAGGGCATGCTTTATGGCGGAGTAGAAACCGCCCCCTACCCTCCATCCCTCCCATGCTGCCTCCCTGCGTGTTTTATAAATTGTCACGTGGTAGTGACGTTAAAGAACACAATAGCAATACTGTGTAAGACAAAACTAGCTTTTATTGGGCGAACCTGTGCCCACAAAGACACGCTACACTTAAAGACCGACGATAGCGGCGAACACAGTCGGCGGTCGCCGAAAATCTGATCAGCGGGTTAAGCGCGTCGGCCTTTATACATCAGTCGTTCAATGTTCCAGAGTAACCCCTGATACCCGCATGTCTTCCACAAAGTTCTACACTATTCGCGTCGCGCATACATGCAATCAGATTACACAAGTTGACGGGGAAAGATAACGGATGGAACCATCGATAACATTCCAGAAACTTTTTACAAGCGGGCGCGTCCTGCGCTATGCGATAACATTTGTTAGGTGGTGAGAAGTGGTCGCCCGATAAAGATAGAGAAGTACACGTGTTATTTCCCCCCTCTAAAAAAAGGCATCATCCCGATGCTACAAATTAAGAGAGCGAAACACAAAAGGACACTTATTAAACAAAAGTGACAAAACAACGAGAAGAAACAAAGTCCAAAGGTCGGTTACGCGAAGTCCCAAAGTTCATTAACGCTGGTAGTACGGCTTGAGTCGCACAACGTGGACTATTTCAGGTCGTGAGCGGCGCCGCTGTGTTAGTGAAATGCCATTTGGCACGACCTCATAGTCCAGTGCGCCAGTACGTCAGATCATCTTGTACGGTCCAAAATAGCGTCGCAAAAGCTTCTCGCTCAGTCCTCGTCAGCGCATAGGGGTCCAAACGCTGTCACCGGACTGGTACTCGACGAAGCGTCGTCGGAGGTTGAAGTGTCGGCTGTCGGTACGCTGCTTGTTCTTGATCGGTAGGCGGGCGAGCTGTCGGGCTTCTTCGGCGTGCTGGAGATAGGTCGCGACGTCAAGATTATCTTCGTCGGTGACGTGCGGCAGCATGGCGTCGAGCGTCGTCGTCGGGTTCCTGCCGTAAACCAGCTTAAACGGCGTGACATGTGTTGTTTCTTGCACCGCCGTGTTGTAAGCGAAGGTTACGTACGGCAGCGCCGCGTCCCACGTCTTGTGCTCGACGTCGACGTACATTGCTAGCATCTTGGCGAGGGTCTTGTTCAGGCGCTCCGTGAGACCATTCGTCTGCGGGTGGTAGGCAGTTATCCTCCTGCGGCTTGTATGGCTGTACTGCAGAATGGCTTGCATGAGCTCTGCTGTAAACGCTGTTCCTCTGTCAATGATGAAGACTTCTCGGGCACCATCTCGCAACAGAATGTTCTCGACGAAAAATTTCGCCGCTTCGGCTACGCTGCCTTTCGGTAGAGCTTTATTTTCAGCGAAGCGGGTGAGATAGTCCGTCGCCACGATGACCCACTTATTTCCGGATGTTGACGCCGGGAACGGTCTCAACAAATCCACCCCGATCTGCTGAAGTGGTCGGCAAGGAGGTTTGATTGGCTGTAGTAATCCTGCTGGCCTTGTCGGTGGTGTCTTGCGTCGCTGACAGTCTCCGCATGTCTTGACGTAACGTGCGACGTCGGTGGTCAGATGCGGCCATTAATGCCTTTCCTGTATCCTCGACAGCGTTCGGGAGAATCCGAGGTGCCCAGCTGTTGGATCATCGTGTAGGGCGTACGGTACTTCTGAATCAGCGCTAACGGAACAACAAAAAGGTAGCTGGCGCGAACTGGTGAGAAGTACCTCTTTACGAACAGTTTGTTTTGTAATGTGAACGAAGACATTCCGCGCCTAAATGCGCTAGGTACTACGTCGGTGTTCATTTCTAAATACTCGACGAGGCCTTTTAGCTCCGGGTCTGCTCGTTGCTTTTTAGTGAAGTCTTCTGCGCTTACCATTCCGAGGAATGCGTCGTCATCCTCGTCCTCTTCCGGCGGGGGATCGATGGGGGCGCGTGATAGGCAGTCGGCGTCCGAGAGTTTTTTTCCGGACTTGTAGATTACCGTGACGTCATATTCTTGCAATCTGAGGCTCCACCTCGCCCGCCGTCCTGAAGGGTCCTTTAGGTTAGCTAGCCAACACAACGCGTGATGGTCGCTGACGACTTTGAATGGCCTGCCATATAGGTAAGGGCGGAATGTTGCTATCACCCAAATGATGGCGAGGCATTCGCTTTCAGTCGTAGAATAATTGCCTTCTGCTTTTCACAGCGACCGGCTAGCATAATATTTCACCCGTTCAAGTCCGTCTTTCCTCTTGACTTGGACGGCACCGAGGCCTAGGCTACTGGCGCCAGTGTCAATATGGGTAACGGCGTCTTCGCAGGAATGTGCAAGTACTGGCGGTAACTGCATGCGTCGTTTTAGTTCTTGAAATGCGTCGGCCTGCGGCATTTGCCATTTGAACTCGACATCAGACTTCCTTGACTCAGCGCCTGTAGTAGGCACACATGCCAAGGAATCTGCGCACCACCTTTTTGTCGATGGGCTTCGGGAATTTTGCGGTGGCAGCTGTTTTCTGCGGGTCGGGGTGTACTCCGGATTTGCTCATGACGTGGCCTAGGAACAGAAGCTCATCGTAAGCGAAGCGGTAGTTTTCTGGCTTCAGAGTGAGCCCTGATGATTTGATGGCCTCTAGTACTGTCGCAAGCCCCCTAAGGTGATCGTCGAAATTTCCGACGAAGACGACGACGTCATCCAAGTAAACAAGACAGGGGGTGCTACTTCAATCCTGTTAATACCGTGTTCATGACGCGCTCGAACGTTGCAGGAGCCGAACACAGTCCGCATGACATGACCTTGAACTCGTAGAGGCCGTCTGGTGTGATGAAGGCAGTCTTTTCGCGATCTCTCTCTTGGCTATTTGCCAGTAGCCAGACTTGAGGTCCATCGACGAGAAGTATTTAGCGTTGCAGAGCCGATCCAATGCATCGTCTGTCCTTGCAAGGGGGTATACGTCTTTCTTCGTGGTCTTGTTCAGTCGACGATAATCGACACAGAAACTTAGGGTTCAGTCCTTTTTCTTCACGAAGGCAACAGGAGATGCCCACTGCCTTTTGGACGGCTCGATGTTGCCGTCGCGGAGCATTTCGGCGACTTGTTGCCTAATAGCTTCACGTTCTCACGTCGAACCTCGGTAAGGGCTCTGGCGGAGTGGTTGAGCGCACTCTTCGGTTAATATGCGAGGCTTTGCAATTGGTGTTTGAGAATCCTCGATGACGTCGAAAAGCAGTCCTTCTATCGTCGGAGAAGACTTCTGAGCTGTTGCTGCTTGCTCATGGGGAGACTTGGATTTGCGTCGAAGTCTTGTTAGGGAACTATGGTCGCCGGGGTAGACGCGGCAGAAGCGGAGAGTACAAATGCATTACTGGTTTCCACGATTTCCTCGATGTACGCAATCGTAGTGCCTTTGTTGATGTGTTTGAACTCCTGGCTGAAATTTTGTCAGCAACACTTTAGTTTGTCCTTCGTGCAGTCGAGCGATGCCTCTTGCGACGCAAATTTCGCGGTCTAGCAGTGGATGTTGGTCACCCTCAATGACGCCTTCTACGTCGGCAGGTGTCTTAGTGCCGACAGAAATGACAATGCTGAAGCGAGGCGGGATGCTGACTTGACTTTCGAGCATGCTTAAGGTATGGTGACTACGAGAGCTCTCCGGCGGTATCGCTCGATCTTCCGACAGCGTAAGAGACTTCGACTTCAGGTCGATAATTGCGCCGTGTTGCTTCAGGAAGTCCGTGCCGAGAATGACATCTCGTGAACACTGTTGGAGGATAACGAAGGTGGCATGGTAAGTCCGGTCATGAACGGTAATTCTTGCAGTGCAGATTCCAGTCGGCGCAATGAGGTGTCCTCCAGCGGTACGAATTTAAGAGCCCTCCCATGCAATCTTAACCTTCTTCAACTGGGCGGCAATGCGTCCACATATGACGGAGTATTCGGCCCCTGTGTCGACTAAGGCGGTGACTGCGTGGTGTTCGAGAAGCACGTCGAGACCGGTGGTTCTTTGTCTTATGTTATGGATAGGTCTTGGCGTCGGATCACGGCTGCGTCGCGTTTACCTGTGGCTGGTGTGGGACGTCGTCAGATTGTCTTTTGTCGTCGCATTCTTTGCTTCCAAACTTCATCGGGACCGCGGCATGTCATTATGTCGTCGAGATAGTTTCTTCGGCGTCTTCCTTGGCGGCGGAGGATCTTCGTCAGCTCGACGAACAGAAACCGCACCTCCATCGGCTGCTGCTTTTAGTTTTCGGGATATGGGCTCGCCTACCGGCCCCGGGCTGCGCCATGTATGGAAGGCGCTGCGGCGACAGATAGCGGCCTGGTGACGGCGAACGGGACGGTCGTCAAAGGCTCCACTGAGTAGCGGTGAGGTAGTCGGCGATGTCACGAGGGCGTTCACCTTCCCTCGGGCGCTGTGCGTTGACGGCGAAGCCTCGCAATCCCAGGTCATGGTATGGGCATCGGCGGTACACATGGCCGGCTTAGCCGCAGTGGTAGCAGAGCGGGCGATGGTCGGGGGTGTGCCAAAGGTGCTGGTGGCGGTGGCGGACGACAGAATTTCGGCGTTACAGAGCCCTGGCGCGGTCATTGGGACATTGACGGCGTGCGACGGTGGTGTAGGTCATCGCGTGATCGTGATCGTGTAGATCACTCCCAGTGATCGCGGAACCTCATCTTTCACGATGTCAGCGATCGACTACTTGACGCTGCGACGAAGGCAAGACCTTGCGCAGTTCTTCTCATGGAGGTCAACGGAGCCCAGCGTTTGGATGGCGCACTGAGGCGTGACACTTGGCGGTTATATTGCCTAGTGCGTATTTCTAAAGTATTCTCAATCGTCGTAGACTGTCAGGAACTCAGTTACGGTCTTCGGTGGGTTTCGGATTATTCCGGCGAAAACTTCATGCTTTACGCCTCGCATCAGGAAAAGTACTTTTTTCTCTTCGAATATTTCCGGGTCGGCGTGCCGGAAAAGACGGGTCATCTCTTCTTTGAAGATGGCGATGGTCTCATTGGGGGAGTTGGCCTCGGGTTTCCAGCAGAACTTCGGCCTTTTCTTTTCGGACAACGCTCGCGAACGTCGTCAGGAAGTTACTGCGGAACAGGTGCCATGTTGCAAGCGCGGACTCTCGGTTCTCGAACCAAGTTCTTACGGCATCTTCCAAGGTGTGCAATCTCTCAAAAAATTTGGTGCAGGTGAAAAAAAGCACGCTGTATATCTGAAGAGCCAGACGTAGTTTAGAAATGCACAAAAATGTAATGGAATGACCAAGAGAGTCAATAAAGTTAGTAATAATGCCTAGGTTCTTGTAAACGCTCCGCGAATTGATGTCTAGTGATCAGGAGATAGAATCAGGGAGCAATGATTTTGTTTCCGCCAGTGGGAAAATGCTATATAAGGATGTTGTCAAAAAGGAATTTCTCAAATGAAGAATAATGAGATTGATATCTATGTGAAGCTACGGAGATCAGACTCTGCACTTATCCGAAGACCTGGCTGTCGCCAGTTTAACGCGTTTTGATATGGCAATTCTCAGCTCAAAGGTAACTTTCATTTCCTGCTTGAGAGCGAGCGCTTTGCTGAATAGTCTTGTCTTGTCAATGGCGAGCTGTTCATCGACGTAAACAGCGCTACGCTTAGTTCTAGTCAGACCTATCCGGGACGTTCGTAAACGCACCTTACGAGCTTTTTCAAAGAATACGTTTTTCTTTCGCGCGATTAAAACCATTGATAATGCTCTTTTCTGCTGTTTTGCTGCAGACACGGCGAACTGCGTCAATACGACGATGGAATCGGGCGTTCAATAACTTCAGCATTTGTTTTCAAGATGACAGCGTAATCATCGCTCTGTGCAAAGGGGATTCCTTTGATTTCGACGTTCTTTAGCCCACTCTATTGCTCTGTCTCCAATTCTCTTGACTAGCTTTACGTGCTTGATTTTCGGCGCTCAAATCTTTGTCTGAATTTGCCAGTTGTCCGACAGTCATCCACGCTTTATCATATTTGTCACTCACGTAACGCACACTGCCAGCAAGAGACGAAGGCTACGAAGACTCTGGTGATCAATGTGTCTTGCAATTTTAGAAGCAAGGTGTTCAACAAGATAATCAAGTTTAGCATTAGGCAGTCGTTCAAGTTGCCCAATGTTGTTGCCAGATGATGATTTATAGGCATGGCAAAATACAGGTAATAACTCAAGGAAACATTAGTGAGCACTAATCAACAATAATGCTATCAAAGTAATCTTGGCAAAGCTGCAAGGTTGATAGTCGCATAATTTTTCTATTACCAGCCCCGCACACTTGGTCGGAGTGGAGGTTTAGCATGCATCGTCAGCTTCCTCGGCAGCCTTTAATATATGGCGAGCTTCGGTCCCTGTGATTTTTAGGCTCCACCCTCAGTCCGAACAATTAAAATGTCTTTCGCTCAAAGACTCGCACATTGTTTTGGTGGATGCAACCTCGGTCCCTATAACGTGATGGCCCAGATGTGGTTAAACGGTGAGCAGGACGTCGTGGACGAGGCCACGAATGAGGGACCGGCGACCAGCCCAGAAGGCTTCGTCACGGTGCACCTTCACCTGCCATCAATTTTGCCACAATATCCTGCAGTTTGGATTGCTCGAGTCGAGGTCATGTTCGACCTTCGGCGAATTACTTTGCAGAGCGCGAGGTTCCTCCGCACTGTCTCGGCACTATCTACAGAGGTGATTGAGGACTTCCAAGACGTTGTGGACGCACCCCCTATGACCACTTCAAAAGAACGGTGCTGCAACGCCACGCCATGTCTGTGCGCAGGCGCCTCAAGCAGCTTTTAAATGAATTTGAGCTCGGCGGCTTCTCAGTGACTGTAGGCTGGACTGAAGCAGCCCACTGCTGCACGAACTTTTCCTTCAGCGCCTGCCACAGAATGCGGTGGTCGCCTTGGCTACCACACAAGAAGATATATCCCTCGAGCATCTCGCAGAAGTGGCCTACCGCATCGCTGACTATTCAGCAAGAGGTACTGTGGCCCCAACGACCGTTCCTTTGTCGCACCTCGAAGATCAGCAGTCTCGCTTTGAGCAAATGGTTGACGAACTTGCCGAGAGCGTTACTGCACAACAGACATCGCCCACTGTCGTCAGCTCGACCGCAATTACCGTTAGATCCCCATCTCGGACCAGCTCCCTTTCTGGAACTTTTCGTGGCGCATACTGGCGGTATTACAACAAATTCGCCCGGCGCGCTCGTCAGTGCCGTACAAAAAGACACCTATTCTTCGTAACTGACAGGATTCTCGGACAATAATTTCTCGTAGACGGAGCTGCAGAGGGCAGCGTCGTTCTGCCGCGTGACTAGACCGGCAGCGTGCCCAAAATCACGGCCCTTCAATCAGCCAACAGTTCTCTTATAAACACATATGGCCAGCGCTTTGTTACCATCGATTTGGGTCTCCGACGAACTTTTAGATAGGTGTCGACAGTTGCAGACGTAGGTATGACCATATTGGGCACGTGTTTTCTGACCTACATTGCCCTTAGTATTTACATCCGCGCTTGTGGCCCCGTATACACGATGAGGATGTCTGTGAAAGACATTCCCGCGCCTATGACATCAACCACTAGAATGGTACCACAGATACCATCATCGGCGTTGACATGGAAATTGAATTTTTTTTCCACAACAAAGAAATGCTGCGAGGAGATCAGGTAACACGCTGTAAAAGAATAGAATATAATAGCTTTATTTCCATCTACTTGATGGAGGAGGCTGCAAGTAAAAGCTGCTCCAGTAGAGGCAGCTTGACGAGGCCCGCAGCCCCCTCTACAGAATATTCGGCAACAGCATACTTGCAAACCCAAATCCATCATACATACACACACACACGTATATATATATATACACATATATATATACACACACATATATATATATATATATATATATATATATATATATATATATATATATATATATACACACATATATATATATATATACATATACATATATATATATACATATATACTCCCATGAACCCACACGCTCGGATATACACATGCACACCCATATCCATACAGATGCACTGGTGACTAAATCAAAAATACTTAGGGTAGCTTTTGTGGTTCTCGTGGTGAATACAAATGAAACAAGAATACGCCGCTGAACATTATATACACACATATATATACACACACATGCACTCATATACCCGTATATGCATACACACTCGCATGCGTACCTACACACACACATATACAGAAGCATATATACACACTTTATATTATACTAGCCGAGAGGATGTACACTCAACGAGTAATTTAAAAATCCTGCATATACAAGTCTCAGTTGTTGGGCCGTTATTTGAGTGATATCAACGCCTAGATTATTATATTTGTTTAGAAGCATTGGCATTGTGTGTGACAGCTTTTCCCTTAAATAATTTGTTCTGGGTGTGACCACCCGCCATATGTCTTTATGACGGGTAACAAAAAAATTGTCATTAAGTTTAAGGTTAGAAAGTTCTCGTAAAAAGGAGCGGTTCAGTTTTACTTCCCGCCTAAATGCAGTTGTTAACTTGTACTGGTATAACTTTAACACAGAAATTATGTTGGCTTCCTGAAATAAGTTTATAGTATGGGAGTTGTAGGGGACATTAAAGAGTAGCCGAACAAACTTCTTTTGCAAGACAAGTAGTTTATGCAAATTAACAAAAGTAGTTGTACCCCATGCCAATAAGCAATAATAGAGGTACGAATAAAAAAGCGAGTTATAAATGAGAAGTTTAACTTTAAACGGCAATAGTGAATTACATTTCCACGTCATGCCAATGACCCTAGATAACTAGATTGTGACTGCGTCAATGTGTTCGTGCCAGAGCATATTACTCGAAAACCTTACGCCGAGAGTTCTCATACTAGTAATTTCTATCGTTTTTTCCCCGTACGTAATGTTAATATTTGAATTCACGGGCTTCTTTTTAGGCCTAAGGAGCACAGCCTTGATTTTTTGTTTGTATTTATTTCTAATTGGTTCATTATTGACCAGTCCCTCAGCTTAGAGAGCATGAGGTTCGTTTCATACTTTATATCTGTACAGTTTGTTCCTGAAACAAATATACTGGCGTCATCAGCATACAGGACATATCTCGCGTTTAGGTAAATATTCGTTACATCATTGATATAGGCGTTAAAAAGAAGGGGCCCCAAAACACTTCCCTGCGGAACTCCTTTTGTAATAGGCTTCATACTTGACCAATGCATATCTATCTGAGCAAATTGCTGTTTACTTGCTAGGTAAGATTTAATTAGTGCTAAAGAATGACCTCGAATGCCATAGCTATGAAGTTTTTAAATCAATGTTAAATGGTGAATATTATCAAATGCTTTGCTAAAACCCACATAGACGCCAAGCACAAGTCTTCTTTCTTCGAACTGGGATAAGGTGACTTCCTTTTGTTCCACAGTGCATATGTGCATATTCGGTGGATTTAAGCTTTCTGAAGCCGAATCGGGCAGGTGGTATTATATTGTTCATCTCGAAAAAATCATTAAATTGGCGATGTAAGAGTTTTTCCAGGCCCTTAGAAAAGATAGGCAATTTGGATATAGGCCTATAATTTTGGATATCATTTCTGTCTCCCTATTTAAATAAAACACTCACTTTAGCGATTTGCATTCTGTTCGGAAAAGATGCACTGGACAAACATAAATTAATAATATAGGTAAGATACGGTGTGACAATAGCTAACACGTACTTTATCGGTCTAATTTGCATGCCTTCAAAATCACACGAGGAACTATTTCGCAGTGACGTGAAAGCAGAGGAAACTTCATGTTCAGAGACAGGTTCAAGAA
This sequence comes from Dermacentor andersoni, assembly GCF_023375885.2. NCBI lineage: Eukaryota > Metazoa > Arthropoda > Arachnida > Ixodida > Ixodidae > Dermacentor > Dermacentor andersoni. The sequence continues at coordinate 5,926,696 of NC_092821.1, forward strand.
ATAATGAGAAGGGGCTAGCAACAGGCTTCAACTTAAACAATGTCCTAGATGAACTGTTTTGATTTTTGCTAACAAAGTGATCATTAAACATAATGCCGAGGGGGATGCCAGACATCTCATTGCCATTGATGTTCAGTTTTTCTATACGAGAATGCGATTTATTACGATTAAGGACAGTATTTAACCTTTTCCATAAGAAGTTAGGTTTTGGTGCAGAGCACTCAAATTCCGACTGAATGTGTCGCATTCTACTTAATTTTATTTCTTTGTTCAGTTTATTGCGATAAGTTTTCAACTGTTTCAGTGTATCTGGGTCCTTATTTTGAATAAATTTATTATACAATTCGTTTTTGCGATGTATTCTTGCAAGCAGTTCAGGCGTTATCCAAGGTTTACGAATTTTTTTGCCTGAGGTAATTCTTTTTTCGGGAAAGTGGTACTCGTATACACCAGAAATTATATCTATGAACTTTGTATATGCCTCTTCAGCGTTCGCGATTTGACCGATAACTTCCAGGTCACAGGTTAACATCTGAGTTCTAAAAGCCTCAAGGTTGGCTGCTGTGATTGGCTGATAAGTGAAGCATCTCACATCCCTCTTGTCTCGAAAATGTTCAGGTATCGTGATAAATATTGGAAGGTGGCCGCTGATGTCGTATGATAGATAGCACACCGGCGGTTATGATATCGTTTTGCATAGTTGTTATGAATAATTCGAGTAGAGTTTCACTGCTGTCTGTAATTCGGGTTGGCGAAGCAATCAGATTTTCAAAACCATTTGACGTTATTATAGTGATCACTTCTTTCTGGTATTTGGAATTTACAGACAGATCTATGTTAAAATCACCACCAGATCCCAAGAACAAGTTATTCTCGGAAACAAAACAGAGAAACTGCTCATAGATACAGAAAAACTAGGAAGGCACCCAATTGGGGGCCTATAACAAACAGAGAACACATATTTGCCAGCACGTGCCGTAAGTATTTCGAAGTCGTCACATACACTACAGAACGATGGAAGCAATTCGCAATTCATTGCATCTTTCAATAGCAACATAACACCGCCCCCTCGACAATTTGGACGATTTAAAAAATAACAGTGATAAGGAGCCAAGCTAAGTTCGTCGCGGTCATCTTTGAACGCCATCTCCGTGACCATGACGGCGTCGAACAAAAAGGAAAAACTAGAGATGAAATCCACGATATCTGTTAGTTTAGTGCAGAGCGAGCGCGCATTCAAGTGAAGGCATTTCAAGGAATTCTTATGTTCGGTTATTCCAGCTGCATCTAATTCTTGCGGAAGAAAATATCTATGTTGTGTCATACTGGACATTTAACAAACCAATGTGCAACCATGGAAGTACAAACAAAGCGGGAAGGTCATGTGCATTTCGTATCACAAGTGCTCGGTCGCCATCCGCCCGCCTGAGAAATACCTTGCCATTTCGGTGCCACGCGTAACGGTACCCTTTTTTTTGGCCCATTCTTTCACCATACCAAGTAAGTGCCTGTTGTGACTGGTCAAGTTTTCTAGTACGAAGACACTAGAGTTACTTTCCGTCAATTTATGTCTGTTCACAAACGACTGATCTCGTGCCATTTGCCTTGTGAACCTAACCATCACTCCGGGGATCTTGCCAGGCCTTGCTGGAAGGCCGTGTATGGCACTAACGTCTAGTTCCGCGAGTTCGGGAACCTCTATCATGTTAGCAACACTGTTCACTTCGTTTAGAAAATTTTCTTGCTAAGAGACAGGAATTCCATGAAATTCAAAGTTTTGTCTTCGATTCCTCCATTCCAGTTCATGTAGCTCCAGTTGTACTTGAACAGTCTCACCAGCTGTGTCTTTCGATTTTTGTTCCAGCATGTCAACTCTTTTCCTAATTTCCTTTGTTTGCCGCTCTTGTGTGGCCACCCGTTCAAGAACTTCGTCGTATTTCTCTGAGATAATTTGAACTGATTCTTCAATTTTAGACACTGTTTATTTAAGGGGCATAAGTTCGTCCAGCTTTCGGTTAATGCTAAGCAACAGGGATCTAATGTCCGTCATGTCATCGACACTGGCTACAACTTTTTGGCCTTCTTTCGCGTTCTTCGAGGCCTTACAGGTGAGACACGACCACGTTTGTCTAGCAGACGCTGATTCGCTCTTGTACTGCTTTTCTGTAAGGTCAGAGCAATCTCCCATGTGAAATCGGAGCTCGCAGTCAGCTCATACTATCACTGCCTCAGTAGGTTCAAACTCGGCCCCGCAGGAAAAGCAACAAATTTCTTTCGTTGTCATTGCTACGTATGCAACTTAATACGTTTCTACAAAAAATACAACAAGAAAGAAGGGCATAGAGGCAGACATGTAACACATAAGCACTGGTAGTAGTATAATGGCAGCGGCAGCAGCAGCAATAGTATATACTCAGAAGGCAGCCGTACAGAAAGGTACCAACCTGCAAAAAGCAGAGCACAGGCTTAGATTCGGTGTTTCCCTGCCGCTGCTGCTGCCGCCGAAGGCCGCTACGCCAGGAAGAGCCGCCTTTATACTCGAGATGCTGGTGACGAGCGCCACAGATGCGTGCAGGCAGTCCAAACTTTAGCTTCTCGTGCGCAGGCCAGGGCGGTGCGGAAGCTCTTCTGCATGCGCTTCGATGTGACGATATGCCAAGGTAGATGTTCCCGACTGCAAAAAGCAGAGCACAGGCTTAGATTCGGTGTTTCCCTGCCGCTGCTGCTGCCGCCGAATGCAGCTTGCTATACAGCCACGTTTCACTCAATTCAGTCAGGCTATCCCAGCCATCACGAAACCTTCCAGTGTTCAGCTGTCAGTACGTCTCAACGTCACACATCTTGTTGTCACAAGAAGCACCCCAATGTTCTGCCGACCCAGAGTCCTCGCTGGTGACTGCCTTGCCATCGCTAGGACATTTGATCGCATGTTGCAACTGCGTATCATCCGTCCTTCGTCGAACAGTTGGTCTTCAGCTCTACCGTTCGTACCGTGACTATCGGGCGATTGCAGTGGGCTCAACGGGCGCACCGCCCCTGATCGCTATCCATTCCCCCACATTCATTACTTCGCAGGCAACTTAGCTGGAACGGCAAGATAAATTTAGTGAAGGCCTGCCATCAAATCCTTGTCGAGCCAGGGAACATCGCAAAAAGTACAATTGCGACATTATTCGAACTTTCAGAGCACGTCCGCATGCCGTTCGGACATAGAAAGGCTGCTCAGGTGTTACATGCGTTTATCAACGAGGTCAACCGAAAACTCCGCTTCGTCGTTACATACTTCGATTACCTCCTGGGGCTAGTATTTCCCCTGAGCAGCATAGCGGCCATTTACGCCTACAATTTTCTCGGCTTCAAGAACGCGGCCTTCTCAACAACCCCGCAAAGTGTGTCTGAAGTGTCCACTACACTGTGTTCTTCATACACCGCGTGATTCCCGAAGGAATCAGACCGTTGGAAAAGAAAGTTCGGCCCTTGCAGGAGTTCCCTCGCCCAACGTCATTGCGAACGCTAGGCGAATTTCATGGGCTGGTCGACTTTCACCGTTGTTTTCTTCCCAAAATCGCCTGAATTATTTTACTGGTGACCGCGTTTCTCAAGACCACTAAAACTCTGTCCGCTTCCATGTCCTAGGCGTCCGACCGCAAATAGCCCTTCCAAGGGTCAAAAACGCATTGACAGATGCCACCCTGCTGGTGCATGCCCTACATTTTGCACCAATGCATTTTATCACCGATGCATCTATTGCGACTGTTGTTGGCGCCGTTTTACAACAGTTTCAACGAAAATTGTGGTGCTCACTCAACTTTTTCTCTCAGGAACTGAAGCCTGCAGAAACGTGCTACGTTCGATCGCGAGGTGCTTGCGGTATACTTGGGCGTTCAGCATTTCCGACACCTGCTGCGAGGAAAACGTTTTCATGTCCTCACGGATCACAAGCCTTGAAATTTAGCTTTTCGCAGTAATTCAAACACTTATACCGCATGAGAGATTACACACCTCAATTTCGTCGCCCAGTTCGCCGTGGAAATACGATGCATGGAAGGCCCAGTCAACGCAGCCGCAGGTTCCTACTCCCGTGTCAACGCAATATCCAAGGCTACGCTTGACTTGGAAGACATTGCCATGGCACAGCGTTCAGAGGGCGAGCTTTGGTACCACCGGCCCTCTGCTACGTCATTGGCGCTGTCCGACGTGCCCATCCAATTTCATTCGGACACAATCACTTGCTACACATCAAGGGTTTGAGCACGCCCAATTGTTCCATTCCGCCCCCGCTGTCACGTATTTGACAAGCTACACGGCGCAAGTCATCCCGTAGTCCTAATTAGTGTCTAATTACTCCCCGCTTTCTGTAGCCGAGTGTGAACTCTGACATGCGCCGCTGGGCTTGTGAATGCCTTCTCTGTCAACGCTCCCAGACGACACAACACACAAAGTCGCCACTTCACTCCTTTCGACAACCTGATGTCCAGTTCAATCACATTCACATCGACATCGTTGGCCTGCGCCCTGCATCCCTAGGTTCTCGTTACATACTCACTTGTATAGACCTTTATACACGCTGGCATGAAGAATTTCCTCTCAATGACATAACGGCACTTACACTGGCTTCAGCGTTTGTCAGTGGCTGGATCTCACGCTTCGCATGCCCCAGCATTTTTGCCACCGATCGCGGCCGACAGTCCGAATGTGATCTTGGCCTCCGCCATATGCATATCACCATGAACTTGAAGTCGCGTAGATGGCCCTCCAGGCTCGCTCTTCTTGGCCTGAAGACCTTCCTCTCATCCTGCTAGGCATGCGCATCTTTTCCAAGGGAGACCTCAGTTACACGGTCGAAAAGCTTGTCATGCCACAACGTTGCGGCTTCCCGGTGAATTTTTCACACCAGCTACTCTTGCCACGCCCGATGCAGACAGCGATGCCCAGCAGCTCTGCGTCATGTTTGCACGCCTGCACTCTTAGCCTAGAAGGGTGTCATCTTCAAGTAATATTTTTGTGAGCAAACACATGTCTACAGCGAGCCACGTTACCGTGTGGCGTGAATGCATCCTATGCCACCCTATGACAACCGGCAGCAAAAAGTTTTACCATCAGCAGACAGGGTCAAACCAGCCTACCTAGCGACTTCAACATTTTTCGCTTTTAACGACTTCTCAACCAATGAAACGACGTATCTACCCGATCGGCCGGCATCAAAGGCAGTTTCTAGCATCCATCGCCATTTTCCACGGCCGCCTTTTGAAGCGCTACCCGTCGTAGGTGCTTAGCGGCTGTGGTGTGGGCTGCTGAGCACGATGTTGCGTGATCAAATACCAGCCACGGCGGCCGCATTTCGATGGGGGAGAAATAGGAAAAGGCCCGTGTACGTAGATTTAGGTGCACGTTAAAGAGCACCAGATGGTCGAAATCATTACGAAGTCATCCACTATGGCGTGCCTCATAATGAGATCGTGGTTTCGGCAAGTAAAACCCCGTAATTTAATATATGGTGCGCTCCGGTGCGTGTGTCTCGTGTGTCGTGCTGCGGGCAGCGAGATTAGAAGGAAATGCAAAAAAAATAAAAACCGTTTTTTTGGCTGCTGCTATCAGTCCGAACGGTTCTCAGGTCATTCGCTCGCTGACTCACACATTGTTGTAGTGGACCTAACCTGGGTTTCTATAGAGGCTATAGCTGGTGTGCGTCCCTGCCCACCGGGAACCGTGCATGACTGCAGAGCTCTCAGGTCGCGCAACATTTTGTGTTCGAATCACTTCTCTCTCTGAAAGCGTTTTCTTGTTGAGCAGTGTCTGAATCTGCAGTGTCTAAACCTGGGGCGCTCATATCTCTGAGATCCGTTCAACTGCATTCTCGAACCTCTGTTTCTTGAGACGAAAATTAAGGAATACTCCTAGCCATATTAAACTCTTGGCTTATAAAACTTTCATCAGGTCCAAGCTTGAATACTCATCCGTAATGTGGGACCCGCAAACTAAGAATGACATCTATCAATTAGAGCGCGTTCAGAGAAAGGCAGTACGTTTCAATTTCATTAATACAGAAGGTCAGACTCCCCAACACAGCTTATAAAGGCCAATAATATCCCGTTGCTTAGTACACGTACAAAACTGAACCGCACATCGTTCCTTGATAAAATTTGCGCAGCAAAGCTAGCCTTGATCCCCAATAATTCCTCAGGCACTCCACTACTCGAAGGACCCGTCATAATAGGAAACACTCATTACAGCCTATTTTTGCTAAAACAAACTCATTTAAGTACACTTTGTTCCTTCAGACAATCGCTGACTGGAACGCGCTTCCTGAATCGGTTTTTCGCTCTCCTGACGTAGAACAGGCCCTGCAAGTTTTGTTTCTTCAGTCGAAAGAAAACAATTTTTTATGAGAAACCTGAACATTCATTGCTTATTGTTTCTTCTCTGCCTTCTTTTAATTCTTATTCTGCAGTATGTCACATGTAATGTAAATTTTTTGCATGTACGGGCTGTTATGATTTGTGTTATGCCCCTCCTGTTTGGGCGAATCTGGCCTGCAGTATTGTGAAATAAAAATAAATAAATAAGAAGTCGACCGTACGTGCAGGGAGAGAGATGCAAATGAGAGAAACGCAGGGAGGTTAACCAGAGTTAAAGCCTCCAGTTTGCTACCCTGATGTAGGGGACTCGAAAGGGGAAGTAAAGACGGAAAGAAGAGCGTGAAAAAGAATGAAAGGGACAGAATTAGATCATTGTTTTTCTAAAAGGCAACTGCCACGTAAGACGGTCAACAAAGCCTTGACCGACTTTCGGTGCGACGATAGCATATACCGTAAGGGCAAACACTAATTCCGGATATGTACAACGAATCGTTCAATATTTCTCGCTGGGACGATACGTTTAATCTAGCTTTTACAGCCAATCCATAAGCAGAAACCTCTCCTGTAAAGCCACGCCCAGCGGAGCTTCACACTATCTGCATAGCCATTAAAGTAAGTGCACACCTGTGCGTCATTCACCGATACTCCATCATCAAATGTGCTAAGTGGTATTCTGCAAAGAACATAAGGGAGAATATACTTGCAGTATCTCACTTCCGTGACAGTCATTGCCAGTGCGGCTTAGGGCTATTCTTTCAAACAAAAGAAACGTCTAAAGCTACCATTATATACGGCGTTAGATATATATTATTATTTATACAATACTGCAGACTCATGATCCAAGCAGGGTGGTCGATACAAATACAAGAAATACAAAGGAAACATCAACGAAACACGCAAAAATAAGACAGGCTCAGAAAGGTTATTTCACAGTTTGACCACTTGTTTTGATAAGGCAGTTCCCTGCACTAATGGTTCTCGGGAAATAAGATGGCCTAAATATGTCTGTGCGAGCAAAATATGGGGTTAGGGCGTTTTCATTGTGGTGTCGGGTGGGCCTGCTAGTTAAGGGTGTTATTGATGCATCTAGCGCTAGTTTGTTTTCTAAGAGTTGGGAAAGAAATTCTAATCAAAATATTTGCCTTCGTGCCTGTTATACGGCAATTCTATTTGCTTGCATTAGATGAGAAGGTGAATCTAATGCTGAAAATTTGTTAAAAATAAACTTTACGGCCTTTCCCTGAATACGTTCAAGACAATCAATGTTGCGCTTATTATGAGGATCCCATATAATGCACGCATGTTCCAGTCCTGGTCGCACAAGAGCAGTATAGCAGGGCAGCTTAACATTAGCGGGAGCAGTTTTAAGTTTATGTTTAATAACAGAAAGCTTGCGGAAGGCGGATAAACAAGCATTATGAATATGAAGATTCCAAGACAGGTTTGAAGTGAGTCTTACATCGAGATATTTATAGCAATTTACTTCATGTAATGGTGAAGACCCTAGTACGTAGGTATATGACAGCGGATATTTTTTGGCGAGTTACTGGAAGGGAGAGACATTTGCTCGTGTTAAGGGGCATTCCCCGTTTTATACACCACTCATGTATATTGTCCAGACTAGTGTTGAGATCGTTGTAATCGTAAGTGCAAGTAATTTCTTTAAACAAAACGCCATCATCAACAAACAATCTTATTTCTACACCAGGGCGATCAGCATGCACAATATCATTAATATACAATATAAAGAGCAAAATGCCTAACACACTGCCCTGAGGTATACCGGATGTGACCGGAAGACAGCCCCAGTGTTGACCCGCTACATCAACATATTGTTTGCGATTACTCAAGTAGTCTGAAACCCAATCAATAAGTATTTGAGGAAAGCCTACTGCTTCAAGTTTGAAAATGAGTTTACTACGGGGAACTTTATCGAAGGCTTTGCAAAAATCTAAGAAAGGCATATCTATCCTACCCTGTCTGTCGAGGGTCAATGCCAGAGAATGAAATAAAGTGACGAGTTGAGTTATGGTTCATAGTCCTTTCCGAAATCAGTGTTGATATTTGGTCAATATGCAGCGTTCCTCCAGGAAGCTTGTTATACTAGCAGCTATGATATTCCTTCCTACGTAACAATATGTTCAATAATTTTACAGCATTGCGAACTTAGGGAAATAGGACGGTAATTTTCTAGTACCAGGCGGTCTCCCTTTTTAAAGACGGGTACTATTCGGGCTGTCCGCCAATCACTAGACAGTTGTAAAGTCAGCAAAGAAGTGCGAAAAATAATATCCCAAAATTCAGCAAGAGGTTAAGCATATCGTCGTAGGAATACGCTTGGGAAATTGTCACGACCACACGATGTTTTGGTTTTCAAGTTTAGTAACATAGATGCCACACCAGGATAATAAATGAATGGTGCATCTGTATGTGAAAAGACTGTCGTGTTACATGCATAGTTTGAAACGGTAGTGTTAAACGCTCTGGAAGTATTCATTGAAATGCTTGGCAATGGCTCTCTGATCCGTTACCTTGATTCCGTTGACTGACATATGTGATACCAGCTGTTTTTTTTTTCGCCGATATATTTCCAGAATATATTTCCAGAAAGTTAGGGAAGGAAGTGCTGAAGTAATACTCTCTCGAGCTGCGCACAGCTTGGGCGAGATTGTTCTGCGCATCATATATCAAATCCGTCGTTTTTCTAATCGCTTAACTTTGCGTTTACTCGGAATAAAAATTAAATTATGGGGTTTTTCGTGCCAAAACCACTTTCTGATTATGAGGCACGCCATAGTGGGGCACTCCGGAAATTTTGACCACCTGGGGTTCTTTAACGTTCACCTAAATCTAAGTACACGGGTGTTTTCGCATTTCGCCCCCATCGAAATGCGGCCGCCGTGGCCGGGATTCGATCCCGCGACCTCGTGCGTTTACTCGGAATAATGGTGCTAGTTATCCAAGGTGTTTGTTTGTTAATATTTTTGGACTTGGTTGAGACAACGTTATCCAAGCAGAAACGACACATTTCTTTGAACCGTGCCCAGAGTACGCTGACTTGTGCATCATCAAAATCGGTAAGACATGTTTCCATACGTTCAATTATGCATACATCGTTAGTCTTGGAGTAGTCTTTAAAGTGACGAAGTAATGGATTTTTATAGCTAGCTACCGGAACAAGAGTAAAGGTAACGCATACGAAGTTGTGATCAGAGAGATCTTGTCCTACTTCCACAATGCGTTGAGAGAAATTGCGGTTAATAAACACAAGATCCAATACTGAGATGCAATCGCCCTGTACTCGCGTTGGTACGTGAACTACTTGTAACAGGTGTCAAGCATAACCATAATGTAGACAACTATGTTAACATGTTTTGAGGTCTCATTGCTATCATCAAGGCGCTCGCAGTCTACTCCAGGTAAGTTGAAGTTACCAATTAGTAAGACCTTCTTATTTTCAAATTTAGTCATGTAATTTTTTAGTGCGCTAAGGTATTCTGGGGTGACATCTGGTGGCCTGTACAGCCCAATTACATTTAGACTATTACCCCAGCAAGTCACCTTAATACATATGCATTCTATATCGTCAATATCTTCCATTAAAACAGTTTCGATACAGCTTTTAACTAAGACTGCTACACCTCCTCCCCTAGTGCGCCTGTCTTCACGGAAGACTGTGTAGGAGGGGGGAAGGACATCAACGTCTGGCCGTTGATCGTGCAACCAAGTCGCAGTAACAACAGTGATGTGTGGATCATGTTGCTGCAGAAGTCTTCCGAAAACTTCAGTTTTCTTCACAATGCTTCGGGTATTATTATTTAGTAGACTTAATTGCTTGTTACAAGGCGCTACGGTAGGTCATGTGTGTGGCTTGGTCGAATGACACTCTCCTGCCTTTACTCGCCTGTTTTGCGATTCATCCCAATAAAATTTTCTTTATCAACTACAAGCCCGTCATGAACTAAGATTATCTTTCTTCCTTGCTGCTTTTCGTTCTTAGCGCTATCCCGCCGCAACTTCCGTTTCTTTAGCGTCAACTGAATAGTTATTTTCAATAGACTCTTTCGATCCTTTGAGTTTTTTGGCATTTTGTAATATTGTTTTCTTTTAATTGAAATTTTCAAAGTATATGATTATGGGCCTTTTAGCGGACTGTTCCCTAGTCGGTGAACGCGACCGATGGAATCACATTTCACACCAAGCGTTTCTGCAAATAATCCTTTTAGTACTTTTTCCTTCGGGGTTCCATCAGTTTCATCAGGGCATTCAGGAATCCCGTGAATAATAAATTTGACCATCTGCTGCGGTCTTCGAGGTGGACAAGTTCTTTCGTTTGAAAGTTCACAATGCGTTCTAGTGAATGCAACATATTTTCCACTTTGTCATTGTGAGCAGGAGCACTTCGTTCCTGGAAATCCTTTTGCGCCGCAATGAAGTCATGCACCATATTTTTTCAGTTCATTAAACTGCTTCTTGAGTCTAAGAACCTCAGCATGAAACTCTGCTTGGTCCTTTATCATTTCTTCATAGAGTTCTGTGTGGGACCAGGGTTAGTTTCTACATCACCACATAATATCGAACGACAGGCAAGAAAACATTCATATCGTCACGTGGTGGTGACGTTGAAGAACACAGTAGCAATACTGTGAACGACAAAACTAACTTTTATTCGGCGAACCTGTGCCCATAAAACAGGCTACACTTAAAGCACAACGCTGCACCCTGCAAATTATAGCAAGGTGCGCTGCAGTGACCATAGGATGGTAAGAACTCGAATTAGCCTAGACCTGAGGAGGGAACGGAAGATTCTGGTACATAAGAAGCCGATCTATTAGTTAGCGGTAAGAGAGAAAATAGAGGAATTCCACGTCAAGCTATAGAACAGGTATTCGGCTTTAACTCAGAAAGAGGACCTTAGTGTTAAAGCAATGAACTACAATCTTGTGGGCATCATTAAGGAGTGTGCAATAGAAGTCGGTGGTAACTCTGTTAGACAGGATACCAGTGAGCTATCGCAGGAGACGAAAGATCTGATCAAGAAACGCCAATGTATGAAAGCCTCTGACCCTACAGCTAGAATAGAACTGGCAGAACTTTCGAAGGTAATCAACAAGCCTAAGACAGCTGACATATGGAAGTATAATATGGATAGAATTGAACATGCTCTGAGGAACGGAGGAAGCCTAAAAGCACTGAAGAAGAAACTACGAATTAGCAGGAATCAGCTGTATGCGTTAAGAGAGAAAGCCGGCAATATCATTACTAATGTGGATGAGATAGCTCAAGTGGCTGAGGAGTTCTATAGAGATTTATACAGTACTAGTGGTTCCCACGGCGATAATGGAAGAGCGAATAGTCTAGAGGAATTCGAAATCCCACAGGTAACGCCGGAAGAAGTAAAGAAAGCCTTTGGAGCTATGTAAAGGGGGAAGGCAGCTGCGGAGGATCAGGTAACAGCAGATTTGTTGAAGGATGGTGGGGAGATTGTTCTAGAGAAGCTGGCCACCTCGCATACGCAAAGCCTCATGACCTCGAGCGTACCGGAATCTTGGAAGAACGCTAATATAATCCTAATCCATAAGAAAGCGGACGCCAAATTCATGGAAAATTATAGACCGATCAGCTTACTGTCAGTTGCCTACAAAGTGTTTACTAAGGTAATCGCAAATAGAATCGGGAACACCTTAGACTTCTGCCAAGCAAAGGACCAGGCAGGATTCCGTAAAGGCTACTCAACAATGGACCACATTCACACTATCAATCAGGTGATAGAGAAATGTGCGGAATATAATCAACCCTTATATATAGCTTTCATTGATTTCAAGAAAGCGTTTCATTCTGTCGAAACCTCAGCACATATGGAGGCATTACGAAATCCGGGTGTAGGCGAGCCATATGTAAAAATGCTGTAAGATATCTATAGCGGCTCCACAGCCACCATAGTCCTCCATATAGAAAGTAACAAAATCCCAATAAAGAAAGGCCTTAGGCAGGGAGATACGATCGCTCCAATGCTACTCACAGCGTGTTTCCAGGAGGTATTGAGAGACCTGGATTGGGAAGAATTGGGGATGAAAGTTAATGGAGAATACCTTAGTAACTTGCGATTCGCTGGTGATATTGCCTTGTTTAGTAACTCAGGGGAACATTTGCAATACATGCTCACTGACCTGGAGAGGCAAAGTAGAAGAGTGGGTCTAAAAATTATTCTGCAGAAAACTAAAGGAATGTTTAACAGTCTCGGAAGAGAACAGCAATTTACAATAATTAGCGAGGCCCTGGGAGTGCTAGGGGAGTACATCTACATAGGGTAGGTGGTGACGGTGGATCCGGATCATGAGACGAAGAATCAGAAGAATAAAAATGGGCTGGGGTGCGTTTGGCAGGCATTTTCAGATCATAAACAGCAGGTTGCCATTATCCCTCAAGAGAAAAGTGTATAATAGCTGTGTCTTACCAGTACTCACCTACGGGGGAGAAACCTGGAGGCTTGCGAAAAGGGTTCTACTTAAATTGAGGACGATGCAACGAGCTATGGAAAGAAAAATGATGGGTGTAACTTTGATGGATTAGAAAAGAGCAGATTGGGTGAGGGTACAAACGCGAGTTAATGACATCTTAGTTGAAGTCAAGAAAAAGAAATGGACATGGGCAGGAGATCTAATGAGGAGGGAAGATAACCGATGGTCATTAAGGGTTACGGACTGGATTCCAAAGGAAGGGAAGCGTAGCAGGGGGCGGCAGAAAGGTAGGTGGGCGGATGAGATTAGGAAGTTTGGAGGGACGACATGGCCACAATTAGTACATGACCGGGATTGTTGGATACGTATGGGAAAGGATTTTGCCCTGCAGTGGGCGTAACCAGGCTGATGATGATGATGATGATGATGGTGATGATAGCACAACGATAGCGGCGAACACGGTCGGCGATCGTAGAAACCTGATCAACGGGTCAAGCGTGTCGGCTTTTATACATCAATCTTCGAATGTTCCAGACTCATCGTTGGGACCCGCGTGCCTTCCACAAAGTTCTACACCATTCGCGTCAGGCGATGAAATCAGATAGCACAAGGTTCGACGACAACAGACAGCGAATAGAAGCATCGATAACTTTCCAGAAACTTCGGATACATGCAGGCGCGTCCCGCGCTGTGCGATAACATTTGTTAGGCGGCGAAACGTGGTCGCCTGATAAAGATAAGTACACGTGTCAATATGCTATGTTCGGACAACGCCGAGGGCACGGCGGGACCACAATACTGCGATAGTCACTACGAAATGAACTTGCGTTGGGACTAACCTGCGCAAGGCAGAACAAATTCATGCGTGCCATGGTCGTGCCGGGTCCGCTGTGCCCACGAAAGTCGATGGTGCGCGATGCTCTCTTTAAAGCGCTGTCCATCGATAAGTGGCGCGGCGCTGAGCTTTGGTAGTTGCCCATAGGTGGCCTCCTGCGCTGAGCGTAGCTTATTCGCAGTCCTGGTGGCCATGTCGTAGAGCGATAGCGACTCCTGATGATGACGCATTGGCTGTTCGATGGCCCGCTGGTCTGCACTATCGAGACAAAATTTGCTGGTTCGCACATGGCCGGCAGTTGAGAGTGCGGCTAATCCGAGAATGCCCTGCACAAGGCAGAACAAATTCGTCAGTGACATGGTCGTACCGGGTCCGCCGTGCCCACCCGGTATGTTATCGATAAAAATTAAAACAGAATGTACGCAATGTGCTCCAGAAGCGCCGAAATGATCAAGTCGTGCGGCAGAAAGATGTAAAGCTTGCAGTCAGTGATAAATATTGCACATCAAGAGTACTTGCGCATAGCCCACTTCTGGCTTTGTGTTAAAATGTTCGCTTGTTATGCAGGATTTTTGGTTGGATGTGACGTCGCAACATAATGTTACGATGGGAGAATTGAACAAAGTCGTTGACGGTGAAAAGGACGAGGTGGCAAGAACCTCTCGGGATTCTTGGCAGCTGTGTATATACGCTTTGCGTGTTTGCGAGTACATCCACTTGGAGGCACCTGTTTATATACGTGTACGTGTTTTATACTCGTGGCATTTTGGTGGAGGTGCGGGGTACGCGTCTTCGCCATGGAGCTCCGCAGCGGACGTCTCACCAAGCCTGGCACCATGCTTCCAGTGGAAGGCACCGCATTTGTAGCAGCAATGCCGACTACGCATATCCAGTGCGTTGCTGTACCTTAGCCGCAAGACCCCGGCAAATTCACCGGCCTCGATTCTGTTGACGTGGAAGAATGGTTGAGGACGTATGAGCACACAACCAAGGTGAGCAGGTGGGATCCGACCTTAATGCTGGCGAATGTCGTGTTCTACCTCGACGGAACACCGCGAACGTGGTTTTATACGCACGAGGAAGAGCTAACCAGCTGGGACTTGTTCAAAGGAAAGCTGTCCGACGTTTTTGGTAACCCGACCTGTAGACAACTAGCTGCCAAGCAACAACTCGCCACGCATGCCCAAACTACTACCGACTCGTATGTCTCCTACATTCAGGAGGCCCTAGCCCTCTGTCATAAAATCGACACGTCCATGCCAGAAGCGGACTGGGTTGGGCACATTATCAAATGCTTCGCGGACGACGCATTCCACCTACTGCAGAAACTTATCGACTGTGGGCTCCGTGGCTGTGGCACGATACACGCCACTAAACTGCTCCTGTTTAATATGGAGGTGTTCGTCAGCGCACTAATCGGCGCAGCTGTGCCCGCTACCATCTCGGCCGTCCCACACGCTGCTTCAAACTGCCTGGAACCGTGCCTTGGCCGTGCCTCTGCTGTCTCTCGCCAATTCGCGCTAGCCCCCCCCCCCCCGCGCTTCTACTAGCACCTCCTGGGACGAGCGTGAGAGAGAGAAGGGAAGAAGGAAAGGTAGGAAGGTTAACAAGACAGTCCAGTTTGCTACCCTATACGTAGGGAGGGGAATGAGTGTCAATTAGTGTCAATGACCAGCCCTACCACTAGGGAGCTGCCTACGTCAGCAACATTCGTCGACAGATCACCTATAAAAGAGAACCGCCTTCACACGCCAACCTGTGGGCTCGGTGGCTGTGCCACGATACAGTCCCCTAAACTGCTGCTGTTAAATATGCAGGTTAGTCAGTGTTGTAGTCTTTACGGTAAGAAATCAAGTGACTACGTTTTGGTACTGCTGCCGAGCCCGCAGTGCCTGTTTGCCATCGCAATGAATTGCATTCATGTCACGCTCTTTGCTGCTACTGTCGGGCGACATAGGAACTAACCCCGGTCCTGACTCTAACACTGTACTAACTGAACTAAAGAAGCTGTCCGCTGGGCAATCGCAGTTAATTAGCGAGAATAAAGGTTTAAAAAGCGGACTAGACAAGACTAACAATTCGATTTCTGAACTAAACAGAAGAATGCATGCCGTCGAGAGCCACTGTCAACACATTGAGGAACTAGAGCGGCAGGTTGAAACATATGACTTCTGTGGCCGTGACAACACGGGCAATCTCCGATATACAAGCGCGCATCGATGACGCAGAAAAGTGAGCCCGCCGCAACAACCATATCTTCTTCGGTATCGCCGACCTAAGTCCGTCTGAATCCGCCGCTCAGGCAGAGGAAGAAATCATTCAGGTTGGCGCAGACCAATTAAACATGACGTTGAATCCTGAGGAGATTGAACCTGCGCAGCGTCTCGGCCGCCATTCCGATGACCGAAACCGTCCTATATTCGTAAAATTCCTTTTTTATAAAACAAAGAGAAAATTCTGTCTAACGGCCGCAAGTTGAAAGGGACTAACTATAGCGTTCGCGAAGGGTACTGTGCAAAATGCACGGAAACCTTTTGGCTTTTGCAAGGACCAAATCGGCTCCAATTTCATTACGCTACAAAACTCTGTTTATAGGATCGGCTAAATACATGTACGACAAAACTACTAAATGTGTAAAAAAAATCCAATAGCAATCACTTCATCACCGTCATCCAACACACCGTTCGATAACGACAACCCACCCTAACAGTAATATTTCAACTATCTATTCTAACATACGTAGCTACCTTTTCATACGTGACGTTGTATCTAATATGGTTTTATCATCTGGATGTAACGCGTTGATACTTACCGAAACCTGGCTCACCGCTGACGTATCTGACGCGGAGGTCATGGAAGACCTACTCGGTTTCCCTGTTTTCCGTAATGATCACCGGCACTCGAGAGGCAGCGCCTTGCTCATCGCAGTTAGTAAACAATACCCTGCCCCGTTGTTCACAACCCAAGTCAGCTTCAAATAATATGGCAACTATTTCGTGCAATCCCGCAAACTATTTTACCTGGCGTTTGCTACCGCTCCCCGCGAGCAGACACTAGCTTTACGGACAAGCTCAACTGCGTCCTAGATGTACTAATGAAAAAATGCACTAAGCTCAGATTTTCTTTTGTGGTGATGTTAATTTCTCTAATATAAATTGAGATAGCTATCCACCATCGTCACATAGTACAACCGAAAAGGATTTCCTCGAAGTCTGCTTTAATTTTAACTTAACCCAGCTAGTCTTAGAACAAAGACGCGTAGGGAATGACCCGGCCAACATTTTAGATCTCATATTAACAATGCGTCAAGCCTATCTTCGATAGCTTATCTCCCGGCAATTAGCGACCTTAAAGTAATCCACACTGTCTTTAACTTTACCTTTCCAGAGTGAGAATCCCGGAATAAATAATACGCTTATACGACAACGGCAACTAAGAAGCCATCAACAACGAACTTATGTCTTTCTACCCCACTTTCAGTGCTGAATTCCACAACGGCACACTTCAAGCAAATTGGTCGATCTTCCAACAAAAAATCACCGACTTTGATACTAACCACATTCGAGTTATTTCAGTACCGACTAACAGCAATAAACCATGGTTCACAAAAAAAAATCAATAGAAAACTGGAAAAAACAATTTTTTCGGTCGGCAAAGCAAACCAATTGTGCTGTGGCCTGGGACAAATATTACGAGGCAGAGAAAGTTTATCTCTCAGCTATACGCCGCGAAAAACACTCCTTTTTTTATGATACTTGCCTTGTGTACTAAGCACTAACCTCCAGAAATTCTGGCAATTTCTAAACCCCAAACCACCGGTTGCTATCACTGTCGCTGACCATAACGATATAATAATCCCTGAAGAAGGCTGTGCGGATGCATTTAAACACGCGTTTTCATTAGTATTCACCACTGAACGTGATGCTCTTTTACCTATACCACCTTCCGCTGTGCAATCTGTTATTTCTCCCATCGAATTCACTGGACATGGCATAACGGCAATAATTGAAAAGCTAAAACTCCCATCGTCATCACTGGCGGACGGCCCCAACTCTAAACTGTTAAAGAATACTAAGCTCATCTTGCGCATAGTACTTTAGATTATTGTTCTCAGTCTTTATCCTCATGTAGCATCCCCGTCACCTGGAAGAAAGGGCAGGTCGTTCCAATCTACAAATTGGGTAATAAAAACTAACCTCTTAACTACACATCGATTTCCCTAACCGGTGTACCCTGCAAGATAATGGAGCATTTTCACCATCATTTTCACCCAAATTATGCACTTCCTTGACGCTAAGGGCTTCTTCCACCCACACCAACATGCATTTCTTAAGGGCTCTCGTGCGAAACGTACTTGCTATGTTCGTCCATGACTTACACGTTAATCTCGATGATAACACCCACATCGATACCATTTTTCTGGATTATGCTAAAGCATTTGATAAATTACCTCACCAACGCCTAATACTCAAGCTCTCCCAGCTGAACCTGAACCCTGACATATTAAATTGGATTATTGAATTTCTCACTAAGCAATCACAGTCAGTGCATGTCAATAATTACACTTCCGCGCCCCTCCCTCTAAGATCTGGCGTCCCACAAGGTAGCGTTCTACGCCCCCTACTTTTTTCTTATTTATATTAACGTCCTTCCTCTTATTGTTTCTTCTCAAATTCGTATGTTCGCTGACCATTTAGTCATCTACCGCATAATTACTAATGACTCTGGCCATAGCATTTTACAAAATGACCTTCATAAAGCGCAAGACTGCTGCAATGACTGGTTAATGACCCTTAACACCAATGAATGTAGAGTAATGTGCTTCACTCGCCGCCACTAGCCCTTATACTCGCCCTATAATATACTAATACTACCTTAGAAAAAGTGGACACATTTAAATTCCTCGGCGTCACCCTTTCATACTACTTGGACTGGTCTGCTCATGTAACGCGCATTACCGCCTCCGCTAACCACACAATGGGATTCCTAAAACGCCATTTGCGTCATGCACCGCAACACGTCAATCTACTAGCATTCAAGACGCTCGTACGTCCAAAAATTGACTACGCATGCCCCATCTGGTCACCACATCCTTTATCTTATCAATAAGCGTATCACTAATAGTAGCGTATCACTAATCACAGTAGCGTATCACTAATAAAAACGCAGTCCGCCTTAAACACGCTATCATCCCGGCGTCGCATTGATTCGTTAATCCTCTTTCATAAGTTTTATTACAGTTCCCTTCATCATGCACCACATGTTTTGGCCCCATCCCCTCGCCATTCCTTGCGTACAGGGCATTCCTTGCAAGTAACCCGTCCACGCAGCCGTACTCCGACTTTCTCGGCATCCTTCTTTTGCCGATCATCAACCCACTAGAACTGCCTGCACTGTCACATACCCGAAATGACCCGTTCATCGACGTTTGCTGATAAGCCTAATATTATATTCTTCATTTAACTCATGTGGCTACTAATTAGAATAAATAATTGCAAACCCCACCCCTTATGTAATACCCCCATTCAGGGGTCTTTAAGGAAATAAAAGTGAAGTGAAGACTGTCGACGCAATCATGAAGGAATGCCGCCGTTTCGAGCAGGCGAAGAGTCGTCGTATATACAATCAGTTTACACGGCTTCCGAATACTGCAGCAACCTCTTCCTGACCAACCAATCTAGCTCGCCACCACCAATCGAAAGCGTGACCCGAATTGTACGCCGCAAGCTCGAAGCAGCATTTCCTGCCTCGCCTCAACAGACCTCTTGGAACAACACTGCTGAGACGATATCGCTAATCCAATCCGTGGTTCGTCGGGAAATCGCTAATATGGGTCTTCCAAGCGCTTGCTCCTTGAGTCTCTTTGACACCCGCCCTGCTGCCATGCCTCGCTCCTATCGCAGTCCACCTCACAGTGTTCGTTATCCCTACATTACCAAGGATCCTTCGGACTGGGGTACACCTGACGACAAGCCGATCTGTTTCTGCTGCGGCCGAATCGGTCACGTTTCCCTTCACTGCCGGAGCCGTTGGCCGTCATACCCTCGAAACACTTTCCTGAATACAAGTTCGCACCGACGTTCCTCTCCCCGTCGCTTCTACGCTGCTTCCGATGCCACTACCTCGACTTGCCGCTATGCTCGCTCGCCCTCGCCTCCACGTCGTCTGCCACGTCCGCCCCAGCTTCGCCGCTCGGCGTCGCTCACCTACCCAGGCCATCCCAGCAGGAAAACTAGGCAATGCAGCACCTCGAGGTGGTGCTGCAGTGTCGAGTTCGCCGCAAAATCCTCATTTGACGCTGCTTACAAGACATAACCTTCGTGACGTCCAAGTTTATGGCACACACGTGACAGCACTTATAGACACCGGAGCACACATATCGATTATGATCAGCCGCCTACGCCACCGTTTAAAGAAAATTATTTATTTTTTATTTTATTTTCAAATACTGTTGGCCGTCTTGTCCGTAACAGGGTGGGTACAGCAAATTCGCACATAGCGTAAAAATGTAAACACCTTACAAACGTAAATAAGACATGAAGCAATGAATGTTGGAAATACAATGCAAAACAAATAATGAAATACAAATACAATATTATGGCTAAGAAATGCATGTTTGTAACATTGTGGCAGGGAAATTGGAAGCAGAATAAAAGAAAGACTACTGTATGTATTTCTAGAATAGTGTGACGTTTGCACGATGCTACTAAAATTCAATTTCATAAAAGGTTTTTAACGCGTTCCTCAAAGATTTTAATGCTACTCGACTGCAAAAGAGACGCCGGCAAACTGTTCTATTCCTTAATCGTTCGCGGAAAAAAATGAATAAGCGTACATGTCCAGAAATGCTTTTAGAATTTAAAACATGCAATGAATGCTTGACCTGCCGTTTCTAGCCTGCCTGAGAGCAAGATAAAGGTGTGGTTTCAATACTGAAGTGACCTTTTGATAACAAAAAAAGAAAGTTAAGTCTAGCCAACTTCCGCCGTTGAGCCCGTGGAGGCAAATCAAGCAACCAAACCATTTCGGAAGAAAGTCAGTACGATAATACCGGGAAAGAATGAACCTTGCAGATTTTCTTTGTATCTTCCCAATGCGGTTTATTAGTCCTGATTGAAACAGATCACAAATTACACTGGCATACTGTAACGTCGGTCGAATGTAAGTTAAATATGCAAGTAGTTTGACGAGTGTGGTTGCTAGCTTTCATTTTCGGTGAAGAAACCATAATTCTTTTTCTGCAGCTCCACAAGCTCTGTCTATGTGTGATTTCCAACTTAGGTCTTTCGAAATTGTTGAACCTAGGTATTTTATCGTTTCAGCTTCGGTCAGAATTTTTGAGTTCATCTCATAATTACACTCAATAACATGCTTTGTTTCGTTTGTAATTCTGAGCATAACTGGTTTAGATTCGTTAATTTTCATGTTACTTTTTGTGGCCCAGACTGCTACAGCTTCATGGGTTTGACTAAGTAACGCCTGATCGTTTTGGTTATTGATTTCACCATATAATAAACAATCGTCTGCAAATAACCGGATGGTTATGTCGTTACTTATGTGATGAGCAATATCATTTTTCTAAACTAGAAAAAGAAGTGGTCCTAAGACGCATCCCTGTGGAACGCCTGAGGTTATTTTAATTGGTTAGATTTGTTACCTTTTATTCCAACATATTGTGTCCGATCTGTAAGATATGAGCGGATCCACATAACAACATGATAATTTATATTCATTTCCATCAGTTTTTTAATTACTTCATTATGTACGACCAAATCGAAAGCGTTGGAGTAATCTAAAAATATAGCGTCGACCTGCTTTCTATAGTTCAAGGATCCTGAAAAATTGTTGATCGTTTCTATCAACTGCGTGACAGTCGAAAGGTGCTGTCGAAATCCGTGCTGGTTCGGAAAAAAAGCTTTCTTGTCTTCAAGGTAGGTGTAGATTGACTTTGAAATTATGTGTTCAAGTAGTTTGTAGCATACACACGTGAGTGAAATTGGCCGATAATTTCCAATATGTTGCCTTTCACCAGACTTCTGAACCAGAACCACCTTTGCGACTAGCCAGGCATCTGGGACTCGTTTTTGTTTCAGTGAAGAATTAAAAATGATGTCTAGATAGTGAGCGACCCATTCCGCATATTTGCGCAGAAAGGCATTTGGTATGCCGTCTGGACCTACAGATTTCTTATCGTTAATTTTAGGCAGAAGAGCTACAATGCCTTCACGCGAAACTTGAATATTAGGCATTGGTGATGTGTACGCGGATTCTAGTGAGAGGGGAGAAAGACCATATGCAAAGATGTTAGTAAAGACAGATTGAAAAAAAGTCATTAAAACATACTTCCACACGCGAGTTGTCCGACAAAAGTTTGCCATTAGCGACAATGCCACTTAGACCTTTGTTATTATGCGACAAATGGCGCCAAAAACGGTGCGGAGGTGGGTTCATAAAATTAGTTAATGTCACGTCATAGTAATTTGTTTTAGCAGCAGCCATATTTGTGCGCAATATAGAGCTTAGCGCCGAAATTTTATTATGATCTTTTTTTTTACTTCTGCCTCTCACGGTTAATTTTTCGCTTTAAATGTACCATTTCGCGGGTTATCCACGGGTTCTGTCTATTTTCTTCTTCCGACTTGGCACAAATCTGTTTACGCAGTGAAAAAAAAAATATCTTTAAATGCAATCCACATCGCATTGACGTCATCCGTCGAAGTGAATTCATCAAAACACAGCGAAAGATTATCAATAATGCTTGTGGCATCGGCTCTATCGAAGCACAGAACATGCGTAGTACTACCAGCTTTCGGGTATACCGCGGTAGACTTTATCTCCACATAAACTAGCTTATCATCCGAGAGGCCGGTTTCAACCGACACGTCGTAGTCTTCAAATCGCCCGTCTAGGAACACCAAGTCTAATATAGATCTTGATTTCCCAACTACGCGTGTGCACTCAAGAACTACCTGCTGTAAATCCTTACTGAAAGCTATTTCTAGGAGTATTTCACAATGGGCATCTTCGCGAGACTGAACGCTAAGCGTGGACCAATCAATCCCTGGCAAGTTGAAATCCCCAGCAAGGATTATGCGACAACTGCGCTTTTTAAAGCTTTCTAAGCAAAGCTGCATATCTTCAAGACAGGAAATGGGTGATTTAGGCGGTCTATAAACACTTCTAAGAATTGTCGTTTTATCTAGCCTAATTTCACACCACATGATTTCATGTGTTGGAATGCTAGTCATTTGCACACAGTCAATATCGGCCTTGAATACAATAGGAACTCCGCCCCCGCGATCATCGCTGTCTCTTCATATGACATTAGAATTAGGTGGTACAAGCTCTTGGGCTTGTATTTCGGGCAACCGCCACGTTTCGGTTATTGTAAGCACATGAGGATCGTAATTAGCCAGGATGCATTCTAAGTCTCCAATTTTGTTTACTAAACTTCTAGCGTTCAAATTGATCAAGCGGAAGGCATTCGAATCACGTTTTGTTCTGTCAGTCACCCCTACCAGCAGTAGGACGTATGTTAGGATACGGAACCTTCACACGGCTGCGCTTTGATTTATCCCACGTGTACACGTCGGAGTCCACATGTAGCTTGTCGTAATTCAAGCGCACGCGATGCCCGTCCTCCCTTTCTTGCTTCGCGGAATCCCAGAGCATCTTACGCTTCGCCAGCGTTTCTTTTGAAAAATCATCAGAAATGGACACGCCGCTGCCCTTCAGCATTCTGCATTGCTTGCAAATTTTAGCTTTTTCCCTATAGTCATACAACCTGAGAATTACAGGACGAGGCAGGGTGCTCTTTTTTCCTATCCGATGTATTCGTTCCACGGTACTCAAGTTGACGCCAACTTTTTCTTAGAATACACCTTCTAATACTTTCGCTTCAAGGTCAGTTAAGGATTCCTTCGCGCCTTCTGCTATTTCAAATACCACTAGGTTATTCCGCCTACTTCTGTCCTCAAAGCTGTCCATTCTTTCCTGCTGCTGCCGAAGTGTACTCTCTAACTGTTTTACTGTTTTAGATAATTGAGCAATTGTACTCGCCTGTTCTTTAAATATTTTAAGGGTGTTTTCAACCACCTTCAGTCACTTGCTCATGCTCTCTAGATCGGATTGTATTGCCTTTTGGCCGTCGCACAATTCCTTTAACATCACGTTCGTTTCTGGCCCAGGGTTCGTTTCTACGTCGCCAGACAGCAACAGACATAAAAATGCAAAGCCGGAAAAAATCACTTCTGGGCATGGCAGCACAACAGCAAAGCCATTATCATTCTTGTAGCCATAATAATTGTAATAACTAACCTGTTCAAGCAACAGAAGGCGGTTAGACGACATTGCATACGGTGTGCCGCCGTGCCCACTATAGCCGTAGGTTGACAGTGGCCGATTTATAGTGTCAGACATGGTTCCCGTCTCTTGCCGTTGGTCTCCGTGTCCGAGAGTAACGCTGATAGCATGGTCCAGTTGAATGTCGGTACGGTCCAAAGACGGTCCGATGGCGCACTGGTTCCACGCATGCAGCTGTTATGATGCGACGATCAGCGTCAACTATTCAAGCAACAGAAGGCGGTTAGACGACATTGCATACGCTATGCCGCCGTGCCCACAGAAGACGTAGGCTGACAGTGGCCAATTTTAGTTTCAGACGTGGTTGCCGTATCTTGCCGTTGGTCTCCGTGTCCGAGAGTACCGCTGATAGCATGGTCCAGTTGAATGCCGGTACGGTCCAAAGACGGTCCGATGGCACACTGGTTCCACGCATGCAGCTGGTATCATGCGGCAATCAGCATCACCTGTTCAAGCGACAGAAGGCAGTTAGACGACATTGCATACGCTGTGCGGCCGTGCCCACTGAATCCGTAGGTTGACAGTGGCCGATTTATAGTGTCAGACATGGTTCCCGTCTCTTGCCGTTGGTCTCCGTGTCCGAGAGCAACACTGATTGCGTGGTCCAGTTGAATGCCGGTAAGTGCAAAGACGGTCCGATGGCGCACTGGTTCCACGCATGCAGCTGGTATGATGCGGCGATCAGCACCACCTGTTCATGCAACAGAAGGCAGTTAAACGACAATGCATACGCTGTGCCGCCGTGCCGGCGGCACAGCGCATAATTGTTACGCCTGCCGTTATTTGGCTCGCACGAATCACCGACGGTAGCACGGTGACCGTGGTCGGAATGTGTACTGCCCGTGCGAGCATTTCCTGCCACTGTACTGTCGTTCTTTTCACTGTGCTTGACCAATGCCCCCATGAACTCATCCTAGGCCTAGACTTCCTCTCCGTCCATTCAGCGCTCATCTATTGTTCCACTACTGCGCGTCTTGACCTACCTAATGTGCGTATGCGCTTCCTGATAAGACCCCTTCCTGATAAGTCATTCGGAAGAAATTGTAGCCTTCCTAACACAAGATAATCCAGGTAAATGCTCAGCGATCAGTGTTGATGTTAAAGACCTTTTTTATTCGCTTCCGCAATCGGAACTACTGTGTAGTGTTCAAGAAGCACTGACGCTCAACAATGATGAGTTCCGGTTTACTCAGGACTGTGGAAAGCCCGTGGAATCTTTTTTAGAACTTTTGTTGTTTTACATAGGGAACACCGTTGTAAATGGGGTAGTTCTATCTATGTACAAAAATCGGAAGTTTGTATATGTTCTAAAGCTGCGCCAGTTTTGAGTGACATTTATCTAAGTCGCGTTATTAGAAAACTACAAAACAATCTTAAGGAATTGGCGGTGCATGCATTTAGATACGTAGAAGACTATCTGGTGTTTTGTTCTCGCAATAACTACACCAAGAAAGCTACGGATATTTTAAAAGTTTTTAGAGAATGTGGTGGGGTCCTAGGTTTCACGCTAGAGATTATCCAGGGCAACAAATTACAGTTTCTAGATCTGTGCTTAACGTTCCAGGATGAGCATGTCTGTTGGCATTATTCGCGTAGGGCCAAGAAGCCACTGCTAGAATTTTCTTCGTGCCGTTCTAAACTTGTTAAACAGGGGATAGCTTATTCGACTCTTAGGTCTGCCATTACTAAGTCATGTCCGCACAATATGCAACAAAGTTTTTCACAACAGATAGAAAGGCTTGGAAAGGCTAGCTATCCCGTGCATTTATTATCACTAACCTGCGAAAAACTTGTAATATGGGTAAAAAGCCCCGGTAAGAAACAAGAAAAACAGAAAAAAGAAACAAAGTTTGCTGTAGTACCCTACATACATAGATTATCCCATGGTTTAAAGAATGTGGCCAATATGTATGACGTCAGTACCGTTTTCTTGGCCCCACGCAAGTTGTCTAACATGTGCCCTTTGATAAATAGAAGACTTGAACAGGAAGGCAAAAAAAGAAAAGATGATTGCGGAGTTAAACATGTGTCCCCTTTAGTACCTTGTAACATGGGTATAGTTTATCAGATTCCACTCGAGTGTGGGAAAGCTTACATTGGACAGAGTGGCAGGTGCATTAACATTAGACTAAAGGAACACAAACATTCACTAAACAACCCTAATGCATCACATTTAGCGGCACATTGTTTCGATTGTGGTTGCAAACCTCTCTTTGAAGACACAAAAATTCTTTCTAGACACAGATGCCAAACCACGCGGGAAATTATCGAGGCATTCCACATAAAAAGATTAGGAGACACTTGCGTCAGTCATGCTTCGTTGTCTCTGTTTGATTGCGAATTTCAGTACCTTCGCAAGACGTGTACTAATCTGAAGTAATTTTTGTTCTTTGACTTCCATATCCCCCCTGATATGTTTAACTGATGCTTTTTGCCTTGTCATGTTCTTATGCTACGGTTTTTCCAATCACCTATATATATGTTCTTCGTTTTAATAAAAAATTAGTTGAGAGTTAGCGCTCGTCCTGTCTGCTCCTTTCTGTGTCGGTGTTTCACTTCGCGCTAGAAGCCAAAATCATGTTGACCTACCTCTACTGGATGTTCCTCCAACACCACATGAAACTCGCCTAAGACTGACTGATTTTGTTCACGTTCCGCCGCAGGTCTTGACATACATCGAAATGTCGCCTTCTACGCCAGTTCCCGATGGTGATTACATCTCCGCTCGCATAACTGCCATCGTTCTCACGCGCAGCGTTACTGTCCCGCATATAATACTGAGGGTCACAAACAATCGCGCGTACCTCCCTGTGGTGAATTTCGGGCTCGATAAGCAGATTCTGCCTATAAATATTATACTGGCTTCAATCACTGCTTTAGAAGTTAGTTGCGTTGAGACTTTTGCCGTCGACGCTTCCTGTGAGCCTTTCCGGTCTGCCAAATGTACTGACAACGACATTAGCAAAATGATCGCCCCGAATCTCACTATTGTCGAGACAAAAGTGCTCTGCAGCCTATTGCTTTCCTAAAAGGATATATTCGACCTGAAGAACCGACCCTTAGGCCACACGTCACTTGTCAAACATCGTATACATACATCCACCCATCCATCGGCGACCTAGCGAGTTTCATCTTCGGAGCAGCACGCCATAAAAACGGAAGTAGACAAGATACTATCGAAAGACATCATTAAGCATTCGTCGAGTCCCTTGGTGTCTCCTGTCGGGCTTGTCAAAAAGAAGGACGGCTCATGGAGATTGTGCGTTCATTACCGCCACCTCAAACGCATCACGAAGAAGGATGTCTATCCACTACCTCGTATCGATGACGCCCTTGCTTGCCTATACGGGGCACAGTATTTTTCGTCCATTGACCTACGGTCCGGATATTGGCAAATCATTGTCGATGATCTAGATAGTGAAAACACCGCCTTTATAACCCTGATCGTCTTTACCACTTCACAGTTGTGCTTTTTGCACTATGCAACGCTCCAGCTACCTTTGAGCGTATGATGGACTCATTACTCGAAGGATTCAAGTGGTCTCTGCTACCTAGATGATGATATTGTGTTCTCGTCCTCACTCAGCCCACACATTGAGGGCCTTTCAGCTGTAAATTCAGTTTTTCGCAAGGCCGGTCTACAGCTCAACTACATGAAATGACTGGCATCCGACCGGAGTCCGAGCAAATTCGCGCAGTAAAACAGTTCCCTGTTCCACGATCCGCAAAAGATGTCGGAAGTTTTGTGGGCCTCTCCTCTTACTTCTGGCGCTCCGTTAAAATTTTTGCCACCATAGCACGCCCACTCACAAATCTGAAGAAAAGTGCGCCGTTTTCATGGGGATCCTCTCAGGCCACCGCCTTTTCACGTCTTGCCACCATGCTCACCACCCACCGATTACAGGACACTTCGCTACTTCAGCCTTTACAGAGGTGCGCACCGATGCCAGTGGCCACGGAATCGGTGCCGTCTTGGCACAAGTTAAACACGGCCATGAACATGTCATCGCGTACGCTAGCCGTCTTTTGTCACCTGCGGAGCGGAACTACTCTACTGCCCAGATCGAATGTTTGGCCGTTGTGTTGGCACTGGCGGAATTCCGCCCCATTTATACGGCAAGCCCTTTTTCATTGTAACGGGTCACCACGCTCTCTGTTGGCTTTCGTCCTTAAAAAATCCCACAGGGAGGCTTTGACAATGGGCTTTGCGGCTACAAGGTTATTCCTATTCGGTGGTGTATAGGTCTGGTCGCCTACACAAGGACGCCTACTGCTTGTCCCGTCACCACGTACACACGCCTGCTAATGACGTCATGGACGCTTCCGCAAGTGTTCTTTCCATTTCCCAGCTTTTGGACATGGCTAACGAGCAACACAATGACGCTACTTTGAGGCCCTCATTGGCCGAATGGAATCTGCTACTACTGATCCATTGTTACGGTGGTTTGTTCTTAACGATTGGATGTTGTACCGACGCAGTTTTAATCCTGACGGTCCTCTCCTCCTTGTCGTTCCTCAACGCCTCCGCTTGACCGTGCTTCAGGAGCTCCGTGACGCCCCCATTGCCGGACACCTTGGATTTTCTCGCACTTACGACTGCGTGCTCTACCGCTTCTACTGGCCTGGCCTCGCACGCTTCGTACAGCTCAACCGATGCAGCGGCTTGCAAGCCCTGTCAACATCGCAAAAAGCCAGCAACCCTTCCCGCCGGGTATACTTACAGCCGATCGGCATTCCAGCTGAGGCGTTCTTTCGCGTGGGTTCGGATCTCCTTGGCACTTTCCCCGAGTCCAGCTCCGGTAACAGGTGGATCGCTGTCACTGCTGATTACGCGATGCGTTATGCCATCACTCGGGCACTTCCCACGAGCTGCGTAACCGACGTGACACATTTTCTACTCCGTGATATCATTTAAGTAAACGGCGCCCCGTGACAGCGCCTCACTGACCGAGGCCGCACTTTCTTCTCCATAGTCATCGCCGAAATCTTACGCTCATGTTCTACCAAACACAAACTGGCTACCTCCTATCATCCCCAGACCAACGGCCTTACTCAGCGACTTAATCGGACCATTACTGACATGATATAGAAATACGTTTCACCCAACCACAAGGACTGGGATTTGGCGCTCCCTTATGTCAACTTCGTCTATAATTCATCACGCTACGATACTGCTGGGTATTCCCCCTTTGACTTGCTCTTCGGTCGTGACCACGTATTACCCTTGGACACTTCACTCCCCTTGATGCAGGATTCGAGGACCGAGTATGCCCGCGATGCCATCGCCCGCGCTGACCATGCCCTCCAGCTGGCCCGTACTCGTCTGTTGGCATCGCAGGAATCTAAATGGCACGCCTACAATCACCTCCATTGTGACACATATTTGTCACCAGGCTCCCCCGTGCTACTTTGGTACCCTTGCTGCCGAGTGCAGCTTTCTGAGAAAGATCTTCCGTGCTAGGAAGGCCCTAACCATGTTCTTCGTCAAGTGACCAATGTCACTTACGAGATAATCCCCGAGACCTTCGCCATGCCACCCGGTTCCGCATCACCTGACATCGTACACGTCTCTCGGCTTAAGCCTTACTATGCCAATACCGGGACGGTACTTTTACTGGCGGGGGTCGTGTTACGGTGTGAAAAGAGAACAAGGTCATCGACGGTGAAGAGGACAAAGGGCCAAGAGCCTCTCCGGATTTTCGTCAGCTGTGTATATACGCTTTGCAAATACAACGTGTAAATAGTTCTATACTCGTGACAATATTTTCAGGGTCGGGGAATGGGCAGCTTGCATAACGTTATGAACCCTATTTCGCTACTTGCCTCAGATAATGGCAAGATGATAACAAGCAGCAGGTCCTCATTAAATCTGGAAAGTCACATCTTTGTATTAGAAGTATAGGTTATGTACTTAAGCAGGTTTGTGGCCGAAAAAGCTCATTCTTGGGCAAGTTGGTGCTTAAATTTCCTTGGTATACTTAATTGTGGCGCGAAATACGTTTCATGAAAAGAGAAAGAAAACAAGAAAAGAGTGGCACTTCACTGTCTTCTTTTCTTCGGTCTTATTCCACAAATGTATTTCGCGCCACAATCAAGCATACACAGGAAATAGATTTATTACGCTCTTTCTATAGTGAATTTATTGGGATGTTTCAGATGTGCTTGAGGAAACTAGAAAAACAGCAAAATGGGCCTGGGAACACCCTAGGTGTTTGAAAGGCTCACACAACGACTCATGCAATGTGTCAGTATTTTGTTAAGGTTATGGCCTCCATCATTTGCTGCCTCGACGACAATGACAGCTCAAGCCATCGCCAGCTAGTTTTCTTGGCGCACCACAGGAACCCTATCCGTAGACCTCCATCCTTTCCTGGACTACATCACTGGCCTTGCATCAGGTCACCCGACGGAACTCCGACGCATGTCAGCGGTGACATCGCCAGCGACGGTGTCAGCTGCGCGGTACTTGATTACCATCACCACCCGGCAGTTATTGTGTAAGCATGAGCAGCAGAGGCGTTCGATTGGTTCGCGCAGCATGTCGCATGTATATCGCCGCATGTTCCTAGTCCAATGGTGCCATGAAAATATTTTTTTTCACAACGCATGCTCTTAGCATTTGCATCGCTCTCGGGTGGGGCTGGAATTTGTGTTTTCGGACCTCATGGCTAATAAAGACGCGTTTATTTGAAATGTTGTTACGAAGAATTGCGACGAAATTGTTTTATTTACAGCAGATGGACGATGCGCGTAGCCTGACTGTAGCGCAGTCCGGCCTCTAAAGTTCTTCGTTCTCCTCGTCTACTCTTCTTTCTTTTGCACCTGCCTTTCATACCCGTTACATTCCCCGCAAGCAGACGAAGCCCGCGGGCCGAGTCAGGATGGACAAGAAGGGTAGAAAGGCTTCAGGCGAGCAATATGAGTCAGATGAGTTCTGCTTGATTGCCGACCATTGCACAGGAGGCGAGCTATTACGTGAGTTCGCTCAGGTGGTCCACAGCTACAAAGGCGTCTGAATATTGAAGCAAGAGCTTTGAGCACAATCCACGCTTGCGGTGCGGTGTTCAAAGAATGACCAAGCCACCTTTTTCTAACGAAACTTGTACGGGATGGTCGTCGTATCGCTCCTTTGAACGACTTTGCGAGGCCAGAGTACAAAGATGACGTATTCGATGGGCTTCTTCGCCGCATCGTCATTTTGCAGAACGAAGGGTAAAGAAGCGTCCAGAGTGCGTCGCTGTAACCTTGCATACAGGCGATAAAATTGGCTATAGTTCATGGTTTCGAGTTTTGCCTCGTTGTATGCGTAAGTGCTGAAGGGCAAGACGTCATCCCAGTTTTTTATGATTGGAGGAGATGTACATGGCAAGCATGATGTTCAGTGTTCTGTTTGTCCTTTCAACGAGGCCATTGGTCTGTATGATGCGGCATGGAATGACGGAACTGTGAAGTGCACAAATGAAGTAACTCTTCGATGGCATCAGTAGTGAACTGGTGACCGCGGTGGCTGGTATGACACGTGGTGGATCATGACGAAATACCACGGAACGCAGCAGGAAGACCGCCACGCATGCAGCGGTGGAAGACGGTGTGGCAGCAATCTCTACATACCTGTAAGATAGTTAACTCAAACAATTATCCAATGCCTCTTGTTGTCAGATAACGGAAATGGACCCAAAAGGCCAATGCCCACTTGCTTGAATGGCGTACTGCGTGGTGTCAATGGCCGAAGGGGACCCAGGGCTGCGGTGGTCGGTCGCTTGTGACGTTGGCACGTTTCACAGCTAGCGACATAGTGCTTGGTTGTTTCGTACAACTTGGGCAAGTAAAAGCGCTCCTGCGTGCGGTGTAGCGTTCGTGCAAAGCCGAAATGGCCGGATGTCGCATAGTCATGCATGGCGCATAGAACTTCGTAGCGGAGACTCTGGGGGACAACAAGCAGAAAACGCACTCCATGCCCAGAGTAACTAGTTTTGTTGAGAAACTTATCATGGAAAGTAAACTGGCCGCTGCCTTAGGATGTACGGTTGGCGACAAAAAGCGGATCGAAGGTAAGATCATTCCGTTGTTGTCTCTGAAATTCTGCCGCGACAGGGAACGTAGAACAGCAGCGAGACAGTCGTCAAAATTCTCAGCATCGCAGTCGGTAGTCGCAAGAGGAATCCGAGAGAGGCAGTCTGCATCAGCGTGACGCGGCCGCTCTTGTACGATACTCCAACGTCGTATCTCTGGAGACGCAGCACCCAACGTTTTAGGCGACCAGAGGGATCACGCAAACCGACCAACCAGCATAAAGAGCCATGGTTGGTGGTGATCTTGAAAGGCCTACCGTAAAGATAGCAGTGAAACTTCTGTACGGCGAGGACAGCTGCCAGGCATTCCTGTTCCGTAACGGTATAATTGCATTCAGATTTGTCCAGGCAACGGCTGGCATACGTGACATGTTCTGTGCCACTGTGGCGTTCTACAAGCACCGCTCTATCTCGATACCGCTAGCATCAGAGTGAACTTCAGTCGGGCAAGATGGATCAAAGTGACGTAAGAGGGGTGCTGACGTTAGTATAAACTTCCGATGAGAGAATGATGCGTCACACTCTGGTGTCCAATTGAAGGCCGCATCTTGTCATAAAACACTTGTGAACGGGTAAACGATTTCGGCAAACCGGGGAACAAAACGACGAAAATACGAACATACGCCAATGAATGAACAAAGTTCAAGTGCTCACTGCGGTGGTTTGAAGAAGCTCACCGCTTCAGTTTTACGAGGATCGGGTCTGACGCCATCCTTGTGGACTAAGTTTCTTTTAGCTTAGAACGAGTCCAGCTTTCTCATTGCAGTCAAGGTCAAGGCTGAGGCGTTCGCTATTTCCTTCAAAAGTGCGGCCAATGATTACAACATCATCGAGGTAACAAATGCATGTCTCCCACTTTAGACCGCGTAGTACTGTGTCCATGAATCTTTCGAAGGTGACAGGAGCATTGGAAAGCCCGAAAAGCATAACACTAAATTTGAATAGGCCACCTGGAGTCACAAAAGCGGTCTTTTCCTTGTCGGAAGGGACCAAAGGTATTTGCTAATTCCTCGATCGCAAATCAAGTGTCGAGAAGTAAAAAGCAGCGTGTAAGCAATCGATGACGTCATCGATTTGCGGTAGCAGATAGACGTCCTTCTTCGTCACTGCGTTTAGACGTCTGTAATCCATGCAGAATTTGCAGGAGCCATCTTTTTTCGCACCAGGATTGCTGGGGTTGTCCATGGACTAGACGACTCTTGTACGACACCTCTGTTCATCATCTCTTTGACTTTCTCTGCAATAACTTTCCGCACGCAGGATGACACTCGGTAGGACTGCTGGCGGGGAGGGTGTGCCGAGCAGGTATTTATTCTGTGACGAGCGCTGGTCGACGATTAACGAAGCAGTGCATCTGCATGCGTGAAGCCGAATGTAGCCTTATTCCTGGCAACTAACTGTACCAGTGCTAGCCGTTCGGATGTACAGATAGCCTTGCTGGTCATACCAAGCATTAGCTCTTAAGAATTTCAATTATCGCAGCGAGAGCAAGCTGTAGAGACGTCCACAGTTAGTGCCGCTACTGAGCTACATGCGGCTTCATCGAAGAGAGCGATTTTCATACCGCGCGGGTTGACAACCGGCGTGGTGGAACAGTTCAGCGCCCACAATATGGAGACTCCTTTCGTCATGCACACGACAGAGCAGGGCATCACTACATCTGATAGCACAGCCTATGCTGAGAGGCCTAACTACAAGGTCAACACAATCAGCGTCAATAGTAGTTGCAGAAGCATGAACGGGTGACAGGCACCACAATTGTGCAATCAGTTCATCAAGAACACTGAGTGTGTCTGTGTGTTCGCCACGCGAGCTTTGTTCGTAAATAGCTGATATAAATAACTTGTTCAACGATATTTCGTCACAACCACAGCCCTGGGAAGCGCCGCATTGTTCAAGAAAATCGATACCAAGAACAATATCTTGCGAACAACGATAATGAACAAAGAATTTCGATAAAAACTTTCCCAGCCAACAAAACAGTCGCAGCATAAACACCTAGGGGATGACGCCACTCGCCGCCTACTCCACGAAAGGTTATAACACCGTTTCAAGAAAACATTACTTTGTGGCCTAGACGGTTTTTGAAAGCGAGGCTCATCACAGACACAGTGGCCCCATATCAACTAATACCATGGTCAGTATTCCGTCAATCGACACATTAACTTTGTTTTTGAGCGTCACAACAGGCAGAGGTATTTCTTGCCAAGACTGTCCGGCGAACTCACCTCCATTGGCCACGGATACTAGTTTCCCAGCGACGGTGAAGAAGAACGGCGCCGAGGGAACGGAGAACGACGGGGACGGATATTTGGTGGCGTCAAACTCTGCTCAGGTGCTGGCGAATCGCTGCGTCTGGTCTCGTGCGAGAAGCGGTCCATTGGAAGTAAATTGGTCGTCCGCAATTCATATGACGTACGAGTTCCCATGGGCGAGAACATCAGTGGTGTCCTTCGTGATTGACGGCTTTGGCGAGAAAACCGAGTTATATGGCCTGTGGAACCGCAGTTGTAGCACACGGGAGGGTTGCGGTTCACAGGATCTTCCTCGCAACGGATGCTCGCTGTGGCGGGCGGCAAGAAAGTTCGTTGACATGTGGATAACGCGCGTCTCTGCTGCTGGCTGAAATCCGGTATATCGGTCATAAGTCACGTCGTGGTAGTAGAGCCAGTGCTGTTCTTGTCGCGGCCTGACAGATGTCACAGGGCCTCGAGGGTAAAATCACGCCTGTTGTCGTTGTGGCGCAGCGTCATAAGTAGGGCCCCTGTCGTAGAGACGTGGCTGCTGTCGGGGCGGGAGTTTATACTTCTCAATGCCCCTCGCCGCAGAATACACGGAGAAGGATGCCACGTTTGGCTCAAAACCTGGTGGTAGGCGGAGCTATGAGTGCCTGGGTGTGTCACTTGCGCGTGCAAGCTGACCTCTTCCCGATCTATTCTTTGTCAAAATCGTTGATACAAGATCGAGGGGCTTGTTGCTATCTACGCTTGCAACTGTCGTCGCATTGGCTAGCCTGACAAACTTCGCTGTGATGCGTCTCTTCTTCAGCTGCTCGAAAGGGCGACAGTGCGGAGGGATGTCGGCGACGGATGCAAGGGTGTATTTTGCGATGAGAAAACTGTAAACATGTTCGGCAATTCCTTTTAGGATGTATTCGACTTTCTCTTTCTCAGGTATTCCATAGTCCACCATCCTACAAAGTGTTATTATTTTTATTACTGCCTCAATGTAGGTCATCCAGGTTTCGCCTCGCACTTGTTCGCGCTGCAGTAGCGTCTGTTCTGCCCTTTTCTTTTTCGTCGCGGAGTCGCCGAATCGCTCTTTGATTTCCGAAACAAATCTGCCCCATGTTGTGAATGCTTCCTTGTGATTGTCGAACCACACCGACGCAGTATCCGTCAGAAAAAAAACACGATCTTCGAATGCTGAGAAGCGCTGTTCCACTTGTTGGCGGCACTCACCCAATGATAACTTATGAGCCATTCCTCGACGCCTTCGTCCGACCTTTCAGGCAAGCGACGCGAATCTCTCCGTTGTTGAAGGGAACTGGTCGGCGCAGCAGTTGGAATGGGCCGTTGTTCGTCTGCGTCGTGGGGCATATTCAACTCCGGTGGATTCGGTGGGAGTCCAGCCAGGTGACAGCTTCGTCGAAGAACTCGTGGTTCAGCCTCCATATTCGGGTGTCGATTACCCCGCACCTTCCACCACAACTGTTATGAAGAGTTGTGACAAAATGCCTTTGCTTACAGGAGATGGATGACGCTCGTAGCGTAATCGAAGCGCAGTCCGCCCACTAAAAAGCTGTTCTCCTCGTCTACTCCTTCTTCTGTACCTGCCTTTCGTATCCGTTACAATAATATTGCTTGAATGTAACAAATATTCCGCGACTTTATGCATTTTTCGGTAGAATATTCTTTATCAAAATAATTGCCTTTGACATCATCAAAGGTTATGAGGACATTGGATTATTACATGAAAAAATAAATGTACGCAACGCGGTACCTTGAAGATTTGTCACGCGGTACGAGTTAGCAGTGAAGTGAACGAGAGATGGCAGCACCAGCGCTTGCGTTGGTATTGCGTCGTGCAATTGGCCACCTCTGGCAGGCGAATTGCTATTCGTGATATAACCGACTCCGGCAGATAACCTCCGACAGATAACCGACTCCGGCTGATTAGGCTTCAGAAGATAATGAGAATGCGGTCCATAATGTCTGCTCTTCCCCACTGTTCGGTCGTGTATGCTGTCTCAAGTTAGGAACGAATGCGTTAGGAACAATATACGATGCCTCATTCCGCTTCTCGGAGACATGCATCCTGGCAATGAAGCAGGCGACGTCTTGTTTGCATCAAACGACGAAAGCGAGAATCATTTTTGGGGAAATAATTGTACGCTTTGAGCTAACTGCTTTATTTTTATTCAGGGATACAACTGTTTTACCTAATCATTAACGATAGGTTGAGTGCCTCCATTTCAGCTTCGTGCGCAAAACGTCAACTTGGCATCGCGTTACTAAATCAAAACAGGGTCATCAGCGCCATTGTTTACGCGTCGCGCCTTCGTCCCACCTCGATAAAAATGGTAGAATGCGCAGAAAGGAACCCCAGGTTTGTCGGATTTTTCCATCAGCTGCATTTTAACCGGATAGCGTTCAGGAGCCCGTATCGCAGGAAACCCGGCTTCCGATGTCAGCGTCCGGCGTCGGACGTGTTTTCGTCAAAAATATTTTTGAACCCCCCATACTCAGGCCGTGCATGCGACGCAAAGAAATTACTCAACTTATTGAGTTTCTTGAGCTAAAGTACGTTAAAAAATCGTAAGCTACGACATACTCACAACCTACAGACATGATAGCGCGGGATTGTATTTCACTGTACGAGAAAAGATAATTCTCTTGCGCGAAAACTCAAAGAAACCAATTTTCAAGCGTTTCTACCATTTGCCGACTAGCCGCGGCGTCCGCCATTTGCGCGCGCCAGCTCGCGGGTCTTGGGGCCACGGAGCGGCGCGCCCGGTTCCTTGCAATACCTCCAGCTGGCACTCTCCACCGCATCGCGGCCCACGCATGAGGCCGCGTTGTTACCACAAAGCCCGCCTTCGTGCATGGCGTTCGCGGCCAGCGTTTCCCGGTAAACATTACGGTTACATACGTTCCAGTTGCCGTCAAGAGTGAGAAGCACTCAAGGATCTTGGAATGCTATCGCGTTCCAGTCTTAAATGCGAAGCTCAAGCGTCCTCCAAAATTTGTCGAGTACTACGTTAATGTCCTTGCACCAATCCGCATGGTCGAACGCAGGCGCATGTTAGCGGTCATATCGGCAACCACTGCGTCATCAGTGCAGAACTTGAGCACAATCACGGGCCTGCAGTCCTTCGGTCTGCATGGGAGCAGCCTAGGTGTTCAAATGGCTCACGGAACGTGCTGTCGAATTGTTCAGGTTTCAGTTGACATCGTTTGCTACCGTGACCACGATGGTAGCTCAAATCACCGTCAGCGAGGTTTTCTGGAACCTTGCACGGCTGGTATCCTTCTCAGGCCCTATGCACTGACCTTGAATGTAGCCACATGGTGGAACTCGGGCGCACGTCAGCGGCCACATCGCAAGCCACCGCGTCATCTGCGTGTGAGTTGAGCAGCATCACCACCCTGCAGTTCTGCAGTGGGCATGTGAGCAGCCGAAGTGGTCGAAAGGTTCAAACAACTGGTCAAGAAACGCGGGGTCACTTTGTTTAATTTTGGCCTTTATTGTTTGCGGCTAGGACCACAACAACAGTTCGATCAATCGTCAGCCTGTTTTCTTGGAGAGCTGCATCAACTAGTTCAGAAAGCTTCAATCACCAAGTAGCAAATGACAACAGGCGGGTTTTTCGCATCCTCTGCTTCAAGCTGCCAGCATAGAGGAAGATTCACCAAGAGCGGACATTCCCATAGAGCCCAGTGGCCGAATTGACTGTAGCGCCCCAAGCAGGCAAAATTAACACCTTCCGGTTTTGGGTGTGCGCGTTGTTAACGCCAGCTGGTACACGTGGCCACGCTGGCGCCGCTTATCGGCGCGGCAGTCTTTTTTCGTTTTACTGCTTAACCACTCGCGGCCTTGGCGCGGAATCGTTTTATTATTTAGTAAAAATGATTGCGGTCAATGCTTACAAGGCTCCACCAAATTTGTGCCACGTGCAATTTCATGAAACAAATGCAAGACGTCGTCCTATATGATGAGATGTTTATTTTGCTTTATATAAATGTTCGTTCAGGGCTTTTTTGTCCATTCAAACAATGCTATGGCACCAGGTAAGCAGCAGTCGTTGCCGTAAAAAGCTGGCATTAGTAAGGTTTTAATGAGGGCTAGTTGGTTCGTATAGAGAACTGAGGTTAAACAGCGCGAATAAAACAAGGACACAAGAAACGAATACTACAGACAAGCGCTGACTGCCAACTGTAAGTTTATTTGAAATTCACCAGCCATTTATACCTTACTCAGCATAGGCATGCGCACACCCAGTCGCAAGATCATCTGCAAATCACCAATATCATGATCGTTCATCCAAAAATGCCATTTCTTTTCTCGACAAGTAAAGAGAGGGAATGCTTACACATTTATCTCCTTTTATAATGTTATAAGCCTCTATTTTGTTGTTTTTGAAAATTTTTTTCTTCAAATATGGGAGTGCAGTGACACTTCTTGTAGTGTCCTGCTAAGTGACTCCCATAGCCAGTCTTAAGGTTACAGCTTTGCTGACAAGCCCTTTCATTGAAAGCACTGTCCCGTTTAACCTATATAAGTTTTTACACAGCTGAGCGGTTTCTGATAGATAACGTTGCGCCTGCACTCAGTGAAAGGCGATTTACAATTTGTGGTGCACAGGCGCCTTTCGCGCTTTTTCACACGATTACGTATCGAGGACAGCTTACACGGGCACTGAAAAGAAAATTAATGTTATGTCTATTGGAAACTTTCTTTAGATTGTGCGACAACTTGTGTAAGTATGGCACCACGTGCGCTTGTCTTTATTCTTTTCTTTTTGGGGAGTTTCGGAACTTCTTTTCTCTTTCTGCAAAATGGCGTCACATAATGAAGTGATCGCAGGCCTTCCCAGTTCTGTGATTACTTCAGTATGCGAAGGCGGTGATCGTCGAAAATCAAATCAGCGGGTCAAGCGCGTCGGCTTTTATTCATCAGTCGTGGAATGTTCCAGAGTGATGCTGGGACCTGCGTTTGTTCCATAAAGTTCTACACTATTCGCGTCGAGCATACATGCAAACACATTACACAAAGTTCGGTGACAGACAGTGGATGGAACCATTGATAACATTTCGTAAACTTCCTATACATGCAGGGGCGTCATGCGCTGCGATAACATTTGTTAGGCGGTGACAAGCGGTCACTACGAAAAAATAAACAAGTAGATGTGTCAATATGGCGTGTCTGGCTAGCTTGCTGCTAGGTAACGAAGTAAAAATAGGTCGCGAAGTATAAGTTCACTATACGCAAAACTATTTAGTTTTAGTGGGAAAGAGTTAAAAAAATAAGAAGTTTCTGTGTGTTCATTTCACCTTTTTTTTCCCGATGCTCGCGTCAAGGAATGTGATTAACACTAGCCGTGACGTGTTTGCTGTTGCCAGTTTTCGCCGAGTGTCCCCTCTTGTTGAATTTCTTTTTTATGCTGCCAGCGCAGAACGTTGTGGGGACACCGCACACGAGGCATTGTTTCGAGGTAGTGCAATAAATAGATCCACTTTTGCCTAACCTAAAGCTGCAGGGAAGCATGGAGCGTACCTTGTGTTTTCTGTTTCATGCAAGTTGGTACAACCGTGCAATCACGTCATGGGAAATGAAGTAAGGAAATGCCGTATGACGAAATACGAGTAGCAGTTGTGTCCCCTGCTCTGCTTGTGTCGTGTACAGAATTTGCTGCAGCTGTCTTCGGGTTTACTTGAGACACACGGGCCAGCGCCTGAACGACAGGCTGTGACACCACCTTAGGGAATTGAAATCACGAAAAGGTTCAAATCTTGTTTCACGCTGCAAAAGTTGCTGATGCTATCCGCGGTTCAATAATGCGGATGTTGTTGACTGCGGAACAACATAATTTCAACGTGAGGTTTTGAAAGTGGTGCTAATGGAAAATTTTGTTTCAGATATATGGGTGAGCGTGGCTTTCGGCGGCGCTTTCAAACGGCTAGTCATTGATCGCTACGGCTATGCCGGTCCATTAACATCTTTCTTTCTTTCTTTCCTTCTTTCTTTCTTTCTTTTTTTCTTTCTTTACATCAACAGAAATCGAAGCAAAACCAAAAGGCTATACAGCCTGACAAAGGCTTTTGCTCCGAGTTACAGTTCAGCACGCTTGTCCTTGTTCTTGTTCTTTATGCCGTTTGTTCTAGTTGTGGCGCAGTTAACGGCGCACACGTTCATCCCAATTATCGCGTTCGATGGTGAAATTGGGCAAGGTTTGCATGAAATGTTTGTTGTCTCACCTTATTTTTTTTTACATTTGCGTTTTTCGTTGCTCGTTTCAGAGTGTCGTAGGCGCATGCGCACATTGCCCTGCTGGAGCGAATTTTTTCCAATAAGCACTCGCAGTTAGAAGCGCTTGTCGCTGTCAGCCTCACCTTCCTTTAGTGCCTTCTGTTGCACTTCAGCATAGTCAAATATGCATCAGGAACTTGCGAAACGTTCTACCGCTTCAATATACTCAGTGTAAAAGAGGCCTGTGCAGATTGCTATGGATATATTTGACGTCACTGCACTTTTTTTCATCACCTGAAGTATGGTCGCTACGAAGCTTAGGGCATCCTAACTTCAGCAGTTATATGTTCAGTGTGACAGGTACATTAGTAATTAAAGCAGCTTGAACGCGCAAGTCTGCGCAAAGATCCAATTTATCTATAAAAAAGACAAGGATGCGCTCTGGGAAGAAACGGCAGCGTTAGAGCGCAGCTCTTCGGCGGCCGTTCCTGCCGCGAGCGTCAACGAAACCTAGCGAAGGAACACATCGAAGTATGGAGGACACGAGATGGCAAGCGGGGTAGGAGTGTTTGGCGAAAGCGTGCGAGGAAAAGCATGGTGCGCGAAGATGGCTCCGAGACTGTGCCCGAGTAGCACGCGTCCTCTGGACGGCGGCGGCGGCTGCTGCGAACCGCTCCAACGCGCCTCCCACGCGCTGCCTCTGGCGATTTCCAGATTAGCGAGGCAATCGCGGCGCACTTCGCTCCGTTTACATTGCACACAATGAGAAAGATTCTCGATGCCAGCCAATATTAGGGAAATGAAAACACTGAGATCAAATTACGCATTAAGGAGTATCATAATGGCCGGTGACTTTTTTTTTCCTGGCGGCTGTACGTGAATCACTCACCGTACGGGCGCTGTCTGAGCACTTCGGGAGCCATGTAAGGCACCGTGCCTGCAGACTCAGCGTCGTTGAATTCAAAAGGAGTCTTTCTGAAGAAACCACGCACCACGCGCTTAGAAACTGCAAACAAAAAACAGATAACCCACAAAAACAAATTCCGGAGTGGTATGTGGCTATCACGCAATGCTGTGCGGCCGAGGCCATGGATGTTATTCTTCATAGCCGCGGGCATGTCCCGATGAAGGCGCTATGGAAAACGTTCGTGTTTGTATTGCGCGGTAAAAACGTCAAGTAGTCAGAATGAATCGACCGCACTGCAAGACGACATCTGCATACCTGCGCTGCTTCAAAATGTTCAACTATTCAATCAGTTGTTGCCTTAACTAGTGAGCGTCACATCTACCTGACGGTGGTTATACTGAGAACTGCAGCGCGTATATTATTCTCCGTTCATAGGCGAACAGCAGAGCGTACCACCAACGAGATATTAAAGCATATATAAGCAATTTCTGCACTCTCGCATTTACGCTCGCTGTCACACACGCACTCGCCCAAGAACTACTCTCTCCCCTCCCCCCAACACAGCCCTCACTACCAAATGTTTATTCAGCGATTGGAACGCACATTTATAGAAACATAAGCATGCGCAGTGACCGCTAGCAAAGCCAAGCAAAAGCGATCAAGACGATCAAAAACGATCAAGACACACAACAGCCCTCCATCAATAAATGCAAATTCTGTCCAAAACAAACATACGGATGGTTGGCCTACGCACTAATCCTTATTCTTTTCGGTGAAAAAGGTTCTAATGCTTCACGAGCCGTTTGTCTTGCGCTCCTTCCGATATTCTGCTTGTCAGAACATCATGTCTCACAACCAGATGATGCAACGTGCTCCACGACATGCCCATACTTGTTCTCTTTTTTCTTTATTTTTTTTTGCCTGCTGCCTTAACCGGTCATTCGATCATTTCTCTGTTCGCTCGACGTATTTATTTCTGCAGAATAGTAGAATGGTGTTCACCACTCCAACGGAACAATTTACGAAGGTCGCTTCATGTCATACGCATACGCTGGCATACGCATTTTCTTCCACTGCATATGCGCAGATAGTTTCCGGAGTTCGTCGGGCGTCATAAAAACAAGCAGCACACCTTCTTTGGCAGCGACCTTCTTTGAATTGCGGGACAGATTCTGGATATGGGGCACAATTTGTGTCTTGGTCTTTGAAGGTTCCCAAGCAGCTCTATCCCTTGGTGTTCCAGGTTTTAGCTCCTGCATAAGTGTCTCGGCCATTGTGTTTACGAACCACAAAGGGATAGCTGCAGCCAACAAATGGCTTACCAGATTATAAAAGCTAATGTGCGTATGGTGCAGGTGCAACAATGTCAGTGCCGATTCCAGGCGTAGCGAAGCACCGCTTCTCTCGACAACCTCGGAATGGGCAAATTGAATGGATGTTATGAGCATCTTCATTGGAACGAGGCCGCGGATTGCGCCAGCAAGCTCTTCCTATTATACTGCCTAATGTCCTACCTATGTTAAAGAAAAAAAGAAAACCCAAGATGAATTCCCATGAACAAAATTTCTGAACATCTATTGAGAACTTTGTTTTTGTGCGCATCCGTTGTTTGTCGTTTGCATACTGTTCTTCCGCCAATCTTCTAATCACCTCTTCATCATCATCATTATCAGCCTGGCTACGCCAACTGCAGGGCAAAGGCGCCTTCTCCAACTACCCCGGTAATGTGCTGATTGTGGCCATGTTGTCGGCAAACTTAAAAATCGCATCCGCCCACCTAACTTTCTGCCGCCCCTTGCTATGCGTCCCTTCTCATGGAATCCAGTCCGTGACCCGTAATGACCATCGCTTAACTTCCCTCCTAATTACATGTCCTGCCCATGCCCATACCCATTTCTTTTTCTTCATTTCAACTAAGACGTCATGAACTTGCCTTTGTTCCCTCACGCAATCTGCTCTTTTCTTATTCATTAACGTAACACACATCATTCTTCTTTCCATAGCTCGTTGCGTCGTCCTCAATTTAAGTAGAGCCCTTTTCGTAAACCTCCATGTTTCTGCCCCGTAGGTGAGTACTGGAAAGACACAGCTGTTATACACTTTTCTCTTGAGAGATAATGACAACCTGCTGTTCATGATCCGAGGATGCCTGCCAAAAGGACCCAGCCCATTCTTATTCTTCTGATTATTTCAGTCTCATGATCCGGATCCGAGGTCACTACCTACCCTAAGTAGATGTATTCCCTTACCACTACCAGTGCCTCGCTAGCTATTGTAAACTGCTGTTCTCTTCCGAGACTGCTAAACATTACTTTAGTTTTCTGT
Organism: Dermacentor andersoni; assembly: GCF_023375885.2. Classification (NCBI taxonomy): domain Eukaryota; kingdom Metazoa; phylum Arthropoda; class Arachnida; order Ixodida; family Ixodidae; genus Dermacentor; species Dermacentor andersoni. The sequence goes on from NC_092821.1 coordinate 5,970,486, forward strand.
ATTAATTTTTAGACCCACCCTTCTGCTTTGTTTTCCAGGTCAGTGAGCATGCGATGCAATTGGTCCCCTGAGTTACTAAGCAAGGCAATCTCATCAGCGAATCGCAAGTTACCAAGGTATTCTCCATGAACTCCTATCCCAAGTTCTTCCCAATCCAGGTCTCCAAATACCTCCTGTAAAGACGCTGTGAATAGCATTGGGGAGATCTAATCACTTTGCCTGACGCGTTTATTTATTGGGATTTTGTTGCTTTCTTTATGGAGGACTACGTTGCCTGTGGAGCCGCTGTAGATATCTTTCAGCATTTTTACATACGGCTGATTATACCCTGATTCCTTAATGCCTCCATGACTGCTGAGGGTACGACTGAATCAAACGGTTTCTTGTAACCAATTGTAACCCACGACCTTTGTTGTTAATTAAGGTGATGTTAATTTAGTTACTGTTAATTAATATATAGTCAGTTAAGGCAGAACCCACGGCCTTTGTTGTTAAGGGTTATGTTAATTAAGGTATACTTAATTAAGATATAGTTAATAAAAGCACTCAAACCCATGATCTTGTGTTGGAGTCGTGCCCACGAACTTTGTCGTTAATGAAGGCGATGCTAAAAAAGTACACTTAATTAAGATTTAGTTAATGAAAGCACTCGGACCCATGACTATTGGTGGGAGTCGAACCCTTGACAATTGGTGTTAATGAAGACGATGTTAATTAAGGTAGCGTTAATTAGGATATAGTTCATTGAGACACTCGCACCCTTGCCCTTTGGTGAGAGTGGTTCAGATTCATCGTTGGGGGCAGTCTAAGAGACAAAAATGAAGAAAACGATATAACACAGTGCGAGTGCCGAGTACTTTGGAAACGCTTCCGATTTATCAGGGCTAGGCTCAAAACAGCGACGTCATTTTCTTTTCTTTTTAAAGAGCGCTGTAAGTTTGTGTTACCCCGTTATCACATTTGGTAAACAGTGCAAACCTATAGCGTATGCCTTGTTCTGTGCAGTTTGATTTCGCCGATGTGTTACTTGTCTATAAGTGGCAAAGCGACAATTGTGCAGATTGACATGATCATGACATGGAAAACTGCGCGTAAGCGGCAGCGTCTATTTTCTTGATCGCAAGCACATCATACGCCAGCGCACATTTCTGGCATATACCACAGAGGACAAATGCACGCTGCCGAGACATGCGGGATTTTCGAGGAATCTTCGTGGGTAGCACGATCAACACAGAAGGCACGAGCGACAGGAGTGCGACCCGCGCACATTAAACACACTAACACGAAAGCAAGATACGGACGACAAGGGTGTAAGTTGGGCCACACGAGCAGATTTGATGCTTTCCGTCTGACACTGTTGCAACGGGCACTGAAACATCGCACACTTCACATGTGTCCCTCGGAGATTGCGTCAACGATGTCTGAGGCTACACAGTTGATGTTAACGACAGCAGGAAGTTATTTAAAATGAAGTGACGGCGCAGGTAGCACGGGGAGGAGCGAAATGCGTAATTCACGGGTTTTAAGAGAGGCAACCGAAGCGCAAAACGTTCGAATAACGTCGCAGCAACGGCTTTCTATAGGGATTAAATTTTCATATCTCGAAGGTCATGCTTTTTCAGGCTGCAGATAGCAGAAGTGATTCAAATTGAAAATGCGGTATAGTATTTTTTTCTATGCCAAACTATAGCTTAATATATAGACTTATATGTGGTTCTGTTTGTGTTGCAACCGCTATGCGAAATTAGGCAGCCGCAAAATCCTCAGATGACGCTGGATGAGGCATTGGCTGGCCCATTCAGAAGGTGAGTAACCGTGCTTGCTAACTACACATGTGTTGTGCGTGCTTCTCGTGTGGGCATAGGATGCCTTGCGAACATAGGAAAGAGAACTCCCACGACAACAGTGAAACCTATGCCGATGCTTGCTGGGTGTCAGAGTTTAGTTGCGCGAATTTATTGCCATAATGCGGAATTGAAAATCTTGATAATCGTTTTCTTCTGATGAGAAAGATTACGTTCGGAAATAATCGTGTTAATCATGCGCGCTTGTGCGTGAGCTCCCGCTTTTCTGCTGAAGTCGCATGATAACGACTCATCTACCTCTTCATCGATTCGTACTGCAATGCCGTTTCCTCGCTTATACACGATTCGACGTTGTAGATAATTTCTGCTTACAAGGTTTTCGCTTTACGAGCAGTATTAGAGAAATAAATGTAAGCAATCACAGCGTGCTACTAGTACAGGCTTATTTTGAAGGGGTGTTGCCATAACATTGATGTAACTAAACATTACAAGGAATAGTTACTTAAAGCCATGAAAGAAACTCTAGAATTCTTATGTGAACAAACATTCGTGTAATGCGCTGCTGCTGCGTGTGAAATTTTGCTTTGTTGAAGGGGTCTCTGTTATCGTGACATTCATCAGTGACTTCGACTTTGTGCTCTATTGCCACCCTGCACCAGTGCAGGCACTGTTTTCGTGACTGTTTTTACATGCTCCTTGCATGTGTTTAGGATGTGATAGTCTTATTGTGCCACAGCTATCAGTTAACACAGAATTATTTTTGTAGTGGTGAAGCCGTGACCCACAACAGTGTCCACATAACCCGTGGCCATGGCTGCAGCAGCACGGCGTGTAATCTGGATGGACATGTCAGGTATGCTTCAAGTGTACGTGTTTATGAAAGTAGGATCTCGGTACGATTAGTGGATAAGTGTATCGACATATTACTTAATGCATCTTGCTAAATAGGCTAAATATGTATGCAATTTTATTCCACTTGCTGCTTATTTGTGTTTGTAGACATTATGCACACGTTATCTTGTTCTGTTAAAACTACACCTCGCATGTCCTGACGTTTAGTATTTTTCTCGCATGAATGGCTTGGCTGCAAGTCCATTTTATTTTTGCCTATTACACAGTATGTTTCTTTTTTATTTTGGTTTCATTTGTTTGGAACGGTTTCCTATGCTGTAGCTACTATTTCCCTATTTTACTTTCTGCTTATAATACACACATGTGCTGTTTTTGTCCATGTAAGAATTCGAAGTTTAGTGTGCCCTATATGTCACAGGTCTAAACACGCAGTGTGCATGCCATTGTTTAACATTGATATATACAATTATGTCTGTCTTGTTCTCAGAATAACTGCCACTGGCAAATACACATTTGATGAACTCGGCTTTCTTGAAATGAAATAGGAAGGCCAGTATTCATTGTGCTGCAGTTACTTAAGTAGTGAGGTGCATTCTGGTAAGCTTGCTATTCTTTCTCTCACTTTCTTCGTATTCATTTCTTTAAAATCTGCCCCTGTTCATGCTGGTAGTGATTGTAGCAGTTGTGAATGTGTCTACTGCAGCAATGTCGCAGCTAGTTTGCACACACTACAGGATGCCAACAGATACCCATCACTGTTATTGTGCATTTCTGAGAACCAGCCGTGTCCACTCGGCGAAACTTGTAGTGTCCATTTGAATTTGCCAATCAGTTCATGTAAGCTTTCAGGACAAAATTTACGCAGCGAGGGAAGGGAGACCATACAACATGACCTTGACTAGCAACTGACTGTTTAATTTGATGGAAGGAATAACAAAAATAGCACTGGATGTGCACTTGTGTTGTGCACCAGTTAATTTGAGAGGGATGGCAGAAGTTATAATACAAAGGCATAAAATCATGATAAATGGTGTTTGCATAAAAAGAAGTAAGTAAATAGGCACAGACTAATTTCTATCTCTTGTAATCTACAAAGGATGCCCTTCTTCATGCATTGATAATGGGGGCTGGCTCACACTTATTGTTATTTATGTGGTGTGCCTGACTGATTTCTCTTGCCAATTTTCAGCCATGGGTGAAAACAGATAAACAATCCTAATCCGGCCTGAAGCCCCATTGCGGATATATGTGGCCAAGTAGGACGAGCATACTGGTCTTTTGAGCGAAATATGTTGATCTCATAGGTACATATTTAGGCTCCAGCCAGTTTGCGCTATGTGCATTTGACCACATGTGAAAGGAATACAGTACAGTGCATCTGACACGTACTGGACAAATTTCGTGCTACCTTTAACCAAGCAAGCCTCGCTTGCCTCATTGCCTTTCTCAATTCAATTTTGAACTGTTGTGCATATGCTGCCTATTTTATTTTTGCTGAAAATATATGTGCATTGCAGTCCACAAGTGAATTGACAAAGGCACCCAGGCATTGGAGGCTTGCTTAGGCAAAGATACCCAAAATTTGTCTGGTATCTGTCAGTTGTAGTGTAGGCTGTTCTTTTGATCACGTGCATATTTGGTCCAATGTACATCGGGCATTCTGACTAGCTGGTGCCTCAGCATGCGCCTAGGAGAGAACCATAATTCACTCAAAGGACCAGTGTGCTCGTCCCGTTTGACCATGCATTAACACAACAAGCTGTGCACTGGATTTAGATTGTTTGTCTGTTTTGATCGGCTATAGCAACTGATTGATACAACAAAATCAGTGAGGAATACTACATGCAAAAATGGGACGTGTGTCAGTCAACGCTCATTATGACTGCATGACAAAGAGGAATACTCTCTATTGACGAGGGATAGCAACCACCATGCTTATTTATTAAATTCTTTATATGCAACCTTGTTTATCATTCGTCTACGCATTTGTTTTTCAACTTGTGCTCTCCCTCTGAAAGCAGCGCTCGGGTGTAAACAATAAAAAAACCCCAGAGATGGTGTGGTGTATTTCTTGAATGGGATATATGCCATCATACAGGAGGCCAACACAGGCATGGCTTGGCACCACATAGTAGGCTTGGAATGTATGAGAACTGTGCCGGCAGCTGATGCACATATTATATAATGACTGGCACTTGCATGTGTCGGGGATGCATTGGGTTGCCCGTACACGAACACTCCTATGCTTATTTCCATGCGAAGTAATTAGTGAGATTTTCTAATTCACGCTAGCAATCCAGAGAAACTGCTGTCTTTTGTCAAGTGGAAACCGATATTGCTGAAGTAGTTCACAACATGTACACACGCCACAGCTGATCCACGTTGTAAGTTGGGACAGCCAAGAGCGATTTCCGCTTACTGTAGTTACTGCTGCACCAAAAGGCCACGCAGTGGTTCCCCAATAACTTTGTGTGAACCGACACCACATAATTTTTTCGCAGAACTACCTATAACATCTCCAGATCGTTCTGCAGCAAGTGATACAGCGTGTATTTCTCTGTTTGATTGCCAAGTTGTGTTAATTTTCTGTCATTTCTACCATGCAAGGTACACGTGCATTCACTTCAAGACGATGACCTGGCTGTTTTTGAGAGGCTGTTCTAGAGGCGGAGCCTCAAGAACAGCCTCTCCTCAATGATAAGTAGCGGTATTAAATGAAAGGAAAATATCACATCCGTAACTACACTGATATTGTGTTTTCCTTTCATTTAACCTCCTTCTGCATTTAAGGAAGCATTGATATGCCCAATAAATGTTTTTGTTAAATTTCTTTCGTTGAGTAATGTCTAACATGCAGCATATGTACGGGCCCATGTACATATCAACAGTGCTGAATCTTCGCTGGACATACACACATGCATACAGGGTGCATATATCAAGCTCCAGAGAGTCACGCACTGGTAACGTCTTTAAATAAGGTCTGACTGCCATTGGGGCACATGAGAAAATGTTACCACACGTGGTGGCTAATTTTGTTATTGGAGTGTTATGAGCACCAGCAGTCTAATGTATAAGCTCATTAGAGATTAATTAGGAAGACATTTCATGCTCACAAGAAAAACACTCATCAAGAATTCAACAGAAAGACGGTGGCCAATATGTTTTAGAATGACATTAGGATTACATCTGAAAATTCCAAAGAAACTTATCAGAAAGTCTAATGGCTGCGATGTCAAAACTAGCCAGACTTTCATGTGAAACTCATGTCATAATTTCTTAAGGGAACGCTCAAAGAACGGTGACAGCGGCAAATACAGTCGGCGATCGGCGAAATCTGATCGGCGGGTCAAGCTCGTCGGCTTTTGTACATCATTCGTCGAGTGTTACGCAGTAATCGCTGGGACCCGCATGCTTTACACAAAGTTCTTCACCATTCAAGCCGCGCATATATGATTACGCAACGTTCGGTGACTATGAACAGGGGATAGAAGCATTGATAACATTCTTGAAACTTCCAACACATGTAGGCGCATCCTGTGCTCAGCGACATTTCTTATACGATACAAGCGTTCACCCATGGAAAGATAAACGAGTTCACGTGTCAATTTGCCGCTCTCAAAAGGCATCCTCCCTATGCTACAAGCATAACAGGAGAGTGAAACATAAGATGACGCTCTTATACAAAATAACAAGACAACAAAGAAACAAGTTCAAATGTGACACATTCCAAAAGAAGTCCAAAGTTCAGCTATGCGAAGCCCCCAAAGTACATTAGCGCTGTTGGAACGGCTTCGGTCGCGAGCGGCGCCGCTGTGATAGCGAAATACCGTCTGGCAGCCCTGATAGTCGAGTGCGCTAATGCGTCGGATGACCTTGTATTGTCAGAAATAGGGGCGTAAAAGTTTCTCGCTAAGTCCTCGTCAGGGTATAGCGGTCCAAGCCCAAACACGGTCGCCGGGCTCGTACTCGACGTAGCGTCATTGAAGGTTGTAGTGTCATCTGTCGGTCCTCCGTTGATTCTTGATCTGCAGGCGGACGAGTTTGTGATAAGATAGCTCGCTAGCTTAGGCGGCGTCAGCAGTTACAGCGCCACTATGACACTAGCGATGCGGTCTATAAAATCCGCTGCTTCCTGATTAAATAAAGATTCTTTGGCTGTTGCTCGTTGAAGGTGGTGGTGGTGGTGATAAACTTTATTGAAAGGGGGAAGGGTAAAGAGGGACGTGGCTGAGGGTTATGGCTCAAGTAAGGCCCTGGGCCTGCTTGGCCTTTTCCGCCCAGTGCACCAGTTCAAGTTGTCGGTCGACGTCCCCGGAACTGAGCCAGGCTGTCCAGTCAGTCTCGCTGCTGATGGGGGGATGAGAGAACGGGAGCGAGGTGCATTCCCACATTATGTGTGTGAGTGTTCCTGTTTCTGAACAGAGCCTACATTTGTCGCTTTCCCTGCCCCCTGTGATTTTGTTAATGCATTTTGGGTGTGGGTATGTGTTTGTCTGAAGTCGTCGAAACGCGACCGCTTGCTTTTTGTCGAATTGCTTGGCCGGTGGTGGGAGCGTGCGACGCCTCAAGCGATACCGATGGGCTATTTCATAATAGGTCTCGCAGGGTTCCTCGTGTCTCTCCACCTCATTCACGCCGCCCGCATCCGCGGACGAGGCTCGGCGCGCGAGATCTCGAGCCAGACTGTGAGCCGACGCGTTGCCGGGCACAGCCGTGTGAGTGGGGGTCCACACGAGGGTTTTCAAGCCGCTTAGGGGGCGTCGTGTGAGGACATGGTACGCCTGTTTAGAAATTCTACCACGGACAAAATTCCCGATGGCCTGCTTGCTGTCGCTGCTGACGGTATTCGCTTCCGCATGCATGGCCATGGCAATCGCGGTTTCCTCCGCTTCCACCACCCGGCCAGCCGTGATTGTTGTATGTTCTAATAGTCCTCCGTTGTGATCCGCTACCACCGCGGTCATGAGGTAGCCGCGAGGGTGTCTGGCTGCGTCTGTGTAGACCACTCCATCTTGCGAGCCGTAGCGTCGCCAAATGGCTTCACTACGGGCCTGCCGACGGCCGTGATGGAACTCGGGGTCCATGTTGCGGGGTAGAGGTGGGGCATAAATATGCCCCCTGACCTTTCGCGGAATCGTCACGTACTCTGGAACCTCGGGGATAGCCTCGAGACTGAGCTTCCAGAGGACTGTGCGGCAAGCCGGGGTTAGCGAGAGACGACAGACTTTGGCTGTGTGGTGAGCGTCTAAGAGCTCCTCGATCGTGTTATGCATGCCTAAGGCCTCTAGCCTTGTGGTGGCCGCGTGGTCCGGAAGGCCCAAGGCTGCGTTTGTGCTTCGCCGTATCATAGTGTTTAATTTGGCTAAGTCCGTGGCTGCCAGTTTGACATATGGTGTCGAGTACATGGTTCTGCTGGTTATGTATGCCTGCACAAGTCGAAGCAGATCGCCCTCGCCTATGCCGTGGTGCCGATTAGCCACCCGGCGAATGAGCTGTAGTGTGTAGTTGGTCGCCCTCTGGAGTTTCTTTAACATGAGCTCGCAGCGCAGCGTGTTCTGAAAGTCTAGCCCCAATATTTTGATACTGGGGCGCTCCGGGATGGTAAGTTCTCCGACCTTAAGTTCAAGGAAGCGCCTTCTCCGTGGTAATCCCCTGGGACAGCTACTTCTGCCGGGCTTGATCAGGAGGTATTCGGATTTTTTCCGGTGAGCACGTCAGGCCCCTCGACTCCGCATAAGCTTGTATGACGTCGATGCCGCGTTGCATGATCTCTTGAAGAGTTTGTGGATCATCCGCCGCTGCCCATAACGTCACGTCGTCAGCATAGAGGCTATGGTGAAGCCCAGGGATAGAGCACAGCAGTTCCGGGAGCCCGCGCATCGCCGTGTTAAAGAGATAAGGGGAGATGACTGATCCCTGTGGCGTGCCTCGGCTCCCCAGCTCTATAATTTCAGTTTCATGTTCGCCGACTTTGATCCGGCACTTCCGGTCGGTGAGAAAGTTTCGGACGTATTGGTATGCTCGGTTTCTGACACACAGTTGGGTCAGGCCCTCGAGCACCGCTCCGTGGGCGACATTGTCGAAGGCCTTCTTCAGGTCGAGGCCCAGGAGGCACCGGAATCGGCGAGCGTCCGCCGGTCTTTTGGGTTGCATCACCTGCCTTTTTAACTGAAGGAGCCCATCTTGGGAGGACAGGTGTGGCCTGAAACCAAACATAGAGTGGGGGAACTCGTCCCCATCTTCTACGTGTTCATTGAGACGGTCTAGGACCACGTGCTCCATCAGTTTGCCGACGCATGATGTGAGTGAAATCGGCCTGAGGTTGTCCGCATTGAGTGGTTTGCCTGGTTTTGGTATAAAGACGATCGTTGACGTCTTCCGCTTTTCCGGGATGTCACCCGTCTTCCAGCATTCGTTCATGAACTCGGTGAGCTGCTCCATTGCGGCCTCGTCCAGGTTGCGTAGGATCTTGTTGGTAACGCGGTCCGAACCCGGCGCCGAGTTCGTCCGCAGCTTGTAAGCGGCGGCCGACACCTCAGCGAACGTAATTTCTTCGTCTATGTGCGCGTTCGGCCGGCCCTGGTAGGCCTCAGGTAACGGTGTCTTGAGTTGCGGGCCGATGTACTTGTCTCGCATCTCGGCCAGGAACGACCCCGGGTCCTGAGCATGCCTGTGGATTAACTTGGCCATGTTTCTTCTGCCTTCGGCCCTGGTGGTGTCCGGGTCCAGGAGGTGGCGTAGGAGGTGCCACGTCCATGCTGCGCTGAGGCGTCCCCTCATGCGATCACATATTTGGTACCATTGCTGCCGGGTGACCTCGGTCGCGTGATCGGAGATCTCAGCGTCGAGTCGAGTGATTCTTTCTTTTAGGGCTTGGTTATCTTTCCCCTGCTGCTGCCAACGCCGGAGCATGCTCGATCTTGCCTGCCACATGTGGAGCAGCCTGCTGTCGACGTTGGAGGTTTCCAGGGCGTCTTCCGGGTCAAGATGTTCCGTATGCTCTTCCACGTCGGCGAGCAGTTGGCTCGTCCAGGATGAGATATTGGTGATGGATCCCTCACTGGCTCGCATTCTTCTGGACTCGCGGAATTTGTCCCAGTTTGTAACCGAGAAGCGATGCTTCTGCCGACGCTTGCCGCGTGCATAGATTTCCGTGTGAAGGATGCAGTGGTCGCTTCCCAGAGTTTCGCCGGTGTTCGTCCAGGCGTAGTCTTGCGAGTGGACGACGAACGTCAGGTCCGGGTTAGTGTCTACCTGACCTCGGCTGCCGATTCTGGTGCGGGTGGTAGTATTGTTGATTAGCGTGAAGCCCAACTCTTGCGCGGCTTCTGCTAGATGTCTACCCTTGCGGGTGTCGCCCAGGTATTCCCACAGAGTATGACCGGCGTTGAAATCCCCAACGATGAGCAGGGGGCAGTCGCGGCTGACTTTGAGGGCCGAGCGAAAAAGCGCATCGAGCTTCGGGTCTGCATGCGGGGCAACGTATACGTTGAGGACGAACAGGCTGGGATCTGACGTGCGCGTCGGGATGATCTCCACGAGAACGTGGGGGATGCCCGAAGAGGGAGAAGTTTCGATGTCGTGGATCGCCGTCACCTGTTCTCGGCGAACGAGCGTAGTGACTTTCTTAGAGTTGTTACGGCAATGGAAAGCCCGGTAAAAAGAGAGGCCGGCTTCCATGTTGACTTCTTGTAGCGCTATGATATCAGGTTTGTAGGCTCCTTGCTGTGCCTTGTTATTACCATGATGGTGAAGGTTGGCCTTCTTTTTGAATCCGCGGCAGTTCCACTGCCAAACGTGATAGGTGCTATTGGTTGTTACAGTCATGTTGATTGTTGGGGAGTGTGTGGACGGCCAGGTCCAGGCGGGAAGGGCGGAGGACCGCCGCTGCGCTGACGGGTGCCACCTGAGGAACGACCGCGGGGTGAGGGAGAGTCTGCTCCGGTTGGACGGGCGCTAATTTTGGTATGTATTGTGCGATTTGTGCGACCTGTGCGGCTAGCGTGTTGTGGTTCTGTTCGAGTGCCGTCATGGGGTTCTCTAAACGCTGGAAGCATTCAAAATCGCAGGGAGGACGGCGTCCATGGCCGCCTTGACCGCGCGTTCAACGTGTTGCTCTACGCGTTTCATTAGGTCTGCGTCCTCAATTGGGACTGTAGTGGGAGTCCTGTGAATGAGACTGGCTTTTCGTTTGTTCGGTGGACCCTGGGAGTCCATATCGGACTCTTCACTTTCGGTAGTTGTTGGTATGCTAATACGCACCGAAGTCGGTGAAGGAACTGATAGGCACTGGTTGCCGTGCTAGGGTGTCGGTCCTGGTCCATTGGTTGTGGGAAGCAACCCCTCTCGTAGGCGCGGATCTTTGTATCCTGTTGTGCGATCTTTGTCTGCATGTTTTGGATAGTTTGCTGTAGACTCTTAACTGTGTCAAGTGTAACTATTTCGGGATGCACCTCGCTCCCCCTCCCTGCCACTATGTTGGCCCAGTTTCTTTGGGACGTCACCTGTGATTGGGCTCCTTGTTGGTTGTTTCGTTGCTGATGCTGCTGTTGGCCCCGGCCTCCACTGTTGGCTTGGCTCCCCGGCAGCTGCCTCGGGGCGCTCCGCGATCTCGACAAGGCCGCAGCGGCTCCGAGTCCGACCTCGGCTCCGGCTCCGACCCTGGCTGGTTGACCGACGTCTTCCGGCCGTGGCGCCGCCGTCACCGGTCGACTCCCCGTCCGCGAAGGAGACTGACGACGAGCGCCTCTCCCTAGACCGGCTGCGGTGGTCGTCGCCCCGTGGCTGTGGTGATTGAAGCTGCTCTTCCCGCTCTCGAGCCTGCCGATCGCGGCGCTGGCGTCGGCACTGGCGGATGATGAAAGGGGTCTCAAACTTCTTCCGGCACTGCCGGCTTCCCGTGACGTGGCTCTTGCCGCACAATAGGCAATGTGGCGTGCACTCGTGCTCGTCGGTCGTGTCCGGTGCTCCGCATTCTCTACACTTCTTGGTCGTGCCTCGATTCGGACAGACGTCTTCTCGGACAGACGTCTTCGATAGACGCTAACAACGAGCTGTCTGCCTTCTTCGGCGCGCTGGATATAGGTGGTGAGGTCAACATTCTCTTCGTCGGTGACGTGCGGCAGCATGGCGTCGAGAGAAGTCGTCGGTTCCTGCCGGAAAAGCAGCTTGAGTGGCGTGAACTGTGTTGTTTTTTGCACCGCCGTGTTGTAAGCAAAGGTTACGTACGGCATGACCGCGTCCCAGGTCTTGTGCTAGACGTCGACGTACATTGCTAGCATATCGGCGACGTTTTTCTTCAGGCGATCCGTGAGACCGCGGATTACTAGTAGGCAGTTGTCCTCCTGTGGCTTGTCTCCCTGTATTGCAGAATGGCTTGGGTGAGTTCTGCTGTAAATATATTCTAGCAGAACTTTTTGTTGGGTTTTTTTTTTGTTCTGCTGTAAAGGTCTGCTGTCGGTGATAAGGACTTCTGGGGTACCATGTCACAGCAGGATGTTCTCGGGGAAAAATTTCGCCACTTCGGCTGCGCTTCCTTTCGGTAGAGCTTTAGTTCCAGCGAAGCGAGTGAGATAGTCCGTCACCATGACGATCCACTTATTTTTGGATGTTCACGTCCACCACGCACCTCCACCACATGTCACGTTGCAGTAACCGTAAATAACACAGTAGCAATACTGTGGAAGAAGAAATTAACTTTTATTGGGCGAACATGTGCCCACAAAACAGGCTACGCTCAAAGAACGGCGACAGCGGCGAACGCAATCGGTGATCGTCGATATTCCGGAGTAATCGCTGGGACCTGCGTGCCTTCCACAGAGTTCTAAACCATTCGCGTCACGCATACATGCACTCATATTACGCAAGCTTAGGCGACAACAGAAAGCGGATGCAAGCATCGATAACATTCTAGAAACTTCCGTCACATGTAAGCACGTCCTGCGCTGAGCGATAACATTTCTTAGACGGTAAAAGCGCTCACCCGTAAGAGATGAATGAGTTCACGTGTCAATATCTTCACATTCTAACATAGCGTGCTCCATGGTTTCTCTAGCTTTACCGCAGCAAGCACATGCTTGTTCTTCGTTTTTATATGTCGTTGTATAGGTGCGTGTTCTAAGACATCCCGATCTCGCTTCGAAAAGTAATGAGCTTGCATTTGAGTTTTCATAAATTGTTTCTTTCCTGGTTTCGGTTTTTCGTCTTAAGTTGTTATTCATGGCAAGTTTCTTTTCCATTGCCGCGATCCATCAGATAATCTCAGCCTCTCTTACTTTCCGTTTGACTTTCTTTGTTGCTGTGTTGCTCACCATACAGGCCGCGTACTTCCTGGTAACCTTCCTATTTCGTTTCATACACAGGGAATCAGCTTTTCCTGTGCAAATACCTGAACACTCTCCCCGCCCATTTGCATTGTTCCATATTCATCAGTACTTCGTTATAATTAAAGGTACTATGCGCTTCCCTCACAATAAAGCTCGTCCAGCCCATATCATCCTGTACAGCTTAATATTGTCACGTGGTCGTGGCGGCGAAGGAAGCAGCAAGACTAGTGTTTTATTGGGCGAATTTGTGCCCTTAAAAACAGGGTACACTCAAACACAACGATCGCGGCGAACCCTGTCGGCGATCGTCGAAAATCTGATCAGTGGGTCAGTGGGTTTTATACAGGAGCCATCGCAAGTTGGCCATCGCAAGCCATCGCATCCCCAGTAATTGCTGGTGCCCTCATTTCTTCGAGAAAGTTCTACATCATTCGCGTCACGCATACATGCGATCAGATTGCATAAGGTTCAGCGACAACCCCGAGACAGCGGATAGAACCATCGATAATATTCTGGAAACTTCCGATACATGAAGGTGCCTCCTGCGCTGAGCGATAACAAATGTTAGACGATGAAACGTGGTGATTCAATAAAGATGTACACGCGCCGATACCCCCTTCTCAGAAAGCATCGTCCCGTGGCTTTAAACATAAAATGAGAGCGAAAAATAAAACCCCACTTAGTAAGAAAAAGTAACAAAACAGCCAAGAAACATAGTCCAACGGAAGTCAAAAGCTCCGCTATGCAAAGTCCCAAAGTTCGTTAGCGCTGGTAGAATAGCTTAAGTTGCACAAAATGGATTATTTAAGGTCATGAGTAGCCGCGCTGTGATAGCGAAATGCCGTCCAGCACGACCTCATAGGCGAGTGCGTCAATGCATCGGATGATCTTGTAGGGCCCGAAATAACGACGTAAAATTTCAAGTCATCGTCGGCGCATCGGGGCCCAAACTCAAACACCGTCGCCGGGCTGCTTTTCCACGTAGCGTCGTCGAAGATAGTAGTGCCCGCTGTCAGTCCTCTGCTGGTTCTTTATGCGCAAACATTCGAGCTGTCGGGCTTCTTCAGCGCGCAGAAGATAGGCGGCGACGTCCACATTTTCTTCGTCGGTGACGTGCGGCAACATGGCGTCCAGGGGCCTCGTAGGGTTCTTGTCGTAAAGCAGCTTGAATGGCCTGATCTCTATTGTTGCTTGCGCCACCTTGTTGTAAGCGAATGTTACGTAAGGATGGACCGCATCCCACGCCATGAGCTCGACGTCGACGTACATTGCTAGCATGTCGGCGAGGATGTTGTTCAGGCACTCCGTAAGACCATTCGTCTGCAGGTGGTAGGCAGTTGTCCCCGTGTGGTTGGTCTGGCTGCATTGCAAAATGGCTTGGATGAGCTCTGCTGTAAAGGCCGTTCATTTGTCGGTGATGAGGACTTCCGGGGCACCATGTCGCAGCAGAATGTTCTCGAGGAAGAATTTTGCCACTCGCCTTCGCTTTGATTTCAGTGAAGGGGGGGTGGTGGTCCGTCGCCACGACGATCTACTTATTTCCGGATGTTGATGTCGGAATCGGTTCCAACAAATTCACATCGATCTGCTGAAGTGGTCGGTGAGGAGGCTTGATCGACTGTAGTAATCTCGCTGGCCTTGAAGACCGTGCCTTGCGTCGCTGACAGTCTCGGAATGTCTTGACATAACGAGCAACGTCGGCGGTCAGGCGTGGCCAGTAATACCTTTCCTGTATCCTCATAGTGTCCGGGAGAATCCGACGTGCCGAGTGGTAGAATCGTCATGTAGGGCGTGCAGTACTTCTGGAGGGAGAGTTGAGGGAACAACCAGAGTGTTGACGCGGGCTGATGAGAAGGTCGTCTTTACGAGTAGATTGTTTTGAAGCGAAAACGAAGACAATTCTCCCTCAAATGTCCTAGCGACAATGTCGCCGTTCCCTTAGAATTTCTCGACGAGGCCTTCTAGCTCCGCGTCTGCTGGTTGTTCTTAAGCGAAGTCTTCTGCGCTTATTATTCCAAAGAAGGCGCCATCATTCTCGTCGTCTTGAGGCGCCCGGTGGGGCGCGTGATGGGCAGTCGGCATAAGAGTCTTTTGTCCGTCCGGACTTGTATATTGAAGGGATGTCATATTCTGAGAGTCTGAGACTGCACCGCAGCAGGTGTCCTGAAGGGTCCTATAAATTCACTAGCCTGACTAGCCAACGCAACACGTGATGGTAGCTGACGACTTTGAATGGCTTCACAAATAGGTAAGGGAGAAATTTTGGTTTAGCCCAATGAAGGCGAGGCATTCCTTTTCAGTTGTAGAAATATTGCCTCCCGTTCTTGACAGCGACCGGCTACCGTAAGCTATCAACCATTCAAATCCGTCTTTCCTCCGGACTTGGATGACACCGAGGCCTGGACTATTGACGTCAGTGTCGATTTCTGTATCGACGTCCTGTAGCGACTTCATGCGTAGTTTTAGTTCTTGAAAATGCGTCGCCCTGAGGTTTCTCCCACATCAACTCGACATCATATTTAGTTAGATATGTCAACGACTCTATGATGCGTGAAATGTCCTTGACAAAGCACGTGTACAAGGCACAGATTCCAAGAAATCAATCTAGGCACTGCCTTCTTCTCGGTGAGCTGCTGGAACTTCGCGATGGAAGTTGTCTTCTGCGGGTTGGTGTGGACTCCTGACTTGATGATGACGTGGGCCAGGAGCAGAAGATCATCGTAAGTGAAGCGACAAGTTTCTTACTTCAGAGTGGGCCCTGATGACCTCTCGTACTGTCGCAAGCCAGTTACGGTGATCGCCGAAATTGCCGGTGAAGACGACGTCATCCAAGTAGACAAGACAGGTTTGCCATTTCAATCCTGCTAACACCGTGTCCATGACGCGCTGGGAGGTTGCAGGCGCTGAGCAGAGACTGAATGACATGGCCTTCAACTCGCGGAGGCCTTCTGGCGTGATGAAGGCGGTTTTCTCTCGATCCCTCTCGTCGACTTCTCTTTGCCAGCATCCAGACTTCAGATCCATCGACGAGAAGTATATCGCGTTGTAGAGCCGATACAATGCGTTGTTTATCTGTGGGAGGGGGTATACGTCCTTCTTAGTGATCTTGTTCAGTTGACGATAATTGATGCAGAAACGTAGGCTTCCGTCCTTTTCTTCACCATGACCACAGCAGATGCCCAAGGCATTTCGATGGTTGAATGACGTTGTCGTGCAGCATATCGTCGACTTCATGCGTTATAGCTTCACGTTCTCGTGTTGAAACTTAAGAGCTTTGGTGGAGTGGTTGAACTCACTCTTCGGCTATTATGCGATACTTTGCAATTCGTGTTTGTCGAATCCTCGATGACGTCGAAAAACAGTCGTTGCATCGTCGTAGAAGACTTCTCAGCTGTTGCTGGTTACTCAGGGGGAGAAGACTTGGATTTATGTCGAAGTCTATTTCGGAAACTATGGCACTCGGGGTAGATGCGGCAGAATTTGAGAGGACAACTGCACTGCTGGTTTCTGCCGTTTCCTCGATGTATGCGATCATCGTGTCTTTGTAGATGTGCTTCATCTGCTGGCTCAAATTTGTCGCCGTCATTGTCGCTTTCCCTCCGCGCACTCGAGTAATCCCTCTTGCGCCGCAAATTTCACGGTCGATTAGTAGGCATTGGTTGCCCTCGATCCCGCCTTCTATGTCTGCGGGTGTTTCGCTGCTGACGAAGATGACTGCTAGAGCAAGGTGACATGCTGGCTTGGTCCTCAAGTACACTCCAGGCGTGGTGACTACGAACGGTCTCCGGCGGTATTGATTGATCTTCGGATAGCGTTATTGACTTTGACTTCAGGTGGATGATTCCACCGTGTTGGTTTAGGAAGTCCATGCCGAGAATGACGTCTCGTGAACAGTCTTGGAGAATAACGAAGGCGGCAGGTTAGGTCAAGTCTCGAACAGTAATTCTTGCCGTGAACATTCGGTTTGGCGTTATTAGGTGTCCTCCAGCGGTCCGAATTTGAGGGCCTTCACATGCAGTCTCAACTTTCTACAAATGGGCCGCGATGGGTTCACCCATGATGGAGTAGTCGGTTCGTGTGTCGAATAAGGTCGTTGGCCAAGGTCCGTGGTTCTTTGTCTTGCATTGCAGTTAGGTCTTGGCATCGGTTCACGGCTGCGTCCTATTGACGTGTGGCTGGAACGTCGCGGCATCAGATCTTTTGTGGGTGAATTCTCTGCTTCTAGGTTTTGTCGGGATGGCGGCGTCTCGTTGATATATCGGCAAGATAGTTATTACGGCGTCTTTGTCGGCGGCAGAGCATCTTCGTTAGTTCCAAGAACAGTAACCGCACCTCCATCGGTTACTGCTTTTAGTTTTCTGTATATGGGCTCGCAGACCGGCCGTCGTCTGTGCCAGCGTATGGTCGTCGTTGCCGTGACAGGTAGCTGCCTGGTGACGGCGAACGGGACGATCATGGTGGCGATGTCGCGAGGGTGCTCACCAAGCGGTGGACATGACGCGTTGACGGCGAACCCTCGGAGTCCCATGTCACGCTGCGGGCATGGGCGGTACACATGGCCGGCTTACGCGCAATAGTAGCAGAACGGGAGGTTGTCGAGGGCGCACGAAGAGTGTCTTCCTCGGGGCGTTTCGTTAGCGGAAAGGTGGGCGCGTGGCGGCGTATGGGGACGAAATGGCGGTGCCATAGGGCCCTGGCGCGGGCGCCGAGGAGGAATCTGGCAATGGGCGTAGCTGGCATATGCCATCGCTTCCGACTGGGGCTGTGGGGATGGCGGTTCTACTTAGGTAACTGTAAGTGATCCATGACCTCATCTTTGATGATGTCGGTGATTGAGACCACTTGAAGCCGCGCATTTGAGAAGAGCTTCACCAGGTCCTCGCAAACGACCGCTCTGATGGTCTCTCGCATGTCGTCACTGGCGAGTGCTTGAACATCGGTGTCCTTTCGCGATTACATCGCCTTGTCCGCTTATCGAGTGCCTTCTCAATGATGGCGGCTTCGGAAACAATTTCAGCAATTTTGTTGGCTGGGTCGCATATCAATCTGGCGAAGAGCTCCTGCTTTATCCCATGCATGAAGAAATTAATTTTCTTCGCCGCAGGCATATCCGTGTCGGCGTGGCGTAATAGGCGCATCATCTCCTCGGTGAAGATCGCAATGTTCTCATTAGGTAATTGTACTCGGGCTTCCAGCACAGCTTCGGCCCTTTCCTTGCGCACGACGCTCGTAAAGGTCCACAGCAAGCCACTAGGTAACAGTTCCCACGTAGTTAGGCTCGACTCCCGGTTCTCAAACTACGTTCTCGTGGTGTCATCTCAGGCTAAGTATATATGCCGTAGCTTGTTGTCGGAGTCCCACTTGAAAGTCGCGATTTGTTCGTAGGCCTCAAGCCAGGATTCTGGATCTTCAGTCGATGATTGATGGAAGGCTGGTGGGTCCTGAGATTGCTGGAGTGGAATAGGGGACGCTAGAACAGCGATTGGGGTTGCCTTTGCTGCGATCTTGTTGGTCATCTCAGGTAGAAGTCTGCGCTCCGGGGGCAGCTGTTGCAGTCGGCGGCTTACTCTATGATCCGGGACGACGTTGGTGTTGTATTTTCCACGCGGGCTTGGATCACGGGTTGTCGGGGGCGTCCGGTGCGTGATCGATCTAGCACCTCCACCAGGTGTCCCACGGTAGTGACGCTGAAGAAAGCTGCAAAGCTGTTAATTCGAAACTAGTGTTTTACTGAGCAAATGGGCGCCTTCAAAAACACGCTACACTGAAAACACGATGATAAAGGTGAACA
Source organism: Dermacentor andersoni (assembly GCF_023375885.2). Taxonomy (NCBI): domain Eukaryota; kingdom Metazoa; phylum Arthropoda; class Arachnida; order Ixodida; family Ixodidae; genus Dermacentor; species Dermacentor andersoni. The sequence goes on from NC_092821.1 coordinate 5,989,259, forward strand.
CAGTAGGGGATATAATGAATAAGTTATCTAAACGCCTACCAATTCTGAAGTGATTTGATTTGATTTGATTTGATTTGATTTATTGATTTCCATTTACACACACACATGTACAGAGGAGTGGTAAATGGAGGTGGATGAGGGAAAAAAGCCGCACAGACGCGGCTTGAGGTAACCTCACCCCCTTAGGTACAATATGGCTGCATGGGGTAACACATCAAGCGCCATATAAATTACATTTATCTAGTGGCCATAAAACATTGCAGTTATACAATATATGAAAGAACAGTGAAATATTTCCACAATAACAATGCAAAACACACTGCTGCATTGAAATAAATAAATGATATACACTTGGTAACATAGACAAAAAAGAGGAACATAACACACATTATTAATCATTAACAAACGTGCTCTAAAGAAGTGAAAGCAATAGAGTTTTAAAATCTGACAGTGATTAGTCCTGTAAATTGAAGCCTGCTCTGTCGTATAAATTCAGTAATCTTGGAAGGTTGTTACACAACATTTGACAACCGTAGTTAGTTCTAGAGCGCGGAACCTTCCAGACTTCAGGTGTACGAGTTGAATAACGGTATGAATTGACGGATAGATTTGCAAGTTCTATAAGTAAAGTATTGTTACGTTTGGTATTAAAGTAATACTCGCGTAATAGTCTGCAGTCGTAGATCTTATGGGCTGTCGCAATGTTGTATTTCTTGAACAGGTTTTCAGTATGGGCGGCAAACGGTACATTAGCGATGACACGTATTATTTTCTTCTGCATACGAAATAATTTACTCAAGTTACATTCAGTTGTGGTGCCCCATACAAGATGTCCATAATGTATGTGAGACACGAATAAGGCATTATAAATTAATAATTTTACAGAGACGGGTAAGGTATATCTGTAGCGATTTAAAACACCTGTTATGCTGCTAAGTTTTTGGAGTACAAAGCTTACATGGTCGTCCCATTGCATGGTACTCGTGAAGTGTACCCCTAACACCTTTGCAGAAAGAGTGAGTTCTATATTTGTGCATCTATACACTAATGTTAGATCTGGAGGAAGAAGACTCATGCCTTTGGTATGAAAAATTACGGCCTTTGTTTTCGCCGTATTTACTTTTAGACAGTTCTCAGTGGACCAATAGGATAGGCTGCGCAAGAAGTCATTTGCCATACTAATTAAATTGGTACAAGAAATGGACGAGATGAAAACACTTGTGTCATCTGCGTAAATTACAAATTTCGCCTTTTCGTAGATAGAAGTAATATCGTTAGCATATAAGTTAAACAGCAACGGGCCCAAAATGCTACCCTGTGGGACGCCACAAAGTTTTTGTTTGGTTACCGATGTATTGTGGCCTACAGAAACAAACTGGCGTCTGTTATTAAGATAAGATTTTAATAATTGAAGTGGAATGCCTCTAATCCCATATTTCTCTAGTTTGTAGAATAAAATGTTGTGAATAATATGATCAAATGCCTGTGTAAAGTCGACAAATATGCCTATTGTTAATAGCTTATGTTCGAAATTCTGCAATATAAATTCCTTTTGATCGAGAAGAGCTAATTCAGTCGACCTGTTTTTACGGAAACCGTATTGAGCATTTGAAATTATCTTGTACTTTTCACAGAACGAAGACAACTGACTTAGAATAATTTTTTCAAGACCTTTTGAAAAAACAGGGAGGACCGAGATCGGGCGATAATTTTTTATATCTAATTTATTTCCCTTTTTAAATAATACTACTACCTTAGCAACCTTCATATTTTCTGGAAATACGCCTGTGGAAATGCACAAATTATAAATATGTGTCAAAATAGGGGCTATATGATATATAACAAATTTTATAGGTAGAATCTGAAGACCATCGGCATCGCAGCTGCGAGATGTCTTGAGTCTTAGGTACACACAACAAACATCCGAAGGCATGAGTGGCTGAAAAAATATTGTGTTTGCGTTTGGAGTAATGTGCACATAGTGCGGCATGGGATGATTGAGATCAACGTCTCTGTGTACAAAATAATCATTGAAAGCGTTTGCCAAATCCTCTTTTACCAACAATCTACCGTTTAAACTAATTTGTTCAATTGGATCACTCCTCTGATTTCTGTTCATAAGAGCATTTAGTCTATTCCATAGTTTCTTTGAGTCATTAGTACAAGACGAAAACATCTGCAGAAAATAAGCATCACGTGCTTTCCGTAGCTCTTTGCTTAATTTGTTACGAAACATTTTAAATGTTTTTAAATCCAGAGGCTCTCGAGTTTTGATGAATTTAGCATATAGTTTGTCACGCTTCTTCATTCTTTTACAAGGAGCATTCGTTAACCATGGCTTTCTGAGGCATTTTTTTCTCCTGCTAACTTTGTAAACAAAATGCTTTTTATACACGGTAACAAACCTGCTAAGAAAAATATTGTACGCTAATTCAGCATCATGTTTCTGTAAAACGTCATCCCAGTTAATTTGCTTCAGCTCTGTTTGAAAAGATGTTAGGGTATCCTCGGTTACTTTCTGGAAGGTTCCGCTTGTGTCTCTGTGCGAGGTGCTAGCTATTCTAGTTTTGACAAACATGCAAATAGGCATATGGTCACTTATAGCACTACTCAAAACAGCACTTACGATACACTGAGGAGAGTAATTCGTTATAAACAAATCAAGCGTAGTTTCCGTATTTTCTGTTATTCTAGTGCTAGAGTGAATTGTATTTAAACAACCATTTGAAATTAATACCCTTTCAAAATTGGACCGGCGTACTTTATCCGTGCCAATGTTTACATTAAAATCTCCTCCAATAATTATGTTTAGGCGGTTTTCATTAGCAAATTATAACAGATCATCAAAAAAATCAAGAATATGGGCAAGAACACCATCAGGAGGGCGGTAGCATACAGCAAAAAGGTCTTTCTCTGAATGAACACATAACACTTCGTAATCACTCGTTGTACGCGAAAAATTAGGAAGTATATCACAAGGTATAAGGTCAGACATTAATAGGGACACACCACCCTCGCGTCTTGTTAATCTGTTAAGGTAAAATGTTTTCATGTGCGGAAGTTCTAAAATGTGACAGTCATTCGTATACCAGGTTTCGCTTATCATAACAACGTCACACAGCTTATCTATCCCCACAAAAAAGCTTTCCAGTTCTTCTATTTTGCTAGAAACGGATTGAGCGTTAATATGAACACAACTAATTCGCTTTTGTTCAGCTTCTATGTGGGCAAACCATTCTTGTTTAGAAACCGACCCTAAGTGATTCATGGTGCTGAAAAAGAAATAAGATCAACAGCAAGGAACATTAGCAAGAAATACTAAGTAAGAGTCGAAAGCTCATCCTCGTGCTTAATGACAACAGCCTGGGCACCATTTTCTTTGCGTACAAGCACATGCCCATTCGCGTGGCATGCATACTTATACCCGGAATGTTTTGCCCATTCCTTAGCGGCAGCCAGAAGCTTTCTAGATCGAGTTGTCATGTTCTCGGCAATAAAAATTTTCATGGAACTATCTCTGAGTGATCGTTTCTTAGCAAGCCAGGCATTTCGCAGTTCCTGACGCGCGAAGCGCACAATTATGCCACGGGTCCTGCCCGATCTAGCTGGCAGCCTGTGTATAGCCACAACGTCCTGCTCCGATAGACAAGTTGTTGTGCTATTTCGTTCACCTGACATAACAAGTTCTCACCCTCAGTCTCAGGAACTTCATGAATTTCAAGGTTCAAGCGCCTGCTGTGCCATTCAAGGGCGTCAATGCCATCCCTAAGTTTAATAAGGTCCTCAGGGGCTCGAGCACCTTCCATGTTTTCCACCCTACGCTTTACATTTCTGATGTCTTTTTCGTGACAGTCCAGACGTCTCTTAATTTCATCAAATTGGTCAGACAGCATTTGGATAGAGTGCTCAATGCCACTTACTTTACTTCGGAAGCTCTCCCAAAATTCGGAAGCTCTCCCAAAATACCATTCATCGTCACCATCACCAGCCTATTTTATGTCCACTGCAGCCCGAAGTCCCCTCCCTGCGATCTTCCATTACCCCTGCCTGCGCCAGCTTATTCCAACTAGCGCCCACAAATTTCATAGTTTCATCGCTCACCTAGTCTTCTGCCGTCCTCAAGTGCGCTTGTCTCCTCTTGGCACTGATCCTTTAACCCTTATGGTCCAGCGGCTATCTAGATTGCGCATTATATGAGCTACCCAGCTCCATTTTTTTTCTCTTAATGTCACATAAAATATCGGCTATCCCATTTTTCTAAACCACTCTCTTTCTGCCTCTTAATGTTATGTCGAGCATTCTTTGTTTCATAGCTCTTCGCGTGGTCCTTAAATTGTTCTCCAGCTTTTCTGTGAGTCTCCAAGTTTCTGTAATCTATATTTCAGCGCCGGTAAAATGCACTGTTTGTACACCTTCCTTTTCAATGATTATGGTAAGCTTCCAGTTAGGAGATCACAATGCCTGCAGTATGCGCTCCAGGCAATTTTTCTTCTGTGACTTTTCTTCTCATGATCAGGGTTTCCTGTGAGTAATTGACTTTGGTAACTGTAGTCCTTTGCAGACTCTAGAAGCTGACTGGCGCTCCTGAACAATCATTCTCTTGCCCGGCTATTCATGATCATTTTTGTCTTCTGTACAGTAATTTTTATTTATTCGTACTGTAGGCCAACATACTGGCCCATGAAGGAGGGGTAATACAGTTGACAAGGTAATAACAATGCAACAAAAATAATAAAAAATGTACATATACACAGTGCATGAAAATGATGCATCCCATAGCCACGTCACAAAAATCACAATGCTTCCCTTAGCACAGTAACCACAACAAAATAATCGCACATTTGAATTTATATGTGGATCAAAACGCTGTGCCAAACAACAATCGGACACTAAACATAACTAAATACAGGAAATTTCACATGTGAAAACGAGAAAGATAGTGAAAAAAAATTCTGTTTATGGTTGTGTTATTTTATGTGAAAAATTGTTTTCCAACGCATTTGTGAAGTTCCCCGATTGAAGTACTTCAACAAGGAGAGAATAAGAATTCCATTCGTTTATAGTACGCGCATGAAAACTATTCATGTGAGATTTTGTTTTAGCAAATAATGGTGTAAGGGAAAAGTTGTGTCTATGTCTTGTTTTTCGTGCATTAAGATACGTTACATATTGAAGTATTTGAAGTCCGATTTTTCCATTTATGATGTTATGCAAAAACTGGAGACGACTAACTTTACGCCTATGTTCTAGTGAAGTGATTTTATTCCTAAGCATTAGTAAGGACGGGGAATCCTCTCTTTTATATTTTCCAAAGATAAATCTAACGGCCTTCCTTTGTACACGTTCCAAATTCATGATGTCCTTTTTGTCAAATGTCAAATTCATGATCCCATACAACCGCTGCGTATTCAAGTTTTGATCGCACGAATGTGTTATATCCTAAAATTCTTGTGTTTACTGGTGCCTTTTTAAGTTTCCTTTTCAAGAACCATAACTTCCGCAAAGCTGCTGAACATGTAAGGGAAATATGGTCTGACCAGGAGAATCTGTTAGTGAATGTGACGCCTAAGTATTTGTATTGTTCAACTTCAGTATTTTTGTGTCGTTTAGAACATAGGAAAATATACTAGGTTCGTTTTTTCTTGTTACACACAGCAAGACTGTTTTATGTACATTTAATTCCATGCCCTAAAGTTTGCACCAATTGGAAATTGCCATGACCGATTTCTGCAAGCATGCGTGATCGTTTCGTGAAGTGATTTCGTGAATCAACCCCACTCTCTCTGGTAAGGTCCTAAATCATTTGTTGTAACTCGTCTCCAGTGTTGCTGAACAGGACAATGTCATATGCAAACCGAAGGGTGCTGAGATCTTCACAACTGATCCTTACTCCTAAGCGTTCCCAGTTGAATAGCTTAAATACTTCTTCCAAGCATGCCATGAATAGCATTGGAGAGATTGTGTCTCCTTGTCTGATCAATTTCTTTATAAGTATTTTCCTACTTGTGGGGAATTAAGGTAGCTGTGGAATCTGTGTAGAAGTTTTCTAAGATATTTAACTAAGTGGCCTGTACTCCTTGATTACATAATGCCTCTATGTCTGCTGGCATCTGTACTGAATCAAATGCCTTTTCGTGATCTATGAGAGGCATATAAAGTGGTTAATTGTACTCTGCGTATTTCTCGATTACCTAATTAATGACATGAATGTGATTTATTACAGAGTGTCCCTTTCTGAAGCCAGCCTGTTCCCTTGGTTGAGAAAAGTCTAGTGTTGGCCATATCGGAGATTATATTGCTGAACATTTTATACAGTACTGGGAGTAAGCTAATGGGCCTCTACTTTTTCGATTCTTTAACGTATTCCTTTATGTAGAGTAGTACGTTTACATTCTTCCAGTTTTCTGTGATCCTTGAAGTCGGTAGACACTTCGTATACAGTGCCGCCAGTTTTTTAAGCATTGTCTCCTCTATATTTGGCTGAATCGACTGTTATTCCATCTCCTCCTGGCGCTCTTCCCCGTTTCATGTCTTCCAAGGCTCTTTTACCTCAACGCTATAGAAGGAGTCTCTAAGACCTGTTCATTACTGCTTCGCATGGAGCTATCGTGGCCCCTGTGGGCACAGTACAGATCAGCATAGAATACTTCCGCCGTTTTTGTTTTACTATGACTGCGAGATCGCTGATGATATTACCCGGTTTATATTTCTCTGCATACATCTTGGTTTGCCGAATGCCAAGTTTCCTTCACAATTATTTCATGCTGCGTCTATTTGTTACGGGTTCTTCAGCCTCTCTAATGTTATAATTTTTAATATCCCTTATTTAATATTTGTTGAATCATTTTGACAGTTCCGCGCGTTGTTTCTTATCTCTTGAATCGGAAATTTCATTTTTTGTCGTTTCCTTTTTATGCCATTGTTGCTTGGGAGAGCTTGCCTCCCACTTCAATTGCTGCCTCTCAAATGAGCCTAGCGGTGGCTTCATTCATTACCTTTATGTTACCTTCATATCTGTTATAAGGCCGCATATTTGAGAGAAGCAGCCCGAATGGGTCTGCTTTAACCCTTACTGAACCCTGGTTGACCTCTTTCTTCTTGACCAATTTTACTCTTTCGCTCTTGAAATTGAGGTGAATCCTGGCCCTCATTAACTTATGATCACTGCACTTTATCCTACCTAACACTTCTACATCCTGCACTTAGCTGGCATCGGTAGAAAAAAATGAAACCAATTTCATTTTTTTTTGTCACCATTACGGCTCTTCCAGGTCCGTTCTTTGTTCCAATGCTTCGTGAATAAGGGCTTCATTATTCGCAGCTTATTCCTTTCCGCGAATTCTACCAACATCTCTGCTCGAGTGTTCCTAGAATCAACGCCGTAGTTCCCAATAGCATTGGATTCGCCCATTACTACTGTACGTTGAGTTTGCACTTTTCTAATCGCTAATTCAACACCTTCATAAAACGCTTGCACTTCATCATCATCATGACTTGATGTTGGAGCGTAGGTTTGTAGCACTTTATTCTATACCTCTTATTATGTTTGATTACGACAACAGCTACCATTTCATCAATGCTGTAGAATTTGTCCAAGCTGCCAGCTGAATTAGGAATCCTTATCCGTATTTCTTCTTATCTGGGAGACCTCTATAGCAAAGGACATAGCCGTTAGTCAGCAGCGTATAAGCCTCACTAGTTCCACTAATCTCACTAAGACGAATGATATCCCAAACATTGTCTTATAGTTCCTCAAATAGTCCTGCTAAGCTAGCCTCACTCAACAGAGCTCGTGTTTTAAAGGTTCCCAGAGTCAGTTTCCATTGGCGGCCAGTCCGGGTCCGGAGATTATCACCTTCTGCTGGGTTACTAGTCTAACCCCTGCCTTGATCAGGTGCTCCGGAGCTGCTGAGAACTGAGGGCCATTAGTTGATTGAAAGAGTCATTTGGGAGGTAGTGGCTGAATACTGCACCAGGGAGACCAATTCCTGTTCTGCTCAGGGTGTGTCTTTTGTTGAAGCTTAGTGGGCCTTCCTAATTTGGTTGTAACTGGCTTAGTTGAGGCCCACTTGCTCTCGGCATCTATTCCTAGTGTCATGCGGCACTGCAAGCCTCGAGATGCTGTGCTCAAAGCTATAATAAATGCCATTATTCACTGTCCATGCTTCAAGCTTTAGCCTAAATGCCTGCATTGCTAACTTGTATATTACCCAGGTAATGGTCAATGGTATGTGTGAGTGAATTCTCTCTTTACACCCCTCGCCTTTATAAATTAAATTCATTCTACTTTGCGGCGAAGTGTATGGTACTCGTTTATATTTTAGACTTTTTTTCACTGCTTTCAGCAGTTTCGTTACTTTTTGGTCCTAGTTCATTAATCAACATAAACGGGAACCTCTACTAGTCCTGTCACTGTGCGCTTCAGGGTTTTCTCTTCGGCTTTCTTCCAGTTGAAATTTTTCAGCACCAGCTCGTTTTCCGTCTGATTCTCTTTCATGCCCCTTTTATCCTCAACTACAACCTCGTCATTGCTTTGGAAAGATTCGGCTGGTATTGTTCGGATTTAATTTGCTGTCACGTCCCCTTCAACTTTGTTTCCATATTCGTTTAGGCTATGTTGCATTGTTCCAGGCACCCAGCTCAATAATTTTATGTGGTTCCGAAGAATTCCTAGGTGCAGCCTTCTTTTTCTGGCTTATTTCTGACAACCAACGTTCAATTTCACATTTTATCTTTGGTTAACCAATGTGTTAACTTTAATTTGTATTTTGCATTCGAATTGGAACCAAATATGTTTTATCCCGGTATAGTTCCCATTTTCTGGCTACATCTTCTTGCGGCAGCTGCGCTTTTTTCGCCTTCCTATGCTCTCGGGATGCTTCCTGTTATTTAGCGATCGCTTCTCGTATCGCCCTGTACCACCAGCTGTGCGGTTTCTTTGTTCCACTCCAACAAGCGCATGTTGCTTCTCTTTACGTATTTCTGTCCTTATTGCACTAAGAAGCTCACTACACTGCCACTTTCCACGTCGCCATTTGCGAAGTTCTTCCTCGACTCTTCTCACTATATTTCTTATTTATTATCGTGGGTCACGGATGGATGGATGCATGGATCGATGGACGGACGGACGGACGGACGGACGGACAGACGGACGGGCGGACTGACGGACTGACGTACGGACGGACGGACGGACGGACGGATGGATGGATGGATGGTTGGATTGATGGATGGATGTTATGAGAGTCCCCTTTGGAACAGGGCGGTAGGTTACGCCACCAAGATCTTGCTATTATTCTGCATAAAATGCTACCTAGCTTAAGAAGAACAAAAAAGGAAGAAGAAAAAAAAAAAACACGATGAACTCCCATAACTAAATTTTCTGACCCATTTCGTGAACTTTGTTTTTGTACGACTCCTTTTTTTTTGTCGTTTCCTTACTTTTTTCCGCCAATCTTCCAATCGCCTCTTACTAATCTCTATTACGAACATGTTTACCTTAACCCGGCTCTCGCTGATTCCATGGACTTCAGGGAGGCCACTGGTGCATAAATCGACTGTTGGGTGGATATACTCACACTCTAAAGAAACATGCTGCATCGTTTCCCTAGCTTTACGGCAGCAAGCACATGCTTGTTTTTCTTTTTTATATCACGCTTTATAGGTGCGTGTTCTAAGGCGTCCCGATATCGTTTCGAAAAGTAATGAGCTTCACTTTGAGTAATCATAAATTGTTTCTTTCCAGATTTTGTTTTTCCTCTAAAGTAGCTACTGATGGCTGAGTAGCTACTTTCCTGTAAAGTAGCTACTCATTTCTGCCACCATTGAATTTATTTGAGCCTCTTTGACATTCCGCTTGGCGTTCTTTGTTGCTGTGTTGCCCACCCTACAGGCCGTATACTAGTTGGTAAGCTTCCTAGTTCTTTTCTTCCACTATGAATCAATGTTTTTCCTGTACAGATACCTCGACACTCTCCCAGCCTATTTACTTTCTTCCATATTCTGCGGTCGTTCTTTATAATCAATTTTAGTGCGAGCTTTCCTCACTTTAAAGCTAGTCCAGCCCATATCAGCCTGCACAACTTCATTTGTAGTCGTCCCGTCAGCGCCCAATGCGAGGAGTTCCACTCACCTTTGCTTCCCATAGAGTCCTGATATGAGCCCTGGTTTAAGGTAAACAACCACAGTTCCAAATGTAAGTCCAGGAGCCATTAAACCTTTCACCATACCTCGGAACACCTCGTACCTATTGTATCTCCATAGCGCTCTGTGCTTCATTGTGGCTACATTGCTCTACCCCTTCACTGTTATATTTTTTCCTGTGTTTCTATATAGCTATTGCCTTCGTTTATTCGTATACCAAAGTATTTATATACCCTTACCCGAGGCATTTCCTGGCCCTGTATTGTCACTGTCTCTTCACTGTTTTCATTGAATACCTTAACACCTGATTTTCTTACACTAAATTTCAAACCTACATTCTTGCCTTCATGTCCACAAATATTAGCCAGACGTTGCAAATCACTTTGCTTGTTAGCTAGCAACACAATGTCGTCCGCAATGCAAACGGTTTCGCCCTGTCGCGAAAGCAAATCCTCTTTTTTAAGGCGCGACTATTGCGCCTTACCCTAGCGGATTAGTCGCGAAACAATTTGGAAGAGTCGCTCGCGTTGTTGCGCGCCGGAAATTCACCTAAAAAAAAAAGAAACACTCGTGCGGTGCACTGCGTTGAGACTCCACTAGTAGCTCGACGTTGGTGCGCTGCCGAAAACCTAAGACTGCAACTACACTTTAGAACACAAAGTGGGCAGGGTTTTGTCCGAATGTTACGGACAACGCCGTGAGCTCTGTAATTGCCGCCGTCTATTGATTGCTAGCAAATTTAACAAAAAACTCGTGTGTTATAGGTGGGCGACATTTAAAAACATCACGTATTTGACTAAGTCTTCTTGCAGCGTGGGCTCTCGCTTGCTGGTGTTGACACCGCGTGCCTGACTTCACGTGCTCGTTTGAGGCGTGGCAACACTGGGTCAATACCCACAAGACGTTCACGCCAACGATTGACCGACTATTGAGCAATGGAAGCATCATAGAAAGCCGACAACGACGCAACCCTACACAACGTAACCAACGAGCGTTAGTTGTCGTACTGCGACGCGCTTTCTTGTCGACGCCAGTGACAAAGTCAGCGTGCCGACCATCGTTCAACCAAACCCCGCGGGATCAGCCGTCGAACCAACAACATGATAGTCATAGCGTGTTCGTTTCTATATATAATTATTCGCGCTTAAAACGAGTTAAACAAACCTCGTCCCTCTCAAGCCGCGCACATGAAGTTTCGGCCAGTCTTGATGCTGTTCAGCCATGATTAAGCTTGGTACAGTTCATGGACCCGCTACTGGCAGTCATGAACAGATATTTAACCAGTTAGGGAGAAGGAAATTGGTCTTTTTTGTTCAGTTTTGATCTTGGCGATTTGAAATTAACAACATTTCACTTAGCCTCGTGCGTACACAAGAAGCAGCAAACGGCGACATAGCCCTATGCCAACTTCTTGTACGTCACTGTACTAATAGGCTGCCGGCCGCATTCGCCACGCAGATGGATGGCTCTGTGCGTGTTGTTATGCTGACACATTTCTCAATTGCAGAGATTCACTGTTTATCTCTGCGTCAAATGGAGAACAAGAGATGGTGCATTAGGTATACAGCAGCATAAACAACCCTATGGCTCAATTACCCCAACGGTGTCAGTGATGGCAGCCGCATTTTCACGAAAGAGCAACATGACCTATAAGTGAGCATTGATGCAAGCACAGTATTCTCTAATAATGTTTTATGGCACGCGCTAACTGTAAGAATGATGGAGTTAAACTAAAACGAGAATCGTTGATAAATTAACGCTCCGTGATATATCGTTACGGTTCAGGTGTGTTTATTTACAGATGATGGATGTCTAGGAAAAACACTCCAGCGCCGGTTTCGTATGGCGCTCCGCACCAAAGAGAACCATTGTGCTCCTCCTCTTCCCTTCACCTCAACTATGGCAATACATTCCCCGTTTCGTAAAAATTGAATTATGGGGTTTTACTTGCCAAAACCACTTTCTGATTATCAACAAGAAGAAAGGGGCTTAACCGAAGGGCCCGATTTTTTATTGGTCATATCGTAAGAAGCCAACAAACACTGACAGCGAGGACAACATTGGGGAAATTACTTGGGCTTAGTAAAAGAAATAAACAAACAGTAAATTAATAAAAATGAAAGTGGATGAAAAAACTTGCCGCAGGTGGGGAACAACCACACAACCACACAATGCTTTCACTTTGGGACCCTCGTCTGTATATTTGTCATGTAATTACTTCTTTATTTGGGAACCAATAAATCTGAATCTGAAGTCTGAAGCCTTCGAATTTCACGTGCGATGCTCTACCAAATGAGCTACCGTGGCGCCGTTTCCCCATCCACTTTCTTAGGTATTTACGTTTTCCTAGTAGAACCCTGGGAGTATTAGTCAGGGCCGCCAATCGCAGACCTCGGCGGCGGACTTGAAACATCCTTTCTACTGCAGGCGTCAGAGAACGGGACGGCAAGTTGTTTTTTCATCCACTTTCATCATCATCAGCCTGGTTACCCCCACTGCAGGGCAAAGGCCTCTCCCATACTTCTACAACAGCCCCGGTCTTGTACTAATTGTGGCCATGTCGTCCCTGCAAACTTCTTACTCTCATCCGCCCACCAAACTTTCTGCCGCCCCCTGCTACGCTTCCCTTCCCTTAGAATCGAGTCCGTAACCCTTAATGACAATCGGTTATCTTCCCTCCTCATTACATGTCACGCCCATGCCCATTTATTTTTCTTGATTTCAACTAAGACGTCAGTCACTCGCGTTTGTTCCGTCACACAATCTGCTCTTTTTCTTATCCCGTAACGTTACACCCATCATTCTTCTTTCCATAGCTCGTTGCGTCGTCCTCAATTTAAGTAGAACTCTTTTCGTAAGGCTCCAGGTTTCTGCCCCGTAGGTGAGTACTGCTAAGACACAGCTGTTATAAACTTTTGTCTTCAGGGATAATGGCAGCCTGCTGTTCATGATATGAGAATGCCTGCCAAACGCACCCCAGCCCATTCTTATTCTTCTGATTATTTCCGCCTCATGATCCGGATCCGCCGTCACTACCTGCCCTAAGTAGATGTATTCCCTTACCACTTCCCGTGCCTCGCTACCTATTGTAAATTGCTGTTCTCTTCCGAGATTGTTAAACATTACTTTAGTTTTCTGCAGATTAATTTTTACACCCACTCTTCTGCTTTGACTCTCCAGGTCAGTGAGCATGCATTGCAATTGGTCGCCGAAGTTACTAAGCAAGGCAATATCATCAGCAAATCGTAAGTTACTAAGGTATTCTCCATTAACTTTTATCCCCATTTCTTCCCAATCCAGGTATCTGAATACCTCCTGTAAACATGCTGTGAATAGCATTGGAGAGATCTATCTCCCTGACTGACGCCTTTCTTTATTGGGATTTTGTTGCTTTCTTTATGGAGGACTACGGTGGCTGTGGAGCCGCTACAGATATCTTTCAGTATTTTTACATACGGCTCGTCTACACCCTGATTCCGCAATGCCTCCACGAGTGCTGAGGTTTCGGCTGAATCAAACGCTTTCTCGTAATCAATGAACGCTATATATAAGGGTTGGTTGTATTCCGCACATTCCTCTATCACCTGATTGATAGTGTGAATATGGTTTGTTGTTGAGTAACCTTTACGGAATCCTGCCTGGTCCTTTGCTTGACAGAAGTTCACTTTTATTTCCTATAATTTATCGTTTCTTTGTTTCATTTATTAAGCACAAGTAATTTCCTCTATGTTGTCCTCGGTTGTCTGTGTTTGTTGGTTCCTTATGATATTTCTGATAATGAGGCACGCCGTGGTGCAGGACTCAGGAAATTTTGTTTACCTGGGCTTGCTTAACGTGAACCTAAATCTGAGCACACGTGAGTTTTCACCCCCATCTAAATGCGGCCGCCCTGGCCGGGATTCGATCCCATGACCTCGTGCTCAGCAGCGGAACACCAAAGCCACTGAGCAATCATAGCGGCTCCCCGTTTCGTAGACGAAGCCCATCATGGGAGTTAGGGCTGAGTGATAGTGTCATATAGCTTCAGAAGAACTTCAGCTTGGCCTAGTTGGGGTTTACTGCATATCATATTGACCGTAAATAAAGACTGGGACAGCGGAAAAGAACACAAAAACGACACGGGTGGTCGTTTTTGTGTTTGTGTTATGTGTGGAGGTGACACAACCCGCTTCATTTTTGTGTTCTGTTGCACTGGCCCCGTCTTTATTTGCGGTAAATATGATATGCAGTGATATAGCTTGAGGCGCGTAACATGCGTGAGTTAAGTAGCGCTACAGCGGCGTCCTGAAAACTTTACACCGGCAACCACTTATATTAAATCACTAATGCGGCGAATGACTATGATGGGACCGCTATACTGAGCCAAAATCTTTTTGCATAACCAGAGTCTCTCGCTGAGCGGTCCACAGCGATACCGAGTCACTTTTTCGAATGGCACTGAGTCCTGGCGGCGGTCGTATCGCTCTTCGGAGTGATCTTGTGATGCCAATCTACGCAGACGATAAATTTGTCAGGCATTTTCAGCACGGCACAACGTTTCGAGAACTGAGTTCTCTTTATGGAGCGTAAAAGGGAAAATAGCATCGAGACAGCTGCGAGGTGCCTGAGCGTAGAGAAGATAGAAAGGTGTGATGTCTGTGGTTTCGTGCTTCGCTGTATTGTAGGCATAAAAGATAAACGGTAAGGTGTCATTCTAGTTCTTGTGATTGGATGACACATACATAACCAGCATGTTGGTCAGGCTGCGTTTGGTACGTTCGACAAGGCCATTCATCTGAGGATGATATGGTGTTGAGTGCTGTAACTGCGAAATGCAGAGTCTAATAAATTCTGCCACAGCGTCGTCGATGAATTGGTGGCGACGGTCACTGATGACTACATGAGGCGGACCGCGGCGAAGGGTTACCCAGCGTAAGAAGAAGGCAGCGATGCAAGAGGCTTGTGATGAAGGTATTGCAGCGGTTTCCTCGTATCTAGTAATGTGACCGGCACAGACGATGACCCAGAGATTATTGTTCGACGATCGTGGACATGGTCCTAGCAGGTCGATACCAACTTGCTTGAAAGGTGTAGTTGTCGGCGCCACAGGATGAAGAAGGCCTTGCGGAGCGCTTGTAGGTCGCTTATGATGCTCGCACTTGTCGCAGCCCGACACGACACGCATTGCTAGTTGAATTTCGCATCTTAGGCCTGTAGAAGCGCTCCTTTTTTCGATGTAAGGTGCGAATGAATCCAAGATGGCCTGTTAGGACGTTGGATAATTATGCATGACACGGAGAACGTCACATCGCAGGCTTTCAGTAATTTGTCTTGTATAACAGTCCTTCACGAAGACAAAAACGACCACTAGCCTTTGTACTGCATATATCAACGACCAGACGGTCTAAAAATAAGTCATTGCGCTGTTGCCGCTGAAAAATGGTGGCGCCAGGAAGCGTGTTAGAAACAGCAGCAAAGTAGGTGTCGAGATTGCCCGCGTTATCATCCGTTGTGGACAGAAGGCGGGAGAGGCAATCACCGCTGGCCGGACGACTTACACTTTTGTACGAAACCATGAAGTCAAATTCTCGGAGCCGTAAAGACCAGCGCGCTAGACGACCGAAGGTATCATGGTTACAAGCCAGCATAAGGAATTATGGTTGGTTACAATGGTGAATGGGAGCCTGTAGAGGTAGCAACAAAACGTCTGAACACTAAATACAGCCACTCAGCATTCTTGCTCTTACTAAGCGTTGCTCCATTTAGCCTTGCTGAGAGAACGGCTCGCATTGGCTCCCACATACTCTTCATTATCAAGGCGCTGCGCAAGCGATCCTACAATGCCGATTCCACTGGTGTCACTGTGGGCTTCAGTAGGAGCAGACGAATCGAAGAGACGAAGCTGGGTTATGATGTCAGCAGATACTTGAGAGAATGCCTCGTCGCATTCAGGTGCCCACTCGTTTGTAGAATGTGTGCCACTCATCCTAGTCCTCGCCAGATTCGCATCCGAATGTGAGAGGCTCTAAGACGTACTGAAGCTGCTGGGGACCAGCCGCGGTTGATGCAGGCACGGGCAGGGGCGGAAGCTCCAGGAACTGGGACATCCTGGGTTCCGGTTTCGAGACAACTTGACCACCAGCGGCAACGGAGGCCGGCAACCAAGGCGGCGGCTTCGGCGTTGATGAGGTGGTTGGAGAACCGTGCTGCTTGGTTGAGTACCCAGCACTTCCACCCCAAAACTGTTGCGGACGAGGGGTGTCTATTTAAGTATAATGGATGAGTCTAGAAGAAACATTTCACCACTGATTTCGTTCTGCTCTCCGCAAAAAAAAGATCTGTCGTCCTCTTCCTCTTCATTTCTCGTCAACCAAGGCGCTAAAATATGTATCTCGATCACAGCTGCCGTTGTTGAAAGGGTTCGGCCGCTCATATTGACTGGTCTCAGGGTAAAACAACATGGCACACATGCACATATAAGTCTGCTTTGCGACATTTTAGCATTATTTCCTACCAGCGATGCATCTTTTCCACAATATTGGATGCTAACAACGACCTGTGGCCCTACATGTCGATGTAAACAACTGCCCCGCTCTGATAAATCTTACGCTCAAGGCTGCGCTCGAACACTTCTTGAACATGCGAAATGTTTAAATGTCTAAACAGAAAATAGAAGGCGAGCTCCATGTGCAAAAATCACCTACAACTCCAAGGCAACCATGTCGGCAAACGCAACTCAGCGTGTCTTCATCGGCCGCACTGTTTGCACAAGAGCGCACTCTGGCATGCTCATCCAGTTATCAGCGAATGCTGCATGGTTTCTAGAAAATACATCATACCCTAGAGATGTCATTATCTTGTTACCTAGAGGAAGCTAGATGCACAAATATATTTACAACTATATATATGGGGAAAAGTTACATGGGGAGAAGCTAATCGCGCCGGCTGGTACAATGGTCGCAGTTCCAGGAGATAGTCTGTCGCTTCCTCTATCACTTCCCCTTCGTGTCTCTCTTGCGCCCACGGTCTTTTCCAGATGCACCGTAATAAGTATTCGCGATCCGCGAAACTCAAACAAGGCACATTCAACGCGGCTGCAGGTGCACAAATCAACTGGCGAATGTCGCAGCACCCTTCAAAAACAATTTCCGCGGCATGCGGCAGAGGGAAGCACAGGCGAAATGAAAACGGCTGATTGTGCAGGATCAGCCGAAAAATCATGGCAACGAAGGCTCCGCCTTCGTTAGCGCGAATTTTCGAGCCATACCTTTCCAATCGCTGAATGAACAATTGGTAGCGAGCGCTCTTTGTGGCGGTGTTCATGTTGTTAAGAATGGCCGTACGGGCCAGCTTTCAGCCCGCTGCACGTGTTCCAAGCCCAGCAGTTCGGAGAACTGCGAAGAGCCGACAGCCACGTGGCGCGTGATCAACTCCGGAAATTGGTACTTGGCCGAGCCACCCGGAACAAAGCAGTTCTACGAAGCCCTCTGACGTTGGCACTGAAAGCTGGGCGGTACCGAGAACTGCGGATGACCGGCAGCCACGTGGCGCGCGGTCAGCTCAGGCATGTGGCACTCCGCCGCGCCACACCAGACGGAGCAGTTCTACGAAGCCCTCGGTCGTCGACTCCGGAGCCTTTGTGTGTATGGTTTCGCACCTGTGTGTTTGCGTGTGTTTGGGCGATAAACGATAGTGCGGTGCGGCGACAAGTTTACAATGCTTGGACGAACCTTCCCGACCATTCCTGCTCCGACATACCCCATCCTCCAAGTCGGCACACCTCATCCTCCAAGCCGGCACACCTCACCCTCCATTCCTGCTCCGTCCTCGTCCGAACGATGACGTTGAACTATGACGTCAAGCGGAGAGCTTATAAGCAGCGTTTGCCGGCTGCTAGGGAGTGCTCGTGTCGTGATCGTTGTCGGGAGCTGAGTGCTCCTTGTCATGCTAGAAATGTACTAGTGAGCTGTGTGCTCGTAAACTGTTTGATGTATGTTAGTTTTGCGGGCTCCATATGGGAGTCGCCCAAGACTGCCAATGTATGTCCTGTTTTAAATGTTAATCCTGCAATTAAAGCCTGCTCGCCTAGTCCTGTCGTCCCAAGTTCATCTCTACAGCTACGACCGCCAAATCTAATAATGTGTGGACGCCTGTGTGGATGTGCGTGGGAATGCGAGAGTGCACAAATTGTGTTTATTACTTTCAATATGACGAGTTACCAGCTTGCCCAACAGCAATTTCTTTAAACCAGGCAGAATGTAACCAATAAATTATATTTATTGTCTCGAATTCTATAGGCGCCGTACGAGCACGGCATTAATGTTAACAGTTCCACTGTAAGGTAGCTAGGGCCAGAGTTTACTGCATAACTTGGCCTACATATTAGCGCAAACATAACGGTCAAAGCATATTTAGCGTCAGGAAACAAGGACGCAAGGGAGACGACACCACAATGCGCTAACTTCAACAACTTGATTTTCAGGAAATACACCTATATAACCCAAGCGCAGTGGCGCCACCTCATCCAAATCTTAACCATCCAAAAAGCCGTCTCCTTATCTCACAAATCGACCGAAAGGGCACTAACACACGTACCACTATTCCGCCAGATAGCCTGAGCCTCAATAATCTCTCGCACATCTTTATCCGTGTGCTTCGCAAGGACCCGCCAGAATCCATACACCGGCGCACAGCCGCATTCCTGACAGTGAGTTGACAGATGACCGTATTACTTATTTTTCATGTTAGGCAATGTTGCCGTAATCGGTCATTAAGGCATCTCCCTGTCTGTCCGATGTATTTTTTCCCAGAGGACCATGGAAGCTGTCCTCTAGGACAGCTTCTACGCAACCTATTGGTGCTTTTCGATTATTCGTAGAGCATCCGGCAGCTCGCTTACCGTACGGGTCCGTTAATCGACACATTTTTGCCAGGTTTTCTGCTGCTGAAAATATCACTTTTGTGTCCACCCGGCTAGCCATTTTCTTAAGATTATGTGCCGTTCTATGCAGGTAGGGCACTACCGCTACCTTCCTTCTGCGTTCCATCCGTTTATTTGCCGCTTCCCGAATTGTGCTATCTGACCTGCACCTCTTTAGCAGCCCCTCTACGACCGAAACTTGCACTGATTCCGGAAACCCTGCTGCTGATAACCTTTCCGACTGATCCATAAGACTCGTACAGATCTTGTGGTGGCATGACTATTTAAAGCACTTCCAAAACATAAGTTGGCAATACTACTCTTGAGGAGCTTCGAGTGGGCTGACCGATAGGATAGCAGGGGCTTATTAGCTCTAGGATTATACTCCCGACTCGTGCGCCGTTCCATGATCTCGAGCTGAATATCTAGGAAACGCAGCACGTTATCGGTGGGCTCTTGAATCGTGAGAGAAAGTGGACTAAGGCCTGCAGAAAAAACTTCGTAAAGCTTGCCTACTGTAAAACGTGCGTCTGGTTCAAAAAGTACGAGATAGTCGTCAACGAATCTGACAACTTTAACCACCCTGTGCTCCGACAAGGTACGGGACAGGTTTTTGTTATGGTGAGCTAGAAAAATGTAACTTAGTATGGGGGCCAAACATGAACCAATGCAAACCTCCTGCTTTTGAATAAATATGTCGTCATTCCATGCTGCATTTGTAGAGTGAATATAGCAACGTGCAACGATAACGTGCTGCGTTTCCTAGATATTCAGCTCGAGTTCATGGAACGGCACACATGTAGGGAGTATAAACCTAGAGCTAATAAGCCCCTGGTATCCTATCGGTCAGCCCACTCGAAGCTCCTCAAGAGGAGCATTGCCAACTTATGCTTTGGAAAGGCTTTGAAGAAGTCTTGCTACCATAAAATCTATACGAGTCTTATGGATCAGTCGGGAAGGTTATCAGCAGCAGGGTTTCCGGAATCAGTGCAAGTTTCGGTCGTAGAGGGGCTGCTAAAAAGGTGCAGGTCAGATAGCAAAATTCGGCACGCGGCAAATCAACGGACGGAACGCAGAAGGAAGGTAGCGGCAGTGCCCTAGCTGCATAGAACGGCACGTAATCTTAAGTAAATGGCTAGCCGGGTGGAAAAAAAGTGATCTTTTCAGCACCAGAAAACCTGGCAAAAATATGTCGATTAACGGACCCGCACCGTAAGCCAGCTGCCGGATGGTCTACGAATCATCGAAAAGCACCAGTGGGTTGCGTAGAAGCTGATGTATATGAGCTTCCGCTGTCCTGTGGCAAAAATAAATCGGACAGACAGGGAGATGCCTTAATGACCGATTACGCGAACATTGCCTAAACGTGAAAAATAAGCAATACGGTCATCTGTTAATTCACTGTCAGGAATGCGGCTGCACGCCGTTGTGGATCCTGTCGGGTTCTTGCGAAGCACAAAGATAAAGATGTGCGAGAGATTATTGAGGCTCAGGCTATCTGGCTGAATAGTGATACTTGTGTAGTGCCCCTTCGGTCGACTTGTTAGATAAGGAGACGGCTTTTTTGGATGGTTAAAATTTGGATTAGGTGCTGCCACTGTGCATGGGTTACATAGGTGTATTTCTGAAAATCAAGTTGTTTAAGTTAGCGCATTGTGTTGTCTCCATTCCGTCCTTGTTTGCTGGCGCTAAATATGCTTTAAGTTTACCAACACACCCAACAAATGGCAATAAGGGTGAAATGCTGCAATGTGAACTAGATAGGTGACAGTGCAATTACCGCTAAAGCTAAATAATACTAATATATGCCTGTAAGGATTCTGTCGCGTAATGGCCGAGCACCATGCCAGGAGTGCGCTTGTGCCTATTTTATCGGTAGGTGCGCGGCTGCAGCTCTCATCTGCCTGACACAGCCACGGCGGATTTTCTACAACAAAGAGCCGTCTACGGTTGGACAAGGGGCACACAAGATCACGCCTAGAAATTTTTATATCGCTTGCGTTGGAGATGTGAACTCCCACAAGTAGCCCAGCAGCAGGCCGGGGTACATCTAAACCCTATATAAGAACTAGTGAGTTTATGCTCGCACCGGTATTAGGACCACATACATATTACATACGGGATAGCTGCTTTACAACGAGGCCGCGGCTGTAGTTCAAAAAAAAAAAAAGAGCCTGCGGGTCATGTGCTGGCAATTTCCCAATAGGTTATTGTCATTCCCAAATGTTGGGGTCCTCGTGAAATGGCTGAATACTAGGACGATGAGCGGGCTTGGATCTATCTTACCGCAAGATACCCGGTGACACGTGTAATTCAAAACGACTGCCACGAGCAAAGCAAATGCTATACGGTGGTTGGGCACACAGGTGGGCATCCCTCACAAGCGTGCAACTTCCATCTATTCGCAGAGCGCAGGGCGGGAGTAGGCTATCGCCTTTTTTTAATTATTTACATTTAACATAAAATAACCTGGATGGATTGCTGGGCTGAAGGCTGCAAGAAAAAACTTGACAGGGCCCAAGAAACCATACGTACATGGCGCCATGTGAGAAGTAAACAGATAACAGGTGTTTAAAAGCATCATACACGACAATGAACCAGTTATTAAAACAGATAATATAATATCATTGTGCAATAATCAAGAACATGCACTCTTGCAGAACCGAAAAAAAACGATGCATTTGTCTTGCCTGAAAAACAAACATTATTGCAAGAAAACAACAAAGCACAATTCTACCGTAATACGCAACAAAAGTTTTACTGACAGAAAGAAATGATAACAGCCCTAATACAATTACTGCAATATGATAAAATGAGATCAGTTATACCGATAGCAAGAAACAAGGATAAAATAATTATACATAAGGCATCAGAAACCAGAATAACCTGCTTTGTAGAACACAGTAAATTACTAATGAAGACCGTATTTTACAGGTATGTACCCAGCGGCAGCACCAGTCTACCTCACACAGCAGAGGCGGGCCCTCGACTATTTCCCGATTGCTGTCGTGAGACAAGGGGAACCCAGAGACTTTCCGTTTCTATAGGGCCCACCATACGTAACGCCATAGGCCAAACCTGGATCCCTTTCTACGAAAAATCAATCTGAAAAGCGCCGATATTACCGCCGAGCTCTGTCGCTGACACGACATGAAAGATAGCGAAAATTTACAACACCATTCCCTTCCTGTCAAGAGAGCCAACTGGTTGCAAACCGCTACTGCGGCTACCTATACGGTCTCAAGTGCACAGGTCAGATGTCAGGATATGACGTAGTTTTGATGGAGCGAAAGTTTCGCGATAAATTGAGGTAAACCGCTTCTGCGATAAAAAACACTAACCAGTGAACCAAGGCAACTAACAAAATAACACTCAAGTTACCGAATTCAGGCTACCACGAAATGCGACATCTTTTATTGAGGTTCTAGAATTAAAATGCAGTTAACCACAGAAGGAAGTTGTATCTGGCTCTGTTTCTGGCAACCATGCTAAGTAGGGTAAAGCACTTCTCGCGTATAAGAATCACGGACTCACAGAGTCCGTGGCAAACTTTGGTCGTGTCGAAGTCTATGACTTTCAGTCGTCCACCGGGCAATATGAGCATACTGAAAAAGACAAAAAAAGGCAGAGAGTGTTTTATGAATGAATTGCTATGCGCATTTTATTCTATAAGCACGTTAGTGGAATATTAGTCGAAGTAAACCTCGCCCACACAGAAGCAAACATGCTACTACTAACTTTGACCAGCGCGAAGCAAACGAGAAGAAAGAAGAGGAAGACGAAGAAACACAGACGAGTGCAGAAACATGTCAGTCTCTTTTCAAGTGTCAAGCAATTTACGGCTTTCGTCTGTGTTTTTTCGTGTTCCTACCAGATTCCTGCTTGTTAGTAAGACTTTTGCGGAAATCTATGTTCATGACACTATGGAATGACTGGCCTGACGGAAACTTAAAACATTTTAGTGGTTAGATAGCGCAGCACATTCACGAGACACACAGAAGAGAAACACACACCACAGAGAGCTACATGCAACAATAGTTTTATTCCCTTGTCAGTGGAATAAATACAGGAAGATACTCAAAGGAGGAGAGCGACAAAAAGAAAGCTTGACAAGCAGGACCATCCACCAATGACAGGCCGGACTTGGTGGATGGCCCAGTTTGTAAAGTTTTTTTGTCCCTCTAGCCCCTTTGAGTATCTTTCTGTATTTATTGCACTGACAAGGGAATAAAACTATTCTTCCATGTAGCGCTCTGGGGTGGCTGTTTCTCTTTTGTGTCTCTAGTCAAAATGTTGCACAATCGAACCTCTACTATGCTATATTAACACGCCCAGTCTTCAACCTTAGGTTAAAAGTATAATGGACGCCTACTAGCCGCTTGTTTTTGTCTCTAACAGATACCAGCAGTGATTTAAATATTCGCGGTGTCTTAATGCCTCCTTTGCAGCCTTTTATATTTTTGTAGAAGTGTCCTGCCGTCAGCTTTGCCAGAATTCGGACAATGGCATAAAAACATTTTTTTTTACTGTTAACAAGTACACACGAAATAATGTCCGATTTATTTTCGAGGACCGCCAACACGCACCTGCGCATATATGCCACCTACCCTGGTTCTTACCATGAAACTGAGTGACATTGTAAGTCAACACGAAACATAAATTAACGAGGAACAGGCTGTACAGATCCCATGCTCAGTGCCAATTGACGTTATGACAAGCATATTTCAGGCAGCTGGCAATGCGACAGTGCTTTGGGTTACTAAAAGCGTTACTAGGTTGACCAACGCATTTGCGTTAATCACCTATTTTTGTCTGTCACGCTACTAAAGCGAACTAAAATGAACGGAAGTGCGTCTGTGTGACGAAGCAGCAAGACCACGACTGCGGTAACAACGAATGCATTATTTCTATGAGCCATTGAATTGGTGTGATTGATTGGCACGGAGAGGCGAGAAGGATAAGAAAGGCAGAAACAAAATTTTCACTGACGGCAGCGCGTGGTATCACTTATAATATGTAAACGGGTGACACGGCACGAACATACTATAGCACCACCTGTAGTCATGCTCCTTTACGGTCATTCGAACGAGTGGCATGGTACAGCTTCTCACCTTCGCCGAGCCGCGATCACGCTGCCACAGTTGCAGCGTTGTGTTACTCGGGTCAGTATGTGCATCACGAAGGAGCACGCCTTGATGTTTTATTAAGCGGCCTGGTAACGACGCGAAGGGCAGCTAAAGTCCGGTATGACTTTTATAAAGAACGAGGAAGCGGTGCGTTGCTGTCAGGTGCTCTGAAATCAACGCTAGCAAAAAACTTGCTTTTCAATCACTTTTCCAACGGACGCAACCACAACCCGATGTTCCGCTGCCGATATGCCGAACAACGGAGCTCGTGCCACCTGGCTCGAGCTCCGATAGCACGCTAGAATCAGGGGTGAGAATTGGATTAGGAAGCTGCTTTAACGATCAGACGTCCATCATGACACCGCAATCAAGAGTCATCGGCTGAAATCATTGGACGGCTTGGTCCACTGCGTCAGTATAAGTTCTTGTCATGGTTTTTGAACCCACGCATGCATGTCCTGAATTTATGTCATTTTTGTCATGCCTGCCATCACAATCGTAGGAATTATATCCTGCCTTCACATTCAGACCATGTAATTTAGGCTAATTATCTTATTGCAACAGAATTATATTGACATACCCGGCGCATTTGTACCGTCGCTATCGGCGGCGCCGTGATGTGTCGTACAAAGTGCAAGGGGGATAATATTGTTACGGTGAAGGAAACAAAGAAATTTAATTGGAGTAGACGAAGACGAAGTCTGGCAGTTGCCTGAATGCCATATACGCCAGTTGTAAATATACGTTATTTTACACTCGTGGGCCTGCTTTCTTCCTGTAACATTTTGGTGGAAGGTGCGGGGTACAATCACGGAACTTCGCAGCTGACGTCATCTACCTGCCGCCACAATGGCAAATCAACCGACACAAACGACAACGCCTCAGCAGCCCGTGCCAATGGTCATCCTTACTCATCCGCCGGACCAAGGGACATTTTGTGGCACGGACAACGCTGACGTCGAGGGCTGGCTTACGATGTACGAACGAGTGTGCGGCAACAACAGGTGGGATCCAACAATGATGCCAGCAAACGTGATATTTTACCTAAGAGGAACTGCGAGGCAATGGCATAACACACACGAAGCTGACCTAACGAGCTGGGATGTCTGCAAAGAAAAAATGCGATACCTGTTTTGCCGACCTGTCGGTCGTCAGCTGGCGGCAAAAAGATAACTTGCTGTCGCTCTAAAACGTCCACAGAATCCTATGTCATCTACATGCAGGATGTGCTGGCCCTCTGTCGCAAGGCTGATAACAACATGACCGAGCCAGGCAAGATTGGTCACATATTGAAAGGTATTGGAGGCGATGCCTTCAATCTCCTTATGTGCAAGGATTGTGCCACTGTGGATGCAATTATAAAGGAGTTGTGGCGCTTCGAACAAGCGAAGGGCCGCCGCGTCGCTCAAACTTTCGACCGATTGCCGAATACCGCCGCGACATCTTCTTGCGAAGACCCGTCGCGCTTCGTTCAGCCCACAGGTTCTAAAGAAATCACGCGCATTGTTCGCCGTGAGCTTGAGGCAATGGCTCCGGCTCTAGTTCGTTCTGACTGTCGGGAAAGCGTGCCCGCTATCTCCCTTCTACAAGCGGTCGTTCGGGAGGAAATAGCTAGTTTCGGCATTCCATCTATCTGCTCGGTCCGCCATACAAACACCTACCAGATTTCTCCGGCCGCTCGCTCCCAGACGCAAAGCTTCCCGCCCCCTCGTCGCAACCCAGCTGACTGGCGCACAGCGGATGATAAACCTATCTGTTTAATTTGTTCCGGTATTGGACACATTGCCCATCATTACCGCAACCATTGGTCGTCGCCTCCTTGGTGGTCGTCTCCGAGTCACTACCGCCAAGTACCAGACCATCGTACTTTCTCGCCATATACGCCGACTAGGAACATCAACGCCGACAGTGCTCCACCAAGATGCAGCCGCTCCCCGTCTCCGCAAGGCGTACGTCCCGTTCGCCTCTCGTTCACCGCTCTTCGCCCCCTCCTGCAACCGGTCGCTTCGCTTCGGGAAACTAGGCGGTGCAGCTCCCGGAGGTGAAGCTGCAACTCCGACCCGGCCCACAAACCTCTGTTGACTTTGCCTACAATGTGGAAACCTACTGGACATTGAAGTTGATGGCGTTCCTGTTAGATCTCTTGTTGACACAGGAGTGCAGCTTTCAGTTATGAGCGCTTTTCTCCGCCAAAGGCTCAAAAAGGTTCTGACACCCGCCGTACCGTGCCCTGTGCGAGTCGCCTATGGGAGTACTTCACCTGTCCTTGGAATGTGCACAGCACGTGTGACCGTTGGGGGCCTTTATACCGTTGTTCTATTTATCGTCCTTGAACACTGTCCACACGACCTAACTCTAGGCCTCGACTTCCTTTCGAAACACTCTGCCCAAATTGACTGCTCCGCAGGTGTTGTACAGTTGGATCTGCCGCTTCCTGCCGACGCAACAACTTGTGCTTCACACCACTTATGTTCTGCTCAGTTTGCAAGGCTGTCTCCACGGGCGGCTACAAATGTCCTCCTGACGCCCTGTCCTCCCGTACCTGATGGCGAGTACGGCGTGTCGCCGCTTACTGACGTGGTTTTGTCGCGCAATATTGCCCTACCGAACACCTTAATCCGGATCCGCGAAAACTGCGCTCGTGTGCCCATCCTCAATTTTGGATTTTGGTCGCATGTGCTGCCCCACGGTATCGCCCTAGCGCATATCACTCTTTGGAAGAATTGGAGATTTCTTCTTTGACCTCTGAATCCTTCGTCAGTACCAACAGACCTCTGTCACCCACTCCTCCATACTCGACGCCTGCGGACGATGTTTCTAAGATGATCGCCCCTGACCTTCCATCCGAGTAAAAAACAGCTCTTCGTCACCTCCTGTCATCTTTTCGGGACATCTTTGATTTGGACGACCGTCAACTTGGCCAGACAAATGTTGTCACGCATCGCATCAGCACCGATGACGCCAGCCCCATTCATAGGCGGCCATATCGTGTCTCCGCAACAGAAAGGGCCATCATACAGAAAGAAGTAGACAGGATGATGGACAAGGACATCATTGAACCTTCCAGTCGCCCGTGGGCATCACCGGTTGTCTTAGTTAAGAAAAAAGACAACTCGTGGCGCTTCTGCGTTGACTACCGTCACCTCAACAGGATAACAAAGAAGGATGTTTATCCCCTGCCGCGCATTGCTGATGCTCTTGACTGCCTTCACGGATTACAATACTTTTCATCAATTAACCTCCACTCCGGCTATTAGCAGATTAGCGTCGATGAGATGTACCGCGAGAAAACCGCCTTCGTCACACCGGACGGTCTGTTCCAATTTGAAGTCATGCCGTTTGGATTATGCAATGCGCCGGCTACATTGGAGCGCATGATGGACTCTCTCTTGCGCGGCTTGAAGTGGTCTACATGCCTCTGTTACCTCGACGATGTGATTTTGTGTTCGCCGAACCTTGAGAGCCACCTGCATCGCCTCACAACCATACTCTTCGTGTTTCGCAGGGCTGGCCTTCAGCTAAACTCCTCCAATTGCCATTTCGGTCGCCGTGAAATTAATATGCTCGGCCATCTCGTAAACGCCGCCGGAATCTAACCTGATCCACAGAAAGTTCACGCCGTGCGAAATTTTCCTGTACCTTGTTCAACAAACAATGTCCGTAGTTTTCTGGGCTTATGCTCTTATTTCCGGCGATTGGTGAAAAATTTTGTCGACATCGCTCACACTCTCACTGACCTTCTTAAGAAAGGCGTCTCTTTCTCTTGGGGACCACTGCAGGAGAAAGCGTTCTCTACCCTGATTAAGCGGCTTACAACTTCCCCAATTCTGTCACACTTTGACCCTTCTGCGCCCACTGAAGTACGAACTGACGCGAGTGGTCATGGCATCGGCGCTGCCCTCGCTCAATGTCAACAGGGCCAAGACCGCGTCATCGCTTACGCTAGCCGCCTTCTTTCCACGCCCGAGCGAAATTACTCCTTTACTGAGGGAGAATGTCTCGCGCTCGTATGGGCGGTCGCGAAATTCCGGCCGTACCTTTTCGGCCGGAGCTTCTGCGTCGTAACTGATCATCACGCCCTCTGCTGGCTCTCCTCTTTGAAGGACCCAACTGGACGACTTGCACGTTGGCCATTGCATCTACTGGAATATACATTTTCTATTATGTATAAGTCAGGGCGCCTGCATAAAGACGCTGACGGCCGGTCCCGCAATACCGTGGATCAACCGGACGATAACGATGCAGACTCGGACACCAGTGTTCTATCCATCTCCGGCTTCCTCCATATTGGCGACGAGCAGTGCAAATATCCTGTTATTCGAACACTTATGGAACGCCTAAGCTCATCGCCCAATGACCCATCCCTCCGGATGTTCACCTTGCGCGATGGAACTTTATACCGTCGTAGCGTTCGTCCTGATGGCCCGGAGCTCCTCCTAGTCGCTCCCAAGCACCTTCGACTAGCCGTGCTCCAGCAACTTCACGACGCTCCTACTGCTGGACATCTGGGCATCACTCGTAGATACGACCGCCTGCGGCGCCGCTTCTTCTCGCACGGCATTTATCGCTGTGTGCGCCGTTATGTCGCTCCTTGCGACATGTGTGAGCGCCGGACGACGCCTGCTACGCCTCCCGCTGGTTTGCTTTCTTTCGTGTGGGCCTAGACCTCCTTGGCTCCTTTCCAATTTCTATCAAAGACAACAAATGGATTGCTGTAGCAACCGATTATGCCACGATATATGCCATCGCACGAGAGCTACGAACCAGCTGCGCTACAGATGTCGCCGATGTCTTACTATACGACGCCATCCTGCACCACGGCGCCCCTCGCCAGTTGCTGACGGATCGCGGCCGCTACTTTTCATCGAAGGTCGTCGATGGCCTGCTCTGCTCCTGCTCTACAGAACACCAGATTGCTACCGCGTACCACCCTTAAACGAACGGCCTCACCGAGCGACTCAACCGCATGCTAACTGAAATGCTGGCTATGTACGTTTCCGACGATCACCGTGACTGGGACGTCGCTTTACCTTACATCACTTTCGCATGCAACTCGTCCCGTCACGACACTGTCGGATTTTCACCATTTTACCTTTTTTATGTCCGCGACCCCACCTTGCCCTTTGACACGTTGCTACCTTCCGCAGTACAATCACCCAGCACTCGTTACGCTCGCGATGCTATTGACTTAGCCGCCCAGGCCCGAGATGTCGCCCGTCATTGCCTCACAGTCTCGCAAGCTTCTCAAAAGCGATGCTACGACCTTCGGCACCGAGACTACCATTTTTTACCTGGTTCCCTTGTCCTTCTCTGGACGCCTTCACGTCGCGTCGGCTTGTCGGAAAAACAACTTTCCCGGTCTTCTGGTCCGTTCCAGATCTTACGCCAACTGTCCGACGTGACATACGAGATCGCCCCAGTCGGTCAGCCTTCAGTGCATCGCAACGTCACCAGCGAACCGACAAAACAGAAAAGTAAAACAATATGTTTGAACCATGATACCTTCAATGTGCTGTAACTGGCTTGAAAGAGGAAGTAACACTACGAATCATTGATTAGTCGCGCATTTGAAGAAATAGTACAGTCAAAAGTCATTAATTAACCCTAAGAATTGTTCATGAGAAGCGCCGAAAATTTAAACCGGCAGTTTATTACAGACAGAAATACTACAGGGGAAAAATGAGTACTTGACATGGTATGTTTTGGAGGCAATTTCACGTATTTAAATCTGTTGTCTATCCTATTTGAAGTACAGTGGGGTGTTTTGAGATGTTCATTCTTATCAACGCCAATAAAGTCGGCGTACATTGAATGTAGAAGTTTGAGCCTGTGCTTCTCGCGTCTTATTGCAGCGCTTCTAAACAGACGTGTTTCTTCATTTCGGTTATGCTGCCATGTCTGGAGTACTGCTTTGATATAAACCTCGCTGCGCGGTTTTGTATTGCTTCTAACTGATTAATCAGGTACTGCTTAGGCGGATCCTACAAAGCATTCGCATATTTTAACTACGGCCTTGCCAACGACCCATATGATGTATATTTAAGCATCTGAGGGGCAGTCTCAAGGGTGCGGATAAGTAGGCTAAGCACTTTGCCGGTTTTTTTAGCAGTCATATCTGTATTCAAAGCAATGAAGGGGGCTAGTTGGTGGACGTCCATGATTAGACTGCGCTTAGTGTTACGCTGACTTACACTGAAGTATGATTTGAAAAGGATAGATCAACAGTTAGTGGGACACCTAAATAGTTCACCTCAGTGTTTCGACTTAGAATGGTGTCGTCTAGATTGTAAATGGATTCACTAGTAATCTTAGACTTAGTAAATGTTACCTGATAACAGTTACTCGTATTCCGGCCAAGTTTTCAGGTTTGGTACAGGGAGGCTGTGCTGTTCAAGTCCTGCTGTATTCACGTGCATTTAGTTTGCATCTTCACATATGTTGGCGTAATGAAACGACCACGACGGCATGAGATCATTCATACCATTAAGTCACGATGCGCATATC
This sequence comes from Dermacentor andersoni, assembly GCF_023375885.2. NCBI lineage: Eukaryota > Metazoa > Arthropoda > Arachnida > Ixodida > Ixodidae > Dermacentor > Dermacentor andersoni. Next base: position 6,019,928 of record NC_092821.1, read on the forward strand.
ATGACAATAATATGGGATTCATGTCATAGGATGGTATTCTTCTTATGTAAGCATGCATGTTACGCTGGCGCATCCCTATGCTTATACATACATACATACATACATACATACATACATACATACATACATACATACATACATACATACATACATACATACATACATACATACATACACACATACATACACACACACACACACACACACACATATACACACACACACACATATACACACACACACACATATATATATATATATATATATATATATATATATATATATATATATATATATAATCAAGAAGAAAGGGGGTTAACCGATGGGCCCGATTTTTATTAGTCATATCATAAGAAGCCAACAAACACTGACACCAAGGACAACATAGGGGAAATTACTTGTGCTTAATAAATGAAATCAAAAAACGATAAATTAATGGAAATTAAGTGGATGAAAAAACAACTTGCCGCAGGTGGCAACCGAACCCAGAACCTTCGCGAAATGCAAAGGTTGTGGGTGTCAGTGTTTGTTGGCTTCTTATGATATGAGTATATATATATATATATGTATATGTATATATATATATATATATTTCCTTGACAAGACACACACGATGGCTTCACGACGTAGGAGATAGATAGACAGATATACTCAATACGCCTGAAGTTCACAGATGACGAAAAACTCTTGCTGCAAGCCTCCGCCATCACTGGTGGCGTCTTCTTCAAGAGCAATGTGATTTCATCCGTTACAGTTTCAGTTATTGATAAAGGTGACGGGTACTCGACACCCAATGATGGATGCTGTCCTACCAGTTCGCGATGAAGCCGCGCTTTCTAGACTTGCGTCGAGTCGTCAGCCGCGCTCGGTGGCTGACGAATCGGCATGGCCTAGGCCGATTGCGTGAGGCGATAACGAAGGCAAACGTAACGTGCGTTTCGACAACAATCTCCGATCGAGCCCCTGGTTCCTGCAAGTGGAGGCCGGCTTCGAGCTCTCACAAATATCATCGGCAAATTGCAAGCACCTCCTCTTCATCGAAGCGCTTCAGTCGGCCGTCTTCGAAGAGATTGCTGATCTTACCCTCTTGTTTGCGCACCACCACTAGGTCACCTTACGGCGAGATCAAGGCGGCGAATCTGAAACGGAGAGCCACGTCTGAACGCCCACATATTCAACAGCCGCTTTCATCGGAGTAGCTAAGCCCCCACCTAACTTCTGGGCACCAGCGACAACGCTTTCCTAACCTGCCTGTTTTTCCAGCGCCTTCCCACCCTAGTTGACCTAGTACTCGCCACTGCATTCACCCTGGATGTGACAGCGCTCGCCACATTGGCTGACAACGCAATGAAAATTTTCAGCCCAGTTTCATTGTCTGCTGCCCAAGAATGAGCACCGCCCGCTGCGCGTTCCTCCCCCTCATTCTGCTCCGCGACAGCTCCGGTGCTATTCCGCAGCGCTGAGCTGTGAGATCGATTGAACCAGCTGCCGTTGACGAATTCTCTTCGGCACACTTCCCCACTACCTCGTCATCATCACTCTATTTAGATCACCACAGCCCATCCAGCGAGTGCCAGTACAACCAAGGCACATCAGAAAAATGTGTGCCTTGTCTCTTGGTGCTCAGGCAGGTCCCTGCTTACTCCCTTGCACATAGTCGGGAAACCATCCGGCCGACCGCTAACGGTGACGTGCGATCACGGCCCAACTCTAGGTTGGCTTTCCTGCCTCCTCCACAAGGCCTGCCTATTACCCGAGCGAATTGCGCAAGTGTTCCCATCCTGAAATTGCAAGCCGTGAATGGAACTCGCATTTTCGTTTTTCGACAACGGTGTATTGCATTAAACCTGGGTCTGCAATGAACGTTCTGGTCGTTCGTCATGGTTGCTGACATCAATTCTGCGATAAATGTCCCTTATGTCTTGACTGACCATGGTCTCTTGGATAATATCACATCTCGACATCTCCTGGTTGCGAGAACTGTTCTCTCCGTTCTAGACATTGCTGCACCGGAAAACGGAGGTGTAGCATTCCCTTGGGCCACGGCTTAATTTCAATAGACCCTTCGCATCATTGCTGCAAGAATTCCCAGTGGTCACTGCGCTAAGTATGGAAAGCCCATTTGTCATGACGTACAACACCATACCGTCACCTCAGGCCATCTACATTTTTCCAGCCACGTCGACTTCCCCCGCACAAGCTCAAAGGCGCACGTGTAGAGTTTGAGCATATATTGGGCAACAGGTATTGCTCGACCATCCTCCAGTTAATGAACAGCTCCACTCTACATGGTACCCGAAAAAACTGGCGACCAGACACTATGCCGAGAATACAGGTGTCTGAACAGTAACACTGCGGCAGGTTGGTACCCCATGCCCAAAATTCAGGATTTCACCGCGTCTCTGCACGTTGCCAAAATCTTTCCGATTACTGACCTTGTCCGGGCATACGACGAAATTTCCATGGCTGAGAAAGACTTACCGAAGACAGCTATCGTAACACGTTTGGGCATTTTCGAATTTCTGGGGGTGCCAGGGTGCCAATCATTAATGAGCTAATCATCTTTAACTCTTTGGACTTGGCATTTCTGCTACATCACTGTGGCTTATAATGGCTCCACGCTCGTAGGCGGCACTCCAACAAGTACTACAAGACCATTAGTCCCCCTCACGCTGCACAGGCAGATTTTCAGTGCGGTGCACCAGCTTGCTCATCAAGGTGTCCAAGCCACGCAGCATTCTAATCGTCGTGCTACGATGAACACCGATGTAATTGACTGGGTACGTGCATGGGTACCTTGCCAACGTTCTAAAGTCCACCGGTAGCCCGTCCCTACGGTAGGGCAGTACCTCCAACCTGACAATTGATTCGAAGTTGTTCACGTGAACATCGTAGGACTGTTACCAGCCTGACAAGTCTTTCGGTGCTTGCTCACCTCCATCGATAGGTTGCAGGTTCGACTCCAATCCGGGTAACCAAGTGTGAAGCTCAATTCGAGACATAGACCCGACATACTCCTATCTGACAGCATCACAGAAAGCGACGTCCTCTTTCGGAACAGCTGGGCGAGGACGCGGAAGAGTGGCGTACCCACTAACCAAGGGTTAGCGAATACAAATGTTGGGCCGCCGCTTTTAGCGTTGGGGCCGTCATGCTTTCCACACAAACATGCTACACTAGAGTGCATTATAAGAAATACTAGGAAACATTAGCATGTAGCCGCTTCGTTTGCGAAGTCAACGTTTCTGCATTTCCGAGAAACGGACAGAATATGCACAACTGCGAAGAGTGCGAATACCGGGCGAGGCACGTTGGTGTGACATATATTGAGGGAAGATCGAAGCTCTACAAGACAGTAAACAGTGCACTGTCTGGGGGCGGCAAAAATTGGATGTCCTGAAAGAAATGAAGTTGTAATGAAGAAGAGAGAGCTCGAGCATCGCTCATGGGGTTTGTCTACTGAGGAGGAAGAGGATGGACGTCTCGGCCCTGCTCTGCGTTCCATCAGACCGGACTGTGCTTGCGTCTTCCCGTTAGGTGTCAATAAATGCCGCAGCTTTTCGTGGAGGCGTTGGGGTTCCCACCGTCTCACTGTGGAACTCGGGAGTCGTACTTTCCCCCGCTACCGCCACCATTGTGCCAGACAGCGTCGGTGAGCGACCCACTTCGTCACCTAGTCCAACGGCCTGCGGTGCCGTTCGTCAAGGTGACCCCGCTATATTCAACGGCACCGCCCACGCTGATATCGACGACAATCTTTCGTCGTACGAACGGGTGAGGAATCGCAACAAATGGGACGATCCGTCCAAGCTCAACAACGTTATCTTTTTATCTAGTGGATGTAGCTAACCTGTGGTTCCGCAACCACGAGGCAACCTTTGCGACATATACTGAATTTAAAACTTCGTTTCCGAGATATTTCGCCGAACTGCCATTAGAACGCTTCTCACCGAAGAGCATCTCCGCCAACGAGCGCAGCAGCCAGGCAAGAATTTCAGGAGCTGTATTAGGGTCGTTATCCTTGTCTGCAACCGTGTAAGCGGTACTATGAGGAAGAGAAGGTTTACAAAATCCTCAAGGGAACTAAAAATAACGCTTCACATGCTCCTCACATGCTTCTGGCTAAGAACATATCACATGCTCCTGGCTAAGAATGCTACTACCATCACAGCCGTTGTCACCTACTGCCACTGCTTTGAAGAATTACGCAGAAAACGAGTGCGCGCACGCGAAACCGCTCCTCAGGCTCTTTTCGAGCTTAGCGAATGCTCCCGGTCACACTGATGATGGGTCTCTCTTGCCCTACATCAAAGCCTTCGTTCGTGAAGAGGTTGCCCACCAACTCTCCCTTCTCCCGTTCACCGAGGGATCCGAGGGAGCCTGCAGCCTTTCTTCTAGGCCATGCAGCAGACCAACCGCCAACAGGTTGCAGACAATCTCCCACGAGTGCACCGGCAACCTCAGGTTACCGCACCACTCGCGTGAGTGAATGTCGCATTGCGTCCTAGACTGACCACGTACCCCAATAAGACGCCACAGCTTAGCTACACGACGCCTCCGCGCCCAGCCCTACTCTCTGTGCCTGAAATGGTCCCTCAGTACCTCAGGCTGCAAGGACTCTGGCGCACGCGGGACAACCGCCCAATATGCTTCACCTGTGGTCTCGCGGTGCATGTGGCACGCTTTTGTCGCTGCCGTCGGCCGCATCCGGACGTCATCGCTAAACCGCACTTGACTGCACCCCACCAAAATGCCGGTGAGAACCCGTCGGCGAACTTCTGGAACGCTCGTCAGAACTTTAGCACTTGTTTTTGTGGAAAAAACGCGGACAAATATGTGCTGCAGCTCCAAGCTTGTTGATATGTCCAAGGCTTCCGCAATCGCCGCAAAACGTTATGGAAGTACAGGTCGAAAGAAGCGCTACATTGCCGCTAGTTTTTGTGGCCGCAGCAATTCCTTAGGGGCGCTGTACTTCACACCGCCAGCACACAGTCCGTCCAACCATCTGCGGCGTGCAATGTCAGACACCTTATTCAGAACGTTATACCGTCGAGCTTTTTGCGCTACCTTCCTACTTTCATGACGTAATCCTAGGGTGGGAGTTCCTGTCGCGTCGTAGTGCTGTCCTTGACTGTGCGCGTGACGAATTCGCACTATGTGGCCTCGTCAACCCTATGCCGGATACTGTTGCTGCACAACGAAAGATTGTTGTTACTACCAATACCCACGGTCCTCCCGAAAGCGCGGTGCTCGTCGCTTAATCGTGTCCACCTGAAGCTGCTATATTGTTCTCGCCGTTATCACTGTTCATTCAGCGCACGCTTCTACCGCGTCCGTTTGCCGTTCTCAACCTAACCTCTTGTGCCACAACAATGCTAGTCCACAAGGCGGTATTAACATTTCCTATAACATTCTCGAAGCTTTGTCAAGGCGAAATACAGTGGTTTTTTTTCCCATCTCCTCATCCATGTGATGTACTGCATGCCTGGAGCAATTAAAGCACACTACAAATCCGCTTAGATAATTTTTAGCAAGTGACTCGGCTGTATCAATGTCATTGATTTTCTTCAGTAACTCAAAGTTCCAAGCGCCTCTTCTGCTCTCACGCTCGACGCAATTACGTCACTTTCCTACTTCCCACTAGTTGCTGCCGCGTCCTTTGATTCTTGCATTGATGATGACCTTTCCACACAACACCGCGAGCACATTCTTTCTTTGCGGGACGAGTTCCGCACTTATTTCGATTGTAACACGCCGACCTTGGGCCGTACTGATACTGTTACACGCAATATTTACACTGGATCACAGCCTCCACCACTGTAACGACCGTATCGCGTATCAGTAGCACAAAGGCGACATACTTACTTGAACAGACATATATAAACGGGGGTCATTCAGCCGCCCCGTAGTCCGCGGCTATCCTCAGTCATTCTAGTGCGAAATAAAGACAGCTCTATTCGATTCTCTGTTCATTACCCTCATCTCAACAAAATTACACGGAGGGACGTCTATCCCATACGAAACATTGACGATGCTATCGACTGCTTGCTAGGTTATACGTATTTTTGTTGTTAAACTTGCGGTCTGGGTACTGGCAGGTTCGCGTGACCTCAAGTGATCGCTCTAAGACTGCGTTCGTAGCGCCTCATAGTTTACATAAATTTACCGTCCCGGCGTCAGGTCTCTGGAAAACGCCTGCCACTATTGAGTGCATGATGGGCGACATCTTTGACAGCCTAAGGTGGAACGCCTGCTTGTGACATCTGCACGACACCGACGTATTTCCCTGAAATTTTCAATCATCTCATCCGTCTCCACGTGGTTCTGACGTACTTGAAGACTGCTGGCCTCCAACTGAGCGTCAAGAAATGTTGTTGTGCTGCCTATAGATTGACTATCTTGGGCCATGTTGTATCCAGAGACGGACTACTCCTCGACCGCGCTAAACTCCATGCTGTCGGCAGCATTCTGGAACCGACGTCACTGAATACCCTTCGGTGTTTCATTGGGTTCTGTTTCCAATTCCGTCGCTTATTACGCAATTTCCCCAGCATCACTGCACCACTCACGCGGCTTATAAGCACTGGCACGGAGATCTCCGAATGGTCCCCCAAATGCGATGTAGCCTTTCAGACTCTCCACCAGCTATTAACATTGGCTCTGATACTTTGTCACTACACTTACCAGGCTCCTGCGCAAGTACATAGAGGTGCCAGTGGTGTCAGCGTCGGTGCAGTATTCGCGCAATGCAAAATAGAGTATACACAATATGTTGTCCCTAAGACAGGACGCACACGCACAAAGGCCGAGACCCATTCTTTCGTCATTGAAAAAGAGGACCTGGCCAAGGTGTGTGCGCTCTCAATTTTCCGACCCTGCCTTTACGGCCGTCATTTCTGCGTCATCACGGACCATAAGGCTCTCTTCTGCTGATCGTTCCTGCATAATCCTTCCGTATACCATCGCTACGTTGGCCGCCAAAGTTCTCTGGTGCACTTTGGCTGGAAGAGTGAGACATACAAGTGGTCTTTCCGGAAAGAGCGCTACGAAGACGCGGACTAAAAGAACAACATGTACGACGGACAAGGCGCGTTGTCCGTCGTACATGTTGTTCTTTTAGTCCGCGTCTTCGTAGCCCTCTTTTCATCAAGTATGCAAAACCAATTCGCCCACATAAAGCTTCTGCTCTTTCCGGAAGCACATTGATGTGGAAGCCCTTTCTTTGTGTCCGCTACTATTTGATACTTTCTTGGTCTCGTCGCTCAACTTCGACTCTATGCCGTCGGAGCAACGAAAGGATTCATTGAATGTTAGCAACATTAACATCCTGTCTACCCAGCCTATCACCTCGTCTTCTCGTGCCATCCACTGTCAAGCCACTCATTTGGTTAACACGAACACCCGCTCTACCATCGGAGCTATATTCCTGACGGTCAAAATTGGATTCTGGTCAACCGCGTCACATACATTCCGACTGTGTCTACTGCATCGTGTTATAAGCAGTGTTTCATGTCTTGATCTATTCTATCTGCTTTTTATTGCTGTTGTTGATTTCTTACATATTTTAATTTTTGCCTACTCCTGCTTGGAGTCAAGAGACTCTGCAGTATTTTTTTTTGAAAAACATCTGTGCTGCGTTTCAGGCCGACTCCCATACAGAGTGCTCATGCTGGTGCGTTGAAGACTTATGCTAAGTTGCATAGGCCCCCACTTTTACCGGCGCGAAATGTACACCTTTCTCCGCGTGTACATTGGTGGTTGCCCCGCTTTACAGCGACGCAAGGCACCGCTTCAGTGTTTGACTGGCGCACTCCAACCTGTACGTTGCCCACAGCGTCTTTGGCACCACGTCGCCATCGACCTTCATGGCCCACTCCGGTCCACCACCTCTGGGAACAGATGGATCATCGCTGGCGTCGAACACTTCACGCGCTATTCTGACACAGCAGCCCTTCCGGTGGGTACTGCACACGGGGTTGCTTTCCTCGTTCTGCGCAATTTCATGCTCCGGCACGGTGCGCCTCGTGAACTTCTTGTGACGGGGGGCGAGCGTTTCTATCCGAAATGGTCGATGCCCTCCTTCGCGAGTGTCACCTAATCACAGGACGCCAACGGTACACCATCCACAATCTAACGGGTTAAGTGAGTGCTTACACCGCATTCTCAGTACGTACGTCGTGTCCGACGATTCCATCTGGGTAATAGTTTCCCCGTTTGTAGCGTACGCTTATAACACTAGCAAAACTTACGCAGTGGGCTAGTTCGTTCGACATAATTGTCACGTGGTGGTGACGTAGAAGAACACAGTAGCAATACTGTGAACGAGAAAACTAACTTTTATTGGGCGAACTTGTGCCCACAAAACAGGCTACACTTATAGCACAACGAAAGCGGCGAACACAGTCGGCGATCGTCGGAAATCTGATCAGCGAGGCAAGCGCGTCGGCTTTTATACAGCAGTCGTCGAACGTTCCAGACTAATCGTTCGGACCCGCGCGCCTTCCACAATGTTCTACACCATTCGCGTCACACGATGAAATCAGATAACACAACGTTCGGCGACAACAGACAGCCGGGTAGAAGCATCGATAACTTTCCAGAAACTTCGGATACATGCAGGCGCGTCCCGCGCTGTGCGATTACAGTTGTTAAGCGGCGAAAGGTGGTCGCCCGATAAAGATAAGCACACGTGTCAATACCCCCCTCTTAAAAAGCATCGACCCGATGCTGCAAACAAACGAAGTTAATAAACAAAAGCACTCGTAGCAAAGAAAAGAACAAAAATGACGAAGTTCGTCAGCGTCCGTAAAAGGGTTTAAGGCGCACCACGTGGACCACTTCAGATCGTGCGCGGCGCCGCTGTGAATGCGAAATGCCGTCTGGCACGACCTCATAATCCAGAGCGCCAATACGTCGGATGACCTTGTAGGGTCCGAAATAGCGTCGGAGTAGCTTCTCACTGAGTCCTCGTCGGCGTATCGGAGTCCAGACCCAAACACTGTCGCCAGGCTGGTACTCGACGAAGCGTCGTCGGAGGTTGTAGTGTCGGCTGTCGGTCCTCTGCTGGCTCTTGATTCGCAGGCGGGCGAGCTGTCGGGCTTCTTCGGCGCGCTGGAGATAGCTAGCGACGTCAACATTCTCTTCGTCAGTTACGTGCGGCAGCATGGCGTCAAGCGTCGTCGTCGGGTTCCTGCCGTAGACCAGCTTGAACGGCGTGATCTGTGTTGTTTCTTGCACCGCCGTGTTGTACGCAAAGGTTACGTACGGCAGGACCGCGTCCCACGTCTTGTGTTCGACGTCGACGTACATTGCTAGCATGTCGGCGAGGGTCTTGTTCAGGCGCTCCGTGAGACCATTCGTCTGCGGATGGTAGGCAGTTGTCCTCCTGTGGCTTGTCTGGCTGTACTGCAGAATGGCTTGGGTGAGCTCTGCTGTAAAAGCCGTTCCTCTGTCGGTGATGAGGACTTCTGGGGCACCATGTCGGAGCAGGATGCTTTCGACGAAAAATTTCGCCACTTCGGCTGCGCTGCCTTTTGGTAGAGCTTTAGTTTCAGCAAAGCGGGTGAGATAGTCCGTCGCCACGACGATCCACTTATTCCCGGATGTTGACATCGGAAACGGCCCCAACAAATCCATCCCAATCTGCTCGAATGGTCGACGAGGAGGTTCAATCGGCTGTAGTAACCCTGCTGGCCTTATCGGTGGTGTCTTGCGTCGTTGACAGTCTCGGCATGTCTTGACGTAACGGGCGACGTCGGCGGTAAGACGCGGCCAGTAATACCTTTCATGTATCCTCGACAGCGTCCGGGAGAATCCGAGGTGCCCAGCAGTGGGATCGTCGTGTAAGGCGTGCAGTACTTCTGGACGCAGCGCCGACGGAACAACAAGAAGGTAGTTGGCGCGGACTGGTGAAAAGTTTTTCTTCACGAGTAGGTTGTTTTGAAGCGTGAACGAAGATAATCCACGCTTAAATGCCCTAGGGACAACGTCGGTGTGCCCTTCCAAATACTCGACAAGGGCTTTTAGCTCCGGGTCCCCTCGTTGTTGATCAGCGAAGTCTTCCGCGCTTATTATTCCAAGGAAGGCGTCGTCGTCCTCGTTATCTTGCGGCGGCGGGTCAATGGGGGCGCGTGATAGGCAATCGGCATCTGAGTGTTTTCGACCGGACTTGTATGTTACAGTGATGTCGTATTCTTGTAGTCTGAGGCTCCACCGTGCCAGCCGTCCTGAAGGGTCCTTTAAGTTAGCTAGCCAACACAACGCGTGATGGTCGCTGACCACTCTGAATGGCCTGCCATATAGGTAGGGGCGAAATTTCGCTGTAGCCCAAACGATGGCGAGGCATTCCTTTTCTGTTGTGGAATAATTGCCTTCTGCTTTTGACAACGACCGGCTAGCGTAACCTATCACGTGTTCATGTCCATCTTTTCTCTGGACTAGGACGGCACCGAGGCCTAGGCTACTGGCGTCAGTGTGGATTTCGGTATCGGCGAGCTCGTCGAAGTGCGCAAGTACGGGCGGCGACTGCATGCGTCGTTTGAGTTCTTCAAATGCGTCGGCCTGCGGCGTTTCCCACTTGAACTCGATGTCACATTTAGTTAGCTGTGTCAGCGGCTCAGCGATGCGTGAAAAGTCCTTGACAAATCGCCTGTAGTAGGCACACATGCCAAGAAATCTACGCACTGCCTTCTTGTCGGTGGGCTGCGGGAACTTTGCGATGGCAGCTGTCTTCTGCGGGTCGGGGTGGACTCCAGACTTGCTGATGACGTGGCCTAGGAACAGAAGCTCATCGTAGGCGAAGCGGCACTTTTCTGGCTTCAGAGTGAGCCCTGATGACTTGATGGCCTCGAGTACTGTTGCGAGCCGCCTAAGGTGTTCGTCGAAATTTTCGGCGAAGACAACGACGTCATCCAAGTAAACGAGACAGGTCTGCCACTTCAATCCTGCTAAAACCGTGTCCATCACGCGCTGGAACGTTGCAGGCGCCGAGCACAGTCCAAATGGCATAACCTTGAACTCGTAGAGGCCGTCTGGGGTGATGAAGGCGGTCTTTTCGCGATCTCTTTCGTCGACTTCAATTTGCCAATAGCCAGACTTGAGGTCCATCGACGAGAAGTATTTAGCGTTGCAGAGCCGATCTAATGCGTCGTCTATCCGTGGGAGGGGGTATACATCCTTCTTCGTGATCTTGTTCAGTCGACGATAATCGACACAGAAACGTAGGGTTCCGTCCTTTTTCTTTACCAGGACAACAGGGGATGCCCACGGGCTTTTCGACGGCTGGAGGATGTCGTCGCGCAGCATTTCGTCGACTTGTTCTCTTATAGCTTCACGTTCCCGCGTCGAAACTCGGTAAGGGCTCTGGCGTAATGGTCGAGCGCATTCTTCGGTTATTATGCGATGCTTTGCGACTGGTGTTTGTCGAATCCTCGATGACGTCGAAAAGCAGCCTTTGTATCGTCGAAGCAGACTTCTGAGCTGTTGCTGCTTAATCACGGGGAGACTTGGACTTATGTCGAAGTCTGGCTCGGGAACTACGGTTGTCGGGGTAGATGCGATAGAATCCGAGAGGACAAAGGCATCGCTGGTTTCCACAATTTCCTCGATGTATGCGATCGTCGTGCCCTTGTTGATGTGCTTGAACTCCTTGCTGAAGTTTGTCAGCAACACTTTCGTGTTTCCTCCGTGCAGTCGAGCGATCCCTCTTGCGACGCAAATTTCACGGTCGAGCAGTATACGTTGGTCGCCTTCGATGACGCCTTCTACGTCAGCGGGTGTTTCGGTGCCGACCAAGATAACAATGCTGGAGCGAGGCGGGATGCTCACTTGATCTTCAAGCACACTCAAGGCGTGGTGACTACGAGGGCTCTCCGGCGGTATTGCATGATCTTCCGACAGCGTTATTGACTTCGACTTCAGGTCGATGACTGCGCCGTGTTGGTTGAGGAAGTCCATGCCGAGAATGACGTCTCGTGAACACTGTTGGAGGATAACGAAGGTGACAGGGTAAGTCCGGTCGTGAATGGTAATTCTTGCCGTGCACATTCCTGTCGGCGTAATCAGGTGTCCTCCAGCGGTCCGAATTTGAGGGCCTTCCCATGCAGTCTTAACCTTCTTCAACTGGACGGCGATGTGTCCACTCATTACGGAGTAATCGGCCCCTGTGTCGACTAAGGCAGTGACTGCGTGGCCGTCGAGAAGCACGTCGAGGTCGGTGGTTCTTTGTCTGGCGTTGCAGTTGGGTCTTGGCGTCGGATCACGGCTGCGTCGTGTTGATCTGAAGCTGGAACGTCGCGTCGTCAAGTCGTCTTTCGTCGGTGTAGTCTTGGCTTCCCGACTTCTTCGGGACGGCGGCGTGTCGTCATGAAGTCGTCGAGATGGTTTCTTCGTCGTCTTCGTCGGCGGCGGAGGATCTTCGTCAGTTCGACGAACAGCAACCGCACCTCCATCGGTTGCTGCTTTTAGTTTTCCGGATATGGGCTGACGGACCGGCCCCGGGCTGGGCCAGTGTATGGTCGGCGCTGCGGCGACAGGTAGCGGCCTGGTGACGGCGAACGGGAAGCTCGTCGAGGGCTCCACTGAGTGGCGGCGAGGTAGTCGGCGATATCGCGAGGTCGTTCGCCAATCTGTGGCCGCGGCGCGTTAACGGCGAAACCTCGCAGTCCCATCTCCCGGTATGGGCATCGGCGGTAGATGTGCCCCGCTTCTCCGCAGTGGTAGCAGAGCGGGCGGTGGTCAGGAGCGCGCCAAATGTCCGTCTTCCTCGCGTAGGTCCGCTGGGCGACGGGTGGTCGTGCTGGCGCTGGCGGCGGCGGACGACGGAACTGCGGCGTGACAGGGCCCTGGCGCGGTCGCGGAGGGGGACCTTGACGGCGTGCGACGGCGGCGTAGGTCATCGCTTGCGGCTCAGGCTGGGGCGATACAGGGGCTACTCCAAGTTGTTGTTGGAGCTCTTCACGCACGGCGTCGGCAATCGAAGCCACTTGAGGCTGTGATGGTGGGAACAGCTTTTGTAGCTCCTCCCGCACGACCGCTCGGATAGCCTCGCGCAGGTCGTCGGTGGCCAGTGATTGAACTCCGGCGTAGTTCGTCGAGTTTGTGCGGCGGTCGAATTGCCGGTTTCGGATCTCGAGTGTCTTCTCGATGCTGGTGGCCTCGCGAAGAAACTCGTCCACGGTCTTCGGTGGGCTTCGTACCATTCCGGCAAAAAGTTCCTCCTTCACACCACGCATCAGCAGGCGGACTTTCTTCTCCTCGGGCATTTCAGGGTCGGCGTGGCGGAAGAGACGGCTCATTTCTTCCGTGTAGATCGCGGTCGTCTCATTAGGTAGCTGCACCCGGGTTTCTAATAGCGCTTGGGCTCGTTCTCGGCGTACGACGCTTGCGAACGTCTGCAGGAAGCCGCTTCGGAAAAGTTCCCAGGTCGTTAAGGTGGCTTCTCGGTTCTCGAACCACGTCCTGGCCGCGTCTTCCAAAGCGAAGAAGACATATCGCAGTTTGTCGTCGCTGTTCCAGTTGTTAAAGGTAGCGACTCTCTCGTACGTCTCGAGCCAGCTTTCCGGGTCCTCGAAAGTTGAACCGCGGAACGTCGGAGGCTCCCTGGGCTGCTGCAGCACGATGGGTGACGCTGGGGCTGCCATTGGGGTTGCCGTGGTGGCCATCTTCCTAGTCGTCTCAGGCAAAAGTCCGTGCTCCGGGGGCAGTCCTTGCAGCCTGCGGCTACCTCGCTGGTTCTTGGCGACGTTGGTGTCTTCCGAGTGAGGGCTTGGGTCACGGCTTTGTGGGGGCGTCCGGTACATGAACGCAAAGCACCTCCACCAGATGTCACGTGGTGGTGACGTAGAAGAACACAGTAGCAATACTGTGAACGAGAAAACTAACTTTTATTGGGCGAACTTGTGCCCACAAAACAGGCTACACTTATAGCACAACGAAAGCGGCGAACACAGTCGGCGATCGTCGGAAATCTGATCAGCGAGGCAAGCGCGTCGGCTTTTATACAGCAGTCGTCGAATGTTCCAGACTAATCGTTCGGACCCGCGCGCCTTCCACAATGTTCTACACCATTCGCGTCACACGATGAAATCAGATAACACAACGTTCGGCGACAACAGACAGCCGGGTAGAAGCATCGATAACTTTCCAGAAACTTCGGATACATGCAGGCGCGTCCCGCGCTGTGCGATTACAGTTGTTAAGCGGCGAAAGGTGGTCGCCCGATAAAGATAAGCACACGTGTCATAATTAACACTGTTGTGCAAAGCGACAATGGGACCGGACTGAAGTCAGAAAAGCAATGCACGACACCTGAGTGCGAACTATCAACTGTTATATGTTAAAAAAACGATGCATAGATATAACCTACTCGCATGCGCAGAGGTGCTCTTCCGAGTCTACCTGCGCCCTCTATAGTCATTAAGCTATCTTTTTGTTCAGTAATATAGACGGTGGGCTGACACATTAGCCACCTGGAGTCATCACTGATGATGTAAGTTTCACCAAGTTGTCTTTTTCTTTGGTTTCTACATTTCAGCAGGATCACCGTCCAGTGGAAGAGAGGCTTGCACTTGCATGAAGCACAATGTGTGTCGAGGTGTCCGGCTGCCTGTATCGGACTGCAGTTGTATCTGTGGACAAAACAGGAGAGTTCGTGATCTGAGAACAGAGTAATTACAATCACAGAGCAGCTGAGGCCTTGACAAGTAGTTCAAGCGGATGTCGAAATTGTCACAATTAAGGGTCTCGCATGAAAAAAGCAGGGCAGAAAAATCTTACGAGAGGCAGGTCTCCAGAAGCTGGCAAAGGCAGTGCAAGCAAGTAAGGGTTAAACAATGAGACCATTCTTCTCCGCAGGGACCCACAAAACAGGAACCCCTTTCAGAGGGATTGTCGAAGAGACTGGAACCTGGCAGACAGTATTAAATATGCACATCCAAAAGCATTTGCTTAAGCTTGAGGTCAAGGATCCTTTTCAGATCCCGACTTTTCAAGTTTGAGTCCTTCTGAGAATCTGTGAGCCCATACGTGCACTTTCTGTCGATGTCTTTGGACAAGTTTGACAACATTCCATAGGAAGTAACCGTCATAGCAGTTGACAGGACATTGGCTCCTATGGAGTTCTTAAATTCTAGAGCGTATGTGGAATGACGACGAACAAGTTCGTTGATCGCCTGCGCATCTAATTACAGCCTCTCATTTTGTACTACAACGGCCAGACCTACCTACAAGAAGATTACACTTGTACGGGCTCCTGGTTCACCGCTGTTCTCTGTAACTTCTTCCCCGCAGAAATGAGTAAAAAAATTAAATTATGGGGTTTTACGTGCCAAAACCACTTTCTGATTATGAGGCACGCGGTAGGAGAGGACTCCACAGGTTTCGACCACCTGGGGTTCTTTAACGTGCACCTAAATCTAAGTACACGGGTGTTTTAGCATTTCGCCCCCATCCAAATGCGGCCGCCATGGCCGCGATTCAATACTGCGACCTTGTGCTCAGCAGCCTAACACCATCGCCACTGAGCAACCCCGGCGGGTACCAGAGAAAACTGGAAGCGGGAAAACTCGTCAAGAAAATTAGGAGTAATCGGGTACATGGATCGCTTCTCCTGCCTACCTCCACTAAGTTTGGCTGAGGACACTAAGGACAAGGTGCTGAGGCTATTCCACAAAGAACACAGCGGGCAATAGTTCACGTTCGAACTGCTGCATGAGATTTGCGGGAATTTCTGAATGTGAACATAACTTCAGACAACCAGCATACATGCTGGAGCTATAAAACAAGAAGGGAAAAGAAGTTTGCTATGCGACTTGGGGCACTCAAAAATTGTGAACAGAAGCCTTGCCACCACATGCTTTTTGGAGGCTTCTAGGAAGTCATGCGAACACACCGGAGAAGTCGGTGTACGGATGCAAATCTTGCCCTTCAAAAGTAGGAATAATCCGCATCATTTTATGGCTTTCATCTTGAATGCCTTGTTTTAAAGAAGGCCTGGCGATAAAGGTCTCAAGGAAGATGGAAGGGGCAAGCCTTTCATAACCATACCCTACATGCACACGGTATCACACCGACTGAAAAAGGTCGCTCAAAAAATAGTCTTAACAGCACCACAAAAACTAAAGGTAATCTGCTAAAAAAATGGAATGAACAGCAAAAGGAATATCGTGAATACATGCACTAAAATGACGCCAGATGATTTGTTGAATGCGCGATGGTCGTAGTCTGCGAAATGCCTCTGTCATGTGGGGCGGGAAACGTGGGCCGTGCAAGCAAGTGCGTGAATGATAAACTTCGTGAACATCGGCACAACAGCAGTCTGATACCAGCACCCGGGCACCTCGGCACACACTGAGCTTCATGCAAGTGCCTGTCTATCTTCCGCAGGATGGTGATCCCGGGGAATTTTAGAAACCAGTTAAAAAAAGATGTCGCTGAAGCCTACATCATCAAGATGGCCTCCATGGTTCATGTGTCAGCGCACCGCCTACTCAGGAAAAAAGATATTAGCTTAATCACTGACAATGTAGGGCGTAGGTAGGCTGGGTAGACCAACTATGAGCATGCAAGTAGGCTATGTGCATGTTTAGGTTTCTGAAAAATAAAACAGTTGAAAAATTAAACAGTTGATTGTACATTGCGCTGAGATCTCGTGTGCTCTTTTTCTGACATAATCCTTGCCCATTCGTCGATTTACACAAAAGTATTGCTAATTCCGGTGCCGCACAGTTCTCCACCGGAAAATACCAAAAAAAACCCGTGTGTTGAGAAAATTGCACAAACAGGCCTAGAGTGCGGCCTGATCCCGGCGACCAGAACCGGTAACGCACTCTCTCACCAGAGCAGGATTGGCCACCCTGGTGCAGTACTTGGCCACAACCTCCTATATGAACCCAACAATCAAACCCCGGCCCTCAGTCCCCAGCAGCTGCGAAGCAACTGACCACGGCGGCGGTCAGACCTGCGACGCTGCAGAGGGTGCTGAGAATCCCTGGCTCCGGACAGGCCGCCATTGGAATATGAACCTGACAACGTTTAACGCTAGAACGTTATCTAGTGAGGCGAGTCTAGCAGTGCAATTGGAGGAATTAGAGGGCAGTAAATGGGATATAATAGGGCTCAGTGAAGTTAGGAGGCCAAAAGAAGCATATACAGTGCTAAAAAGCGGGCACGTCTTGTGCTACCGAGGCTTAGCAGAGAGACGAGAACTAAGAGTCGGATTCCTGATTAATAAAAACATAGCTGGTAACATACAGGAATTCTATAGCATTAACGAGAGGGTGGCATGTCTTGTTGTGAAACTTAATAAGAGGTACAAAATGAAGGTTGTACAGGTCTACGCCCCTACATCTAGTCATGATGACCAGGAAGTCGAAAGCTTCTATGAAGACGTGGAATCGGCGATGGGTAAAGTCAAAACAAAATACAGTATGCTTTTGGGCGATTTCAATGCCAGGGTAGGCAAGAAGCAGGCCGGAGACAAGTCAGTGGGGGAATATGGCATAGGCTCTAGGCATAGCAGGGAAGAGTTATAGTAGAGTTTGCAGAACAGAATAATATGCGGATAATGAATACCTTTTTCCGCAAGCGGGTTGGCCGAAAATGGACGTGGAGGAGCCCGAATGGTGAGACTAGAAATGAAATCGACTTCATACTCTGAGAGAACCCTGGCATCATACAAGATGTAGACGTGCTCGGCAAGGTGCGCTGCAGCGACCATAGGATGGTAAGAACTCGAATTAGCCTTGACTTGAGGAGGGAACGGAAGAAACTGGTACATAAGAAGCCAATCCAAGAGTTAGCGGTAAGAGGGAAACTAGAGGAATTCCGGATCAAGCTACAGAACAGGTATTCGGCTTTAACCCAGGAAGAGGACCATAGTGTAGAAGCAATGAACGACAATCTTATGGACATCATTAAGGAGTGTGCAATAGAAGTCGGTGGTAACGCCGTTAAACAGGAAAACAGTAAGCTATCGCAGGAGACGAAAGATCTGATCAAGAAACGCCAATGTATGAAAACCTCTAACCCTACAGATAGAATAGAGCTGGCAGAACTTTCGAAGTTATTCAACAAGCGTAAGACAGCGGACATAAGGAACTATAATATGGATAGAATTGAACAGCCTCTTAGGAACGGAGGAAGCCTAAAAGCAGTGAAGAAGAAACTAGGAATAGGCAAGAATCAGATGTGTGCGTTAAGAGACAAAGCCGGCAATATCGTTACTAATATGGATGAGATAGTTCAAGTGGCTGAAGAGTTTTATAGAGATTTATACAGTACCAGTAAGACCCACGACGATAAGGTGAGAGAGAATAGGCTAGAGGAACTTGAAATCCCACAAGTAACACCGGAAGAGGTAAAGAACGCCTTGGGAGCTATGCAAAGGGGGAAGGCAGCTGGGGAGGATCTGGTAACAGCAGATTTGTTGAACGATGGTGGGAACACTGTCCTAGAAAGATTGGCCGCCCTATATACACAATGCCTCATGACCTCAAACGTACCGGAATCTTGGAAGAACGCTAACATAATCCTAATCCATAAGAAAGGGGACACTAAAGACTTGAAAAATTATAGACCGATCAGCTTACTGTCCGTTGCCTACAAAGTATTTACTAAGGTAATCGCAAATAGAATCAGGAATACCTTAGACTTCTTTCAACCAAAGGACCAGGCAGGATTCCGTAAAGGCTACCCAACAATAGACCATATTCACACTATCAATCAGGTTATAGAGAAATGTGCGCAATATAACCACCCCTTAATTATAGCCTTCATTGATTAAGAAAAAGCATTTGATTCAGTCGAAACCTCAGCAGTGATGAAGGCACTGGCACTAAGGGCACTCAGGGTGTAGATGAGCCATATGTAAAGATACTGGAAGATATCTATAGCGGTTGCACAGCCACCGTAATCCTCCACAAAGAAAGCAACAAAATCCCGATAAAGAAAGGCGTCAGACAGGGAGATACGATATCTCCAATGCTATTCACAGCATGTTTACAGGAGGTATTCAGAGACCTGGAGTTGGAAGAATTGGGGATAAAAGTTGATGGAGAATACCTTAGCAACTTGCGTTTCGCTGATGATATTGCCTTCTTAGTAACTCAGGAGACCAATTGCAATGCATGCTCACTGACCTGGAGAGGCAAAGCAGAAGAGTGGGTCTAAAAATTAATCTGCAGAAAACTAAAGTAATGTTTACCAGTCTCGGAAGAGAACAGCAGTTTACGATAGGTAGCGAGGCACTGGAAGTGGTAAGGGAATACATCTACTTAGGGCAGGTAGTGACCACGGACCCGGATCATGAGACTGAAATAACCAGAAGAATAAGAATGGGCTGGGGTGCGTTTGGCAGGCATTCTCAGATCATGAACAGCAAGTTGCCACTATCCCTCAAGAGGAAAGTGTATAACAGCTGTGTCTTACCAGTACTTACCTACGGGGCAGAAACCTGGAGGCTTACGAAAGGGGTTCTGCTGAAATTGAGGACGACGCAAGGAGCTATGGAAAGAAGAATGATAGGTGTAACGTTAAGGGATAAGAAAAGAGCAGATTGGGTGAGGGAACAAACGCGGGTAAATGACATCTTAGTTTAAATCAAGAAAAAGAAATGGGCATGGGCCGGTCATGTAATGAGGAGGGAAGATAACCGATGGTCATTAAGGGTTACGGACTGGATTCCTAGGGAAGGGAAGCGTAGTAGGGGGCGGCAGAAAGTTAGGTGGGTGGATGACATTAAGACGTTTGCAGGGACAACATGGCCACAATTAGTACATGACCGGGGTAGCTGGAGAATTATGGGAGAGGCCTTCGCCCTGCAGTGGGCGCAACTAGGCTGATGATGATGATGATGATGATGATGATGATGATGATGATGATGATTAATTAAAGCTCATAACACCGCAAGCTAAGCGACTACTGGCTTCTCACCATTGTTTACATTCTATGGAAGAGAACCATTGTGCATGTCGAACACTGCACTTCCACAGCAACCCGTCGCCTCCGAATGTATTGCTCATTTCAGAAGTAACGAAGTATACGGAAGAGCGCTGGCAACTTTCTCACATTTTGACAACGCAAGATGAAGCTCATAAACAGAATAGACACGATAATGGCTTAACCACTACAATATTCGCGGCCGGCTCCCTCATTAGGCTGTTGATTCCGCTCCAGGCACCGTGTCTTTCTCGAAGCTTCTGGCTCAATATTGACGCGTGAACTCGTTTATTTTTTACGGGTGAGCTAAGAAATATTACCTCTCAGCGCAAGACGCGTCCACATGTATCAGAAGTTTCTAGAATGTTATGGTTGCTTCTATGCGCTGTCTGTTGTCGCCGAACCTTGCGTAATCTGATTGCATGTATGCGTGACGCGAATGGTGTAGAACTTTGTGGAAGGCACGTGGGTCCCAGCGGTTACTCTGGAACACTCGGCGACTGGTCTATAAAAGCCGACGCGCTGCACCCGCAGATCAAATTTTGACGATCGCCGACTGCCTTCACCGCTGTCGCCGTTCTTTAAGCGTAGCCTGTTTTTGTGGGCACTGGTTCGCCCAATAAAAGTGAGTTTCGTCTTTCACAGTACTGCTACTGTGTTCTTTATACGTCACTCCACGTGATAATATCATGAACCCTACCACATTGTCGTCCATTCGTCTTTAGTGAACTACGTGATTGTGCTTCTCACGCCATCTGACGACCGCCGGCGTCGCTGTTGCGACGCCCTACATGTCAGCCGTCTGAAACTCTACTAGGATCATGATCCCGCTATCTTTTGATCACCATGGCCACACTATTTAAGAGGGCTCGAGCATCACTGCGGCCGTTTGTCCGCTCAGGAGAAAGAGGACGAACGCCTGGATCCTGCAGCTCGCGCTTGCGTTTCGCTTGAACTGCTCGGCTGCTCTGCGCTCAACCAGACGTGACTGTGGTTAAGGCTTCCCGCTAAACGTGAATAAACCCCGTAGAACAATATATAATAAACACTTTCTCATTACTTAGGAAACCTCCCAGTTGAAAAAGACAACAGGAATTATTGTCGCAACTACAGAAATTTCTGTCGCGACTACAGAAATTTCTGTTGTACGACAGAAGTTCCTGATGTTTCTGTAGTTGCGACAGACATTTCTGAAGTTAGGACAGAAATTCGGATGTCGCAACAGAAAGATCCTGTCGCGAAGGCCAAGAGTTCTGAAGTCGCAACAGAAATGTTCTGTCGCGTCAACAAGAGTTCTGAAGTCGTTACAACAGCTTTCTATCATGACAGCGATCCTTACGTTACGACAGAAATTCTCTCGTCGCAATAGAAAGATTCTGTCGCGATGACGAAGATTTCTGAAGTCGCAACAGAAACTTTCGGTCACGACAACAAGGGTTCTGTAGTCACAACAGCTTTCTATCGTGACAGCGATTCTGACGTTACGACAGAAATTCTGTCGTCGCAATAGAAAGATTCTGTCGCGACGACAATGAGTTCTGAAGTCGCAACAGAAACTTTCGGTCACGACAACAAGAGTGTATGAAGTCGCAACAACAACTTTTTATTGCGACAGCGATTCTGACGTCGCAACAGGAACTCTCTGTCGGGACTACACAAAAATGGGCTACTTTCTGTCGCAGCGACATAAGTTCTCACGCCTCGACAGAAGCGCTTTCCGTCGCGACGCTTTAAAATTGTATGTCAGTTTCGCATAGGTGGTGTACACTGTACTTTTCTCTTGTACTGTATTCAATCGTGCTTCTCTGAAGCCGGCAATGCTGATAGCACCGACACCGGTATTAAAGTCGACGTGGCCAATTGTTATAATTGTGCCTTACGACGAGGCACTAGAAACGCCATACCGGCCTCATCAAAATCATACCATCTGCGGGAATGGCTGCGTATCCGTTTTACTTTATTTGGTAAGATGTGGCACACAGGCCTGTAGACTTACATGCGCCGTTACACTGACACATTAGTAAATTTCCCAGAAATATTGCATAGGCTTTTGCGAAGCGAAAAGGAAGTATTGGGTTGCTCCTTAAAGTGGCGTAAAAAGCTGTCTCGGTCTGGTCTCGATATTCTGGTACAGCGCTGCCGTGAGAAGCCAGTATGCTGTCAGAAAGAACACTCATCTACGAATGTTCATGTAGCTATTTAGCATTGAACACACGAATTATATGCGCGCTCGAAAGTGTAAAGAACGAGAGATAACTGTCGATATTAGCAGTAACAACCGTAACAGTCACCGTTGTCTATTTTTCAATTTCTTATTTAATATGGACATCGTACATCAAGATTAATTTTCTAGCGCTCCACGATGTACCTGTCGATGGCAACAACACTTTTGCTCTGCTAGAGATGCGGCAGTTGACGCGGTGTAATGATAGCGGAACTTGGCTCTTAAAATGCAAATGTAAACATCAGCGCATCGCACTATTGACACGGCCAAAATGTACACTCGAATGAAATGTTAGGACTGGTGCGGTGGTAAGATGCCGGGTTCGGAATCGTGACCTCGCAAGTTCGAATCCACGGCGGGGACATTTTTTTTACTTTTATATTTTTCTTTATTGTACTAACAAATTTACATAGCCTTAAGGAGGTCTCTGTCAATTTTTAATTAAATGTTGATCAAGAACTACAGAACTCTCTACTACAGGACGTCACACTACAGACAACAGTACTACAGACGACAGAACTACAGAAACAACGTCCCAAAATACGACAGACTGAAATTTCCTGTTGTGTTTTTCAACTGGGCTACACTAGTCCAACATCACTCGACGCTTCCGAATGTTCGAGCAGCTTGCAACGAGGAGCATCATGCTACATTTCCATGGGATGGCTAACGTAACAACCGTTTGAGGTATCGACCATAACCGACTACTTCATTTCGCGTCGACTATAGAGAAAAATTACGGGAAGAGCTCAGTCTGAGCAGAGACTGCCCTCACCCACACTCTTACCCCGCTAACTAGTCGGTGCAATTCTCATACCAACCTCGTTATTTCCTGCTTGTCTTACCGCGAGGGCTGTACGGGACTATCGATTTGGACGTACACACATTCGATCTTATACAATCCGAATTATACCGGCACATTGGCTGAGCTGTAATGCATCCTATTAAAGGGAAACAATGCATTCCGTCTCGGCGGCTAGGTGTGCAAAACTAGGACGACATGAAATATTCAAAGGAATGGGTCGGAAGCTCTGGCGCTTGCAATTCTTTACTAGGAAGCTGCACTCAGGAGTTAAAACATTGTCTACGGACGAGAGCTTTTTTTGCTAGAAAAAAGCAGCGCAGTGCTGCAGACTGACAAATTTTTAGAAATGGTCATTTTCTGTGCAAACGGCCTACATGACACATTTTCCCCAAATGCGAAATGAATGACGTCTTATTCAATCTCGACACAGAGCAATCGCTAAAACGAACAAAGTGAGATAGAAATGCAATTCGCAAGACAAAAAGCTGCTGTGTCATAGATAACTGAGAGCAAACCGGCTTTACGAAAAACAATCAGCTGAAAGGAAACACTACTTATCCGCCACGTCTTACTCTCTTTTGACCTTCTCAATCAAGCAATTCCTAAGAAGTGGGAAATTGCCCAAACAGCAACACTTTTGGAGGTATGGCTTTTAGCCAAATGTTCTAGTGAGAAATAAGTCAGCCACACGGAAGAGGGCCCGCATGATCAAGCACAAATAAACACAATATTAGATTTATATGGAAAGAAGAAATACAGAAACTGGCGCTGGAGAAACTAATCGCTGGCTTCGACGACTGCGTGAGAAAATACAGTGACCTCCTTAAACTTTTCATGAAACACGTGTAATACCTAGGTAGAATAGCTGAAACTGCGCAACCATACATACCACATAATTAGGGGAATAAGGTTTAGCGGGCTAGGCGCAATAACATATATAACAGAATACATAGTTGAGCCATTGAATAGCACTGAAGATGACAACGAAAACAGTCCGAGGCTCAAGCAAAAAAGAAACACAACCACGACTACAGTATGGTGAGGTAGGAAACAACAATGTGTACGTCAACAGGAGCGGATGGGATAAGGATTCCGCTAATAAATAAACTGGGGCCAAAAAGCAAACATGCATTAAAATAGTCATTGGGAAAAAACCACACGGTAAGAAAAAGCCAGCATATCCCACGCCCTGTGGGAAATGTAATGCGAAGCAGTGTGTGGGGGGCCGGCCATATTAAGGAAACGACCATGAGAACACCAAGGCGCAGGCGGCTGTTTCATGACCTACATGACACGCATGTCATTACAATCATGTCATCACATATCATTTATGTTCGTCATACAGTCTTGTCATGCATGCCAATTTTGGTACATACTAAATTGACGAAACAACCATGAGAGTCCCAAAATCTAGGCAACTGTTTCAGGACCTACATGACACACATATCATGATATTTATGTCATGACCTATTAATTGTGTTTGTCATACACTCTTCTCATACTGTGTCAATTTTGGTACATACCAAGATGTAGGCGGCTCTTTTATGACGCACATGTCATGGAAATAATGTCACGACCGATCACTTATGTGGACATGCACTCTTGTCATACTGTGCCAATTTTGGTACATACCAAGTTAACGAAACGACCATGAGAGCACCAATACGTAGGCTATTAGATTGATACTGTAAGTGTGGCAAATGTTCGCTAATAAATGCTTCGCAATTAAAAATTCTCGATATGCAATGACAGATAACAATGGGTGAAATTGATATAAGAAAAGGAGATGGAACGAACATAAAGTGACACAAAGTGAAAAGAGTAAAACTATTCTTAAAATGGGCGGGTGCAATACAATAACCAATATGTGATGACACAGTATTTAGGAATAGAGCAGACTACCCATAATATTTGGCATTCATGGATATTAGCTGTAGATTTTGTACACACAGAACTTTTGATGAACATCCTTGAAAGTGGAGCTCTCGGGAAACATTACTAATGTGGCTCTTTGGGCTCGCTGGTACAATATATGGGTGAATTTCAGCTTACAGATACACAAACACAGAAGTAGCAGGACGCCACAGTATTGAGAACAGCTGTCATCTCTTTTCTTCTTTCCTTGTGTATATCTGTGCTGCAATTCACCAATATTTGTTGGAAGGCAACATAGTTCTACTAAAGGGATTATACGATATTCATTAGGCACAAGTAATGTGCGATGTAGTATAGGCTAACTATCCAACAAGCGCGTGATATCGATAAAGGTTGGCACCAGTATTTCCACTTATCAGCTCTGATCTTTAGGATGTACATTATAGGCGTGGAAGAAGACCGATGTATATAATTTAGAATATATTTTATTGTACAAAAAGATAGTGTGGAGGCGTAGCGAAGTTTTTTGGGTTTCATATATGCATGTGACATTGTTTTATTTGCTAGCATGAAACAGGTAATCAAGTAGATGTTTGTGGAGAGGAGCGTGCGGCCCTAGAATTTAGGTTCTGTGCACAGGGATCAGGCCTTACAGTGTTTATTGATGCCAGCGATCTGACGCCCACAATGGGTGAAAACTAAATCTCTTGGTTGCGGAATACACGTGCATAGGAAAATAGATTAAAGGGACCTGAAACGATTTTGACGATATTGTACAAACGTACTGAGTCGTTAGAGTAGGTCCTTGTGATCATTAATTGATAGATCTAAGTGCTCCGCGTAAAGCGTGTAAATAGTTATAAGGCTTCAAAAATGTACATCGCTGCCGATCGCAGCATACTCGATGGAATTTTCAGCTGCCCCTACCCACATGACGTAACTCACCCAATTGACCTCAGTAGGGCGAGTTATCCGATTGGCTGTCCAGGGCGCGCCATCGATAATTTTTCCACCTTTATGGTCAACAAATGATGTTCGTAATAGTTGGAATGTTAGTTACTTATTTTCTATAAAAATAAAGTAACATAAAGAGAAGGTACAATAGCAATTTCTTACTAGACTTAAGCGCTTCCGGCGCATAGCAAGCATCGTCTGCTGGTGTTACAACGTGCTCCATTTTGACGACAGCTCCGCGGTCAAAGTCGGTCGAAGTCTTTTCGCGAGCACCATAATTCGACTTCGTTGCGTTGCGGGCTGCAAACTCATCGACTGGCAATATGTCCAGCTGCGACATCGTGTCCCTCTGCAAGGCAGCAGACGAACGAAGTGGCTACAGGGCATCGGAGTGCCGCTATCCGATCGGCGCCAGGATTTGCGCGTTTGCGGCCGTCACCTTACACCGGAGGATTACTACTGCAATAGCGTTTCGCGAGTCCGGTGTTCGGGTAAACGCAAGCGCAAGGAGACAGGGTCTGGCCGTTTGACTGTGCCGTTTAGCGGGATGAGCCGAAGCGGAAACGTGAATGGTCAGCACGGTGCAGCCACCTGATGGTACAGAGCTCAACCATACACTGTAGCAGTAACAAATGTATTCTTTGCTAGTTGTGTAAATCTTTCGCAGGAGTGTAACCATCAACACATTGTTTTTGTAAATGTTTAAAATATTTTACACTTGGTTAGAGCAATATTAGCGCTTTGTTTCGCTGGTTAGCTCTGCGCCAACATGTGGCTGGACTGTGCATACCGATCAGGCCACTCACGCACGTCTACGCTAAAGTTTCTTCATTAGCTTTAGTTTGTGCCTCGAGCCATCTGTCGAAACACCCAGCTCACCTGTGGTTACCGGAATACCAGATACGTTCGCCGCTTCGACAGAATGCCCGGAACGCACGCTGCTTTGATAGTTCTCGTCTGTGTTCGACTGCCAAGCCGCTGGCGGTCAGTTTGGAGAGGTTTCGCGCGCTCGCTCCTAGACAACCGGAAATCGACGACACGACGTGACATCATGACGCAGAACCAGTGAAGGCGGAGCTTAGCCTTGATCCCTCGGCGAATGAGTTGAGGGGAAAATACATTACTATGGAGGAGGGTAACTTGTAATCGTCTGTAGCTCTCATAATATGAGATGCTTTACATAAATTTTGGCGCGAATGATTAACTTTAACTGTAACCTACGCGTCTACAAATTTGCCCCAGGCGTTGCAGGGGCCCTTTAAAGAAGGCAAGAATTACGTGGAAACAGAGTTATGACGCCTAAAAGCGAAAGGGAAAAGAAATGCAGCCATAAACAGAGAATGCGATAGCGGTATGACGAATATCATGTAGATATGTCATATGTATGAGGCATGCGACGCAGAAAGAATTGAAGAGGACGATGTACACGTATCGGTCCGAACGGCACGAGCTCTCGAGGCGTGTGACTCGAGCTATGATCGAGAGAGAAGCGGCGCTCAGCTGGCATTATCGACGTGGCTCTGAGCCAAAAAGGTCATAGTGTCAGCGTCGCACTGGTGACGGGAGCCATGGAGGTTTGGTGAAGTCCGTGACGCTAGCGGGCCAGGGTGTGGCCCTCGACCTCGGCGACGTTCGAGCGAGGCTCCTTGGACCTGCTGCAGCCTCTCATGGCAGTGCCGGGTACCCCAAGAAGGATGCCGCTACAGAGGCAGACCAGCACGTACAATAGTCTTCGGGGCGTCTCGTCGGCACTCAAAGAAATCTCGTCTGAATCCCGCGTTAGGCCTAACCGTTGAGGCTGGAGTGTTCCGTCATCGACGGAGCTCGGGATACCGGCATGCGGGACGACTGATGGACACCAAGGCAACAACATGTGCAGAGCCGGCGAGAGCACTGACTATGACGAAGATCTGACATGCACCGGACTCGGAGGATACTTGCGATGACAAAAGTCTGTAAGAACGCTCCTTTCTTTTAGTGCGCAGCCATAGGCTAGGGTTGCATGACTTTCTAGTACAAAGCGCCAAGGACTGACGTGGCTGGAAATAAGCACATGCATAATTACTGTTAATTAGGTGGCATGTGCTGTTATCTCTTCATGGTGTTGTAGTTTACATAAGCTTTATCTTATTTTGTTGTAGCGAAAGCTGAACAAGCACAACAGAAAGGCACATCTGACACACACAGGCCTAGCTTTCAACAACAGACTTATTTCCCGTTCTTGTCGCTATATATACACCCTCAAAATGTCATACAAGACGTGTAAAATTTCGCTAAAATCAACAAAAATAAACTCAGAACCACACGTAAGCAGATTTTTCAGGTTTCTGTCATCCCCTACATACATCGGTTCTCCCATAGATTAAAGAAGTTGCTGGAAGGAGCGGCACCAACATTGTATTTTCGGCACCTAATAAATTGGTCAGCCTGTGTAGAAACACAAGGTCAGAAAGAGTTGCACGTACCGCATGCGAAAACTAACACAAAAACAAATTCATTGATTGCATCGCAAGTGTGGCATACCTCATTCCTCTCGGGTGTGGACTATCCTACATTGGTCAAACAGGTAGATGCAGAAATGTCCGGCTATGAGAACACAATAACAAAGTAAACAACTTGGCCGCTGACGGCTTTCTTGCTATCCATTGCCAGAGATGCAAATGCGAACCTACATTTAAATAAACAGTCATCATGAGTAGAAGAAGGTGTGAGAAGACGCGTTTGATAATAGAAGGTAGACAGATATCAACATTCGGCGACGCAGGCGTCAGTAAACCTTCCATTTCATTATCTTCAAAAGAGCTCAATTATCTCTGTTCGCGATGAACGTGTACGTGTATGTTAATATGTGAGTGAAAGGAAGTGCTGAGGTGTGGTTCCCAGTATATCTTTTGTCCATTTTTACCCAAATTTTACACCTGCTGTATGACGTTTCGAGGGTGCATATGTAGTGATGAGAAGATAAAGTAACTCTGCTGTTGAAAGTTAGCGCTGTGTGTGAGGTATGCCTTTCTGTTGTCCTTATTCAGCTTGCGCTACAACAAAATAAGATTTGCCATACCAACAAACCCCTATAGCTATCCTTATGAGTTTTATTTTGAGTTTGTTGTGATTAAAACATGTGTGCTGCTCTGCGTCTCCCAACCCTATCTCTCGTGGCATCCGCACACCCCCGAGAACGGTGAAAGACAACAAGGTAGGAGGGAAGTTATAGTAGATACGAAAAAAAAATGATAGAGTGCTACAGGGGCGCTAAAAATATCAATTATTAAAAGAGACGTGGAAAGGAGTTATGGTTGCTGGACTTGGATATAGAAAATTAGTGTTGAGTTTATAACACGATTTGCAGGCTCGTGAGGAGTGTAATCAAAGGGTTATTTGAAGCTCAGCTGTAAGGGCGCACGGGAACCCGATAAGTAAGGCAGTGCCGGGAGACATGAGTTTGGTATTTTTGGAAGTATAGGAGGCCCAAAGGAAATCAATTTTGAGAAACAACTTAGGTAAATTCCAGTAAAATAGATGGCGTGGTTAAGGTTTTTAGGTACCTGCATAAGAGCGACGTCGATTCACAAGTGGAGGAAACGAACGATAAAACTAATCCGCAATTAGTAAAACATTCATGGTCAATGTTTCTTATTTACCAGTGATTCAATTTGATTTATTCTCCAAATTATGTCAGCCTCTCTCAACAATATTGCTGAAAGATGATATTTGGGCTATATGGTACATGAAATTTTCGGAAATTTTGTAAACTCCTAAAATAAGCACTTGGTATAATTCATGCCATTCTGAATAAAATCAATCAGCCGATGGTGTAGGTGATCCGTAGTTCTCATCCTATATTTTGCGCAGTTCTTCATGCTTCAGAAGAACTTGACTTCGGATTAGTTGTTGTTTACAAAATGAAGACACGGGTGGCATACTGGGAACTGATTTATTCGCGGCAACACATAACATAACATGAGTAGAATGCATCAACAAGATTCAATCAGCCTAGCGGGGCAACCGCTTACCTGAAAAATCGATGTGCCGTTGAAAGAACCTAAAGGGACTATCGGTAAGAAAATCCTCACCTTTTTTTCTTAAATGATATGCCACGATCAGTTTGCGTGCAGTCTGGTCTTGGCTTTTCCCCAGAATCTTTATATCCTTGAAATGTGGTTTACAGGGGCAAGCATTGTAGTGCGCAGGCAACTGCGCCACTTGCCTTTACATAAATTTTTTTCATGTTCCCTGGCTCCATAATTCAGGCACGGTCCCGTCTCCCCTATGTATGACTTGCCACACGCCAGGGTGATTTCCTACACAATTCCTAAATTGCATTTGGTATACGACTCGGCATGCTTCTTGCCATAGACTTGCCTTCTTGTAGGATTACTGGAGCTGCGAGGGCAGATCCTCGATAGCTAAAAATGGGCTAAAAAGACAAGGGGGACACCGAACCAAGCTGCCACGTTTCTGAGGTTGTGAGTGACTGTGAACATACGGTACCAGTTCAGGTCTTACGGCCATACTATTCGACTGCACCCTTACTTGGCTGCTCGATCATTGTGCTTGCTGCAGGAGGGTTTCCACCACTGGAGTTACCATCGGGTCAGGGAACCCTGCCCTCTTTAGTTTGGAAATGTGATTGTCAAATGCAAGTTGCATCCTGTGCGCTCACTACTTCCGCAGAGCCGATTCTAAACAGAGCATTGCTGCTCCTCGTTTTACACTCTTTGCCTGGGAGGAGTTATCGCACCAAACCCTACTGTGCCTGAGGGAAGTACTGCGAGCACATGTTGCCTTTACCAAACTGAATGCTTAGGTCCAAAAACACAGGAAATGGTCAAGTGGAATTTCGCAAGTAAAAGAAAGGCCGAACTCCCGAACTTCCACTGGAAAATTCCGTGCGTTTTACAGACCTAAGCATTTCCTTTGCTAAAGGCAACGCCTGCTGGCAGTACTCCCTTCGGGCACAGAAGGGTTTTGTGCCATATAACTGCTCTCAGTCAAAGATTGTAAAACGATGAGTGGCGATGCTCTGTTTAGAATCGGCTCTCCGGAAGTCGTGCGTGCAGAGCCATGCAGCGTGGATTTCAGAATCAGATTTCCTGTCTTAAGACGGCAGGTTTTCCAGACTCGATGGTAACTACACTGGCGGAAACCTTCCTGCAGTAGCAGCACCTTGATTTGGGAGAGTTGGTTCATCTTGAGTAAAACTTCAAGCAGCGCTAAGAAGACGAAGAGGAAGACAAGAATCGAAAACGCACGACAGAATGAGCGCTGTACTGCCAGCTGGAAAATTTATTGAAAGATCACTAAGCTTTTATAGCATGTCCAAAAACAGCAATAACCAAAAGGTTGAAACGCATGCGCACTGCCTACAAGTATAGCTGGTCATCTAAAGCGTTTATCTCGTGTTTTGATAGGCTGATCGACGCTGTGTAAACGCATTTAGCTCCTGCTTTGGTAATGTAGTAAGCGTCTGCGATTTCCATTTCTATTTTTACTCTTTGCGTGCTTTAAAAACCTAATTTGTGGGGTTTTACGTGCCAAAACCACTTTCTGATTCTGAAGCACGCCGTAGTGGTGGACTCCGGAAATTTCGACCGCCTGGGGTTCTTTAACGTGCACCTAAATCTAAGTACACGGGCGTTTTCGCATTTCGCCCCCATCAAAATGTGGCCGCCGTGGCCGGCATTCGATCCCGCGACCTTGTGCTTAGCAGCCCAACCGTGGCCACATTAAAAACCTGGTATCATGGAACATTGGGGCACATGAGCATTTGTTGCAATGTCCAGCTAAATGGTTGCCGTACCAATTTTTACGTTGCTTTATGCTGCCTAGCTATGTTATTAAAACAGTACGCAGTTTGCCCGACGTACTTTTCCGCAATGTTAAGGTACCTCGTAAACAGCGTCAGAGGTACACGTCGCGAATATATATTCGTGATTCGTGGCGCATTCCTGGCGTTTCCAATTTTTCATATCATTGCATAATTTCGACAGTGTTCAGGGAGTGGAAAAGAATAAGTTGATTTGGCACCTATTGGTAAATTTCTTTAGATTATGAACATATGTTATTGCACGAAAAGGTCTCTTCTTTTTCCTGATCTTTCGAATGTTCTTCCAGAGCACTTCACATTTTGCAGGAGTGGTTCACACACTGCTGTGATGACGGACGATGGGTGCTCGGCTGTTTTTAGGCGTTTTGTTTGCAGTAAGAGGCTATCTTTCATTTAGTGCTCACGGGATTTGTTCATTGCAGCTTGAATACACAAGAAAGCTGTTCCCCTTCTCAAGAGTTTTGATTGAACACTGTCACAGGAAAGCATGCCTTTCTTAGACCTAGGTTGATAATCTCAGAAAACATGGTGATTTGAAAGAAATAAAAGAATAATGTCAAAAAACAGAATGTTAGTTTTATTCGGCTGCTCAAATGTGAAATTTAGTCTGCCACCGTGCATATTAAAACTCTCAGAATATTTTTCACATCTCCGCCAAAGCAATAACCAGGTCGCTGCTTTAGAGGAACCATGTAGTCGCCCACGTAGCGAACAATGCGCGGAACTGGGGAGTCAACTAAGGCACCACAAATGCGTTAGTCAATGAGATAAAATATATCACTCAGCAAGGCTGCGATGGCTGAACCGATACAAATGTCGGTGCGTTGTATGTAAATATGTCCGTCCTGATTGATGGCTGTTGTCCTTCTACTGCAGAAGGCAAAATGATCTAGGAGCATAGCAAGCCTTAGAATGACTACCGTTGCCGTAAGACCTCAAGTGGTACGCTATGTTCACAGGGTCACTCACAAACTCAGGAAGATGGCAGGCAGGTTTGGAGTCCCCCTTGTCTTTTCAGCCTCTTTTTAGCTGGCGTGGCTCTGCCCTCGCACCTCCGGCAATCCTAAAAGAAGACAGGGCTGTGGCAAAAAGCATGCCAAGCTGTATGCAAAATGCAATGTAGGAGTTATATATGAAGTCCCCTGGCGTGCGGCAAGTATTACATAGGGCAGACGGGATGGTCCCTGAATGGTCGAGTCAGGGAATATGAACAAAAGTTGACTAAAACGAATTGGCGAACTTCCTTGCATACTGCAATGCCTGCCCCTGTGAACCACATTCCAAGGAGATAATAATTCTGGTGAAAAGCCAGAACCAGACTGCACGCGTACTTATGGAGGCTTATCATAAAAGAAAAAAGGGCCGAGAATGTGTTAGTGATACTACCACAAGGGTGTTCAAATCGGTGATAGATTGTTAAATGGGCAGTGGCCCCGCTCGTCTGATAAGCGGTCTTGTTGCTCCGTTCTGCATATGTTATATTTGTCTATATATTCCTACGTGTTGCTTTAAATAAATCAGTTGGAAGTTCCCGCCCGTGTTGTCATTTTGTGTTCTCTTCCGTTGTTCTCGTCTTTATTAGCGGTCAATATGACAAGCAGTTTGTCGTGTTATTCAAACGACAAATATTACCATTCAATACTGTCTAGACGGCTGCTGTCTGTTAAAACAGAACTAATGTAAATGGCTATTGCTTTCGTTGGCGTCTGTTGTAAAATATTTGTCTGATCAGGCAAACTACGCTTCATTGATATTTCTGTTTTTTTATTAGCTCATGAATTCCAAACTGTTGCGACGCTGTAAATATTTGTTTTGCTTTAAATAAATTTGCACTTGCCAGTGCACCGCTTTGTGTTGTCGGCGTCCGTGCTCGTCGCATTTCGCACATTCAATAGCAGGGGCATGACCACGTAAATACAACTATTCTCAGTTTATCATATTAACTGAGAGTATGGTCATATGCAAAGAATAATTGGAACCTCTGTGCAGATTTTATTTCGGAAATCCCTTCATAAGTGTTGTGTTTATGTCTGTTTCATTGACAGCGACTGCGATTTTCGCATAGATTGTATGACATCAGTACTCATAGGGCCACATCTCCTTCTGCACAGTTCACACATCAACATACATCATTGTCTGCACAGTCACAAACCACGTTGAACATCTTGCTCTGGGCAAACGGCGAAGCAACGACGTCGTCATTGAGTTATGCCTGCAATTCCTTGAATCTCACCATAAAGGTAGCTCAAACCAGCAAGCTCCTACGGAATGTTTCGGGTTGACAGTCGAATGGCACATGCGAAAACAAAGCCACGCATGGTGACCATTACGTATTTCCGGCTATGGTAATAACTCCTGGCGCTTCCAGTACACAAAAGTATGGCCTTAAGGATTGGCTTCGGTTACAGCGAGGGAGCACTCAGAAGAGGGATGAAATTAATTTCGTCACGCGTTGCTGTCGCCAGCATGCTGTAAGGTTTACCTGTTATATAAGAGGTCAAAGCACAGAATTTCTACTACACTGAATGCGCTAAACGTTTCCTGGATTGGCGTGGGATGCATATGGTTTACCATGCTCACCATAATTAAAGTTTAAAGATTTGGCATCATAGCCTTTTTAGGCACGGCACGGCGTCTTTTCGAACTTGAGCAGGTGTTATCACTGATAGGTCTTGCAGTGCCTGCCAAACTGGAATACCGCTACTATTGCAAGCCATACCTGTCACGCGTCTAGGCTGTAGTTTACTGTTGTCAAGCATGCGGGGATATTGGCGCAATGAAGTTTTCCACAATGAAGCGCATTCTGCATGTTCTGTGTGTGCCAACGATCACTGCTTGCGACCGTTAAGGCCTACTGAATATACATTCGTGGCTGTCGCAATTAAAGTACCCACTTGGACACCTTGATGTCTCGATGAAGGAACCCCTTGCAGTGCATGTGCTGCAGGGCGAGTATGAGCTGTGCCATGATGATCTGCACGGCGTCGATCTCGAGGTAGTGCTCGCGGTTGAGGACACGCATCAGGTCGGCGCCGGCCACGTACTCCATCACTGTCACGTACGCTTGCTGCATCGGGCATGAACCGTTAAGAATTGCGCTAAGTACATGACTACGCAGACAAGCGGAGGAGGTGGAAGTGTCCGTTCTACCCTTCGCCCTCGAGCGCTGATGTTTGGTAGCCTTGGGGTCGCGAATGATGCACGCACTTGAAAGAGCACATCTTTTTATTTTTGAAAGAACGTTGCCGAACATGAAAAAAACAAAAAACGTGCTGGTTCGCTTCCGGTTAGAGTTCAACGTGTTCTCGTTGTTCAGAATATGGTCTGGTTGGTAAGAAAACAAATGTGCAGAACCTAATGATTATTGCAAATGTAGGCAACCATTTTAGAAGGCTATTGGTTTGAAGTAGTGAAGATCTTTCGGTAGCGCTTCTTTTCTTCATTGCGTAGCAATAAGAGCCGTTAGGAAGCATATCTGTAGCGGTATAATATATGTGCATGAGGCCTATCATGCCTGGCCTGTCTTGTCTTCGTTCCTCGTTTTCGTCCTTTGTGAGCTAATGCAGTTTTGAATATGCAAGGCCGATTCGTCATAAGTTTGTTCTCTCCTGCGGCGCGAGAGCAGGCGTGGAAGGCGGCTGTCATCATGCTCGCCCACCTCCGAAGCCCTGTCTCGCTGTCGCCACAGGCGTGACGGCCGGAAAGGAGGTTTGTCCTTCCCAAGTGCTTGACCACAGCACCTGAACGCCTAACCCTTGAGACCTCCCAACGCTTTTCGCGGGACAGCATGTTCGGTTCGTCTGAAAGGGCAGTACCGCTATCACACAAGATGTCCCAGCTATCATGCGCCGTGTTAAAGAGAATGACATTAATTATTCTATGCGGATAGAACCAAGTGGATGTGAAAGCCTTGCTAAGGAACCGCAAGTAATATTTCTTAGCTTAATTGAATTTAAGATTATTACCACATAAGGGCACTGATGTACATCAGGTGAGGGGATGACAGGATCATCGTCATCATTTATTTATTTATTTATTTATTTTACAATAGAGCAGGCCTTCTCCGGACCCATGCAGGAGTGGCACAACATGTTATACAGTACAAGAAGAAGTAAAGAAAGATAAGTAATTGAAACCACTGTATCCAAACAGAGAGCACTAGTATTCAGAAATTGAACATTTTCAATAAGTACATACACTCTACTTAATTGAGCGGTTCAAGCAGGAAAAGCAACGTTTACACTAAGTATGAAGCTACAAGAGGCTGCATATAAAATACAGATAATATCAGTCACTTTATTACCACTCGAATTCGAGATTCTGAATACTGTCAATAAATGCATTGACAGAGAAGCAGTTTACAGTACCGGAGGGTAGCATGTTCCAATTAAGGCTGGGATACTGCAGTATGAATTTGTTATGATTCGTTTGGGGAGAAAGTCTGAATGGCGCTAGAATGTATATTCCTTGTGGAATTCGATAGGAGCCGTGATAAAGTAAATATAGAAATCTTATTCTAGAAATCATTCTACGTTGAGCTAGTCGTTGAACGTTAGCCTTGACGCGCAGGTTCGTAATGCTTCTTTGACGTGAATGTTGCGAATAGATGAATGTCAATGCTAAGTTCTGTACGCGTTCTAGTTTGTGGGTTAAATAGTTCCGGTGCGGGGTCCAACGAGTTTCAGCATGAAATAAAGCGGGTTTAATGAGGGTTCTGTATGCATTTAATTTACGACTAGGAGGTGCGCTTCTTAATTTTCTTCTCAAGAAATGCAGTTTACCTAGCGCCTTCTCACATATCTTATTTATATGAGGTTCCCAATTTAATTTCTTTCTAAGAGTGGTCCCGAGATAAGTGACCTCATCGCATTTTCTGAGCGATATATTGTTTATTGTGTACGTAAACTGAGGCGCATTTTTTCTTGTGTGTGAAGGAGATACTGGTTTTTTGTCGCATTTAGTTTCATCCTCAAATTGTTGCATCAATTTTTTATTGCAGCTAACGAATCGTTTAGTTTTAACCTTATCCTTTGTGCTATTTACTGTTGTGTATACTACGCGATCATCGGTGAATGAGCACATTTGAATGGACGACTGAACGCCTGATCGAATATCATTTATGTAGATCAGGAAGAGGAGGTGCGCAAGAACCGAGCCTTGTAGAACACCAGAAAAAAAAAACGTTGAAATAATCAGAAATAGTATTGTTCATAGCTACGCATTGCCTTCTGTTTTCAAGATAGTTCTTTATCCATGATACTGTTTGCTCGTGTATACTAATGGTAGTCAGTATAGTAATAAATCTGGATGGGGAACAACTTCAAAGGCCTTTGAAAAACTGAAGAGAATTGCATCTGTTTGGCTTATTTATTGCG
Organism: Dermacentor andersoni; assembly: GCF_023375885.2. Taxonomy (NCBI): domain Eukaryota; kingdom Metazoa; phylum Arthropoda; class Arachnida; order Ixodida; family Ixodidae; genus Dermacentor; species Dermacentor andersoni. The sequence continues at coordinate 6,056,923 of NC_092821.1, forward strand.
GTAGCTATATCATGGGTTATCTCATATAACTGAGGAATAGTACTTAAACCTGAACGGAATCCATGTTGCCGACTATATAGTAGCCCAGGCAGCCCACCAGCAATGGTCCAACCATGGCCCAATGCTGGCAGAAATTGGTACTGATATTAGACCAATTTTGGCATATTGGCAAAGTGCAACCCAATCGAATGATGGCCCAGCGTTAAAGCCAAGACTGGACCAATGTTATGCAAATGCAGCTGCCACTCTGCAGCCAGCGTAGGACCAGCGTTGAGCCATATCGTTGCCATTATTAATGCTAGATTTTAGCCGATGCAACAGCCATTGTGCTGCCAGCGTAGGACCAGTGATGATCCATATCATTGCCAATATTATTGCCAGCCTTGGGCCAAGGTAGCAGCCATTGTGCTGCCAGCGTAGAACCAGTGTTGAGCCATATTGTTGCCATTCTTAATGCCAGGTTTGAGCCAATGCCCTTTGCATGATGAAGATTTTAAATACGCTGGCTCTAGTGCACGCAGTCATTCTCACCGCAAGCCTTTTGCTAGCAGCATTTTTTATAGCAATTGTGCCCATACCATCTTCCTCAATAGTAGCTAGGAAAACTAGGAAGCTAGGAAATAGTAGCTAGCAAAAAGATACTATGTCAAGAAGCAGGAGTCCTCTATACTTGCAAATAATAATAATGAATACTGAAATTGACTTTTATCACAGTTTTTTTGAGAATAAATTTTCACAAACAGGAATTTTCCGTGGACCTAGATGCGTGACGCTCGGTTATCTTCAAACAGTTTATTTGCAGGCACTGCCCTCAGGATAGGAATTGGGCAAGGTGCCGTAGACGGTGGGTTGGCCAGGGGTTTCAGGGCAGAGAGATGACGTCGGTAGGCAGGTTGTTCAGTGGTTGAATGACGGCGGGCTGTTCAGGCCACCGAGAATCAGGATAACGCGGTGGTTTCTTTGAATTTGCTACCCCTTCCCATAGAGGCTTCACCATTACTTGGAGGAGATGCTTGCACTGTAAAATAAAAAGAAATATTATCAGGGATGTTGGTATGACAAATGTATGTAGCAGTGTTTTCATGAGAAAAGTTGCCATACCACAAGAATAATATAAGTTTGAGCAGAGAGTTCGAAGGGGTGCATCAAGAGATTTTCTTGCAAGAGATTTGTCAGGTAACACTTTTTAATATTTCGACATATATGACATATTTCGTAGAAGGTGTAAAAGAGAATATTTAGAACAAACATAAAATGTGCAGTATCCGTCCGCCTTTTTTACACCCCATAGCTAGTCAGCATAGCACAATATATTGAAATATTACAGAAAACCTGCTACAGCACTAAAAGCATAGTTTCATAGTGTGTATACACAATGTGGCCTTCGTGCGAATTTTCTTAGTGGAATCCGAGAAGCTCCGTCAGGAAACGCTAGCAAAATAGGCATTTATTACACGAAAAGAAAGAAATACTGCCTGCTGAAAATGACGTTTGCCTAGAACAGTCAGAAGAAGTGCGGTTCCTCGGTATGACTAGCAGGATGAGGCAGCGCGCATGGCTTGATAAAATCAGAGTCCAGCGATTTGGGTGAAATTCACAAATATTTACACGTGTCCTACTCCGGGAACTATTCAAAGGCTGCGAATAAAAAGAGCTATGTAAATATAGGCACTCTACATTAGCCAGTTGTGTTTCAGTAACATATATACCACGTGATATTGCTTGGGTGATATTGCTCCTTATAAAACTTATAGCATGCGCAAAACAAATGCACTCACCATTGTAAGATCCATACTTCTGTGTATCCGAGTTCATCCCACATCAAAAACGGTGGCCACCAGCGCCGACTTTTGTCTAGTTGTTGTTTCGCCTATAATTATTATAACACTCACAAAAATTCGTGGCCTCTTTGCTGTGCATTTCAAGATGTAGGCTTTTCAGTAGGGAATGACGACCGCAAGCGAGCGATAGGAGTGCGCTGACAAGAACAGAAAAGACTGCAAGCACTCAGGCGGTGTTGCACCCAGTCGGCGTGCTAGCAATTCATAGAAGGAAATGGTAAAAGGAAAGAGTGAACGAAGAAAACGGCGTAAACGCCACACTTTCCCCCGCTGGACCTAGCCCGACCGCGTTCTTTGGACGGCAGCGACGGAGGAAGACAGAGCGGACAACCCGGCCGCGTTCCCCCGTGCCAGCGAGAGCAGCCGATTCGACACAGCAGCTTGTCTGAGCGCTTGACTGATAGCATTGACCAGGCTAACGTGGGTGCATGGGGGAGAGGTAAGTGGGGCCTGAAGAACGGAAAGTTAGGCCGCAAAAAAATCCGGAATGCACCATGCCAAATACAGGCAAATACGAGAGGTTGTTGACACGGAAAAGCCCAAACGTGCAATTATTTTTTTTCTTTTTGTCAGGGACATTCATAGAAGGAGCTTACTACTCATGCACAGACAAACAAATATATTAGAATAGGGGCTGGATGATTATGTCACGGTAATATGCCATTCATGCTAAAAAAAGTTTCAGTAATACATATGTGCTCCATCTCGATGGAATATAAAACGGCTCCATCAGCTCTGTGGCACTGTAATTCTCGATTCTCCTCAGAATCCTGATCCTCCAAAGCCGCGGAGCGTACATGCAAAATATACAATGCGCAGGCAAATGCGCATAACTGTCGATTCTTATGGAAAGCTCCTGTTGCCATGTACGATCAATAAAGCAGCGGTTAGTTTGTCCGTTATGCGACTTCCCCTGCTTGCTACGTAGTGCACTGGCTTTTCTCTTGAGGGGGCGCATTTCGGTGAAGGCGAAAGGCAAAAATGGCCGTGTACCATGCATGGAGTTGACATGGGTGAACCACAGGTGTTCCACAGCTGCTCGCAGCTTGGAAACATATTTCTGGTTCCTGCGCAGTGTGCCTGTGATCAGTACGTTAGTTTTTAAAACATGTTGTTCAATCTCAGCAAGTCATGGAGCGCTAAAAAGCGACAAGGCTAAAATTGGCTTAACACGGGCCAATGTCCTCCAAAGAAAGACAACTAGTAACCCATATTGGCAAATCCTACGAAACTCGGTCCAATTTTTTCCGCCTTGTTGAACGGCAATGCCAATATTGTTTACTGACTGTGTAATGTGGGCCAACGTTGGATCTCTATCAGAATAGCACAGTCAATATTCGCGCCACGCTGTTAACCTTAGGCCATCACTGAACCAGGAAACAGAGTCCACTGCCACTATTGGAACCACGCAGTTAAACTGTTAGCCGCGTGTTTAAGACGTTAGCACGTGTTTAACACGTTTTAACACGCGTTTAACACGGTAATGCGTTTAACACGCGTGCTAATCCGTGAACCGCAATTAACAGCGTGTTAAACCAGGCTAGTAAACACTGTTAGGCCGTCATTGGGCCAGGAACTGACACTAGGTTTCCAACCTTGGCCCAAGCTGACGTGCCACCTGGGAGGTTATTATTGTCTAAGTGCAATATTATGGCCTTATCAATAATATGTTCTAACAATTAACTGGATCCATATGTTACTGAAACAGGTCTTAGTTATTTACGTCAAGTTTAGAGCCAGATTTGTGCCCAGGTATTACTTTGGCCATTCGTCAGTCGTCAGGTATCACCCAAGTTTCCAAAGATCGCCCGTAGTAACGAATATATATTTTGACGTGAAAACTGCGTGTTTTTGCTAAAATGCATTTTGTTATAAGGTCAGAGCAACAAGGTTTCTTGAGATCCAGTTTTTGCAAGAGTCCAAAAATTCTTTTTGGTCGATATCTATTTCACGCATTGGATTGTCAAATTGATAACGCGGAGAGGTGTTCTGTAAAATACCGATTGAAAAAAAATCATTAAATGTGCTTTTGATGACGTCAGGCTGAACAACAGTTTCGTGAGAAACAGTAATCTGCGGTATGGTGTGCCGCTCCCTGGATAGGTAGCGCCAGAATTATTGTGGTTTATTCGTCATGTAAGAAGGCAGAGTAACAGTGAAAACACGTTTCTTGGCCGTTCCGATCTTATCTTGTAACAAGCGTACGAGATTTTGAAGGTCACATCTGGTTTTCTTTCTGCGCTTCCTTTTAATTTTCCTTTTTAGGTGTATTATTTCGCGCGATACCCAAAGATGCTCTCAGTTCACCCGTTTCTTTCTGGAGGAGATGTCACAATAATGTCATCACCATCATCATCATCATCATCAGTCTATTTATGTCCACTGCAGGACGAAAGCCTCGCCCTGCGATCTCCAATTACTCCTGCCCTGCGCCAACCGATTCCAACTAGCACCCGCAAATTTCCTAATTTCGTCGCAGCACCTACTTGTCGGCCGTGCTCTACAGCGCTTCCCTTCTCTTGGTGCCCATTCTGTCACCTTATGGTCAAACAGTTGTCTAATCTGCGCATTATATGACTTGCCCAACACCATTTTTTTCAATTAATGTTTATTGGAATATCGCCTATACCCGTTTGCTCTCTGATCAAAACCGCTCGCTCTCTTTCTGTCTCTTAAAGATACGCCTAGCATTCTTCGTTCCATCGCTCTTTGTGTGGTCCTTTAACTTGTTCTCAAGCTTCTTTGTAACTCTCTCTGTTAAGGTCCTCAATCATTTGTTGTAACTGATTCGCAGTGTTCCTGAATTGAACAATGTCATCGGCAAACCTAAGGTTGCTGAGGTATTCGCCATCGATCCTTACTCCTAAATTTTCCCAGTTTAACAGGTTGAATACTTCTTCTAAGCACGCAGTGAATAGCATTAGAAAGACTGCGTCTCCATGTCTGACCCCTTTCTTTATACGTAACTTCCTACTTTTCTTGTGTAGCATTAAGGTGGCTGTGGAATCTCTAGATATTTTCCAATGTACTTATGTAAGTGGTCTGTGTTCTTTGATTACCCAATGCGTCTATGACTGCTGGTACCTCTACTGAATCAAATGCTTTTTCATTTTCTATGAAAGCCATATAGAGAGGCTTATTGTACACTGTGAATTTCTCCATAACCTGATTAATGACATGGATGTGATCCATGGTAGAGTACCCTTTCCTCAAGCCTGCCTGGTGTCTAAGCTGTCTAAAGCCTAGTGTTGCCGTTATACTATTTGAGATTATCTCGGTGAATTTGAATTCTTGTTTCACCATTAGAGCTTTTCCAGGTCCTGTTTCTGTTGCAACGTTTCTTGAAAAATGGTGTTGATTTTTCTTAGCATATTCCTTTCTGCGAATTAAACCAGCATCTCTCCAGTAGCGTTTCTAGAATGGACGCCGCAATGGCCAATTCTGTTCACCCACCTCTCTTTCCCTCACTTTTGCATTAACGTGAACCATTAATACTGTATACCGAGTTTGCACTTCTTTCATTACTAATTCAACATCTTCATAAAACTGATGTACTTCCTTATTCTGGTGATTGACGTTGGAGCGTAGGTTTGCACAACTTTAATCTATACCTCTTATTGAGTTTCATTACGACTACTGCTGCCCTCTCGTTGATGCTGTATAATTCGGCAATGTTGCCCGCTATGTCCCTGTGGATTAAGAATCCTACCCCGTATTGCTTAATATCAGAGAGACCTCTATAGCAGAGAACATGGCCGTTATTGAGCAATGTGTAAGCCTCACCAGATCTTCTAATCTCACTAAGGCAGACAATATCCCAAACCATGTTTGATATTTCCTCAGGGTCCTGCTAAGCTAGCCTCACTCGAGAGGGTTCGGTTGTTTAACGTTGCAAGTGTCAGTTTCCCTTGGCGCCCTATCCGGACCCAGAGATTCTTAGCACCCTCCTCTGCGTTACAGGTCTGACCGCCGCCTTGGTCAGCTGCTCCGCAGCTGCTTGAGACGGAGGGTCATTGGTCAATCGTAGATATCATCAGGGAGATTGTGGCCGAATTCTGCACCAGGGAGGCCAAGTCCTTTTCTAGTGAAGGACTGTCTTTGTTCAAGCTTAGTGGGCTTTCCAAATTTGGTTGTACCTGGATTAGTATAGCCCCACTCACTCTCGGTATCTTTCGGCGATGTCAGGCGTCAGTGCAAGCCTACAGATGTAGTGCACTGGGAAAAAAAAGGGGGGGAGGGATTTGAACTTCCGACTACCGCAACCGAGCATTCGACATAGCTCAGTAAGATACTCCGAAGGCAGCAAGGTTACCTTGTCGCCGATAAGTACGGCTCAGCGGCCCCTACATGCCTAAGAGATTCGCTGATTTCTCCGCCCTTTGCGGGTTTGAAGTTCTTGAACAGTTGTAGTGTTATCGAGTGTGTAGTGCCAACATCTATTCGTGCATTTGGTTAGCCGAATAAGTTTCCCAAATCGCTATAAGCTAGCGTCCACGTATTGTGGGCTTATAAAGAGAGAATGGTGGCAGGTGCACATATTAGGAATTTGCCTGCGTTATATTCTTTAGTGTTGTCACGAGAAAGCATGTGTAAGATATGTCGATAGTGTATTTGCGAAGCTATTTTCGAATAGATTTCGTGTTGCACAATATAGTGTCAATTCTCGGTGGCCCAGACCTCTTGTTTCCAGAATCTCAAGCATGCACGCGGTATTGAGCGCGCCATAGTACACGATATATTTTCGCTGTATTTGAACAGCACTTAACAATTGTGTGTAAAATAAAAATAGGGAATCTTTCCAGCGCTTACCGAGAGGCTCCGAGTCGCGTACCGTCCGCTTGTCGCGTCTGCTTGTCCCTTGGCGTCCGAAAACTAGCGCTCCCTGGTAGCTATTCAGAATGGTCAGTCGCGCCTCCGTATCAATTCCACTCTGAGACTCGCACAAAGCAGGCGACCTTGAAGTGGTGTCTTCGGCCTTTCTACAGCTTTGGACAGCGGTTATACTACAGCTAATGAGGAGGGAGAAATGGGGGGGGGTAACTAACCCCATAGTTTTTCTGGAAACGCTTCGGGTTAAACATACGCAAGGAATTTTGGATTAGTATTTTATTTTTATTTATTCATTTATTTATACAATACTGCAGGCCCAAATGGGGGCCCAAGCATGATGGGCATAATGTATAAATATTTACATATGCACGTATAATATATACCTACACATATGAAAAATAAATACAAAAGCAATGCAACGTATGTAAATATCAGAAAAAATGAAAGCGACGACTAAGGAAGATTAAGAGAAGGTACACTGAAGGAAAACAACTTGACAAACATTAGATTAGTATCACAAGCATATATGAGCACTTGCAACCACTATCGCGAGAGGGGAGGGGGTGGTGTAGCTGAAGTTGAACGAGTGACCATTGCCAAATACTGAAAATAATAGAGGGAGGAAGACGTGGAAAGTAACGAAAGCATCGAAAGTATCGAAGAAAAAGAAAACAGTAACAAGGCCTGCCGCAATGGCAATGCCTTTAATATGAAAGACACATGCGTTCAATAGGATCGGTGTTCATCAATTGTGATAATGGCAGGCCGCTCCAATCTGTTACAGTGCGCGGGAAGAAGGAAAACCACTTGACGCGGTTAGTTCGGGTGTTAAAAGGTGTTAGAGAATCAGCGTGACGATGCCGCGTTCGACGTGCTGTAAGTGATTTAACATAAACCTGTGGTTGGAGGGACAAACCGTTGTTTTTAAGCAAGAAAAGAAATTTTAGTCGTTGTATTTTCCTGCGTAGCTGTAGCGTTTGAATATTATGTTGATTCATTAGACTAGTAGGAGAGTCACTCAGTCTATATTTAGAAAAAATAAACATGACAGCTTTACGTTGGACCATCTCTAAAGCTTTAATGTTCATTTTCTTATAGGGATCCCACACAATGCATGCATATTGTAGTTTCGGTCGGATGAGGGAAGTGTAAGCCAGTAATCTAGTGCCAGAGGGAGCGTGCTTTAGTTTGTGCCTGAGGAGACAAAGCTTCCTGAAAGACGAGTTACATACGTTAGAAATGTGGCTATTACAGCTGAGGTCACTGTTTATTGTGATTCCAAGATATTTATATTGGCTGACTTTGTTTAGTGGTTCACAGTCGAGGTTATAGATAAACGACTTTTTTTTTGTTACGGACATGTAAACAGTTTTTTCTCTGTTCAATTCCATACCCCACCGACAGCACCAGGAAAGAATGTTTTGAACGTCAGATTTAAGCATTACTTGATCTTCGTGGCAAGTAATCTCGTTAAACAACACACAATCGTCAGCAAATAATCTTGAACAGGATAGAAACAGGAGAGGAGAAACAGGAGAAACAGGATGAGAGATTTCGTTAGTGCTATCGTTTATGTAAATAAGAAATAGTAAAGGTGCCTCATTTAACCTACAGTGGTGCCTCCTTCGATCAGTCTGACATGGTTTGAACATTTCGCGATTGTAAGAAATTTACAGCTCTGCTACCGCGGTGGTGCCAATACAATTCTCAGGAATACAATCGAAAATAAGCAAGAAAGAGTAGCTTCAGTTGTAGACGAAAGTAATGGACGCATATGCGATCGTTCACATACGATGTACAATATGCTTAAAACTTAACTATAGTTCATTTACGTCATGATATAATGAAAACTGTAGAAAGCAGGGGTTCAAATATTTTAAGAAAGCATTGTCATACGCTCTCGAGTAATCCCTGATACCAGCAGTCGACGGATTAACGCGTTCACAGTTTCCTTAAATTGGGCAGGACAATAGAATGATCAACATAATGAGCAAAAATCCACAAGAATTCTGCAATCTGATTTTCCCTTCTAGCTATCAATCGCACAACATATCGCTTCCTAACCCGGATGGTTCACATGTGTCGCCTGACGAACGATCTGATGTTCTGAACTCTTACTTTTGTTCGATATTCACTCATGAACGGCATCATAACATCCCGAACTTTTCTGATCCCAAATTTTCTCAGATGCTGCCCATTACAGTTACGGCTGAATGCATCGAAAAGCTGATCGACAAGTTGGAATTATCAAGCAGTCCCGACACCGATAACATATCTGCTAAAGTGGTCAAAGCAACCGTAGTCCCATCAAGTCGTTTACTACAAATAATCTTTACCCAATACCTAAATGAAGGCGCGCTTCCAGATGACTGGAAGGTCAGCAAAGTAGTTCCAGTATTCAAAAGTAGTAACCGGTCTGATCCTTCAGATAATCGTCCAATCTCTTTAACATGCATTGCATGCAAACTAATGGAACATATAATTTATTCTCAAGTCGCCCTACACCTTGATAACAACGGGTTCTTTTTCGCCAATGAACACAGCTTCAGGTCTGGCCTTTCTTGCAAAACGCAACTTTTTGAATTTACCACCGAGCTTCATTTAAACCTAGATTCATTATTTCAAACTGATCTTATATTCTTAGACTTCTCAAAGGCACTCGATCGTGTTCCACATCTACGACTAATCTGCAAGCTCTCTTCTCTCAGCCTACACCCGCAAATTCTAGCCTGGAATAAATGCTTCCTCACCGACCGCCTTCAGTACACCATTATAGGTGGATGTTTTTCAGCCTCAAGCAAGGTATTTTGTGGAGTTCCACAAGGATCAGTCCTTGGTCCCCTTCTCTTTCTCATCTACATTAATGACCTCCCTTGTGGTATTTCATTATCTATACGCCTCTTCGCGGACGACTGTGTCCTTTATCATCGAATTTCTACTTAGTCTGACCAGGCCCTTCTTCAGAACGACCTGCATTTAATAGATAACTGGTGTACCAAATGGTTGATGCAGCTTAACATTTCTAAATGCGAATTTATTCAAATTTCCCGCAAGCACACTAACATGACCCATGAGTACTCCTTACGCACAGTCAACATCTCGCAAGTACAAACATATCGCTACTTCGGCATCCTAATCGCTAGCAATCTAAACTGGTCAGAACTCATCGCGAAACTGATCGCCGACAGCTCTAAAACACTAGGCTTCATTAGAAGAACATTATTGCTGTCACCCCCTTCCGTCCGTAAACTGGCACACGAAACGTTTGTTCGAACAAAACTTGAATACGCTTCCGCGATTTGGTGACCACATCAAACATATCTAATCAATGCAAAAGAAGAGGTCCAGAGCTGTGCTGCTCGATTCATATCTTCAAAATATGACTACAAAACTAGTATCAGTAGTATTAAGTCATCGCTCAATTTACCCACATTAGTCTATCGACGCAAGATAATGCTTATTCCACAAGTTGTACTACCATTTTCAACATCTGTACGAATCACTTCTTCTACCACGTCACGACGCCTGTTCAATTCACTCAGTTTACAGCACCTGTATGGATCAACTTCTGCCTTCAATAAATCATTTTTACCCACAGCAATCCAGGAATGGAATGCATTCCCAGATGCAACTGCCAGGGAGCATGATCTTGAAGAATTCAAAGAGCGATTGCTTTCACATTTCGAAAACTACAATTGAACGACTTCTCTTTTCATTCCAAGTATTGTTGCATTTGAAGTCGCGTGTACTCCTATTTTGTTTTGCTGCATTACTTAAACTGCGTTATTTCAATTCATTCTTGATGTAACATCTTTGACTTATGTATGTCTATGACTCCCCCCCCCCCTTATGTAATACCCCGTAAAGGGTCCTTAAGGGTGCAATAAATGATGACTGATGATGATGAATCATTTTATGGTCTGAAATGCCATTTTTAATGTTTAATGTGGTATTTTGAAATGGACTGCTTATTAGCATCAGATCAACTACCGAAAATGATGGACCAGCTATTCTAGTCGGTACGGAAACTAGCTGTTCTAAAGAGAAAATAAATGACACACAATAGCGATCCAGCACTTTTCGCGCCAGAGTCGTTGCATGAAAGATTCCTCCAATTTATTATTGATAAATTGAAATCACCTGTGATGGTAATATTGGAACGTGAATAAGTGTGCTGTGCAATGTAATCATGCAAAACAGGGAGATATTCGGAGGTCGGTACACTCCACCCAGAAATATGCTTTTTCCATTAAATGTAAGTTTAAGCCATACGCTTTCGTTGTCAGGTATGCTATTTAAAACGGAATTTCATGTTATATTTAATTGTGACAGCTAGATCTCCCCCTCCCCCACGATTATCTGTCGTTCCGTATGCGCCGATAAGAAGGTGGAACTACTTCGGAATCCTGTACGCCTTCGTGAAGCCAAGTTTCTGTTATGACTATGACGTGCGCTTGATGGGCTACAACTATGCTTTCAAGTAGGCTGAACTCATTGCCTACGCTGTGCGTATTCAGCGATAACACTCTGCTACATTTAGTACGTTGTTATCACGTGCTATCACGAGATGCCGGTCAAGCGTGTGCGGAAGTTATCGGTTTAGATTGCTCAATTCTTCGGTTCTCATACTCACTCCAGATAAAGGTTTTGCCGTATATTTTTATTTTATTAAACGCCAGTGATGCCTGCGCCCCGTTTACCTTGTCACTAACTGCAGAACGCCATTAGTTAGCACGTGTGTTGCGTGCTTTTTTCAAGAAAATCTCTGATATTAAAACCCTAGTGTACTTCAGCTTGAAGTAGCTCACTATTGTTTTGTTTCTCTCGGTAAAGTCAAATACCCTTGTAATAACAAGATCTGTCCTTTGGCTTGGCTTTGCACTGATTCCGTGAACTCGTTCTTTGAGTTAGCCTCTATTCCTAGGATCTTCTTAAATATACGATCTCGTATTTTTGTTTCAAGTGTTTTGACATCTTCATCAGAGCTCTCACCTAGACCATCAATTATTAGGTTATTCCGCCTACTTCTATATTCTAGATCATCGACCTTCGATGCCAGAAATAAGAGTTGCGTCATGGCAGATTTAAAAGATTCCTCACATAGTCCCGTCTTTCCGTCGCATTTTTTCCATAGTCCTCATTCATTCTCAATTACTGTCATTCTTTCCTGCAAATCTGCAACTATTGTCTCCAAGGGCTTGATAATTGAAGATGGTTGCGTCAGCATTTTGTTCGTTTTTTTCTCTTAGAATTAAATATTTACACGTGTACTTATCTTTATCGGGCAACCACGTCTCGCCGCATAACAAATGTAATCGCATAGCGTGGGACGCGCCTGCATGTATCCGAAGTTTCTGGAAAGTTATCGATGCTTCTATTCGCTGTCTGTTGTCGCCGAACCTTATGTTATCTGATTTCATCACCTGACGCGAATGGTGTAGAACTTTGGGGAAGACACGCGGGTCCGAACAATTAGTGTGGAACATTCGACGACTGCTCCATAAAAGCCGACGCGCTTGACCCGCAGATCAGATTTCCGACGATCGCCGACCGTGTTCGCCGCTATCGTTGTGCTATAAGTGTAGCCTGTTTTTGTGGCCACAGGTTCGCCCAATAAAAGCTAGTTTTGTATTCCACCGTATTGCTGTTTTCTTCACCGTCACTACCACAGGACAATATAAAGGAATAAGACATCCATCCATTTGTAGCGATTGCTACAAAGGAATCTTATACGGGTTTCTCCAAAGAAAAGCCTCGCAGTTGAAGAAAAATTCGTCCTCGTCTGGGACTCAAACCCGGGACCACCGCCTTTCCAAGACAGCCACTGTACCATCTGAGCTAACCAGGTGGCCAGCAGATGGTAGGTTGAAGTGAAATTTGTCGACAACTCGAAGCACAGGCAAGACTTTTGACGCAATACATCGGCGGAAACCCGCAATGTGGAGAGAATTAAATAAAGCTTATCTTACAATGCGCCTCATTAGTTCCCGCCGCGAACATTCATCCGAATCAGAGTCATGGCCGGGATTTTGTTTCACGTCTCCTGATGTTAGTAACGTGTAGCAGACAACAAACAATAAAACAATTATGCAAAATAACAACACAGCCTCGTTGACTTGTGAGCACCACCAATGTTTCATCGTTGCTTTTAAATGAAGATACTAAACGTTTGTCCCTAACCTGTGCGATCAGAAAACAATTTGATCGGGATCCTTGGCTCGTTCTGTGCCTCCAAGTTCACTGAAGGGTATGTTGAAAGGGCTGCTGCTATTATCCAAGTGCCATGATGTCTCCGTCGACACCCCAGTGCTGGTCAGGCGGTCCCAGTGCAGAGCACGTGATATAGATTCTTGCGACGTGTTTCGTCAGATGAAGCCAGCGGCACAGACAGCCGGAGGTAGCAGCAGATGGGCTTGATGCAGCGGATGCTGATACCTTGCATTGACGAATCTGGTCCTCTACAGCAAAATCTCTGCGATCAGGAAAAAAAGATCAGCGTTCGTGCCCTTTCGGTTCTTCCAAGTCCACTGAAGGGTATGTACAAAGGACTGCTTCTTTTATCCAAGGGTTATGATGTCTCCATCGACGTCACCATGCTGGTGAGGTGGTCCCAGTGCAGCGCACGTGGTATAGATTCTTGATACGTGTTTCGTCCGATGAAGCCAGCAGGGCAGAGAGCCGGAGGTAGCATTAGATAGGCTTGATGCAGCGCATGCTCACACCTTGCGTTGACGCCTCCGGTCCTCCATAGCACGATCTATGCGATCAGAAAAAAAGTTGATGAGCATCCGTGCTCGTTGGGTGTTTTGAAGTCCAGCCATCCATCCTGATCACAAGACTATTTGGGTATTTCATTTCCCCTGTCGTGCGCCAGCCGATTCGAACTAGCTGATACAACTCCTATTATTCTGCCTTCCTCGACTGGGCTTCCCTTCTCTTGGCACCCATTGGGTACACCTGTAAACCTAATGGTTCTATGGTTACCTAACCTATGCTTTACATCACCTGCCCAGTTTCATTTGATTCTTCTAATGTCAAATACAATATGGCTATCCTTGTTTGCTCTCTGATCGACATTGCTCTCTTCGTGTCTCTTGACGTCATACCTAACATTCTTCATTCCTTCGCTTTTGCGCGAACTTCAACTTGTTTTCGAGCTTTGTTTCTGCCCATATATCAGCACCGGTAGAGTGCATTGATTGAACACATTTCTTTTTAATGATAACGGTAAGCTTCCAGTCAAGATCTGGCAATGTCTGCCGAAAGTGCTGTAACCCATTTTCCGTCGTCATCATCATAATCCTCGTTACGCCCACTGCAGGGCAAATGACTCTCCCATACTTCTCCAACTACCCCGGTCGTGTACTAATTGTGGCCATGTTGTCCTTGCAAAATTTCAAATCGCATGCGCCCACCCAAATTTCTGCCGCCTCCTGCAAGGCTTCCCTTCCCTTGGAATCCAATCCGTAACCTTTAATGACCATCGGTCATCTTCCCTCCTCCCTACATATCCTGCCCATGCCCATTTCTTTTTCTTGATTTCAAGTAAGATGTCACTAACTCACATTTGTTTCCTTACCCTGCTCTTTTCTTATCCCTTAACGTTACAGCCATCATTCTTCCTTCCATAGCTCGTTGCGTCGTACTCAGTTTAAGTAGAACCCTTTTCGTGGGCCTCCAGGTTTCTATCCCGTACGTGAGTACTGGTAAGACACATCTGTTATACAATTTTCTCTTGAGGGATAATGGCAACCTGCTGTTCATTCTCTGAGAATGCCTGCCCAACGCACCCCAGCCCATTCTTATTCTTCTGATTATTTCAGTCTCATGCTCGGGATCCGCGGTCACTACCTGTCATAAGTATATTGCTTTACCACTTCCAGTGCCTCGCTACCTATCGCAAACTGCTGTTCTCTTCGTCGACTGTTAAACATTACTTTAGCTTTCTGCAGATTAATTTTTAGACCCACCCTTCTGCTTTGCCTCTCCAAGTCAGTGGGCATGCCTTGCAATTGGTCCCTTGAGTTACTAAGCAAGGGAATATCCTCAGCGAATGGCAAGTTACTAAGGTATTCTCGATTAACTCTTATTCCCAATTTCTTTCAATCCAGGTCTCCGAATCCCTCCTGCAAACACGCTGTGAATAGGACAGGAGAGATCGTACCTCCCTGCCTGACGCCTTTCTTTATGCAGGACTACGGTGGCTGTGGAACCGCTATATATATCTCTCAGTATTTTTACATACGGTTAGTCTTCATCCTGATTACGCAGTGCCTCCATGACTGCTCAGGTTTCGATTGAATCAAATGCTTTCTCGTATTCAATGAAAGCTATATATAAGGGTTGTTTATATTCCGCACATTTGTCTATCATATGTTTGATACTTTGAATATGGTCTATTGTTGAGTAGCCTTTACGGAATCCTGCCTGGTTGTTTGGTTGACAGAAGTCTAAGGTGTTCCTGATTTTATTTGCGATTAGCTTAGTAAATACTTTGTAGGCAATGTACAGTAAGCTCATCGGTTCAAGACATTTTCAAGTCTTTGGCCTCCCCTTTCTTATGGATTAGGATTATTTTAGCGTTCTTCCAAGATTCCCGTACGCTCGAGGTCATGAGGCATTGCATAAGCAGGTTGGCCAGTTTTTCTAGAACAATCTGCCCACCATCCTTCAACAAATCTGCTGTTACCTCATCCTCCTCAGCTGCCTTCCCCCTTTGCGTAGCTCCCAAAGCTTTCTTTACTTCTTCCGGCGTTACTTGAGGGATTTCAAATTCCTGTATACTATTATCTCTTCCATTGGTGTCGTGGGTGCCACTGGTACTGTAAAAATCTCTGTAGAACTCCTCAGTCACTTGAACTATCTCATCCATATTAGTAATGATATTGCAGGCTTTGTCTATCAATGTATACGTCTGATTCTTGCCTATTCTTAGTTTCTTCTTCACTGCTTTTAGGCTTCCTCCGTTCCGGAGAGCATGTTCAATTATATCCATATTCTACTGCTTATGTCAGCTGTCTTACGCTTCTTGAATAAGTCGGAAAGTTCTGTCAGCTCTACTCTAGTTGTAGGGTGAGAGACTTTCATACATTGGCGTTTCTTGATCAGATCTTTCGTCTCCTGTGACAACTTACTGGCATCCTGTCTAACGGAGTTACCACGGAGTTCTATTGCACACTCCTTACTGATGCCCATAAGATTGTCGTTCATGTCTTCAACACTAAGATCCTCTTCCTCAGTAAAAGCCGAATACCTGTTCTGTAGCTTTATCCGCAATTTTTCTATTTTCCCTCTTACCGCTAAGTCATTGATCGGCTTCTAATGTTCCAGTTTCATCCGTTCCCTCCTCAAGTCTAGGCTAATTCAAGTTCTTACCATCCTATGGTCACTGCAGCGCAGCTTGCCGAGCGTGTCCACATCTTGTATGATGCCGCTGAGTGTAAAGTGTACTTCATTTGTAGTTTTGCCATTCAGGCTCCTCCACGTCCACTTTCCGCTATCCTGCTTGTGGAAGAAGCTATTCATTTTTCGCATACAATTCCGTTCTGTAAGCTCTGCTAAGAACTCTCCCCTGCTATTCCTAGAGTCTATGCCATATTCCCCCACCGAACTGTCTGCAGCATGCTTCATGCCTACCCTTGTATTGAAGTCGCCCATCAGTATAGTGTATTTTGTTTTGACTTTACCCATCGCCGATTGCACATCTTCATAGAAGCTTTTGGCTTACTGGTCATCATGACTGGATCTAGGCACTTACACCTGTACGAACTTCAATTTGTACCTCTTCTTAAGTTTCAGAATTCCTGTATGTTACCAGCTATATCCTTATTAATCAGGAATCCGACTCCTAGTTCTCGTCTCCCCGCGAAGCCCCGGTAGCACAGGACGTGCCTGCTTTTTAGCACTATATATGCTTCTTTCGTCCTCCTAACTTCACTGAGCCCTATTATATCCCATTTAACTGCCCTCTAATTCCTCCAATAGCACTGCTAGACTCGCCTCACTAGATAACGTTCTAGAGTAAACGCTGCCAGTTTCACATTTATATGGCGGCCTGCATGGAACCAGGGATTCTAATCACCCTCTGCTCCGTCACAGCTCTGACTGCCGCCGTGGTCACTTGCTTCGCAGCTGCTGGGGACGGCCGGGGTTTGTTGTATTCATATAGGAGGTTGTGGCCAAGCACTGCACTAGGGTGACCAATGCTGCTCTGGTGAGGGAGTGCTTTACTGGTTCTGGTCACCGTAATCAGTCCGCACTCCAGGCCTTCTTACGTAATTTTATCAACACGCGCCTTTTTTTTTTAATATCCTGGGGAAAATTGCGCGGCACCGCGATTCGAACCACGGTCCTGGTGCACATACGGCGGATGCTCTACCTCTACGCTACCGCTGCAACTCACTTTTATTTTTCTGTAAATATCCTTCTCATTATCAGCGTCCCCTGTGAGTAAGTGGCCTAGCTAAACGTACAATCGCGATCAAAATACGTGGCCCACGGCTTCGGGCGCACAAGCGGCTGTGGGGCGAAACCGCGGGGCTTGTTGTCTCTATCCGGCGCCTGCTTTGATGGTGCACCGAATGACGACAAACATCGCCCTCTTTGCTGTGCCGCCAAGTCGGGCACTTGAAAAGTGTCAAGTGCCGCATTCGGCTGTTTCGCAAGTTACGGTGAGTTGGAAAGGGGATTCATCGGTGTGCGCTTGCCTTAGTCTCCGCGCCAGCTCGCATCTCTTGCATACACGCACTGGCTCAGGCAGGCACGCTTTCGGCCGTCGGGGTGAAAGCACGGAACGTATGCCTGGCAGTATCCGATTCGGTTTCACCCTCCATGTTTACGAGTGCCTCGCGACCGTGTGTGTCGTGGTTCCGCGCTTGGCGTTTGAAGTGACGGCAGACGTGCATGCATTGCTCTTAACGAAAAACGCCATGGCAAGGCCCTGGTGCATAGGAGTAGCAAGCAAACAGCCATTACATTGTTGGTGTCAACGCCCGTCCTGTCTAATGTTCCATTCTCGTTTGAGGCGACAACGTTACTAGGCTCACATTGCAGAAACCATCCGAACCTGTCAGCCCTACCCGGAAGTCATTCGCCGCCGCCTTGCCAAGAACTACGGCAGCACGGCAAACGAAGCAACATGAAAGTGCCTTCCTGTGCACTGGCCATCAATAGCAAAACAGCTGAGCACCGAACATGAAATTTATGAAGTGAATGACTTGGCCGCACGAGAATGAAGGCGAAGTTTGCCATCACTCGATGCACCCTCAAAGCACACGCCTGATGGAGATAGCAGCACCGCATTGTGGCTGCGCAACCGCTCCTGCACCCGAAGTGGTCGCCCGCATATTTTTGATCGCGATGGTACTCTTTCACAAACTCTACAGGCTGACTGGAGATCCTAAACTCTTGTTCCCATCGCAGTCAATAATCATTATATTTGTCTTCTGCATATTTATCTTCAACCCTACTCTTATACTATCTCTGTCAGGGTCCTCAATCATTTCTTGTAGCTCGTCCCCAGTGTTGCTGAACAGGAGAATGTCATCTGCAAATCGAAGGTTGCTCAGATATCCGCCGTTGATCCTTACTCCTAAGCCTTCCCAGTTTAATAGCTTCAATACTTTTTACAAGCATGCAGTGAATAGCACTGCAGTGATTGTGTCTCCTTGCCTGACCTGTTTCTTTATAGTTATGTTCCTGCTTTTCTTGTGGACAATTAAGGTAGCTGTGGAATCTCTTAAATACTTTCCAAGATATTTACGTAAGCGTCCTGTACAATTTGATTACGTAATGCCTGTATGACTGCTGGTATTTCTACTGAATCAAATGCCTTTTCATAATCTATGAAAGCCATATAGAGAGGCTGCTTGTACTCTGCGGATTTCTCGATTACCTGATCGGTGACATGGATGTGATCCATTGTAGACTATTCCTTCCTAAAACCTGCCTGTTCCCTTGGTTGACCAAATGCTATGTTGCCCTTATTAGGTTGGAACATTGCTTAGTCAACATTTTAAATAATACTGGTTGTAATGTAATGAGCCTCTAATTTTTTTATTCTTTTACCTCTGCCTTTTTATGGATTAGGATAATGTGGGCATTCTTCTAGTGCTCTGCGACCTTTGAAGTCGATAGACAGTTCGTATAAAGGGCCGCTAGTTTTTCAAGCTTTATGTTCCCTCCATCATTGATTAAATCGACTGGTAGTCCATCTTCTCCTGCTACTTTTCTCGGTTTTGTTTCTTGCAAGGCGCTTTTAACTTCATCACTAGTTATAGAACGAGCTTCTGTAACCAGTTCATTACTGTTTCAAATGGAGGTATCGTGGCTGCTTTAAGTACTGTATAGGTCAGTATAGAATTCCTGCGCTTCTTTTCCTATACCTTCGAGATTGCTGATAATATTGCTGCGAGGAAGAAAAAATATGTATTTATAATATATACAGTTACGAGGTTGTAGCTGAGTAGTCCGGGTAACGCCATCTACGGATCGTCGAGACACTTCAACCTGCTTTTCACCTCAGAACGTCCTTTTGTCCACGGCGGCACAAACTAGTAGCATTAACCCCCGGCACAGAAGCCGGGGGTTAATGTCGATGCTTCCTAGGGTGTCAAATCGATGCTTCCTAGGGTGTCGAACTGTGTCGATGCTTCCTAGGGTGTCAAATCAGTGTGCGAGTTACAGGGCTTTACTCGCGAAACGTGCACGATATCAGTTCTTGGTGGGGTAGAAGACGTCGAAGTCGCAGGTGATATCTCACATGTGGGGCTAGTGATTTGGTGAACTCGGTACGGCCCGATGTGTAGCGGAAGCAGTTTTTC
Source organism: Dermacentor andersoni (assembly GCF_023375885.2). NCBI lineage: Eukaryota > Metazoa > Arthropoda > Arachnida > Ixodida > Ixodidae > Dermacentor > Dermacentor andersoni. The sequence continues at coordinate 6,076,415 of NC_092821.1, forward strand.
GCAAAATCCGACGCGACGGCAGGGTAACCAAAGCAGGACAAGTGACCCAGGGCTGAAATGCACGTCTGGATGACGAATGTCGTAACGGTGCTTTTGGGAAGTCTGATACCAGAAGACGGTCAAGGGCAATGCGACGTGCTGTGGCCGCAAGAACAATAGTGTCGTGAGCATATAAGGTGGTAGTGACATCGGAAGGGAGCAGCGAGTGAGGAGGCAGGAGTGGTTCATGGCCATATAGTAGATAGAACGGTGAATAACCAGTATTATCGTGCCACGACGAATTGTACGCAAACGCGATGAAAGGTAAGGTGCAGTCCCAATCCCGGTGATTATCGGACACGTACATGGAGAGCATGTCCGCGAGTGTCCTGTTGAGAAGATCGGCAAGTCCGTTTGTTTGGGGGTGTTAAGCCGCCGTGAACTTGTGGGACGTGGAGCAAGAGTGAAGAAGGTCGTTGACAACCATAGGAAGAAAACAGCGGCCTCTATTAGTGAGTACGTAACATGGGGCACCATGATGTAGCATGACTTCATGAAGCAGAAAGTCAGCCACGTCAGTCGCACAGCTCGTAGGAAGGGCCCGTGTTATTGCATAACGGGTGGTAGGGTTCGTCGCAACGGCCATCCACTTGTTGCCTGAGGGTAAAGTTGGAAATGAGCCAAGGAAGTCTAGGCTGACGCTGTAAAATGGCTAACTGGCTGAAGGTGCCCAGTGGGAGACAATGGTGGCTTCTTGCGGCGTTGGCAAAGTTCGCAGGCAGCGACCTACCTTTGAACATAGCAATATAGCCCATGTCAGAAAAATCGCTTGCGCACATGGGCGTAACAGAGGAGCCACCCAAATGAGTAGCGTTGGGCACATCGTTTAACAGCGAGAGAAATGTCGAGCGCAGAGGCTGGGGAACGACGAGGAGCAGTTCAGCACCATGTGGATTATTGTTGCGTCGGTAAGGCCCCGTCCTGGAGAACAAACATACGGAGGGAAACGTCCTGTTGCTCCGAAGTAAGACGTTCGATGATGGATCGTGAATATGGGTCACGAGGCTGCTCGTCGGCGACGCGTGAGAAGTCGGAGATCGACAAAACGTAGGTATCTGTATCGGTTTTGGTGCCATCGGGAACGTCGACAGGATGGCAGGAGAGGCAGCCGGCGTTTATGTAGCCGCCCAGATTTGCAGGACACGAAAAAGGTGCACCCTTGAGGCGAAAAGCTCAGTGGCAAAATCTGCCTGTTCGGTCTCTGAGTGAGAATAGCCAACATAAGGTATAATGATCTGTAACGACGGTGAAATGCCAACCGAACAGGTAAGGGCGGAACGTGGCAATGGACGAAACAATGGCCAAGCATTCTCGTTCTCTTATGGAATATTTTCGCTCTGACGTTGTAAGAAGACGGCTAGCATACGCGATCACGCAACGGGTGTTACGCTGTCGCTAGGGAAAGATAGCGTCAAGGCCATGGCCACTTGAATCAGCGCGAACTTCTGTGTAGGCATGCGGATCAACATATCTCAACACAAGTGGATTCATAACGCGACTGATAAGCTTGGAAAATGCTGCAGCCTGGTCGGGTCCCCAACGAAAAGTGGCGTCCTTTTCGGGGAAGTCTGTGAGAGGAGGAGCGATTTTGGCAAAGTTCTGGATAAATCGCACAAAATAGGAACACAGCCCTAGGAAACTTCGGACATCGGTAGAAGAACGGTGAAGTGGGAACTGATCAACGGCACTAACTTCAGGATTAGGCTCGATGCCAGCAGCTTCAACCAAGTGACCTCGTACTCATCTTTGGCGGTGGCCGAAATGGCATTTTGCAGAATGGGGTTGTAGGCCAGCTCGTCGAAAAACAGTAAGGATATCAGAGAGTCGGCGGAGGTGGCGCTCAAATGTCTTGGAAAAAACAGTGGAGTCGTCAAGGTAGAAGAAGCAAGTGGTCTATTTGAATCCTCGCAGAAGAAAGCGAATCAGGCTCTCAAAGGTAGCAGGGGCATTACACAGTCCGAGAGGCATCACTTTAATTTGGTGGAGACTATCTGCGGTGAAGAAGGCGGTCTGTTTGAAAACTCGTTCATCCACTGCAATTAGCCAGTGGCCACAGCGCAAATCAACCGAAGAAAGTATCTGGCAGCTTGTAAGCAGTCCAGCACGTCATTAATACGCGGAAGCGGATACATGTCCTTTTTGGTAATCTTATTAAAGTGACGGTAATCGATACAATATCTCCAGGTGTTGTCTTTATTTTTAACCAGAACGACAGGTGACGCCCACTGATTACAGGATAGCTTGAAAATATCTTTCAAAAGTATTTCGTCTACCTCTGTTGGGGTTACCTGGCGTTCAATCGCAGACACACGGTAGGGTCTCGGTGTATAGGAGAAGCGTCACCAGTGTGGAATAGATTGGTGACGACACGGGTTCGACCTAGCGGACGATTGCCGAAATCAAAGATGTCGTCATAGGACATCAGAATGCGGCGAAGGGCGTCGGCGTAAGCAGGTCGTAGATCAGTAGCGATCAATGGCGTAAACTTCTCGTTGCATGATGTAAGAAGGGCAGATGCTGCACCAGTGTTAAATCGCGGTTAGGGTGTAGGAGCCCGATTCTCCTTAGGAAGACTTCACAGTGTTCCAAAAGAGATAGCACAGCGAGAGATACACCCATAGGAAGCACTTGTAGACATGAATCAAAGTTCAGAAGAGGAAGCCATGCTCGATTGTTGGCAAGAGTTACAATTCAGCTTGGTAGTGCTATTTGACATCCCAGGAGGACGTCGCAAAGTGGGGAAACCACGTAAGAGCCATCTCGACGTGGTGAAGAAGGCGACATGAGGACGTAAGTCGCAGCATCAGGTTGTAGTCGAACAAATTCAGTAGAACGAAGTAGGGACTTGTGGTCGTCGGTCGGCGTCGGCAAAGTAATGGGGCCGTTCAAGGCGAAGGGTGCCGGTGTCACAGCCAATAAGTGCTGAATAGGCAATCAGAGTGTCTATTGCAAGAATCACTTCGTGCGGACACACGGCCAGCACAGTGAACAGGACTGAGTTAGGACGGCCGGCAATGGTAATGGTAACACGGGCAGCGCACGTTCCCATCACAGCTGTTGTACTGCCATTAGCTACTCACACGGTAGGTGACTCGGCAGGTGTCAGGACTTTACGGAGACGACTGTCAATATCTGATCGCATAACCGACACCTCAGCGCCAGTATCAATAAGGGCTCGAACGGGTACATCATCAACAAAAATTTCAGCAAGGTTCGGTCGAGCAGTAGGGTTCAGCAGAGGTTTTGCATTCCGAGTCGTCAATGCTGCCGCACCTCCGGGTAGGGGTGGACCGTGGGCGGACAGTACACTGGTTGTCTATGTTAGCAGTTTGTTGGCGAACAACAGCTTGGATGAGTGAGATAGTCATGTTGTCATGCGTATGGGCGCAGTGAGAATTTGGAGCCATTGCCTCAAGTTCGTGACGGATCACCTGCGCTAGCTTAGCTTTATAGGGGAATGGGACGCCGGAGGGTCGTTATGAGACGCCAGAGGGTTGTTGCAGGAGAAAGGGGCAGCCGTATTCGGAAGTCGGTCGAAGCGTTGCACGATGCATTTGCTCTTCATGTGCTCAAAATTTCGGCATTCCTTAATGATAGACTCAACCGCTGAGCAGTTTCTGCAAAGCACGAGGTTGAATGCATCGTGCGCTATGCACTTCAAGGTGTGCCCAACTTCATTGGCCTCCAGCATTTCTATGCCTGCTTTACGGCAGATAGCGAGAACGTCTGGAATATACACGACGTACGATTCGGTTGATGTCTGGGCACGAGACGCTAGCTCTTCCTTGGCCTCCATTTGACGTCCCACAGGTCTTCCGGAACGACAGCGTAGCTTTTCCTTGCAGGAGTCCAAGCTTCTAATGTCAGTTGCATGAGTCTCAAACTCTACTTTCGCGGTTCCTGCCAAGTAAAATATCACGTTCGCCAGCAAAAGTGTGACATCCCACCTAATGTGCTTAGTGACGCGTTCTTACGACGTAGCCTGTCTTCCACGTCGACCTTGCCAGTGCCGATGAAGATTCTCGGGTGACGTAGCTGGGTCAGCACTACTTCGGCTGGTGTTTGAGCGGCGGAGGCAGCGTCTTTAGCCATAACAGCGGAACCGATGTGATGCCCGCTGCGAATATCCAGGGCCGGCTTGTGGTGAGAGTTCGCCGCACCTGCCGCAAAATGTTACGGGGGAGAAAATATATGTATTTACAATATATACAGTTACGAGGTTGTAGCTCCGTGGTCGGGGTAACGCCATCTACCGATCGTCGAGACCCCTCTACCTCCACTTTACCTCATAACGTCCTTTTGTCCACAGCTGCAAAAACTGGTACGTGACAATATTACACTGCTTATCTTTCAGTTCATAAATCTTGGTTTGTCCGAAGCCAAGCTTCTTTCTCATTGATTTCAGGCTACACCCATTTTTTACGGCTTCCTCAGTTTTTATCACGGTATAATTTCGCATATTCCTTATTTTCTCCTTGTTGATTGGTTTTGATAGTTGGCCGAATTCTATCTGATCTCTTGGGTTGAACTCTTTAGTTCTTTGTCATTTCTTTATTAGGTCGTTTGTTACTTGGAGGAGGTTGCTTGAGTGCATTAGCTCCCACGTAAATTTCTACTTCTAAACAAGGTTAGTTATGGTTTCATTCATTGACTCTATGTCATTTTCATCTCCTGGTCTACTTAATTGGTCTGCTTTTACATTTACTGTGTCCAGGCTAGCCTGATTCCTCTTGACCAATTTTACTATTTGTCTCTTCAAATTGAGGTAAATCCTTGCCCCCAGTAACCTATAATCACTGCACTTTATCCTACCTAACACTTTTGCATCCTGCACTTAGCTGGCATCGGCAGAAAATATGAAACCAATATCATTCTTGTTTTACCATTAGCGCTTTTGCAGGTCCACTTTTTGTTCCAACGCTTAGGGAAGAAAGTGTTCATTATTCGCAGCTTATTTCTTTCCGCAAATTCTACCAACATCTCTTCTCGAGTATTCCTTGAATCCACGCAGTAGGTCCCAATTGCTTGTTCACCAGCATGTTTTTTCCCCACTTTTGAATTGAAGTCACCCATCACAACAGTATACCTGCAACGGTGGCGTTGAGGTAGACCACCCGCCTCGCGTGCAAAAGGTTCGAGGCTCGAATGCCGGTGCCGTGCAATTTTCCACAGGATTAAAAAAATTCCGCGTGTTGAGAAAATTGCATAAACAGGCCTGGAGTGTGGCCTGATCCTGGTGACCAGAACCGGTAACGCACTCCCTCACCAGAGCAGGATTGGTCACCCTGGTGCAGTACTTGGCCACAACCTCCTATATGAACACAACAATCAAACCCCGGCCCTCAGTCCCCAGCACCTGCGAAGCAACTGACCACGGCGGCGGTCAGACATGCGATGCTGCAGAGGATGCTAAGAATCCCTGGCTCCGGACAGGCCGCCATTGGAATATGAACCTGGCAACCTTTAACGCTAGAACGTTATCTAGTGAGGCAAGTCTAGCAGTGCTATTGGAGGAATTAGAGGGCTGTAAATTGGATACAATAGGTCTCAGTGAAGTTAGGAGTCCAAAAGACGCATATACAGTGTTAAAAACCTGGCACGTCCTGTGCTCCCGGGGCTTAGCGGAGAGACGAGAACTAGGAGTCGGATTCCTGAATAATAAGAATATGGCTGGTAACATACAGGAATTCTATAGCATTAACGAGAGGGTGGCAGGTCTTGCTGTGAAACTTAAGAGGTACAAAATGAAGGTTGTACAGGGCTACGCCCCTACATCCAGTAATGATGACCAGGAAGTCGAAAGCTTCTATGAAGACGTGGAATCGGCGATACGTAGAGTGAAAAGAAAATACACTATGCGATGGGCGACTTCAATGCCAAGGTAGGCAAGAAGCAGGCTGGAGACAAGGCAGTGGGGGAATATGGCATAGGCAATAAGAACAGCAGGGGAGAGTTAGTAGTAGAGTTTGCGGAACAGAATAATATGCGGATAATGAATACATTCTTCCGCAAACGGGATAGCCTAAAGTGGACGTGGAGGAGCCCGAACGGCGAGACTAGAAATGAAATGGACTTCATACTTTTCGATAACCCTGGCATAACACAAGATATGGACGTGCTCAGCAAGGGGCGCTGCAGCGACCATAGCATGGTAAGAACTCGAATTAGGCTACACCTGAGGAGGGAACGGAAGAAACTGGTACATATGAAGCCGATCAATGAGTTAGCGGTAAGAGGGAAAATAGAGGAATTCCAGATCAAGCTACAGAACAGGCATTCGGCTTTAACTCAGGATGAGGACCTTCGTGTTGAAGCAATGAACGACAATCATGTGGGCATCATTTATGAGTCTGCAATAGAAGTCCGTGGTAACACCGTTAGACAGCATACCAGTAAGCTATCCCAGGAGAGAAAGAATCTGATCTAGAAGCGCCAATGTATGAAAGCCTCTAACCCTACAGCTAGAATAGAAATGGCGGAACTTTCCAAGTTAATAACCAACCGTAAGACAGCTGACATAAGGAAATATATTATAGATAGAATTGAACAGGCTCTCAGGAACGGAGGAAGCCTAAAAGCAGTGAAGAAACTAGGAATGGGCAAGAATCAGATGTATGCGTTAAGAGACAAAGCCGTCAATATCATTACTAATATTGCTACGAGATAGTATTTCAAATGACGAAGAGCCGAGCAGTAAGAAGACGACGACGTCGATTAGGAGTTAGCGCGGCTGTTGCCTCTTGGCCAACTGCGGCGTATTGCTTTGTAAATAGCTTTTCGTCGGTGCCTTCCTACGTAACAATATGAATGATATAGTTCAAGTGGCTGAGAAGTTCTATAGAGATTTGTACAGTACCAGTGGCATCCACGACGATAATGGAAGAGAGAATAGTCTAGAGGAATTCGAAATCCCACAGGTAACGCCGGAAGAAGTAAAGAAAGCCTTGGGAGCTATGCAAAGGGGTAAGGCCGCTGGGGAGGATCAGGTAACAGCAGATTTGTTGAAGGATGGTGGGCAGATTATTCTAGAGAAACTGGCCACCCTGTATACGCAATGCCTCATGACCTCGAGCGTATCGGAATCTTGGAAGAACGCTAACATGATACGAATCCATAAGAAAGAGGACGCCAAAGACTTGCAAAATTAGAGACCGATCAGCTTACTGTCTGTTGCCTAAAAACTATTTACTTAGGCAATCGCAAATAGAATCAGGAACACCTTAGAGTTCTGTCAAGCAAAGGATCAGGCAGGATTCCGTAAAGGCTACCCAACAATAGACAATATTCACACTATCAATCAGGTGATAGAGAAATGTGCGGAATATAACCAACCCTGATATATAGCTTTCATTGATTACGAAAAAGCGTTTGATTCTGTCGAAACCTCAGCAGTCATGGAGGCATTACGGAAGCAGTGTGTAGGCGAGTGGTATGTAAAAATACTGAAAGATATCTATAGCGACTCCAGAGCCACCGTAGTCCTCCATAAAGAAAGGCGTCAGGCAGGGATGTACGATCTCTCCTGTCCTATTCACAGCGTGTTTGCAGGAGGGATTCATAGACCTGAATTGGGAAGAATTGGGGGTAAAATTTAATGGAGAATACTTTAGTAACTTGCGATCCGCTGATGATATTGCCTTCCTTAGTAACTCAGGGGACCATTTGTAATGCATGCTCAATGACCTGGAGAGGCAAAGCGGGAGAGTGGGTCTAAAAATTATTCTGCAGGAAACCAAAGCAATGTTTAACAGTCTCGGAAGAGAACAGCAGTTTAGGATAGGTAGCGAGGTACTGGAAGCGGTAAGGCAATACATCTACTTAGGGCAGGTAGTGACGGCGGATCCGGATCATGAGACGCAAATAATCAGAAGAATAAGAATGGGCTGGGGAGCGTTTGGCAGGCATTCTCAGATCACGAACAGCAGGTTCCCATTATCCCTCAAACGAAAAGTGTATAATAGCTGTGTCTTACCAGTACTCACGTACGGCGCAGAAACCTGGAGGCTAACGAAAAGGGTTCTACTTAAATTGAGGTCGACGCAACGAGCTATGGAAAGAAGAATGATTGGTGTAACGTTAAGGGATAAGAAAAGAGCAGTTTTGGTGAGGAAAAAAACGCGAGTTAATGACATCTTAGTTGAAATCAAGAAAAAGAAATGGGCATGGGCAGGACATGTAATGAGGAAGGAAGATAACCGATGGTCATTAAGGGTTACGGACTGGATTCCAAGGGAAGGGAAGCGTAGCAGGGGGTGGTAGAAAATTAGGTGGGCGTATCAGATTAAGAAGTTTGCAGTGACGACAAGGCCACAATTAGTACATGAGCGGGGTGGTTGGAGAAATATGGGAGAGGCCTTTGCCCTGCAGTGGGCGTAACCAGGCTGATGATCATGATGATGACGATGATCACACTAGTTTACTGACTTGGCCCTTTTGGCATTGCTAATTCAGCATCTTCATAAAGCTGTTCTATTTCTTCATCATCCTGACTGGAAGTTGGAGCGTAGGCTTGTACTACCTTTATTCTACACATCCTATTCAGCTATATTGCGACTATTTCTATCCTCTCAGTATTGCTGTAGAATTTTTCAATGTTGCCGGCTATGTCCTTATGGGTGAAGAATCCTACTCTGAACTGCTTTTTAGTCGTCTATAGCAGAGGACGTGGTCATGTGTCAACGATCAATAACTCTGACGAGTTCCTCTAACCTCACTAAAGCCATTGATACGCAAACAATGCCTGATAGTTCCTGAAGGAGTCCTGCTAGGCTAGCCTCAGTCGAGAGGGTTCGATTGCTAAACGTTGCAATGGTCAGCAAGGATCATCAAGGGTCAGGCAGGTTAAAAGCTGCATAACGCCGAAAGACTCTTTCCTCCTCCTTGGGAGCACATTTGGTGTAGATTCCTAAACAAAAACAATAAGCTAGCTTTTGAATTGTCTTTTTTGTCCAGGCGTCAAGTAGGAGATTGTACTGAACTTTACGACCAGTGTACAGGTGGCACTGCCACGTTGCCTAGCGCCTTGGTGACTGTGAACGGGAAAGCGGTCGTGTTGTCCACTGATTTGCGGCGAATAGTCGGCGATGCCATGAGGCCCTTCATCTTGCTTCGGATGCGGCGCGTTGACTGCGAACCCTCGTGGTAGCATATCGCGATATGGGCATCGGCTCTAGACGTGGCCTACTTCTCCGCAATGATAGCAGAGCAAGCAGTGGTCGTGGGTACTTCATACGAGTGCCTTTCTCGGGTCGTTGCAAGGACTGCCAGGCTGGCGGATGGAGCGGTGGTTGGCGACGGAACTGTGGCCTTACAGGGCTGTGGCGCGGAGGGGTAACGGGAAGTTGACGGCGGGCGATGGTGGCGTAGTTTATCGCTTCAGGCTGAGTTGCGGTGATCCGTGAACTTTTCAAGCTTCTACTGATCGCTGTAGTTCTTCCTTCACTATGTCCGTGATCGAGGCCACCTAAGGCTGCGACTTTGGGGAAACTTCAGCACCTGTACCAGTACGACCTTTCTGGTTTTGCGAAACGATAGAAACTTGGGTGAGTTGGTACGGTAGCATGATCTTGGGTTGTAGCGCGAAGTGACACGGGCACAGACAGGACGAGCGCTAACTCTCAACGAAATTTTTATTAAGACAAAGAACATATATACACATACATATATATATATATATATATGTATGCCGGTGACTGCCAAAACCGCTGCATAAGAACGTGACAAGGTAAAAAAAAAACATCAGTTAAACATATCAGGAGGTATGGAACTCTACAAAACAAGACAACAAAAAAAGATTACTTCACATTAATTCACGTATTGTGAAGATGCTGAAATTCGCATTCTAACAGATACAAAGATGCATGGCTAACGCAAGTGTCTCCTAATCTTTTGATGTGAAATGCCTCGATTATTTCCCGTGTGGTTTGGCATTTGTGTCTGGAAAGTATTTTTGTGTCTTCAAAGAAAGGTTTACAACCACAATTGAAACAATGTGATGCTAGATGTAATGCTTAGGGTTGTTTAGTGAATATTTGTGTTCATTTAGTCTAATATTAATGCCCCTGCCGCTTTGTCATATGTAAGTTTTCCCGCACTTGGGTATAATCTGATAAACTATACCAGTGTTACAAGGCACAAAAGGGGACACATGTCTAGCGCCGCAATCATTTTTTCTTTTTTTTTGCTACCCTGTTTAAGTTTCCTATTTTTTATAGGGAGCATGTTGAACAACTTGCGGGGGGCCGAGAAAACTGTATTGACGTCATATCTATAGGCCACGTTCCGTAAAACATGGGATAATCTATGTACACAGGGTACGACAGCAAACCTTTTTTCCTTTTTCTGTTTTTCTTGTTTCTTACCGGGGCTTTTTACTCATTCTAAAAGTTTTTCACAGGTTAGCGATAATAAGTGCTCAGAATAACTAGCCTTTCCAAACCTTTCTATCTATTGTGAAAAACTTTGTTGCACAGCAACTTTGATTACGTAAACTTTTTTTTTTGATACAGATAGAAAGGCTTGGAGGCGAGTTATCCTGTGCATTTATTATCAATAACCTGCGAAAAACTTTTAAAATTGGTAAAAAGCGCCGGTATCAAACAAGAAAAACAGAAAAAGGAACTATTTGCATAGATTAGCTCATGGTTTACGTAACGTGGCCAATAGATCTGACGTCAATACAGTTTACGCGGCCCCTCGCAAGTTGCTCAACATGTGCCCATGATAAATATTAAACTTGAACAGGGTGGCAAAAAAAGAAAAGATGATTGCGGTGTTAGGCAATTGTCCTATTTTGTGCCTTGTAACACTGGTATAGTTTATCAAATTCCACTCAAGTGCGGGATATACTCACATTCGATGGAGCGGCAGGTGCATTAATATTAGGCTAAAAGAACACAAACATTCACTAAACAACCTTAATGCATTACATCTAGCGTCACATTGTTTCAATTGTTGTTGTAAACCTTTCTTTGAAGATACAAAAATACTTTCCAGACACAAATGCCAAACCACACGGGAAATAATCGAGGCATTCCACGTCAAAAGATTAGGAGACACTTGCGTTAGCCATGCATCTTTGTCTCTGTTAGAATGCGAATTCAGTATCTTTGCAATACGTGTAGTAATCTGAAGTAGCCTTTTTTATGTTGTTTTCTTTTTTTGGACTTCCATACTTCCTGATATGTTTAACTGATGTTTTTTATCTTGTCACATTCTTAGGCGGCGGTTTTGCAATCGCCTATATATATATATATATATATATATATATATATATATATATATATATATATATGTTCTTCGTATTAATAAAAATTTAGTTGAGAGTTAGCGCTCGTGCTGTCTGCTCCTGTCTGTGTCCTTGTCACTTCGCGCAACAATCCAAGATCTTTCTGGTTTTCTCGCACAGATCTTCAATGCCTAGCGCGTTAGCTTCGACGTAGTTAGGTGTCGCCATACAGACATTGTATTGCCTGGTGCGCTTTTCAAGCAACTTCTCAAATATGATGCTTTCAGAAACAAACAGAGATATGGCCTTGGGCGGGTGGCCTACCGTTCCGGCAAAAAACTGTTTTTTCACACCACGCATCCGGAACTGAACTTTCTTCTTTTCAGACATGTTGGTATGTGTATGGTGGTAAGGCGAGTCATTTCCTGCGTGAAAATACAGCGCAACAGCAGATGGAGGACAGAAATGAGAAATTAATGAACAGAACCAATGAATGAATATATGTAGTGTGGTGGCGCAAGGGCCAAACATGGCCTAAGAGCACCAGGCTAGTGTTAAGCTGTTGGCAGTTTAGCAGTGAACTACGAGAGGTGCTTTGTTTTTCTGATCTGTGCAACAGCGGACCGTATTGCATAAGCCTCTGTGCTGGAAAAAATTGTTTGCGGGTGCAGGGAGTTTCATTCCCAAAACGATGGGCCGACGGCTGCATGCGAAACGCCGGCGTGTTACTTCGAAGCGTCAGTGCAAAATTCTTGAACTGGAGGGTAGGATATGTGCCTCTGGAGCGTGTTTGGTAGCCTCTACAAACGATGTATCACATTCTGTGAGCTGCACTGCCATGGCGGCAACGGCTTAACTGGGACCATCACGTTACGCTCATTAATTGGAACCCACATTTCATCAGAATATATTTCTTACGCACATAGAGAATGGTTCTCTAGCTGCAGGTCGATTATTAAACAGTGTTACGCATGTTATGTAGTTTACGGTTACGTAAGAGGGATGTTCCTGGTTTGCATTAACCTTGAGAAAGTATACACAACAACATTACGTCCTCTGAAGGTTGAGCGATGACTCGTAAGCTTCAACGTAGAGATTCTCTAGAGAACGTGTCCTGAAGGGAGGGGCCGCCAGGCGGATACCTAGGTAATGGACAGGATCCAGCATCTTCAAGGCACTATGAGAAGCGGATGGACACGTTATGGCTCCCTAATCTAAGCGTGTTTGTATGAGGCTGTTGTGAAGGTTCATGATGCACTTCCTGCTACTACACGACACGTTGGGTGACATAATTTTTACAATGTTCACGGTATTTAGGCATAAATTCTTAGGGTACTTCAGGTGCATAATAAAGTTTAATTTCCTGTCTACATAGGAGCCTAAACATTGCGCTCTCTGCTTACAGGTAAGTTTTGACCGTACCCTTCAGTATGGGGGTCTGGGACCGGGCCTCTATTTCTCGAAAATAAGACGCAGGAGTGTTTAAGGGATCTTGATTAACCCTTAATTGACGAGTGGTGCCTACAGGCAACATACTAGAAAAAAAAATTCTTGCGGTGTTTTAGTATTGAGTAACATGTTTCTGGCTAAATGTATTCGGCCAACACTGAAGGACAGACACCAAGCGTTATTGCTTTGGGGCAGAAACACGGGACAAAGAGGTTTGGGCCGCGACTCGCTTTTTTTTGACAGCAAGATCAGAGGAGACAGACCCATGTAAGATCTCAGGCTGCAGTGGTGTCACACACCTGATGAAATCAAATATACACCTATGGTTGACATATGATGAAAGCTACCTGTACAAATTTCAGCTGAACACTTCTGTGGCTTGGGATGAAGCCCACTTCCAGTTTCCTGCATGGGGTTTTCCTGTGATTGCTAAAATACCTTAAGGAAAATATATTTTGTTTATTTTTTTTTATGGTTAGTCTTCATGTTTTTTGTGCATTTAAATAGAAAATAAGCTGTTCTTGTTATTTGTATGCCTCTTCCCTAAAGGGTTAAATTCGTTCCCCTGTGCCCAATTGGTCACTCTGTTCAGGGCAAGTTGCAGTTGTAGTTCGCACATGGTGAGGCTACAGGACCTAAACCTAATCTGTACATTAACATAAGTGCAATAGAGCATGTTTCGCCCAATACATGTACGTAACGAATTGTTTTTTTTTTACAATAGGAAGTGCATAACTGAGCACTCCACTCTGTGGCACCCCCATCTCTTGGATAATTCACTTGGATAGAACATTGACATCTTTAACACCGAATGCGGTTCGATAAGCAGCTTTATACAGCGTTAATCTTGTTGCCATGACTACCCACGTCAGAGAGATCTCTCAAAGTTTTCTCACTCCAGGTAGTATCTCAAGCCTTTTTGATATGAAGCAACACAGTCAGGACGAACTAGACGAATCCGTACCTCAACACGCACGAGGAGGCCACGTGTGGATCAACCTTCTCTAAATCAGCATCCATAAGGGGCAACCAATTTGTTGGATTTGGGAAAGTGTACCAGCCGGCGAATAATCGTTTTGGTTTCAAATAGCTGACATAGACAGCTGGTTAGCACCATAAGCCGATAACGTGCAACAGAGGATGGACCGTTACCCTGTTTCAAAACAGGGACTACAATATCCTCTATAGTATAATTGGAGAAATTGAGACATCCAACCATTCGTAGCCATTGCTACAAAGGATACCCATACGGGTTTCTCAAAAGAAAAGCCTCGCACTTGCAGAAAAACTTGTCCTGGTCTGGAACCCTAACCCGGACGCGACGCCTTTCCGTGTCAGTCGCTGTACCGTCTGAGCTAACGAGCCCGTCAGCAGATGGCAGAGCGAAGTCAAATTTAACAACAACTCAAAGCAACGGCAAGATTTTGACGTAATAGTTCTGAGGAACCTACATGGGTTTCCTTTGTAGCAATTGCTACGACTATGCGGATGTCTCATTTGCCCTTAATTAATTACTTATCTCCATCTTGCAAGCTTCCGCAGAACTACTGCGTCAGCCTCTATAGAATATGTGGCACACGGAACCGCCGACACAGACTTAACACACAGATGGGCGTTTATTAGCGTTCACCTGAGCTCATAACGTAAAAGATAGCTCCAGGCGTCCCTTCAAGCGCGCTCACGTGCTCCCGGCCCGAAGATCTTCTTTCCTGTAGAAAGAGCGCGAGAAATTCAATACATTCCCGGCACCGAAGCACGGTCACGCCGGTAGTTCTAGCGGATGCAAAAAAAAAATTAAATTAAATTATGGGGTTTTACGTGCCAAAACCACTTTCTTATTAGGAGGCACGCCGTAGTGGAGGACTCCGGAAATCTGGACCACCTAGGGTTCTTTAACGTGCACCTAAATCTAAGTACACGGGTGTTTTCACCTTCCGCCCCCATCGAAATGCGGCCGCCGTGGCCGGGACTCGATCCCGCGACCTCGTGCTCAGCAGCCCAACACCATAGCCACTGAGCAGCCATGGCGGGTACTCTAGCGCATGCAGTCTTTGGATGGCCCTTGTCACAAGGCCGCATTGTCACTTTATCTTGCAAGGGCGAACGTGTCCATTTTCTCCTCCGTAGACTTCAATCACCTTTGCGAGTTGCCACATTTGATGTGGAAGGTTTTCAGCATGTGCAGGTACAAGATCGCCTTCCTTAACTCTGTTCTTGCACAATTTGTCTCAGAAGTGTGTTGACCTAAGAGTAAGTACTCGTTGATCCATCGGTTCCGAAAGATTTCGGTCAGGCGCCTTCCATACTGCAGTTCCGGACAGCCTCAGTACGCGTCGATATCTGCGGTTCCTCGAAGTTGCCTTGTGGTATCATCGTAAACCTACGGCCAATCAACTGATCGGTTGGAGACGGACTGCCTGCTTCGCTGTTTTCAGACTCAGTGAAAGTAAGTCCTCTAGAATTGACGACGGTTTCAGCTTCTGCGAGTGCTGTCATGAGTTCTTCAGAGTCGAGCTAGGCTCTTCGAAGAATCTTGCGAAGCGGCGTCTTTACAATCATTACAGGCTGCTCCCACCATCCATTCGACCATAGAGCGTTAGGCGCAATAAATTTCTATTCGACGCCTTTACTGCTCAGGTGTCCACATACATCTTCTTCTAGCAGCATTCTGCAAATCTTTTGCAGATACCCTGTCATTTTCTTGAAGGCACTCGCATTGTCAGAATGCGTAACCTGGGCAAGGCCTCATCGGGCACAAAAGCGATCAATAATGCTTCAGATGTCATGCGGGACACACGTTCTGAGTGGCTCGCTCTTGACGCTGCACACGTAAATAGAGCAGTGTAGCTTTTCGTCTCTCCTAATGGTCTCCTTACGAAGAGAGATCTCACGAAGTCCTCTCCGACCTCTTGAGAAGCGTGTGCTTGTGTTACGCGATGCTTTGCTAGCTACAGGAGTTGCGCTAGGACATACGATGTAACTTTTCCACAAGTAACATTTCCTGGTTAATTTCTTCACCAGGCTTCGTGCTTTGGACACGGCTCCCAGACTGCCTTCGAACGCGCTCACGAACTCCCTACCTGAAGGTCGCCCTATTATATCATGTAGGAAGAGCGCGGGAGATTAAACGGCCTCTTTCTACGCTAACGGAAAGTATTCTGTCGCCAAGATAGTGTTGAAAAGATACCACAGAACCATTTCTGTATAAATATGAAGGTGTTTGACCATCACGTACATAATCCGATCAGCTCCCGGAGCCGACTTCTCACGAGATTTCGAAGCCGTTTCTGAGATCGGCTACTACAAAAAGACGATCGCGTTGATCATTTCTATTGCATTTTCCATTCAATGTTTTATTTTCTGCTATATTCTTCTTCAATAAATCTTCGCAGTAATGTTCCAAAGTAGAAAGACGCTCGAAGTACTCTCCGAGGGCATTGGCCTTGTCTTCCAGACACTGGCCTTAGTCATCAACTAAGGGCAAACGCTGATAAAGCCAATTTATTATTTTGTTACCGTAATCCGTATTCTTCTTTCTTGTGTATATGAATTATTTCCCGAGATGTAGGTTTGCCAGCTGTCCCTTCTAGCAATGCGCTGTATTCGCCTGTCATGTGATCTGACGTGTTTTAGGCTTATGAGGTTCTCTGCTGTAGGAGAGTCACGTAGGATACTACACGCCATGTTCCGCTTCCTTCGTGCTTCCTTTTATTCCACATTCCACCAAGAAATACGTCGTTTAGAAATCTTACCTCGAATTTGAGGCATACATCTTAATGCAGCATCAATTTAAAACACTGCGAAGTATGCCACTGTATAATTAATATTAAGGGCACGAACATTATCGCAGGTCAACTAGGCAAGCTTACGAAGCCTTATTCCCTCCCCGGAATCCACTTTCCATCTAGGACTTCATCTGGTTTTCTTAGCTTTAGAACAGCCGGAAAGTGATCACGTCTTTAAGGATTCTTTAAGGCGTTTCACTCGAGGTATGACATGAGTGTACCTGATCCCATGCTTGTGTATATAGATGATAATCTTTCATGTGCAAAGCGATAGAACATTGGATGGATGTATTTATGGATGGATGGATAGATAGATGGAAATATTTGATTGTGAGCCCTGAAATACGCGATTGTCGCGCAGCTGGCCGCTCCCACGTTGGGACAGACAGGTCGAGCCTGGTCGCCGCATCGTGGGCTCTCTGCACGGCCCAGATTTGATCCCTGTAGTCGGGATTTGGCAGCCGGGCGCTACATCTTGACTGGTGTGCTTGATCTGTGCCTCGTAACGAAGGCCGTCACCAGAGCGCATGTTCTAAGTTAGCTGAATCACCGCACTGAGGGCAGCTATTGCTAGTATACGTGTCTGGATAGATCGAGTGTAATAAAAATGGGTTGGGGTATATCCCCGTCTGCAAAAGTTTGAGGGTGATTGTCTACGCTTTGCTCAGTTCCTTCTGTAGGAGTGGATACACCCTCTTAGTAAGGTAAAGGTGTTGCGTGACTTCATTGTACGTGCTAGCAGAACCTGTGTTGTACAGTGTCGTGGGCTGGGGGATTCTCTATGGGCATGGAACGTGAGACCCCGTGCCTTGGAGTGGGCCAGCTCATTTAGGTTGGTGAGCCCTTCTGCAAAGAATCGCTTGTATGCTCGAAACCACGTTATTGTATGTGGGGTGATCACTTTGGCGTGACAATACAGTAGGCTTCCTTAGTGATGGAGCCGATGGACACGTTCGGGCGGCAGCTCGGGGTCGCTAAAAACCTTTGGACGTTGTCCGTCTTGTAACGCAATGGCTACGGCAACTTGTTCGGCACCGCCCTTGAAGAGGCGCCTTCGACCGAGGCCACGTTGATGATTCTTCACGCGTGGTCTATTTAATAGCACCACGTGGGACTATCTCCGCATCGGGCGGCATCGACAAAACAGCTCTCTTTAGGTTCTTTTTGACCTTGCGAAGAAAGGCCAAGGCCCTGTATCGTCTTCCGACGTTGCGCTGTGGGTGTACATTGCGCAGAATGGGGGAGACAGTGCTTTCTTCTGGTTGGTTCCTGTGGAGGCCGCGGTAGTTGCTATCGATCGTCATTTGTGTAATGCCCATCCCAGTGAGTAACTGCCGATTCCCGAGAGCGTGGCGATCTGCGCCCCCTCTTGGGCCGCCGCGATCTCTTCTATCGAATTCTGCATACCCAGATGGAAGAGCCGCTCTGGAAGCATAGAGCGGGAGCCACCGGGCGCTTTTCATGCCTTTCCGAATTCATACATTAGGTTTACATCGTTCTGATTGTTGTGAATTATGCATTCCTGCGACGTACGTAAAATGACAGAGTAGGAAACCATGAATGAGCCTGACAAGATTGTCTTCGCGCAGGCTGTTACGTTTGTTGGCGACCGTTCTGATGAGGCCGACGGCGCTATCGGTCTTCTTGGTCAGCCAGAGGACCATCTGGTTGCTGGAGGCAGACGACTCCAAGCTCATGCCGAGAATGCGGATCAACTCTGCCCTGGGAAGAGGGTCACTGTTCTTTGCGTGTAGCGAAAGAACATTACCTGCCGTTGTTGCTCAGTCACTATGGTGTTGGGCTGCTTAGCACGAGGTCGCGGGATCGAATACCGGCCATGGCGGCCACATTTCGATGGGGGATATGCGAAAACCCCCATGTATTTAGATTCTGGTGCACGTTATAGAACGCCAGGTGGTCGAAATTTCCGGAGTCCTCCACTACGGCGTGCCTCATAATCAGAAAATGGTTTTGGCACGTAAAACCCGATAATTTATAGCGACAGAACATTGGCTCTTTCTTATTAAGCCGGCACGCACATCCATAAAAAGGGAAATTCTTTTTTAGGTGGCCCCTTTCATCCCAACGTTAGTTTTCCCGCAGGATGCTATAGGAATTTAGATCTCCTATGAGTACATAGGATTCGGGAAGCTCATCTATAAGGCTCTCAATACCTGTTCGGTGCAGTTGTTAGCTGGGAGGAATGTAGATGGAAGCAATTTTGACAAGCTTATATAACAGCAGTGCTAGGGCAGCAAATTCTCCAATGTACGTTAGAATTGCTGGCAGGCAACACCTTTATCTGCAATTCTAGCCACATGGGCAGACGAAGCGAGTGCATGGTCGCGGTTTTTCCGAAAAATAGGATAATGTCTAAGA
Organism: Dermacentor andersoni; assembly: GCF_023375885.2. Classification (NCBI taxonomy): domain Eukaryota; kingdom Metazoa; phylum Arthropoda; class Arachnida; order Ixodida; family Ixodidae; genus Dermacentor; species Dermacentor andersoni. Next base: position 6,095,294 of record NC_092821.1, read on the forward strand.
AAGCTTCTTTGTATGGATTTTGGGTGTGCTTCCCGAAGGTACAGTAGTTTAAGACTTAGTTTATGAAGAAGTTCTTGAACATCATCTAGATTGTGTAGAAGTCTCCTAAAATTCCATTGCAATATTTGTGTGTCCATTCTGCGCAAGAGATGTGTGCTGCTCGTCAATTTAGGAACTACAACTTAAATTAGAGAGCCTTTTTCTGGCCCTGTGAGCGGCGTTTCTCTTTTTTGGAACGCTCGAGAGATCCTCGACGCTCCTTAGGCGTCGGTGGCACCGTTTGACTGGAAGGCACAACCATCGCCCCTTTCGGGGCATTGGAATTTTGCGAGCGGTGCGTTCCAGGTCCCAGTGGCGTAGCCAGAAATATCGTTTGGGCGGGGGAGGGGGGGGGGGGGCTAGTCTATACAGCTCGGCCTCCTCCTTATTTTATTCGTCGAGGGATCAAATACATGAATAACTGCACTTCCATTACCAAAAGTGCTGCAAACAAATTCTTGAATACTACGCACTGTCAATACGAGTGAAACCTGTATTTTCTCATAAAATAATATACTCATATATGCCAAAAATTGTGCCCGGCATAACCGATATCAATGGTTCCATGATCTTTGTCTATTTGATATGTAAAGAAAATATCCCACGATCTTTACAAGCATATCAGTTCGAAATCAGCAAAGCAGTGCATGCCTCTGATATGAAAAATGTACCCACCGTGGTTGCTTAGTGGTTATTGCATTGCGCTGCTAAGTACGAGGTGACGGGATCAAATCCCCGCTATGGCGGCCGCATTTTGAGGGGGGTGAAATACGAACACACCCGTGTACTTTGTTTACATTTTTTGTACATATAGAACGGCCAGAGAAGGATTTCAATGACGCTGTCATTTGTTCCAGAGTATCACTCAAAACCAGCTGTTAACGGCCTTGTATTTTGAGCAATCTCACTGAAATTATAGTCGCAACAAAGAGGCCATATAGAAAGCAGGAGTTTTGCAAAATATACGAGGTTGAGTCAAATGAAAGTGAGCCAATGCGAATATACGATAAACGGCGTGCTTCATTTATTAGCAGTCTCTAGTATCGTTTAGACATTTATCCCACTGACTAACGAGTCGCACGATTCCCGTCCCATGAAGCTTTTTGGGTTGCTGCTTCAAAGAGTCCGTAACTGGCTCTTTCACGTGATCGTCTGACGCGAACCTGGTTCACTTGAGCTGGTTATTTATTTGCCCCAAATGTGGAAGTCGCAAGGCGACAGGTCTGGGATGTATGGCATATGTTGCAGCCTTTCCCACTTGAACTTTGCCAGTTTTGCATTCACCACATCAGTGACGTGGTTACGCGCATCATCGCGGAGCGAAAGGACCCCATTCGTCTATTTTCCACGTCATTTCTTCTCGATTGCGACACGCAGCCGAACCAGCGTTTCAGAATATCGGAAACGATTGATAGTCTATCCAGGTTTAGCAAATTTGCTCAGTAATGACTCCTGACAACCTAAAAAAAGGTCAGCAACACCTTTTCGGCAGAAATGACGGCCTTTGCTTTCTTTGGGGGTGGCGACTTTGAATGTTTCTACTGTAAGCATTGCCGTCGTGTTTCAGGCTCATAAAAGAGATACCAGGATTCGTCTTCGGTGACAACTGCAGAAAAGTAGTCGTCACGCTCATTGTGATATCGAATCAGATGATTCAAGGCAGCGCCGAAACTCTCCACCTTCTGGCGGTGATTTCTATAATCATGGCCCCCGCTGCGCACGCAAGAGCCGATAATCGAGATGTTCATGAATTATGGTGTGAACCGAACTTCACACGGTCTGCAAGTTCATCGATGCTTAATCTCCGTTCTTGTGTAATCAGCTCATCAACCTTTTCAATTGTGTAGGGTTGATTGCACAGTGACTTTGGCTTGGTATTGAATCGTATTTGCAACTTTCACGTCCTTCTTTGAATCGTTTCCTCCAACACTTCACAGTTGCCAATGAAATGCAGTGGTCAACGTAAACGGCAGCGATATGGGTAACAATTTCTGTTTGGGAAGCACCTTAAACTGTCGAAAACCTCACGATCACGACACCACGCTGTTCAACTTTGGGAGTGCCCATCACGTCACGCAACCATGCTCAACCGAGTGTATGAGAGAATTAAAGAACTTTTATCTTCACACCTGCATGTCATGATTGTAAATGAGATATGCCTGTGTGCTACGCGCATTCCTCGCACATAATGAACCAAACCATTATTGCTTGAGGGGGGTAGGCTCAGTTTCATTTAACTCACCCTCATGGATAAGAAATGCGAAGATAGAAATAATGAACCAAACCATTATTGCTTGAGGGGGGTAGGCTCAGTTTCATTTAACTCACCCTCATGGATAAGAAATGCGAAGATAGAATGGAATATACAAATGCGAAGATACAGATTGATAAAGGGCAACAAAATATCATTGGAAACAAAGTTCACTGCACGTATACACAAAACCGAGCAACTAGATATTTATATATACACATAAGTCTCCAATAAATCTATGTATCAAAGAAATGTCACTGTATATAATTCGCCAAAAAAAACAAGCAAACATGCTGAGCAGTCAGATTCACAGACCACCGAAGCCCAAGGCCCCATCTCCCCCTTCATGCGCTACCCCCACTTTTCACCCTTGCGCACACAAGACTGAGCCACCATCGTCGCTTCACTAATGCCATCCCCACCCCCCCCAACGCTCTCAATCGCACATACAGCATGCGGCGCGTGTTCACGAATTTGTGGCACTTGGATTTATACGGATCAGGAGAGCGAAGGCAGGAATGCACCTGTATGGAGTGTCCATAGAATAGCTACCGCAATAGTATGTTAAGAGTATTCGGTAACTTAAGCGTCCCGTGGCCTATTACTTTCCGCAATAGAAGAAGTAACAAAATCGAACTTTCCCCATGCGAGAATTCGCTGCGACGAAACAATGCCTTTCTTTTGTTTTGGTGGGCGGAAGCACCGAAATTAAAGAAAAACACAATGAAATGGCCACAATCAAATGCCTACTTTGGGCACTTAATGCGGCTACCGAAGGAATATTGAAGAAAACGTGAGACACTTCATTCACAGATAACCATACGAAAACTGCTCTGTATCCTACACCGGCGAGAGCAGACTTTCCGCAGAGGTTGCGCTCAGTCGAACATGTTGCAATTCGTCAAGTGCCCACAGTGATGTCAGCGAGCAACCATTATTTTTTTTTCCCGTGTGCTAGCGAGAAAACGTCAATACCCAAGTGCGCCGCACGGTAGTCGGGGAAACGGCAGAAAAACACACGCGACAAAAAAGCAAGCTGGCTGTGGGAGCCCGCGGGTAGCGAGAACAAGAAAATTGAAGATGCTCAATGTGTCCTCGCCAATAAAAAGTCAAGGTAAGAAAATATATGAGAACGTAGTTACCTTTTCTGATTTTAGTGTCTTGACATGGCCAATTTGGCGCAGTTGAAAAAAAAATGTTGATATTCTTTTCTGTGTAATGACGGCACAAATGCACCACCCTAACCCTTCGTCTCATTGGACCTCGCCTCGTGCTTTGTAAACTTGTATTATATCAGGTTGGCTTGTCTCGTTGTATGGTGCAATGTAGGATTTTAAAAAAGTCAATGCCCTTTGGCATCAAATGTTTATAACAATATTAAACCCACAAAGTTATGGAATTGAAAATCTAAAGCATGGAAATGTCAGTGCACCTGTCCCATCAAACGTTTATGACAACGTCATACCCATAAAATTTCGGAAATGAGGTCCATGCGCTCCATAGATTCCGTTACCTCCGCGTGATGCTGCGACGAGCTCGCTCGCCATCAAGATGCTCTTGAAATGTGGCACTCGGATGAGATTTCTTGCATTATGCGCCTCACGGTGTATGGGCGTCGCGGCAAAATCCAGCCCGAGTTCGTGATGTTCGTGCCAAAATGCCTGTTCGAGCGCAAAAAAGCACTCTAAACAAAACTTAGAATGATTTCCGGCGCCGAGGCTTGTTTGCAGCACGAAAATATTTCGGGGAGAGGCTGAAGCCCCATAAGCCCTTCCTACGGGGCGTTTGCCTTGAAGGCCGCGCGTCAGTAGGCGATTCTTTTGAGTCCTTCAACCCAGAAGCTGACAGGGCCTTCGTGAATGGCGGAGCAGCTGAAGTTGCCACCACTGAGGGAATAGAAGTAGCTGCTGCCGGTGCACTGTGTCTGGCTCGGACAGCTCGTGAAAGCTGTTGCGGCGCTGCCCCTATGCGCGCCTTATCGGTATAGGCAAAGAAGGTTCCGCAAACAAAAATCGCTTCTGTGCTTAATTAAATGAAATGTTCTCTTTCACTTTCAGAATGATGATTTCCATCTCTCTCTCCTATGCAGGGAAAGAGCGCGAGCATGCAGGGTCATATTCGTCACAATTTGAACAGAGCGCGTCTGATGTGCCATTTTCTGTTGCGTGTTCATCAGCACCACATTTTGCGAAACACATGCGGCCGCGGAAACTCTGTGAGCTGTGATCAAATTTCTGATAAGTGAAGCACCTGCGAGAATCAGCAATATATGGTCTGATACGTATTCTCATGTAACCTGTTTATACATTCTAGGAGCATGCTGTAGCAACATTTTAGGATTAGTTGCTTTGAAGGCATTTCCTGGTCGTTGGACCTTATCTTGATGCGCTTCGTTTGCACAACATTCTCATTTCTCTATCAGTCAAGGAGTTCGATTTTGGTCACTGTCAAGAAGGCGCTGTGAGATTCCAGGCCACCAAGAGTGTTCAAGGCACCGTGTGCAGCTACGGCTATACGGGTATTACCAAAGGACACTAGAGTGTTCAGCATGTCATACTGTGCCTTGTTTTTAACTTCTAGAACAACTGCACCAACTATTCTCGCAGCTTTGTCACCTGGTCCGATTGTGTTTATAAGACACTCCGACACGCGAAAAGGTGAGACTAATCTTGCTGTCATTTCTGGGCATTCAATATGGATAACCTGGTACCGTGCAAAGTTGTCTTTGTTTTTTGTGGAAAACGGGAAGGTTTCATTGGTTCGCCGTCTTTTAGAAACAGGGCATTCTGGGAGGCGTCGAAACGATGCCGGAGCCATAAAAGTTCTTTTGGGTTCGGTAGCGATGCCAGCCACCACAACTATACTCAACAACAAGATGCTGCGAGACCCGGAGGAATCGCAGAAGCCAGCTGTACGTAACTACTATAACCCAATATAGGATACCCAAGGTTAGATACCATACACGATCTTAACTCTTGCCACGTGAAAAACTGGAAGTAAAATAGGTGAAGGCAGCAAAGGCGAAAAGTGAGAAACAAGAATGAAGACGAGAGAGGTAGACAGAAAAAGGCAACTACCGATTTCCCTCAGGTGGCTCTGTCCGGAGGTGCCATATACGTGAAGACGAGGCCAATAAAGTGTGTTCTACGCTGAGGGGCCTGCACGTTGCAAACACTCAACGTCGGCACAACCCCCCGGATCCCGTTTTCGCCGGACACGGCTAAGCCACGCACAGTCGGGAAGGCCCGACCCGCACGTGCACGGGCCCATGGTGTCGCAACATCAAACCGTTGCTTGCGCAGATGCCCCTACGGGCAAAGAACACAAGCGCTAACTTCCAACTGCAAATTTATTTAGCGCACGCATATTAGACATATATGCGTACTGAAGCACGTCATCACAATGTAACTGCTACTTTGCGAATACTCTAACTCAACACGTAATCTCCCTTGCTTTCCCACAAATCTACGATGACTGGTTCTGGTTGCTTTCAGTTTTGCTCTTTCTCGTTTGAGCTCAGTTGTCAGCTCCGCATAGTCACGCTGGTAGATCGCCAAAAATCTGATCTACCGCTATTCTGGTCTGGCTAGCACTACAATTACACAAGGCGCGGCGAAAACGTAGGGAACAGATAGAAGCAGCGGCAAATTCTAGAAAGTTCAGATTCAGAAAAACGCGTCTTGCGCTGGCGATAACTTTGAACATTTGTTATGCAGTAAAAGGGCGGCTCTCTATGCCTACCCTCCGCAATAATCACGGCGTCGAACAAAAAACCGAGAAAAAAATTCGATGGAGCGATCTTGTAGGACCCACAGAGATCTGGACGGTCCTTCATAAGTTCTTGTAGGCGCCCTTCGAACACCTATAAGATTCCTAAAGGTCTGTAAGGACAGCCTGTGGGCACGCATCCTACGCCAATAATATTCTAGAATGTCCATCAGGACGCTCTAAGGGAGCGCTTCCCACACCAAAAAGATTCTTGAAGGTCCCTCAAACCTGCTGTTGGCAAGCCTCCTACATCAATATTGTCACGTAGTAGCAATGCTGTGACACACGAAACTAGGGTTTTATTGGGCGAACTTGTGCCCTCAAAAAAAGCGCTATACTCAAAGAACGGCGACAGCAGCGAACACAGATCGTCGAAAATTTGATCAGCGGGTCAAGCGCGTCAGCTTTTATACATCAGTCGTCGAATGCTCCAGAGTAATCGCTGGAAACCGCGTGTCTTCCACAACATTTTGCATAATTCGCCTCGCACATACATGAAATCAGATTACACAAGCTTCGGTCATAGACAGCGGATGGAACAATCGATAACATGCCAGAAAATTCCTATACATACAGGCGCAACCTGCGCTGTGCACTAACATTTCTTAGGTGGTGAACCGTGCTCATCCGATAAAGTAAACGAGTACGCGTGTCAATACCTCCGCCCTAAAAAAAATCACCGTCCCAATGCTACAAATATAAGAGAGCGACACACAAAAGCAGTCTTCTTAAAGAAAAGGAACAAAACAACGAAAAGAAACAAAGTTGAAAGGTCAGTTACGCGAAGTTCTAAAGTTAGGTTCATGTTGTATTGTTCCCTTTTATGAATGCACCCTTTCCTGCCAAAGCCTTCGTTAAGGCTATCAGTATGTACCAAATTAAAAAATTAATAAATAAAGTTCATTAGCGCTGGGAGTACTGCTTGAGTCGCACAACGTGGGCTATTTCAGGTCGTAAGCGGCGCCGCTGTGATAGCGAAATGCCGTCTGGCACGTCGGATGATCTTGTACGGTCCGAAATAGCTGCGCAATAGTTTCTCACTCAGTCCTCGTCACCGCATAGGGGTCCAAACCCAAACACAGTCGCAGGGCTTGTACTCCACGTAGCATCATCGGAGGTTGTAGTGTCGGCTGTCCGTACGCTGCTAGTCTTGCCGTAGGGGGGCGAGCTGCCGAGCTTCTTCGGTGCGCTGGAAAAAGGTGGCGACGTCAAGATTGTCTTCGTTGGTGACCTGTGGCAGCGTGGCATCGAGAGCCGTCGTCGGGTTCCTGCCGTAAACCAGCTTGAACAGGGTGATATGTGTTGTTCCTTGTACCGCCATGTTGTAAGTGAAGGTTACGCACGCCAGGATGGCATCCTACGTCTTGTGCTCGACGTCAACGTAGATTGCTAGCATGTCGGCGAGGGCCTTGTTCAGGCGCTCCATGAGACCATTCGTCTGCGGGTGGAACGCAGATGTCCTCCGGTGGCTTGTCTGGCTGTATTGCAGAATGGCTTGGGTTAGCTCTGCTGTAAAGGCCGTTCCCCTATCGGTGATGAGAACTACTGGGGCACCATGTCGCAGCAGGACGCTCTCGACGAAAAATTTTGCCACTTCGCCTGCGCTACCTTTCGGCGGAGCTTTAGTTTCAGCGAAGCAGCTGAGGTTGTCCGTCGCCACGACGATCCACTTATTTCCAGATGTTGACGTCGTAAACTGTCCCAACAAGTCCATCCCGACACAGCAAGGAGGTTTGATCGGCTGTAACAGGCGACGTCGCTGGTTAGGCGCGGCCAGTAATACCTTTATTGTATCCTCGATAGCGTCCGGACGAAACCGAGGTTCCCAGTGGTCAGATCGTCATGTAGGGTGTCCAGTACGTCTTAACGCAGCGCGAACGTAACAAGAAGGTAGTTGGCGCGGACTGTTGAGAAGTCCTTCTTCGCGAGTAGATTGCTTTGAAGTGTGAAGGACGACAATCGGCGCTTCAAGGACCTAGGCACAACGTCGGTATTCACTTCTAAATACTCGACGTGACCTTTTAGGTCCGGGTCTGCTCGTCGTTATTCAACGAAGTCTTTCGCGCTTACTATTGCAAGGAAGCCGTCAACAACCTCGTCGTCTTACGGCGGCGGGTCAAAGGGGGCGCGTGATAGGCAATCGGCATCAGTGTTTTCGTCCTGACATGTAGATAACAGTGATGTCGTATTCTTGCAGTCTGAGGCTTCACCGCGCCAGCCGTCCTGAAGGGTCCTTAAAATCAGCTTGCCAACACAACCTCGCTGACGACTTTAATGGCCTTATCATATAGGTAAGGAAGGAATTTTGCTGTAGCCCGAATGATGTTGAGGCATTCCTCCTCAGTGGTGGAATAATTGCCTCCCGCTTTCGACAGCGAACGGCTAGCGTAAGCTGTCCCCCGTTCAAGCCCATTTTTTCCTCTGGAGTAGCACGGAACTGAGGTCTAGGCTACTGCCATCAGTGTGGATTTCGAGATATCGCCATCTTTGTCGAAGTGCGCATGTACCGGCGGCGACTGCATGCGTCTTTTGAGTTCTTGAAACGCGTTGGCCTGCGGCTTTCCCACTTGAACTCGACATCACATTTGTTTAGATGTGTCAGTACCTCAGCGATGCGTGAGAAGTCCTTGACAAAGCGCCTGTAGGAGGCACACATGCCAAGGAATCTACGCACTGCCTTCTTGTCGATGGGCTGCGGGAACTTAGCGATGGCAGCTGTCTTTTGCGGGTCGGGACGGACACCAGATTTGCTGGTTACATGGCCTAGGAACAGAAGCTCATCGTAAGCGAAGCGGCACTTTACCGGCTTCAAAGTGAGCCCTGATGACTTGATGGCCTACAGTTCTGTCGCAAACCGCCTAAGGTGATCATCGAAATTTCCGGCGAAGACGACAACGTCATCGAAGTAAACGAGAGAGGTCTGCCACTTTAATGCTGCTTAAACCATGTCCATCACCCACTGGAACATTGCAACCGCCGAGCATAGTTGGAATGCATAACCTTGAAATTGTAGAGGCCGTCTGGCGTGTTGAAGGCGGTCTTTTCGCGATCTCATTTGTCGACTTCTATTTGCCAATAGCCAGACTTGAGGTCCATCGACAAGAAGTATTTAGCGTTGCAAAGCCGATCCAATGCGTCGTCTATCCGTGGGAGGTGATATGCGTCCTTTTTCGTGATATTGTTCAGTCGACGATAATCGACGCAGAAGCGTAGGGTTCTGTCCTTTTTCTTTACCAAGACTACAGGAGATGCCTACGGTCTTTTGGACGGCTGCATGTTATCGTGGCGCATCATTTCATCGACTTGGTGCCTTACAGCTTCACGTTCTCGCCTCGAAAGAAGGTAAGGGCTCTGGTGGAGTGGTCGAACGCACTTTTCGGTTATTATGCGATGATTTCCGGCTGGTGTTCGTCTAATCCTCGCTGATGTCCAAAAGCACTCCTCGTATCGTCGGAGAAGAGTTCGGAGCTGTTGCTGCTTGCTCATGGGGAGACTTCGATTGATGTCGAATTCTGTTTCGGGAAATATGGCCGTCGATGTAGATGGGGCAGAACACGAGAGGACAAACGCATTGCTGGTTTCCAAAATTTCCTCGGTGTACTAGATTGTGATGCCCTTGTTGATGTGTTTGAACTCCTGGCTGAAGTTGGTTAGCCTCTAATCGCGCTTTCCCTCCGTGCTGTCGAGCAATCCCTCTTGCGACGCAAATTTCACGGTCGAGCAGTAGACGATGGTCACCCTAGATGACACCTTCTACGTCGGCGGGTGTTTAGGTGTCGACGGAAATAATAACGGTGGTGTGTGTCGGGATGCTCACTTGATCTTCGAGAACACTCAAGGCGTCGTAACTACGAGAGCTCTCCGGCGGCATCGTTGATCTTCCTGCAGCGTTATTGAAAGCGACTTCACCATGTTGGTTTAGGAAGTCCATGCCAAGAATGGCTTCTCGTGAACGCTGTTGGAGGATAACGAAGGTCGAAGGGTAAGCCCGGTCATGAACGGTAATTCTTTGCATCCAGATTCCAGTCAGCGTCATGAGGTGTCCTTCAGTGGTCCGAATTTGACGGCTTTTCCATGCAGTCTTAAATTTCTTCAACTGGGTGGCGATGTGTGCGCTCATTACGGACTAACCGTCCCATGTGTCCAGTAAGGCAGTGACTGCGTGGCCGTCAATAAGCACGTCGAGGTCGGTGGGTTTTTGTCTTGAGTTACAGTTACGTCTTGGCGTCTGATCGAGTCTGCGTCGCGTTGACATATGGCTGGTATGTGGCGTCATCAGGTTGTCTTTCGTCGGCTTATTCTTTGCTTTCAGACCTCGTTGGGAAAGCGGCGTTTCATTGTTATGTCGTCGAGATGGTCTCTTCGGCGTCTTCGTCCGCAGCGGAAGATTTTCGTCAGTTCGACCAACAGCAACCGCACCTCTATTTTGTTTAGTTTTGCGGAAATGGGCTCGCAGTGCGGCACCGGGCTGGGCCAGGGGGATGGCCAGGGCCAGGGATGGCCAGGGCTGGGCCAGGGCTGCGGCGACAGGTAGCGGCGTGGGGATGGCGAACGGGAGGGTCGTCGAGAACTCCATTAAATAGCGCCGAGGTAGTCGGCGATGTCACCAGGGCGCTCGCCAAGCTGTGGACGCATCCCGTTGACGGTGAACCCTTTCAGTCCCAAGTCGGGGTATGGGCATCGGCGGTACACATGACCGGCTTCTCCATAGTGATAGCAGAGTGGGCGGTGGTCGGGGTCTCGCCAAATGTCCGTCTTCCTCACGTAGCTGCGCTGGGCGAGGGGTGGGAGTGCTGGCAGTGGCGGCAGTGGTGGACGACGGAATTGCGGCGTTACAGGGCCCTGGCGTGGTCGCGGAGGGGGACCTTGACGGCGGGCGACGGCGGCGTAGGTCATCGCTTCCGGATGCGGTTGCGGTGATTGTGTTTGCACCTCAGGAACTCCTGGTGATCGCCGAACCTCCTTTTTGACGATTTCGGCTATTGAATCCACGCGAAACTTCGAGAACTTCTGCAGCTCCTCCCGTACGACCGCTCGGATAGTGTCACGTAGATCGTCTGTGGCCAGTGATTGAACTCCGGCGTAATTTGTAGATATTGTGTGGTGGCTGAATTGCCGGTTCCACATTTCGAGTGTCTTTTCGAAGCTCGAGGCCTCGCACTGAAACTCGTTCACGGTCTTCGGTGGGCTTCGTTCTATTCCGGCGAAAAGCTCCTCCTTCATACCACGCATGAGTAGGCGGACTTTCTTTTCTTGAGACATTTCCGGATCAGCGTGGCCGAATAGACGGCTCATTTGCTCCGCGAAGATCGCAGTGGTATCATTAGGCAGCGGCCCCCGAGCTTCTCATAGCGCTTGGGCTCGTTCTCGGCGTACGACGCTTGTGAATGTCTGCGGGAAGCCGCTTCGGAACAGGTCTCAGGTCGTTAAGGTGGCTTCTCTGTTCTCGAAGCGAGTCCTCGCGGCGTCTTCTAATGTCAAAAAACATGTCGCAGTTTGTCGTCACAGTTCAAGCTATTAAATGAAGCGACCCTCTCATACGTCTCAAGCCAGCTTTCCGGTTCCTCGAACGCTGAAACGCGGAACGTCGGACGCTACTTGGGCTGCTGGAGCACGATGGCCGACACCGGGGCTGCCATTGGGGTTGACTTCGTGACAATCGCCCTGCTCGTCTAGGGCAAAAGTTCGTGCTACGGGGGCAGTCCTTACAGCCTGCGGCTACCGCGCTGGTTCTTGTTCATGTTGGTGTTGTCTTCCGCGTTCGGGCTGGGGTCACGGCTTCGTGGGGCCGCCCGGTACATGAACGCAAAGCACCTCTACCAGTGACGTATAAAGAACACAGTAGCAATGCCGTGAAAGACGAAACTAGTGTGTTGTAAGGTGAATTTGCGCCTTCAAAAAACGCGCTATACTCAAAGAAAGGCGACAGCGGCGAGCAGAGTCGGCGATCGTCAACAATATGATCAGTGGGTCAAGTGCGTCAGCTTTTATACACCAGTCGTGGAACGTTCCAAAATAATCGCTAGGACACGCGTGTCTTCCACAAAGTTCCACATTATTCCTGTCGGGCATACATGCAATCAGATTACACAAGGTTCGGCACAGACAGCGGATGCAACAATCGATAAAATTCCAGAAACTTCCTATACATGCAGGTGCGTCCTGCGCTGTGCGATGACATTTGTTAGGCGGTGAAACGGGATCACCCGATAAAGATAAATAAGTACACGTGTCAATATGCTTGTTTGATTTCTGTGAAGGCCTTCTATGGGCACGCCTTCACATTGATAAGATTGCTGAAGGTCCCCGAAGCATATAGGCGACCGTCGAACAAAAATACGATATTTGAAATGTCACTTCCACACCTCTTCCAACACCAATACGATTGCGCAATATTATATGTGCCTCGTATATGCTGAGAACCTTTCGGCTTCTTAAATAAGTTTCACTAACAAAGTGGCAAACCACTTAATGTTGTCATAATAGGCCGACGACGACGTGATCAACGAACGTGAGGCCTCGCAGTGTGCGAGCTTTACCGAACTTACATGCAATGCCTACGGAACTACTGATCGACTGCCGTACCAGATATCAGCCGTTCATTGACAGCGTGATTACCAGGAAGCCCCCACGTATATATATACTTTCTCATGTTGCGAAAGCATCGAAACATTCCTCGAAAGTTGGAATGGACAAACTTCTACCAAGCTTTCTACGTTCAGCGAAGGATATATTTGAAATCTTGTGAACGAGTTCGCGAGCGCACGCCACCGGCGGATTTGGACTGACAATTGTTTTTGTGGTTCAGCTCAGACAGCTGTATTAGTGCTCAATGAAGCTTCAAATTACTGCAACAAATAACCAATTTGAACGCGTTCATAGAATAGGCAGGCAAAGTGACAATAAACGCAAGCCAATAATAGCAAAATTAACCTTTTTCAAGGACAAAGAAAACATTGTGATGTCAGCACGTCAACTCAAAGGATCGTGTTTTGCTGTAAGTGAAGACTTTTCCACAGCTAAAGGCAGGCGAGACGACAGCTCATTGCATTCGCGAAGACGCAGAAAAAACAATTCAAACTAACAGTTGACAGGCTGCGCATAGACAACAAAACATACATGTTTGATATCGCTGCCAGCTCTGTTATTCCTTCCACTAGGTAGCGCAGGTGCAGCACGCGTGGAAAACGCCATAGTCGGTCTAACTCCCATCATGCCTTTCCTACGCTATCATTATCGTTCACTAACATTCGAAGCCTTGTGCGTAAATGCGACCAGCTTTCTTCCTTCCTTGAAGATAGCAAATCTGACATACTAGCATTAACGGAAACTTGCTTGTATCTGGACTTATCTGATAATGAAACATTTGAATGTGTTCACGACTACAACAATCACAGATATGAATGAAAAGAAAAAAAAACATGCGGCGGCGTCCTTCTAGGAATAAGAAAAACACTTCCACATTTTGTAATTACTTCATACTCTAACCTAGAAATTATCTGGGCTGCATGCACTTTCTCATCCTCCCGAGTACTTATAGGTGTATGTTACCGACCTCCAGATTCCACGACTTCATTTAATAATGACTTGCGCAGCAACACATAATGAGTGACGAAGCTTCACCCGTTTCATGCCATCTATGTGCAAGGCGATTTAATTTTTCCTCTGATCGACTGGGTTATCTCCACCATTATTACTTCAAAAAAATTAATCAATTTAACCTTAGATTTCACCCTGTTTCAAGTTGTTACGCAGCCTACATGGGGTAACAATATCTTAGATTTAACCCTCCCAACAGAACCTGAGACAGTTCATCACAGTGTGTCGATGAATGCTTTTAGCGATCATTCCTTATTGCAAGTAACTCTCAACGTTCTCTCATCTTTTACAGGTTTTGATACTAAAAGAATGCGCGATTTTAACAAAGCCTATTACAATGTTATGAATTCGGAATTATATATATTCTTTTCCCACATGCTGTTACCTTCATTTCGCAGCAGATTGGTGGACGAGAATTGGATGCTCTTCAGAAATAAGATTTCTGTCTTGGTGAACCAGTACGGCTCTCTAATTAAGTTAACCAAAGATAAATCTTAACCATGGTTCACCAGATCCCTACGCTTACTGAGAAACCGGAAGAAGCGTTATTACGAAAGTGCAAAGCGCTTGCGCACGCAAGCAGCTTGGCACACATACAAGGAAAGCTTGAAAATTAACTGCTCTGCCCTGTCTTCAGCTAAAGAAAAATACTTCACTCATTACCTACCATCTCTTTTAAAACTAATCCCAGAAAGTTCTGGTACATTATAAGCCCAGATCAGGACTACACTAACATTTTTTTACACAACAATAACACTCCCATTCCAGATAATCAGTGTGCCCTACTTTAAATACTTATTTTTCTTCTGTATTCACCACATAAGATCAGGCTGATCTGCCAGATGCATCAGAGCTGAACTACCAATACATGTCACCAATTGAAATAACAGTTCATGGTGTCACATGCCTGATAGATAACCTCAAGTAAAACACATCCTGTGGCGCTGACGACATTAATCTTAAAATTCTAAATAAACACGGTCGTAGCATCTAGTAAACTTCTGTCTCACATCTTCAGGCTATCTTTAGAGACTGGACTGCTGCCTTCAAATTGGAAGATAGCCAGCTCATACCCATATTTGAGGCAGGTATAAACACGCACCGGAAAACTACCGTCTAATGTCAATAATATCTATATGCTGTAAAATGCTAGAACATGTAATTGCATAAAATCTCTACAGACACCTGGAAGCCACCAAATCATTTTTTTCTGACCAACACGGATTTCGGAGGAACTTCTTTGTGAAACGCAATTACTAGAATTAACAACTGATTCGCATGCTAACATAGAAGAGGATCTCCAAAGTGATTATGCTTTTCTAGACTTCTCAAAAGCGTTTGACTTCGTAGCACATCGTCGTTTGATTTGGAAATTATCTGCTATTAAATTAGATTCTCTTACAATAACATGGTTTCGAAATTTCCTTTCTAATCGTCAGCAATTCACAACACTTGATAGTGTTTCGTCTCCTTTTCGCACGTTACTTCAGGTGTACGACAAGGCAGCGTTCTTGTGACATTACTATTTCTAATATACAATAATCACTTACCCAATAACATTTCCTCACGCGTGCGCATTTTTGCAGACGACTACATTTTTGATCGGTCCATCAAATGTGCCAATCAGGCAATTCTCATGTTATTCTCCAAAATGATCTTGAACTTATTTCTCTTTGGTTTAAGACTTGGCTAATGAAGCTTAACGTTTCTCAATGTAAAGTTATCTCTGTTAGTAGCAAGCATACTAAATCGACGTTTCCTTATCACATAAATGACATGACTATCTTGCACGATACTCTATATAAATATATTGGTGTTAACCTAGCTTCGAGTCTTTTGTGTTCAACGCGTATTGAATACATATGCGCCAATGCTTCAATATCATTAGGGTAGACAAGACGCAAGTTGCATAATTCTACTAAAGACATTCGTAAATGAGCTTATCTAACATTCGTTCGACCTCACCTTCAATACGCCGCATACGTCTGGTCTCCCCATCAGAAATACGTGATCAAAAACTGGAATCTATCCAGAACAGGGCTGCGCGCTTTATTTCAGGTTGTTATGAATATACCAAAAGCATAACACTAATTAAACTCGACCTCTCACTGCAGCCCTTGCATCATCGTCGTGATATAGCCCTGCTATCATTAGTTCATAAATACGTCCATAATACAGCGCCATCAGTCCTGCCTCTTGAGACTCCTCATTACAGGTCACACCAGCTGTACAATCAGCTGAATTTCATGGGCACCTACGGAAAGACTAATTCATTTAACGACCCCGCTCTTCAAAGAGCATTCGCCTCTGGAACAATCTTCTTAACGCCTTTACTTATGACAGTAACCAGGAAGAATTCCGGCATCTTCTAGCAACGCATTTTTCAAACTATATGTAACCTAACGTGCTAATTTATTTCTTGAGTTTCCCGTTATTACCGTGCCACTACCCCTTAAATACTATTTTATTATAGCCGAATATTGTTCCGCACGCACTGTAATTCTATTGGTTATATTTTACTTTGTGAAAATTTCTTGTTCACTGACCTCTCGCGTTCAAATACATCCGGTTTGTATTTTGTGCAATTTTTTACATCACATTACAGCGTGTTAGAATATTTCTTACTCTGTATTTCTTGTACATGTATTCACATATATATTCTAATTATTGTATAATTTTTGAGTATACCTCCCCCCTTACACAATGCCTCCAGGGGTCTATAAGATATCTTTAAATAAATAAATAAATAAATAAATAAACATTATGCTGACACGCTTAGCATTTCAGATGCAGTGGTTGCTTTTTATTATACGCTAAACGGTCAGCAAGCGACGGAAATTTCACACAGCAGCCCCGCTAGGCCAAACTGAGTGCGCTCGTGAAAACCACTTTCGATCTGAATGCTAAGTTTAGACTCGCTCGAGCACGCAGATCTACGACGCAGAGCTATTATAGATGGCATTGTTTTGATGTTTTACTCACGTTATCGCGCAAGAAACCGACGGGCACGAGGTTGTTTTATTCGCTCATTTTCTTGCACTTTCGGATTGCGTAACACTGCCCATGTGGAGCTTCGTTGGCGATCTCAGCGTGCGCCAATTGGGCAAGGTAGCTGTGCAATTCCCTGGACGCACTCCTCGAATGATTACCGCAGTAATCGTCCTTTTTCGGTATTGATTTTTCAAATAAACCGTTCTCAGATTTCAAGTCGCTTACGTATATCCTACGGCACCTACGTCCAAATTGCAGCCAGCGAAGCATGAAAACACTTAATTACGCTTAACGACTTGGCAGTGGCGTAGCTAGGTCGTCTGGCAACCGGGGCCCATAGACCACGGCTGCCAGCTTGCCCACTAAACCAACTCGCCCACATCAAGCTTCTGCTGCCCATAGGCCCTTTGTCACTGCCCCACCCCTCGCCCCGGGTGTAGTCAAGAAGGCTAGGACATCGAAAATTTTCGGGGAGTGGGAGATGGTGTTTCAGCATCAGCACAGTCACCTTCGACTTTCCCCGTTTTCGTT
The DNA here is from genome assembly GCF_023375885.2 of Dermacentor andersoni. Taxonomy (NCBI): domain Eukaryota; kingdom Metazoa; phylum Arthropoda; class Arachnida; order Ixodida; family Ixodidae; genus Dermacentor; species Dermacentor andersoni. The sequence goes on from NC_092821.1 coordinate 6,112,473, forward strand.
CCCAAAGACGGCTAATGTAGTAGTTATACAGGTTGTTTTCTGCGCCAAATAGCACAGGGTGCTGCACTGATAACTTGTGATAGGCGCGTACGCACATTATGGGGTTTTTTGGTTTTGGCACGTAAAACCCCACAATTTAATTTTTTGCAGCCAGGCTGTAACGCTTGGCTGCCAATACAGGTAAAGATTTAATTAATAATTTTAGAGGCGGTATTGCATTTGCAAAATTGAAGCCCGACAATCATATGTTGCCCAATGACAACTTCACGAAAATCGTCGTAGGTACTACGGCGTGCAGTATTTTGGCTGCCACCAGCCCTGAGCCCAAATGAAAATTAAATAGCATGTCAGTGATGCTGATCTCCCCACCCATTCAGAAAACGCCACCTCCTTCCTTGCTGAGCAGATGCCAATGCTATGAGAATCACGAGTTCTCCTCATTCTGATCCATAAAGCCTTTCTTTATTTGCTGCTATCGGCAAATGCGATCATCCGAGCTGTGGTACCGTCACAAGATTGGAAGCAGAATAGAGCATGCTCCGCGTCGATTCCTGGCGTCACCATGAAAAATACGAGAACGCCAGCATGAAACCCGTGCCAGTGACAGCTTATGCTCCTACTGGTCTGCACTCACAATGGAGAGGATAGAGAAATCGACGTCACTGGTACACAATTTTGTATTTCTTTCGGTGCTGCCATAATAGGCCGCCCACAGTGCCAAAGTACTGCATGATCTAGCATCCAAGACGATTTTGTTTAGAGAAGAAGTTTTTGTGGCGTTCATAATATTGTCACGTGGTAGTGACGGTGAAGAAAGCAGCAATACGGTGGAATACAAAACTAGCTTTTATTGGGCGAACCTGTGCCCACAAAAACAGGCTACACTTATAGCACAACGATAGCGGCGAACACGGTCGGCGATCTTCGAAAATCTTATCAGCGGGTCAAACGCGTCGGCTTTTAAAGAACAGTCGTCGAATTTCCAGACTAATCCATCGGACCCGCGTGCCTTCCACAAAGTTCTGCACCATTCGGGTCAGGTGATGAAATCAGATAACATAAGGTTCGGCGACAACAGACAGCGGATAGAAGCATCGATAACTTTCCAGAAACTTCGGATACATGCAGGCGCGTCCCACGCTGTCCGATTACATTTGTTAAGCGGCGAAACGTGGTTGCCCGATAAAGATAAGTACACGTGTCAATATCAATTTGGGCCCTCAATTCGTAAATTGCAATGTTTCCTCTATAATTAATAATTAGCCAGTTATATAAGATATAGTTATAATTTTCTGCATACATTGCGCAATACCCAGTTCCTAGTGGTCACAAAAACACATAACCGGATAGAATACCGAGGGATATCATCACAAAACTGACCGGACGGCATCATCAGTAAGTTTATTTGCGACGATGTCAGAGTGCCACGGAAACCATTGGAAGATGATATCATGTCCGTTTATGAGAGCTCGATTGAAAACCTCTGTGGTCTAAAACACGAGTTCATGGGCCTTGCGTCGCAAGGCTGACTGCAAAATCTGAAGGGCTGCCTTGGAGGGGCGAATAACGAGCCGTTTTCCAGGTTTGGCTTCTGCGGTGTAATTAAAGGCGGCATGTAGAGCGGGAAGTTCTCTTGTCGTAGTGGTCATTATATGCGACATTTTGAATGTAATTGCGACTTCTAAGGTCAGGATGATAGCAGTGCCTGTGGAGCTGGTGGCTGAGACAGATGAATTTGTGTAAATAAACGTTCTTTCTTTACATGCCTTGTTCAGTAATGACAGCGTGAACTGACGTAGAGCCGCTATTGATTGACAGGTCTTCTTCGTAATTCCAGGAATAGTGAGGCGTACTTGTGGCTGTCGTAGGCACCAGAGGGGTAACAGTGGTCTTGCTGCTGGTTAAAACCCGATGGACGGTAGCCTTGATATGTCGCAAGAAGTTTTGAAAATGTGGCTCGAGGTTTTTGTACTGGCAAAGCGGCAATATATTGACTGGGTAATGTCTGCGTTAAGGCTGTCAAGTAGTTATATAAGTTGGAACCAAGTAGTCTCTAGCAAGCATGAGTATTGTACGAGTTCAGGTGGATTGTGGTAGTCCAAGACATGTCCGTAGAGCCTGGCCTCGCAAACTTTTGAGCCTACGAATCTTTGTTTTACATGTGTTCTCCAAAATCAGGCAAGCTGTATCGTAAAGAATTCAGAAACGGTGCTCTGTACACCTGCAGCATGGAGCGTACGGACGTGCCCCAGCTTTTTCCGCCCAAAAACTTCATCATATGTACAATCAAAATTAGTCTCAGCTTCAGGCAGATGCAGTAGCGGCTCCATGAAAGGTCGCGGTCAATAATCACGTCTAAGAATCTGTGATACTTTTGGTATTGCCTACCCTGGTCATTAAGAGAAACAGGGTAATGGTGCCTTGTGTTTTCGCATAAATGTGATTAACGTGCATTTTTCGATGGACACACGAAGGCCTTGTTTGTGGAAATACGAACAAGATCGCGTGGCAGCCCGCTGAATTCTTGCGCACTTGAAGAGGAGCCACCGCAGAAGACCAAGGACAAATATCATCAGCATAGATAGGTATTGGTATGTTGGTATCCGCGTACATTGGTGAAGGGTGTTAGGGAATATTTCAGCTAGGCCAACCCTACTTAGGTCAAACAGAACAGGGCTCAATACACACCCCTGCGCGACGCCACCGCGACAACAAAATGACAAAGAGAAGGTTAACTATGACTAGGAGACAGTGTCCTTGTTAAATACCGCGAAACTGACACAAAACGGATAAATGGAACACTGTATCTATATTTAAGATACACAAACCATGGTGGGACATGAGCGCACCGCACGAGAGCCCCACACATGAACCGTTCCGCCATCATTTACGCCCAGTCGAGCCGGCATGATATTACAGCACACCCCCTCCACCGGGCACCTCGCACCTGAATCCACGCCCCCCGTCCAGTTCCATTACTACGCCACTGCAACTTGGTATTTTGTTAATTGCATAAGCCTTGTCAGTGCACCTAGACATAATATATTTGCCTAGTATGTTGAAACGAAGGTCATTTTCGACGAATGATACACTCTTTGCAGTGCACCAACACAATTGAGCCATATAGCACGCAATTTAAAACCAATAATGCAACGTTAAATATATGTGTACACAAACTATCAGGTAGTGTAGACATATCAGATATGCATCCACTATATAATCAACATTAACAAATACAAACCCACTGTTCCTTCAGCCTAAGTATTACCTGCTGGTTATCTTTACACACTGCAGCAATACGTGTCAAAAGAACAGTATACTTTCACTGGAGCAGCAGATTTGGTTTAGATATGCTCAGCAATGGCTGCCGCAAACTCTTCATAAGTCAAACTCCCACACTATCTCAAGTCAGCCCATTCAGCAGTTACGAGAATCTGCCCAAAATGTAATGCAATAGGATAGACAGTTGGGCGAGTTGGTACGGTAACATGATTATGGCTTCTAGCGCGAAGTGAAACACGGACACAGAAAGGAGCAGACAGAACGAGCGCTAACTCTCAACTAAATATTTATTGAAACGAAGAACATGTATATATAGGTGATTGCAAAAACCGTAGCAAAAGAACATGACAAGGTAAAAGGCATCAGTTTAACATATCAGGAGGTATGGAAGTCAAAGAAACAAAAATTACTACAGATTAGTACATGTATTGCGAAGGTACTGAAATTCGCAATCTAACAGAGACAACGAAGCATGACTGACGCAAGTGTCTCCTAATCTTTTTATGTGGAATGCCTCGATAATTTCCCGCGTGGTTTGGCATCTGTGTTTAGAAAGAATTTTCGTGTCTTCAAAGAAAGGTTTGCAACCACACTCGAAACAATGTGCCGCTAAATGTGACGCATTGGGGTTGTTAAGTGAATGTTTGTGTTCTTTTAGTCTAATGTTAATGCACCTGCCACTCTGTCCAATGTAAGCTTTCCCACACTCGAAAATGGGGTAGTTCTATGTATGTACAAAAATCGGGAGTTTGTATTGGTTCTAAAGTTGCGCCAGTTTTGAGTGACATTTATCTAAGTCGCGTTAATAGAAAACTACAAAACAATCTTAAGGAATTGGCGGTGCATGCGTTTAGATACGTAGACGACTATCTGGTATTTTGTTCTCGCGATAACTACACTAAGAAAGCTACGGATATCTTAAAAGTTTTTAGGGAATGTGGTGGGGGCCTAGGTTTCACGCTAGAGATTATCCAGGACAACAATTTACAGTTTCTAGATCTGTGCTTAACGTTTCAGGATGAGCATGTCTGTTGGCATTATTCGCCTAGGGCCAAGAAGCCACTGCTAGAATATTCTTCTTGCCATTCTAAACTTGTTAAACGGGGGATAGCTTATTCAACTCTTAGGTCTGCCATTACTAAGTCATGTCCGCACAATATGCAACAAAGTTTTTCACAGCAGATAGAAAGGCTTAAAAAAGCTAGCTATCCAGTGCATCTATTATCACTAACCTGCGAAAAACTTGTAAAATGGGTAAAAAGCCCCGGTAAAAAACAAGAAAAACAGAAAAAAGAAACAAAGTTTGCTGTAGTACCCTACATACATATATTATCCCATGGTTTAAGGAATGTGGCCAATAGGTATGACGTCAGTACCGTTTTCTCGGCCCCACGCAAGTTGTCTAACATGTGCCCTTTGATAAATAGGAGACTTGAACAGGAAGGCAAAAAAAGAAAAGATGATTGCGGAGTAAAACATGTGTCCCCTTTAGTGCCTTGCAACACGGGTATAGTTTACCAGATTCCACTCGAGTGTGGGAAAGCTTACATTGGACAGAGTGGCAGGTGCATTAACATTAGACTAAAAGAACACAAACATTCACTTAACAACCCCAATGCGTCACATTTAGCGGCACATTGTTTCGAGTGTGGTTGCCAACCTTTCTTTGAAGACACGAAAATTCTTTCTAAACACAGATGCCAAACCACGCGGGAAATTATCGAGGCATTCCACATAAAAAGATTAGGAGACACTTGCGTCAGTCATGCTTCGTTGTCTCTGTTAGATTGCGAATTTCAGTACCTTCGCAATACATGTACTAATCTGTAGTAATTTTTGTTTCTTTGACTTCCATACCTCCTGATATGTTAAACTGATGCCTTTTACCTTGTCATGTTCTTTTGCTACGGTTTTTTCAATCACCTATATATATATGTTCTTCGTTTCAATAAATATTTAGTTGAGAGTTAGCGCTCGTCCTGTCTGCTCCTTTCTGTGTCCGTGTTTCACTTCGCGCTAGAAGCCATAATCAAATCTGCCGAAAACCTGTCCGAGATCACAATCGTCATGTACAGTGTTCTATAAATTTATGAAGCAAGGAAATACTTTAAATCGATGCTAAAGTACACAGATAAATAAATTTTAAGGTTTGCACTTAATTGTATGTGAAATAATGTCACTACTGAAGTATGTATCATTAACTCCAATTTCACATGGTCTGCCAGCAGCCTCCTATTGCGTTAGAAGGAGCATATCCTTTAGCCTCATAAACAGCCTCTACCTATAAAACTGTTTTGTTGATGTTATACAGTGCTCATGAAGTGTTTACCTTGCTTCCTGTTCTCGTGTTACTTTTCGTGATGTGTAGCAACCACGCAGCCCTTTGTCTACTGCAGCAACAAGACCTTTCCAGGCCATATCCATAACACCCATCTTGAACCAGCATACTGAAGAAAATAGTTTTTTTTTTGTTTGCAGGTATTTATACCTCATGCACCTTACACGTAGCAAACACTGTCAGGAAGACTGGCAATTGTCTTCATGATCGAGTAAAAGAACTACGCAATCAAATGCATGCATGGCCGCATATTGTCAGCACATAACAGCATGTGTGTGGCTCCATGTGTTAAATGAATGAGGTATCTCAATTTGGTAAACAGGGGTATCTCCTAATGTGAGGATTCACAATACTAAAAAGATATCACGTTCCGAGATGTCTCGGTCAGCACAGGGTTATTTACTTTATTAGAAGAATTATGATTTCTTAGGCATCAGTGTGATAGTTTGCTTAAGTTACCTCCTTAGTATATTTTACCAATAAATTTATACTAGTGCTGCTTCTCATCACTTCTGCCTGGTCACCTCAGTGTTTTTCATGCTGTACATGGACTTATGCCGTTTCGCTAGGCATGCAAATACATAACTTGTGCTTGAAAGGCCACCCTACAGTGTTACTAACAAGTTAAGATCTTTGTAGTATACAGCTGCTTTGCATACTGAACTACCAAAAAAATGCATCATTAAAGCAGCGCACTCTTCACAGCTTTGTTTTCCTAGCAGCTAGTAACAAACATCCAAGCAACAGACCATGGAACCATGGACCACGGCTAAAGTTTCACAACTGTCCGTAGCCATGGAGACCTTACTAGGCGACAGAAAAAATCAAGAAAATAATCAAATATACCTTACTGCTCAAATTGTTTACATTGATCATTGATCTTTAGAGAGCTACTCTACTGCTAAGTTGGCACACTCTACGAGCTGGTCAGCTACCAGCTAGCTGAAGAATGGTCATCATGTCGCTGTAGATTTCAATCGCTATGCAATGTCTAAAAACCAAATCGAATATTCAAAACTAGGCCAGAAGTCTCAAAGAGTTCATTATGGAAAATAGGTTTCAATTGAGTTTTCAACTTTATTCATACAGGAAGAAAAACAATGCAGATGCCATGTAATGTGGTAATCGATGTAAGCGAAGGTCTCTGTGCCGTTTGCTTTGATTGACGATAATTAGCAGTGAAGTTGAAGGCCAATGTTTAATTTCAATGTTTGGTACAACATGAGAGTGGCGCGTTGAAGTTAAACATTACCTTGCGTGCACCGCTGCTGTTTGTCTGCACCAAACACACTGGGGGGAACTGTTTGCTTGAGACGGTCTTTTGCGCCGTACTTCATGACCTCTGAGGGAGAGAGTTCAATATATTCAACATCCCTTGGAGGCACAAGTATTAAACCCTAATTGAAGTATGGGACTGTAGATGCCAAAACTGCAATCCAATTATTAGGCACGCCGTAACGCCGGACTCTGGATTGATTTTGACACCATGACACCTTTAATGTGTCCCTAAATCTAAGTGCACAAGCATATTTTATTTCGCCCATGTCGAAATGCAGCTCCCACGGTCGGGATGAAACCCATGACTTCAAGCACTGCCATAACCACAAAGCTACCACGGCGGGAACTGAAGTGTTGATTTGACGTATGACCACTTGCGTAGTCTCGCCTTGACCCTAAAGGTGTGCTTTAATGCTGCTCTGCTTCAGCATGCCCTGCGTAAGTTGTCTGCTTGTAGGGTGTTTATTTTCGAAAATAGCAGAAACGTACCGTACCTTATATTGAACGTAAATTTATTCAGTTTGCTTGCAGCCACTGTCATGTCTACAGCAGCAGAGTTTCCTTGTGTTCTCATATCACCTTTTCCCTAACCCCCATTCCCTTGTATGGGAACTGCGAGTGAAGAGTGGCAAGGCTCGTTTCACTCCTTTAGCGAGTGCGTCGGTTGTTTCTTTTCTGACACGCTTCTTCCACATACATACAAACTCTGAACCACGCCCTATGCGGTGTGCCAGACAGCAGCAGCTACATCAGCAGCAGCATTGGAAAAGTCAAAGAAAGAGACAAAGAAAGCTTTGGCTTAAAAGTATAAAAGGCTGATACAAGTCCCAGCTTATCCTCAGACCACCACCATCACCTTTTACAGCAGCTCTTCCTCTCTACCCACGTTTTCTCATCTCAGAACTAACCGCTACTGCCCCGCACATTGCACTGCACCAAGAAGATGTCATAGAGAATGGCTAGCTACCTTAGCTACTGCTCCTTTTTGCTCCATAAGCAAAAACAGGGAAGCCTAAAATGCCACTAGGCTTCCACCGTACGTTTTCATAAGCATTCAGAACTTTTGGAGCCTCTCCTGTTCTTTCCTTCCCCCATTATCCCAAGACCGTGCATATATATACATATGCTTATAAAACAGCGAATTTTACAAGCCTTTTCGTCATAATACTGCTGTCATGCTCTAGCCAACAGTAGCCCCTAAAAGAGCAAGTCAACCAAACTGCTCAAAAACCAAGCGTTTCACATTTGTCATTGTCATTAGTCTCACACAATGGTATCACTTTCCCTGTGTACCAGATATTATGCAAAAAAGAACGCTAGTGTAGACATCTATTCTTACACTACACTCAGCGGCCACTAATCATGGCGCACACACACACACACACACACACACACACACACACACACACACACACACACACACACACACACACACACACACACACACACACACACACACACATATATATATATGCACAGCTTAGGCATCGAGAACAGCCAGCATGACAGCAAATGTAGGAATCATACAGGTATACACTAAGCACAGTCACAGTCAAATCTATTGCAGAACATCTTCGTCCGAGATTAATTGCGAGAATGATAAGGGAAATTCAAAATTACACGTGAACAAAGTTCACAGACCACTCATAGCGCAGCAATGCTGATGAACATAATTCTACACTAATTACTTATAAAATATCACAAACAATAATAACTGCAACATCCCAATTTCCAGAACCATTGCTTTCAAGTACTAGATAAAAGAGTGGCAAATCAGTTCAGCGAAATGCAAAAGGGGGAGAAAAATCTATAAAATCAAAACGTCATGCAACCAAGGGTAGCACAAAGCTTCATGCTACTGTCCGGTGGGTGACTTGTCTCTCATTATCCAAATAGCATGATGTCCCACTACGTCATGTTATAGTATGGTGACTGATTTGATTGGTAATCTATGCCTGCTGAAAAAGGTATAACACTTGTGTGTAGAGTAGCCAAGCATACTAAACCCTGACCTCAGAACCGAAATCTTCTTCTGCATGAATTCCTGCACTTCGTGCCACAGTTCAGTTAACAATATCAGGATTGAAGAGGATATTTCATGTAAAAGATACCAATTCTCTAATTCTGATCTTTTACGTGCAAAAACTATTATTTGGTAATGAGCCATGCCATTGCATGGACTCTGCATTCGCTTGGCCACCAGGAAACCTTTAACGTGCCCCCCACGCACGTGGCACGTAATTTTTGCATTTCGCCCCCATCGGAATGCAGCTGCCGTGGGCGGGATACAAACCATTGCTCACGACTTTGATGCAGTTTTACTACACATGGTCCTCCAATAGGATCTTTGTATGAATGTCGTTCAAAAGACTTCCTAAACAGCATTTTCTTTACTGCTCCTGGCACAATGCATTCATCACACACACAAGTGGCAGGCCCGATTAGGTTTCTATTGAAGTCATAAATCCACAGCCCTGTCGACATTGGTTTTAGGTAGCCATTGTGAGAGAGACATGGGCAGGCCCTAGTCACAAGGTCGCCTGCACTGTCATGGGCATTTATGTTTTGCTATGTGTTTCTAGTAGTCCTCCAAATAAATTTCACGTGCCCACCTACTGCTGCATGTGACTATGCTATCAGTACACTGCCGTCATGCGTCCACCTGCTCCTTACAGCATGCCATAGCAAGTGTTACTGACTGCCGATGAGGAGGCCAATGCGCTGCAACTAATAAACCGAGACGATAAAATGTAGGCTGCATCGTCTATCGCGAAGAGAAAAAGCCCTGCACGTTACTTAATAAGCCTAATAACTGCTGCGCACGCCGAATCGAACTGCGGTGCACTGGCATCACTCAGAAGAAAGTCGTCGAGCTTCCTTGAAGGAAGCCGGTTTCCCAGCCACCATACCGTAGCTCCTACTACCAGAGGGGTGCATGGAGAGAGATGGCTTGCGAGTTGATACCATATAGATTAATCTGACAGGCCGCCATTGGAATCCTAACCTGGCAACGTTTAACGTTAGAACGTTTTCTAGTGAGGCGAGTCTAGCAGTCTTATTGGAGGAGTTAGAGGGTAGTAAATGGGATATAATACGGCTCAGTGAGGTGAGGAGGACAAAAGAAGCATATACAGTGCTAAAAAGGGGGCACGTACTGTACTACTGGGGCTTAGCGGAGAGACGAGAAGTAGAATTTGAATTGCTGATTAATACGGATATAGCTGGTAACGTACAGGAATTTTATAGCATTAACGCGAGGGTGGCAGGTCTTGTAGTGAAACTTAATAAAAGGTACACATTGAAGGTAGCAAATGTCTATGCCCCTACATCCAGTCATGATGACCAGGAAGTCAAAAGCTTTTATGATGACGTGGAATCAGCGATGGGTAAAGTGAAAACAGAATACACTACACTGATGGGCGACTCCAATGCCAAGGTAGGCAAGAAGCAGGCTGGAGACAAGTCAGTGGGGGAATATGGCATAGGCTCTAAGAATAGCAGGGGAGAGATTTTTGTAGAATTTCTAGACCAGAATAATATGCGGATAATGAATACCTCCTTCTGCAAGCGGAATAGCCAAAAATAGACGTGGAGGAGCCCCAATGGCGAGACTAGAAATGAAATAGAATTCATACTCTGTGCTAACCCTGGCATCATAAAACATGTGGACGTGCTCGGCAAGGTGCGCTGCAGTGACCATAGAATGGTAAGAACTCGAATTAGCCTAGACTTGAGGAGGGAACAGATGAAACTGATACATAAGAAGCCAATCAATGAGTTAGCAGTAAGAGGGAAAATAGAGGAATTCCGGATCAAGCTACAGAACAGGTATTCGGCTTTAACTCAGGAAGAGGAACTTAGTGTGGAAGCAATGAACGACAATCTTATGGGTGTCATTAAGGATTGTGCTATAGAAGTCGGTGGTAACTCCGTTAGACAGGATACCAGTAAGCTATCGCAGGAGACGGAAGATCTTATCAATAAACGCCAATGTATGAAAGCCTCTAACCCTACAGCTAGAATAGAAATGGCAGAACTTTCTATGTTAATCAACAAGCGTAAGACAACTGACATAATGAACTATAATATGCATAGAATTGAACATGCTCTCAGGAACACAGGGAGCCTAAAAGCAGTAAAGAAGAAACTAGAAATTGGCAAGAATCAGGTGTATGCGTTAAGAGACAAAGCCGTCAATATTATTATTAATATGAATGAGATAGTTTAAGTGGCTGAGGAGTTCTATAGAAATTTATACAGTGCCAGTAGCACCCACGACGATAATGTCAAAGAGAACAGTCTAGAGGAATTTGAAATTGCACAAGCAACGCCGGAAGAAGTAAAGAACGCCTTGGGAGCTATGCAAAGGGGGAAGGCAGCTGGGGAGGATCAAGTAACAGCAGATTTGTTGGAGAATGGTGGGAACATGGTTATAAAAAACAGGCCACCCTCTATACACAACGCCTCATGACCTCGAGTGTACCGGAATCTTGGAAGAACGCTAACATAATCTTAGTCCATAAGAAAGGGGACGCCAAAGACTTGAAAAATTATAGACCGATCAGCTTACTGTCCGTTGCATACAAAGTATTTACTATGGTATCGGAAATAGAATCAGGAACACCTTAGACTTCTGTCAACCAAAAGACCAGGCAGGATTCCTTAAAGGCTACTCAACAATAGAGCATATTCACACTATCAATTAGGTGATAGAGAAATGTGCGGAATATAACCAACCCTTATATATAGATTTCATTTAATAAAGAAAAGTGTTTCATTGAGTCGAAACCTCAGCAATCATGGAGACATTACGTAATCAGGTTGTAGTTGAGCCGCATGTAAAAATACTGAAAGATATCTATAGCGGCTCCACGGTTACTGTAGTCCTCCATAAAGAAAGCAACAAAATCCCAATAAAGGAAGGCGTCAGACAGGGAGATACGATGTGTCCAATGCAGTTCGCAGCGTGTTTACAGGAGGTGTTCAGAGACCTGGAGTGGGAAGAATTGGGGATAAAAGTTGATGGAAATTACCTTAGCAACTTGCGATTCGCTGATGATATTTCCTTGCTTAGTAACTCAGGAGACCAATTGCAATGCATGCTCACTGACCTGGAGAGGCAAAGCAGAAGGGTGGGGCTGAAAATTAATCTCCAGAAAAGTAATGTTTAACAGTCTCGGAAGAGAACAGCAGTTTACTATAGGTACCGTGGGACTGGAAGTGGTGCGGGAATACATCTACTTAGGGCAGCTAGTGACCATGGATTCTGATCATGAGAATAAACTAATCAGAAGAATAAGAACGGGCTGGGGTGCGTTTGGCAGGCATTCTCAGATCATGAACTGCAGGTTGCCATTATCCCTAAAGAGAAAAGTGTATAACAGCTTTGTCTTACCAGTACTTACGTATGGGGCGGAAACCTGGATGCTTACGAAAACGGGTTCTGCTTAAATTCAGGACGGCGCAACGAGCTATGGAATGAAGAATGATGAGTATAACGTTAAGGGATAAGAAAAGAGCAGTTTGGGTGAGAGAACAAACGCGGGTTAAATACATCTTAGTTCAAATCAAGAAAAATAAATGGGCATAGGCAGGACATTTAATGAGGAGAGAAGGTAACCGATGGTCAGTAAGGGTTACGGACTGGATTCCAAGGGAAGGGAAGCGTAGCAGGGGGCGGCAGAAAGTTAGGTGGGCGGATCACATTAAGTTTGCAGTAACAACATGGCCACAATTAGTATATGACCGGGGTAGTTGGAGAAGTATTGGAGAGGCCTTTGCCCTGCAGTGGGCGTAACCAGGCTGATGATGATGATGAGATTAATTTGTAAATGTACTTCAGAGTACAGCAACCCTGTTCTCACGCGGAAGAAAGGATGGCACATAGGACAGAGTGATTTACTACCGCCGCCTCCATAACCATAAAGTTAAGGACACGGGACAGCCCACGAAGATGCATCCTAAAGACAGGGGCTCATACATTGTTACAGAGGTGCTGCCTGGAAACACATACCGCATTTGAAACCCACGAATATCGAAGGGATCGATGTGGCCAGACCACGTCACGCGCGCCCATGCAAGCGAGGTGAGAAAATTTAAATTGGCTTGGGACAGTGAGTGCGGAAGCGCGTCAGACTGATGGGACTCTTTCGGTGCGATATTGCGCAGGATGGTAGAGTAAGCAACGAACATGGCACCATCACTACCAGGCCCCGTTTTTCTCAGAAACCGACGTGCGTCGAAGACACTGAGGACACAAAATGCTGTAATGCAGTGATTTGGGTTTGTTGGAATGTCATCGTGAGGCTTATAGCGCGTGAAAAGGCAAGGACGAAAGCAAGACGGGACACGTACATGCCCTGAAGTCGAAGTTATCAAGGAATTCCGCCAGTCTGCCTTGCGTATATAAGAGAAGCGTAGCTGTCACCTCGTATATCCACGGCCTATCACACCGTGTAAAGAAATTAGGTCAACGTGCGAACATTAGGGTTGTTTTCAGGTTCTACAAAGTTGCAATGCCTGTGCAGACTAGCCAGATCAGGTCTGTCTGACAAACGCATGCGCAAAAAGAAATACCAGAAACCGTTTGTTGAATGTGCGGGAGCAGTTGTTTACATTCTTCCTTTAAAGCGTGGGAAAAACTACGTGAAGCAAAGCGGAAGATGCCTCAACCAGCGTTTGAAGGAACAGCGGTATAATGTAGCAGAAAAGCGGGGAGGGTTCCTTGCCCCTCACTGCAGGCATTACAAGTGCGCTGTTGCCGCGGCGGATAATGGAGACCACTCAACGTGTGCTCCAGCATACAGAGACTGCTCCATCGTGGGAAGAGCCCGAGGAAGAATAACTCGCAAAATTATCGAAGCAGAAATGACTGCTAGGCTAGGAGATAACTGTATCAAAACCGTCAATTGCCTTTGCCCGCAAAGAGTTACCTTACCTGCGTATTGGTGTGTAAGGTACTTGTTGCAAACAGTGCACATATGATGATGTATGCGAAAAAGTTGTCTGCATGTGTGGGTCCTTTGCTCGACATAAAGATTGTTGCAAGAATTAGCGCTTGTGTTTGTCACGCCTTCATTTCGTCCTTGTCTTTTCACCCGCTATACGCCTCGCGATTGAGGAGACAGTCCCGCAAGTGGCGGACTGCAATCCTGAAGCATTGGTGCCACCTCCAGTTCGACCCCCTCCTCCTCGAGCCCTGCGTCTTACTACCCCGGCGGTGTATAGTAGCGTGTGTCGTACAGAGAGTAAAATTGCGTTTTAAGAGAAAGGTTGTGTCTGCTTGCTCCTCCAAGTTCGCAATGCGCCCTGTTTGCATGGGATCCACTTGGGGCGAGTGTACGCCTGAGCTGTTCTTTGCGTCACTTGTTTCTGGTCCACAGTCGATTACGACAATGGACCGACTGTGATTATGACTGCCGATTACGACTGGGGATTAAAAACTTGATTACGCTCTAGCAACTACACTAAATGAGCTAGACCGGGAAAATGTGGACGTTCTGGCCCTTACCAACAAAACCTTATTTGACCTGTTTGGTTCCCTGTATAGAAACTGCTTATGCTCCTAATTGTTCTTGTAATTATCATTTGTGATGGTATTGGCTGATCGTTTCTTTATTTGCAGATATGTATATATAACTGAATCCTGATAACAAATCATCGTGTCACTGGTGCTGTGCGGGTGGCTAGAGCTTAGTCAAGCTGCACAGATGCAACTTTTTTCTCTTGCCCCCTATTTTCGCAGTAACAATCTATTGTCTGCGGCGAAAGAAAAAAAAAAACTTGATTGCTTGATTGATTGAGGTGCACCCTCAACGCTTCTTTCTTGCTGTTCCACTGCTTTCTCAGGGAGTAGGTAACGCATAGCACAACTTTCTCCACAAACAAATCATTGATCAAAGTTAGACGTCCTCGAACTTGTGCCCATTTCAGTCCTACAGTGGCAATGTATGTAAGCAGAAGAAGGAAAGCTTGTGCTTTTGTTGTTGCCTGATAAGGTAGGGCTTCCTGTACGAATTTTCGAAAACACGTAAGGAAATCTCCTGCAGCTTCACTGCCTCTTCCTTCGGCATCAGGCATCTGTACACTTCCTTCGTCATTGCCGGCCATTTTATCTGTTTCTTCAACAGAATCACTATCGGCGCTCAACTCAAAAGCAAAACGAGTTCACTGCCACTGAAGCTTGTTGCTTGTTCATCACAACGAACATCTGTTTTACCTGTAGCTTGGCTTGTTTCCTCTTCTTACACAGAACTGGCAGTTGCACTCGTATTCGCACCAGCACATATTCCTGCAAGGCTGCAGCTGTTTTGCCTTGAATCATCAATGAGTATACTTGAGTACAAATGCCAAAAGTGGCATCCATGGCAACGCTGTGCAGGTTGGCTGGCGTGTTCTCAAACAACATGGAGCAAATGAAAAATGAAATATTATTATACCGACATCATTTGAAACTCAAGTGTTATTTTTGGAAATGCTCTTTGCGATCAAGCTTTCAGGAATGTTGACAAACTAAATTGAGCTAGGTAAAGCTGATGCATTGCATCAAGAATAACATGCGAAGTCGGCTGCGTCCGATTTTTCAAATTCCTATTTATACCTGATTCCGGAAACGGCCGCTAATTAGCTGTTCATTAAAATGAATGTCATACGTCTTCAGCTCCAGGATGTCCCAGTGCTTAATGGCGAATTCCTTCTGCACCTTCATCGTACCCGCTTAGCGCGTACCGGCAACGTTAAACAAAGTAAATCCTGGGGCTTTACGTGCGAACCCTAAGATCTGATTAGGAGGCGCGCCGCAGGGTGAGGGTAACCTGCACCTACATTTAGGCACACAAGCATTTCTTTAATGCAGAAAGCTGGGCTAGTTCGTGGTTATTCGTATATGGGGACATCGCCCTTGTGCGTAAAAAAGGACAAGGACAGAAACATGAAAACGGATGTCTACCGTTCGGTACGTCTTTTTTTATGTTCCTGTCCGTGACCTTTTTTACGCGCTAGTCTGATGTCCCCTTATACGAGAATTTCCGCGTTCCGCTTATATCGAAATGCGGCCGCCGTGGCCGGGATCCAACCTCGAG
The DNA here is from genome assembly GCF_023375885.2 of Dermacentor andersoni. Lineage (NCBI taxonomy): Eukaryota > Metazoa > Arthropoda > Arachnida > Ixodida > Ixodidae > Dermacentor > Dermacentor andersoni. Next base: position 6,128,451 of record NC_092821.1, read on the forward strand.
CTCATCAGTGCAACGCCATTGCCTACCGCTGCGGGCACCGGTGCCGCGCTCTTGCGTGCTTCACAGGCCAATAAAAGGGCTTTAAATAACAGATCAAGTAAAACTCTTGCTTAGGCTAGTTGGTTCATGCTTGAAGTAGTAAAGGCAAGGCGCAGAAGACCAGGACTCAAGGAGAACACAAACGCCGGTCGAGTCGTTGGTGTTCTCCTTGAGTCCTGGTCTTCTGCACCTTGCCTTTACGACTTCAAATAATAGGTGGCCGCCGCGGTACAACACTGCAATAGCTACGTGAGCCATACGTAATTTTTCCGATAGTCATGCTGGCTGTAAAGACGGAGCTTGGTTTGTCGTTTTCTTAAGATGTCGCGTGTCTGTGCAGCTTGTTTTCCACTCTTAATTTGGCGTTTGTACTCCAATGAATTCCAATAAAGTTGAAGAAGCTTCCAAAGCATACATACGTACCTTAGTAGCAGTGGGGGCATGTGTGGTTTTCTTTTACGCGTACTTTATTAGTTTGCCTTGGGACTTGGCTGCACGAACCAGGCTGCAGATACTGCCGGTAAAGTTTTGGCGGCATTTGCCACACTTATTACACTATTGTATTTCGGTCTAGCTCCTGAACGTGCGTCAGTCACGGAGTGGAAGGGGTCGGTTATCGTTTCACGCGCACATAGATGTCACTGTTGCCTAGGTTTCCTACAAGCTTCCTACGTGGACGAAGGATAGGTAGATGAATGCTATGAGCGTCCCATTTAGAAGGGGGTAATGGGTAGCGCCACCAAGCTCTTGTAACAAACTATCTGAATCCCTGTTGGGAACTTCGTTTTTGTCCACCGCCTTTGCTTGTCGTTTGCCTAATTTTCTTCCACCAATCTTCGAATCGCCTCTGACTAACCTCCCCTATTGCGGACATGTTTACTTTCCCATTGCTCTCGCTGAACCCAAGCGCTTCAAGGAGGAACGAAAGAACAGCCAAGCACCCTCGTATGCAGCAAATGAACCAAAGCCTTCAAAGAAACGTTGGCTTTATTCTTGACGTAAATGTGTTTGTTACAAACGTTATTTATACGGTCGTTGCACCGAAAACATTTTACTGGTATTCTAAAAAAAATGGCATAAACCCACGATGACGCAGGAATATGGCTACAAAATATCACTAATACATACTGCGCTATCTGTGCACGCTGCGCATTGGCAAATTTTCTTCATGTACATCTTGATATGGCTCCTGTCCTTTAGGTTATTGTAACTCACCCTATCGTAACTTTCTATTCCATGCGCGCGCATGTTTCAAATAAGTATTGACGATAGGAAGTCATATGCATTATTAAAAAAAAAAACACCACATGACAATTTTTTTCGCAGCTGTACTTTCTCACACAAGCCATAGTCACACGCTTGCTTTTATTCGTTTCTTTACCTACGTATTCGTACACTTCAATCGCACAGAAGCATAATTCTTGCAATGTTGCGCGGTCATGTTGCTGCATGACCGCGCAATCTGCAAGCTTTTAGGCTAAGGTGCTGAACACCTTCTGAATGATAATATTTTCGGTATGCTGATGCACTTACGGCCCGGATACAAGCCACGAGTAAAAGAAGTGACGCCGTTTAATGCAGGTTGCATCCCTCGTTTCAGTGCTGGCGGGCTAGTCATGGAAGAAAGAAAAAGTTTTATGACAACGTAGGACAGACATACAAACACGAAAAAAAAAGATTAAAAATGACCTGAAGGATGAAAAGATTGAGACAAACACCCGCGTCTTTCTTGCCCTTTTCATTACTCATGCATGAGTTTGCACGCCTACCTTTCACGGGACCTTTCAGCCCCTTGAATATATACCAACTCGCACGAATTCATTTCAGGGGTCAAGAGCTTTTCTCTTGTCAAATTCAGTGGAGGGGTAGCGGGGGTCGTGGTAGATACCAACAATCTCGCTTAAAGAACACACTCTATAATCAGCACTGCTTTGTAACGTGTTGCATTTATTGCAACAAGCCCAGCATTCTCCCGTACTGCAACGCTCTGCCTGGGCTACCTCTCCAATGCATAGAAATAAATGCAGCGTATAGATGTAAAAAATAGTGGTATATGCCTTGCAGTGGCGTATGACTACTGCTTTTAAAATACTTAGCTTTTTGGTGTTTGAAGTTTCGTTTATACAGTTCAACGACCATTAGGAGCTCGATTCTAATGGTTCGGATTTGATCGCTTGCCTGAAGTCGTATGCATATCTCGACGGGCTCGACCCTGCGTGTTTGGCTATGGTAACCTTGCGAGGTGTGCATCGTGTGCATTTGTATTTTGTTTGAATTACCCTTTTCTGCACCAACTTCAATAAAGCACGTTCGCCACGATTCTGTAGTGTGGTTTCCCAGACAAAACGTTGGCGTGCATGCAGTACGAGGTCGACTCGACAACTGAAATTTATCAACCCGGTGCCACAAGAGACATTATTCCGAGAAGCGCTGCCGATTTTGACGGCACCAACTCTTACGAAATATGCTGGACCAGCGACGACAGTGTCCCCGGTGGATACTATAAATCCAAGGTACTCCACAATGCACGTAAGCTGTTGCACAAACAGTATGGTGCAAGTGTATAGTGATATTGGGCTGCCCAAATGATTAAGAAAAGAAAACATTGAGTCCAGTTGGAGTTTTCAATGGGACCCAATCGCTTGCAATGGGAGATCACTGCAGGTTTAAAGTCGTGCAATTGGTCAGAATTATGATTTAAAGTGTCAATTGGACCGCATTTAAAGTCGCTCGATGAGCAATACCGTGAAACAAACAAATTTGACAGTCATAAAAGCATAATTGTAATGTGAGCCCTCAAATTTGGAGAGAAGCATTTAGCCTTTGGGAAGTTAAAAATTGGCCCTGGAACTTTACTCACTTCTCGCCATTACTAGCATCACTTGCACAAAGAAATATACTTAAATATAGCATCTGACATAGTGAACCAGAGGATGATGGATATGTCATCGAAAAGAATTGCCATTGCGTGTTCATGCATGACTAAGCTTCTCGAATGGAGTTTCAAGTGTACCTGCAGCATGTCAAAGTTAAGACACATCTAGGGATTTTTTCTGTCATATTGGTCCGAACGAGTCCAGTGCGAGATGAATTTATCGATCAATAAATACAGCTATGTTAAAAAAACTATACAACTGGGCCAATTTCAAATCATAATAATTATTTATTTTTTTACTAGTAAAATGGTACGAATGTCCATGCATGGACTCTGAGAGTGCGAATGTTGATGCGGTGCTCTGAGAGGAAGTGCTGTGATTAACAGAACTGAGTTTACAATCTTGGCGCTCCCACTGAAGTGAAAGAAAAAGGAACCAAAAAAGCAATACCTTAGTTGAGGAGGACACCTCGTATAACTTGAGGGACATTTATTTAATGTTGGTATGGCATTACACAAGTCTGTCTTACACATATGTGCAATGCTAGTTATGTTAATATTCTCTTAGTTCTAGCAGGTAAAAATTGAATCACCTGCGGACCTTGCCATAGTATGTAATTCCAATTCTTGTCAATATATAAACATCAGGCCTAAGATGAATGGTGAAGACTTAAGCGCAAGCTATATTGCAGTGTTACATTTGTGTTGCAAGATACCAAAAAGAGAAGAAGTTGTAATTTGTACTGTCCGTGTTAATATTATTTCATATATGTGTTCAAACGTCACTGCTTTCTTGTGCCGTCCAGAAACATAGGAAGAAATGGAATTGTTCCGAACCAAAAGGCCTAGAAAAAAAAATAAACCTCAATGAGGGGAAAGGGAAGAAGAGGAGGAAATAGAAAGTATGATTACCCAACACTTTTTTTTTTGGCACTTACATATTGGACTACACTGGCACTCATACTTCTTCGTCTGTTCTGTGAAAGCACATAACTTCGGTCAGTTGAGTGTGTGCATTGAACACATTTGACCATCATGACGTGCCAGCTTCCATTGCACATGTAATAAATGCAAATTTACTGTGCAGAAAAGCATGGTTGAAAGAGTGAAGCGTAAAAGCAAAGCAACAATAACTCTTTTTTTGTGCGTAGCTGTTTTGTTTGCTTATAGCTTACAGAGTCCGTTAGAGAAATACTGTCGGCATGTGCAATTTTTTTTATTTTGCACTTGCCACTCCAATGTTCTGGGAAAAGTATAAATGCGAGCTTCGAATGATTACTACTATCTTGCAATTGAAAAGCGCAATGCGATGTTAGAAGTTATCAAGAACAACAAAAAGCCAATTTACCTGATTTGAGTCTTGATAAATATATGTGAGCTCCAATTACAAAATCAAAAAGCGTTTAAGGCCCGTTAAAGGGACTGAAAGCCAATTTTCGTGGCACCTATGTTCTTTAGTGCAATGGAACGCTTACCGGTCAGAGTGTCTAATCATGAAAAGCACTGGGAAGGTGTAAGACGGAAATTAAAGATGATGAGCAAAACGAGAACAAGGTAAAAGCGGGTGGCAGCCTTTCGACAAGTGGACTTGTCTTCTTCAAGGCGACATATGCTTTCCTCGGCACAGTACATATAGGTAGGGTTCTTCTAAATGGGAGTGGGGTTAAAGTGGATGGGCGAGGCAACAACCGAGAGTGTGTTAGCGGCGACGGCGTAGAATTAAAAATAAAGGGATCCTATTGAACATTGGTGAGGGAACGTGCGGCAGCGCCGTGCGTAAGCCTACCGTGCTTTTTCTGTGGTAGGGGTCTGGACAACATGGCAGGGGGGAGGATTGACTGCTCCGCCGGAGGTCAGAGACCTATTGTCTCTCTGAAAGAGAGAATATGAGAAGCTTTTCTTATTCACTCTTACAGAGAAACGATAGCTCACTGACTTGCAGCGGAGCAGATAATACCCCCCTTCGTTGACACCTCAAGCCATTTCTGTTCTTTCAATATTTTATAAATATTAACTCAGAGCTTCAGAATTATGGGGTAGAGTTGTATATGCTATACTCGAGGACACATTTCTGTGGAAATGAAGAGAAAGCTATGGAGGCGAAGTACACACAAGTGAGAGCATTTCTGAAAAGTTTCCCGTGTTTTCAGCCACGTTAGTTGAATCTGGGGAAGAGAAAACATAAACACATCATTAGCAACAGTTAAACAACATAAAACACACAAATGAGTGTAAAAGTTTACATATGTTGCGGCTATAGCTTACATATAGTTTACATAGGTTGCGGCTGTTCCCGTTCGCGTCTCGGCAAACGTGAAACCGTCGCATGAAAAGCTGCGTCGATTCAGCGTCTGTCCTGAGCAACCAGAAACACCCTCAAATGCTGGCGGACTACTTGGCGCCGTAACACATGTGCAGCAGCCTCGCGCCCGTAGCTTTCCCTTCATTGCTTCATTGCTGCGGCTCTATGGTCTACAACCTGTCCAGAATCGGAGTTTGCTTTATAGTCACTTTAACAGCCAAACAGTAATTTATTTGTCATATTGCTTGCAAGGTACTACATTTAAAGAATATTTGCTTCATATCATGTCGAAATCAGTAGAAACGCTGTTGCTGGCACATTATCATTGCAAACTAAAGCCTGCACTCTTGCCATATTCTCATACGACCAGGTTTTCACAGCTTGGGGGTGAAGAAATATTTGTGCGCATATGCGGCTTAAAATTTGCTAGCAAATTAAAATGGTTTAACTTTTATAACTCTATCGGTGCTAGTATACTTCATGCACATTGGAATTACGTATTGTTTATATGGGCTTCAAGAACCACTGCAGCTGTAGCTTCAGATGACGCTGTGGAGGAGCGTGTGCCACAGGCACTTGATAAGAGCTTTTCTATGTGCCACTACTTGGTTAGTTCTTCTTATAGACCACTTGGCATTTGCTTTTAGCACGCTTCCATCTGGGGCCGCTTGCACGGAGATAGTTGCTAGAGTTTAAATTTATGATGTCATAATAAGGTAAAACTTAAGTAAAACTTCTGTTGGGGCGAGTTGGTACATGGCCAGTAAAAGATGCTGTAAAGCAGTGATTTGGGCTTGTTGGTCAGCCATCGTGAGGCTTATAGCGCGTGAAAAAGACAAGGACGAAAGTGAGATGTGACACACACATAGCGCCTGTGTGTGTCACGTCTCACTTTCGTCCTTGTCTTTTTCACGCGCTATAAGCCTCACCCAGCAAAAGAGATTAGCGCTAGCCAGGCCGACCACAAAATGAAAGGGACACACGCAGAAGCGCTACTAACAACTGCTTTTATTCACTGCCGCAACTCACATATATACACCATGGCCACACATGCGCCAACGTAATCAAAAGGAACACATTACTTACGCAAGGCAGTCAATAGTATGTGAGCTTAAAGACACACTCCTTTTATTTTATTTTATAATTTATGAGTTATCTGCATCGCCCTGTAGGGCATTACGGCAGGAAGGTTACAGAAGTGAATAAATACATGAGCAAATTATTTAAATGCGTGGAAAAAAGCTTCATTTTCTGTGATGTAAATACTCGATGGCAACCTGCTCGAATCTCGAACAGTTCTAACAAAACAGGAATAACGGAAGAGGTCACCCCTACAAGCAAATTCCCTGACTTTCAAACATGGGTCAAGTCGCTTAGATATGTAGTGTGGTGCCTGGATATATCGTTCGCGGTTTATACATGTTTTGGGATAATAAATATTGCGGAAATTTTTTAATCTGACATGCCTTCTACAATCCTTCAGCTCTCGCCATTTAGGTTTAAGTTTGCTTTCTGCAGCATAAAGTGACAACGATGTGTCACTGACACAGTTATCTGCTTTTTTCTTTAAGAGGAAGCTTTAGCTCGGGCCCAACTCCGACGCGGCCTATTCAAATACATGTAAAAACGCAAAAACGTTTTCCTGAGATAACCCCTGGACCGATTATAATGAAATTTGTTGCATTTGAGAGAGAAAGTTAAATTCTAGTGACTGTTGGAAGCGGAATTTTGATTTAGGGCTTGAATTTCGTTAAAAAGATTTTCAAAAATTCAGAAGTTTGAAAAAAATAGAAGCACGAAGTTTACAAGCTAATAGCTCTGCATCAAGAAGCGATATCGCGATTCTGTAAACGGCACCCATTAGACCATTCAAAGCGGACAAATTTTGTATGTCAGTTTACATCTTACGTGAATTTGTTACGTTGTTTACGAAGGTTCTGCAAAAGTTGTAATTACACATTACTCCATTTATTGAGGTTCATGTGTAACATATAAATTTTGTCCGCTTTAGATGTGCTATCAGGTACAATTCAGAGAATTGCGATATCATTTTTTCTTGCTGAGTTACGGAGTTCTAAACTTGATAGTTTCGTTTTCTGAAAATTTGCGATTTTTGCCAAATTTTTATAAAAATTTGACGACCTAAATCGAAAATTAGAAACCAACAGTCACTAGATTTTAAGCTTTTCTTTTACATGCAGCAAACCCCGTCAAATTTGGTGCAGCGGTTGCCGAGAAAAACGAATTCTCCTTTTACATGTATTTAGATAGGAGCACCCGAGCTAAAGCTTCCTCTTAAGTGATAAGCCTCTAGTTCTAATGGCACTTGCGCGCCTTTGCTTGGCCCCAGAATCAAGGTCTCACGACAGCATCACATAAAAAAAACAGATGACTGTGTCTGTTGCTCATCCTTATCTCTTTACGCCGCAGAGTGTCAGTTTTTAAGCTAACATATCTCTTAACTGCGTGGCGTAAGTGATGTGTTTGTTTTTATTACGTTTGCGCATGTGTGGCCATAGTGTATGTATGTGCTTTGTGGCGGGAGAATAAAATTGTTAGTTGCGCTTCTGTGTGGTCCCTCTCACTTTGTCGATGTCCTAATTTGCGTGCGCTATTCTTTTTTACTGGATAATAAGGGACTCCAGGCCCATAAATTGGTGCCGCACTGTGTCCACGAGACCGACTGTGGTGGCTTATTGGCTTTGGCAATGTGATGCAAAGCATGTGGTTGGTAGTTTGAATGCTAGTCATGGCAGCTTCATTTCGAAGGCGTCGAAATGCAAGCACAGTCATGTATTTAGATTAAGGTGCATATTAGATAACACATGCGACCACATTAATCCATAGTCCTCCAGTATGGCCTCTCTCATAGGTGGAGTGTTGCTTTGAGACGTTGAACCCCATGAATCAACCAATAGGAAGAAGGTCATGACGAATGCTTCAACATGGCCTTAGATGCTCTACTTTACGGAAAAAAAGCGAGGAAGTCACTTTATTGAACACCTATCCAACTTAACCACAAGCATATAAAATACAATACTCGTCATAATGCGACTTGGTTCATACACCAGACACGCACCAAATATTAAACAGAACTACTTTCTTACTCATTACTGTCCTTGTTAAGTTTAATTGATTTTTTATTACTCACTTCATTCCTTATGCATCTGAAGCAATCATGAATGTAAATTGTATTACATTGCTTTGATTTCATTTCTTCAGTGCATATATTTAGATTCTCCTCTTGCCTTTTTAGAATGCTGCCCATTAATGTCCGATTGCTGTTGCTAATTCTTGTTATCCTTTATTTCGTACACAAATTTTGAAAGAGGCGCAGATCCTTCTCAAGCCAAATTGATTTTGGCTTTTTCTCTGTGCCGCCTACATCATGTATACATGTGAAATACTGTTGATTTGATTAGGCTTAATTTTATTTTATTTGTGTGCTTGCATGAAGTATTCCCAGATGCTGTGGCCTGCAAACTCGGGTCAGGAGTGCGTATTTACCGATAAACACATTTTCCTGTCAGTAATTGGCTCACGAGGGGCTCCAGGTTTTGATATTGTGAACAAACGTGTACACGTGATGATCATGCCTAGAAAACAGTACATGGCATTCTGCCTAAAACAGGCCGAAATTCAAGCAAAATTTTGCGCTGCAGCCAATTATCAGTCAGCACAGCCCTTGCTTACTATGGGTTTGTCCACAGTTCACAAGTTGGCACAACACGGGCCTTTTGTGAAATGCACCCGAGCAAATTTGGAAATATTCCATGCAGAAGCAAGGAAACAAAAAGGTGGTGGAGCTTGTGACATTACCATATCATGGATTCTTGACTCCATTATGCGACAAGGCAGGGGAAGAACGTCGCGAATGCTGTTCAAGGCAATGAGAAAGTTTGCTCTGGAGAGGGTTACTTCTTCAAAGTCCAAAACAACCTAATTATCCATGTCATTGCAAGTTGCCGTATTGACATGTTTACCTTGTAATATATGAAAGTAGAGAGGTATTCAGAGACCTGCATTGGGAAGAATGGAGGATAACAGTTAATGGAGAATACCTGAGTAACTTGCGATTCGCTGATGATATTGCCTTGCTAGTAGCTCAGAGGAGCAATTGCAATGTATGCTCACTTACCTAGAGAGGCGAAGCAGAAGGCTCGGTTTAAAAACTAATCTGCAGAAAACGAAAGTAATGTTTAGCAGTGTCGGAAGAGAACAGCAGTTTGCGACAGGTAGCGAGGCACTGGAAGCGGTAAGAGAACAGATCTACTTAAGGCGGGTAGTGACCGCGGAGCCCGATCATGAAACTGAAATAATCAGAACAAGAATGGGCAGGGGTGCGGTTGGCAGGCGTTTTCAGATAATGAACAACAGGTTGCCGTTATCCCTCAAGAGAAAAGTGTATAACAGCTGTATTACCAGTTTTAACGCACAGGGCACAAACCTGGAGGCTTACAAAAAGGGTTCTACTTGAATTGAGGACGACGCAACGAGCTATGGAAAGAAGAACGTTAAGGGATAAGAAAAGAGTAGATTGGGTGACGGAAGAAACGCGAGTTAATGACATCTTAGTTGAAATCAAGAAACAGAAATGGGCATGGGCTGGACATGTAATGAGGAGGGAAGATAACCGATGGTCATTAAGGGTTACGGAATAGATTCGAAGGGAAGGGAAGCGGAGCAGGGGCCGGCGGAAGTTAGGTGGGCGGGCGAGATTAGGAAGTTTGCAGGGACAAGATGGCCACAATTAGCACAAGGACGGGTTAGTTGGAGAAGTATGGGAGAGGCATTTGCCCTGCAGGGGGCGTAACCACGCTGATCATTATAATGATGATGATGATGACGACGACGACGATTATTATTATTATTATTATTATTATTATTATTATTATTATTATTATTATTATTATTATTATTATTATTATTATTATTATTATGTATAAAGTAATATACAAAGGCTTCTCGGTGTGTTATCATTGCAGAACCTTGTGATAGGCTATCTGATGTCGGTGGGTAAAAAGCTTTGCGGCTTTCGAGTGAGATAATACTTCATGGACAGGGCCGGTTTCTTCTTGTTTGCCATCCTCGTGTGTGAATGTTGTTCAGGGTTTATTATTATTGAATGCAACAAGATTGTCCTCCATCATACAGCAGCACAAAGCTACAAATTTCCTCTGAAGCTTCATCATACTGTTGGGTGCATGACAATTCTTCTCTTTCATGAAGCTTCCTCTAGTTCCTTAATTTTTGCAGAACTGATTTGCCCTAACATTGCTTGTGCACTGCCTTCAGGATGCAGCACTGCTGTGGCGTTCTTTGACAGCCCCACAGTGTTCCTGCCAGACGAGCTTGGTGAGATTTCTCTTACACCATTGCTTACTTCTCATGAACATACTGTGAGACACTTCCTCTTGCTAACGAATATTTTATGTGGGCACTCGCTCATACTTATCCAGTCACTTTCAGCAATGCTGACCTACATACCTGTAGCCCTTTTCACAAGCACTTGCTCACACATTTATAATGTTCACACCCATCTCTGTGGAAAATATTAAGATAAGCGCAGTCTTATCAAGATGTGCCTTGACTATTAGACCACATCTTGACTAGATGTGGTCTGACGAGCCAGATTAATGGCGACATAATTTGCAAAGCACCACTTGCGCTTACCGCCACAGTTATTCGGCGCTCTCACCTCGAAAACCGTCCGGAGTATGCCGGCCCGAGCGTGGTCCATTGTTTCGTCAAATAAGCTGTTGTATAGCTGAAACTCCAGTGCGTATTTTCTTGCTAATTTTTGTTCCGCTGTGTAGCACCTATATAGGACGAGACAAAATCTTTCGCGGGATAATTATTTGTCGCGTGTTTGTTTAGCACAAGGTTTTGTTGTGCGTCTTACGCTGTGAAATAAATCAATAGCATTATCATGCACTCTAAACGCGGAAGTCGTCGCTTTTCCTTGAGATTTACGTGCACTATTTTGTACGATTGTATGGTGCGACGTCCATACACTGTTGGGACATGCCTATTGAGTTCCTGCCTGCCTTTAGAGAGGCGAAAGGCACTGAGCAGAACAACGGCGTCGACTGGGACCGTCCGCCATAACAGTGGGCCTAAAATATGGTCGGGGCCCGCGGCTGGTCAGTCCATCTTTGGACACAAGATCGGACAATGTTTTTCGCACGAAAGATCAGTCGCTGCGGACACTGGACGCTCGCTTGTGCGCCTGCACATGTTGGCAGGGGTAAAAAACATCCTATTTTCCCCCAAAAGATGCCCCCAAACGCCACGAATAGCCGTCGGAAGGGCGGCTTGTTGGCCTTCACACGTTATCACGGCGAAAGGTTTCCTCGTTTCCCTGAAACCACTTCGAAATTCGACCAGTCGTCCTTTAAGTCGTCGTCGCGAGTTGTTGAGCATGATGCCGACGCCTTCGTTCGCTGCTGCATTGGCAGCTGTCTGCTGCTTGCTTAAGCGGGAAGCCGCGTAGTGGTTCGGTGATTTATCTGACTGAGGTAACAAAGACTAGACGGCCTCACACACTTGAATTCCTTCACTCAACTTCGGCGTGCGTTTGCCACGCCGATATGGGCGCATATTCCGAAAGCCCTGCAGCAGACGCAACCAATGTGAGCCAACTGAAGCTACCGCTTGCCTATCACGTGAGGGTCTATTTCCCATTATCCCATTCCTCTAATTTTTTTATGACAAGGCTTAAACATTGTCACGTGACGCTCCCTCCTAGCAATTTCATTTCAGCTCTGCGGTTTTTCCTTCGCGCGCGCCTGATTGAGCCGCGATAGTTGGCCTCCCTTGCGTGTTTTCATTCGCACACACAGCGTACGATGCGCGGCGCTGCTGTTATCGATCTTGGACTTCAGCGGAACATTATGGCTGCGGCTAGAAGAAAAATGTGCCTGCAGTGCCCGTATAAGTGCTATCGCAATAAAGAAGTCGCAGTTTAGCCAGGGGGGCGAAGAATCGATTGCAACAGTAAAGTAGGAGACATGTACTCGAATAAGGATAGTAGTTTTATGGGCTCTATAAGCTCTGAAACATTCGCTGAGTAACTGAATGACCAATCATGGTGTTACGCATGCAAAGACTTTCACTCGATGAGCGCGGACACTCGCTGTCAAGGCGCTGGTGTGAGGAAGAAGGGCAGCAGTCGCGAGCGAACGAATTTATCTTCGTATTACTTCTCGCTTCATCGCGAACTTAGCGGCGAAAACACCGCACACATGAATATGAAGCTGTGAGCTCTCCGCGCACCTATACTTTGAACTCATCGTAGATCGCTTTTAGGATCGGGCTCCCGCGGCTGACTCTATTCATCGCTGATGGTATTCAAGTTAAGGCCTGCGCAACCGTGCCACAGGCTGCTTCCACTAGCCAACCACAGGATCAGAGTGCCCCCTCCCACACCGCCCCATGCTTTGCGCGCGTTGGAGGACGATGTGCTTTCTCCCCGCTTTCTTTCCTTGCGCGCAAGAGATCAAGCCACCATCCTCGGCTCACCCTCGCACGTTTCCCCTCGCACGAACATCATACGGCGCGCCGCCACGGTGTTTCAATAAAACTTGGTGCTGGGCTAGTTGGTGATGCATTCTTTAAAACTGATGGTAGCGCTAAAAGGACGGACACAAGATGAAAAGACGACACGACGACGAGGAAACGCTACTGACAACTGGTTTATTTTTCGAAAAAGTTCTATATTTAAAAGAATCACAACACATTCGCACAACAGAACAGCACCAGCCTTCTTTATCGCAATATCGAAAATATGCACGCGAAGTGACGGTGTTTCACGCTTGGATTTTCTCCGGAAGATCCCGCCGACGCCGATGGCGGAAATGTGCCTGGAGTTTCTACATAATTACTATCGCAATACAATTTGTTCGCAAAGGCGCTGTCTTGACGGCGCTTTACGCGTCCGCTGTACCGTCCCACTGACTAAAGTCCACGCGTTTGCCTCGATGCCCTTGGCGCTTGCCGCTCGCTATGGAGTCGCGGGTGAGGAGGACGTTGAGGCACCCTAGCGACGGCCACGAAACACCCTTTAGTCAAAGGACCTCGCCGCACTCCCTATATGGCCCCAAATTACTGTTAGCTCGATTGTTTGTCATATTTGGCTGCGGTTCTCTGTCACCTTTGCCACTCTCCACACGGACGCCGTCTGTTCTTCGTGGCATACTTCTCTGTGATCATAATGACCAAAGAATTAACTGAAAAAGCCTGAATGCGAGCACAGGATTGTCCTCTTGCTTTTCTTGCGATAGTAATTATGGGGACACCCAAAGTCAATTTCCGTCGTTGTGGTCACTGTCGGCGTCGGCGTCAGCATGATATTTTGTAAAAGTCTAAGTGTCATTACAACCCGGCCCCGCACCGTGTGTTGTAGGTGCGAGCGAGTTCTTTTTAGAGGGAGCCCAGAAGGATGGTGGCTTGATGCTTTGGTGTCTTTTCGCGATCGCCAGGGAGGAAAGTTGGGATGGTGCATGCTGTCTTCTCACGTGCGGAAGGGGGAAATGGAGTGATGTGCGCGTGCTAGGAGGAGGGGACGAAAGCGGTAGGTTAGTATGCATTTCCTTTTACTCTGGCTGCTGCTTCTGAGCATGGCCGCACGCGCGCTATCAAAGACCGATCAGCGTTAAGCATAGAATTTAGGTGAACCGAGAGCGCATACGCTCGTCTGCGCGGTGTTGTCTCGTCTTATTTCGCGTTGAAGCGAGAGGCAGCACAAAGGTCACTTCACTCGCTGTTTATTCTCAAGACGATGAGCAAAACGGGAACAAGGTAAAAGTGGGAGCCAACGTTTGGACAAGTGGATTTGCCTTTTTCAATGCACCTTGAAAAAACTATTCCACTTGTCCAAACGTTGGCTCGAGCTTTTACCTTGTTCTCGTTTTGCTCATCGACCAGTGAAGTTGGTAGTTCTTGGAGGTCGGTGGCTCGACGGCTATGCGTCATAAGCCGCTTTTGAACGTCTCTTGTTTTCTTACTACGATGAATTTTCGGTGTGAGTTTCGGGAACCTTATCTGACGGTCTTTTTTTCATTTTTAAGCAGTAAATCTCAGTTGCTTGTTTTGGTTAGGTCATGTTTCTCTGTACCGAGTCCATCACTGGTTTCTTCCCAATAGGTGCACTCTATCTTCCTCATGTGATTCACCAGTAGACGGAAACGCAATTATTTTTGTTTCATATAGATGACACGTATTCTTTAATCCAACGAACCAATACAGGACAAAGAAAAGAATCGATTAGGTAAAGTGTTACATTGAAATCAGTGCCTTGTACATTGTACAGTGCCTTGTCACGCTCACCTTGCAGGTGAAACAAGAGTAGTACTTGACCATGAACGGGTTACGGACCACGGAGGCGAGCACCTTGTCCATGGCAGCCTGTTTCTGGCGCGTAAAGCGATCCATGTTCACCAGCTTGACGGTCGTAACCAGGTTGGCCGGTTTGTAAGTAGCAAGGTGCACCACCCTGCCATGACATCCGTGTACGATGCACTTGGTGCAGGCCGGTAGCAAACAAAGAAATCCTGTACACTCAAAAATCGTATCGCTAAACAAACTAATAAGTCATATACACACAGTACTTTTTCAAGATGTTAAATTGTGGTGGTTACCCGAGAGGGCCCGCACGACTGGACTCTCAGAAACGACAGGCAGACAGCAATGCAACAGAAACAGCCTTAGTAGCCATGTTCACTTAAACGCAGTTCGTAACACAAAAGCAGTAGAGTTGCCGACACTTCTTCTTTTCCATGAATCCCATATCAGCAGGTATTTAAACATTCCAAACAAGCCATGTTCAACATGATGTCTCGGTTCAATATAAAGAGTTCAATAAAGCAGAAAAAAAGCAAACTATCATTACTATACGACGTCGCTTTTTACCTGACCGGCACCCATGCCTGCGGTACCCGACCTCCGAAGACGAATTAGCAAGCTGGGACATTTTCAGAGAATTGTTTCGCGAACTGTTCGGCGATCTAATTGAGCACATGGTCGTAGCAAAAAAATAAGGCCTTTACTACATGCTCTGAAAGCTCCACAGAGTGCTTCGTCTAATACATACAATTCATCCTGGCTCTTTGCCGCAAAGCCATTGACAAGCTGTCTGAAACAGGCAATGTACATATTAAATAGTATCACCGACGACGCCTTCAACTTGCTGGTTTTCGGGAACGTTTCTTCTATAGGTGCCATCATGAAATAATGCCAATGCTTCGATAAAGTCAACAGCGTGTGTACCACACCCCACATTCTCCGCATGCCCAATACCGCAGCTACATCGACTTCCGAGGGCAGCCAGTCCCCGCCAGCCAAACCCATGTGGCAACGTTACTCGTGTCATTCGCCGCGTGCTCGAGATCGCCTATTCGCTATCCCACTCCGCGACACCCACCAATCCATCAGCAGCCTCAAATGCTATGATCCAGGCCGTTGCCTGACAGGAATTTAAAATCATGGGTTTCATGTTCGTATGCTCATCCACCCACGAACCCAGCATACTGCACTCCTCTCGTGGCCCTCCTCATGCTCGACAATCCTTTCCAACCACATCCCTTACCCCGTCCGAATAGCACACAGGAAAGGTACAGCGGCGGCGTAGAGGTAGAGCATCCGCCTCGCGTGCAAGTGGACCGTGGCTCGAATCCCAGTGCCGCGCAATTTTCCACCGGATTAAAAAAAAATGAAGAATCCGCAAGTTGATACAATTGCAGAAACATGTCTGGAGTGCGGCATGATCCCGGTGGCCAGAGCCGGTAACACACTCCCTCACCAGAGCAGGATTGGCCAAGCTAGTGCAGTACTTGGCCACAATCTCCTATATAAATACAACATCCAAACCCCGGCCCTCAGTCCCCAGCAGCAGTTAATCCACAAGCGTAAGACAGCTGACATAAGGAACTGTAATATGGATAGAATTGAACATGCTCTCAGGAACGGAGGAAGCCTAAAAGCAGTGAAGAAGAAGCTAGGAATGGGCAAGAATCAGATGCAGGCGTTAGGAGACAAAGCCGGCTATATCATTACTAATATGGATGAGATAATTAAAGCGGCTGAGGAGTTCTATAGCGATTTATAGAGTACCAGTGGCACCCACGACGATAATGTGAGCGAGAAGAGCCTAGAGGAATTTGAAATCCCACAAGTAATGCCGGAAGAAGTAAAGAAGGCCTTGGGAGCTATGCAAAGGGGGGTGGCAGCTGGGGAGGATCAGGTAACAGCAGATTTGTTGAAGGATGGTGGGCAGATTGTTCTACAGCAACTGGCCACCCTGTATACACAATGCCTCATGACCTCGAGCGTACCGGAATCTTGTAAGAATGCTAACATAATCCTAATCCATAAGAAAGGGGACGCCAGACTTTCAAAATTATAGACCGATCAGCTTACTGCCCGTTGCCTACAAAGTATTTACTAAGGTAATCGAAATAGAATCAGGAACACCTTAAACTTCGGTCAACCAAAGGACCAGGCAGGATCCCGTAAAGGGTACTCAACAATAGACCATCATCACACTACCAATCAGGTGATAGAGAAATGTGCGGAATATAACCAATTTTTTTTACTTTGTCATGTTCATATGCTACGGTTCTTGCAATCACCTATATATATGTTCTTCGTTTTAATAAAAATTTAGTTGAGAGTTAGCGCTCGTCCTGTCTGCTCCTTTCTGTGTCCGTGTTCACTTCGCGCTAGAAGCTAAGATCATATAACCAACCCCTATATATAGCTTCCATTGATTACGAGAAAGCGTTTGATTCAGTCGAAACCTCAGCAGTCATGGAGGCATTACGGAATCAAGGTGTAGACGAGCCGTATGTAAAAATACTGAAAGATATCTGTAGCGGCTACACAGCCACCATAGTCCTCCATAAAGAAAGCAACAAAACCGCAATAAAGAAAGGGGTCAGGCCGGGAGATACGATTTCTTCAATGCTATTCACAGCGTGTGTACAGGAGGTATTCAGAGACCTGGATTGGGAAGAATTTGGGATAAAAGCTAATGGAAAATACCTGAGTAACTTGAGATTCGCAGATGATATTACCTTGCTTAGTAATTCAGGGCACCATTTGCAAGGCTTGTTCACTGACCTGGAGAGGTAAAGCAGAAGGGTGGGTCTAAAAATTAATCTGCAGAAAACTAAGGTAATGTTTAACAGTCTCGGAAGAGAACAGCAGTTTACGATAGGTGGTGAGGCACTGGCAGCGGTAAGGGAATACATCTGCTTAAGCAGGTAGTGACCGCGGATGCGGATCATGAGACGGAAATAATCAGAAGAATAAGAGTGGGCTGGAATGCATTTGGCAGGCATTCTCAGATCATAAACCGCAGTGCCATTATCCCTCAAGAGAAAAGTCTATAACAGCTGTGTCTTACCAGTACTCACGTACGAGGCAGAAACCAGGAGGCTTAGCAAAAGAGTTCTACTTAAATTGAGGACGATGCAACGAGCTATGGAAATAAGAATGATGGGCGTAACATTAAGGGATAAGAAAAAGGCACATTGGGTGAGGGAACAAAGGCGGGTTAAGGACATCTTAGTTGAAATCGAGAAAAATAAATGGACATGGGCAGGACCTGTAATGAGGCGGGAGGATAATCGATGGTCATTAAGGGTTACGAACTGGAATCCAAGGTAACGGAAGCGTAGCAGGGGGCTGCAGAAAGTTAGGTGGGCGGATGAGATTAAGAAGTTTGCAGGGACGACCTGGGAAGAATTTGTACATGACCGGCGTAGTTGGAGAAGTATGGGATAGGTCTTTGCCCTGTAGTGGGCGTAACCATGCTGCTGCTGCTGCTGCTGCTGATGATGATGATGATGATGGTGATGAAGACGACGACAGGCCCACTTGTTTCTGCTGCTGCCGCATTGGCCACCTGGCTCGTCACTGCCCCAACTGATGGCCAACTCCGTCTCGGAAATAGAACAGACATAACAATAACCGTAATTCTGTACCTTCTGCTCCGTATGCTTCTCGCCATGTTCTTATTTTCGTTGACGCCTGTTCTCCCAATCCTCGCTACGGCCTATACTCTTCACCCCGACGTCATCTGCCCACCTCACCAAAGCCCCGTCGCTTCTTGTCGCAGTCCATTCTACCCGACAACTGGCCGGAAAGCTACGAACTGCAACTTTGGGAGGTGAAGGTGCGATATTGCTTTGGCTTCAAATTCTCTGTTCACTTTGCTTCCAAAACTGAATCTTCTTGAAGTTGACGTTGAAGGCACTGTTGTCACTGCGCTGATCGACGCAGGTGCTTATCTTATCTGTGAGCGCTGCCTTCCTTCACTGAATTAAAAAGCTTCTCACGCCTGCATCACCACACGTAGTCCGTGTTTCGGACAAATGTACCGTTCCTGTCGTCTACACGTCTACAGCTCGTCTCAGCATCGCCAGCCACCACTCTAGCGTACGCTTAGGGCGATTGCCCACTTCCCGCACGACCTAGTTCTCGGCCTTGATTTCCTCTCAACGCATTCGGCTCTTAGTAACTGCTCCGCCAGCCCCTTGGGCCTAGAACTGCCTATTCTTGCGAATAGTTATGATGCCACTCCCCACCGCTTACGTCCCGCCAGCTTTCTTCGACTGCCACCTAAATCATTAACACATATCGAACTGTCGTCTTCACCATCCATTCCTGATAGAGAGTGTCTCATCACTGCGTTGCCCGACATTCGACTGCAGTATGATGTGACCGTACGTTACACAGTTCTGACTATCACGGCCAACTGCACTTGCAGCCCAGTCGTAAACTTCGGTTTAACCAAGCAGATGGTGCCGCAGAGAATACGCCTCACCCAACTTGAGGCTTTTTATGGCCATCAAGTGGTATTTTTCTCACCTGACGCTCCGGCTGAGCCTACCAGGTCTCCGAAATCTGCTCCTTGTGCTGACGCCAAAATTCAGCCTATGGTTGCCACAGATCTTTTACCTGCACACACCGAAGACCACTACCGTGTTCTGTTTTCCTACTGGGATGGTTTCGACTTTGACAATCGGCCCTTAGGCCAGATGCTTGTTAAGCATCGTATTATTACCTGCGATGGTGCGCCTACTTCCCGTAGACCAAGTCAAGTATCTCTGTTAGAACTTCTGGTAAATAAAACTGAGATTACCAAGATGCTCGATGAGAACACAATCGAGCTTTCTTAAAGTCCGTGGGAGTCATCGGTGGTTCTGGGTAAGAAGAACCGGACATGGGGCTTCTGTGTGAACCACCGCCATCTAAATAAAGTGACTAAGAAAGACGTGTACCCGTCGCCACGAATCGACGCCACCCTTGAGTGTCTCCACGGTGTCAATTACTTCCCCTCTGTCGACCTCCGATCTGAATACTGGCAGATGGCCGCCAAAGATATGGACAGAGAAAAGGGAGAAATTATAACATCCCATGATCTTTTCCAGCTCAAAGTTACGCCCTTTGGATTATGTAATGCACTGGCCACTTTTGAGCGTATGATAAACTCCTTGCTTCAGGTTTCCGAATCGTTTGCATGCCTTTGCTACTTCGACGATGTTTTTGTATTTTCACCGACAGTTAATACTCACATTGAACGTCTATCAATGATACTTGTCGTTTTTCGTAAGGCCAGGCAGCAACTGAACTCATCGAAATGTTGTTCCGGCCGCCGCTAAATCACGGTTTCGGGCCATCGTGCCGGCGCTTCTGGAGTATAACCTGACTCAGACAAAATGCGTGCCGTGCGAGACTTTCCAGTTCCGAAGTGAGCCACAGACGTTCGCAGTTTTGTTCAGCTATGTTTTTTTTTTTTATCCACCGCTTTGTCGATGATTTTACCGCCATTGTTGGACCCCTCACTGACCTTTTTAAAAAATGCGCACCTTTGTGACAAAGGCCACGGTCTACCAGCACCTCTCGTGACATCACGCATTCGATACTCGCTCGCTTCGACGATAATGCCCCAACAAAATTGCGTACGGATGCCAGTGGTTACTGTGTTGGCGTTGTACTGGCCCAGCTTCAGCGTGTCCACGATCGCGTTGTTGCTCGTGCCGGCCGCGTCCGCTCCCAATCAGAGCACAAATATAGTATTGCAGAAGGGGAATGCCTTGTCTGGGCAGTTGCCACGTTCCGTCTTACCTTTGCGGCCCTGCATTTTCCGTAGTAACCGACCATCACGCTCTCTGCTGCCTTTCCTTCCATGTAGTGTGAAGGTGAGAAAGAAAGAAATTGAAAGTGAGAGAGAAAGGTGAAGACCGATATGGTGGACAGAAAAGGCCGACTGCCGATTTCCACGGCCCACCTCGGGAACTGCTGAGTGATACACACCTTGTGTTTTTCTCGCAGGTGGTTGAAACTATGTTTGCTCAATGTGCGTTGTACACTGAACCACCATGGTGTACCATCCTCGAACTAATATTCCTACGGAGCATTTCAGTCGGACCCTCGGTGACATGCTCGTAATGCACGTTTCATCGGAGCATACAAACTGGGATAACATTCTCCCATTTGTCACGTACGCAATAGTAAGGTTGCACAAAATACTGCAGGATTTTGCCCATACATCCTCCTTTACAGTGGCGATCCTTCCCATACTCTGGACGTGGTTTTACTCTATCAACCAAAGGGGTCAGAAATTGTTGCCGTTTCAACCGTCGCCAGATATGCCGAGGAATGCCTTTAAGTTAGCCCGAAATTTCACGTCAGACGACAAACAACGACAAAAATACAATTGTGATGGCGACAGTACCAACCCGAATTTCGTTTACGGCACACTTGTCATTTTGTCCATCCCTTGTATTTCCTCGACTCTCGACAAAGCTTTCGATGTATGACGTACCATACCATATGGCCGAACGCACCTATGCGGGCAATTATATCCTAGAGCCACTTACACCGACATCTGACAGGCGCCGCCGTGGACGGGATTTTGTGCACGTTCACCGCGTGCAATGATGCTATGACCCGCTCGTCTCCGAGTCGTAAGTCGCCAGGATGGCTTCGCTTTTCCACCGGGGGTGATCGTGAGGAAAAAGAAGAGAACAGTTACGAGGCCGGCAGATCGTCCATTCGATACCTGCAGTGCAACCACTGAGTCTGCGGGATCGCCAGTGCTTGGCACGGGAGACAGCAGCTCAGCCAAGCAGCTGTTCCAGCTCTGCGTGATCTTCTTTACATTTGACGCTACCAGCTGATACATTGAAAACACCTGTTTACAATTTATTTATTTATTTGCATCTCTCCGATGTGAATACGGTGTTACAGAGGGAAACTGACACAATATAATTTCACACGTATTAACCTGTGCAACAGACAGATACTGCAGGCAAAGTAAATTAAACGTTTCACACAAACAAATAAAGCCAAGACACATGTATGTACACTTTAAATAGAACACAAGAAAATGTTCGGGAAAAGTAATAAACCATGCAATGTTTTTTCCAAGTCCACCTTGGAACACTAACATATTTTGGGACAGGGAAGTTGGTATGATGTTCCATTTCTCACTGGTCAGTGGAATGAAAGAATGCAGGGACTGCTTTTCTTTCGCACAAGGGGACGTTAACTTTACAGCCATGATCTGTAGGCGATGATATTATGACGGAGATACGAAAAACAGTGAGGAAGAAGAGAGCACGAAGAGAGCGAACTGCTTTGGAGGCCGGACTGCGCTAGCACCATCATCCATCTGCTGTTTTTAACCCGTTTCGTCGCAAATGTTTGTAACAGATGTGATGGAAAGTGCTGGGTAATCGACACCCGAAGAAGTAGGTTCAACCACAAGGTCTTTGACGGAGCCGTCGCCTTGCTGGACTTCCACCAAATGCACCGGAATTCAACATGTCCAACGATGCAGACGAACAACGACGGTCCGTTCCAGCTCTTGCGCTGACCAGTTCTCTTCAACAACGGAGAGATACGCGCCCCTTCGCCGGGAAACCGGACAAGAGGCGATGAATGGCTCATGTATTTTAAACGGGTGAGCACGGGAAACAAGTGGAATAGCGCTTCTCAGCTTTCGAACGTTCTGTTCTTTCTAACCGATGCTGCGTTAGTGTGGTTTGAAAATCACGAGGAAACGTTAACAACATGGGCATATTTGTTTCCGAAATCTACAAGCGATTCCACGACTCCGCAGCAAAAAAAAGGGGGCGCAGGACAGACGCTGCTGCAACGCGCGCAACTGCCAGGTGAAACCTGCACAACCTGCACTCAGACAGTAATACAACTGTTTATGGTGGTGGACTTTGGAATGTCTGAGAAAGACAAAGTCCGGCACATCCTAAAAGGAGTCGCCGAGGATGTTTGCTGTTTCTTCATCAAAAACGCCCTGGCTTCCGTCGCCGACATCATTCGGTATTGTCGCACTTTCGAGCAACGTAATAAGAGGCGCGTCACGCCAAAGCTTGGCAGGCTAGCCAATGTGACGACACTTGCAAGCTAGATGGCAGCCAGTCGCTCGATCTTGCATGTAGAATGACGTAGAATGATGTGCGCTTTTTCTTCAATGTATGCATGTCGGCCGTACCGTTCCGTGAAATATTAGATGCCATATTCTGTAGCTTCTGAAGGTGCGATTTTTGTTTTGTTTTGTGGGATTTGCTACATGTGCATTTTCCCATAAGTGTTCCTAGCCATTTTTCCCCTATTAACTTGTACCTTACTAGTTTATTTCTGTCTTCAGCAGTTTATATTCTTTGTTGGATATTGTTGAGTTTTCTTTGATCAATCCCCCCGTCCCTATGTAATGCCCGCATTCGTCCTTTAGGGTATTGAAATAAATATAATAATAAATAAATAAATCAGCAATCCGGCAAATATTCCGGGAAGAGCTCGGCCCGCAGGCACAGGTGACACACCCAAGCGTTCATTGCTCCCGTCTGCCACTAGACTTTTCCTTTCTTTCTTTCTTTATTTCTTTCTTTCTTTCTTTCTTTCTTTCTTTCTTTCCTTATTATCATCGTCACGACGCTTTGTCACACCAAGAACAGCAGCGTTCTAAGGTGCAAGGCACATTCCAGTTCAAGAACACGTCAATGGTGGGGCGAAGCACATATTCACGGTTGGGAATTTGTGGCTGTGCGGTGAAAGCAACGTATGTGACTGCCTCAGGTGACAGAAGCACATCTTGAAGCGAAAACAAGTGCAGTAGAGTGGTGCTCGGAGCATCGGTGACTTGAGGAAGTTCCAACTAAAGAATGTCGGTTGCCCAGTCGATGAGAGCGGAATGATGGGATAAAGAGTATTGACGGTTAACGCATTTGACTTATATTTACTGCAACCCACTTTTTCAGGGCATTGTTTATTACTTTTTGTGTTTGACTGTAATTTCATTACGCCTTCTTCACCCTTCTGAATGTTATTGTTAGTGTTTTTTCTTGATTCATGACTGTTTCAACGTTTCTTTTTCTTATGTATGCTCCCCCTTTCTGTAATACCCCAAGAGGGGCCTTTTAAGGGTCAATAAATGACGATGATGATGATGATAATGATGAAACATCCAATCCAAGGATAATGTCGTGAGGGCAGTTGTCGATTACAGCAAAGAGAACAGAAGTAGGGTGGCCGGTATACTTATACGCGCAGTAAACATTCCATGTAAAACCAGCACGCCGCCGTCGGCCACACGAAGCACTCCGGCAGCTGCTGGGGTGAGGACCTTCTCTGAACGTCTATATAGGCTAGCACTCATCACAGACACGTGGGCTCCAGAGTCAACAATTGCTTGGACAGGTAAGCCATCTATTTTAACATCAATTACACTTCCGTTTGTGACCACAGACAGAGGATTCGCTGCAGTAGTGGGCAATGCAGCCCCACCTCAGAGGGCTGCATTTCTTAGTTTTCCCAAAAGGTGCGGCCAAAAGCCACAGGGGACGAAAGGCGACGTGGCTGCAGCGAACGGGAGGATGGGTGACCTGTTTGCGGTGAACGAGACTGGTGTCCGCGCGGCGATGGTGAGCGACTGTACCACGTGTTCCTAGCAGAGTTGTCGGCGCTGTTAGATGTTAGACACGGCGGTGTGCGAAACATGGCGGGGATTTCCATTAAAATGGTTCAGGTTGGTCGGCGTGTGAGGTCTTGAGAGCCACGAGTTGCGACAGTACCTGGCGACATGATCAATGCGGCGAAAGATGAAACATATCGGCTGGCCATCCCCGGTTCTCCATTCAGTCGGGTTGCGATAACGCGGAGAGAAGCGTCGGGTTGGAGCGAAAATATTAAAAAGACGTTCGTTTGCTCTGGGGTTGGCGACAGCACAGAAAGAATGTAGGCCAAAGTTTTCAAGTTCCTGTCGAACGATAGTTTACAGGGAGGAACTGAAAAGACTATCAGGGCTACGCGAACAGAAAGCCGCGGGCACCATCGCGTCCAGTTAACGTCGAACGATTCACACCACGTCCTCTGATGGCGACGCATGCTGCTTTGCGGGCTGATCTTCAAACGTCGACGTTGCAGCAGTATTAGGAAGTCTGGTGAATGGGTGCAGGATAAGTCGGCTTTTGCCCTGCTCGAATTGTCGGCACTCTTTGATGATAGCATCAACTGTAGAGCAGCTTTTCCCGATGAGCAAATTAAAGGCGTCGTCACCAATTCCCTTGAGCACATGCCCTACCTTCTCAGCTTCTGTCATGTCGTGATGGGCTTTACGACAAAGCGCCAGCGCGTCCTGGATATACGAAACATCGGACTCTGTGTGGGATTGGGGACGAGATGGCTGCTCCTGCTTTGTGGCCGGCTTGTTTGCCAAACAACTCTGTCAACTTCTCTCGGCATTGGTTCCAGCTGGTCAGCTCATTTTCAATGTTTTCGAACCACACATTTGCCATGCCTCTTAGGTATAACAACAGTTGAGCTAGCAGAAGCGTAGGGTCCCATCTGTTGATTCCACTCACGCGTTTGTACATTGCCGCCCCTTCTCGTGTGCTACATCAGCCCCGCAGAATGTTCCGGGATCATTGGGTTGCACAACCACAACCGAAGCGTACAGCGGCGTAGCGCGCGATGGTGACGTTGCAGACAGCAACGACGGTAATCACGAGTGGTCACGGTCATTCATGGTGAGGTCGGTCATGCGACGTCCACTGCGGAGCTCCGTTTCCAGCCGTAGTGCCCTGCACCTCGGCGAATATGGTACGGGGATGTTGGGAGTTTATGACTGTATTTATGCTGTGTGTGTGTGTGTGTGTGTGTGTGTGTGTGTGTGTGTGTGTGTGTGTGTGTGTGTGTGTGTGTGTGTGTGTGTGTGTGTGTGTGTGTGTGTGTGTGTGTGTGTGTGTGTGTGTGTGTGTGTGTGTGTGTGTGTGTGTGTGTGTGTGTGTGTGTGTGTGTGTGTGTGTGTGTGTGTGTGTGTGTGTGTGTGTGTGTGTGTGTGTGTGTGTGTGTGTGTGTGTGTGTGTGTGTGTGTGTGTGTGTGTGTGTGTGTGTGTGTGTGTGTGTGTGTGTGTGTGTGTGTGTGTGTGTGTGTGTGTGTGTGTGTGTGTGTGTGTGTGTGTGTGTGTGTGTGTGTGTGTGTGTGTGTGTGTGTGTGTGTGTGTGTGTGTGTGTGTGTGTGTGTGTGTGTGTGTGTGTGTGTGTGTGTGTGTGTGTGTGTGTGTGTGTGTGTGTGTGTGTGTGTGTGTGTGTGTGTGTGTGTGTGTGTGTGTGTGTGTGTGTGTGTGTGTGTGTGTGTGTGTGTGTGTGTGTGTGTGTGTGTGTGTGTGTGTGTGTGTGTGTGTGTGTGTGTGTGTGTGTGTGTGTGTGTGTGTGTGTGTGTGTGTGTGTGTGTGTGTGTGTGTGTGTGTGTGTGTGTGTGTGTGTGTGTGTGTGTGTGTGTGTGTGTGTGTGTGTGTGTGTGTGTGTGTGTGTGTGTGTGTGTGTGTGTGTGTGTGTGTGTGTGTGTGTGTGTGTGTGTGTGTGCGTGCGTGCGTGCGCGCGCGCGCGCGCGCGCGCGCGCGCGTATTCGAGCACTACAGAGGTTCGGCGCATTACTTCAGGAACACTTCTGTTGTGACAATTGGAAGCCCATTGCTATATGTTTCTGCAGTATCATTGCTATATGTTTCTGCAGTATTTCCACAGCTCTCTGTAGCACTACAGAAGTTTGTATTTCACAGGTTCGCCTGTGACATACACCTCTCTTTTTTTTGACAAACAAGGAACGACATGAAATGGACTTGCGCAGGAAAGATGCGCAGGAAGAACACTGCCATGAACAAATAAAGAAGCGAAAGCGTAAAATAAAGATTTCTAGTTGCGTTATATGAATTTTCTCTGGAAAAATTATACAGAAATGCATATTTTCAGGACAATCGCAGTTCTTTTGGATCTCTCGTTTACTTCTCTACCAAGTTACGTGGCAAAACCGACTTGTATTCTTATTTCGGAAGTTGTTTAACGATGCATGGCCGCCAGCCCCGTGCAACTGCGTAGAGCGCTGGACGCTGCAGTTCTAGACGTACTACGCCCATCGCGGAAGGTTAGAAAAGCACCCACACAAGCACAGCAAAGAAGTGGCTACGTCAGGCGGCTTGACTGATAATTGTAGATGCGTCTTTCAAAACACACGGAATCATTATCCACTTCCAGCGGCGTTTTCTATGGTGCTCTGGCATTGCCCAGGAGGCACTGCGAAAATGGCGCTAAAAAGCGCCCTCTGTCCTGAACTGGGTAGTACCAAGCTCGGTCGTCTGCTTCGGGAAGCACGTTTACAATATTGTCACGTGGTGGTGACGTTGAAGAACACAGTAGCAACACTGTGAACGACTAAACTAAATATTATTGGGCGAACCTGTGCCCACAAAACAGGCTACACTTATAGCACAACGATAGCGGCGAACACAGTCGGCGATCGTCGAAAATCTGATCTGCGGGTCAAGCGGGTCGGCTTTTATGAGCAGTCGTCGAATGTTCCAGACTAATCGTTCGGACCCGCGTGCCTTCCACAAAGTTCTACACTATTCGCGTCAGGTGATGAAATCAGATAACATAAGTCTCGGCGACAACAGACAGCGGATAGAAGCATCGATAACTTTCCAGAAACTTCGGATACATGGAGGCGCGTCCCATGCTGTGCGATTACATTTGTTAGGCGGCGAAACGTGGTTGCCCGATAAAGATAAGTACACGTGTCAATACCCCCCTCTTAGAAAAGCACCGTCCCGATGCTACAAATATAAGAGAGCGAAACACAAAAGGACACTTCTTAAACATAAGTAACAAAAAAGAAATAAAGTCCAAAGGTCAGTTACGCGAAGCCACAAAGTTCGTTAACGCTGGTAGTAAGGCTTGAGTCGCACAACGTGGACTATTTCAGGTCGCGAGCGGCGCCGCTGTGATAGCGAAATACCGTCTGGCACGACCTCATAGTCCAGTGCGCCGATACGTCGGATGATCTTGTACGGTCCGAAATAGCGACGCAAAAGCTTCTCGCTCAGTCCTCGTCGGCGTATAGGGGGCCAAACCCAAACACGGTCACCGGGCTGGTACTCCACGAAGCGTCGCCGGAGGTTGCAGTGTCGGCTGTCGGTCCTCTGCTGGTTCTTGATTCGCAGGCGGGCGAGCTGTCGAGCTTCTTCGGCGCACTGGAGGTAGGTACGGACGTCAAGGTTCTCCTCGTCCGTGACGTGAGGCAGCATGGCGTCGAGCGTCGTCGTCGGCTTCCTGCCGTAGACCAGCTTGAACGGCGTGATCTGTGTTGTTTCTTGTACCGCCGTGTTATAAGCAAATGTTACGTACGGCAGGACGGCATCCCAGGTCTTGTGTTCGACGTCGACGTACATCGCTAGCATGTCAGCGAGGGTCTTATTCAGCCGCTCCGTAAGACCATTCGTCTGCGGGTGGTAAGCCGTTGTCCTCCTGTGCCTTGTCTGACTGTATTTCAGAATGGCTTGGGTGAGCTCCGCTGTAAAGGCCGTTCCTCGGTCGGTGATGAGGACTTCTGGGGCGCCATGTCGCAGCAGAATGTTTTCGACAAAGAATTTCGCCACTTCGGCTGCGCTACCTTTCGGCAGTGCTTTTGTTTCAGCAAAGCGGGTGAGGTAGTCCGTCGCCACGACTATCCACTTATTGCCGGTTATTGACGTCGGAAAGGCTCCCAACAAGTCCATCCCGATCTGCTGGAATGGTCGGAGAGGAGGCTCGATTGGCTGTAGTAATCCGGCTGGCCTTGTCGGCGGTGTCTTGCGTCGCTGACAGTCTCGGCATGTTCTGACATAACGGGTGACGTCGACGGTGAGGCGCGGCCAGTAATACTTTTCTTGTATCCTCGATAGTGTCCGGGAAAATCCGAGGTGTCCAGCGGTCGGATCGTCATGTAGGGCGTGCAATACTTCTGGACGAAGTCCTGACGGGACAACAAGAAGGTAATTGGCGCGGACTGGTGAGAAGTTCTTCACGAGTAGACTGTCTTGAAGCGTGAAGGAAGATAATCCGCGCTTAAATGCCCTGGGAACAACGTCGGTGTGCCCTTCCAAATAATCCACGAGGCCTTTAAGTTCCGGGTCCGCTCGTTGTTGTTCGGCGAAGTAAAAAACAAAACAGCTGTCTTCCGCGCTTATTATTCCAAGGAAGGCGTCGTCATCCTCGTCATCTTGCGGCGGCGGGTCAATGGGGGCTCGTGATAGGCAATCGGCGTCTGAGTGTTTTCGTCCGGACTTGTATGTTACAGTGATGTCGTATTCTTGTAGTCTCAGGCTCCACCGTGCCAGCCGTCCTGAGGGATCCTTTAAATTCGCTAGCCAACACAAGGCGTGATGGTCGCTGACGACTTTGAATGCCCATATAGGTAAGGGCGAAATTTCGCTGTAGCCCAAACGATGGCGAGGCATTCCTTTTCGGTTGTAGAATAATTGCCTTCCGCTTTTGACAACGACCGGCTAGCGTAAGCTATCACGTGTTCATGTCCATCTTTTCTCTGGACCAGGACGGCGCCGAGGCCTAGGCTACTGGCGTCAGTGTGGATTTCGGTATCGGCGTGCTCGTCGAAGTGCGCAAGTATGGGCGGTGACTGCATGCGTCGTTTGAGTTCTTGAAATGCGTCGGCCTGCGGCGTTTCCCACTTGAACTCGACGTCACATTTACTTAGCTGCGTCAGCGGCTCAGCGATGCGTGAAAAGTTCTTGACAAATCGCGTGTAGTAGGCACACATGCCAAGAAATCTACGCACTGCCTTCTTGTCGATGGGCTGTGGGAACTTTGCTATGGCAGCTGTCTTCTGCGGGTCGGGGCGGACTCCAGATTTGCTGATAACGTGGCCTAAAAATAGAAGCTCCTCGTAAGCGAAGCGGCACTTTTCCGGCTTCAGAGTAAGTCCTGATGACCTGATGGCCTCTAGTACTGTTGCCAGCCGCCTAAGGTGAACGTCGACATTTCCGGCGAAGACGACGACGTAATCCAAGTATACGAGACAGGTCTGCCACTTCAATCCTGCTAAAACCGTGTCCATCACGCGCTGGAACGTTGCAGGCGCCGAGCACAGTCCGAATGGCATAACCTTGAACTCGTAGAGGCCGCCTGGGGTGATGAAGGCGGTCTTTTCGCGATCTCTTTCGTCGACTTCTATTTGCCAATAGCCAGACTTGAGGTCCATGGACGAGAAGTATTTTGTGTTTCAGAGCCGATCCAATGCGTCGTCTATCCGTGGGAGGGGGTATACGTCCTTCTTCGTGATCTTGTTCAGACGACGATAATCGACGCAGAAACGTAGGGTTCCATCCTTTTTCTTTACCAGAACAACAGGGGATGCCCACGGGCTTTTCGACGGCTGGATGATGTCGTCGCGCAACATTTCGTCGACTTGTTCTCTTATAGCTTCACGTTCTCGCGCCGAAACTCGGTAAGTGCTCTGACGGAGTGGTCGAGCGCATTCCTCGGTGATTATGCGATGCTTGGCGACTGGTGTTTGTCGAATCCTCGATGACGTCGAAAAGCAGCCTTTGTATCGTCGGAGCAGACTTCTGAGCTGCTGTTGCTTAATCATAGGGAGATTTGGATTAATGTCGTAGTCTGGTTCGGGAAGCATGGTCGTCGGGGTAGATGCGGCGGAATCCGAGAGTACAAACGCATTACTTGTTTCCAGAATTCCCTCGATGTACGCGATCGTCGTGCCCTTGTTGATGTGCTTGAACTCCTGGCTGAAGTTTGTCAGCAACACTTCAGTTTTCCCTCCATGCAGTCGAGCGATCCCTCTTGCGACGCAAATTTCACGGTCTAGCAGTAGACGTTGGTCGCCTTCGACGACGCCTTCTACGTCAGCGGGTGTTTCGGTGCTGACCGAAATAACAATACGGCAGCGAGGCGGGATGCTCACTTGATCTTCGAGCACACTCAAGGCGTGATGACTACGAGGGCTCTCCGGCGGCATTGCTTTATCTTCCGACAGCGTTACTGACTTCGACTTCAGGTTGATGATTGCGCCGTGTTGGTCCAGGAAGTCCATACCGAGAATGACGTCTCGTGAACACTGTTGGAGGATAACGAAGGTGGCAGGGTAAGTCCGGTCATGAATGGTTATTCTTGCCGTGCAGATCCCAGTCGGCGTGATGAGGTGTCCTCCAGCGGTGCGAATCTGAGGGCCTTCCCATGCGGTCTTAACTTTCTTCAACTGGGCGGCGATGTGTCCACTCATTACGGAGTAATCGGCCCCTGTGTCGACTAAGGCAGTGACTGCGTGGCCGTCCAGAAGCACGTCGAGGTCGGGTGTTCTTTGTCTGGCATTGCAGTTAGGTCTTGGCGTTGGATCACGGCTGCGTCGTGTTGAACTGAAGTTGGAACGTCGCGTCGTCAAGTCGTCTTTCGTCGGTGTAGTTTTGGCTTCCAGACTTCGTCGGGACGGCGGCGTGTCGTTATGTCGTCGAAATGGTCTCTTCGTCGTCTTCGTCGGCGGCGGAGGATGTTCGTCAGTTCGACGAACAGCAACCGCACCTCCATCGGTTGCTGCTTTTAGTTTTCCGGGTATGGGCTCGCAGAGCGGCCCCGGGCTGGGCCAGTGTATGGACGGCGCTGCGGCGACAGGTAGAGGCCTGGTGACGGCGAACGGGACGGTCGTCGAGAGTTCCACTGAGTGCCGGCTAGGTAATCGGCAATGTCACGTGGGCGTCCCCCAAGCTGTGGACGCGGCGCGTTGACGGCGAACCCTCTCAGTCCCATGTCGCGGTATGGGCATCGGCGGTACACATGGCCGGCTTCTCCGCAGTGATAGCAGAGCGGGCGGTGGTCGGGGGCTCGCCAAATGTCCGTCTTCCTCGCATAGGTGCGCTGGGCGACGGGTGGGCGCGCTGGCGGCGGTGGCGGCGGACGACGGAATTGCGGTGTTGCAGGACCTTGGCGCGGTTGCGCAGGGGGGCCTTGACGGCGGGCGACGACGGCGGCGTAGGTCATTGCTTCCGGCTGCGGTGGTTCTGGTTGCACCTCAGGAACTCCAAGGGATCGGTGCACCTCTTCTTTCACGATGTCGGCGATAGAGGCCACTTGAGGCTGCGACGAAGGCAAGACCTTGCGCAGTTCTTCGCGCACAATGGCCCTGATGGTCTCGCGCAGATCGTCCGTGGCCAGTGATTGAATTCCTGCGTAGTGGGTAGAGCTTGTGCGGCGGTTGAATTGCCGGTTCCGCATTTCGAGTGTCTTCTCAATGCCGGTGGCCTCGCGAAGGAACTCTGCTACGGTCGTCGGTGGGCTTCGTACCATTGCGCCGAAAAGTTCTTCCTTCACACCACGCATGAGAAGGCGGACTTTCTTCTCCTCGAGCATATCCGGGTCGGCGTGGCGGAACAGACGGTTCATTTCTTCCGTGAAGATGGCAACGTTCTCGTTAGGTAGCTGTACTCGGGCGTCCAGCATGGCTTCGGCCCTTTCCTTGCGCACGACGCTCGTAAAGGTGCGCAGGAAGCCGCTACGGAAGAGGTCCCATGTCGTCAAGGTCGACTCCCGGTTCTCAAACCACGTTCTGGCGTCATCTTCTAAGGCAAAGTATACATGCCGCAGCTTGTCGTCGGAGTCCCAGTTGTTAAAAGTCGCGATTCGCTCGTAGGTCTCCAGCCAGGATTCTGGGTCTTCAGTCGCTGCTCCATGGAAGGTCGGTGGGTCCCGAGGCTGTTGTAGGATAACGGGGGACGCTGGGGCAGCCATTGGGCTTGTTTTGACCACGATCTTCTTTGTCGACTCAGGTAGAAGTCCGTGCTCTGGGGGCAGTCTTTGCAGTCTGCGCCTAGCACGCTTGTCTTCGGCGATGTTGGCTTTGTCCTCGGGCTTCGGGCTTGGATCGCGGCTTTGCGGGGGCGTTCGGTGCATGAACGCACTAGCACCTCCACCAGATGTCACGTGGTGGTGACGTTGAAGAACACAGTAGCAACACTGTGAACGACTAAACTAAATATTATTGGGCGAACCTGTGCCCACAAAACAGGCTACACTTATAGCACAACGATAGCGGCGAACACAGTCGGCGATCGTCGAAAATCTGATCTGCGGGTCAAGCGGGTCGGCTTTTATAGAGCAGTCGTCGAATGTTCCAGACTAATCGTTCGGACCCGCGTGCCTTCCACAAAGTTCTACACCATTCGCGTCAGGTGATGAAATCAGATAACATAAGTCTCGGCGACAACAGACAGCGGATAGAAGCATCGATAACTTTCCAGAAACTTCGGATACATGGAGGCGCGTCCCATGCTGTGCGATTACATTTGTTAGGCGGCGAAACGTGGTTGCCCGATAAAGATAAGTACACGTGTCAATATGGACCCGCCACTTTCGGTTTTGTTGTACCACGGCTTGCAGCGAATATCGATCGCCGAAGATTTTTCAGGGGTGGCACGTTGCGTAAAGGCAATAAATCATGCAACGCCGAATACGTGTACGCCGTTCAAGAAATAAGCGGCGAAGCTTTAGCGCTGTGTTAATCGCAAGTGAAGTGAGTCGCGTACGAAGTTGAACTTCAGGTAAGGTTTGCACGCTGCTAGGTTCAGGCGTTGGAGAAGTATGGGAGAGGCCTTTGCCCTGCAGTGGGCATAACCAGGCTGATGATGATGATGCTGATGCTGATGATGATGATTATGATGTTCAGGCACACAAACGCCAGGAAATTCTTGCTATAAAAGAATTCATAACAGCGATAAGCAGACATCATGTGTACGGAACTGCTCGAGCACACGACGGTAGGCACCGCGAAGGCAGCGGTCTTTCAGCATGCCGCGATGTACGAAGTGCTCGAGCGCACGATCGTACGCGCCTCGACGGTAGCGGTGTTTCGACATGCCGCGAAACGGCGGGCCTCCTGCAATCTTTGTTGACTACTTGCCGCTACACGAGTAGCGGCCGTCTGCCCCTTTAGCAACTGATAAATAACTGATGCAATGCATATGAGCTCGCAGTAACGTACGTGCGAATCGCGCTGCAGCACGAGCTCGTGCGCTGCTCGCTTGACGTAACTTAATTTAATGACAACACTCGAACATCGATGTGCTGTAATCAATACTACCTTGCTGCGCTGCCTCAACGTGCTGGCTTGAGGACAAGGATGAGCACATTTAACTCTCGAACCTGTGCTGCTCGTAGTGGGGTAGTTATAAATAGTCGCCGAATCAGCCCGACCGTTTCTGGTCATTTGCACACACCTGGTCAATTCACCACTTCGCACCAGTCGAATTGTTAATTGTTGCTGTGGCCGGGTCTCCAATCGTGAATCACAAGCCATGCCTGCTGCTATGTCGGTCTGCCGTCGGGACTGTAGGTGCAAAAGACCGAATTTTGCAACAAGATAATCAAGCAAGCTTCAAGACAGGCGAAGCAGTCAGCATGGCGCGAAGTTTCGCTTATCGAGCGCGCCCGACGCTCCACTTCGCGAGGCCTTGAAGGAAAACGGTAGAATCTGATGTTGGGATTCAGGCCTTCTTGTTCATGGTAGCCCATGACGCAGAAGCAACTAAGGTGACGCTTTTTCAAGCCTGAGGTAGGACTCTTCGGATCAGCGTCTCCGATTCCTTCTGCTTCCAGCATTACGTCTCACGGAGAGCCCGTTTTCGTTAAACTATAGGCTGCGGCTAGCTTGCAGCGTGGTCAGCGTGGTCTGTGAGCAGTGACGAGCCTTTTTGTACTTGCAACGGGGCAGAAAAAAGTGCGAATCGACGCAAAACTCGCTAGAAACGTGCTTCGCCACAGCCAGGGCTCAATACTACCCAAGCCGGTACTACCCAGATAACGTTTCGCGCGCCGCCACCAGGCGCCGCTACTATACCTCCAACTCCAGCGGAAGACGCCCATATATCCTTTAAAAAAAAATGTCTGATCCATAACTCTTTCCAAAAACAACACTTAAATTTTTTAATTTTCACTTTTCCTTCCTGTTTGGCTGGTGCCTCGGCTCTCTAACTTAGTAGATGGCTTAATATCTCAACTCCTTGCGACTCTTGTTTCCAGTTGCCAATTTCGCACGAGAAGTGCCGTTCAATTAGGGAAAAACCAGACGAGATAACAGGTGAGATTCACATTACTTATGGGTTTAATGGTTATTGCGGGGTCTGATGGTGGACGCTGTTACGCATGATATTATTTTTCACCTTATTTAACCCATATCACGTGTACGGTTCCGGGGATCTGCCAGCGTCACGGCGAACCGTCACTCGAGGAAATAATGAAGGGAAAGGAAAAGTTAAACTAAACCGGCGTTTTCTCTGGCGCATCTCTTTTCTAGAGCATACAGACTAGCTGAAAACGAAGTGAATCCTTTTCTTGGTCCCTGGATGAGTCTAAGCAAAGAAGTTCGAAACAACAAAGCAACAGCGATGCGCGGGACCATTGCAATAGAACCTGACAAATGAACTCATCTCCAGTTAATCGACCGGGAAACGAATCGATGGGAAATCTGGCCTTCACACCCCAGGAGATGCCGATAACTACACTCATCCGAAAAGAGTGAAAAAGGCAGCAAAATGTTTCCCGCTGAATAGCTCCGACAGAATGTCCGACAGCATTCAACTGATTTTTCACGTCCGTCTTTGTAAGAGAAGATAGTTCTAACATACGCTTTGTACCAGATTTTGATTTCCAGTACATGGCTGCCATCACTATCACCTTAAAAGGCATAGCCGAGCTTATAGATAACCTTAATATGTCTTCATCCTCAGGCATAGATGGTATAAATTCTAAAATACTGAAAAACACAATACTAGTATCAAGCAAAATTCTGCTACACCTATTTGACCAATCCCTTACAACTGGCATGCTTCCTACAGACTGGAAGATAGCAAAAGTAGTGGCTGTGTTTAAGAAAGGTGACAAGAGCTCTAGTGAAAAGTACCGCCCTATATCAGTAACGTGTATTTGCTGAAAAATGTTAGAACACATTATCGTATCCCATATTTATTCTCATCTTGAATCTAGTAACTTTTTTTTTCGAAACATCGTGATTTCCGAAAGGGATTTTCTAGCGAAACCCAACTACAAGAATTCACGTCAGACATACACTTTGATAAGAATAGTAATAAATAAATTGACTGCATCTTTTTGGACTTCTCGAAAGCATTCGAACGTGTAGCCCATAGTCACATGATATCAAAGTTCTCGGCAAATAAACTTGCCTCTCTAACCGGATTCGTAATTTTCTTACTAATCGCGGACAGTTCACTGTTGTTGCTAACTTTTCCTTTGCTCTGTCTGACGTCACCTCCGGTGTACCTCAAGGCAGCGTACTCGGACCTCTTCTCTTTTTATTTACATTAACGACTTACCACACAATGTATCCTCATCTGTACAATTATTTGCTGACGACTGCATTGTATACCGTTCGATTAACTGTTCCGCTGACCACGCGGCACTCTAAAATGGCCTTGTACATAATAGTGATTGGTGTGCTACGCGGCTCATGTCCCTAAACGTGTCGAAGTGCAAAGTGATTTCCTTTTCTAGAAAAAACGTGAACTCTCACTTTTCTTATCATATGGATACTAACGTAGTCGACCACACCACAGAATACAAGTATTTTGGAGTGCTCCTTAGTCACAATCTGTCATGGACTAATCAACTCACTTCAATTTCAGCTAACGCCTCCAGATCATTAGGATTTCTGTGCCACAACTTAAGAACTGCGCCTTCACCACTAAGAAAACTAGCTTACATAACTATTGTATGGCCACAAATTGTGTATGCCTCATGTATGTGGTCTCCTCATCAAAAAAACCTCATCGAACTCCTGGAGAGCATCTAGAATTGAGCGAGCCGTTTATTTCAAAAAATTATAGTAACCAGTCAAGTGTAACCCAAATAAAAGTCGACCTGTCGTTGCAACCACCAACCACTCGCCGTGATATAGCCCTTCTATTATTATTTCATAGATTCATTCACACCGTTGGCCTAACCACATCAAACGTGAAAAAAGCGTCCTCGACGTCACAAAGACTGAACAATCAGTTCAGCTACACTCGAATTCTGGCAACACAAACGCTTTTAATTTTTCAGCTTTGCCCCGTGCGGTCTGTTTTTGGAACGCTTTATCAGATAGCGTCGCTTGCCAATCTAAACACAGCGCATTGCACAATCTTCTAATCTATCAATATGCCGTTCAGCCGTCTAACACGTCTTGTCTTCTTTTAATATCTTTCCTACATTTTTCTACATGTTAACAAAAGAATTTCAGGTATCCTAATTTTTTTGCTACTGTATACATGCAAAAACTTTTATAATGTTATTATGCTATTATGTTATTGTGTTTACCGTTTATTCTTATTGTTCTACATATTGTATTTATTAATGTAGTAATAATTTGCCTGTTGCGTCCATATTCCTTTCATTATAATGATGTTTCTTTTTCCAGATTCCATACTAATATGTTACTGTATTTCCCCCCTTACACAATACCTTCTCAAAGGCCTGTAAGGTACATGTAAAAAAATACAAATAAATAAGTATTTCACTTGATTTTTTACCCTCCACAGGGCAATTATATCTTCAGTATGTCCTATACTACTAATGATTGACGCTTCGACTTTTTCTGGCTGCAGCCATACGGTTCAAATGCATTGGTAATTAAAAAATTTTGGCCGAGCAACCAGTGTCAGTTCGCCAAACATATTCGGCATGTATATTCTTCAACCAACAAGCACCAGGAAATTTCTGAAGTGAGTTTAACGTGGAGCCCGGAAAAAGGAATATATATTGGTACATTACCTTTCGGATTCTGCAAATAGCTGTCCGCCTTCATTAGTTGTTTTTTTTTTCAAATTACCGCCACTTAAATTAAACACGAGAAGAACCGTCCAATATTGAGAAGAAGTTAAATAAGCAAGTGGTGCTTGTATATTATAAACAACCGTGTTAGTTAAGTCCTCGTTTTACTGCAGAGCGTTTCTGTGAAGGTGTACAAGAATTTGATATTAAATCAAGAACCTGTCGTCGTGAGCAAACCTGTCTTAGAGGATTAAAATCAAGGTAACTCTTGTACAATTCATATATAGCAAGCGTTTGTGACATACTTGTTGCACCGCGGCAGCTATGATATCATAAATGGATTCATATATGCTATGTATTTGAGGTTGTTGATCCGCGAATGAAAAACCCGCAAGGGGCTGGTCTGCACTTCTTTGGCTGGAACTGTAGCGTTCCATTTGAGTGCTGCATTGTCGTCTCCGAAATAAGCTATTTGAATTAATTTTAGCGAATGAAGACGTCGAAAAAATATGTTTGAGACGACCGCCATAAGTATACAAGCAGACAGAACGGCGGCGAACAAACGAAAACACCGCAGAAAGCGCTCGGACACCGCCCGAAATGTAGCAGACGACAGGCGCGAGTCCGTGTCCTGACGTCACGCGAGCGGCGCTCGCAGCGCCTCGGTAGTTCGTTCTCGGAGCTAATACTTTCCCCGCTATCGTGTCCGGGCATGGAAAAAAAAAAAAACTATCATCATCTGAAATGGCTCTAGTGCCGTCGCGTTCCCTAGCTGGCTCGTTGGCCCCTCTCGATGCTACATTAATTATTTAGTTAATTAAGAAGCACGAAGACGTAACCATCCCTATTGCAAAACCCAGTGCCACTGGGACCCAGTGCGCCGGATTATGGGCCCAGTGCAGCGCACTGGATGCTGGGGCGCTGGGAAGGCGCGGCGTACTGGGAGGCACTGGGTACTCGCGCGAAAAACAGCTCTAGCGCGTTAAATATGCGGTGCCTGGACGCCGCATATATTTTTTTGAATACAGAAAGCAACAAAGAGTGTTTTAGTACAATAAAAAAAGAAAAAATAAACCTCCTCCGACCAGGATTCGATCTTCCAACCTACAGATCCCGAGCCCGGCACTCTACCGCTACGCTACGCCACCAGACGGAAATATACGGATAATTTCCCTGTCAAAGCCGAGAAGCAGTTTGTTTCGCAAAGCTACGTCTCGTACAAGCATGGTTGATGCGCTATCGCCCATCAACTAAAACTCACGCCTGTACCAGAAAAAAAAAGTTGCTGTCCGTATTCAGCAGCATGCTTGTAAGAGCCACAACATCGATTTTCACTTGCGATTGCTATATTAACTTCGAAAAAAAGTCCTAAATGAACCGCCGACCCGAGACGGTGTATGAGCTGTTACTGCCGATTTCGATAGCCGTTTCTTGTTCTTCACGCAAAGGATATGCAACGTTTCCTTAGTTCAGTGATGCCTTTCAGTCAACACGCCTGTCTAGTCATATATCTTCGTCAGAGAAGCGCAGGCTAGTGCCGGGAGTCTGCGGCGATAGCACATATACCTGTGTGTATGACGCGTCACATCGGCAGTCATCGCTTTTTGTGCTGGCACTGTAGACATGAAAAAATTTTTTATTTAAGGACACCGATGCGAAAGCTGAAATATAGAGTGATTTATCCTTGTTAGAGTTCTTGATTCCTGAGCCTAGACGCGCCGATAGCGTGAGGACGGACTCGGCGGATACGCTAGGCCTAAGCTTCGGTGGGGACCGATCTCGGCGCGGGTATATAGCTGGCGAAAGGTAAAATGTGTGTATTTGAGCCTCAGAACTTTTTTTAGCACAATAGAGAAAGTGGGAGCGCACGAATCACCTCAGCTTTGTTATCGGTGCGATAATATCAGTTAGAGATAGGCTTCGAACTCGTGGTCCGTTCGCGCGCCTGAACGACTTCTGCATTTCTTGTCCATTCCACAACACTGCGACAAGGGCGACAGCTCCCAGTCATACGTTACGTGCGAACTACTAAAAAACGCGGCGTCCTCTACGTTTACGTGGTTTCGTTCAAGAATTTAGCTATTCGCCCAGTCAAAAGGGAAAATGAAGAAAAAAAACGAAAGCAATTTTCAGTTTCAAATGTGCATGAATAAACAGGGCAGCTCACGCACCTTTATTCCAAGCTGTGACACGAAATAGGGTTTTATAACCCCAAGATATAGCGTTATTTAGGACAAGAGACAAGTATCAAGCGATGAAACTGTATAAAGCATTTAACATTCAGCAGCGCTCGTCCTTGCGTACTGGAACCAGCGCGGCACAAACACAATCAGCGCAGTTTCCAGTGCGAACCAGCGAACTGCAGCGAGAACCAGCGCCTGTACAGCACAAACCAGTGTGCCCCAGCGTCATGGCAATAGAACCAGCGTCTCTTCCAGTGTGACCCAGCTCTTCTCCAGCGTTCTCAAGGTGTCCCAGTGAGTCCCAGCGAGTGCCCGCGTACCCAGTGTGACCCAGCGCCGAAAAGCGCGCTGGTTTCACACTGGAAGACGCTGGTTTTCGCAATAGGGAATAGTTGAGAAATTGATGAACCAGAGGGATTTACCCAGCCAAAACACCGGGGCCCAACGTTTCAGCTTCGCTGGTTAACCATCTGTGCGGAAAGCTTGCGCTGACAGTTTTTTTTTCTCTTTTTTTCTTTTGAAGGTCGTCCCTTAGGCCAAGCATCACTGGTCCCTTACCGTTTATAAACGGGGACGCCAATACCATACGCCGACGTCCATACAGTGTTTCGCATGTTGAATGTGTTATAGAGCACGAAGTGGACAAAATGCTAACTAAGGGCGTCATCGAACATTCCTCAAGTCCGTGGGTGTCCCAAGATCTGATTGTTAAGAAAAACGATGATAGCTCGCGCTCTTGCGTAGATTACCGATATCTGTATAAGATCACGCGCAAAAATGTCTTCTTGCTGCCACGTATTGATGACGCCATGCACTTGCTGCTTGGAGCCAAGTAGTTCCCGTCCAAAGACTTTCGCTCTAGGTATTGGCAGATCTATGTAGATAATGTGGATTACGAAAATACGCTTTCGTAACACCAGACTAGATTCCCGGTTTCAAGGTTATTTCGTTCAGGCTTTGTAATATCCCGCAACTCTCAAACGAACGGTGGACTCTCTACTTGGCGGCTATAAATGGTACATTTGCCGATGTATTTAGACGATGTGATAGTTCTTTGGTGCACATTTGCGAGTAACCTAACACGAGGGGAGGTGCCTTAATATAGCCACCTCTCCTCGCCCACACAGCGGATGTTTTTCTATCACGGAACGCAAGTGCCTGGCGTTGCTTTGTACAGTACAGTACAGTAGCGATATTCCACCATTACTTATTATGCCACCCATTTCTCGTTATCGCTTATCACCATGCCCTATGTTCGCTCTCATCGCTGAAAGACTCGACTGGACAACTTGGTCGGAGGGCGCTGCGGCTACAATTCACTTTTACTGTCCTGTACAAACTCCTTTACACAAGGACGTCGACTGTCTCTCCCGTCACCCGGTCGACAGTCTAGATCATGATGGCCAAGACGCCGATACTGGCGACCTTGCAATTTCGGAGTTGCGTGACATTCACAATGAACAATGCTGTGATGACTCTTAAAATTTCCTCCTCAATCGCGCGCCCGCTATGAGCACATTAGTACTTCACGAAGGCGTTCTGCAGAGATGTCACCCTGAAGACCCGAAAGTCTTGCTCCTCGACATGTTTGAATACACGTTCTTCAGTAGCTACATGACGCACCCACCGTCGGTGTCCTCCGTGCCTACGGCCGACGCCGCTTTTGCTGGCCTGCATAGCTCCGTGCGCGGCTACGTCAGCGCCACAAAGCACCAGCTGTATTGCACCCGCGGGACGCCGGCATCCATCTCGTCGCCTTTACGTATAGAATAGGCAACAAGTGGATCGCTGTCCCGACTTACTACACGAAGCGTCACGCTATCACGTGAGCATTGTCGACGCACGGTGATACAGAGGTTGCAGATTTCCTATCGCACAATGTCATACTAAATCACAGCACACCGACGGAGCTAATTTCAGCCGCACCTTCTTGTCCTCACTTGTTTAGGATGTTCTTCCTTGCCCTGGAAAAGTGGTGGTCCCAGGTTCGACTGCTGGACCAAGACGAATTTTTGTTAAACTGTGAGGCTTTTTCTTTCGAGAAACCCGTATGGGTTTCCTTTGTCGCAATTGCTGCGATTAGGGGGGTGTCCGATTTTCCCTTAATTAAGTAATGATACGTGTTTAACAGAAGGCAGCATGTTGTTTGTAAGTCCCACTAACCTTTTTAGAAAGTGTAATTAGAGCATATAAAATATTGTGCTGGAGCTAAAATACCATGGCACTGGAAATGCTCAAAGCATATCAACAGGATGATTTATCTATCAGTTACATGTCCCTACATATGCGTATTTTTTTATCTACTGAAGATATTTTTTCCACAAAAAATCATCGATCTGATTTCATAAGAGACCACAGTGGTGGGAATATTCATGATCTGTGCGAATATATCGTATCCTATTCTTAAATGCACCAGTTGCCAGTTACCATGCATACCGTTTTGTGTATACCTGTTTATGTGTTTTTCTCAAGCTAGCCTACATTCCTGTAGTGTTCCACGCACGCCAACAAAGTTTGCAAGGAGATCTAAATTCACTTACCCATAGCCCCCAGCGCCGAGTACCTTGATGCTTTCGAAGTCACCCATCTTCGGTATGTAGGCCCAGAACGGGGGCTGCGGAGGAACAGACACCTGGACATCAAGGGTACCCAGCCAGACACTGTGGCCCACTAAGATTGCATTCTGGAGCCTAAAGGTGCGGGTCAATAACCACGGGTGACAGGACGAACAGCGACAAATATCTTATATAAAACGCGAGCAACTTTGCAGAGTCATTGGTCGAATTGTAACGAAGCAGTCACACGCCTGCCTAAACCAACACGCACGCCAAAGTGAATCTGCTGTGCCCGTTAGGTAAAATTTCGCTTCTACACCAAATTATGCTCATGTTAAGGGTCTTTAGGCCCAACTGAGTGCATGCTTCTCTGGGTAACACACCTATTTAAATATTTCTGACGTCATGATCGAGATTTACTTCTTGTATATCGAAGCAAAGCTCGGACATGTTGGGTCACCTTGCTTTACCTAGTTTGCCGCTTGCACAGCTGATAAAAATTAAAGATTTTGTATAGCAGGCTTATTTGATCACATCAGCTGGTACAATACTTCAACTTTATACCTTGGAATATCTTAATTTTCAATATATATATATATGGCATCACTGTAAGGCTCTCAAACGAGCCCATTAGCAGAGTCTCAATTTTCTAAGCCGTGGCAAGTTGAAGTTTTGATAGTGCTTTTGTTTTATTTTTTGTAATCTGTGTAATTAGTTAAATGTGACGTTTACGGTTCCAGTTTGATTTCACTGCACCAGCTCTCTAATTTTTCAGCGTTTATTTACAGTCCAATTTATTTGTTTTTTTACAGTGATGCATGGGGTGGAATTCTTTGTAAATCTTATCTGCTTTGAGCAAGAAATGCAGAGGTTCCCATTACGGCTCCAAATAAATGGCACACATTATAAATCTGTCTACATCCGACTGTTTCCTCTTTTGCAATGAGCATCTGCAGGCTTTTTGGAACGAAGTGTCTGAAGCTATGGTGGATGTAATCCTTGCAGTTAGGACGGCAAACATTCCTGTTTCCTGTTTGCCGTCCAAACTATAAGGCGGAGTGGCGGGTACATAAGGAAACGTGCTTCCACAACCGCCTTCCGCGAAGATTCACACTATCTTCAGAACACAGTCGTTAAAGGGAAACTGAAGTGAAAAATGATTTCTTCTGCATCAGTAAACATCCGTTCTACAACCCCAAAAGCACCAATGTTACAATGATAAGTCGTTTTGTAAGCCAGAAAAAGCGCAGGAATGAAATACGGGTGGTGACACCTACTTATGTTCCCGCACGTGGGGGCTGTGCCGTCTTTGATTTTCATGGCATCTTCTAGCGCCTACTAATAGTATATAGCGGCAAAGACTGACTACATTGTGTTCTAAAGGAACCAAATATTAAACATGGCAAGTTTCGGAAGCCTTTATTCAGCCAACGCGGCCCAAATGCGAAAACATACTTTGGAATCCCTGACGTCATGCTGACGTACCGGCGCTGGGGTTTCGGCGAAAAATTCAAATATTGATACTTCGACTTTCATTTTCTCATCTAATAATCAAACTATTTTTT
Organism: Dermacentor andersoni; assembly: GCF_023375885.2. NCBI lineage: Eukaryota > Metazoa > Arthropoda > Arachnida > Ixodida > Ixodidae > Dermacentor > Dermacentor andersoni. The sequence goes on from NC_092821.1 coordinate 6,172,097, forward strand.
AAATGACTGCCTGCAGGGATCTCAAACAATGATTCATTAGTCTAAGCTGATTTATTGTTTCGCTTTAGCGTCCCTTTTAAGAAATTCGCAGTTTCGCCCCACAGGCGAACCATCGATTGCGATAGCAATTTAGTAGACAACTACAGTAGACAGTAGACAGCTACAAGACGTAAGGATACTGGTTTCAGCGGCCGTGTGAACTTGTAAACATTTGCTTACTAAATAAATTAACAACAATGGCGTCACTCGCACACAAGCAAACCTGAACGCCACAAAGACCGCGGAAACTCGCTGTCAAAACGCTGCGGTGAACAAGCGCGGCACCAGCAGCGAGCGAATTGACCTTCGCGCTACCTCGCGTTTCAACGCAAACTAAGAGCCGAGAACAGAGGGAACGCGAAGCTTTAAGTGGTGCGATTTTACGTGAGATCCGTCGTACGATGCGTCGTGTTCGACTTGTCGCATATGACGATTTGGGACACGTGGTACGAATCAGCGAGCGCCGCACCGCCCAGCACCCGTCGGAATACTGCGTAACTTTGCAAGGAAATTGAAAGCAAGCATGCTTGCTCACTGATGATATTGCCTGATGATTCGCTGATGATATTGCCTTGCTTAGTAACTCAGGGGACCAATTGCAATGCATGCTCACTGACCTGGAGAGGCAAAGCAGAAGAGTGGGTCTAAAAATTAATCTGCAGAAAACTAAAGTAATGTTTAACAGTCTCGGAAGAGAACAGCAATTTACAATAGGCAGGGAGGCACTGGAAGTCGTAAGGGAATACATCTACTTAGGGCAGGTAGTGACGGCGGATCCGGATCATGAGACGGAAATAATCAGAAGAATAAGAATGGGCTAGGGTGCGTTTGGCAGGCATTCTCAGATCATGAACAGGAGGTTGCCATTATCCCTCAAGAGAAAAGTGTATAATAGCTGTGTCTTACCTGTACTCACCTACGGGGCAGAAACCTGGAGGCTTACGAAAAGGGTTCTACTCAAATTGAGGACGACGCAACGAGCTATGGAAAGAAGAATGATAGGTGTAACGTTAAGGGATAAGAAAAGAGCAGATTGGGTGAGGGAACAAACGCGAGTTAATGACATCTTAGTTGAAATCAAGAAAAAGAAATGGGCATGGGCAGGACATGTAATGAGGAGGGATGACAACCGATGGTCATTAAGGGTTACGGACTGGATCCCAAGGGAAGGGAAGCGTAGCAGGGGGCGGCAGAAAGTTAGGTTGGCGGATGAGATTAAGAAGTTTGCAGGGACAGCATGGCCGCAATTAGTACATGACCGGGGTTGTTGAAGAAGTATGGGAGAGGCCTTTGCCCTGCAGTGGGCATAACCAGGCTGATGATGATGATGATGCTTGCTCAGCTATCTCTATTTAAACAAAGGATGGCAATATAAGCACGGCTATGCGAACATCGTGGACGTGTTTCCGCGAGGCCACGTTCGTGCGCCGGCTCCGTTGACAGCGGCCGCTGGCTAGGAACCGGCAGGCATAACTTGCTGGGCCGTAGAATCTGACAGGTGGCGCTTGCGACACGATCGCATGCAGCTCGTATAAAGTGGGTAGGCACATCTGCGTAATTACGTCACGCAAATTGCAATACATTTGATTTTATCGACGCCAATAGAAGCCAACGAGCAAGCCAGGCGAGCTTGCGATCACTGGGAGACGGTATAGCCCTAGCTCGACGGCCGTCTATTCCGGAACCCACAGCCCTTGCTATGCGTCCTCAGCATGTAATAACACGTCCATGTGTTGGTCAACACAATCAACGTCTGCACGTGTTGTCCGCTCCTGGAATAGGCGACTTGCCTTCCCTGAAACGTTGTTTATGCAGACTAGGGCAAGTGGCGAAACAAGTTTACGCTTGCGCCGTCGCGGCAGCTGCTTGCATCCCCATAAGCGCAGGCAAATTTGCACTTTTTTCTTAAAAGCCAGGCAGTTAACTTTTCCAATTAGTATACTACACGAAGTCGACGCCAAAATTCGATCGTTCTGAAAATTTTAGGAAGAACACTGCAGCGGTGAGCGCGAAACCTCTTTTCCAACACGAACCGCGAAATATTCAAGACCCTGTACATTTACCAGATCCTCTGCCTTTCACTACGGCACACAGCACTAAATCCTAATGTCGTCTTTGATATTAGGCTATCCGTAATCAACTAAAAAAAGCTAGCTTACCCTATGAATTTTTAAAACAATTTATTCAATGTTTTACAGAGTCTATGAAAGGGATATTTATGCCGTTTAGCATTGCAGCTGACACGTATGCTCATTGTTTACCTTTCTTGCGCCCGCTCCTCCTCTTCTGATTTCACTATTCAAACACAAAACACTGGTAAATATCGTTTTCATATTATATTTATAAATTTATTCATTAACCGCCAGTACGAGCCCTTTGTGCCTGCCGAAATGGCAGCGCGAGCGTTGGAACAGATCGCGGAAGCAGACGACGGCGAGCAGGTTGTAACTAGCACCACTCTGCCCGCACGTTCTGTACCTAGCAGCGAAACAGTTGAACTGGACCAGACGTGCTGGGCAAGGGACATCTGTGCAGGTATGGACTTCAGTAGGTCGTGCGTGCGGCAATCCGCCATGCGTAGCGTCAATGCCACTGAAAGCCGCGTAGCGGGGGCCGTTGGAACCGCAAGCGAACTTCGTGGTTGATGAAGCGCCTGCTTCCACTGCAGGCATGACTGAAGTGTGTGCGTGCGATGTGCCCCATGTGCGCGTCCCAGATAGTTGCTTCTGAGGTGTCAGCGTGCGCAAGGAAATCGCGCTGTACAATAGCGGACATGTGTGCCACGGCTGTCTGGGACGACATTGTCTCCATACGCGCAAACTGTTTGCCGCAGATGAGCATCAACAAGGCTGCCCAAAAAGTGGAGCTCCTCGCCAGTATGCCACTTTCATTATAATGCCACGGCTGCTAATGGCTTCATTTGTTGGCCCTTCAAACAACGTTCTTTATGCACGCACTTGCTTCGTTTAGATGCCATGTATGTTTATAGTAGCTTGAGGGAGTGCCGTCGCGCCGGCGAGTGGTTCGTACAGGTCTGGCTACGTGAGAAGCCAGCGACGGTAAAGTTTGCAAACCAGCGCGATGAGCTTGAGAAAAATAGGGCATACACGACGTTGGCCATAATTAGGCGTTCATTGTTTTTATGCTTGCGTCTTCCCACTGTCTGCACAGCATGGATTTCACTTGCTACATCAGAAAATGCAGAAAAACACTGCATGTTGTAGCAGCCCGAGTATGAATAGCCAATGCAGCGCTTTTTAATTATTGAAATTGTACGTTGACATAACCTTAGTAGTTCGAAAACAAATACAAAGCAGGGCATTTATTACTTCTTTTAAACGACGTGCTACATTGAAATAAATAACAAAGCAGTGACAACTACAGTGAAGCAACATGAACATATATTTACCTATTTCATGCAAAAGAAGAAAAACCGAACCAGCAGTAGCTAACACCACTAGCAAGAAAAGAAGACAAGAAAAAAAAGAAACATGAAGGTTTCAGAATTGATCACTAAGCATGACACAGCTAGGCTAAATTGAATATACATTAGTTGCAGACAACAGGACGTCGAAGTTCAGGCGTTTCTCACTACAGCGAAATGAAATTAAGGGAATGTTGGATACGGACCCTTTTCCTGGCATCACTCAAGTTCCCCGACCACATGCAATCACCGTCACATTCGAATTATGGTGCGCCGGGGCGCGTCTACCACGTTACCGGACCTGTCAGACAGGTCGGCGACCCCCCACCTCATGCACCGAACGTCTAGCTATTTGTCTCCCCCCCCCCCCCCCCCCCCCGGCTTGGTTCTTCCAAAATGTGCAACGGGAAGCTGGCATGGTGTCAGGTAGTTGATCTTGGTCCCGAGCAAAGCTGTTTTGCGGCTCTGAGGTCGTTCGAGAACAACCCGTCTCCTCCAGCTGAACGCGTCTAGGCGAGGAGGCAGCGCCAGGGGAAAGTAAACCTTCGGAGATGGAGTACTTGGAGTGCCCCCACTGACCGAATGTGAAGGCACTTGCACGGGCGCCTGCCGTTGGAGGAAAATGATGACACCTGAGCTGGCTCGATGATTGGCCGAGAATGACGTGAGCCCGAGAGACCCAAGGGGTTAAAAGCGAGAGACAGCGAGAAGAGTTTTTTCGTTCTTCCAACGGGCCGCAGCGTCCGACTTGCTGCCGGCCGTCGGTGACTTTGTGACTGTTCATTACTTTGTGTTATTACTGTAAATAAACCTTCAGTTCTCAAAAGCCTCCTCAACGTCAGCCAACTCCCGCACCCGACGGCGAGATCTAATAAGACATTCAAAACGAGGTTGAATGCCCTGTCAAAGGCATTTAATGCTCACAGACGCCACGTTGTACAGGAAACATGCAGATTACTGAGCCGAACGTACATCGAACGTTCTACACCGCTGGTGGAATTTCACTGCCATCGATAGGCAGAGCAACAGCCGATTCCGTGCAACTCATGGGTGATTGCGGGACGCTTTTATGAAGGCGGCGTCACCTTCTTTTTAACGCGGAGCCCTTTGTTCAAAGCGTTTAAACACAATGAGCGCTTCACAGCTTCGCTCCGCATTCACTCGCTGGGCTCTTCGCATGTATTTTTTTTTTTTCAAAGGTGGGCATCGGGTCTCATCAGTAACAACCTAATGTTTATCATATCTTCTAGACTGTGAATGAGGCTACAAAGTTTAAACGATCCGCCACTGTTCCTTAGTGGCTATGTTGTTTGGCTGCTAATGACAAGGTCCCGGGATGGAATCCCCGCTACGGAGGGCACGTTTAGATGGGGGAGAAATGCGAGAGCCCTCGTGTACATAGATTAAGGTACACGTGGTCCAAATTTCCATAGTCCCTCTTTTACGGCGTGCCTCGTAATCAGATCGTGGTTTTGGCACGTAAAACGCGATAATCTAATAATATAATCCAAGTTTAAACGTGGAAGCGTTCACTAAAGGCAAAGCGACATCAGACCAAAAATAAAAAGAGTAATCGCTCTAACACTGCAGTAAGCAAAGCACCGATTACTTATATTCGCCTTCGAACAGCCGCAATCCACCGCCGCCGTCACTCTTGCTCGTGAAGCAGCACCGGAAACTGTGTGCCTGGCGAGTTTTTATACGTGTTAAGCACCCAACTGCGCAGCAGCTGTTTCAATGCTTCGCTGAAGGCTTTGAGAAGCGCTAAATCACGATCAAGAACGCAAACATGAAAGCACTCGCATAGGTGCTGATGGGAACAGTGCAAGCCCAGTGCGCATCCTTGGCGAGAGGCGGCGCTGTCGGCGTTTTGCGCGTGCCGTATATTAGAGTGTACTAGAGTACTATTGGGTGGGACAAACGGCTGGTCAGGTGTGCGCAGTGTCGGTTTCGATAGGCGGCGGCGTGGTGGTCGCTTCTAGGCGGCGCCGGCGGCGCGAAAACTGAAACCACGAATTTAAAAAGCCGTTTCGCTACATCCTTCTTTGCTAAACTGGTTTAAATTCTGGCCGTTTCATAGTCAGTGCTGACAGGACCGAATACAGGGGTGTTGAAAATGAAAAAAAAAGAAATACAAAATGTTAAGTTTTCTCTTCTTCAGCCAAGAATTTTTTTTTAAGTTGAGCACATACCAAAAATGACCTGTATTGAGTGTGTTTGTACATTCCTTTCTCCACAAATATGCGGAGCCTTGCTGTTGCATCGTAGTCACAATTGTGTTTTTTTCCTTTTGCTATGCCTTGGTGGTATATTTTTCCATTGAGGAGTGAATTCAGTGAATTCATTTATAATTACTAAGCCAGCACCGACGCCGTGAAACTCCTTAGATATGTTAATCTTGCTTGGACTTGTTATGAATGAGAATGTGCTTATGCAATGTGCTCTGCATAAAAAAACAGGCCTCTTGATGACCAACTTCTCTTGGTTCAGCGCTTAAGCTGTCAACCAATCAGCAGATGTCATAACGCATCTTAGAGACGCTCTTTAAATGACGAACATGTATCACATCCTGGCATTCGCGGACGCAGTCACCAAATGAAAAATGCCATTGCAAATCGCGATAACGACGGATGTCACACGCGCGCGCACACAGAGTGCGAGCATTTTTCGAAAGCACTCGCGAAAGACTGTACAGACGTTCATGCGCGTTCGACGCATATCAGAAGCGCGCGTGCACACACACACACACACGCACAAAAGGCGAGCAGTTTCCGAAAGCACTCGCCAAAGACAGTACGGATATTTTGCAAGAAAGCAAATCACGCCAACGTGGCACCATTGCCCGATGCCTAAACAGCACCACTCATTAACAGTACACATCCGTAGAACGGCGCACAACAAGCCGGAACAAAGTGTACACCACTAGACGCCAAATCCGTCGTCGATTATGCCGCTGAGAAACACGAACACCTTCTAACAGCACGTACGCAGGATTTTTTTTTCGAAGGGGGGAGGGGGGGCTAACCCAAGGTAACTTTTCTATGCAGATGAGGGGGAGGTTACTTTACTAGCACAAATGTGAATAATGCCCCCCATTTGCCATAAAGGCGCGTAAAGCCGCAAAAGAGAATAGAAATAACATGTATCTCAGAGGTACGCCTGTGAGATAAACCTCTTCTTCACTTGGCAAACAAAGAACCACATCAAATGGACTCGCGCATGAAACATGCGCAGGAAGAACCTTGCCAAGACCAAGTTAACAAGCGAAAGTGCACAATAAATATTTCTAGTAGAGTTTTTTTTTAATTAGCTATGGAAGGATTATAGAGAAATGTAAATTTGCTGAACAATCACAGTTCTTTTGGATCCCTCGTTTACTGCTCTACAAAGTAGCAAAACCGACTAGAGTTGTTATTTGGGAAGTTGCGTAACGATGCGTAGTCACCAGTCCCGTACAACCGCGTAGAGCGCCGGACGCTGCGGTACTAGACGTATTGCACCCACGGAGAAAGGTTACAACCCTCCTCCCCCATTAGCACAGCAAGGAAGTGGCTACGCCAGGCGGCTCAATTGATAACTGTAGAATCGTCATTCAAGCCACACGGAATTATCCTCCACTTCCAGCGGCGTTTTCTCTACTTCCTTTTCAATAAAAAGATGTTGGTCCATAAATATCTTCACTAACAATTTTCGCTTTTCCTCCCAGTTTGGCTGTTGCCTTGGCTTTCTCCCTTAGTAGATCGCTTAATTTCTCATCTCCTCGTGACTCTAGTTTCCAGTTGCCAATTTTGCACGAAAAGCGCTGTACAATTAGGGAAACACGAGACGAGGTAAAGGGTGACAGTCATATTGCTTATGGGTTGAACTGTTATTGCAGGGTCTGATGATGGACGCTGTTTCGCAATATTTTATTTTCCACCTTGTCTAACCCATATTATGGATATACGTTTCCGAGCATCTGCCAGCGTCGCGGCGAGCCGTCACTCGAGGAAATTATGAAGCGAAAGGAAAAGTTAAACGCAACTGGTGTTTTCTCTGGCCACAACTCATTCCACGACCATATAGACCAGCCGACTCTAAACCGAATACCTTTCCTGACCCCTGGATCAGTCGAAACAAAGAAGGTTGAACTAACGAAGAAACGGAGATGCGCGTGATTGTTGAATACATGGTGACATAAAATTGTGTTTGGCATAATAAATAAAAGAAATAAGATAATTGAAACTATACCTACTCCACGCCTGCAGCATTACATGGTGACAAATGAATTCATCTTGAGTTATTCGCGCGGGCACGGAATCGAAGAGAAAACTGGCCTCGGCGGAGGTGAAGCAGGCGTTAAGCACACCGTATAAGTGGGCCAACCCAAAAAGTACTGCAACGCCAGGCCGACCCGTGGCAAAGGTGAAGCAGGCGTTACGCACTCCCCATGCGTGGGCCGATCTCGAAGTTAGTGCTACACCGGGTCGACCCCCGGTGGAGGTGAAGCAGGCATTAAGAACTCCCCCTACGTAGGCCGGTCTCGAAGACATTCCAATACCGGGCCCACCTGCGGCGCAGGTGAAGCAGGCATTAAAAGCTCCCCATAAGTAGGCTGATCTCGAAGATATTGCAATACCAAGTAAACCCGCGGTGGAGGTGAAGCAGGCATTAAGGACTCCCCATACGTAGGTCGATCTCGAAGATATTGCAATACCGGGCCCACCCGCGGCGCAGGTGAAGCAGGCATTAAAAGCTCCCCATAAGTAGGCTGATCTCGAAGATATTGCAATACCAGGTCAACCCACGGCGGAGGTGAAGCAGGCATTAAGAACTCCCCATACGTAGGTCGATCTCGAATATATTGCAATACCGGGCCCACCCGCGGCGCAGGTGAAGCAGGCATTAAAAGCTCCCCATAAGTAGGCTGATCTCGAAGATATTGCAATACCAGGTCAACCCGCGGCGGAGGTGAAGCAGGCATTAAGAACTCCCCATACGTAGGTCGATCTCGAAGATATTGCAATACCGGGCCCACCCGCGGCGCAGGTGAAGCAGGCATTAAAAGCTCCCCATAAGTAGGCTGATCTCGAAGTTATTGCTATACCTGGTCAACCCGCGGCGGAGGTGAAGCAGGCATTAAGAACTCCCCATACGTAGGTCGATCTCGAAGATATTGCAATACCGGGCCCACCCGCGGCGGAGGTGAAGCAGGCATTAAAACCTCCCCATAAGTAGGCTGATCTCGAAGATATTGCAATACCAGGTCAACCCGCGGCGGAGGTGAAGCAGGCATTAAGAACTCCCCATACGTAGGTCGATCTCGAAGATATTGCAATACCGGGCCCACCCGCGGCGCAGGTGAAGCAGGCATTAAAAGCTCCCCATAAGTAGGCTGATCTCGAAGATATTGCAATACCAGGTCAACCCGCGGCGGAGGTGAAGCAGGCATTAAGAACTCCCCATACGTACGTCGATCTCGAAGATATTGCAATACCGGGCCCACCCGCGGCGGAGGTGAAGCAGGCATTAAAAGCTCCCCATAAGTAGGCCGATCCCAAAGATATTGCTATACCGGGCCCACCCGCAGTGGAGGTGAAGCAGGCATTAAGAACTCCCCATAGGTAGGCCGATCCCAAAGATATTGCTATACCGGGCCCACCCGCAGTGGAGGTGAAGCAGGCATTAAGAACTCCCCATAGGTAGGCCGATCCCGAAAATTCCGAAGGGTGCGTTATAGGTTCCCGAGTCCAGAGGGGTATGTGCCATTGTGCTTGACCCTTTTTGCACTATCACCAGGATCGGCCCACATGATGATTTTTTCTGTTAGCGGAAGCCGAAAAAATACTACGGAAGTTAGACATACACTGCTTTCGCTGTAGAAGCAGCAAAATATTGACAGCCGAATAGATTGATTTGCCCACGCTGTAGGAATGTGTGTGAGTAAGGTGCGTTGGGCGGATGGGGGGGGGGGGTTATGCCGCTTAATTTCGGGGCGGGGGGCACCCCCGCCCCCCCCCCCCTCTCGGTACGTGCCTGCCTTCTAACATTCACAAACCGAATAACGATGTGCTGCGAACTTCAGACAGAGTTCACGGCCGTGTCAGGTTGATACGGCCGCTCCACAGGCCGTCCTCGTGGTTGAACGCAATGTCAGCAAAGTTGTTAAAACAGGCAGCATAAAACACGGAAAAACATGGAAATAGTACGTCTCTACTACCCACGCTACCCATGCGATGACGCTTACCGGAACCACAGACGGCGAAGTAAACAAAAGACGTCATTTCCCCTCATTTCGGACAGAGGCTTATATTTACTTTCTCAGTTGCGCGATTCTTCCTTTCGTTCATTGCACTTTATATGCAGATGACACAACCATATCTTCATCTGACAGATCTGTTACTACTCTTACTTCTAAATTAAATATTGCATTAAGTAAAATTATAAAATGGTGTAGCAACAATTACTTAGTTCTTAATCCTTTAAAAACTAAATTTATGTTATTCAAAAGTGCTCAAAGGGCCTTAACTTCTATTCCTGAAGTAAAGCTTGGAATTCATTCAATTCCCGTTAGCACCGATGTCACTTTTCTTGGCATGCATCTTGACCCTAACCTCACATTGCGCTCTCACTTCCAACATCTCAAGCACAAGACTGCGTTTGGTATACGTGCATCAATCAAAGCTCGCCCTTTTTTTTTTCTCATGAGGCTCTGCTAGCGTTGTATTATGCATTCATGCATAGTCACATTAATTACGGCATTGTTTCATGGGGCAACACGTACACTTGTCACTTATCATCAATTCAACATATTCAAAATCAGTCAGTACGCATTATCAATTCTAGCTCCATGCAATCCAATGCCTCTTTGTTACTTCGCGCGTATGATATCTTGCCTATTAATAATTTGTTCCAGTTTAACATACTCGTCTTACTCCACAAGTTGCTTCATAATAACCTTACGTTTCCGTTCATTGCAACTGACCTTTTGCAGAATAAAAATATGACCAGATTTGCGGCTAACTACAATTTCTTATTACCCATGGTTCATACCAATTACGGCAAAAAAACATCTTCCTTCGCTGCAATTTCTCTTTGGAATGAATTACCATCAACCATAAAATCCTGTACTTCTATTGCAATTTTTAAAAATCACCTTAAGCAACATTTCCTACGATAACTTAACTACGATCTGGCGGTGTACCTTTGACTTTTATCTCACATGTCATTTCTTGTATTTCACCCATGCTTTTTTCCGACTTTCTTTTATAACGTGGTTTTTCGTGTTTGATTGTAAATGACATGTCTAATGACGTATTTGATCTGTAGTTGTTGTTTATAATACGCTAATTTGCTGACTATTGATATCACCATCAATGTTGTTATTATTAACCGAGGGTCCCACTACAGCTCTTTCACTTTGGGAACCTCGTCTCTATATTTGTCATGTAATTACTTCTGTTTTTGGAGCCAATAAATCTGAATCTGAATCTGAGCAGGGCGCGACTTGTTCCTGGGACTGCGAGGGCGCGGCGGTCGAGCTCTGCACCAAGTGAGCGGCCCTGCTCTGCTGACATGTGCACGTTATTATCGGGTGTTTGCGCTTCCTGTGCTGTAGCCGATTTTATTTTCTCACTGCGTGTGCCTTGTCCCTGTCCTCGTGCACGTGGCTGCCGGTCGAGGTCTTTTGCGTCCGGTTCAAGTTTTGCGCTCAGAGAGACGCTAGTACCGGCGACCTGTTGGTCACCGAGCGTTAACATTGCGTGCACACCTTGGTTTGTAGGCCCACCCTTTTTTGCATTTCATTCCTTTCTTCGGACGTGCACCCCTAGTTATGGTGTCTGTAGAATATTATACTTCAGCTTAAACAACAACAGAACGAAATAACGGCTGCTTTACTCAGCGAGCACAATCTAAATGCCGAGTACCGCGACAAACAACCATAACCGTGACAGGCTAAAGCAGACGACGCTCGGACGCTTGGCGTGGAGGTCGATGGCAGCGCTGCGGTGGCGGGAACGGCAGCGGGCTGCATGGTGCGTATAGGCGAGGAGTTGGGGTACTAAAAGGGATCTATAAACGTTGTTGCGGCGGCCCGGGAGGCCGATGTGATAGCGATCGTTTGATCATATTGACACGTGTACTTATCTTTATCGGGCGACCAGGTTTCGCCCCCTAACAAATGTAATCGCACAGCGCGGGACGCGCCTGCATGTATCCGAAGTTTCTGGAAAGTTATCGATGCTTCTACTCGGCTGTCTGTTGTCGCCGAACGTTGTGTTATCTGATTTCATCACGTGGCACGAATGGTGCAGAACTTTGTGGAAGGCACGCGGGTCCTAACGATTAGTCTGGAACATTCGACGACTGCTCTATAAAAGCCGACACGCTTGACCCGCTGATCAGATTTTCGACAATCGCCGACTGTGTTCGCCGCTATCGTTGTGCTTTAAGTGTAGCCTGTTTTGTGGGCACAGGTTCACCCAATAAAAGCTAGTTTTGTCCTTCACAGTACTGCTACTGTGTTCTTTAACGTCACTACCACGTGACATCTGGTGGAGGTGCTTTCGTTCATGTACCGGACGCCCCCGACAAGCCGTGATCCAAGCCCGGACCGCAAAGTGAACACCAACGTAGTCCCGGAGCATCGAGCAAGCCGCCGTCTTCAACAGCTGCCCCCGGAGCACGGACTTCTACCTGAGAAGACCAAGAAGATTGTGGACAAGGCAACCCCAATGGCAGCCCCAGCGTCTCCCATCGTGCTGCAGCAGCCCAGGGAACCTCCGACGTTCCGCGGATCAACATTCGAGGACCCGGAAACCTGGCTCGAGATGTATGAGAGGGTCGCTACGTTTAACAGTTGGGACAGCGACGACAAGCTGCGGCATGTCTATTTCGCACTGGAAGACGCCGCCAGGACATGGTTCGAGAATCGAGAAGCCACCATAACGACGTCTGACCTGTTCCGAAGCAGCTTCTTGCCAACGTTTACAAGCGTCGTGCGAAAAGAGCGAGCCCAAGTACTAGAAACCAGAGTGCAGCTGCCAAACGAGATGATCGCGATCTTCACGGAGGAGATGGCCCGTGGAAATGTCAGAGGAGAAAGAAGTCCGCTTCCTAATGCGGGGCGTCAAGCAAGAACTTTTCGCAGGACTCATTCGTAACCCGCCGAAGACCGTGGCAGAGTTTTCTGCAGAGGCATCGACGATTTAGAAAACTCTGGAGATGCGCACCCGGCAATATAACCGCCAGGGGCTCACGCCGCAGCACGCCATCCAAGGACTCGATTCCGGCGACCTTCAGGAGACCATCAGGGCCATTGTTCGCGAAGAACTGCGCCAGGTCCTGCTTTCGTCGCAGCCTCAAGTGGCTTCGATCGCCGACATCGTGAAAGAAGAGGTGCACCGATCGCTTGGAGTTCCCGAGCTGCAACCACAATTACCGCAGCCCCAGCCAGAAGCGATGACATACGCCGCCATCGCACGCCGTCAAGGTCCCCCTCCGCGACCACGCCAGGGCCTTGCAACGACGCAATTCCGTCGTCCGCCGCCGCCGCCGCCGCCAGCACGCCCACCCGTCGCCCAGCGCACCTACGCGAGGAAGACGGACATTTGGCGAGCCCCCGACCACCGCCCGCTCTGCTATCACTGCGGAGAAGCCGGCCTTGTGTATCGCCGATGCCCATACCGGGAGATGGAACTGCGAGGTTTCGCCGTCAACGCTCCGCGCCCGCAGCAAGGTGAACGCCCTCGCGATATCGCGGACTATCTCGCCGCTACTCAGTGGAGCTCTCGACGACCGTCGCGTTCGCCATCACCAGGCCGCTACCTGTCGCTGCAGCGCCTACCATACACTGGCCCAGCCCGGGGCCGGTCAGCGAGCCCATATTCGGAAAACTAAAAGCAGCAACCGATGGAGGTGCGGTTGCTGTTCGTCGAACTGACGAAGATCCTCCGCTGCCGCCGAAGACACCGACGAAACTACCTCGACGACATGACGACACGCCGCCGTCCCGACGAAATCAGGAAGCGAGGACTACACCGATGAAAGACGACTTGACGACGCGACGTTCCAACTTCAGTTCAACACGACGCAGCCGTGATCCGACGCCAAGACCTAACTGTAACGCAAGACAGAGAACCACCGACCTCGACGTGCTTCTCGACGGCCACGCAGTCACCGCTTTAGAAGACAGAGGAGCCGATTACTCCGTCATGAGTGGACCCATCGCCGCCCAGTTGAGGAAAGTTAAGACTGCATGGGAAGGCCCTCAAATTCGGAACGCTGGAGGACACCTGATTACGCCGACTGGGATCTGCACGGCAAGAATTACCGTTCATGACCGGCCTTACCCTGCCACCTTCGTTGTCCTCCAACAGTGTTCACGAGACGTCATTCTCGGTGTGGACTTACTGAATCAACATGGCGCAGTCATCATCCTAAAGTCGAAATCGATAACGCTGTCGCAAGATCAAGCGATACCGCCGGAGAGCTGTCGTAGTCACCACGCCTTGAGTGTGCTCGACCAAGTGAGCATCCCGCCGCGCTCCAGCATTATTATTTCCGTCGGCACTGAAACACCCGCTGACGTAGAAGGCGTCATCGAGGGCGACCAACATCTACTGCTCGACCGTGAAATTTGCGTCGCAAGAGGGATCGCTCGACTCCACGGAGGGCAAGTGGAAGTTATGCTAACCAACTTCAGCCAAGGGTTCAAGCACATCAACAAGGGCACGACAATCGCATACATCGAGGAAATTGCGGAAACCAGCAATGCCTTTGTTCTCTCGGATTCAGCCGCATCTACCCCGATGAGCATTGTCCCCGAACCAGACTTCGACGTGAATCCAAGTCTTCCTCTGAGTAAGCAGCAACAGATCAGAAGTCTTCTCCGGCGATACAAAGACTGCTTTTCGACGTCATCGAGGATTCGACAAACACCAGTTGCAAAGCATCGCATAATTACCGAAGAGAGCACTCGACCACTCCGCCAGAGCCCTTACCGAGTTTCGACGCGAGAACGTGAAGCTATTAGGCAACAAGTCGACGAAATGCTGCGCGACGACATCATCCAGCCGTCGAAAAGCCCGTGGGCCTCTCCTGTAGTCCTGGTAAAGAAAAAGGACGGAACCCTACACTTCTGCGTCGATTATCGTCGACTAAACAAGATCACGAAGAAGGATGTGTACCCCCTTCCATGGATAGACGACCCATTGGATCGGCTCTGCAACGCTAAATACTTCTCGTCGATGGACCTCAAGTCTGGCTACTGGCAAATAGAAGTCGTCTAGAGAGATCGCGAAAAGACTACCTTCATCACGCCAGACGGCCTCTACGAGTTCGAGGTCATGCCATTCGGACTGTGCTCGGCGCCTGCAACGTTTCAGCGCGTCATGGACACGGTGTTAGCCAGGCTGAAGTGGCAGACGTGGCTTGTTTACCTGGATGACGTCGTTGTCTTCGCCGGAAATTTCGACGATCACCTTAGGCGGCTTGCGACAGTGTTAGAAGCCATCAAGTCATCAGGGCTCACTCTGAAGCCGGAAAAGTGTCGTTTCGCTTACGATGAGCTTTTCTTCCTAGCCCTCCTGATCAGCAAATCAGGAGTACGCCCCGACCCACAGAAGACAGCTGCCATCACAAAGTTCCCGCAGCCAACCGACAAGAAGGCAGTGCGCAGATTCCTTGGCATGTGTGTCTACTATAGGCGCTTTGTCAAGGACTTTTCACGCATCGCGGAGCCGCTAACCCATCTAAGCAAATGTGATGTCGCGTTCATGTGGGATACGCCGCAAACCAAGGCATTTCAAGAACTCAAACGACGCATGCAGTCGCCGCCGGTACTTGCACACTTCGATGAGGACGCCGATACCGAAATCCACACTGACGCCAGTAGCCTAGGCCTCGGTGCCGTCCTAGTCCAGAGGAAAGAAGGACTTGAAAGGGTGATATCGTATGCTAGCCGGTCGCTGTCAAAAGCGGAAAGCAACTATTCTGCGACTGAAAAGGAATGCCTCGCCATCATTTGGGCTACAGCTAAATTCCGCCCTTACCTCTATGGCAGGCCATTCAAAGTCGTCAGTGACCATCACGCATTGTGTTGGCTAGCTAACCTAAAGGACCCTTCAGGACGGCTGGCGTGGTGGAGCCTCAGACTACAAGAATATGACGTCACGGTAATATACAAGTCCGGAAGAAAACACTCCGACGCCGACTGCTTATCGCGCGCCCCCATTGATCCCCCGCTGCAAGACGACGAGGAGGGCGACGCCTTCATTGGGATAGTAAGCGCGGAAGACTTCACTAAACAGCAACGAGCTGACCCAGAGCTAAAAGGTCTCGTCGAATATTTGGAAGGGAACACCGACGTTGTCCCTAGGGCATTTAAGCGCGGGTTGTCTTCGTTCACGCTACAAAACAACCTGCTCGTGAACAAGAACTTCTCACCAGTCCGCGCCAGCTATCTTCTTGTTGTACCGTCAGCGCTGCGTCCAGAAGTATTGCACGCCCTACACGACGATCCAACCGCTGGGCACCTCGGATTCTCCCGGACGCTGTCGAGAATACAGGAAAGGTATTATTGGCCGCGTCTGATCGCCTACGTCGCCCGTTACGTCAAGACATGCCGAGACTGTCAACGACGCAAGACACCACCGACAAGGCAAGCAGGATTACTACAGCCGATCGAACCTCCTCGCCGACCATTCCAGCAGATTGGGATGATTTTTTGGGGCCGTTTCCGATATCAACATCCGGGAATAAGTGGATCGTCGTGGCGACGGACTATCTCACCCGTTTTGCTGAAACTAAAGCTCTACCAAAAGGCAGCGCAGCTGAAGTGGCGAAATTTTTCGTCGAGAACATCCTGCTGCGACATGGTGCCCCAGAAGTCCTCATCACCGAAAGAGGAACGGCTTTTACAGCAGAGCTCACCCAATCCATTCTGCAGTACAGCCAGACAAGCCGCAGGAGGACAACTGCCTACCATCCGCAGACGAATGGTCTCACGGAGCGCCTGAACAAGACCCTCACCGACATGCTAGCAATGTACGTCGACGTCGAACACAAGACGTGGGACGCGGTCCTGCCGTACGTAACCTTTGCGTACAACACGGCGGTGCAGGAAACAACACAGATCACGCCGTTTAAGCTGGTTTACGGCAGGAACCCGACGACGACGCTTGACGCCATGCTTCCGCACATCATTGACGAAGAGAATGTTGACGTCGCTACCTATCTCCAGCGCGCCGAAGAAGCCCGACAGCTCGCCCGCCTGCGAATCAAGAGCCAGCAGAGGATCGACAGCCGACACTACAACCTCCGACGACGCTTCGTCGAGTACCAGCCTGGCGACCGTGTTTGGGTCTGCACCCCGATACGCCGACGTGGACTCAGTGAGAAACTACTCCGACGCTATTTCGGACCCTACAAGGTCATACGACGTATTGGCGCTCTGGACTATGAGGTCGTGCCAGACGGCATTTCGCATTCACAGCGGCGCCGCGCACGATCTGAAGTGGTCCACGTGGTGCGCCTTAAACGCTTTTACGGACGCTGACGAACTTCGTCATTTTTGTTCTTTTCTTTGCTACGAGTGCTTTTGTTTATTACCTTCGTTTGTTTGCAGCATCGGGTCGATGCTTTTTAAGAGGGGAGTATTGACACGTGTACTTATCTTTATCGGGCGACCACGTTTCGCCCCCTAACAAATGTAATCGCACAGCGCGGGACGCGCTTGCATGTATGCGAAGTTTCTGGAAAGTTATCGATGCTTCTACTCGGCTGTCTGTTGTCGCCGAACGTTGTGTTATCTGATTTCATCGCGTGACACGAATGGTGTAGAACTTTGTGGAAGGCACGCGGGTCCTAACGATTAGTCTGGGAACATTCGATGAGTGCTCTATAAAAGCCGACGCGCTTGACCCGCTGATCAGATTTTCGACGATCGCCGACTGTGTTCGCCGCTATCGTTGTGCTTTAAGTTTAGCCTGTTTTGTGGGCACAGGTTCGCCCAACAAAAGCTAGTTTTGTCCTTCACAGTACTGCTACTGTGTTCTTTAACGTCACTACCACGTGACAATATTTACGCGGTGCTTAGAGAACATGTGCTCCTTTTTTGTTTGAATGAACGATCACTAGATCCGGGGGCCTGTGCAACGCTATTAGCTCGCTGTATATTGCTTGCGTTGCGCCGTTGTTGATTATGATAGTGCGGTCCATTCGCGCTTTGTTCCCGGCTCATGAGAAGCTGTTGTACTCACGCCGCTCACGCATCGGGTCACAGTGCACGGAAGAATGTGCTGATAGTTGTGCTATCGCCTGCTGTAGTTCACCGCAATTCAACACTATGCTGGACGGACTGTTGGTGCAGTCGATGCGGCGTGGACGGACACAAAGGAGCGCTCGCCTCAGAAGGTAAGTCGGGCGCCTAGCGCATCCTTATGGTTCATGTAGTATGCCTTGTCATTTATTTAGTTATTTATTTGTACATACTGCAGTCTATACAGACGAAGCAGGTGGGCGTATTTCTGCAAACACTCATGTAAAACAAGAATAATACGTGCTCTTGTGCTAGACATATCGAACAGAAAAGGAAGAGAGCAAAAGAAAAAAAAGTAACAAGTTCGCCTTTTTTGTATTGCAAAGGACGATATTCACACCATCAGAAAAATGCACTGGGATAGTCAATATCACATCAACATAAGTTCTCATCAGAACAATATGCACTTGCATAGGCGATAGTAAAAATAACATGAATAAAAGAGGGGAAAAATAACATTCCATATCATTGTGCAAAATACATGAGTAGTGCCTGCTCAAAATTATCAGCAGAGAAAATTTCTGAGGGTAGATAATTCCACTGAACACAAGGAAAGAATGAATTTTTAAACAAGTTAGTGCGTGCACGGAAAGGCAGCAAGTTGTGAGCGTGACGGTGTCGAGATGCGCGTGACAGGTAAGGTTGAATGTATGTTCGTCCATTAAATTCAAGCGACTTGTCGTACATTGTGAAAAGAAATTTTTGTCGTGCCACAGTTCTTCGTGCTTCTAAGGTAGGGGCATGGTTTTCGGTCATTAGTTGTGACGGCGAATCAGTGGACCTAATCTTGTTGAAAATGAACCGTACTGCTCGCCTCTGAACCATTTCAAGCTTATGCTTATCCTTTATGTAATAGGGGTCCCATACTATTGAGGCGTACTCTAGTTTTGGCAATATATAAGTTCTGTGTGCTAGAAGTTTTAAATTTGAAGGTGCTATTTTCAGTTTATGATGAAGAAAGTCAAGCTTTTGAGAGGCGGATGCACAAACGTTCGCAATGTGTTTCGACTACGATAGAGTTTGGTAATCGTTATGCCTAGATATTTATATTCCGAGACTTCCTTTATTTGTGTACTATTGATGCAATATGGAAATGTCATAGGTTGCTTTTGGCTCGTGACACGAAGTAAGACAGTTTTGTCAGCATTTAGGGTCATAGACCAGGTCGTGCACCATTCATTAACTCTGGCTAAGCTAGTGCTTAACTCAACTTGATCATCACGGCAAGCAATCTATTTAAAGACAAGACAATCATCTGCGAACAATCTGATGTTAACGTGTGGATGAATTGTGCTAATTATATCATTAACATTGATTAGGGAAATGATCGGGCCGAGTACGCTTCCTTGAGGTACTCCGAACGGAACTGGTAATGCAGTAGAAGCATGGCCATTACCGTCTACGAACTGACTACGGTTTGAAAGGTAGGCTCTTATCCAATATATGATAAACGTAGGAAGGCCGAGCTTAGTAAGTTTTCCAAGAAGTTTACCATGAGGGACGCGATCAAACACTTTACTGAAATCAAGGAAGATCAACTTGTACGGAAGAATCAAGCGTTAGAGTGATTTCGTGAACAGTTGTTAAAAGTTGCGTACATGTCGACAGTTTCTCTCGAAAGCCATGCTGAAATGGAGAGAGCAAGGTGCTACTTTCAAGAAAATGTGCAGCAGAAGATGATTAGTACAGCTACAAAAACAATAAGAGTGATTCCCTATATACGTTCGATATCGCAGTGTACATTTAGCAAAACGTTTCCCGAAAATTACCCCGAGATTGATGTTGCCAAGAGCTTCATCTATTCTTTTTCTTTTTGTTAAGAAATATGCTAGCTTCGGGGCATCGCTTGGTCTGAACGGGCACAAAAATTCAAGCTGGGAATGTCACTGCTTCTGTACGTAATTTCTCAGCAAGAAATCGTATAGACAATTATAGAAGTACATTGATGGGTTGTGCAAATGTTTTCACAGCTAACGTCGACACGCGATGACATCCAAATGATCTGACTCGTGAGAAGATTTTAGCTTGTAGGCAGACTTTGCTCCTTATAGATTGTCGCCAATGCAACCTGTATTTCTTGTGTTTAATGATCTGTTTTTTTTTCTGTGCCTTTGGCACGTAGAATAACCGCCTGTGATGTAAGAATGAAATATTTAATTTGTCTAAGCGGATGCAGCTTCATGTAGCTGGCTGTACAAGAGCTTTCCACAATTTGACACGATGTTGTTAAATCACAAGTTTGCAGTTTCAGCAGTGATTACAATAAGCTGAACATTTATTGTTTAGGGATGTCACAATTTCCTGAGACGGAGGCGTCTCTGCACAACATAGGAGTCTGCGGCACTATGCAGCCTGAACAGCACGACAAAACATCTGATCTGTCGGTCGCAAGGTACGTACAAAACGACCACAGCCGTTTATGTGTTCTAGCTTCCGTTCGCGTATTTGGTACTTGCCAACTTTCCTGAGTTTCTCGTGCAATTTATAAATTCTTGCTATTCTACAATTTTACTAATGTTCCAATAAATAATGACAATGAAGTTCTGTTGGTGAAGATGTTTTAAAGCTGTTGAGAAATGGGGTGGCATAGGTTTGCGAAAATGCACCTAAAGATAGTCGTGGCGCCTATGCTGCTTTCTTAATTGCTAGCAATGAAAAATCCCTAACACAAATACGAGAGGGGCACTTGCTTTTGGTAAGTTTATTAAGATACGTTCCAGAAGCAGGCTAAATTTGCAGCAACAAAAGCACTGAGAAAAACTCACTGATCTAAAACATGTTAGTTTCTGCTGTTCCAAGTGTATTGCTAGTGTAGAGCGTGTCAAGGTAAATAATGGTTAATAATGTATGCATAGAAAAATGTGGGTGCTCAGAGAAAGCTTTAGGAAAGTGCGTGCTGTCTTTCCAACAAAGGATTTCTGTCTAAAATGTTTGTACTATATAAAGTGCACAGGCTGGCAGGCTTCGCGAAAAATGTTCAACACTTTTGCTTTAGATTTTAATGTAGCCAGTTCATTAGGTGTCCCTAGTATAGCTTATCGTCAAGCTTGAAGCTGATCTCTGATGTCCCACCAGTTGGAGGACGTTATAACGGGGTATCACAAACTACTTCTTACGCATGTCAGTCAACCTGGTGCAGTGGTCACAGGTGAGAGTACAAACGAAATCTGGGCATTCTTTGCCCTTCTGCACATGATGTGGGATAGAGCTTGAACTATGTTATAGTGGCACCATCTCCCTCACCTTCTCTTCCTCTTTATTCTGTCAAGTTGCAATAATATGCAGAACTTCTAGAGGCTTGATTATGGTGTTGTCTGCTCAACTTGGCTGATGTGAATTTCAGTAGTTTGTGGTATCCTCAAAGCCATGCTGCACTTTGCATGCCCTTTAAAATGGTCAATTTGAAATATGGGATTGGCTGTGGCATTCTCAGAGAAACAGGGCCTCTTGTGAATAATGCATATATGCATCATTCGCATTTTCGAATAATCTTTCAAGGAGCAGCCTATAGGCTGCTCCCCGAAGAAGTGGCCACCTTTGCTTATACTGCGTGGCAGTCTGGTCCAGTTTACTTAACCTGCCTGCCATCTATGCACGAGGAGGAGGACAGAAGCGAAAAAAGGGATCTTCGAATAATGTTCTCGCACAGATGGCTCATACATTGCACTTTTCTTGCAGGCTTTGTTAACTCAAAGGTTTCTATGGGCAAATATCAGCATTTCATTAGTATTTATACCTAATAAGAATTACTTTGTTCACAGTGTCACTTTTTATATTATACTCTTGTGACACTAAGCTCAGTTGTTTTAATGTAGGTGTGGCTGGGCCTGCAGAAAGAGTGTAAGCAGACTACTGTGTTGCTGATAAGTGCTGGTGCTGATCTCTACGTCTGAGTTGGCCTCACAACGTCCAGGCACCACTGTGCTTTGCTTCATTGACAAGGCAATATGATATAGACACCTTGCACCTCAGTATCAGTTTTGAGAAATATGCTAAGACACAAGGGATGGCCTTCGTGATAAATACACTCATGTTCTTTTTTTTAAGCGCTCTTCCTGCAGTGTTCCTCGCGTACATGTTTCAGAGGATGCTTAAATGCTAACTGCCATGGAACTTTATGCCTTAAAGTAGCACTCTTTCACCAAGAAAGAAACCTTATATTAAATAAAGCTTTTTTCTTGGTGAAAGAGTGCACAATTTATAAGAAAGGTGAGGAGGTGACAGGACCATAACAGCCTAACAACCATCCAATTTTACTGCTTGCACAGAAATATAAAGCGAGACGTGAAAATGCAAGAAAGATAAATCGACAATGCATGTTGCTCACACAACTGCGAAAAGAACACATACCATGGCTACTATGACACTTGTTTTACAATAATAAATAAGCAATCTTGCTATCTGAGAATCCACTGGAGGGGGAGCCAACTGCCAGATTCCCTGTCACATATATGAGGAAAGGCTCACAAATCTTGCCAGCCCTATGCTCGATACACATTACCACAGTTTTCAAACAAAATAATGCAAGTGAGCTTTGCACTACCAAGTCACCACCAAATGACCTGAGCTTTCAGTTAACATGGTTGCAAATCCAGTCATTTATACATTGGCCTGTTTTGCCGACGTAATGCCTACTGCACGACAGTGGTACTTAATATCCATCAACACCCCTGTGCTCTACGTACTCTTTCTTGCATGCTTTTTTTTCACAGGTAGGGGAAGATTACTTGATTCCAGAACAATTTGGTTCGTTCTGCACATGATAGTGAACTTGCCAGTCTTATACTAAAAATGGAATTCGTTAGGAGGATATTGTGGTATTTAGTATGGTGCCCTGGTGTATTCAGCTTGTGCACATGCTTCAAGCTTGTATTGACAAAAATTGGGCTCACGCCATAGGAGGAGAGTTGTAAAAGTGTTGCGAAAACCTCCTGATAGATATGCTGAGTTGTGCTGCTGTGGACACTTATTGGCTATCCCTGCTGGGTAACGCTGTTAGGGTTATGGATGCTTTCACACTGTAGGGCCTATAGGATGGCTAACATTACATAACACATTGAAACGACTGTAGGGATGCATGTCGTGCTATGGTATCATAATTCGCCGACAAAGTGACCACCTTTGCTTACACAATGTGGAATTCTGGTCCACTTTATTAACCTGACTGCCATCTATGCATGAGGAGGAGAAGGGACTAAAAAATGAAGGGACCTTCGATTAATGTTCTTGTACAGATGGCTCATACATTGCATTTTTCTTATCTTGCAGCCTTTGTTACTTAAAGCTTTCTATGGGCGAATATCAGCATTTCATTCCTATTTATACCGAATAAGTATTGCTTTGTTCAGTGTCACTTTTTATATTATACCGTATTTCCTCCCATAATGATCGCACCCTTAAATTTTTTGTCAAAATTCGTTTTTTTATTTCCTGTGTAATGATAGCACCCTGAACTTGCCCCAGCGATATGTCATGTGCCAAGTCTAGCTATTAATGATCGCGCTTACCATCTGCCGAATGCTACGCGAACGATTCTTCTAGACAAACTAAGCGGTCTCCACGCACCAAACATTCTTAAGCAGATGCCCGATTTCATTACTTTCTGCACTCCTCAGAAACTGTCAATGTGGTGCAGCCGTATTTCTAAAACAAGTAAAAAAACCTCATTGTGAAAAGAACCACGTGAAGTTTGTAGTTTGCAGAGTCGGTGTGGTTTATAAGATTCCCTTGTCATGTGGCAAAGTGTATGTAGGGCAGTCAGGCGGCTGTGTTAACGAGCGCCTTAGAGAACATGAACGATCCATACCAACAGGCACAGGTTCCCATTTGGCTCAGCATTGTGAAACATGCAAGTGCAAACCCATGTTTCGTGATACCACGATTCTGAAAAAGAGTCGTGACACCACCGCCCGAGAGTTATCGGAAGCATTTTTCATTCAGTCATTGGGGTCACAGTGCATTAGTGTGCCTTCCTTAACCTTGTACAGCGCTGAACTTGGTTTTTTGGATTCTGTCGCATGAGTGCGCTCTTGGGATCGGATGTTGGTGGCTCCACCGCATGGTGCTCACTGCGCATGTTCCTCTGGTTTGAGCGGTCTATAAAGGAGTGACGCAATAAAATGATGTCAGTTGAGAGTAGCGCCTTGTCCTGTCGTCTTTCTTGTCTCTGTCGTTTTGCGCTAAACAAAGTATTCATGAATGCTAGTAGTTTGACGTGTTGCGGTGCATGACGCAGATGGCGTTTTAGGAATCCCAGTGTTTGGTTAGCGGATGCAGTTGTGCGCGTTACATGAGCAGACCAGTCTAAGTCGTATGAAAGGGTGACGCCGAGGTATTTAAATGTGTCCACTTTTTCTAAGGTAGTATTAGTAATATTATACGGTGAGTATAAGGGCTGTAACAATCTGTTACAGCCAGCTCAATAGTGAAAACATTATCGGGATGGACCCGTGGTAGTGAATAGCCTGTCTCTGATAAAGAGGCGGCCTAGTCTTGTGCTATGACTGCACTACAAAGGAGTACTTCCTCAAGGCCCTTGCCGGTACGAGCAGTATAATCAGTCGCGAAATGACATTTGCTGCTCCCGCACTGCTTATGTGTGAAATAGAAACAGGATTTGTGGATTAATTCAGTACAAAAATGTGCTTGTCTGAGCATTTTTTTTATTTTGATACTCTTAATATTTCAACATTCCGTTAATTCAGAATTTTGTTCTAGTCCTGGGAAATTTCAATGAATGAGCTTTTACTATATACACCCCTTCCTTTACCGCATGTGTAATTTGAGCTCACTGGGTTACTGCAAGAACTTTTTCGAGCCTCAAGGGTAAGATTGCTAGGTCTGGGACAGGGCAGCTCCTTAAGGATGCAAGAAGTTTTACTGTGGTTTTCTACTGTTCCCATCTGCTTTTTAAAACTTTTTCTGAAGTCTAAAGAAAATCTAGTATATCCCGTACAAAAGGTGCTTGTCGCTGACTGTGGGATTAAATGCGGTGAATCCTCTGAGCTAGAATTGTTGTCCCTGGGCCATTATCAGTGAAGCTTCATTGACTAGGGCTTTCCTACAGCCAGGATGTAAACCTTGAACCTTTTGCCTATATCTTAGTTTTATCCTTGAGCGCCATCACTGTGTCCGGCAACCTACTTTTCCCTAATAACTGTTACCCTTTTTATCCATCATTTCAGGAAAAGATACTTTTCCTGAGAGCACATATACTATTTTTGTATTTGAGTAACTAATCTCTTGCAATTTTTATCTTTCGTAGGTTCGAACTGGAAATGGGTTATTTATTTGTGCTAGTAAGTGGACGTGGGTAAACCACGCCAAAACGTGCAGCAAGTTTGCCAGGGAGATTTCCCGATGCTTGTGGCAGGCACATGAATTAATCAATAGAAATGTCACAAGCAAAATATGTATGCGAGAGCTAACGAAGGTGGTGAGGCCAAGCCAGCGTTGACACCACAAAAACTTGGTGCATATCGAAGTAAGTAGACCCTGTCCTGCTAGCTCATGTTTTCATAAGGATTGCAAAGTGTTTCGAAGTTAAAGTAGTAATGTCTATCACACAGTGCTTTTTCTGCACGAATATAATGGGCTGTCGGTAAGATCGGGTTGTAATGAGGTGATCTCTCTTATGGGCCGGCACAGTTTACTTCTACACATCAGGGGCATGCATAGTTGTATGCGTATATTTAGTGATGTGTTCTACCTCACTATCAAAAACTATAACTTAGTTTCTATAGTGGTATAAAAGGTGCATTATTCTTTCCTATATACAATTCTGCACCTATGTAGTGTTCTCCATCTGCGTATTCCGCAGTGCGGTAAAAAAAGCTGTGCAATCTGTGTATTCACTTGCATGAGCTGGTTACACTTGTTCATTTAATGTAAAATACTTGTGGAAAAGTATTAGACTATTTCTGTGGTCTTATATTGCAATTCTGCTGCCATTTATATTGTTCGTAAAACATGAACATTTAACAGAGATGTGAACAAGGCAATGGGAGGATGAGCACTTGCTTTCAGCGGCTGTGGTTAATGTTGAAGTATCAATCTACGTAGGTAGAAAACTCATAAGCCTCCGTGTTCCCTTTTTCCTGTTTCTATGTGAGATGTTCACGCTTTACACACAATATCATGCAAGAACCAACCCAATCAGTAATGCAGTGGAGCCACCTATTGGCATCGGAATCCGTCGAAACTCGCCGTTTGCGAGGGGCGGACACGCGCGACGTAGATGCTATTTCGGAAACAAAGAACGCTCGTCACCGCGACTACGCAGGCGCTTTAAAAATCTCCGCGCGGTGGAAAAGAAAAACACAAATCCGAAACTGATAAAATAGCCTCTCTTTGACCCGCTCGATAGCGCTAGCTGTCCGAAGCGCTAAGAGAAGCTCCAAAATTCAAACTTGTGCCATCGAGAACATACTGTCAACGTGAATAGGCGCGGTCACGAAAGTGTTAAAGAACAGTAAACAAAGCATATGTTAGGCAGCCGGAGACACCAACACAAGCAGCACACATTCCTATTGTGGCCAGTGTTTTTCTGCTAACGACTCGCACAAGACAGGACGCCGCAGGTGTCAGGACGTAAGTGAGCTGTCTACGAAGCTGGTCGCTCATCACATATATGCGCGCACCTACAAGAAGCAGAGCAGTGACAGGGACACCATCTAGGTCACATCAACTAAGTTCCTTTCCGTCAGTAAGGTCAGTAGAGCAATTGCAATCCCAGTCGTTCTAGCAGCGTCACCTCTCGAAGCGGAACCCGTCAGTTTCCCGTAGAGTGCAGGTATATAAGGGACGGAGAATGGCAAAGAGTGGGTGACGAGGCAGGCATCGTCGTTTTGAGGGTGAACGACTCTGCCGTGTGGATGAAGACGCCTGCGAAGAATAGTGTGGCTCTGTGGAATCTTGAAGTGACAGACACGTACCTGGTGAGTGAGGGTAAGGTTGGAGCAGAGACTCATATTGGCATGACTTCGAGGTATGCGGCAGTGGCAGTAAATGTGGGCAATGCGCCGGCACTTGATACATATCGGCCGGTCATCGAATGCTCGCAATTCCGCTGGGTTGGGAATTGTGGAACAGGGGTACTAGGCTCGCGAAGAACAGATCGTACGAAAATGTAGGTGTCCGCTCGGTTTAGAGAATAGAGAGACTGAATTCCAAGGTTCGCCAACTCGTCGCGCACAACAGACTGCACAAGAAAATCGTCAGTCAAGAATAGTTCGAAGAGGTCCGCAAGCTAACCAGAGCCGCGGCTCCAACCTTCCGGCGAACAATACGGACGAGGGTTTCAGGCGTTGACGGCTGATTCGCAAAGCGAAAGTCCTTGCACGAAGTCATAGCAGCCGTATTTCGAGGACGGATCAACTGGTGCGCGATGCGACGACTTTGTGCTTCTTCGGTACGTCGACATTCATTAGTGACGCTGGCTATGGTGGAAAAAGTCTTACACGCAAAAAGATGACAAGCGTCGTCGGCTATGCCCTTCAGTACGTCATTAATTTTATCTTTTTCTGACATGCTCTCATCAACCTCGTGGCACATTATTTGGTCGACGCCTGTACGCGGGACCCAAGTTCCCTTTGCGCAGCTCGGTGACGGCCGACAGGTTCCCGAACAACTCGTGCAGCTTTTACTTACATTGCTCCCAGCTCGTCAGTGCTTCCTGGCGATTTTGAAACCAGAGCCATGCCATCGTTTTCAAGTAGAAAAATATGTTAGCCAGCATAGCAGTTTGGTATTAGCTGTTGTCGGCGCTGATTCTCTTGTACATTTGGAGCCGCTCATCGACATCAAGATTGTCGGTCCCGGAACACCTTCCTAGATCGCCGGATTGCGACGAGATGACTGTCGGCGTTGCGACCCCTTCTAGCAATATAAGCTCTTATGGCACTTAGTAGGTACATCGGTGGTGCGTTAAAAATTGTTTTGGTCAAGGATAGGCGGTGAAGTCACATTTGACTTGAGGAGCAAAGGGTTTTGTACCTTCCCGGCAGAGGGAAAATTAGGGCTATTTTTACTAACCCTCACTTCGCGCAGCCTCGCGTAGACGAGTGTAGTGCCGGGCAGAGGTTATGAGCTCGTCACTGTCACAGTAGACTGCGCGTCGTCTTCAGCATCAACAGACGAAACATACCTGACTTCGCACTTACCGGATGTAAATTTCTGTGTTAGCAGCGACAACACCCAAGGGAGCGGCACATCGAGTTTTACTCGTAGCCGCTTGCCATCGCCCCTTACAGGAGCAGGGATCGCCGTCACAAACGCTGGTATCGCGGACTCACGACGACGCGGACTACCGTAGCATTACCTGCATCACGCTACCCTGAAACTAAACTCCAGTGTACGATTTTTCTTCCGTCGACAAATCTAGACCAACTGCAGCTAAATACATGGCGAATGCCCAGTGCACAAAGAGAGCGCACAGTCTGAAACAACCTGCACCAGCCATGAAGAACATAATTTCACCTTCCTGGAAGATTAGCTCACCTCCCTCTGTGACACATAGTCAGGTAAGCACTTCGCTACGTTCTTTGCAGCGATTATTTACTACCGTCGCTATATCACTAATATTATTTGACGTCCGCTGCTTGCATTCATCTGTAATGCAGTGATTTGGGCTTGTTGGCAAGATATTATGAGGCTTATAGCGCGTGAAAAAGACGTGCGTCTGTGCGCACGTCCTTGCGCACGTTTTTGACACGTGCCTGTGCGTGTGACGTCTTCCTTTCGTCCTTGTCTTTTTCACGCGCTATAAGCCTCACGTTGCATTCATCGAAAGCACATTGTAGAAAGTGTACTTTTCATGCTAAGCTTCAGCTAAGTAAATGACTTCGTGTAGGTAGGCGGAACTAAACTGTTCTACGCCAAAGAAAAAATGGCGACTTGCTATTCTCACTACACTCTTGTAGCCAGTGTAGATAAAGACATAGCCCTACTGACTTCAAGAAGCACGAAATTTAAACCTTAAGGCGATTTATCAGAGCTGGAGCCGGAACTGTTATTGTAGAGCAAGTGTGATTCACTCTGCACGCAGTAGCGTCTTGAGAGGCAGCAGGGAGGGATAGATAATGTATATGCGTGTGCACGTCTTGAGCGTGCATGCGCGCGTATTTGAGTTTGTGTGTTCGCCCGTGCTTGTGTCTCAGTATTTGAATCTGCGTGCGCACGAGCGCGTTTATGCGTGTGCGAGCATACGCGCATTTGTGTATGCGTGTATTTCCGTGTACGTGCGTGTGTGCGTGTGCAAATTTTTCTTGGTGTGTGCATGCGTGGGCGAGTGTAAATGTGCATGGAGGCAAACGTGCCTGTTATCTGTGCGTCTGTATGCTTGAGATAGAGAGAGTGGTGAATATCTCTTTGTGTCTATAGGTGTGTGAGAAGCTAGCATTTCCTTACGTGCACCTACCCCAGATGCAAATGAGATATCAACAGTAAAATTATCGGGTTTGTATGTGTCGAAATCGCAATCTGATTTTGACGCACACCGTAGTGGGAGACTCCAGAATAATTTCGGCCAACTGGGGCTCTTTACCTTTCACCTAAATCTAAGTACAGGGGTGTTTTCGCATTCCGCACCGATCCAAATGCGGCCGCCGAGGCCGGAATTTGATTCCGCGACCTCGTGCTTAGCCGCCCGACACCACAGCCACGAAGCAAGCACGGCGCGGATTTATAGTCTACTTGAACCTTCATTTATATCCACGCAGACATGAACGAATGACACTGCCTTTATCGCTTTCCTAAAGCGAAAGTAACGCAAAAAAAAAAAAAAAATTGTGAAGATGGATGACCAGCTAAGCTGCAGCCCATCGCACATGATTAGACAAGGGGAGATGTATTTATTTTGATCATTTGGTAATGGTAGCCACGATAGCTTTGTTATTACTGTAATATGTGCGGATTAGTCCGGTTACAACCTTAGACAGAATCTTGGTCATAGTTGAATCTATACACGACCGTTTTTGCTTAGTTCAGGGGCTTTCATTGGTGTTGCACTTCAATTTCTTGCACCAACTCAGTGAACCATTTCTTTTCTGGTTTTGAAATGCCCACATTGAAGTCCCCAATGGTGTTCACAAACATAGTGTCATCGCGGCTAACCCATGCAAAGTGCGTGGTCATGAACCTCTCGATATCACACTTGTGTGTGCCAGAATATATACAGACAGTGGATATCATAATTCCGTCTTTCGTTTGTACGGCACAGACAACCCCACAGTCGCTGCCCCTGTCCTCTTGCGAGTCAAGGTAGTATGGTTGTACATACATTTCCTCCTCTGCATATATGGCAATGCCTTCTGCTTATGAGTCCATGTGCGGTTCACAAACAATTCCATACATGAACTAGGAAGGAACAGCGCCAACTAAGACGATCAAGAGAAGGCGAACGACACAGGACAAGCGCCATGTATCGTTCACCCACTCAGGATCGTCTTAGTTGACACTGTTCCTTCCTAATTCAAGTATGCACCACCTAGCCCAAATGAATGTTGTCCTGGAACGATTCCAGCATACCAATCGACATGATACAATGAATATTTGTTTCAGTATTGCAGTTATTATTATTATTATTATTATTATTATTAGTATTACTATTACTATTATTATTATTATTATTATTATTATTGTTGTTGTTCAGCGGGCAATCAGCGGCGAGTGCGTTGCCCAAGCTAAACGTTGTATTCCAACAGCCGGTGACCTTGATGCAGCCCTCGTGATACCCTGGACGCTGCTATCACCTCGTATTTTCCTCGTATTTGGCAATTTTAATTTTCCAAGCATTCAATATTCAACTCTCTGTGTTAATTCCAGTGATAAAGAAACCCACACCTTTCTTCGTTCCTGCTTAGATTTTTCAATTGCTCAAATGAACTCAACTGCTCAATTGAACTAAACTGGCTGTCGTTCGAAACCACCTTGTCTCACCTTGTCGATAAGTATGTGCCAACCATCACCATCCGACATCACAAAAATTCACCTTGGTTCACACATCGTCTTCGTCATCTTAATAATAAGAAAAAAACGTGTGTACCGCCAAGCAATGACCACATGTTTCCTGTCATCATGGAACAAGTACAAGAATTGCGATAAAGAGTATCAGTCCCTGCTTAGAACAACACGTCGTAATTGGTTCAGCCACGACTTGTCTACTATGTTAACCAAAAATTATCATAGATTCTGGCGCATTATCAATCTGAGTTCCAATCCTGGTGTATTAGTAATTAATGCTAACGGACAACCAGTTACTGAGAGTGAGTGTTCGCACCTTCTGAACGATGCATTTTCATCAGTGTTCACCAATCAAGATATAACATCGCCTATATTAAAGCCATTGCTTAACATTTCCATGCCAGAAATTGTCATCAGTGAATCTGGTATTCTTGCCCTGTAGAGTAACCTCAAAACTACTACTAGCTCTGATCACCTTGGTTTCAATAATAAGGTACTTAAAACGCTTCTTTCAACATTTTTCAAGTGTTATCAGCCCTGTTTTCACAATCGCTATCAACTGGCATTATTCCTCATGACTGCCGAATAGCTAAAGTAATACCAATATTTAAATCAGGTGATCGCTCTGTCCCATTTAACTATCGTCGTATCTCATTAACTAGCAACATATGTAAACTTCTCGAGCACGTCATACATACACAAGTCATCAACTACCTAGAAGACCGTAATACCATTTTCAAGTACCAGCACGGTTTTCGCAGGGGTTATTCATGCGACACTCAGCTCGCCGGATTTACTCACACGGGCACGGGAGAGCAGTGGGCACGGGAGAGCAGCTACCATGCGGTCGCTGCTAAGCTCTCCTTTCTGCTTTCTTGTGCAGATTGCTGTTTTCGGCTCATCGTTGTCACCGTCTAGCACGTGTGCTACGTCTACATCTCTATCAAATTTCCTGCTGGATCCACCGCCACAAGCAGCTGACAACAGCCTTGATTATCTGAGCATGGACGACGTCATCATCTTCACGCCGGTATCAAGTGGGACGCGGACACTGCCGCCAGCGGTAGCACTGCTGCGCTCAGATTTAAGCAACTGGCATCAGCAAGGCGCTTCCAGTGGGCACGGGAGAGCAGCTACCATGCGGTCGCTGCTAAGCTCTCCTTTCTGCTTTCTTGTGCAGATTGCTGTTTTCGGCTCATCGTTCTCACCGTCTAGCACGTGTGCTACGTCTACATCTCTATCGAATTTCCTGCTGGATCCACCGCCGCAAGCAGCTGACAACAGCCTTGATTGTCTGAGCATGGACGACGTCATCATCTTCACGCCGGTATCAAGGGGGACACGGACACTGCCGCCAGCGGCAGCACTGCAGCGCTCAGATTTAAGCAACTGGCATCAGCAAGGCGCTTCCAGTGGGCACGGGAGAGCAGCTACCATGCGGTAGCTGCTAAGCTCTCCTTTCTGCTTTCTTGTGCAGGTTAGTCAGTCCGAATCGCTTTTTTGTAAACGTACAAACAACGTCGGTTTGCTGCTCTTCCCTTGCCCACAAGTGCTGGCTGCCACTCTGAGTGATTGTGTCTCTGTTGCTATGTTGCTCTTACTTTCCGGGGATGTTGAATTAAACCCTGGTCCCCATACTGAAGCTCAACATAAGCACAATGAAGTTATGGCCGCCATAGCTGCTTTGTCGTTAAAATTTGACACGCGACATGCCGAGATGATGAATGCCATAGCTGAACTAAAGGCTAACAAAGAAAACCTTACTGAGACCGTTTCAGACCTTTCCAATAGAGTGACTGCCGTGGAAGCTGCGGTTGAGTCTTTTGAAAATATGCCTTCAGGAAGTGATATCACTACCGCAGTCCATGAAGCAGTTTCAAATGAAAGCGCTGCGCTCGCGTCAAGACTAGACGTTCTGGAGGACCATTCAAGACGCGACAACTTGATCTTCTATGGTATCTCGGACAACGTATCAGAAACGTGGGCTCAATCAGAAGTCCAGATCCATCACTTTCTTAGAAATTGTCTCAACATGACTCCCTCGGAAGCCGTAATCATAGGGCTCATAGGCTAGGCACATACGTTGTCGGCAAGACACGGCCTGTTATAGCTAAGTTTGTGTCTTCCAAGATGAGAGACCATATACTCTCGCAAAAAGCGAAGGTTAAAGCCGATGGTATTTCAGTCAGCGAAGACTTTTGCAAAGCCACTCGTCAATGGCGGAAAGCACTAAATGACTTTGGCAAGGCCAGCGGCCAGTCTTTTTCTTTGCAACATAACAAACTAATCATAGGTAAAAAATGTTACGTTTATTGCGCAGCTACAGATGCAGTATGCGAGATCGGACCAGCTAGGAGCGCGATTACCCCAACAAACAACAAACCATCGGGTCCACAATCTTCACATTTGGGTGCAGCATAGCTATCTCGTCTTCCAAAGCAAGCAAACTCCTTATCACTTCTTTTTACAAATGTCCGAAGTATCGCCAACAAACGCACATCACTGTCATCACATATCGACGCATGCTCAGCTGATATAGTTGTGCTCACCGAAACATGGCTTTCAGCAAAAATTAAAGATAGTGAAATACTAGACTGTCAAAAAACATATAACTTTTACAGGTACGATCGCGATTTCCGTACGGGCGGAGGTGTACTGATTGCCGTGAGCTCTGCTATCCATTCTTTCACTATCTCCATTGACTCACCATTAGAAATAGTTTGCACTCGTGTTGCTTTTCCCACTGGCGACCTCATCTTTTGCGCGTGTTATAGGTCCCCATCCTCCACTACCAATTTCTGCACTGACCTTCATGATGTCCTTAACAAATTAGTTGTTCGATACCCAAAATCACATTTGTTCTTACTAGGTGATTTCAATTTTCCAAACATAGTGTGGCAAAACGGTGTTCCCTCCCTTAAGGAGTCATCTTCCGAGTGCACCCATTTTTTATACATCTGCGCTGATTTTAATCTAACTCAGCTGATTCATGAACCCACACGCACTACCAGCACTTCGTCTAATACTTTAGACCTCTTTTTTACAACAGCTCCAGATTTGGTTTCTCCTCCAACATACCATAAAGGAATAAGTGACCACTCGCTTCTCCACTTAACACTTAAGAAGAAAGTTCGCTCGAAGAACACCGTTCAAACTATATGTGATTACAATGCCGCCGATACCACATCCATTTTAAATGAACTAGAATCATTCATTACTGACTACACAGACAACTTTTTTGAACGAACCGTTGAAGAGAACTGACAAACTGCTAACACTAATGGATCGCTATGTACCTAAAAGAAAGATTGTTTCGAGTCCTTCCTCGCCATGGTTTACTGGAATTCTGCGCCGTCTGCGCAACAAAACGAAACGTATTTTTCGTCGCGCCAAAGCAACTAACCTTCCCGAACGCTGGACAGCATATCATTGCATTCACGCAGAATATATTATCGCTATTACAAATGCAAAAAAGATTTTTTTCGATAACACCCTGCCATCACTTTTACAGTCTAATCCACGTAAATTCTGGAATATTGTTGGTGACAAAGAAAGCAAAACAATCCAACTAGCCCGTTCTGACAATGTCGAGATCCCTCCGAACCAGTGCTGTTCCGTTTTGAATGATGTATTTGCTTGCGTTTTTCACAAATGTGCTCCTGCCATTCTACCATCGGTAACTAAATGCTCCTATTTACCAATGAACTCCATTTATATAGATTGGGTCGGCATACAAAAGTTGATTGAAAACCTGAAATTATCTTCTTCATCAGGTGAAGACTCAATTAACGGTAAAATGCTTAAAGTTACTGAACCATATTCTTCCATTATGCTTTCGATGCTCTTTTCCCAGTCTCTAGGTTCCTCAGTTCTTCCAAGCGATTGGAAGGTTGGCAAGGTTATTCCGGTCCCTAAATCAGGTAACACTCATTCCCCCGATAACTATCGTCCTATATCACTGACAAGTATACCATGCAAAATATTGGAGCATATTATACATTCTCATCTTATTGATTTCCTTGAGTCTAATTTCTTCTTTTCGACTGAACAACACGGTTTCAGGAAAACATTTTCATGTGAAACGCAACTCGTATGTTTTACTAATGACCTATTTACCCATACTGATATGGGCTTCGATGTAGACTGCGTGTTCTTGGACTTTGCAAAAGCTTTCGACACTGTTTCACATGATCTTCTCATTCTTAAACTTAGCATGCTTAATATTGACCCAAATGTACTAAACTGGATTAAAAGCTTTCTGTCTAATCGAACTCAGTACGTTTCAGCTAATGAATGTTCACCCTCTCGCACTTCCGTAACATCGGGTGTACCACAGGGATCGGTACTGGGACCCCTGCTTTTCCTGATTTACATAAACGACCTTCCTAAATGCATTTCCCATTCATCTATCAGGCTTTTCGCAGATGACTGCGTCATTTATCGCAAAATAACTAACCCCACTGATTCTGATAAGCTTCAAGACGATCTTAGAAGCATATCCAACTGGTGCGATAAATGGCTCATGCGACTAAACGTTAATAAATGTGAAACAATGCATGTATCGAGCCGCACTAACACTGACAATACGCGTGTTTACTTACTTCACGATACTTCTCTTGAATCCGTCAACTCGTACAAATACCTAGGTGTCCATATTTCACGTAACTTATCATGGCATACGCACACCAAAGACGTCACTAATAACGCTAACCGGGTTCTTGGATACTTACGTCGAAATTTCTCTGCTGCGTCTATGCCGATAAAGCTTACCCTCTACAAAGCATTAGTGCGACCAAAGCTAGAATATGCATCCACCGTATGGGATCCCCATCAAATCACACTGATAAACACTCTAGAACCCATCCAGAATCGCGCAGCACGTTTCATCTTATCTAACTATTCCCGTTACGCCAGCATTCCTTCCATGAAAAACGCACTTACATTACCGGAGCTTTCATTGCGCCGTAAATGTTTTAGACTGTGTCTTTTCCACAGGCTGTATCACCACAACCCCGTATTAAAGGATCATCTTATTACTCGCCCTTCATACATTTCATCCCGTTTCGATCACGTGTTTAAAGTTGGTGTTCCATATTTTAGAACAAAGATGTGTCATAGTTTTTATTCCTAAAACCAGCGCCGACTGGAACGACCTTCCTCCCTCCATCGCTGCCATTTCTGACGTTGGCAATTTCAAGACTGCTGTATTTTCTGCCGTTTTGTAATACCTATTATTGTATAATTATGTACTTTTTTTTCTCACTTACCACTCCTTTCTGTGATGCCTTCGGGCCAGGAAAGTATCCGAAATAAATAAATAAATAAATAAATAAATAAATAAATATATTTTCCGCATTTACCGAAGGATTCCAAGTGGACGCAGTGTTTCTTGACTTCTGTAAAGCTTTTGATCACGTTTCTCATGACAGGCTTCTAATCAAATCAACACACCTAAATATTCACCCAAACGTTCTTGCATGGATTAATGATTTTCTCTCGAACAGACAACAACTTACCTGTGCTAATGGTTGTAACTCTTCTTCTGTTCCTTTAAAATCTGGAGTCCCTCAGGGATCCTCGGTCCCCTACTTTTCTTAATTTTTATTAATGATCTACCCAAATGTGTCTCGTATCGAATTCGATTATTCGCAGATGATTGTGTTATATATCGTAATATTAGTAATGACGCTGACCGACTTTCCTTACAAATTGATCTTGATGCGCGGTGACCGCTTGGTGCTCCTCGTGGTTAATGTCTTTAAATACGTCTAAAACCAAGCCAGTCTGACTTAACTTGGCATTACCATATTTTCACGGGGTGGTGACGTTGAAGAACACAGTAGTAATACTGTGAATGACAAAAGTGGCTTTTATTGGGCGAACCTGGGTCCACAATACAGGCTACACTTATAGCACAACGATAGCGGCGAACACGGTCGGCGATCGTCGAAAATCTGATCAACGGGTCAAGCGCGTCGGCTTTTATACAGCAGTCGTCGAATCTTCCAGACTAATCGTTGGGACCCGCGTGCCTTTCACAAAGTTCTACACCATTCGCGTCACGCGATGAAAGCAGATAACACAAAGTTCGGCGACAACAGACAACGGATAGAAGCATCGATAACTTTTCAGAAACTTCGAATACATGCAGGTGCGTCCCGCGCTGTGCGATAATATTTGTTAGGTGACGAAACGTGGTCACCCAATAAATATAAGTATACACTTGTTATATTAACACCGTCTTAGCATCAGCTAACCGAGCACTGGGTATTCTTAAGCGTAACCTCAAGCACGCACCTTCACACTTAAAAAAACATGCTTATATCACGCGGATCCGCCCAAAAATTGAATATGCTTCTGCGATATGGGATACCGATGAAGCATACGTAATCAACAACATTGAATCTCTGCGAAACCGTTCTGTTCGCTTCATCTTTTCCGATTATTCACGCTTCACCAGCGTCACATCATTAAAACAACGTGCCGAGTTGGAATCACTATCACGTCGACGCCAGTTTCCTCGCCTAACCTTATTTCATAAACTTTATCACCATTCCACGCTTCACGATGACTTCATTTCACCACCCCCTGCAGTTTTTGCGCGCCGTGACCACGCTGATAAAGTAAAACGCATAATGTGCCGCATATCGCTTTACGCAAAATCATTTATTCCTCGCTCAATAATACAATGGAATAACCTACCATCACGCATAGCTACTGAAGTTAACTTACCATCTTTCCAAACTTTGTTGCAAGAAAACGGTTAGTGGTAGCAGATTAGATATTACTTTTTGTTATATGGACTTATTAACATATTGTCACGTGGTAGTGACGTTAAAGAACACAGTCGCAGTACTGTGAAAGACAAAACTAGCTTTTATTGGGCGAACCTGTGCCCACAAAAGAGGCTACACTTAAAGCACAACGATAGCGGCGAACACAGTCGGCGATCGTCGAAAATCTGATCAGCGGGTCAAGCGCGTCGGCTTTTATAGAGCAGTCGTCGAATGTTCCAGACTAATCGTTTGGACCCGCGTGCCTTCCACAAAGTTCTACACCATTCGCGTTACGCGATGAAATTAGATAACACAAGGTGCGGCGACAACCGACAGCCGGGTAGAAGCATCGATAACTTTCCAGAAACGTCGGATACATGCAGGCGCGTCCGTCGCTGTGCGATTACAGTTGGTAAGCGGCGAAACGTGGTCGCCCGATAAAGATAAGTACACGTGTCAATACCCCCCTCTTAAAAAGCATCGTCCCGATGCTACAAATATAAGAGAGCGAAACACAAAAGGACACTTATTAAACATAATTAACAAAACAACGAAAAGAAATCAAGTCCAAAGGTCAGTTACGCGAAGTCCCAAAGTTCGTCAACGCTGGTGGTACGGCTTGAGTCGCACAACGTGGACAATTTCAGGTCGTGAGCGGCGCCGCTGTGACAGCGAAATGCCGTCTGGCACGACCTCATAGTCCAGTGCGCCAATACGTCGGATGATCTTGTACGGTCCGAAATAGCGACGCAAGAGCTTCTCGCTCAGTCCTCGTCGGCGTATAGGGGTCCAAACCCAAACACGGTCACCGGGCTGGTACTCGACAAAGCGCCGTCGGAGGTTGTAGTGTCGGCTGTCGGTACGCTGCTTGGTCTTGATCCGTAGGCGGGCGAGCTGTCGGGCTTCTTCGGCGCGCTGGAGATAGCTAGCGACGTCAAGATTTTCCTCGTCAGTGACGTGCGGCAGCATGGCGTCGAGCGTCGTCGTCGGATTCCTGCCGTAGACCAGCTTGAACGGCGTGATCTGTGTAGTTTCTTGCACCGCCGTGTTGTACGCAAAGGTTACGTACGGCAGGACCGCGTCCCACGTCTTGTGTTCGACGTCGACGTACATTGCTAGCATGTCGGCGAGGGTCTTGTTTAGGCGCTCCGTGAGACCATTCGTCTGCGGATGGTAGGCAGTTGTCCTCCTGTGGCTTGTCTGGCTGTACTGCAGAATGGCTTGGGTGAGCTCTGCTGTAAAAGCCGTTCCTCTGTCGGTGATGAGGACTTCTGGGGCACCATGTCGCAGCAGGATGTTTTCGACGAAAAATTTCGCCACTTCGGCTGCGCTGCCTTTTGGTAGAGCTTTAGTTTCAGCAAAGCGAGTGAGATAGTCCGTCGCCACGACGATCCACTTATTCCCGGATGTTGACATCGGAAACGGCCCCAACAAATCCATCCCAATCTGCTGGAATGGTCGGCGAGGAGGTTCGATCGGCTGTAGTAATCCTGCTGGCCTTGTCGGTGGTGTCTTGCGTCGTTGACAATCTCGGCATGTCTTGACGTAACGGGCGACGTCGGCGATCAGACGCGGCCAGTAATACCTTTCCTGTATTCTCGACAGCGTCCGGGAGAATCCAAGGTGCCCAGCGGTTGGATCGTCGTGTAGGGCGTGCAGTATCTCTGGACGCAGCGCTGACGGTACAACAAGAAGGTAGCTGGCGCGGACTGGTGAGAAGTTCTTCTTCACGAGTAGACTGTTTTGAAGCGTGAAGGAAGATAATCCGCGCTTAAATGCCCTGGGGACAACGTCGGTGTGCCCTTCCAAATAATCGACGAGGCCTTTAAGCTCCGGGTCCGCTCGTTGTTGTTCGGCGAAGTCTTCCGCGCTTATTATTCCAAGGAAGGCGTCGTCATCCTCGTCATCTTGCGGCGGCGGGTCAATGGGGGCGCGTGATAGGCAATCGGCGTCTGAGTGTTTTCGTCCGGACTTGTATGTTACAGTGATGTCGTATTCTTGTAGTCTGAGGCTCCACCGTGCCAGCCGTCCTGAGGGATCCTTTAAATTCGCTAGCCAACACAAGGCGTGATGGTCGCTGACGACTTTGAATGGCCTGCCATATAGGTAAGGGCGAAATTTCGCTGTAGCCCAAACGATGGCGAGGCATTCCTTTTCGGTTGTAGAATAATTGCCTTCCGCTTTTGACAACGACCGGCTAGCGTAAGCTATCACGTGTTCATGTCCATCTTTTCTCTGGACTAGGACGGCACCGAGGCCTAGGCTACTGGCGTCAGTGTGGATTTCGGTATCGGCGTGCTCGTCGAAGTGCGCAAGTACGGGCGGCGACTGCATGCGTCGTTTGAGTTCTTGAAATGCGTCGGCCTGCGGCGTTTCCCACTTGAACTCGACGTCACATCTAGTTAGCTGCGTCAGCGGCTCTGCGATGCGTGAAAAGTTCTTGACAAATCGCCTGTAGTAGGCACACATGCCAAGAAATCTACGCACTGCCTTCTTGTCGATGGGCCGTGGGAACTTTGCTATGGCAGCTGTCTTCTGCGGGTCGGGGCGGACTCCAGATTTGCTGATGACGTGGCCTAAAAATAGAAGCTCCTCGTAAGCAAAGCGGCACTTTTCCGGCTTCAGAGTAAGTCCTGATGACCTGATGGCCTCTAGTGCTGTTTCAAGCCGCCTAAGGTGATCGTCGAAATTTCCGGCGAAGACGACGACGTCATCCAAGTATACGAGACAGGTCTGCCACTTCAATCCTGCTAAAACCGTGTCCATCACGCGCTGGAACGTTGCTGGCGCCGAGCACAGTCCGAATGGCATAACCTTGAACTCGTATAGGCCGTCTGGGGTGATGAAGGCGGTCTTTTCGCGATCTCTTTCGTCGACTTCTATTTGCCAATAGCCAGACTTGAGGTCCATCGACGAGAAGTATTTAGCGTTGCAGAGCCGATCCAATGCGTCGTCTATCCGTGGGAGGGGGTATACGTCCTTCTTCGTGATCTTGTTCAGACGACGATAATCGACGCAGAAACGTAGGGTTCCGTCCTTTTTCTTCACCAGGACAACCGGGGATGCCCACGGGCTTTTCGACGGCTGGATGATGTCGTCGCGCAGCATTTCGTCGACTTGTTCTCTTATAGCTTCACGTTCTCGCGGCGAAACTCGGTAAGGGCTCTGACGGAGTGGTCGAGCGCACTCCTCGGTGATTATGCGATGCTTGGCGACTGGTGTTTGTCGAATCCTCGATGACGTCGAAAAGCAGCCTTTGTATCGTCGGAGCAGACTTCTGAGCATCTGTTGCTTAATCATAGGCAGATTTGGATTAATGTCGTAGTCTGGTTCGGGAACCATGGTCGTCGGGGTAGACGCGGCGGAATCCGAGAGGACAAACGCATTACTTGTTTCCAGAATTTCCTCGATGTACGCGATCGTCGTGCCCTTGTTGATGTGCTTGAACTCCTGGCTGAAGTTTGTCAGCAACACTTCAGTTTTCCCTCCATGCAGTCGAGCGATCCCTCTTGCGACGCAAATTTCATGGTCTAGCAGTAGACGTTGGTCGCCTTCGATGACGCCTTCTACGTCAGCGGGTGTTTCGGTGCTGACCGAAATAACAATGCTGGAGCGAGGCGGGATGCTCACTTGATCTTCGAGCACACTCAGGGCGTGGTGACTACGAGGGCTCTCTGGCGGCATTGCTTTATCTTCCGACAGCGTTATTGACTTCGACTTCAGGTTGATGATTGCGCCGTGTTGGTCCAGGAAGTCTATACCGAGAATGACGTCTCGTGAACACTGTTGGAGGATAACGAAGGTGGCAGGGTAAGTCCGGTCATGAATGGTTATTCTTGCCGTGCAGATCCCAGTCGGCGTGATGAGGTGTCCTCCAGCGGTGCGAATCTGAGGGCCTTCCCACGCGGTCTTAACTTTCTTCAACTGGGCGGCGATGTGTCCACTCATTACGGAGTAATCGGCCCCTGTGTCGACTAAGGCAGTGACTGCGTGGCCGTCGAGAAGTACGTCGAGGTCGGTTGTTCTTTGTCTGGCATTGCAGTTAGGTCTTGGCGTTGGATCACGGCTGCGTCGTGTTGAACTGAAGCTGGAACGTCGTGTTGTCAAGTCGTCTTTCGTCGTCGTATTCTCTGCTTCCAGACTTCGTCGGGACGGCGGCGTGTCGTTATGTCGTCGAGTTAGTTTCTTCGGCGTCTTCGTCGGCGGCGGAGGATCTTCGTCAGTTCGACGAACAGCAACCGCACCTCCATCGGTTGCTGCTTTTAGTTTTCCGGATATGGGCTCGCAGAGCGGCCCCGGGCTGGGCCGGTGTATGGTCGGCGCTGCGGCGACAGGTAGCGGCCTGGTGACGGCGAACGGGACGGTCGTCGAGGGTTCCACTGAGTGGCGGCGAGGTAGTCGGCGATATCGCGAGGTCGTTCGCCAATCTGTGGTCGCGGCGCGTTAACGGCGAACCCTCGAAGTCCCATCTCCCGGTATGGGCATCGGCGGTAGATGTGCCCGGCTTCTCCGCAGTGATAGCAAAGCGGGCGGTGGTCGGGGGCGCGCCAAACGTCAGTCTTCCTCGCGTAGGTGCGCTGGGCGACGGGTGGGCGTGCTGGCGGCGGCGGCGGTGGACGACGGATTTGCGGCGTTACAGGGCCCTGGCGTTGTCGTGGAGGGGGACCTTGACGGCGGGCGACGGCGGCGTATGTCATCGCTTGCGGCTGAGGCTGCGGCGATTCAGGGGCTACTCCGAGTTGCTGTTGGAGCTCTTCACGTACGACGTCGGAAATCGAAGCCACTTGAGGCTGTGATGACGGGAACAGCCTCTGTAGCTCCTCCCGCACGACCGCTCGGATAGTCTCGCGCAGGTCGTCGGTGGCCAGTGAGTGAACTCCGGCGTAGCTTGTTGAATTCGTGCGGCGGTTGAATTGCCGGTTCCGCATTTCCAGTGTCTTCTCGATGCTAGTGGCCTCGCGAAGAAACTCGTCGACAGTCTTCGGTGGGCTTCGTACCATACCGGCGAAAAGTTCCTCCTTTACACCACGCATCAGGAGCCGGACTTTCTTTTCCTCCGACATCTCCGGGTCGGCGTGGCGGAATAGGCGGCTCATTTCTTCTGTAAAAATTGCGGTCGTCTCATTAGGCAGCTGCACTCGGGTTTCCAGCAGCGCTTGGGCTCGCTCTCGGCGTACGACGCTTGTGAAGGTCTGCAGGAAGCCGCCTCGGAAAAGGTCCCACGTCGTCAAGGTGGCCTCTCGATTCTCGAACCACGTCCTGGCGGCGTCCTCCAAGGCGAAATAGACATGACGCAGCTTGTCGTCGCCGTTCCAGCTGTTAAATGCGGCGACCCTCTCATACGTCTCGAGCCAGGTTTCCGGGTCCTCGAATGTTGAACCGCGGAACGTGGGGGGCTCCCTGGGCTGCTGCAGCACGACGGGGGATGCTGGGGCTGCCATTGGGGTGGACTTGGTGGCAATCTTTCTGCTCGTCTCAAGTAGAAGTCCGTGCTCTGGGGGCAGTCCTTGCAGTCGGCGGCTAGCACGCTGGTCTTGGGCGACGTTGGTTTTGTCCTCGGGCTTCGGGCTTGGATCGCGGCTTTGCGGGGGCGTTCGGTACATGAATGCACAAGCACCTCCACCAGATGTCACGTGGTAGTGACGTTAAAGAACACAGTCGCAGTACTGTGAAAGACAAAACTAGCTTTTATTGGGCGAACCTGTGCCCACAAAAGAGGCTACACTTAAAGCACAACGATAGCGGCGAACACAGTCGGCGATCGTCGAAAATCTGATCAGCGGGTCAAGCGCGTCGGCTTTTATAGAGCAGTCGTCGAATGTTCCAGACTAATCGTTTGGACCCGCGTGCCTTCCACAAAGTTCTACACCATTCGCGTTACGCGATGAAATTAGATAACACAAGGTGCGGCGACAACCGACAGCCGGGTAGAAGCATCGATAACTTTCCAGAAACGTCGGATACATGCAGGCGCGTCCGTCGCTGTGCGATTACAGTTGGTAAGCGGCGAAACGTGGTCGCCCGATAAAGATAAGTACACGTGTCAATATTATGTAAAATGTTCTGGCCCTTTCATGACTAAGTGCATATACCCCTTGCTCACATCTACTTATTTTATGTTCTTTGTTTGTACGTTTATTTGATGTAGT
The DNA here is from genome assembly GCF_023375885.2 of Dermacentor andersoni. NCBI lineage: Eukaryota > Metazoa > Arthropoda > Arachnida > Ixodida > Ixodidae > Dermacentor > Dermacentor andersoni. Next base: position 6,215,744 of record NC_092821.1, read on the forward strand.
TTTATTTCTTGTGTATATTTGATGTTTGTGCCCCCCCCCCTATGTAATACCCTCACGTGAGGGCCCCTTGGGGTAATGTACATAAATAAATAAATCAGTGGCGGACAATCTGCTGACTTTGACGACAAGAGGCGAACTCATCTGGAAACCAGGTTTCGCTGGCAGGCTACTTAAGTCAGCGGGCAGCGGGCATCCTTGGCAGTCAGCGGCGTGTGTGTTGCCAAAGCTAACACGTTGTATTCCAACACGTAGCGTGTCATTTGGATGATATCTCTTGTCTTTGATTTTGCCGCTGACTGCCCACTGTTTAGGCCTTTGCTGCATGACAATGACGGAGTGTGTTACCTGCCACAAACCACTGCACGATGACGGCAGATTCATAAACTGCGCGAGTTGTAAATTTTCATATCATTTGGTCGGAACTGTTCTGGAATTGCGTCGAACACCTTTAATACAATGGGTACAGCAAAACGAGACGTGTGGGTATGCAAGGCATGCATAACTGCAAAAAAAGAAAAAGAAACGCACAGACGGTTCCAGCTCTCAATCTGATGCTGCCGAGGCCGATGACAGTAGGGGCGTAGAATCGGCATTGCTTTCGGCAGTACAAGACATCAAAAAAAGACTACAATGCTTGTCGGAGCTTTATACCAAGGCTGATTCGTTTCTCCTTTTGAGAACAGGAGTGTCCACATTAACCACAACGCTCAATGAATTGAGAGCTCGGCGAATTTTATGTCTCAACAGTACGATTCTGTTCTCGAAGAATTAAAAGCAGCCAACGAACAAGCGTCTTCTCAAGAAGCAAAAATAACCGCCCTCAGAGCAGCAGTCCAGACGCAAGCTCAACACCTAAAACGGATACAAGCAGAAGTAAATGACAGTGAACAATACAGCCGCAATATGACCATTGAAATCGATGGTCTCAAGGAAGAAACGGACGAAAGCATCAAGGAAGTCTTATCTAATATCGCCGGAAAGCTAGAAGTCAAAAGTTTTTGTCTATGAGAAGTATAAACCAACCACTGTCTAGCGTGCAGACGCAACGCTATTCCCAGGATTCTTGTGAGCTTCACTTCCATTGCATCCAGAGGAAAGTTTTTTGAAGCCTGCAGGAAGCTTCAAAATATTTGCCAACCTGGAAAGTGCCAAACCATATATTTCAACGACAACTTGACAAGACTCGATCGAGACTTATTCTGGTGTGCGACGACTAGGGCAAAACAGAATGAGTATAGCTTTGCTTCTATTAGGTGTGGCAAGATTTATGTGAAAAAGACCGAAAACTCGACCCTTCTTCGGATAACCAAAACGGCGGACTTTGATCAAATTATATAACTACTGTGGCCAACGCCTGCAGCCAGATCCCAAACTTTGTCTTTTAAGGACACATTGGGTGACAGCTCAGAGAATGAATTTACTGTCGTAAACACTAATATCAGAAGCCTTCAAAAATACTGGGAAGAATTTAAGCTAGTTGCTACATCGGGAATAGTATTTGTTGACGTATTTGTCGGGACAGAAATCAATGTTTCAGATACCTGCATGCATGCGTTTTCAGTGCCAGGTTATCTATGCTGTATTGTGACGCGGCCTCACCGACGAGGGGGCGGGATCGCTATCTCTATTAGAGATACGTTTGACGTTACATCCATTGACGTGAAATTCGTTCAAGCAGAATGTGTAGCGCTGACGGTATCTTGCGGTAGTCGATGTTTAAGGTTACTAGCTCTGTATTGGCCGCCTTGCAACAGTGCAACCCGTATTTTTCGAGAACTCGAAGAAATGTTGATCTCATGGAATTCACTGGAAGAATTATGTTTAATGGGAGGCATGAATATAAATACGCTATGTTCCACAGTAGGCTCTGTATCCGATTACTTGTCCCTCTTGTCCCCTTACGGTATTGCTAATGCTATAACCGCTCCCACCCGGGGAAAAATAGTCGGTGACCACGTAACAATGTGATGGTTAGACCATGTCGCTTCACGCGCTCCTAGCTAGCTACTCCTTTGCTTCTTGTGTTATTTTGCAACGTTTCGCGGATCACTATCTCGTCGCTTGCCGTTCGTCTCCATCTTCCCTAATACCAACTGCTCGTCGACCCACCACACCTAATAACTCAATTTACGTCACTAGAACCGACCAGAGGGTCTTGACAACTTCATTAACAACTTTAATTGGATGGCTATAACTGATTCAATTCCACCGCAGAAGGTATATAGTATCATTTTGCGATCAAATAAAAGAGTTTCAAAGCATTTCTGAACGCATTCTAATACAGAAGCGTAGAAAGGATTATAATTGGTTGACGGCGGACATAATGCGTGCCATTTCTTTCAAAGACATGCTCTGGAAACGGTGTAAACATGCCTGAAATAATAAAAACCTACGTCTCGAGCACAAATCCGGTAGAAATAGGGTGGTTTCTTTGATAAGATACACAAAACGCCAGTACTTTTTAGAAAAAATTCAGCAGTCATCGAGAAATGAGGCAAGAATGTGGTCACTGATAAATTATCTTCGTGACAAAAATGCCTCAAACATGTGGCCAATTTCTTTTTTGCCAGGCGAATCAGTCGACGTCGCAGATAAATTCAACCATTTGTTCGCACTGGCTTCCGAGAACGCATGTTCATGTCAGACGGTCCAATAAACTGGAGCAGAACTGATAGTTGGGCGAGTTGGTACGAATTCATAGTAAAATATTTAGTGCTCGTAAATATGAGCAAATATTCGTAAATATTTAGCGCTCGTGTGTCCCCCTTCACTCTGTCCTTGTCAATTGTACGAGATAAATATTTTACTATGAATTCGTCCAATAAACGCTTAAAGAATCCCTTTCAGCGTCCCCATTTCTACCTAGAATTTCAGGAAGTGAACTCCGTGAAATAATTTTCAGCTTTAAGTGCAGTAAGTCTCCTGGAATCGACGGTTTATCAGCCAATCTGCTACAAAGGAACTTTGCAGCCTTATCCGATATACTACTCTTCATGTTGAACAATTTTCTTGATACCGCGCTTATCTCAAAAGAGCTTAAAACAGCAATTGGTAAACTGCTTTTTAAAGGAGGGAAAAGGGACGACATGAAAAACTATCGCCCTATTTCTATGCTACCCATAATTTCTCACATTATTGAAAAATTTCTCTTAAAATCCATGACATCTTTTGTTGAAAAATCTTCAATCTTGTCGACCCCTCACTTTGGTTTTGGTGCCGGTCGTAGCATCGTAGCCCTTCTGGAGGAGTTCTCTGATGAACTGTTTTTAGCTCTTGATCGAAGTCTGTTCATCGTTGCGTTATTTTTGGACATATCTAAAGCTTTCGATACAGTTCATCACAGGATTCTATCACAAAAATTATATTCCAGTTGTTTTAGGGGTCAATTTTACGATGTCCTCAAAAACTATCTTGCAGAGGGTTACAAGTGGTTGTCTTGGATAAAAAGTTAAATTCAAGTAGTGAGCTTCCACTGAAAAACGGTGTTCCTCAAGGTTCAATTTTATCACCTCTACTTCTCAATATATTCATTAATGATTTATCGCGAGTTGTTTCATAATGTTCGATATTTCAATGCGCTGACGACATTGTATTGCTGTCAAAATATTTTTCGTAAAACATGGCCATCTCAAATCTTCAGAATAATGTGGACAAGACAATGACTTGGTTCGCTGATGACTGTCTAAAGGTTAACGCCTTAAAAACCCAACTCGTTTGCTTCAGATCCCGTTTAAATATATTTATAATCGATGCACCGATTTTACTGCACAGTCGGAACTGTCATCCCTGTCGATACGTGCCGGTTGACTGCGTGAACTCAGTAATATACCTAGGAGTATTCTTCGACAGCGATATGTCGTGGCATAGTCAACTATGGCACATTTGTGATAAGCTTAGGAGCTCTGCGTGGTTATTCTTTCACATTAAATCTATCATTCCGCTTCAAGTAAAAAAAAAAAAAACTATTGCGCATACCTTGGTCCGCAGCACTCTTCGATATGGTATTGCTATTTTTGCTTTCGGCCCCACCCAATGGCAAAACCGTGTTGATTCTTTGTTAAAAACATACTCAAAAACATCGCCAACAACACTCCATCAATCACAAGTGGTAACATCATCTCAGCGCCTGCCCTTCTATGCTTTTTTTTTTATTTGAATACACTGCAGGCCCTTCACGGTCCGTGAAGTAGTGGTACAGAGATGCAATGAAAAAAAAAAATTATGATGACAAGTCAATACAGTGAATGCAGTTAATAACACACAATATCGTTAGTTAACTTGTTCCACTGGGAAATGGCCGACGGGAAAAGGGAATGCTTGTGAAAATTAACACGACTTGGGGCAAGATAGATTGTTTTGGAGTGATTTAGTCTGGTTGAGCGTTTTGGAGGATCTTGCAGGTAATGAGAATGTGCTATTTGGAAATGACCATGGTATAATTGATAGTTGAATCTTAGTCGCGAAATTACTCTTCTCTGCGAGAGGAGTTTTAGGTTTGCCCTTGCTAGCAGACCAGAGATACTGGACTGCCTTTTGCAGTCCGAATATACAGACCTAATTGCTAATTTTTGTATGCGTTCTATTTTCTTTATAAGGCATTTCTGATGAGGGCTCCAGATTAGATCAGCGTATTCTAGGCATGGTCTTATTAGTGTTTTGTGCGCATTTAGTTTGATGTGCGGTGGTGCTGCGCACAGCTTCCTTTTTAAAAAGGATAGTTTGTCTATGGCTTCTTGACACATGGTCAAATATGAGGCTCCCAGTTAAGATTAGGCGTGAGTTTAATGCCTAGGACTCTGTTTACGCAAACTGTGGTGCTAAGGCATTTTTTCGTTCAGTGATGTTAAAGTATGTTACACAGCCCCCCGAAGGCTTCTTAGTACTGCTCGCTTTATAGTTGCGCGATCCTCAATAAGATATGGTGAAGCCAGGCGTTGTGTTTAGGTGCCGAAAATTCTGAATGATTTGCCAAATGAGGCATTATCCATTACATAAAAAATGCATTGAAAAACATGATTTATTCGCTGTAAAATGGTTGCTTCAACATTTGTAACAAATGCTATTCATCATTTCTAAAATATGTGCATCTTGGTATCGATTACTGATTCTTGCTATATGAGTTGCTTCTTCGTGGTAAGCTTCTGAACTGTTAATCCTCCTGCATTATCTTGTTATGTCTACGTAAATATTGCACTGTCGTCTGCTGATATTGTCGTGCCAAGCCCCTCGACGCCTTGTATTCTGTATTCCTTCGTGCAATAAAGATTATTATTATTATTATTATTATTATTATTATTATTATTATTATTATTATTATTATTATTATTATTATTATTATTATTATTGTAGCCTTTTTTCTTTTGGAAATAATGCTTTCCTTCATTAATAAGTTCTCGATTTTGTCTCCTCATCAGTTTGGTTTTGTCGCCGGTAAAGGTACTACATTACTTTTAGAATACCCTTCGGATGAAATTTTTCCGCTTTCGACCGAAATTTGTTTAGCATTGCATTATTCCTCGTTATTAGCAAAGCCTTTGAGACAGTTAACCACGACATTTTGTTGAACAAGTTACATTTATTCGGCTTTCGAGGGCCATTTCATGACATCCTCAAAAATTATCAATTGAACAGATCGCAAACCCTAGTATTAGGCAATGACTCTCGATCTATTTTGCCTATTATAGATGGAGTCCCTCAAGGGTCCATCATAGCCCCGCTACTGTTTAATATTTTCATGAATGACCTTGCGTTCACTGTTTCAAAATGCACAAATTTTCAATACGCCGGTGACACCGTTCTACTAGCAAAGCCTTAATGCTACAAATCAGCAATCAATATGCTACAAACAGATGCCTATAACGTACTTTAATGGTTTTCAAAAATTTTATTGTAATCAATAATTCAAAAACAAAGCTCACTTCCTTCAGAAATCCCTTGAAGATGACGCCGATAGATGGACATATCTTTTTGCACAATAAGTTATGTTCGCATTGTAGCTCTACTCCAGTGGAATATGTGCAGTCTATAAAAATACATGGGTGTATTTTGTGACTGAAACCTGTCCTGGGAATCGCATTTAGCGTATTTATGTAGTAAACTCCGAAGCGTTGCCTGGGTACTTTATCACTGTAAAAACATCTTCCAAAGTGTAGCGTATAATTCGCCTCTGCTCTCTTCTCGAAAGATATTTACCTCCGTAGGTTTTCCTTCGTTCCGCTCATTGTTTGTTGAAACAGGAGTATTACGTCATTTTTGTGACTCGAATTTCAAAATTGAGCATAAACCTGAGGGCATGCTCTGTTCAGGCTTGCGTTTCACTGTGCCTCGTTCCGCAACAAGATACGGTGAGGCCCGGCGATGTGTGTACGCACGTAATCTGTTTAACAATCTACCAGAGGGCATTTTCACACCAACTTCGAAAATATCACTGAAAAAGATGATACGTGCTCTGTAGGCTAAACATGTTCCATATTCACATTGCTTTGCCTTCTTATCTCAGGTACCATTTATGTGAAAATTGTTTCAAAGATTCGAATTCTTGCATTTTGTGTTGTCTGTTTTGTTCGTTTTATGTAAGCTTGAACTCTAGGTACTGCTGCAAATAAATTTGCGCGGCCAAATGTAATGTCACGCGCTTTACGTAACATCGTTATTATTTTCTTTGATATGTGATTGTTTTCCTATTACAATGTATTCCCTTGCCACTTCTGCAGGGCCACGTCCCCCAAGCCCTTGTAGGCTTAGACAGGCCTCATTATAATGCAGTATATGTGTTAACGCAATAAAGATATTATTATTATTATTATTATTATTATTATTATTATTATTATTATTATTATTATTCAGTCGGTGGCAAAGCTGTCACCGAATACTCATCGCCACGTTTGTCTTGGCAGGTGCTGCTTTGGTCGCTGTGAAATATCCTGGAGCAAGCTTCCGCGGCTACGCAATTCATCCCAGGCACGGCCCATGCGTTCAGCTGGAAACTTTGGGCCATGTATCTCATAGCCCGCTAGGCTGCTGCCCAAAGTAGCCGCTGCTAGCTTCGACGTCGCACCGAACCGTAGCGCCTGGATCTTTCATCGGACCATAAAAGACGTTCCCGAATCCACAGCGCTCCGCAGTCGGTGGCGAAGCTGTCACCGAATGCTCATCACCAAGTTTGTCTTGGCAGGTGGGCCAATAATTTTAAGAGCATAGTTGCCTGCCACTGCTGCCGACTGCTGTCTAGTTATGTTGAACCTTGTGCTGATGTGACAGGTATTTAGCGAACAGTATATTCAGCCTTGTCTATTTTTTTGTGTGTGACCATGCCTCACCGAATCAAATGTCAATCGTGTTCGGAGAAGCTGCCAGGTGATGGCAGATTCCTGACGTGTTTGGATTGCAAACTAGGCTATCACCTTGGCAAAAATTGTTCGAGTGTGGCTGAAAATACGTTTGCGTCTATGGGCGTGGCAAAAAGAGAGGCCTGGAAATGTAAGCAATGCAGAACACCTGCAAGCGATTACAGTTTATTGACAGCTCATTATCCTGAAGGAACAGCAGTGGCTGGTGACCCTGGCTCTTTCGCAAAGGAATTAAATACTCTCAGAGAAGAACTAAGGGGTGCTAAGGACATGATGGTTGTTCTTTTGCCTTTCCGAGAAAAGCTCGACGAGCTCCTAGCTCTGACACCAAAAATAGATAAAGTGTTATCAGTCAAAGAGACTGTAGGTGAACTGCAAAACTCTGTACAGTTTCTGTCTTCAGCCTATGGCACTGTTGTGATACTTACAAAAGAGTCTGACTCGGCCTTGAAAAGCTTAGAAACTAAAGTGGTGTCGCTGGCGCAAACGGTGAATACCCAATCCCCTGAGATTGTTCAGTTGCGGGCTGATCATAATGGCTCTGAGCAGTATAACAGACTATCGACCCTTGAGCTACACGGGCTTCCATTTTCACCGAGATAAAACTTGCAAACTGCTATCGCGGATCTCGCACAGAAGTTATAAATAGATTGTAAACCCCCTGACATAGTTGGGATCTACCATCGGCCTGCCAGAAAAGATAAAATGCAAATTGTGGTCTTTAGATTTTTGTCCCCGTTTTTGCGGGACACATGGCTGGCGGCTCGCGGCAAGCTTCGTGTCTTGGCACACACAAAAAACAAAAAACGTACCTGCTACGTATCTCAATGAAAACCTGACCCAAGGTACCAAGGAACCTTTTTGGAGAACTCGATCTGAATGCAAGAAAAACAGCTATAAGTTTGTCTGGGTAAGGAATGCAGAGATCTTTGCACGAAAGGAAGACGGAGGCCCTGTCATCAGGATTGCCTGTCTCTGACATAGGTAAGATGCTTTAAACTCATGGCGATAAACTACATTTCTCTCCCGGACATCGGGTCATAGGGATATATTTTTGAAAACTGCAACAAGTCTTTTTCAGTCGTTCACACAAACGTAAGAAGCATCAGAAAATACTGGGATCAGTTCGTTGTCGATGTTCCTGACGTCATGGCATTAGTGGATGCATTTATACTGTCGGAGATAAATGTTCAAGATGATATGTTGTCGCAGTTTCGTCTACCGAATTACCAAGAACACTTTTTTACGAGAACGGCCAGGAGAGGTGGTGGAATAACAGTATTGATCATGTCTAAATGGGTAACTACAATTACAACGTTTTTTTATGGGGGCAGAACGCCTCGCCTTTCGCTTGGAAAATTCTAACGTCGCTTTGTTGTTAGCTGTGATTTATCGTCCCCTCTCCGTACATGTGCAAACATTTTTGAATGAGCTAAAGCGAAATCTCATTTGTCTACCTCCTAATTCTAACGTTTGTCTCATTGGAGACATTAACATATACATTTTAAACTCGGAGAACGCCATGGTTACCAATTACTTGAACATCTTAGCTGACTATGGCAATGACTATGGCTACACGAGAGGAGCTCCTTTTGTCTCGTGTTGTGAATTCCCGTATTGACCACGTGAGTGTCCATTCAATATATTTTTCGAATATGGATTCCGTTCGAGTGACAAAAAAGTTGGCAGATAACTATTTTATGGGATGCCAGCTTAGATTCCCAAGTTCCCAGAAATTCAAAAGTAAAGGATCCCAATACATTGAAATATCTGATTGCTTTAAATTCGGCCGACTAGTTTCCCACTATGACTGGAACGCAATGTTAACAAATTCCTAACAGCGTATATAACAAATTTGCTGCGGCTATTTCCGATTTAAAGAAAGCATGCAGAAAAACAGTCTTGGACTGAAAGCGAAGACCACACCTATACCGGCTGAGCAATGAGATATTAAACGCTACTGAAGAAAAGGAAAACTTATGGAAGCGGTGTCGACAGCATCCTGGTGATGAAACACTACAATGTCTCTATCGAGAAGCCCGGAACAAAGTTACAGCGCTGATGCGCTGTTCTATGAGAAACTACTATGGTAATAATTTTTTTTCTTCGCGTTATAAACCCACTAAATGTGGTCCCTGGTAAATGAGCTTAGAGGCTCTTATCCTGGTACGTATTTGGACCCGATAACAAAAATTGTCGGAACTATCAATCAAAATCTGGCGGACAGCTTCAATGATTTCTTGGGTTTGTGCTGATAATGATGGACCCACTGATCCTGTTGGTCTCAACGGTGATCTTGGTTCAGTATTACATTCCGCATTTCTTCAACCAATAACTAAAGAAGACTTATATCGATTGTTGCATCGATCTAGAAGAAACCGTGCTGTCGGACTTGAGGGCATATCAGCAGAAGACATATGTCACAACGTCAGAGTTGTGGTCAATCCGCTTTTTTTATCATTGATAGAATCCTTAATACTTGCATAATACCAGATGCACTAAAGAGAGCGCGCGTGATACCGATATTTAAAGGCGGAGATGCTTCGAAGCCAGAAAACTATCGCCCCATCTCTGTTCTTCTGTTCTTCCTTTCTTAGTGCAACTGTTGGAAAGACACGTGTTGAAACGATTGAGGGGTTCGTTTTATACCATAATGTCTTATCATCTTCGCAGTATGACTTCGTGTCTCGTAGAAGCACGCATGAGCTTTTTGAAGAACTGTCGGATCTTCTATATAAAGCATTTGAACTTAACCAGGTAGCCTATGGGATTTTTTTAGCTAAATCTAAGGCTTTACATTCGGGAAGCCACAGTATTCTATGTGCAAAACTACACAATTAGTGGTTTCGAGGATTTTTCCTGCATTTATACAATACTACCTGATAAATCGGTCTAAGATTGTATGTATTGGCGTCCAAAAGAGTTCTTTGCGGTTTCTTAATGCAGCCGTTCCACAGGGTTCCGTATTGTCTCGGCGCCTTTTTAATTTGTACGTTTTTGACTTGGCACAGGTAACTACTTCATGTTCGATATTCCCGTATGCAGATGATACGTTGCTTGTTTCTAAGCACATGCAGTACGAAGCAGCCGTCGCTTTATTTCAAAGCGACATAAAAATGTGATGAACTGTGGATGCCACTATCACCTTCGTCGAAGCTAACCGTCCTGCCGCTTCTGGCAGCAATCACCAACTTCGTCTGAAAACCTGGTTTCATCGGAAAACTACTTAAGCCAACGGACATCGCGGGATCCTCTGCAGTCGGTGGCGATTACGTTGCCCAACGCTGACACATTGTATTTCAACAGGTAGCGTGCCTTTTTCGTTGCCTGCATTCTTAATTTGAATTTGCTGCCGACTGCCCTCTGTGTACGCTCTCTACATGTTACAATGTCTAATGATACTACTGAATTTATTGCTTGCCACGAAGAAGCACCCGATGATGGCAAGTTCATGACCTGTGCGAATTGTGCGCTATCGTACCACTTAGGTCAGACATGTTCCGGAATTGCACCTAGTACCTTCAATACAATGGGCCCAGCCAAAAGGGAGGTGTGGGTGTGGCAATCATGCAGAGCAGCAAAAAAACGCGCTGGTGGTTGCGCCTCTCAGGTAGATGCTTCCGAGGCTAATGAAGGTACAGACGTGGTTTCACTTTTGCTTTTGGAACTGCTCGAGATAAAAAAGAATCTAGAATGTCTACCTGAGCTTAACAAAAAGGTTGATTCATTGCTCCTCTTGAAAGACCACGTTGTAAGCCTAACGCAGTCATTTCACGAACTCGAGGACTCGGTGACTTTTCTAGCAAAACAATATGATTCCATTCGTGATGAAATGAAGACCGCCAAGGAACAAGCCACGTCTAGAGATGCGGAGATCAACGCCCTCCGAGCAACAGTTCAGACACAAGCCGAACAGCTAGAGCGCCTGCAGGTTGACATGAATGAGAGCGAGCAATACAGCCGCAACATGAACTTGGAAATCCAAGGTCTCCCAGAAAAAGAGAATGAAAATCTGTGCTTTCCGATATCGCTGAAAAACTACACCTCCAAAAATTTTCCCTGCTGGAGGTTGAGGGGATTCACCGTCTGCCGGGCAAACGTGACTCTATTCCGAGGGTCCTTTCACCTCAATTGCTGCCAGAAACATTCTGTTCGATGCCCGATGAAAGCTTCTACAACTCTGCGAAGCCAGTTCGATTGAAAATATATTTTTGAACGAAAACCTGACAAGACTAAACCGTGACCTATTCTGGCGTGCTAGGACTAGAGCAAATCAAATGGAGTACAAGTTTGCCTGGGTGAACCGTGGCAATATTTTTGTGAAAAAGAGTGAAGGATCGTCGCTTCTTCGAATAATCAGACATGCTGACTTGGACAACATTGTGTAGCTCTCATGGCCAACAGGCGCTACCAGCTTCCACATTTTCAGTCATTCAAGGACACTTTTGGTGTGAGCGTTGATAATGATTTCACTATTGTAAATACCAATATCAGGAGCCTTCGCAAATACTGGGAAGAATTCAAGCTTGTCGCTACGTCAGGAATAGGATTCGTCGATGTATTCGTGCTGACAGAAATCAATAATTCAGATGCCTGCTTGCGTACATTTTCAGTGCCAGGCTATCAAAGTCGTTTTGTGATAAGGCCTCATCGTCGAGGTGGTGTAATCGCCATCTTTGTAAGTGATAAATTTGATGTTTCAACAATGGACGTGAACTTCGCGCATGCGGAATGTTTAGCGTTGAAGATAACCTGCGGCGCCCGGTGTTTAAGTTTGTTGGCTGTATCGGCCGCCATGCGCTAGTATCTCCCGATTTGTGTTAGAACTCGAAGAAATATTGCACCTCTGGAATTCCGTGGAAGAAGTATGTTTAGTGGGTGACCTAAACATAAATACATTGTGCCCTACAATGGGTACCGTTTCCGATTACTTGTCTGTCCTGTCCTCATGTGGTTTAATAATTACGACAACATTTCCTACTCGTGAAGAAATGGTTAACGGTCATCTAACCAGTTCATGTATAGACCACATTGTCTTACGTGCTCCTAACTACTCGTTTGCCTTTTGTGTTATATTACAGCGCTTCGCGGATCACTATCTGGTTGCTTGTCGTTCGTCTCCATCTTTTCCTTTATCAAATGCTTCACGAAACGCTGTTCCAAATAACCTCATCTGTATTACAATAACCCGCATTTCAATGGGGGCGAAATGCGAAAACGCCCGTGTACTTAGATTTAGGTGCACGTCAATGAACCCCAGGTGGTCGAAATTTCCCTGGTCCTCCACTACGGCGTGCCTCATAATCAGAATGTGGTTGTGGCACGTAAAACCCCATAATTTAATTTTTTTTATATTACAGTAACCAACCATGGAGTCTTAGATAGCTTAATTAGCAATTTTAACTGGTTAGCAATAGCTGAGGCTAATTCACCCGAGAAGGTCTATAATATCCTCTGCGACCAAATAAGGAAGTTTGAGAACAATTCTAAACGCGTCGTAATAAAAAAAGCGCCGAAGAGAATATAACTGGTTGACCCCCGACGTAATCCGTGCCATTTCATACAGAGACATACTTTGGAGACAGTGCAAACGGATACCAAAAAATCAAGCCTTACGACTGGAGTATACAGCCGCAAGAAATAGGGTGGTCGCTCTGCTAAAGTCCACGAAGCGCCAGTACTTTTCTCAAGAATTTCGTCAGTCATCTAGGAATGCCGCTAGAGCGTGGTCATTGATAAACCACGTTCGTGGCAAAAATTCTGCAAGTACCTCCCCGCTTTCTTTCTTTCCGGCAGACTGCGTTGAAGTCGCAGATAGTTTTATAGTTTTTTTTTTTGCACTGGCCTCAGAGAAATCATCTTCGAGTCAGGCATACCAACACACGTTGAAAGAATCAAACTCTGCGTCCGCTTTTCTAGCCAGCATTGCAAAAGAAGAACTGCGTGATATAATCTTTAGGTTCAAGCGGAATAAACCTCCTGGTATTGGCGGCTTGTCAGCAAATTTGCTCCAAAGAAACTTCAAGGCATTGTCTGATGTGCTGATCTTCATGCTAAATGGTTTTCTGCGCACTGCCTTTTTCCCGGGTGAACTTAAAACTGCTTTAGGTAAACCGCTATTTAAAGGAGGACAAAAAGACGACATGAAAAACTATCGACCCATCTCGACCTTGCCTATACTTTCCCACATAATCGATAAATTTCTTTTCAGATCTATGTCATCCTTTGTTGAAAAAGTTTCCATTTTGTCAACCCGCCAGTTTGGTTTCGTTCCTGGTTGTGGTACTGTAGCTCTTCTGGAAAAGTTATCCGATGAACTTTTTTCAGCTTTCGATCAAAATTTGTTTAGTGTTGCTTTATTTTTAGACATTTCTAAAGCTTTTGAAACAGTTCATCACGGTATTTTATTAGAAAAACTATACTCCATAGGCTTCAGAGGTCCGTTTTAAGATGTGCTCAAGAATTACCTTTCCGGTCGTTCACAAGTGGTTGTTTTAGACGGGATGACAAATGTAAGTAGTCAACTTCCAATGAACGCCGGGGTTCCACAGGGCTCCATATTATCACCTCTTCTGTTCAATTTGTTCGTTAATGACTTATCTGACATTATTTCCAGAGGTCTATTATTTCAATATGCCTACGACACTGTTTTGCTTTCCAAGCACTTTTCTTACAACATGGCCATTACTAATCTCCAGAATAATATACACAAAACAATGACTTGGTTAACTAATAACTGCTTGGAGGTTAACCCAATTAAAACGAAACTCGTTTGCTTCAGATCGCCACTAAAACTAACAGCTATAGATGCGCCCGTTTTTCTACATGTTCACGGCTGTTATCCCTGTCGGTGCGTGCCTGTCGCCTATGTGAATTCGGTAAAAAACTTGGGAGACTTCATCGACAGTGATACGTCTTGGCGCAGCCAGCTATCACATGTTTGTGGTAAGCTTCGGAGCGCGGCCTGGTTGTTTTTCCATATAAAATTCATTGTTCCTTTTCACATAAAAAGAATATTGCGCATGCTCTGGTGTACAGCATTCTCAGATATGGGATTACTGTTTTTGCATTTTGCTCAGCCAGATGGCAAAACAGAGTTGACACTTTATTAAGAAACATACTAAGAAACATAGCATATAACGCCCCCTTCTCTGTGTCTGATAATATTTTCACAGCCCTTGGTCTTCCATGCTTTCGAACACTCTTTCTACAGACTGTAGTGGTACAACATTTCTGGGACAGCAATTTCAAAACACGTCATACAGCCTCACGAAGCCTGCGTAGTTCCATTCGTTTTAAGGTGCCGCGCTCCTCAACAAGGCATGGGGAAGCGACGCGCTGTGTTTATGTTCCCCAAATTTTTAATGACTTACCAGAGGAAATGTTTTCCGCAACATCAAAAAAAGTGCTAAAAATCATGGTTCACTCATTGTAACACGGTTCCTATATGCCTGAAAAATGTTCATGATGAGGCACGAATTGTTAAAATACTGTTCCTTGCTCTTTATTTTTAATTTCTTGTTGATGTTACCTTTCCTAACTTTTCGCACCTTGGTCAGTATTGATTTCATGTTAGTATTGTGTGGATATATTGTGCTTATATTATCTTGATATTTTATGTTTTGCTGCACGTCCGTCTGCCGACTTTGCCGGGCCAAGTCCCTCAAGCCACTAGAGGCTTTGACAGGCCCGTTTCATTGCCCTGTATACGTTATGTGCAATAAAAGATTTATTATTGTTATTATTATTATTATTATTATTATTATTGGATGAGCACTTGCAGCCTGCTTCATTTCTGCCGCGTGACGACCCGATACTCCATAACCTCCGGGATCGGCCCACATTTTTCTCACTGACACGACAAATGCATTTCCGAGCAGGGGTATACAGCTTCGCTGTTAAAGTGCCTGTGCAGTCAGTATTGCCACTCTCTATTTTGCCTTGATAGCACCATCATCATCGGCACGGTCCCGCGAGGAGCTGCTAGCGGTTCGCGTTCGTTAAGTTCTTTGCCTCGGTGGCAGCCCATTCTGTACGCGGCGATGACGCGCAAAATCTGCACCATCATTGCGTCGTGGAGCCCTTCTGTGACCAAGCGAACATTCGGCGGCACGCGCGCGCTCTTCTATTGACATTAAAACCTTAAAGTGCTCACTTTCCAAAAAAACAACGTAAATACCTATCGAAAGCGGATCAGCTGCAACGAACATGCTCACGCAGCCATGCTATTGATGCCAATTTCACAAAAGGCCGGGCTCGGTGAGGTCGCCCTTAAAGACGCTCTTCTTCAGCGTCCGTCAGTTATGCTTTTAAACAGTTTATCTGCATAACATTTATTCAAAACAGTAGCATGTTTATTATTTATTCGTTCAGCTTGATAATCTCGAGGCTGGCTCCAAACTACTCATTTCCGCCAATCGCCTCAGATCAAGTATCAAAAATTTCATTATCGTAGCTTCGTTTATTATTCAAACAACTGCTGAGCTTACTCCGTATCTAGAGGCTACCAATTTGAACACTCGAATGATAACAATACTGCCAGCAAGATTTACATTCCTCTATTGAAGTTTGGCGCCGTTAAAAAATAACTACCTGGTCTAATGGTTGGGGTCGGGCATGAAATAGATGGTAGCTGGCCCATGCCATCGTCCAACTAATCCACGTTGAGGACGTTGTTTAAGGGAGAAACTTGTCCTCATCGAGAACAAGGAATAGGGGATTTATTTACAATATCTACATGATAACGTTACAGTTCATCAGTCTAGCATGACTGAAAGTGAATGCACACTAAGCCGCCGCGCCACGGCTGCTTATAAACACTCTGTCCTCCCTAGATACGTAGGTGAGGGGAAAACGGCTGTTCAACCTTCGACCAATTCGGAGCGTCCAAAGTCATCGTAGCCGACCCGCCTTTGAGAGAGAGGGTTTACACACTCACCTCCGCACAGGTTTCACTGACAACACCAATGTCAGAGAGTTCTGGCAGACAGAGGTCTTGACCCGAGCAGGCGCCTCTTTGAAGCCAGAGCTGACTCTACAGACAGTGGCCGCCGCGTCTGTCGATTGACTGACCACTTCTGGGACTCCTGAGACCATACCGCAAAACACCTTCTTCCAGGAGTTCCACCGCTTCAAACAAACCGTGATGGTGACGATGAATCCACTAACCATACTTTGTCCGCCGACTGCGTGTAGACATCCCGGCGCCGATCAGGTGGGGACTGTCGTATTGTCGTCCTTACAAAGCGAATCGCCGCAGTAGACATCGGGGCGCCGTTCGGTTGGGGACTGTCGCTTCCCCGAAGATCGCCCCCCCCCCCCCCCCAGGTCGAGCGTAACAGTGGATATTCATGCGTATTACGCTTCTGAGAGAGAAGGTGCGAATGCTTAGAGGGTTCTCTTGGAACAATGTGCCCATGTTCCCAACAGTACACTTCTGCCGTTACGACGGACTCTCCTCCGTTATACAACAGGTACTGCAGCGTTAGGTATATCACACAAGGTGTACGAGAACGTTGCGCGCCCTCCAGATTACACATATGAGCGTTGGTTGCATGAGGCTCGGTTTCCTGGCTTCATTAAGAATAAAAACAGCTGCCTGACGGAAAGCACTGGATAATTTTTTACTACTTTGTATCAAATGAAGTAGCGCGCACGTTCGTGTTAGAACAAAACGTACTGAAGTATTGGGATGAGTGTTTTGCGGAATATATTTTAACTGTCTATTGTTAACACATAAATAAAAAATACCGTGATTTCTTTTAGAATTAATTCCGACATAGGTATACAGTCAAGGAAAACATAAGTTCCGGCCTAGTGCCTCCGATGGAAGCAGCCCCAAACCACATGGCTACATTGGCACACGAGACATTGGTTTATTAAGGTGAAAGCCTGAAGTGGCTCGTAGCAATGGCTCATACACCAAAAAAAGCACCGTCTAGTCCAGTGACACAATGTAGGAGAATGATACAAAAAAGTAGATGAATGGTACAAAAAATATCAGCAGCAATGGCTCATTCCTGAAAAAAGAACGACATAATCAGGGATGGCTCACACCCTCGTAAGCAAGCAAAGATGCAATGGCTGAATATGAAAAAAGAAACACGAGGAAAAAAGAACGAAGGAAAGAAATAAGGAACAACAAAACAAAAGAGAGAACGAAGAAAGAAAGAAACAAAGAAAAAAGAGAGTGAAAGTAAAAAAAAAAACATTGAGTCATTCCGCTCTGTGAAGGTGGTTGACCAGCGAAGTTGTTCAGCAAAGGACATGGAGGTGACACATAATTTTGAACAAAGGTACAAACTCATTTACTGTCGTGATGGGTCGTCATTATTCCACTCGCAACTGCAATCACATTCTTCGATAATGTCAAATCAATGCACGTACGCCACTGGGCGGTCGGTTGGGCCGGATCAGTCTGGCCTCGCAAGGGATATGTCTGTAGCACGCAACGCGTGAACCGCTGCCTTTTCGGCACCCACATATCCACATTGAGATCAGTGGCAACAACAGCGGTATCGTCGTTGCAGCTAATTCACGCAAAGTGAGTACCCATGAACCTCACGCGACTATGAGTCATTATATTTTATGGTTGCTTGCTGGGTTATGAGCTATTGCTCACGGGCTACGAGCCATTGAGGATGACATTTCTTGACATGCTGTTTTGTATGTTGTATGAGTGATGAGAAACAATTCAAGCACTGTTCACTTCACTTTGCTGAGTGCTTGTAGCCTCTGCCTCACGGGGCTATGAGGCATTGTATTTTTGCTTGCTTACGGGAGCATGAATGTTTACGGAGGTATGAGCCATTGATGATAATAGCTTTTGTTCACGGAGAACAATAATAGACGGAACTGTAGCCATATAGACTTTCGCAGTTAAAGCAAAACATTGCGTTGTGCTTTGAGCGTTACTTCTTTTTCAGAGGACAATTGCCCGAAATGTGGGGTTAGGTTCACGACTAACACTTTTTGAATTGTCTTTGTTCTTCATTATCACTTCTACGTGACAGTAAACACATGCTACATTTCATTGGGTGAATACGGGTAAATCAACCATAAACTTTGTCTCCGATTGCGTTTATTCTTCTAAGACAATATTTTATAAATCAGAACCAATTTTTTCCTCTAACAGATTGCAATACAGAGGAACTTGGATATAAGGAGGATGTCTCGAGAGAAAACTAGATTGTATTGCCTATTACTCAGGTTTCAGCGGACGGTAGAAAAGAGAAATGCAACAGAAAATATCCTTAGCATACTAAAAAGTCTGCCCACTTCGAAACTATTCATTGGAGTTCCTGCTTTGCACGCTGATGCCGACTAGAGGAAAAACGAGAGAGAGGTAGGCAAACAAAAAAATAACAAGAATTGTGAAGGGATAGCCACAATGGACAAATTCCAAGAGCAATGAGCGCTAACAGTCGCAAGCGTTCGTATACAGTCTGCAGTCGTTTTGGAGAAGCACAGTTGCTCTTTGTGGCCTTGAGCATGTATTAGTAATTAGGACACGTTCCCGACACATTTTCTCAGAGCGCAGTCTGCCATTCAAGCGGCTAATACCGAGCTCCTGGAGCCGAACGGGGAGCGTTAGGCGTGGCGTCCAGCCTCCGTAGATCTAGAGACGCGTCGGCCTAGAAATGATAGGATGGTTGCTAATGCATATTGTAGCGTAGAAAGGTTGTCCGCTACTTGTTCCGCGCCGAAGAGATGAAGCGAGCACACTGGAGATCCGTAGACATTTCCTGATTTTATTTATTTGAACTTTGGTTAACCGAATATAAGCATTTACGCACTTGTACAATTCATAACTGCGACATCTCAGCAACACTTGCTGCGACCTCGTCCCTCGGTGTCTCCGGCGCGAACTGCTCTGGGAACCTCGGGAAACGTCACAACATCCCGCCCGAGAGCAAACAGATCACCAATACCAACTCTTCGTTGACCAGGGCCTATCAGGCCGCACAGATTCAAATACTCACAGCCAATCGTTGGCGGACTTCGCCGAGTTTGAACTTGATGACGGCCGCTTGCCTGAAGAATTATGACCCAAATAAAAGTAAAGATGCACAGAAAACTACAGAGACATCCGTAGGGCTTTAGACGAACTAGTGGCGTCTACAAAAAGAAAACACACAAAAGAGTCGAGAAGCATCCCCAAACAGTTTGAGCAATTAGGAGGCGCTGCTTCCGTCGCCAGTACAAAGGAGGGGGGGAGGGGGTGACAGCGCAGTCGGCCGGCGGACCCTCAGGCGGAACGGGGGGTGCCGCGCGTGAGATTCCCCCCCCGCCCCCCCAGCCGCCCTCCCGACTCGTGGGCGAAAAGACATTTCGAGAGAAAAGCGGTAAGAAAGAAAGGAACACTGCCACACAGCACAGGCAACGAAAAAAACGTAAAGACAGCTACGCGACACCTCCCCCCTACAAAATAAGAGTGTTCCCACTCTTCATTAGCATGAAGCTATAAAATCATAAGCGCGCCACATTCAGAATAAAAAAAAAAATATAGCGAAGTCTATACAGCACTCTCAAAACACCATAGCACTCGCACAGTTATAAGGCAATGTTACATCATCATAATGTGCAGAAAGGGCGAATAAATCTACAAAAAAAAATATTTTGCACATGTGAAAACACTACTGGCACCTATACAAAGACTGAACTGCATATGCTCAGAAGTAGAACTGGACACAAAGCAACAATACGCGGCAAAAATATGTCACTAACTAGCACTGCGGGGCACACATCTGTCTGAAGGAACGAACAATGCTACATACAGTTTTAACTAGTCTTGAGTTCACTCAGTCAACATCACTTGCGGTGTAATAAATCTCTGTGTCACTGTCACCAGTCCAGAGTTCTTTCGGTTCGGTGTTGGACGACAGTTCCCTATAAGGGCCACGCGGATCAAAGTACACCTCAGTGTCGCTAGTTGAACGTTTCCTTCCGTGGTCACTGACGGGAGGAACTGCTGCGCCACCCTGCGGCACTGTGGCTTCATCGCGTGCAGAACACTCGCATTCACCATCACTCTCGTCGTCCGCGTCGTCCTCGGGACATGTACAGGGGAGACACAGCTTTAACCGCGCTATGTTTACAATGTCCCTTTTGCTGCCGGTGCGGTTCACGACTTCCCAGTTGTTCTCCGCTACTTGCCGAAGGAGGCGAAACGGTCCGTGGTAGCGGTGGAGGAGCTTTGTTGTTTTGCCCCTTGCTCGTGGGGGTGTCCACACGTACACGAATTGCCCCGGTCGAAACACTGCACCCCGCCGTCGAGCGTCGTATGCTTTCTTGTTTTTTGCTTGTTGGCTCCTCTCGCGCTTGGCTACGAGCTCTCTAGCTTTGCGAAGCCTGCGCGCCACGGCATACGCGTCGATGACACCCTCGCCACCACGTTGGAGGTTGAGGCTCGCGTCAATGGGCAAAGTCGGTTCGCGGCCGTGCAACAAGAAAAACGGAGTGAAGCCGGTTGTCTCCTGTTGTGAAGAGTTGTAACCGAAAACAACATAAGGGAGGAATTCGTCCCAATCCCGGTGGTTTGTAGAAACATACATGCTGAGCATGTCTGCAAGCGTGCGGTTGAACCGCTCGCACAGGCCATTTGTCTGCGGATGGTAGGCGGTAGTTGTGATGTGGTTACTCCCCATTACTTTGAATATTTCTTCGATCAAATTGCTGACAAAATGCTTGCCCCGGTCAGTGATTATCTTCACCGGTGCTCCGTGTCGCAGAACCACTTCCTCCACAAAAGCTTGGGCTGCCTCAGTGGCCGTTGCAGCGGGGCAGGCGACCGCTTCTACCCATTTTGTGTGGTAGTCTGTCATCACAAGGACATAGCGATTGCCGCGTTTACTCTTCACAAATGGCCCCAGAAAGTCCATTCCGATTTGCTCAAATGGCCGCCCCACAGGAGGTATAGGTTGTAGAAAACCTATAGGTTTGCCGGGTGCTGGTTTTCTCGTCTGGCAGTCTGGGCAGGTCGCTACATATTTTGTTACCTGCGAAAACATTTTCGGCCAGAAGTAGCGGCTCCGCACCTTCTCCCAAGTTCGCCGAACTCCGAGGTGACCTGCCGTGATGTCATCATGACAATGTCTTAAAACCTCAGTGCTCAAGCTTTTCGGGAGAACAAGCGCCGAGCGATCTTCGTCGAAGCCCTTGGCTCTTCGGTACATCACTCCATCAATGAGCCGGAAACAACGCGCGGCTCTTTTCATTGTTCTTGCGACGGGCGTATCAGGGTTCTCCAAATGCTCTATTAACTGCCTGATCCAAGGGTCATCCCTCTGCTTTGCACCGACGTCCACATAATCCAGCGCAAGTAGCGGTAGTGCGTTTTCTTCGCTAGTCGGCGGAGGTTCATGGGGCAATCGGGAAAGCGCGTCCGCGTTCCCGTTCTTCAAACCTGGACGGTGCCTCATTGCCATGTCATATTCCTGCAGCAGCAACGACCATCTCATGAGCCGTCCATTTGGATTCTTGACTCTCATCAGCCAAGCTAGACAAGCCTGGTCGGTCACTACGGTGAAGTGGCACCCGAAGATGTAAGGGCGAAACTGTCTGCAGGCATAAACGACGGCGAGACACTCCTTCTCTGTCGTGCTGTAGTTGCTTTCAGCTTTGTTTAGGTGGCGACTGGCGTAGGCAACGACGCGTTCCTGGGAGCCCTCCTTCTGAACGAGCACCGCACCGATTCCGTAATCGCAGGCATCTGTGTGAATTTCAATTTCTTTGCCCGGTTCGAACTGACGAAGCACCGGTGCCGTGGTTAATTTGGCTTTGAGCGTTCGCATAGCCTCCTCACATGCCATATTCCATTCAAAAGTTTCATTTTTCTTAGTTAACGTTGTCAATGGCCGGGAAATCTGCGCAAAGTCCTTAATGAAGCGTCTGTAATAGTTACAGATGCCGAGGAAGCTCTGTACCTGCTTTTTACTTTTTGGTGTCGGAAATTTCTCGATAGCAGCTATTTTTTGTGGATCAGGGGTTATAGTGTCTTCAGTGATCACGTGTCCCAGGTACCTAATCTCCTCGCGGGCGAAGGTACACTTCTCAGGTTTTAGCCTCAAGTTAGCTTCTTCGAGGGCAACAAATACCTTTCTGAGATCGTCCAAGTGAGCTGCCATTGTCTTTGAGAAAATAACTATGTCGTCAAGGTACGCCAAGCATACCTTCCAGAGGAGACCACTAAGCACTTTGTTTATCATCCTCTGAAACGTAGCCGGAGCATTACACAGCCCGAACGGGACGACATTGAATTCATAGAGTCCTCGCCCGCATGAAAATGCTGTTTTATGCTTATCCTCCTCTCTAATTCCGATTTGCCAGTAGCCTGATGTCAAGTCCAATGTCGTGAAGTAGCGGGATCCCTGCAGCACATCAAGAATGTCGTCGATTCTCGGCAAAGGGTGCACATCTCTTTTCGTGACGGCATTGACTCTTCTGAAATCGACACAGAAGCGCCAGCCGAAGTTCGGCTTCTTTACTAGAACCACGGGGGACGACCAAGGGCTGTTCGACTCTCTGATCACTCCGTCACGAAGCATCTCATCAACCTGCTCGCTAATCACTTCTCTTTCGAAAGCGGAATGTCGGTAGGGATGTTGAGGAATTGGAGCCGAATCACCTGTATCTATGACATGCTCCGTTACGTCAGTTCTTTGAATTGGGTTGTGTTTTCCGGTAAACAGATGGCGGAACTTATTGACAAGTGACAGTAGCTCATCTCTTTCAGAAGGTTGTAAATGGGCGCCAGTGTCTACTTCGAAGTCGCTGCTACCGGCTGTGCAGTGCGGCGCGGCGACGCCCAGCTGCGCGTCATAAATGGACGTAGCCCAACCAAGCTTTGTGCCGCAATGCAGAATCACTGGCGACATAGTAGGGTTGGCCACGCGGACAATGCCGACTCCACTCAACACATTGGTTACGGTTCGTGCAACTCGCAACCCGTTTCTCAAAGTCACATTTGGCTCGACAATGTGGACGCCGTCTATAGGAATTTCTACAGCCACAACAGTCTCGGTGCGCGGCTCTAATCGGATCTGCTCTTGGCATCGCGCTGGAACATCACCGTGTGTGGCACTCTTCGACTCGACTTGAAGATCGAACACTTCCTTTCCAACTTGCAGTTTCTCCGCAGAAAAATCTACAAGTAAACGAGCTGCTCGGCAAAATGGGAGGCCACCGAGCAGCTCGTAAGGGCAGTCCTTTACAATTAGAAATTTCTGAGAGATTTGTGTGGCGCCGAATTGAAGAATTATTTCCGCTTCCCCCACGGGCGAGAGGACGTTTCCTCCGATTCCTCTTATTAAAATTCCACTCTCTCTCAATTTTTGAACTGAAGCGATCTTGTGAGCGAGATCTAAGGAAACGACATTTACAGATGAGCCCGTGTCTACAATTAGTCTGCCGCTTGTTCCATTCGCCCTGACAGGCACAGAGATTAGTTGGTTTTCTGTCAGTGTGCAGACTGAACGGCCAGGCTGGCCCCCTATGCCCGGCCGTTCCCGTTTCCCGAGTCATAGCGCCGCTCCCCGTTACGACTCTCCTCGTACCTTTGCTGCCGCTGTTGGTCTTCGTACTGCCTCTGGCACTGACGCGCGATGTGGCCGAGGCGATGGCAATAGTAGCACCGAGGGCGTCCATCGTCGCCGCGGGACGTTCTAGGAGGCCATGGTGCAGGCGGCCGGCACACCTGTGCCTCTACAGCGTTTAGTCGGTCGGCAAGGGAGCCAATAGACTCAGCGATGGCCTTCATTTCCATATTGCCCGTCGAAGCGCCTTGCCGGTGATGGTGGGTGGCCGCCACGCATGTCGACACGGAGTGTTGGTGCTCGCGAACGGGGAAGCTCACCGGTGGGTGCTGTAGTGCGGCGGCGATGGCGGCTGGGTCGTTTGCTTCCCCGGGAATGGTCGCTGTCCACGGCTGCGGGCCAGTGGGAGGAGGGTAGCCCTTCGAAGGCGTCAAATGGGCACGGGCCATCAATGCAGCGTGGTTTATACGCTGGAGAGATTGCAGAAATTCTGCACAGGTTGTGGGATTAGCAAGGATCATCTTCTCCAGCGTATCGGCCCGAAGTCCGCGCAACAGATGACGCAAGCGTTCTTCCTCCTTGATGGCTGGGTCCAGTCGGGCACAAAGTTGCAGCACATCGTAGTGATACTGCTCTGGGCTCTCAGACGGCAGCTGCACTCTGTTTTCCAAGCGCAGGTACGCTATCTCTGCTGCGTGGCGGCTACTGAAGCAAACTTTCAGCAGCGCAGCCCACTCCTCCCATCTATTTGGGGCACCGGTCAAAATTTTGGTGGTGTACCATTTTTTCGCGTCACCCTCCAAAGCTAAATAAAGAAATTTCACCTTGGTGTCATCGTCCCAGGCGTTGAGTGATGAGACGTGCTCATAGCAAGTTAGCCACTCCAAGACTGATTCTTCAGGGGTACCTTTGAAGAGAGGGGGTCCGATGATGGGTCTTGATGTCGCAGCAGTTGGAAGGTGGGCCATTGTCGCAGCGTCGCTCGTACCGTTCTGGCTTCTCAAGGTTGGGCTCATCACCGTACAGGGAGTCTTCGATACCGCGCAACCTCCACCACTTTGTAGCGTAGAAAGGTTGTCCGCTACTTGTTCCGCGCCGAAGAGATGAAGCGAGCACACTGGAGATCCGTAGACATTTCCTGATTTTATTTATTTGAACTTTGGTTAACCGAATATAAGCATTTACGCACTTGTACAATTCATAACTGCGACATCTCAGCAACACTTGCTGCGACCTCGTTTCTCGGTGTCTCCGGCGCGAACTGCTCTGGGAACCTCGGGAAACGTCACAACATCCCGCCCGAGAGCAAACAGATCACCAATACCAACTCTTCGTTGACCAGGGCCTATCAGGCCGCACAGATTCAAATACTCACAGCCAATCGTTGGCGGACTTCGCCGGGTTTGAACTTGATGACGGCCGCTTGCCTGAAGAATTATGACCCAAATAAAAGTAAAGATGCACAGAAAACTACAGAGACATCCGTTGGGCTTTAGACGAACTAGTGGCGTCTACAAAAAGAAAACACACAAAAGAGTCGAGAAGCATCCCCAAACAGTTTGAGCAATTAGGAGGCGCTGCTTCCGTCGCCAGTACAAAGGAGGGGGGGAGGGGGTGACAGCGCAGTCGGCCGGCGGACCCTCAGGCGGAACGGGGGGTGCCGCGCGTGAGATTCCCCCCCCCCCCAGCCGCCCTCCCGACTCGTGGGCGAAAAGACATTTCGAGAGAAAAGCGGTAAGAAAGAAAGGAACACTGCCACACAGCACAGGCAACGAAAAAAACGTAAAGACAGCTACGCGACAATATTGATGACTTGGATAAGCTTGTCAGGAGGCCCAAGACCGCACTCTTTTTTCCAACGTTTTATTATGCTGGTGTTCCCGTAGTGTAAATTCATTTCTAAAGTAGCGTTGCTTACGTTTAATAATATGTAATGGATCTCCCCTACGTAGGTAAGCCGACATACGCTATTCCACACTGCCTGTTTAGAATAGCCTTTCGCTGAACCCACATTGTTAATATTCCCACAATCGCAAGATTCAAAAGTATGAGTTTTTCTCTAAGTTGTAAGTTGTCACGACAATGGAGTTGGGATTCACAGTGCCTGCCCCTAAGAAATACGCAACGAAGTATGGCCGATGACGAAATAATTGCCAAGAATGGTATTCAGGAAGCGTTTATTACCATGAACTGCGGGCGCCAATTCCTGTACAAAGGACGGATTTGGGGTGGTTACTGGCAATCGTTTGCTCGCCACATAACACATCCACACTGGAATTCAAGTGGTTTCGCCAACACCGTCTTGTATTCTCCATACTCTTAATTGGGACTTCACCTGGCACCAGGACTCTTCTAATTTTTTCTCTTCATGTCCCTCGTCCCTTTCACAATGTGCTCAGACGTGCTTCTCCCGGTGCTCGGAACTCCATTTTCTTTATAACTCATTTCTCATTTTCTTTAGTCTCTATAATTTATTGCTGCAAAAAATAGCGCCTCTTCATCTCCCTAATCACCCTCTCTCTCACGTGGAATCTGTGTATATTTGTGGCAACACAGCGACAAGCCTAGGCTTTAAGTTTAGCACAGAGAAATTGGAAATTATGGTCTTTACTGAAAAGAGGTCTAATTAGATGCTGCCAACAGCAAGTCATACCCATAGTCAAAAATGTAAATACCCACGCGTAGAGTGTCCCACGTAATTTGAGTCAAATATTAAAAATATCTGAATGCAACGTAGCTGGACAAAACAAAGATAGTGTTGTTTGCCGTTGTTGGACATAATCAGATATTTTTTTCATTTCACCTAATTAGATAATTAGTCTTAATAAATAATTAACTTCTCCAAAATTATAATTAAATACAATGTGTCTATCACGTATCTATCTATCTATCTATCTATCTATCTATCTATCTATCTATCTATCTATCTATCTATCTATCTATCTATCTATCTATCTATCTATCTGTCTGTCTGTCTGTCTGTCTGTCTATCTATCTATCTATCTATCTATCTATCTATCTATCTATCTATCTATCTATCTATCTATCTATCTATCTATCTATCTATCTATCTATCTATCTAAACCTTACGCCGACCCAGTGGCGTAAGTAGTCTACGTTCTTCGGCCACTAGGTATGTGCTCATTTCATTCTTGATGACGCCAGGAAAGCAAGCCGGACGCCACGGCAGCTCACAAATCGGTTAAGGAGGGCAAACAATGCTCCCGCATTCCTTTTGTGATGGACGATGGCGCTGAAGCATTTCTTGTGCAATGTAGGAGAATGCATTGTAAAGACAGAGGTGCGTGGTTGGGCGCATGTGTTCTAAGTTCATCAACTTGAATTGCATCAAGAAAACCTGCCCAAGCATTCGCACCTGCTTTATCAGATGCCTACTGCACTATCAAAATACAGGCGCTGTTTTTTAACGGCACCAAATTTTAAGAAATAGATCAGTGTAAATCTCCGTCACAACATTGTACTTTTCGAGTGTTCACGTGGTGACCTCCGGATATGGAGCAAGTTGAGCAGTTATGTGCATAATTCACGAAGGCATGTTAATTATTTTTTAAATAATTGATCTGTGGTGGCTAAAGCAAATGAGTAATTTGGAGCATGTCTTCGAGATTTTGTAGTTGAACGAAATATGTTTATTAAACATCCTTCAGTAAGAGCTAAGAAAAAAATATTTTGCAATTAAGCGCTCTCTGAAAGCGTAACTAACGCAGGAAAAGATCGTGGGTAACACCGACTTGACCGCTTGCAGCCTTTTGAGATATTGCCATGAATGGTAGAGATCCGTGAGCATGTCCTAGCGGCCAGACGGCTGTCGATTTTTATTCACATTGTTTGTCCAAAGGAAAGCCGTTTAAAATTGAAATATCAATGTAGCAATGAACGTGCGCTGCCGAAAGCTTGCTTGGTCACAGAAACCATACACGATTGAGTAATAGTGCAGATTTTGCGCGTCATTGCCCTCATTGCATTGCTCTCCCGCCGACGGAAGCAAGATAACGAAGATGAACTGCTTGGCAGCTTCTTAAGGGGCCGTGCCTGCCTAGGGCGGCAGTACTGACGCCACAGGCACTTTTTCTTGTCGGTTTTCCTTTCAGAAAGAGGTAATCGTAGAAATGCAGTGCATTCCGTCTTGTCTCGCGGATTTGAATTCGGGTTTTATTGGCCTCCACATCGCGTTTGTTTCCAATAGTAGGTGTAAGAAGGAAAATGTTCGCTTACACCCGCAAACACACAAACACTCACGCTCGCACACACACTCACTCTCTCTCCCTCGCACGAACACACTCTCTTCCTCACACGCACGCACATTCTCTCTCCGTCGCGCGCTCAGATATCCATGCGCACACAAACACGCGCGCTTTTGTCCGCAGGCATGCATGCTGAAGCACGAACACGCACGGTCGCACACGTGCACATTCACACGCCGTCATGCATGCCCATAGAGAAAGAAAAAAAAAGTTAAGAGTAAACACTCCCATTCACCCCCAGCGGCCCAATCGACCCTAGCGCGCCTGGCGGTTGATGAGAGCAACTGGCCTGCACTTCCTGTTTCGGTTTCGCTGGCGCGAAATTTGGATTACCTCTCGTAACCGACGTTGGGCTGTAGCGGAAGCTTGTCATTTCAGACCAATTTTCGGCAGCCAAATGGCAACGCTTTTATTTGTCGCTTTGATTTAGCGATTCACTCTTTTGTCTAGTTCAATATTTGGTGTGAATTGAGGTAGTGACGCAATTTTTATTTCGATTAAGTTGTAACAGATGGAGATAGAGGTAATCATAATTCACTACGGCTTTATCCATCGCGCTTGTCTTCTGTGTTTTGGTACAAGCGCTCATATGTATCAAAGAGACAGAGTTTTCGCAATGTTTTTATTCCAAGTCAAGATAGGCTTCTTCTGAGTTCTGCCGTTGTCAAAGCACCACGACACAGCAGTAGCTGCCGTAGCTTGGACCGCCGGACGGCATGGCATCAGCACGGTCTGAAAATATCAATAAGTGCAGGCTTCGTTAATTACCAAAAACATATGTACACGTCATAACTGTACCAGGAAACCGCTTTGAATGAATAGCGAACCGATGCACAACATAAAACCACCAACACATCCTGACCTCTGACCCATATAACCCGGACTTACAAGGATAAATGTTAATACCCCGTACAGGGGTGTTCAAAAGTTCCCAGGCCGCCATCTTATTTAATCCCATGGAGGGCATCGCGGCCTGTGAAGCTTTGGACACCCCTGTATGTACTCAGTATAAGCAGTACATTGGTAGGCAAAATAGCAGTTCACATAAGCGTGGTAAAGATACATTCGAAACGTCCAAATACGAGGCCTTTGTTCAAACGCGCGCCACGCCACGCCTACGCGACAATACGTTGTGCAATGTCTTCGCCACGAAAAAAATGATAAGGAACCAAAAATTACTAGAATGCGCAGTACTTCCCAACACGGCCGCCGCAATAAGTACATGCAGTAGTCATTGGTGACTTTTCCCCACCGTTACTTTTCTGTATAAACAATCCGCACGGACGCATACACCAGCGTCCGTCCGTGCGCCGTAGATACACACCTCGCTAAAGTACCAAACGCAATAAGCTATGCTCGCTGTTTATGTCACATGCCATTGTTTGCAAGCAATATCGTTAAAATATTCAGGAGCCCATACTCTATAAGGGAAACGAGCAAGCAAAACTTGGCTACAGCGTGCCTAACGTCCTGCTTTCTTTATTTAGGTAGCGCCCGTCCCCGGAACGCCGTTTTCGGTCTGAATCAGCGTGGCGTCTTTTATGTTCTTTCCAGCGTTCGTCAGCCTCTAGAACGGGCCAACGAAAAGACCGTCAACCGTGACGCGATCATTTAAACGCGGTTTAGGAATTCAATTTTCTCGAAACCGGAATTTTCCTGAAATGTGCAATTCATTATATTGGCCTTAAGCGTTGTCCAGCAGATTGTTTTTAATCCACCAACACGAACTATTTCAATGGAACGCCGTTACCGCGGTTATCGCAAACAGCGCTGGGCAAGAACGGTTTACCTTCGCAAACGGAGACGCAGCGTCTCGATGGCGTCTGACAAGCTGCGAGTTGCAGTGCAGTGCACAGCCGTGAACCGTTGCAAGTTAATGGCAGCTTCGCGTCGTTTGATTATTTTCACGGAACGCAACCAACAAAGATTATGCCGTTCTCGGTGGGGATAGCAAGAAAGTACAGCTAGTACAGCCCTCTTGCTACGCGTTTCTTGAGGGGGCATGCTTTTCGCATTGTTCGCGTCTCGCCGCCTCATATAGAGCCGAAAACTGCTTTTTTTAGCGAACTTCGTCGCGCTCACGAGTCAATTACTCCAAGCTTCGCTTAAAAACGTGACTCACCTTTCTCACACACAAGAAGACCGCCGCAGCCGTGGTTCACGAGACGTTCCCGCTGGCACGCCGCTGATGTCGTTGATTTCTTCTCGATGGACGAATGGTGATTGGTGTTGATGGCAGTACGAATGAAGAACAAAAAGAACGGAAGGTGCCTTCGATAAATTCTGTTTTTATGTATCAGAAACACGCCAAATTTGGGTGTATAATTATTATTTTGTAAAGCGATTGAGGAGAATTCATTACAACATTTTCTTTTTTTTGCGCCTGCGTGCTCTGGCGTTTGGTGAGAGCACTAGTTCGTTACGTAGCCATGACGTAGTCCTGAGGCCAGATTTCTCGGAGTGTCCGCTCTTAGCCTTTTTCTTTCTCTATGGCATGCCCACCAAGCACGCAAACGCACACACACAAGCACTAACAAGCGCGCACACGCTCACGCACACGCAGATGCAGACATGCGCACACGCCGCTGACGCTAACACACGCATACACGCAGTTGCGTGCACGCATATGCAAACACGGAGGCACTAGCACGCGCACATTCTCTCTGCCTCGCACGCACACGCACATACACACGCTCTCTCACCCTCACACGTACACACACACTATACGCACTCACATACATCCATGCACATACAAACACGCACACATTTCTTCGCAATCGTGCATGCTGAAACTCGAAGACAAGACGGCACGCGTACACGTTCACACACGCCCACGCATGCACCTCAAGCGCGCGCGCACGCCGCACACGCGCACGCACACGCAGGCACGCATACACGCCGCGAACACACACACGCATACAAACGCAGATACTGAGGCACACGCCTGCACACACATACACAGAGCGCACAAGCGAATGGAACCATACCCAGGCACGCTCAAAACATGCACACGCATAACTACTCTCTACCATCTCGGCTGCCTCTCAAGAACCTGCGCGTGCTAACAGACTTCATAACACACCCTCTACCATTGCAGTCTCAATGTCAACTGTAATTAATCGCTTTACGCTTTAAATTTGGCGCTTCTTCAATTTAATGTTCCCTCTGCCGGGAAGGTGCAAAACGATTTCCTCCTGTCGTTGGGCTTCACCGCCGCTCCCTGACCTGCTTTAACTGCTTTAACGCCCCACCAATGTTCCGACTAAGTGCCAAAATGCATGTGTTGTTATGAGGTACTACCATCTTGTTGTAGTTACTTGAAACTTGTTGACCATCGGCCGATATTCTGAAATATAATCTTAAAAAAAATTCGCATTAAGTCACACTTGTGCGTTGTTGTGAACTTTCGAAGGAGAATGTCCAGAATTCCTGGACATGTGCTGCTTAGGAAGTTGTATTTCACGTTTACGAAAAAGGCGAACCATCCATTGCGATAGCAAGTCGACAGCTATACCATGTAAGGGCGGCGCTTTATCGACCGTATAAAGTCGTAAACATGCGCTGACTAATTAAATGAACAGATCGCTGTGACGCGCGCACAAGCAAACATGCATAGATGCCCTCGATGACCGCGGAAACCCGCTGTCAATAATGCTGGAGTGAGGAAGCGCAGCAGCAGCGGCGAGTGCATCGGCGTTCGTGCTGCCTCTCGGTTCGACGCAAATTAAGCGGCGAAAACACAGCGCTCACAAAGCTGTCAGCACTAGGCGCGCTTTACCAATCGCAGAACACTTTGAAGGCGTGCGCAACTGCTGCGCCATACGCGTCAGCCGCCGGAGTTGAACGCCCGCACTCCCCCCACCCGGTGACTTGCGCGCAACGGAACGCGCTTGCTCCGCCCTTGCGCGCGCGAGATCGAGCCGCCATCGTCGGCGCAGCGTCGCATGTTTTCACTCGCACATACAGCATTAGGCGTGCGGCGACGTTACAGCCTTGGACCTTATACAGAACTCGGCGATGACGATAGCAAAACAACGTCTGGAGTGTTCATATAATTGGTATAGCAATAAAAAATGGCTGTGGCTTAGCTAAGGTTAAGCCATGGAGTAAGACATATAGGAGGTGAAACTCCCGTCAGCGCGAGCGAGCGCGGGCGACCAGATCAAGTCACAATTGTTGCATGCGCCGACGCTACCCTATGCAGTGGCGGCACCATGCGGCGCGTCGTAGAAGCCGCAGCGGAAAAAAAAAAAAAGCAGCGCACGGCAGGCGGCTCGGCGGCTCGGGCAGCTCCGGCGCTCACTCCGGCGGCGCCCACTCAAAGCAGACGACAAGCAGACGACACGGGTGTTTGCTTCAGGTGTTTGCTTATTTCGAAAAAAAAAAATTACCGCAATTTTTCTAGTGTGACTGTAAAGTAAGAAAAAGATATTTTGCGTTGGTATATATGCACTCTTCATTCATGAATAACAAAAATAAAAAAGGAAATATACTTATCAGAATTAAAAATCTGATGCATTTTTATGCAGATAGTTCAAGGCTCTGAAAATCCCCACGCTAGAATATTTCGCAAGCCTCAAATGTTCTTGCTCTTACACTAATACGTACGTCCATAGCGTAATCGAACTGCGTAGGTGCGCGCACTCAAGAAAACTGTTTTGTTGTGTGCCCATCAAAAAAAGCAACACGTGTGGCAAACTTCCGCTAATCTTCCTCTTATCGCCAAGCAGCTAGGGCAACTAGTTTTCGCGAGTCTTAAAAAAAGAAAAGGAACGGAAACAGATACACGGCGGCATCCTTCCTACGCGCAACCCTGTGAGCACTAGAGCGAGAATTAAGCGGTCGCCCTTTGAGCGATTAGGAACGAGATAGCCATCAGTTTCGCAAGCGCAAAAAGCCCAAAACCGCCCGCCACGGAGCAAGATAGCCCTGGCTACAACCAGAAGCTACGTATCATCTTATAGCTGTCATGGAAAACGCGTTTTATTTTTTACTGTGCTCAAATGGCTGAAGCGTAGCAGCAGTTGCTCTTCGGGCTACAAGCGCGCGAGAGTGCCCTCAGTAGAAGTCAGGCGCGCGCGGCCGAACGGGAGCCACACGCTCGACCGGTTGCCCTGGCAACCAAAACGGCGGTAATTTCTTCCCATGCCGCCAGGTGCCGCCAGCATGAAAATATATCCGCGGGCTTGTGACCTTTTCTGGTCGCCGCAAACAGCGGAGTTTCCACTCCTAAATATTTCTTGCTCCGTGGGTTAAGCCCAGGATTCGAAGCATACTAGCCTTTATTTTAGTTGTTGAACCACTGTTTAGCCTGGTGAACTGCTGTTGCTTGGCTATATTTGGTTCGGCTAGTAGAAGAAACAACTCATGCGTTACTCTGCTTCGCCTTGAAGAGTGGAACGCGACAGCGTTCCCGTCGACCCGCCAAGGGGTGTAAGACAATGGGCTACGGCGCAGCGACTACGCGCCCCGCATTGGACGCGGTGAGCGTCGACCAACGCAGCGTTCGGCGCGGCAACGAAATGTGCGCCTGAGCAAGCGACGCACGCCTGAGCCTTAGAAACAGCTCGTTTCTAAGGCAACACCGCATTCACTAGAGGCGCTTTTGTACCGCTTCGAAGCATCGTACTCGTGGCTCAGTAGAGTGCGTCCGTGGGAGTCAGTAGGTGACGGACGTGTTAATCATGAGCTCCGTAGGAGCGGCTTCAGCGGCCCAGACGGGCCGCGGTAACAGGTTTTCTGCCTCGGACGACGAGTATCAAGTTGTTTTGCCTAGTCTGCCAACAGGGCGTTTTGTTTTGAATACCGTTTTTCTACACTGTGATATCAGGGCCCGCCCATACCGGGTGGAAGATTTTCGCGATGCGCTTGCTCAGTTATCGCTCCTGCCGGAAGTGGCTGCTCTCGGGGCCTACCGTATGAGCCATGTATGGGCCGTGACCTTCAAGGACAGCGACGCAGTGAAAAAGATTGTCAGCGTCGGAGATCTACAGGTCAAAAAGGGCCGGTGTCTCGTCATCGACCCCACCAACCAGGACGTACGCCTGAAAGTGCATTGGCTGCTGCCCAGCGTTCCTGACGAGGACGTACGTCTTGCCTTCGCGCCGTATGGAAAGGTCACCGACGTCGTTCGCGAGCGCTGGCGGGTTCACGGCGTGGCTGATAAGAACTCAACAACAAGACTGGTTACGCTGAAGTTGAAGCCGGGCGTAAAGCTCGACGATCTTCCGCATCAGGTGAGCGTCGCCGGGGAACTGGCTCTCGTGGTTGTGCCGGGCAGTGCTCCTCTCTGCCTACGCTGCCACGGCACGGGCCACATTCGTCGCGAGTGCCGTATTCCACGGTGTGGTGCCTGCCGTCGTTTCGGTCATGAAGACAGTCAGTGCGAGCGCACGTACGCTAGCGTGACCGGACCTGTGGGCAACGAGGACAGCTCTGCCCTACTCATGGACGAGGCGGACATGGAAGACACGTCGTCCGCGCCGGGTGAAGCAGCTGATGTCGTGGCAAAGCCGGCGGTACGTCTTGAACAGGAGGAGAAACAAGTCGCTCAGGCTATGGCCACAGGACACCAAAAAGCGACTGCAGAGGGCACCGTGGCCATGCCGAATGCTGAAGAGGAGATCCCACCGGAGACGGAGGTGACCTCCTGGCTCGTCGAACCTGAAGGCATGGACACCCTCACCGGCCCAACTAGCCAAACGACCGGGAAACGGCCCCACAACCAGACCGTTAGCCGGACGGCGAAACAGGATGACAGCGGCGGAGAGGAGCCACCGCCCAAAGCGCCAGGTATAAGGAGGTCGACCTTGAAACTGCGGTCGAACATTACGGTCGATCCACGGCAGGCGGGTAAACCGCCTCCGTAATTTCGTGCTGTCAAGTTCCAGTGGGGTAGGGGGGTTGGTGTGTGCAATGGCCGTCATCCTGAGCGCTAGTTTTTTAGAACCTTGCCAGGAAGGGGGGCCCAAGTTACACTTGAGTGCCCGTTCCGGAAGGTCGAGTTGCGTCTCCTTCAGAGGCATTAGACGTGATTATCGGCGCATCTTTATGACCACTCATCCTTGTGTAACTGTGATGGGCACCATCATACCGTGTAGCCATGGCGGTTAATATTCAAGGAACGCTACGTGTGGCCACGTTAAACGTAAGAGGGCTCAGTGCAAGAAGGCGGCAATGTCAGCTAAGTCGTCTCCTCTTGGATAATGACTTACATATAGTGGGAATCCAAGAAACAAAAATTGAGAGCCAAGAGGTAACAGACATAATGGTGTCCAATTTTCGTGCTCACTTTGATGTATGCGTTTGTCACGCTGTTGGTGGATCAGGCGGCTGCGCTATATTCTTACGAAATAATTTTGGCATTTCTGTGCAATCAGTTTTTTCGTGTGAAACTGGGCGTCTCTTAGTGGCTGATTTTTGTTTTCGTGATGTGGATTATCGTGCTATTTGTATCTATGCGCCGAATGTTGAAACGGATCGTCGATCTTTCTTTGAGCGTCTTGAAGCGTTCGTAAACTGTTCCAAGGTCGTTATATTGCTGGGAAATTTTAACTGTGTTTGCTATACTGAAGACCGAGCAAAATGTTCACGCGTTCGTGATAAGAGTGCCGAATTTCTAAACGCAGTGGTGCATGATTGTGACCTGGAAGATGTGGGTAGTGTTTGCGCTAGCGGTACTCGCCCGCGATTTACCCACTTCCAGCGTGATAGCCACGCTCGATTAGATAGATTATACGTGTCAGCCGAATTAGTGCCCTTATGTTGTGAATATGATGTGCAAGCTGTAGCATACAGCGATCACTGTTTGGTAACTGCCACGTTCGGGAAAAGACAAAGCAAACACACCTTTAACTGGGATCTTTGGAAAATGAATGCGCAGTTGTTACATGACGATGTTTTTGTCGATGCTGTAGTGAAGGAACTAGAAAACCTGACTTCAGCCAAGCCAGTAAGCTTTGCCATTCAATGGGAAGAATTGAAACAGAGAGTCAAAATGTTAGCCATTCAAAGAAGCAGCGTCATTAGACACAAGCAGAAACAAGCAGAAACAAATCTTCGCCAGCAACTGCAATTTTTTATCAGCATGGAAAGTCTCGAGCCTGGTGTGTATGTTGACGAATTAAGGAAAGTGAAAACTGAACTAGAAGGGATAGATACAGAAAAATATAAAGCAGCACTTGTGAGATCAAGGTCTGAGAAGCTGTGGGCGGGAGAAATTCCAACGAAACGAGCCTTATCAGAGGAGAAAAGGTACGCATGTCGGAAGGAAATCCGCCAGCTAGCTAAAGGCAATCACGTTACGCGCGACAAAAATGACATCAAACAAGGGATCGCCGATCACTTTAAAGCAATATTAGGTCACCCGCGGGACCTTAAAGATAGCTACGAAAAAGAATTTCTCTCATTGATACCAAAGCTCGATGAAGAAGTTAGGACACGTCTGGAACTACCAATAAGCCTGAGTGAGATAGAGTGCGCAATAGATGAGTTGTCCATCGGTAAAGCGCCTGGGCCCGATGGCTTGGGAGCCACTTTCTATAAAACCTTCAAGTCTGCAATGGCCCGCGTTCTTCACGAAGTTATAAGTGAAGCGTTTGAGCGAAAAAGATTGCCCTTGTCTTTCACAACCTCATATATCGTGCTAATTCCGAAGAGTGATGATGAGGAAAAACTTTTGTTGCCAGGGTCATATGGCCCGATAAATCTAGCCAACGTCGACTATAAAATATTCACGAAGGCTTTGGCCAAACGATTGCAAAGTGTAATTAAAACATTGGTAGGGCCGCACCAGACTTGTGGCATTAAAGGCCGCAGTATCACAACAAATGTACACGTGGCTCGAAGTGTGCTTGAGTGTTGCGACGCGATTGGCGACCATGTCGCGATGATGCAGATCGATTTGGCAAAGGCTTTCGACCTTGTCTCGCACAAGGCTTTGGTCTGCATACTGGAACAAGCGAATGTTGGCAACGTCATAACGGAAGGCGTCATGATGGCGTACAGAGAATGCTCAACGCGCATTATTGTTAACCGATAGCTTTCGCGTGCGCTCGTCTGTGCGGCAAGGATGCCCGCTGTCGCCCCTTCTATTTGCTGCTTATCTCGAACCACTCTGTTTGGCGATCAGAAATAACGAGCGCATAGCAGGCTATCGGCTGCAGGCAGCACACGTAAAAATCTTGGCATATGCCGACGATATCGCGATTTTCTGCACAAACAAAGCGAGCATTAAGGAGGCCACGACTGTCGTTGAAAAGTTCTGCGATTCAACTGGAGCCCAGATAAACTGGGATAAGAGTTACGGCTTCTGGCATGGTAGTTGGAAAGACATGCCGGAGGCCCTTTATCGATTGAAGTGGTCGTCGTTACCAACGCAGTATTTGGGTGTGCCTCTCGGAAGTTACCGTGAACCTGAATCGTACTGGCTCGACCAAGCTTCGAAAGCAAAGGAAAAGGCTGACGGGTGGAGAGGAAAGCAATTGTCAATGTTTTCTAGAGCCACTGCCTGCAACCTCTTTTTAGTATCTAAGATATGGTACGTTATGAATGTGTTGTGTGCTGCGAGGGTAAGCGTACAAAAAATTCACCGAGTTTTCGCTACATTTATTTGGGCGTCTACCTGGGAGAGGATGAGTCGAACGAACTTGTTCCTCCCTGTCAAGAAAGGTGGGCTTGGTCTAACTCATTTGTTTCTGCGACAAGTCGTGTCACGTTTTGTGTTTTTACGGGATCAAAACGATCCGTTTCTCCGAACGGTGATACAGGTACGGCTGTGTAGACAAATTCCAGGATTCATTGTTTCGACCGCTCACAACATGCCAGGAGCTGTGACTGGTTACCTGCGTGAAGTGGTATGGTCATATAGGATGTTGAATGTGCGTTTTTCACAGCAATACTTGTCAACCGTTACAAAGAAAAAACTATACAGAGATCTCGTGCAGACGATGTTCCCTGCACCTTTGTACCGTCTTCCACACCGTGGAGGCCCAGGACAAGATGTCCTAAAGAGAGTGAAAAAAATGCCAATACGGCCGTCAGCTAAAACTTTCTTCTTCAACTTACACACAAACACACTTCCCGTTAAGACCTGGCTTCATGAAAAGGGTATATTCATCCCCTGGACAACTGACTGTTTATTATGCAAAAAACCGGAAACAATAGAACATGCATTCCTAGACTGCTGGGACGCCATCTTTCACTGGGATGTTCTGCAGAGAACATTGAAAAAACACTTACCCCTAGACCCATATGGAATACGCTTCTTACCGTTTGATAACACCGAGGATGTCCCGTATGACCTTATTATGGTCCTGAGCCTCCACGCAATGTGGAAAACTAGACTGCAATTCCAAAACGGAGACATTGCTGCTCGACCGACTCGGGAAAATTTCATTGAGAGTGTCGTGTGTGTGAGAGATGGTTTCAAAACGCAGCCTGATCCACCGCAATGGATCTCTGTATTTGATGAATCAGCGATGTTGAAAAGATTTTAGTACCATGTTGACCAAAGTGTGGCTCACACGTTTTATTCTTTGTAAACCATGATTTAGAACGTCGAAGTCGGCAATAAAGAAAAAAAAAATACTCGTGGCTCAGTGGTAGCGTCTCCGTCTCATACTCCGGAGACCCTGGTTCGATTCCCACCCAGCCCATCTTTGCAAGAGTTGAGCCAAAGCCACCTAGAAAAAGCGCAGCTGCTTATATACCGCCGCGACGCCGCGAGCGACGGCGCGACTTGGAGCCCCGTTTCTCCTCAGTCGTGACGTCACGGTGTCACGTGGTATTGAAGGCGACACCGCCGCGCCTGAGGAGCTGGGTTGAGCTCTAGTAATATGCTTCGCATAAAATAACTAATTCAATTTACTCTTGACAACCACGCGGGCGCTCAGAAGGTTGCGTTTCCGGTCTACTCAGCGCCACCTGTGCTTTCGCCTTTCAGTAGTTTCGTGATCGCATAGTGTTGCACTGGTTTTGCTCGCTGACAAAGCTCACAGAAACTTCAAGCAGGAGAGAAAACTAGGTTAGTGTGATGTCGCGCGATACCCGAACGGTACACGTCACTCGACCAAAAGCAGCCGCAGCGGCTAGAACGCTCTGTGTTGGCTCGCTTTCTCCATGGCCGCGGGTTAACATTTTGCGCAAGATACTGTAGCACGGTCTGTCGGGTGACATTTTACTCACAGAGGGGAGTAACGGGCTATTTGAATGGCGCTATAGTATGCGGACCTTATTGACGCGATTTTTCCTTAAAGGGGCCCCTAACCACTTTTTTTTTCTAAGTGGAGAAAGGTATTTGAAGAGAAAATAGGCTCTTTTAGAAATAATTTGGCACAGAAAGTACTTCAATGCGTTCTGCAGAAGCGCAGTTTCTGGTAATCAAACCAACGGGTGGTGATTCCGCTCCTTCATTGTCTAGCACGGCGAATGCTACGACGGAGTGGTGCAGGCCCAAAACGCTCAGCCTACCGCACGTCACCGTGGCGAACTGTTCAAATTTCATTTTGGATATTCACTTGCACGCCACTATTTCCGTTTTTCGCGCCTACAACGCCTGAAACGTACCCAAAGGTGGTTGTCCTAAGCGAGCTTCAGTGCACTCAGCCAGTGCACTCGTTGAAGCACCTCGAGGGGGCCGTGCCATCTACGCTACGTAGCATACCACAGGTTGCATGCCACAGCAGTACTTGCTTTGTGCACGACAGGGTTAGAGTGCGCGCGCGCGCTCATGTGCTCCAATCTGGAGGAGTTAGGTGGTGTGGACTGGCTTTGACCTGCACCAGCTTGACCGACGGAAAGTACCCGCATCTAACTGGCGTATTCTGAAGCAAGGTTTAGGTACAGCGCTTATCTTCGTCGTCCTTTTTTTCCTCGTCTATGTATTCGCTGTAAGTGGCGATTGGTATTCTGAAGCGCCATTTTAGCTCGATCTCTACGAAGCGAGGTCTGCCAAGGCGTGCAACCAGGAACGGCCAGGAGTGAGAGTGCGCTGGTAAGCGTGCCTGTTGTCTGACCTTAAATTTCGCGTGCTTCAATGCTGCTTGAGTGTGCAAAACTAGGCGAAATTAGCGAGGCACGACGACTACGATAGCCATAGGCAGAGAGTTTTCTTTTTACCGCAGGGGGCTGGGTGAGAGGAGGGGGTGAGCTAGGGCCCGACCAGCTTATCGAAACCTATATATATATATATATATATATATATATATATATATATATATATAGATTGTAAACAAGTACTAGCGCTCGGAATATCCCTGGCGCAAATAACACCGCGCAGAGACTACATTTCGGCTTTAACTTGTAACAGCTCCTCGTGTTCAACTCTTGCTTCGCTCCCTGTCCCTTCATACTTGAATGGCCTAACAAAAATGATTGCTCCGGACCTTCCGCCCCAGCGTGCTAATGAACTACGTTGCCTCCTTGCCTCCTACCGGGACATATTCGACCTTGGAGAGCGCCCTCTTGGACAACCATCTGTCGTAAAACATCGAATAAACACCGGTGATGCGAGCCCGATCCATCGGCGACCCTACCGCGTCTCACCTACTGAGCGAATAATCATCCAACATGAAGTTGACAAGATGCTTTCTTGAGACATCATCGAACCTTCTTGCAGCCCATGGGCATCCCCTGTTGTACAAGTTAAGAAGGACAACAGTTGGCGATTTTGCGTGGATTATCGGCACCTCAACAAGGTAACAAAAAGGGACGTCTATCCGCTACCACGCATTGACGATGCCATGGATTGCCTGCATGGAGCACAATATTTTTCGTCCATCGACCTTCGCTCCGGCTACTGGCAAATTGCCGTCGACGACATGGACGGCGAGAAGACAGCATTTATTACTCCCGATGGCCTGTATCAGTTCAAAGTGATGCCTTTCGGTTTATGTAATGCCCCGGCCACATTTGAACCAGTGATGGACGCCCTCCTACATAGTTTCAAGTGGTCCATCTGCCTCTGTTACCTGGACGACGTCATCGTTTTTTCTCCGACTTTTGCGATACACCTCGAATGGCTATCGACGATCCTATGTGTTTTCCGTCAGGCGGGGCTACAAATAAATTCGTCCAAGTGTGACTTCGGTCGTCGGGAAACCTCTGTGCTCGGGCATATCGTCGATTCGTCTGGTGTACGCCCTGGTCCTGATAAAATACGGGCAGTGAGACTTTCCCGTGCCAACATGTGCCAAGGATGTTCGCAGATTCTTGGGCCTTTGCTCCTACTTCGGTCGGTTTGTCCGAAATTTTGCGAACGTTGCGCGCCCTCTCACTCAGCTCCTCAAGAAAGACGCCGCATTCATTTGGGGCCCTGAGCAAGCTGGTGCTTTCACCGAGCTGATTGGGCTGCTTACGTCCCCGCCCATTCTCGCTCACTTTGATGCGTCAACTCCAACAGAAGTCCGTACCGATGCCAGTGGCCACGGCATTGACGCTATCTTGGCACAGAAACAACAAGGGTGAGAACGTGTTATTGCCTACGCCAGCCGCCTTCTTACCTCAAAACTTAACAAAACAAGACAAACTTGCGAATTTAGTTTCGCATGTGATGGCATGTGGCGGTTTAAAGAAGCAAAGGTTCCGGGCAGAAGTGCAAGCGCTAAAGCTAGAGTTTTGCTGGAAACAATCCACACACAAAAAAAGGCGGACCTATGCATCAGCGATGCTTCAATTGTACTCGGCTGAGCGCACATTTCTGGAGATCATAACATATGGCTTTTGTTCAATTGGTCATGTGCTGACTTCTTGCTGCTTAGGTGTTTTATGATTTTCCACTTCCCGTAACTGTTTGCGATATTGCGATAAAGAAGGCTGGCGCAGTTCGGTTGTGCGCATGTGTTGTGATTCTCTTAAATATTGAAGCCTTTTCAAAAAATAAACCAGTTGTCAGTAGCGTTTCTTCGTCGTTGTGTCTTTTCACCGTGTGTTCGTCCTTTTTAGCGCTACCTTGAGTTTTAAAGAATGCATCACCAACTAGCCCAGCACCAAGTTTTATTCAAGCATATTTTTAGTACAGTGTGTTTTTGTGTGTTTCCTCCGTCGGCGTCTCACGTCGTCACCCTCGTTCATCAACCTTCTTCAGTGTCAAATCGTGAATGCCACTTGCCGCGATCGACGCCTAGCCTTCTGCCTTAGGAAAGGCTGGATTCCGGATGAAGTTGTCGCGCTGTTCAGTTCAGCTCAGTTCAGTTCAGTGTTATTTCCTTAAAGACCC
Organism: Dermacentor andersoni; assembly: GCF_023375885.2. Lineage (NCBI taxonomy): Eukaryota > Metazoa > Arthropoda > Arachnida > Ixodida > Ixodidae > Dermacentor > Dermacentor andersoni. The sequence goes on from NC_092821.1 coordinate 6,258,105, forward strand.
CTTTGCTAGGGGTATTACATAAGGGGTGGGTACAGTTGATAATGGAAATATAAACACAAGTATACAGAAAAAATTGTACATGGAAGCTACATTTTCGCCAGTGCATAAAAACAGAAAGAATAACACGTGAAAAAGCAGGTTATTGTTTAGCCAACAAGGACACATTTTCGAAAAACGATGTAGGGCAAGTGATAGCAGCTACTTCGTGGGGAAGGGTGTTCCAATCTGATGCTGTGCGGGAAAAAAAAAAACGAGGAAAAAGTAGTTGTGTGGGAGCGTGGGCGTAAGACTTGTAATGGGTGCCCAGTTCGTAGCGATATGCGGGCGGGTGGTGTGATATATGGCTCGTGAAATAAGGAACTGTAAGATAACTTATGAAAGAGGCAAAGGCTGGCAGTAGCGCGGCGACGTGCAAGGGGCTGTAGATGAGATTTTGCTCTTAAGGATGATACGCTTACGTCGTATGAGTAGGATGAATGGATGTATCTGACGACGCGGTTTTCAAGGGACTCGAGCTCGTTAACTAAGTAGACTTGATATGGATTCCAGATGGGTGATGCGTATTCAACTTTCGGTCTGATAAGGGATTTGAAAGGTAGGAGTTTTACGCTCTGCGGGGCGTCACGCAACTTTCGTCTCATGAAACCAAAAGTTCGGTTAGCTGATGAAAGTATGTTGGAAATATGCGTACCCCTACTGAGATCACGAGACAATGTGACGCCCAAGTACTTAAATGATTCTACTGGTTCTAAGGGAACGTTAACTATTATATAAGAGGACAGGAAAGGGTTACGGCGACGGGTAAAAGATATATGTTTACACTTGTTGTGATTAAGAGTCATCAGCCAATTTTCACTCCAAGACTGCACGTTGTTAAGACTTTGTTTTAAGGTGTTTTCGTCAGTAGCATTAGAAATTTCATGGTAAATCACGCAGTCATCGGCGGAAATTCGTATCTTACAAGATACGTGTTGGGGTAAATTATTAATAAAAATTAAAGAAAGAAGAGGACCGAGAAGTGATCCCTGAGCGACTCCAGAAGTTAAAGGGAGGAGAGTGGATGATTTGTCATTTACAGACACGAATTGGTAGCGATCAGTTAGGAATGCTTCGAGCCATTTGAGTACGTCACTGTACGACATCACGACATCGTTTTAGACATGGAGCATTCACCGATGCTTCTGTTCCAGGTGCACCTACTTCTGCTGGCCCTGCCGTTGTCTACCGCATCGTGTACTACTCAGGAAGCAGTCAGCATGCCAGCAACTAACCGCTCCGTGGAATGCCCGCCATCGCCAAAGTTGGGATTCATTCCGGCCTGCTGTTGGCAACCAGGAATATCAAGACGACATGCCGGCACTATCAGCACGGGATACGCAGCTTATAAGCAATCATTCGGCGCCGCCCGGCTGGGGCACGACATCGTTTTAGACATGGAGCATTCACCGATGCTTCTGTTCCAGGTGCACCTACTTCTGCTGGCCCTGCCGTTGTCTACCGCATCGTGTACTACTCAGGAAGCAGTCAGCATGCCAGCAACTAACCGCTCCGTGGAATGCCCGCCATCGCCAAAGTTGGGATTCATTCCGGCCTGCTGTTGGCAACCAGGAATATCAAGACGACATGCCGGCACTATCAGCACGGGATACGCAGCTTATAAGCAATCATTCGGCGCCGCCCGGCTGGGGCACGACATCGTTTTAGACATGGAGCATTCACCGATGCTTCTGTTCCAGGTTAGTTACCTGAATGGTTGTTCTTGCCTGAAGAGCAGCAATCGCTGTCTTTTTGTGGTGTCGTGCCCCAGCGAGCTGCCACTTGCTATCAAACGCTGTAAGAACTTGTTGTGCTTGTTCATATGTCGGGTACGCTTGCTTCTTTCTGGAGACGTCGAATCAAATCCTGGTCCCGTTGACCTAGCTACCATTTTGGAATCGTTGCGACGTATCGAAACCGGTCAAGATGAAATTCGAAATGACCTGCGAGCCCTTAAAAGTTGGCAGGCATCTGTCGACGGCCAACTGAAACAGATATCCGTTAGGCTTCAGACTGCTGAGGGTGATCTCGAATCGATTAAAAGTTTTGGCAATAGGTCATCACCCGAGTCTCCTGAAGAATGCCATGCTATCTCGAGGCAGCTTAAAACAATAGAGATGCGTTGCGAGGATGCCGAAAACAGACTTCGGCGGTGTAATTTACTCTTCTTTGGCATCCCTGATGATCGAAACGAATCATGGCCATCATCTGAATCTAAAGTTATCAACTTGTGCAGTGAACACCTTGGCATCACCATCGAACCCACCAAAATAGAACGCGCACACCGCCTTGGCCAGTTCAACAGAGAGAAGAACAGGCCAATAATTGCTAAATTTACGTTTTTTAAAGATAAACAAAACATAATAGAACATGGCTATAAATTCAAAGGCACGGAATTCGCTGTTCGCGAAGATTTTTCCCTTCAAACGCGCATCGCTCGACGCAAGCTCATTGCCTTCGCGAAAACAAAGGGCGTACCGTTGAAGTTAACCCTCGACAAACTGCGAGTAGATAACACTACTTACAGGTATGACTCGCTGTCCGATACCGTGGTACCAATTTCGCGATAGCTAGAAGTTAACCCGATAACATGCGCGTCTGACAACCCCTCTGCTGCGCAACATACACACATCGAGCCTTCGTACCTAGCTTTATCATTTACTAACATTCGTAGTATAATTTCTAAACGCACCGAAATCGTATCGTACTTGGAAAATAGTAACTGTGATATTATGGCACTAACGGAAACTTGGCTCTGTGACGGCGTGAATGACAGCGAAGTTTTTCCTGATACGGAGGACTATGTCATTTATCGCCGAGACAGACAAAATCGAAGAGGAGGTGGTGTCTTGCTGGCAATAAAGAAGCACATCACTTCGTTTATAGTACCGATACCCTCCGCTATTGAGATAGTGTGGGTTTGTATAACATCGACACTATCAAAGTCACTTTACGGAGTGTGTTACAGGCCTCCTGACAGCACTGATAACTTCGTTTCTAACTTGCGTGAGAACCTTACTGCTGTTCGTTCTAAATTCCCTAAAGCTGATATATTCATTCTTGGTGATTTTAATTTCCCGGACATAGATTGGCCTAACTTAAGAGGCAATTCGCGTGCATCTAATGACTTTGTCCAGCTCATCCTTGATTTTTCTTTTGAGCAACTAGTCCTCCAACCAACGCGCATTACTAACGTCTTAGACCTTGTTCTAACAACAGCACCTAATAGAGTCAGCGCCATTTCAATCACTGATGGGTTCAGTGACCACTCGTTATTAGAATTTACAGTTCGCACACCTTCATGTACACGTAATCTAACAACAAAACGAATATTTGACTATAAAAGAGCAGACTATAATGCCATTAACCGAGATTTACAAAGCTTTTCATCAAGATTTATCGCAACATTTTCTCAACGATCAGTCAACAAAAATTGGTGCTTGTTTAAAGAACAACTACTAGGTTTAGCAAATAAATACATACCTCAGATCTCATTTCGCACCAACTGCTCCAAACCATGGTTTAATAAAACTTTGAATGCGTTAAAAAACAAAAAGAAACGTTTATACAGGGCAGCCAAAAGTGTCAACACGTTAGGTTCGTGGAATAAACATAAAGCCTGCGAAAAAGCCTACTGCAGTTCCCTTCGTCGTGCAAAGCATAAATTCTTTTCCGATGACCTTCAGTCACTGATAAAAAATAATCCTAAGAAATTCTGGAAAACGATATCTCCTTCAAGCAGCACTGACACTCCCACACTCGTGGATAGCACTGGTCTTCCCATACCGCGAGAGCACTGCGCATCTGTATTTAACAACTACTTTCTTTCCACGTTCACAAAGGAAGACCATTCCAATATGCCAAAGATGGCAGACTCTGATTACCAATATATGACTCCAATTACCGTAACAGCCGCTGGAATCGCTACTTTGATTAACAATCTCAAATTATCGAGTAGTTCCGGATTTGATGGCATCAACACGAAAATCCTAAAGAATACAGTAGTCCCTTCCAGTACAATCCTTAGTCATATATTTCAGCAGTCCCTGTCAACAGGGGAGCTGCCGAATGATTGGAAAGTTGGCAAAATCATACCCATTTTCAAGTCAGGTGACAAGAGCGATGTGAGTAATTACCGTCCTATATCACTAACCAGCGTTCCCTGCAAGTTACTCGAACACATCATTTTTACTAATGTCGTTCATCACTTAGAATGTAATAACTTCTTTTTTAAACATCAGCATGGATTCAGAAAAGGCTTTTCATGTGAGACACAACTAATTGAATTCACTACGGATCTTTTTCAAAATATGGACGACAATGCTCAGACTGACTCAATATTCATCGACTTCGCTAAAGCATTTGATCGCGTGGCTCACTGTCGCCTCATTTCTAAACTCTCATGCTTAAACCTTGACGAACTAACAATTTCTTGGATAAGAAACTTTTTGTCTTTTCGAAAGCAGTCCACTGTCATTGACCAGTACTCTTCCTCTTTCAGTAACGTAACATCAGGCGTACCTCAGGGAAGTGTCCTTGGACCCTTACTCTTCCTGATTTTCATCAATGACTTGCCATTTAACATTACATCCAGTGTTCGACTATTCGCAGATGACTGCGTTATCTACCGTCAAATCCGCTCCCCCGCTGATCATATTGCTCTTCAACGTGACCTTCAATGTGTCACTAACTGGTGTTTGGATTGGCAAATGACCCTAAACACTAACAAATGCAAACTGATGACATTTACTCGCAAAAAGTCCTACTCCATTTTCAGTTACTCACTTGACAATAGTATCGTCGATCGCACATCTTCATACAAGTACCTTGGAATTATTCTAACACCTAGCCTTTCATGGTCATCCCACATTGAGAAAATAACGGCTAAAGCATCGCGCACTCTCGGATATTTAAAACGTAACCTTCGCAGCGCTCCTTCCCTCACAAGAAAGATAGCCTACCAGACATTAGTGCAACCGCAGCTCGAATTCGCAGCTTCTATATGGTCACCTCATCAGGCATATCTAATCCATCTTCTCGAGTCGATCCAAAACCGTGCTGCACGTTTCATTGCCAGAGATTATAGCCCATTTTCGAGCGTAACTAACATCAAGCTGTCGTTGTCTCTTTCATCTTTGGAATCGCGCAGAAATATAGCATTACTTTGTCTTCTGCACAAAATCATGCATAATGTACGTCCATCAACTTTACCACTCGTTCGTCCCTCCCGCACATCTAGACGCCTGCATAATCATCTCAGTTTCCAACGCATCTTCGGTCACACCAATGCATTCAACTGCTCAGCTTTGCCACGTGCGATTGCACTGTGGAATGGTCTTCCTGATAACCTCGCTGACATTAATGACCCATTAACCTTCAGACAAAAAATCACTGCATATTTGGCTAGTACATAGCTAAACACAAGTATCTGTTCAGTTTTGTTACTTTTAACTTCATTGTTATTAATTTGTCAGCATTTGCTCTAAGGTTGCTTGCTTTACTGTATACTGAAAGCTAACACCTGTTCGTTTACCTTCCTTGCCTTTTATCTTTGTTTACTTCGCGTTCTTTTTTTATTATTTGATTCTCGTTTTGTTCATATTTATGTAACAAACACTATGTTTTTGCTCCGCATTTTGTTATCTGTACCGCCCCCCTCACGCAATACTCCTTCTGGAGCCTGTGAGGTATATGAAATAAAAAAAAAAAAAAAGTTCAAAGAAGAAAGCTTTAGTAGTAAGTGGCGGTGAGGAACTTAGTCAAAGACCTTTTCATAGTCCAGAAAAATAGCGTCTGTTTGTTGGTTAGAGCCAAGGTTCACATGTAAGTCGTGTAGAAACAGAGCTAGTTGCGTTTCGGTAGAGAAACCCTTGCGGAACCCATGCTGTCCCGAATGAAAACATTGATTCGCATCCAAATTATTTATGATCAGGGAGTAGATGGCGTGTTCCATGATTTTGCAAGGAAGGCTAGTTAGAGAGATGGGTCGATAATTTTGCGGTGTGTTCTTATTACCAGACTTGTAGATAGGAATGACCTTCCCCACCTTCCAGTCGTGAGGCATGGAACCTGTAGAAAGTGACTGCGAGAATATAAGACACAAAAATGATGAAGAAATGTATATTGTATTTTTTAGCAGTTTAGAGTTTCTACCAACTATATCTGCTGAGGATGAAAGTTTAAGGTTTTCAATTATGCGCAACAGGCCATCAGGATAAAGCACCACGCTCGGCATGCTAGAAGCTATGTTGCAGGGGACATTAGTTAATGGCACGTTATTCTCATTAGAAAATACTGTCGAAAATGCGTTGTTAAATATGAGTGGTAAGAACACGGGGTGCTGGGGCTACGTCAAATGTGGCATGAATTACACGGTGGTCGCTGATAGGACGAAGGTAGGTAAGCGATGATAATGTCTCTGGATGATCAGTAAGTATAAGCTCCAAAATGTTTGCGCAGTCGCGCGTTACGCGTGTCGGCTGTGAGATAAGCTTTCATAAGTTAAAATTCAAACAGATTTCGATGAAACCCTTCGCCTCTGTGTTATTTATTGTGGTAGTTAGGTTATTCCAATCAATAATGGGAAAGTTGAAATCACCAAACAGAAGGATATGAGCGTTAGGATGGTTTACTGGAATGTGGCATAATGTACTGTTAAGCTCTGATGAGAAGTTTGGATTACTGGTAGGTGGCCTGTAGCACACACCTAGAAGGACATATCGAGGGAAAGAGCGAATAAGAAGCCATAGTATTCCTAAGTTAGAAGAAATAATAATTGGTGTACAGCATAATCCACGACTAAAAGCGATAAGAACGCCACCCCCGCGTGCCCCTTGACGGTCGCAGCGATAAACATCGAAGTTAGGCAAGTCGTGGACTACTTCATCGTCCCTAATTTCACTTGTGAGCCACGTTTGCGTTAGAACTGGCAAGTTGCTGTTAGATGACGTCACGAGATTTGATATTGCGTCTCGTTTGGGAACGAAACTGCGGGCATTAGTGTAAACGGTAGATAGGGAAAGGTTTTTCTTAGCGGCGGAAGGGCGGTTATTAACTGCACGAATTTTGTGCAATGATTGCTACTAAATATTTTTAACTGATTTCGTCAATTCGCCATATTCATAGCGCTGGGAACCGATAACGAACGTTTTGAAACGCATGCAAAAAGGCATAGATTGACTTTTGGCGTAGGCGATAAGATGTTTTCGGGCGTTCCGAACTGCGGGTGAAAAATCTTCGCTCACGCTATAATTTGTGCCTTTCAGTTTGCGGCCACTAGACAGGACGGATTCTTTCGTTTTATATGACGCGAATTTGATAATGATGGGACGGTGCCGGTTAGGTGAATAGCGTCCAAGGCGATGAGCACGTTCGATATCTTTGGACTCAAGGTTTACCTTCATGATATCCGTGATTTCATCAATGATCAGCTTTTCTGATTGTGCAAAGGTTTCTTTTGGGTTAGTATCAGGAAGGTCATAAAAAATTATATTAATCCATCGGGACCGGTTGTCTGCATCGTCTAGGCGATTTTCGAGGCCGGATATGACGCTGGCAGTTTGAGCAGCGCCATATTTGACAGCTTCTAATTCATTTTGAAGTGGTATCATGGCCTGGTAATGATGTTCCAGTTTGGTCATTCGTTTGTTCAAGTCCATTAGAATCTTCATCATCATCATCATCATCATCAACAGCCTGGTTACGCCCACTGCAGGGCAAAGGCCTCTCCCATACTTCTCCAACTGCCCCGGTCACGTACTAATTGTGGCCATGTTGACCCTCCAAGCTTCTTAATCTCATCTACCCACCTAACTTTCTGTCGCCCCCTGCTACGCTTCCCTTCCCTCGGAATCCACTCCGTAACCCTTAATGACCATCGGTTATCTTCCCTCCTCATTACATGTCCTGGCCATGCCCATTTCTTTTTCTTGATTTCAACTAAGATGTCATTAACGCGCGTTTGTTCCCTCACCCAATCTCCTCTTTTCTTATCCCTTAATGTTACACCTATCATTCCTCTTTCCATAGCTCGTTGCATCGTCCTCAGTTTATGTAGAACCCTTTTCGTAAGCCTCCAGGTTTCTGCCCCGTACGTGAGTACTGGTAAGACACAGCTGTTATAAACTTTTCTCTTGAGGGATAATGGCAACCTGCAGTTCATGATCTCAGAATGCCTGCCAAACGCACCCCAGCCCATTCTTATTCTTCTGATTATTTCACTCTCATGATCCGGATCAGCAGTCACTACCTGTCCTAAGTAGATGTATTCCCTTACCACTTCCAGTGCCTCGCTACCTATCGTAAACTGCTGTTCCCTTCCGAGACTGTTAAACATTACTTTAGTTTTCTGCAGATTAATTTTTAGTCCCACCCTTCTGCTCTGCCTCTCCAGGTCAGTGAGCATGCATTGCAGTTGGTCCCCTGAGTTACTAAGCAAGGCAATATCATCAGCGAAACGCAAGTTACTAAGGTATTCTCCATTTACTCTTATCCCCAATTCTTCCCAATCCAGGTCTCTGAATACCTCCTGTAAACATGCTGTGAATAGCATTGGAGAGATCGTATCTCCCTGCCTGACGCCTTTCTTTATAGGGATTTTGTTTCTTTCTTTATGGAGGACTACAGTGGCTGTGGAGCCGCTATAAATATCTTTCAGTATTTTTACGTACGGCTCGTCTAGAATCTTATCACTGTTTAAAATCTGACTTTTTAAGCCTTGAACTTCACTGATTAGTGTATTCTGACTGGCTGAAATCTTCTGGAATTCTTTCAACACAAAGTTCGTGTCGGGTCCCTGGTTAGTTTCAACGTCGCCAGAGAGTATTAGTAAGCAGCGAATCCCTTCCACACATTCACCCATAAGAGCAAGGCAGCATTGGGGGCTCGGAAGCTGCACCAGACAATATCGCTACACCTCTTAGCAAAAAGGCTGTGCCTTGTACCAACCTGCATGGCGAAAACCAATGGGATAGACGACAGTGTCGTGGTGCAGCCACCGAGCCCACGAGGCCGGTGGGTCGGATAAGCCCACAAGGCCTATCCAGTCTTCCTGGGGCCATTGTAAAAGACTGCAGAATTCTCAGAGGAGAGATCTGGCACCAAGTAAGGCTCTTCCAGGACTGGTTACACCTAGCCTGCAATACCCAATACCCACTGCACCCACTGAGTGGCCCACTGCACGGATGTATCGCACCTTCCAGTACCAGGCTCCTCAAATCACAGAGGTAAATTGGTCCTTCTTACTTAAGCACCTTCTCAGTAATGTTGCAAGGAATGAGCGTGCACCCAAGAGGGCAGTTGTTGTAGGAGATGTTACGATCCCTGAGAAGATCCAGCAAGTTTTGCAAAAAGGGCCAAAATAAGCTGTTGATACATTTCTGCCAGCTCACGACCTGCTCGCCACCATTGGTAACATCGCCCACAACGTCAAAGGAGAAAACTGTGAGAGTTGCCTTCTTGAGTGAGTAGACAGCATCGCAAAGATTGTTCCCAACACGGCCAGTCGTACCTCGAGACGTGTGTTAGACGGGATTGTCGCGTATTTCAAGGAACACAAGCTATCTCTTTTACAAGCGGACAAAGACGGAGGCTTCGTCATCATGCATGCGGGCATGTACAAGGAAAAAGCCTTGCAAGCAATTGAGAAGAACTTTGTGCGAGTGAAGAAAAGCGATGTGCGTGTAAAAACGAGGTTCATGAATTTCTGTAAAGAGTTGAACCTGCCAAAATTAGGCAATGATATCTCCAATTGCCGAGGTAACTCTTTGAATATTTTCTTCATAGCTAAAACTCACAAACCTGACATCCCTTTTAGGACCATTATTAGTGAGAACGGAACCTGGCAGCAATCTGTCAGCCCCTTGCTACTATGTCCCGACTTCGTAGTTCAGTCTACCTCTTTAAATACTGTCTGAGTAACTTGCATGCCATTATTTATTCCGAGAGCACGGTGCGTTAATTATCTCACTTTCTGAATCGTCTCATTTTATGATTTTGTTAATATCTGTGTATGTTGTTCTTATTTTACATGCCTCAAAGTACATTGTTTGGTTTTCTCTGCTTGCCCTATTTCAATGTATATGCAATGTAATTTGTTTTTTGTACGTTGTATTCAGATGTACGCCCTACCTGAATCAGATGTGCACACATTGCTTGCTTTATTATTTTTTCTCCCCTCCTGTAATGGCCCTAAAGAAATGGCCGACAGTATCAATAAAGAAAGAAAGAAAAGTAAGCTTAAGTCAATAAAAGTGAACGATCTCTTCATTACAAAATATCCCAAGAAGTTACAAACTTTCTCCAGAATAACCGCCATGTCGGTTATGCTTTCTCTGTAAATGTGGAGGAATTATTTTATTCCGTCCCCCAACCTGAACTTTTAGTTGCTGTGAAGGAGACTGTAGAAAAGTCAGGTGAACTCTGTTTTGAGTGTATCTTGATGGTTTTTTAAAGCTTTTAGAATTTTATCTGAGTGTCACTTTTATTCTTTTTGACAGGCAGCCTTTTCTGCAGCGCAATGGCATTTGTATAGGGTCCTGTGTTGCACCTATCTTGTGCGACATCTCTTTAGCTCATGTTGATTGCCTTTTGGATCGAGAATTTATTGGAGGCCCGGTTTTAAAGGCTTTTAAATATGTCGACGACTTCTTGATCTTTTTAAAAGCTCATAATGACATTTATTTTGAAGATTCTGTACGACAGGTCTTACGTACTTTTAACGACCATGGTAAAGGACTCGCTTTTACCCATGAACTGCCGCAAAATGGCGAGATACGTTTTTTAGACCTCAGGCTGAGGATAAATAAGGGACACACCTGTTGGGCGTATTTCCCACGTGCAAAGAAAGAGCATTTGCCCTATGAATCGTGTCATTCAAAGACCGTGAAAAGACCAATTGCATTGCTCTGCATGGAATCGGCGCTTCAAAAGTCATGCCCGCACGAAATGCTTTTGAGCTTTGACAATCAGGTTCGCAGGCTTTTGGCAGCAGGCTTCTCTTGCTCGGTCCTTGTAGCAGTCGCTGAAACACTCCTCAAGAAATTTGGTCCCCGACGAATGAAGGCTGCACCTGACCGCGGGACGACCAAACCTGAGGTGACCCGCCGTGGTTGCTCAGTGGCTATGGTGTTGAGCTGCTGCGCACGAGGTCGCGGGATCGAATCCTGGCCACGGCGGCCACATTTCGATGGGGGCAAAATGCGCAAACACCCGTGTACTTAGATTTAGGTGCACGTTAAAGAACCCCAGGTGGTCGAAATTTCCGGAGTCCCCCCTACGGCGTGCCTCATAATGAGAAAGTGGTTTTCGCACGTTAAACCCTATAATTTATTAAACCTGAGGTGATGGCTTCCATTCATAAGGTTTCACACAACCTCAATAAAGTGGCCAGCAGGCACAATGTGCCGCTTGTTTTTTCTGCGCCAAACAAGTTGGCGAAGCTGTACCGCCGCATCTGCGGTGAAGGTCAGCGCGGTTGCGAAAAGCAGCATGAAGATGCCTTCGTCAGGTGTGCCCTAGGGGTGGTTCACTTTATTCTCCTGTCTTGCGGAAAGTGCCTCAATGACCACTTAAGGGAACACTCTCAAAACTTAACAAAACAAGACAAACTTGCGACTTTAGTTTCGTATGTGATGGTTTGCGAGTGCGTGCCGCGGTTTAAAGAAGCAAAGATTCTGGGCAGAAGTGCAAGCGTAAAAGCTAGAGTTTTGCTGGAAGCTTTCCACATACAAAGAATGCAAGTCTGTGCATCAGCGATGCTTCAATAAATTTGTACTCGGCTGAGCGCACATTTCTGGAGAGATTTGAAAAATCGTAACATATGGCTTTTCTTCAATTGGCCATGTGCTCACTTCTTGCTGCTTAGGTGCTCAATCATTTTCCACTTCCCGCAACTGTTTGCGATATTGCGATAAAGAAGGCTGGCGCAATTCGGTTATGCGCATGTGTTGTGATCCTCTTAAATATTGGACCCTTCTCAAAAAATAAACCAGTTCTCCATAGCGTTTCTTCGTCGTTGTGTCGTCTTTTTACTGTGTGTTAGTCCTTTTTAGTGCTACCTTCAGTTTTAAAGAATTTGTCCTCTGCTGGAGCGCAAGTATTTCATCACCGAACGCGAGTGTCTGGCTCACGTTTGGGCAGTGGGTAAATTCCGGCCCTATTTCCCGGCCGCCAAATCACAGTCATCACTCATCCCCACGCTCTCTGTTGGCTTTCGTCCCTCAAAGATCCTTCAGGGCGCCTTGGCCGCTGGGCTCTGCGCCTTCAAGAATACAACTATTCAGTTGTATACAATACCGGCCGGATACATCAAGATGCGCACTGCTTGTCGCGCCATCCTGTCGACCCTCCTGACGTAGCTGCGGCCGGCATACCTGTCAGCGTTCTTTCTCTGGCTGCTTTTCGCGATATTGGAGCCGAACGTCAGGATGCCTCCTTACAAGAGCTTATTCAACGGCTCACTTCAATGATGCCTGATCCTTCCCTTCGCATGTTTGAACTCCAAGATGGTGTATTGTACCACTCTAACATGCGCCCGGGCTGTCGTGCCCGACTCTTTGTTGTGCCTGAGCATCTGCGTCAGACTGTTCTCGCCCAGCTTCATGATGTCCCGACTGTCGGTCACCTAGGCGTTTCACGGACGTATGACCGCGTTCGTCGGCGCTTCTATTGGCCAGGTCTATACCGTGACGTCTGCCGTTACGTCGCTGCGTGTGACCTTTGTCAACGACGCAAAAAGCCGGCCACACTCTCTGCTGGTCGTCTTCAACCACTTGACGTACAATCAGAACCAATCCTCCGTGTAGGTGTCGATCTTGTAGGCCCTTTTCCTACGTCCGATTCGGGAAACAAGTGGATTGCTGTAGCAACAGACTACGCCACCCGATATGGAATCCCACCGGCTCTTCTGACAAGCTGTGCAACCGATGTCGCCGACTTCCTCCTAGAGAACATCATCCTTCACCACAGCGCCCCTCGACAGCTCCTCACCGACCGCGGCCTCTACTTTCTTTCTAAAGTTGTCAACGACACTCTGCACTCGTGCGCGACTAAACAAAAACTTGCTACTGCTTACTATCCACAAACGAACGGTCTAACCGAGCGCCTTAACCGCACCCTTACTGAAATGCTGTCCATGTATGTCTCCGCTGACCATCGCGACTAGAACGTTGCGCTGCCGTTCGCTACTTTCGCCTATAATTGGTCTCGCCATGATAACGCCGGCTTCTCCCCATTCTTCCTCTTGTTTGGCCGCGACCCTACGCTACTTTTCGACACCATTCTGCCTGCTAGCCTGAATTCCACGTCCGAGTACGCGCGTGAAGCCATACTCAAAGCTCAAGAAGCACGCCACATTGCCCGACGTCGACTTGTGGAGTCGCAGGACAATCAGCCGCGCTTATATGATGCCCGCCATCGTGAAGTCCATTACACCCCGGGCACCCTGGTTCTCCGTTGGTCGCCGTCCCACGCGTTGGCCTCTCGAAGAAGTTACTTTCACGCTACCCTGGCCCTATTGTGTATTGCGTAAAGTAACTGACATCACGTACGAAATCGCCCCTCTTGAGCCAACCGTGGCTCAGCATCGCTCCGACGTAGTCCATGTCGCGCGTCTTACGTTGTATCACTCGCGCGCCTCCTTACCAGCACCGAGCCGGTGTTCCCGGCACCGGGGGTCATGTGACACGCTGACGAAGAAGATGTCAGCTTGGTCGGAAGAAGACGACACTCTGGACTTCGCGCGCTGTCTAACATCTTGTCAAACGCGACGATTATTGTAAATAGCCTGTAAATATACGTCTGACGGTTTTTAACCCCGTAGCAATACATATATATATATATATATATATATATATATATATATATATATATATATATATATATATATATATATATATATATATATATATATATATATATATCAGCGGCACAGCCAGAAGTTTCGCTCGGGAGGGGGGGGGGCTCACTTTGTAGCTCGGCGTTCTCCGTATAGAAAGAGCCCAGGGATCAAATACAATCAGCATTAATAATGTCTGCGTTGCTATTGCCAAAGATGCTGCAAACGAACTCTTGTACGCTACGCACTGCCCAGGCAAGTACGGGATGTACTTTTTCATAAAAAAATACTCCTATTTCTCAAAATTGTGCCCGAAATAACTGATACCAATGCTTCCATGTTTTCTCTTTATTTAATAGGTAAAGCACGTACTTTAGAACTAAGCCACACGAACTTTAGAACTATATCAGTTTGAAACCAGCAAAGCAGTGCATGACGCTGATATGAAAAATGTAAAGGTCACGAAATGAACAAGTTGAGGACAAATATTTGAATAAAACTTTGTTAGCCTCCTTGCCTTTCTCTGATTTGCATCTCTCTCTCTCCCTCTGTCATTGAAGAACCTTGTTTGCATTTTTGTACATATGCAACGATCAGGGTAAAATCTCAATGACGCTGCCCCTTGGTGAGAATGTATTGAGCAGGAGCAGCTGTCACCAACCGCGTATTACGAGTAATTGCTCCGAAATTATAGTCGAAACAGAGAGCGCATATACAAAGCAGGACTTCTGCAAATTATACGAGTGCGAGCCAAATGAAAGTGAGCAAATGCGAATATATGACCAACGGATTATTTTATTTAAAATAGTCTCTATGAGTATTTAGACAGTTGTCCCACTGACTAACGAGTCGCGTAATTCCCGTCTCATAAACTCCTTCGATTGCTGCTTCAAAAATCTGTAACTTGCTCTACATCATCGTCCGACCCTTAACTGGTTCCCTTGAGCAGTCTTTTTTTTTTTTCAAATACTCCCAAATGTGGAAGTCCCAAGGCGACAGGTCTGGGCTGTATGGCGGATGTTCAAGCGTTTCCCACTTGAACTTTCCCAGTTTTGTATTAACCACATCAGCGACGTGGGGTCGGGCAATGTTGGGGAGCAAGATGATCCCATTCGTCAATTTTCCACGTCGTTTGTTGTTGATTGCGACACGCAGTCGATCGGACGTTTCACAACATCGGAAGCACTTGATAGTCTGTCCAGGTGTAGCAAATTCAATCAATAATGGCCCCTGACGATAAAAAAAGTCAACAACAACTTTCCGGCAGAAATTACGGCCTTTGCTTTCATTGGGGGTGGTAAATTCAGATGTTTCCAGTGTAAGCTTTGCTGTAGTATTTCAGGCTAGTAGTAGCGGCATCATGACTTGTCCCAGGTCACATTTGCAGACAAAATGTCGCCACCCTCATCGTGATACCGGATTAGATCAGTCAAGGCAAACTTCTCCGTGTTCTGACGATGGTCCAAATATTAGGTGTATATTGTGCACACAAAAGCCGATAACCGAGATGTTCATGAATATGGTGTGACCCAAGCCGTGACTAACGTTCACACGCCCTGCCAATTCATCGATGCTTATCCTCCGTTCTTGTCTAATCAGCCTCTGTAAATATATTGGGGGTGATTGCACGGTGTATTTGACCCGGCCATGGAGCGTCTTTGCAACTTTCACGCCATTCTTTGAACCGTATGCTCCAAAGCTTTATAGTGGCCAATGAAGCGCAATGTACAATGCAGACGGCAGCCATATGGCGACTAAATTCTTTTTGGGAAATATCGTCATTTGGCAGAAACCCCACCACACCATGCTGTTCAAATTTTGGAGTGTCCATTGTGTCACGCAACCATGCTCAACCATGAGAGCATTAAAGAACATTTATCCTTACCCCTGCATGTCACTTTTGTACATTAGATGCCTATGTGCTATGCACATGCCTCGCAAATAATGAGCAGAACCATTATTGCACGGGGTGCGTTGGCTCACTTTCATTTGACTCGCCCTCGTACATTAGAAATGGGAATATACAATAGAATATACTAATGGGAAGATACAGTTTGATAAATGGCAAATAAGTGTCACTGGAAACAAAGTTCACTGCGCATATACACAAAACCTCGCAACAAGATATTTACATATTCGTACAAGTCTCCAAGAAATCTACGTACCTAAGGAAAAGTCCCGATATATGATGCGTCAAACAAGGCAAAAAAGCCATGTTGCGCAACCACAGATTCACAGATCACAGCCCGCCCCCCTCCCTCCACTCCCCCGATGTATCGCGCGCGCGGAAGGCCGCGCGCTTCCTCCCCACTTTTCTCCCTTTCGCACACAAGGCTGGGCCACCATCATCGGCTCACCCATGCCGCCGCCCCTCTTCGCTTTCACTCGCACATAACAGCATGCGCGCACGGTTACGATGTTATCGCCCTTGGACTTTATACGGAACATAAGGGCGATGACGACGGCAGGATTGCGCCCGGAGTCTCCATATAGCTGCTATTGCAATAATATATTAAGAGTTTCCGGCAACTGCAGCGTCCCGTGGCCCATTACTTTCTGTCAAAGAAGTAGCAAAATCGACCTTTCACCATGTGACAATTCGCTGCGCTGCAACAATCTCCTTTTTTTATTTTGTGGGGCGGGAGACATCGAAATGAAATAACGCAAAGGAAAGCATGTTGGCTACAATCGAATGCGCCTGCTTTGGGCACCTAATGGGGCTTCCGAAGGAACATCAATGAAAACGTGAGACGCTTCGTCCACAGAGAACCATACGCATACTGCTCGGTATCCTACACCGGTGAGAGAAAATGTTTCAGAGAGGTTGCGCTCAAGTGAAGGCGTTGCTATCCGTCGAGTCCCCGCAGTGCTGGCGGCCAGCGACTACGCATTGTTTCTTTTTCTCGTCTGCTAGCCAGAAAGCGTCTAATACTCTGCCCACCGAAAATTTAGTCGGCCAGAGAAAAGCGAACGCGCCATCGAAGTGCGCTGCGCAGTGGTCGATGTAGCACGAGAAAAACGCATGTGCTCTGGCTGGATGGGCAGCCCGCCGGTAGCGAGAAGAAAAAGAAAGAAGAAAAAGAGGCTCAATGTGTCCTCGCGAATAAAGGTCCAAGTAGAAAAATAAATAATAATTTAGTTACCTTTGCTGGCTTTACTATCTTAACGTGGATGATTTTGCGCAGGGGAAAAAAATGTTGATATTTTTTCTGTGACATGACGGCACAAATGAACTACCGCAACGCTTCGTCTCATCGGACCTCGCCACGTGCTTTATGAACTTGTGTGACAGAGTGTTGATTTGGCGTGTTTGTTTGTATGGTCTGGTTTACGACATTAGAAAAGTCAATGCAGCTTCGGCCTCAAATGTTTATAACAGCATTAAACCCACAAAGTTCCGGAATTGAAAATCTAAAGCACGACTTTGTAAATCTCTATGTACCTTTCGCATTATGAAATCTTTATACCCATAAAATTTCAGAATTTAAATCCAAGCGCTCCGTCGATTCCGCGGCCGCCGCGAGATGCCGTCACGAGCCCACTCGCCATCAAAACGCCCTTGAAACTTTGTGTTCGTGGGGCTCCTTGCGTTACGATACGTGACATTATGCAAAAAAGAAGGGAGGCATGCAGACAGGAGACAAGAGTAGAGAAGTGGACAACATGAACGCCGACTGTCAACTGAAGGGAGCACTGAGGCGAAAAACGAAGGACATAAAACTCATCTGCGCATGCTCACGGATGGTAACACCACGTGTCAGTCGGGTACACGTGCCGGTCTACGTGAGAGATAACTGGTAAGGCACTTAATCTCTTCCTTATGTAAAGTAATCGAAGGCTGACTCACGCACGCACTTCCACCATTATAGATATGCCATGCCTCTACCATAAGACGCGTATCTTCGTTCTTATGCCTGTACAATATCGCGCATTCATCGAACTCTAGCGTGCAGTTACAATCTCGGCATTGTAGCGACATTGCGGCTACATTGCCGAGATTGTAACTGCAGCCCAGAGTTAGATGAATGCGCGATATTGTACAGGCATAAGAACGAAGATACGCGTCTTATGGTAGAGGCATGGCATATCTATAATGGTGGAAGTGCGTGCGTGAGTCAGCCTTCGATTACTTTACATAAGGAAGAAATTAAGTGCCTTACCAGTTATCTCTCACGTAGACCGGCACGTGTACCCGACTGACACGTGGTGTTACCATCCGTGAGCATGCGCAGATGAGTTTTATGTCCTTCGTTTTTCGCCTCAGTGCTCCCTTCAGTTGACAGTCGGCGTTCATGTTGTCCACTTCTCTACTCTTGTCTCCTGTCTGCATGCCTCCCTTCTTTTTTGCATAATGAATCCTTACCAACTAGCTCAGCTTTCTGTCGTTCTAAACGATATGTGACTCCCGATGCATGGGCGATGCCGCAAAATGCAGCCCGCTTTCACAATGTTCGTGCTAAAATGTCTTCTCGAGCGTGAAAAGGACATTCGAGACACAATCGAGCATGATTTCCGTCGCGGGGAGTTGTTCTGGTCTGCGGCGCATGGCAGCACGAAAAAAATTCGGGGGGGGGGGGGGGGGGCTGAAGCCCCATAAGCCCTCCACCTGGCTACGCCCCTGATATATACACACACACACATATGTATGTATATATATATATATATATATATATATATATATATATATATATATATATTGTAATGAAGCAGACCCGCCCCTGTGTATGCGCCGACTGACGAGGAAGACGAAGGACCGCGTCTTGATCGCGAGTGAGCCCCGTGCTACGGACAGCCCTTGCAGTGCCTTTACCTAGCGTTCCACAACGTTGTGAATCACAATACACCTCGTTGCATTTGGTGGAGGTTGCTGAGATTCTTCACCTCGTCCTGGAGCTGTGCACTCGAACCCTGCCAACAAGATCGCCCTGCACTATGCCTGATTCCGCCACCTCATTGGCTGCACCACCGGCTGTCACTGTCATCTGCGCCGGCGTTCCTCGTCAACGCGACCCACCCATCTTCCGTGAGACCGCCGAACACGACGTTGAAGAATGGCTGTCATCGTAAGAACGTGTAAGCGCCCTTAACAAATGGGATGACCAGTCTAAGCTGACCCACGTGCTTTTCTACCTCGCCGACGTAGCCGAACTTTGGTTCTTCAACCACGAATCCGACTTTACAGGCTGGTCCGCGTTTAAAGCTCTTTTTGTCGAAGTGTTTGATCGCCCTGCTGTGCGTAAGCTACGCGCTGAACAGCACGTACGCCAGCGCGCACAGCAGCCTGGAGAGACATTCCCAAGCTCCATTGAGGATGTTCTCGATTTGTGCAAGCGGGTAAATCCCAGCATGTCAGAGGATGACAAGATCAAACATATCTTCAAGGGCATCGAGGGCGGCGCATTCAAGATGTTGCTTATCCACCTTCATTAACCTTTGCCAGAGCTTTGACGAGCTGCGCCGCCAACTTTCCATCGCGCGCCAGAATATTCAGAACGCCGATTCCGTCTCGAGCATCGCGCTTTCTCCCGACATGACCAACTCGACCCTCGCACAGCATATCAAAGATTTTATTCGCGAAGAGGTGGCCAGGCAGCTCTCTCAGCTGCCTCACAGCGACGCACCTACGGCAGCTTTGCCTCCATTGCTGCAGCACGCCATCCGGACTCAGATATCCGAAGCGCTTCCTGCAGCTCCTACGACACCCAACCCAATCCTATGAGTGTGCCGCTGTCCCATACCGGCTTTGCCACTCATCCAACGTCGCTCCCGCTCAGTTATGCAGCCGTGGTTGCACGGCCACCTGCGCCGACAGCTTCCTTTTCATCGCCCGTGCATCCGGCTTCATTTCCAGTTGCCCGACCGTTACCACAGTTTTTTCGTCTCACCGAGACGTGGCGCACTATAGACAACCGGCCTAGCTGCTTCGCCTGCGGCATTGCTGGCCATGTGTCGCACTTTTGTCGCTGACGCGCCCCAGCTTCGCGTACCACCTTTGACACACCCAGCTACGTGCCACAATACGCCGCCACGCCTCTATTTTCACCGCGACGTCTTGATACTGATCGCCGGTCGAAAACTCCGCATTGCCCTTCGCCTCGTCGCCGTTCGATTTCACCACTGTGTCGCCGAGCTCCCACTGAAGAGGGAAACTGAGTGGTGCAGCTTTCGAGGCAAGAACTGCAAATACATCGAAGATTTCAAGACCTCATTCTTCGCCGCAAAACATTGTTACCGTTTTTGTAGAGGGAGTGCCCGCAGGGGCACTAGTCGATACCGGAGCAGCCGTTTTCGTCATTCACGAGAACTTTTGTCGCAAATTACGAAAAGTGACTAGAGCTCCCTCTGGCCTGGTGCTCGCCACTGCCAGCGCGCAGTAAAATAACCCATCAGCTGTATGCACGGCCCGTGTCGTCATCAACGATGTTCTCTACATAATCGAGTGTTTGGTGCTACCATCGTGCTCTCACGACCTCATCCTTTGTTGGGATTTCCTGTCACGTCATCATGCTGTCATTGACTGTTCGCGTGCAGAAGTGTCGCTTTTACCACTATGCGACTCACTGCTGACCAGCTCTCATCACTTTGCCGACAAACTCATTGTTGATGCCGACACAACCCTACCCCCTGAGTCGTCAATGCATGTTGTCCTGTCGTCTGATGCCGTATCTGAGGCCACTGTAGTGTTCACACCGTCCGATTTGTTTGCTCAGCGCAAAGGCACTGTTCTTCCGTTTGCCGTGCTTACTATAACATCTGGGTCAACTGCGATTCTAGTCACCAACTTCTACCAATACCCGAACAGCCTACTGCGTGGAGACACAGTAGGGTACTTCCAGGCGGTCGACTGCGTTGACGATCTCGATGTTCCTACTGACTCCCTCCGTCACGCCGACGCCATCGCTTCGGTCTCAGACGTATCACCTTAAGTGGGTTTTGACAATGCCATCGACCATGCTCTTTCCCCATCTCATCGCCGCCAACTTCTCACTCTCCTTCACAAGTTTCTCTCTTCTTTCGACTGTCAGCAGACGTTATTGGGCCGTGCCAACGGCGTTTCTCACACCATCGACACCGGTTCCCACTTCCCTTTGCGACAGCGCCCGTATCATGTCTCCGCTGAAGAGCGCCGAGTCATCACAGACAGGGAAAGTGGACGATATGCTCAAACGTAGAGAAATCCGTCCCTCTCAAAGTCCTTGGTCTTCATCTGTCGTATTGGTAAAAAAAAGATGGCTCCATTCGCTTTTGTGTGGACTACAGACACCAAACAAGATACCGAGAAAAGACGTTTATCCACTGCCTCGGATCGATGACACTCTCGACAGTTTACAAGGCACATAATATTTCAGTTCCTTGGATCTGAGCTCTGGCTACTGGCAAGTTCCTATGGCCGAACCTGACCGTCCGAAAACCGCATTCGTTACACCCGATGGCCTCTACGAGTTTAACATCGTGCCCTTCGGGCTGTGTAACGCACTTGCTACTTTTGAGCGTATGATCGACTCCATCCTTCGCGGCCACAAATGGAATACCTATTTATGTTACCTCGACGATATCGTCGTCTTCTCAACCGATTTTACGACACACCTCGCTCGCCTGCATGAGATTCTGACCTGTCTCGCATCTGCCGGCCTACAGCTTAACCTCAAGAAGTGCCGTTTTGCTGCGAGCAAGCTAACCATCCTGGGTCACATTATCTCAAAAGACGGCGTCTTCACTGACCCAGACAAGCCCCGCGCCGTTGCAGACTTCCCAAAGCCCACGTCTAACAAAACCCTCAGGAGTTTTATTGGCCTATGTTCCTATTTGCGTCGCTTCGTACGCAATTTCGCATCCATCATGGCACCCTTGACAAGTTTACTTTCCGCCAGTAATGGCATAGCAGCGTGGCCACCTGAATTTGATGCAGCATTTCAGCAGTTGCGCCAGTTGTTGACCTCACCACCGATTCTTCGCCACTACGATTCTGATGCTCCCACGGAAGTTTATACTGACGCCAGCGGAGTTGGCCTCGGCGCTGTCTTAGGGCAACGGAAAGCTGGCTATGATGAATACATCGTCTCTTATGCGAGTCGTACTCTAAAGAAAGCAGAATTAAATTACTCCGTCACAGAAAAGGAGTGCCTAGCGATCATCTGGGCACTAAGCACGTTTCACCCATACCTTTACGGCCGTCCTTTCGCCGTAGTTACAGACCACCATGCCCTTTGTTGGCTTTCTTCCTTGAAAGACCCGTCGGCACGCTTAGGACGTTGGGCGCTTCGCTTGCAAGGGTACGACATCCTCGTCATGTACCGTCCCGGTCACAAGCACTCCGACGCTGATGCCCTGTGTCGCTCCCCACTAACGCCTGCATTGGCGTCTTTGTCACTTTCCTCGTCCACATTGTCACCTTCGGCCATCACTGACACGCTCACACAGCAGTGCAAGGACCCAAGACTTGTAATGTTACTTGACTACCTTGTCGCTCCGTCTGACGCCCCTTCGACACGAGCACTGCGTCGCCAAGCAACCCACTTTTCTGTGCGGGACAACATTCTATATCGCCCCAACTACATGCCCGATGGTCGGAAATGGCTCCTTGTTATACCTCCTCATATGGGCTATGACATCTGCGCGTCTTTTCACGCTGATCCCCTAAGCGCTCACGCCGGCATCCTCAAAACCTACACACGGTTGCGTCAGCGCTGTTATTGGCGAGGCATGTACAACTTTGTGCATAAGTACATTCAGTCTTGTATTACATGCCAACTAGGCAAGACACCTACCCAGCGTTTAACAGGACCGTTTCAGCCGCTACCGTGCCCATCTCGTCCGTTCGACCGCGTCGGCATCGACCTCTACGTCCCGCCTGGTGTGGAAATCGGTGGATTATTGTCGGCGTAGACCACCTTACTGGCTACGCTGAGCCTGCAGCTCTGCCAGCAGCGACCGCCCGTAACGTTGGTTTCTTCATCCTTCGCAATTTTGTTCTTCGCCACGGTGCTCCCCGAGAACTACTGAGTGATAGAGGCCATGTCTGCCTGTCGGAGGGTGTCCAAGACCTCCTCGCTGAGTGCAGGATAATTCACCGCAAATCGACCGCGTACCATTCCCAAACCAACGGTTTGACCGAGCGGTTCAATCGCACTCATAGCGATATGTTGCGTATGTACATTTCATCCGATCACTCCAACTGGGACACCGTACTCCCTTTTGTTACGTTCGCATCCAGCACCACGTCGCAAGCGACCACCGGCTTCTCCCCCTTTTTCCTTGTGTATGGCAGCGAGCCTTCATGCACATTGGACACCATATTGCCGTACCAACCTGACGCTACAGAGTATACTCCGCTTTCCGAAGTCACCAAATATGCTGAAGATTGCCGTCAGCTGGCACGTGCCCTGACTAGTGAGACACAAGAACGTCAAAAGACAAGACATGACCATGCTCATCAACCACAGCACTACTTTGCTCCTGGTTCGCTTCTGTAGCTTTGGGTACCAGCTGACGTTCCTGGCCTTTCTTCTAAACTCCTGGCGCGTTATCACGGTCCGTACCGTATCATCGAGGCCACTTCACCGGTCAACTACATTGTTGAGACGCTCACAGTGTCACCAGACCTGCGTCATCGTGGCCGAGAGACAGTACATGTCAACCGCCTGAAACCCTGTTACAACCCACTCATCTCCACCACACCCTGAGTCGCCAGGATCGCTACGCTTCAATGCCAGGGCATTGTAATGAAGCAGACGCGCCCCTGTGTATGTGCCGACTGACGAGGAAGACGAAGGACCGTGCCTGGATCGCAAGTGAGCCCCTTGCTACGGACAGCCTTTGCAGTGCCTTTACCTAGCGTTCCACAACGTTGTGAACGACAATACACCTCTTCGCAATATCATCACCATCATCCTGGTTGCGCCCACTGCAGGGCAAAGGCTTCTCCCATACTTCTCCAACAACCCCGGTCATGCGCTAATTGTGGCGATGTCGTCCCTGCAAACTTCTTAATCTCATCCGCCCACCTAACTTTCTGCCGCCCCCTGTTACGCTTCCCTTCCCTTAATCCACTCCGTAACCCTTAATGACCATCGGTTATCGTCCCTCCTCATTACACGTCCTGCCCATACCCATTTCAATTTTCTTGATTTCAGCTAAGATATCATTAACTCGCGTTTGTTCCCTCACCCAATCTGCTCTTTTCTTATTCCTTAACGTTACACCCGTTATTCTTCTTTCTATAGCTCGTTGCGTCGTCCTCAATTTAAGTAGAACCCTTTTCGTAAGCCTCCAGGTTTCTACCCCGTAGCTGAGTACTGGTAAGACACAGCTATTATACACTTTTCTCTTGAGGGATAGTGGCAACCTGCTGTTCATGATCTGAGAATGCCAGCCAAATGCAACCCAGCCCATTCTTCTTCTTCTGATTATTTCCGTCTCATGTTCCGGATCCACGGTCACTAGCTGCCCTAAGTAGATGTATTCCCTTACCACTTCCAATGCCTCACATCCTACTGTAAATTGCTGTTCTCTTCCGAGACTGTTAAACATTACTTTAGTTTTCTGCAGGTTAGTTTTTAGACCCACTCTTCCGCTTTGCCTCTCCAGGTCAGTGAGCATGCATTGCAGTCGGTCCCCTGAGTTACTAAGCAAGGCAATATCACCGAATCGCAAGCTGCTGAGGTATTCTTCATTAACGTTTATCCCTAATTCTTTCCAATCCAAGTCTCTGAATACCGCCTGTAAACACGCTGTGAATAGCATTGGAGAGATCCATATTAGTGATGATATTGCCCGCTTTGTCTCTTAAGGCATACATCTGATTCTTGCCAATTCCCAGTTTCTTCTTCACTCCTTTTAGGCTTCCTCCGTTCCTGAGAGCATGTTCAATTCTATCCATATTACACTTCATTATGTCAGCTGTCTTACGCTTGTTGTATCCCTTCAAAAGTGCTGCCAGTTCTATTCTAGCTTTAGTGTAAGAGGCTTTCATACATTGGCGTTTCTTGATCAGATCTTTTGTCTCCTGCGATAGCTTACTGGTATCCTGTCTAACAGAGTTACCACCGACTTCTATTGCACACTCCTTAATGATGCCCACAAGATTGTAGTTCATTGCTTCAACACTAAGGTCCTCTTCCTGAGTTAAAGCCACCCGCCGTGGTTGCTCAGTGGCTATTGTGTAGGGCTGCTGAGCACGAGGTCGCGCGATCAATTCCCTGCCACAGCGACCGCATATCGATGGGGGCGAAATGCGAAAACACCCGTGTACTTAGATTGAGGTGCACGTTAAAGAATCCCAGGTGGTCGAAATTTCCAGAGTCCTCAGCTACGGCGTGCCTCTTAATGAGAAAGTGGTTTTGGTACTTTATACCCCATAATCTAATTTTTTTTTTGAGTTAAAGCCTGTTCTGTACCTATTCTGTAGCTTGATCTGGAATTCCGCTATTTTTTCTCTTACCGCTAAATCATTGATCGGCTTCTTATGTACCAGTTTCTTCCGTTCACTCCTCAGTTCTAGGCTAATTCGAGTTCTTACCATCCTATGGTCACTCAAGCTCAGCTTGCTGAGCATGACCACATGTTGTATGATGCCAGGGTTAGCGCAGAGTATGAAGTCTATTTCATTTCTAGCCTCACTTTTCGGGCTCCTCCATATCCACTTTCGGCTATCCCGCTTGTGGAAGAAGATATTTTTTATCCGCATATTATTCTGTTCCGCAAACTCGACTAATAACTCTCCCCTGCTATTCCCAGTGCCTATGTCATATTCCCCCACTGGCTTGTCTCCAGCCTGCTTCTTGCCTACCTTGGCATTGAAGTCGCCCATCAGTGTAGTGTATTTTGTTTTCACTCTACCCTTCGCCGATTCCACGTCTTCATAGAAGCTTTCAACTTCCTGGTCATCATGACTGTTTATGGGGGCGTAGACCTGTACAACTTTTATTTTGTGCCTCTTATGAAGTTTCACAACAAGACCTGCCACCCTCTCGTTAATACCATAGAGTTCCTGTATGTCACCAGCTATATTCTTATCAATCAGGAATCCGACTCCTAGTTCTCGTCTCTCCGCTAAGCCCCGGTAGCACAGGACGTGCCCGATTTTTAGCACTGTATATGCTTCTTTTGGCCTCCTAACTTCACTGAGCCCTATTATATCCCATTTACTACCCAATAATTCCTCCAATAGCACTGCTAAACCAGCGTTAAACGTTGCCAGGTTCATATCCCAATGGCGGCCTGTCCGGAGCCAGGGATTCTTAGCACCCTCTGCTGCTTCGCAGGTCTGACCGCCGCCGTGGTCAGTTGCGTCGCAGTTGCTGGGGACTGAGGGCCACCGTTTGATTGTTGTGTTCATATAGGAGGCTGTGGCCAAGTACTGCACCAGGGTGGCCAATCCTGCTCTGGTGTGGGAGTGCGCTGCCGGTTCTGGTCACCGGGATCAGGCGACACTCCAGGCCTGTTTATGCAAATTTGTCAACACGCGGATTTGTTTTCTTTTATCCGGTGGAAAATTGTGCGGCACCGGGATTCGAACGACGGACCTCTTGCACGCGAGTCGGGTGGTCTACCTCTACGCCACCGCTGCACTCTTCGCAATACATATATATATATATATATATGTAGACACAATGCTAGTAAGCGGGCATGTCGTGCTACCGGGGCTTAGCGGAGAGACAACTAGGAGTTGGATTCCTGATTAATAAGGCTATAGCTGGTAACATACGGAAATTCTATTGCATTAGCGCGAGGGTGGCAGGTGTTGTGAAACTTAATAAGAGGTACCAATAGAAGGTCGTACAGGTCTACGCCCCTACATCCAGTCATGATGACCAGGAAGTCGAAAGCTTCTATGAAGACGAGGAATCGGCGATGTGTGACTCGAAACAAATACATTATACGGATCGGCGACTTCAATGCCAGGATAGGCAAGAAGCAGGCTGGAGACAAGTCATTCGAGGAATATGGCACAGGGTCTAGGAATAGAAGGGGAGCGTTATTAGTAGAGGTTGCAGAATAGAATAACATGCGGATAATGAAGACCTTCTTCAGCAAGCGGGATAGCCGAAAGTGGACATGGAGGAGCCCTAATGGTGAGACTAGAAATGAGATAGACCTTATACTCTGCGCTAATCCTGGCATCATACGAGATGTGGACGTGCTCGGAAAGGCGCGCTGCAGTGACCATAGGATGATAAGAACTGGAATTAGCATTGACGTGAGGAAGGAACGGAAGAAACTGGTACATAAGAAGCCGATCAATGAGTTAGCGGTAAGAGGGAAAATAGAGGAATCCCAGATCAACCTACAGAACAGGTATTCGGCCTTAACTCAGGAAGAGAGGACCATAGTGTTTGAGATATATATATATATATTGAAATGGGGTTTATTGCAGCTCGTCGGGGTATCGCAGGTAGCTCTAGTTCACGAGTCCTAGCGCTTCGCATCAACAGCCCGAGCTCGTGTCTCGCGCCGCAGCGGAGGCAGTCCGCACAGTGCCACATGCATATTGCCCACTACAACTACAGTGCCACGGGCATATTACCCACTACAACTTCCCCCGCGGCGAAGAGGAGCCATCCTGGCGACCTAAGGCGACGATACGATAAGGGGGTCGTGGTACGGCTTCAGGCGGCTGACGTGAACGGTCTCGCGGCCACGGCGGCGTTTGTCCGAAGATGGCGTCACCGGTTCGACCACATAATTCACAGGCGAAGTACACGCGACGATCCGGTACGGACCTTGATATTTCGGAGCAAGCTTTGGGCTAAGGCCTGGAGCTTGGAAGGGCAGCCGAAGCCAGACGTGAGAGTCCACGGCGAAGGACTGTGTGGGCTGATCGTTGTCGTGGCGATCTTTGTGGATTCCTTGGGTATCCGACGTGAACGAGCGAGCCAGTTGGCGGCACTCTTCAGCATGGCGAGCAACTTCGGAAAGAGGGGTGAATTCAGAGGCATCCGGGTGATATGGTAGTACGGTGTCGAGGGTAGTGGATGGTTCACGCCCATAAAGAAGGAAAAATGGTGAGAAGCCTGTGGTAGCCTGAACGGCGGTATTGTATGCGTACGTCACAAAAGGGAGGACATCGTCCCAATTGGAATGATCAGACGCAACATACATGGTGAGCATGTCCCCAAGAGTGCGGTTGAATCGTTCCGTTAGACCGTTAGTTTGTGGGTGATACGCCGTAGTGGTGCGGTGAATAGCGCGGCACGCGGCGAGCAGCTCATTAATAACTTCGGACAAGAAGACACGGCCTCGGTCACTGAGCAGTTCTCGCGGTGCGCCGTGCCGTAAGACGAAATGCCGTAAGATGAATGCGGCCACGTCGCGAGCAGCAGCCGAAGCAAGTGCAGCAGTTTCAGCATATCTGGTCAGGTGGTCTACCGCGACAATTATCCAACGATTTCCGTTAGCACTGCATGGAAGAGGCCCATAAAGGTCGATGCCAACCCGATCAAAAGGGCGTGCAGGACAGGGTAAAGGTTGCAGAGGGCCTGTCGCATGAGAAGATGTCTTCCGTCGCTGACAAGCTGCACATGATCGAATGTATTTGCGGACATAAGAATACATGCCGCGCCAGTAGTACCGCTGGCGGAGCCGCTCGTAGGTTTTCAGGACGCCAGCATGAGCTTGTTGGGGGTCTGCATGGAAATACGTGCATACGTCGGAACGCAAATGGCGAGGGATGACTAGCAGCCATTTGCGACCGTTTGGCTTATAGTTTCGGCGGTACAAGATGGCGTCCCGTAGCACGAAGTGGGTGGCTTGGCGACGAAGGGCTCGAGGGCATGTAGACGTTGAAGAACTGCTAAGAATGTCAATGAGAGAGACAATCCACGGATCTTTTCTCTGTTCAGACGGCATGTCAGTAACAGCAAGCGTAGCAACCGGGCACTGTACGGATGAAGGTGGCGTTTCGTCGGATCTCATGGGCGAACGGGAGAGCGCATCTGCATCAGAATGTTGGCGCCCGGATCGATAAATGACGCGAATGTCAAATTCTTGGAGCCGAAGAGCCCAACGTCCGAGACGCCCCGACGGGTCTTTCAGTGACGCAAGCCAGCAGAGCGCGTGGTGGTCTGTCACAACGTCGAACGGACGGCCATACAAGTAAGGGCGAAATTTGTTTAAGGCCCAAACTATAGCCAAACATTCTTTTTCCGTGACAGAATAATTGGTTTCTGCCTTCGTGAGGGCACGACTCGCATATGCAACCACATATTCCGGAAAACCAGGCTTGCGTTGCGCAAGGACGGCTCCAAGACCAACGCCGCTGGCGTCGGTATGAACTTCAGTCGGTGCACTCGGGTCGTAGTGGCGTAGAACAGGTGGTGAGGTAAGCCGACGACGCAGAGTGGTGAAGGCTTGGTCACATGCCGGAGTCCAGTCGCGAAGGTCACCAGGGCCAGCCAGGAGCTTCGTCAGGGGAGCGATGATGCAGGCAAAATTGCGCACAAAGCGTCGAAAATAAGAGCACAGACCGACAAAACTTCGGAGCTCTTTCACTGTAGTTGGCCGCGGAAATTCTGCGACAGCACGAAGTTTGTCAGGGTCGGGAAGGACGCCGTCTTTGGACACGACATGGCCAAGTATGGTAAGCTGGCGGGCTCCGAAGCGGCACTTTTTCAAGTTAAGTTGAAGGCCGGCGGTGGTAAGGCAAGTAAGGACTTCGCGTAGACGAGAGAGGTGAGTGGTGAAATCAGGGGAGAAAACTACCACGTCGTCTAAATAACACAAGCAGGTCTTCCATTTGAGGCCTCGGAGAATATTGTCCATCATCCTTTCGAAAGTCGCGGGTGCATTGCAGAGACCGAATGGCATTACTGTAAACTCATACAGGCCATCAGGCGTAATGAAAGCTGTCTTCGAGCGGTCGGATTCATCGACTGGCACTTGCCAATAGCCCGATCGCAAGTCCAAAGAAGAAAAGAATTCGGCACCATGAAGACAATCCAGGGCGTCATCTATGCGTGGTAGAGGATAGACATCTTTTCGTGTAATCTTGTTGAGGCGACGATAGTCCACACAGAAACGAATCGAGCCATCTTTTTTCTTAATGAGTACTACAGGAGACGACCAAGGGCTGCAGGATGGCTTGATAACACCACGTTCAAGCATGTCTTCAACTTGCTCGGCGATGACACGACGCTCGGTGGATGACACGCGGTACGGACGCTGGCGTAATGGTGCGTGATGTCCCGTGTCAATGTGGTGAGAGACGGTACTTGTACGGCCTAATGATGCTTGGTTGCAGTCAAAAGAGGCATGAAAAGAATTTAAAAGAGTAATAAGCCGCTCACGTTGCGTCGGCTCGAGGTCATCGGCAATAGAGCGACAAAAAACATCCGGTGGGACTCGGTTAGATGACACATGGGGCGTCAGTGCTGTTACGTTGGCAGTATCGACGTCGTCGGCCATGGGGAAATGCACAATAGCGTCAGCGTCCACAGACTCGATGGTACCAATAGTCTCGCCACAGTGCAAAGCCAAAGTGTACGAATTTGGGTTAGAAATCAGTATTTCTGCAGCCCCATGGTGAACCGTGAGGAGGGCGAAAGGCAACAATATAGGCTGGCGGCGAATGAAGACGGCAGCGGGTGAAAACATGACCGTCGCTTCGGCAAGCGATGCGCATGAAAGAGGGACAAATACCACGCTGTGAGGGGGAAGGTCGGTATCTGAAGCTACACAGATCCTAGTAACATCATGAACTTGAAAGTCGTGAGATGGCAAATCGCACAGAACGGAGAACTGAACCTCAGCACGTGCACAGTCAATGACGGCGTGATGGCGCGACAGAAAATCCCAACCGAGAATCACATCGTGGGAGCAACAAGTTAGCACAAAGAAATCAATCGAATACAAAATGTCTCGAATCAGCACCCTGGCAGTGCACATAGCGACTGGCTGAACTTGTTGTGCACTGGCTGTTCTAAGCAATAGTACCGAAGGCATCATGGTCACTTTCCGTAATTGACGGCAAAGTTTCTCACTAATCACGGATACAGCAGCACCTGTATCGACGAGCGCAAGACATTTGGTGCCATCAACAGACACTTCAATAACGTTAGCGGGGGGAAAACGAGGACTTGGATGTTCCGACGATGACGCAGTTCGTGCCTCAGGAACTGCGGAAATCAGTTTTCCGCCTCAGTAGTAATGGCACTGGGCCTACGACGCATGGGTGAGAGTGAGCGCCGACGAGGTGAAGGCGAGCGACGAGTATTGTAGAACTGTGACTGCGGTGCTGGTATGTCATCAGCAGCGTAGACTTCCGGTGGTGGTCGCTGAGGCACACGGAATGGTCGGAAGCCGGAGCTGGGTGGTCGCGCGGTGCCCACGAAGGCCGGCAAGCGCCGGCGGCAGAAGCGCGCTACATGTCCCGGTGTACCACAGGCAAAGCATATTGGGCGGTTGTCAGGAGTGCGCCAAGGATTTGTGCCTTGCTGCTGTGCGCTGAAAAAGGGAGCCACCTGCTGGCGAGGCGAAGGCGGATGAGAGAACACCGGCTGGAGAGGCGCTGAAGGCGGAGGAGAGAATTCCGGCAGACGAGGCGCCCGTGCAGCGGCTTCAGCATACGTCAGAGGCGCGGCCACGGGAGCCGGCTGACACGGAGGTGGAAGAGCTTCGGTCACTTGCTCTTGAATTATCTGTCGGATCGCTGGAGCCAAATATTGAGAAGGCTTCTCCGTGGTCGGCAAAATCGAGAGCTGTCGCGCGACCTCCTCGCGCACAAATTCGTTTATTTGCGTCAGCAAAGTTGTGTGGTTGTCGCCAATAACCAATGCTGCTAACGAGTCTTCCGTAGGCGGTGGGCGCCGAGCTAAGATGCGTTGTTTCCGTAGCTCGTCAAAACTTTGGCACAAATTGATAACTTCGGCCACGGTAAGCGGATCCTTCGCTAACAACATTTGAAATGCGTCCTCATCAATGCCTTTCATAATGTGTTTTATCTTGTCCTGTTCCGCCATTGACGGATTCACGCGCTTACACAGGTCAATGACATCTTCGATGTAACTTGTGAACGTTTCACCGTGATGTTGCGCGCGCCCCCGTAAGCGTTGTTCTGCGCGAAGCTTGCGGACAGCGGGGCGCCCGAACACTTCTGTGAAACTTGTCTTGAATCTGCTCCACGTTGTGAAATCGTGTTCGTGGTTTCGGAACCAGAGGTTCGCGACGCCGGTTAAGTAAAACAGCACGTTGTGAAACTTGGTGACGTCGTCCCACTTGTTATGCTGGCTCACCCTTTCGTAAGATGACAACCAATCCTCCACGTCATGATCATCGGTGCCGCTAAAGATGGCAGGATCACGCTGGCGCAATGCACCGGAAACGATGACCGTCGGAGGCTGTGGTGCATCTTCCTGGGTGGTTTCGTCAGGCATGGTCGCAGCAGTCGGTAGCGTCCGGCTTCGGAGTTCCAGTTTTCCAGGTTACCCCGCACCTCCACCAAATGAAATGGGGTTTATTGCAGCTCGTCGGGGTATCGCAGGTAGCTCTAGTTCACGAGTCCTAGCGCTTCGCATCAACAGCCCGAGCTCGTGTCTCGCGCCGCAGCGGTGGCAGTCCGCACAGTGCCACATGCATATTGCCCACTACAACTACAGTGCCACGGGCATATTACCCACTACAATATATATATGTATATATATTGTAAGGAAGATAACGAACGTGCGCACTGGGTCAGCTGCATCGGCAGCATCAAGTGCGCCGCAGAAGCTCGAGCTCGGGAACTGCTCGGTGCATCGTAGAACCGGTGGTCGCTACGAACCCCAATAAATCTCCTTTACAAGTGGTGGAGCCGTGCTGGGTAACGTTCCACTCTACCGTCCTGGAACTCCGTTCCCGGACGCTACCCTCTGCCATGCCGGACGCCGACCAGCAGACACTTCCACCGCCACCCTTCTCTTGCCCTGGTACCGTTCGCCAACGGGAGCCTCCCATCTTCAGCGGAACCGACGCCAACGACGTTGAAGAGTGGCTGTCGTCCTACGAGCGGGTGAGCGTTCATAACAAATGGAATGACTCAGATAAACTGGCTTACGTATCATTCTATCTCGCGGGCGTGGCCAGTCTCTGGTTCAGAAATCATGAGAGGGATATCCGAACGTGGTCGGTGTTCAAGACTTCGATTACCGAAGTATTTGACCGACCCGCTGTCAGGAAACTCCGAGCCGAGCAGCGTTTGCGTACACGCGCACAGGACGCGGGTGTGACATTCACCAGCTATATAGAAGACGTTCTAGATTTGTGCAGGCGCGTGAACGCTGCCATGACGGAAGCGGAAAAGATCAAGCACGCCATGAAAAGAATCGATGATGACGCGTTCCAGATGCTTCTGGCCAAGGACCCACGCACTGTTGGCGACGTCATCAGCTTGTGCCAGAGCTATGATGAGTTGCGTAAGCAGCGAGCTCTTACAAGGCGACATCCCACACCAAATGCGACGTCACTCTGCAGCCTGACCACCGGCCCAGAACAAGCCTCCCTGATAACCCAAATCAAGGATTTCGTCCGCGAAGAAGTTGCACGACAGCTATCTCTGGTGTCCGTTACTCAAGAGCCTACCAGCCCTTTGCCGTCTCATCTCCGTAACGTGATCCACGAAGAGGTCGCGGAAGCGCTGCCGGCTGTTCACCAGCAAGGTGTCGTGACTACACCACTCACTTGTGCTACGGTTGCTGCAATGGCCCCTAGCACTGTGCCCGTGCGTCCCTTCCAGCAGCCTGTGCACCGCCCTCCCCCTCCCGTCCCCTGTACCACCACTGCCGTCACTAACCCGTGGCGTACGCCGGACAACCGCCCTAAATGCTTCGCCTGTAGGTATCCCGGTCATGTCGCAAGGCTCTGCCGCTGGCGATCGCAGGCGTTCGATGGCGATCGCCACGCGCCCTATGTGCCGCCTGATCCACCTGCGCCTTACGGATCCTTCGACCAATCACCAGCCCGCTCCCAGACTGATCGCCGTCCTCGCTCCGAACGCCTCCGGTCACCCTCCCCACGTCGCCGATCGCTTTCCCCTATGCGTCGACGGCCCGTCTCTAACGAAGAGGGAAACTAGATGACGCAGTTCCTGAGGCAAGAACTGCGCTAGTGTCGACATGCCGAAGTCCTCCTCCTTTACCTGCTAATGTCATTCATGTGTTTATCGAAGATGTCGCTACAGACGCCCTCGTCGATACCGATGCCGCTATTTCAGTTATGGATGCAAGATTTTGCCGTTCGCTTCGTAAAGTGACGACGTCTCTGTCTGGATTGTCGCTCCGAACGGCGAGTGCTCAACCCATTCGCCCTACCGCTGCTTGTACTGCCCTTGTGACCATACAGGACGTTTTGTACACGATTGAATTCATAGTTCTTTCATCGTGCTCCCACGCCGTTATTCTAGGATGGGATTTTCTCCCACGCCACAACGCCATCATCAATTGCGCTCGGGCTGAGATTGAACTTTTCTACCTTGGTGACCTGGCCTCCGTCGATGCTCATCCTGCCGCTAAAATTGTCTTGAAAGAAGACACCTGTATTCCTCCGCGCTCTTCAGCATTCGTACCAGTCTTCTGTAGTATCATATCCGACGGGACGGTCTTCTTCATGCCCTCTCATCACTTTGTTACCTGAAAAGCGCTTCTTTTTCCCTTTACAGCTCTTGACCTTGCCGCCGGTGTCAGCATGATGCCCATTTACAATCATCTCCGCCGCGAATGCCTTGGTTACGTCGAGTCGGTCGATTCAACACGAATTGTCTCCGTCCTCAACGAAGTGCCTGATACTGCCGTCCATGAACTGAGTGCCCTCTCCATACCCGACTCAACATGCACAGGTGTGTTCAGCCCATTCATCGCCGAAGATATGCCGCATTCGCAGCGATCTCAACTTCTCGCACTCCTTCAGCACTTCCGCCGTTCTTTCGACGTTGCGCAACCATCTCTTGGCCGCGCATCGACGGTCGAGCATTACATCGACACTGGCTCTCACTCACCGCTGCGACAAAGACCATATCGCGTGTCCGCTACGGAGCGTCGTGTCATTGCAGACCAAGTCAATGACATGCTCCGTCGAGGCGTCATTCAACCTTCCCAAAGCCCATGGGCCTCTCCCGTGGTCCTCGTCAAAAAAAAAAAAAAAACGGTTCCATCCGCTTCTGTGTTGATTTTCGACGCTTGAACAAGATCACGCTGAAGGACGTCTACCCATTACCACGCATCGATGATGCTCTGGACTGTTTATAGGGAGCCGAGTTCTTTTCTTCGCTGGATTTGCGGTCAGGCTAATGGCAGGTTCCGATGGCAGAGGCCGATCGCCCGAAAACTGCCTTTGTTACACCAGACGGCTTGTATGAATTCACCGTCATGCCTTTCGGACTTTGCAACGCTCCTGCTACGTTCGAAAGGATGATGGATAATGTTCTACGTGGCCTCAAATGGAAAATCTGTCTTTGCTATCTTGACGATATTGTGGTGTTCGCCCCCGATTTCGCAACGCATCTACTCCGTCTCCAGCACGTACTCACTTGCTTGACCAACGGCGAGTTGTAACTTAACCTGAAGAAGTGTAGATTTGCTGCTCGTCAGCTCACAATTTTAGGCCATGTCGTGTCAAAGGAGGGCATTCGCCCGGATCCCGAGAAGCTACGTGCTGTTACTGCGTTCCCAAAACCTACCACTATGAAAGAGCTACGCAGTTTTATCGGCCTCTGCTCTTACTTCCGACGATTCGTTCGAAACTTTGCGTCAATTATATCGCCTCTCACGCAGATCCTTTATGGCGCTAGAGATTTCTCATTATGGCCTCCAGAGTGTGACGACGCCTTCGCAACCTTGCGCCGTCTTCTAACAACGCCACCCATTCTTCGCCATTTTGACCCTCAAGCGCCAACCGAAATCCATACCGATGCAAGCGGTGTAGGCCTTGGCGCTGTGTTGGCAAAGCGTCAACCTGGCCACACAGAATACGTCGTCGCATGCGCGAGTCGCACGTTGACGAAGGCGGAAACCAATTACAGCGTTACAGAAAAGGAGTGTTTGGCCATTGTGTGGGCGCTTGGCAAGTTTCGCCCATATTTATACGGCCGATTGTTTGACGCAGTGACAGACCACCACGCACTATGTTGGCTGTTGACGCTCAAAGATCCATCCGGCCGCCTTGCCCGCTGGGCATTGCGAATCCAAGAATATGACATCCGCGTGGTTTACCATTCCGGGCGAAAGCACTCCGATGCTGACGCGCTGTCCCGATCGCCGCTTCCCCCGAAGGCCCGTGACGACTCCGCCTGCGAGTGTACATTATCCTCTCTGGACGTTGACACTATCGCTGCTGCACAGCGTAATGATCCCTGGACTGCATCTCTGCTCGACGTTCTCTCGGACACGTCGAAAGTTCCAGCGTCACGTACGCTTCGGCGCCAATTTCCTCATTTTGCGATTCGAGACCAGCTACTATATCGACGCAACTGTGCCCAAGAGGGACGCACCTGGTTACTCGTCATTCCGAGAACATTGCGATCGGAGCTCTGCTCCTCGTTCCACGTCGACCCTCAGTGTGGCCACGCGGGAGTCTTCAAAACCTACGAAAGACTTCGACACCGCTATTACTGGCGGGGAATGTACAATTTCGTTCGAACGTTCGTCCGCTCTTGTGGTGAGTGCCAACGCCGTAAAGCGCCACCACACAACTGTGCCGGTGAACTCCAGCCTCTGCAATGCCCATCCCGACCCTTCGATCACGTGGGCATAGATCTCTACGGGCCACTCCCGTTGACTCCTACCGGCAACAGGTGGATAATCGTTGCGGTAGGCCACTTAACCCGTTATGCGGAGACCGCTGCTCTACCAAATGCTACAGCGCAAGAGGTCGCCAATTTCATACTTCACCGTTTTCTCCTTCGTCATGGAGGTCCACGTGAACTTTTAAGTCACAGAGGCCGCGTCTTCTTATCTGAAGTCATCGAACAACGGCTTGCTGAATGCGCTATTGTTCATCGTAAATGCACTGCTTATCACCCACAGACTAACGGTACCACGGAACGCTTTAATTGAACTTTTGGTGACATGCTCGCCATGTATGTTTCACCTGATCACTCTAATTAGGACCTCGTTCTTCCGTTTGTCACCTATGCCTACAACACTGCGACTCAGGCCACTACCGGATTCTCACCCTTTTACCTTCTTTACGGCCGTCATCCTTCGCACAGAATCGACACCATTCTGCCCTACCGGCCAGACCCATCCGAATGCCTGCCGATCTCGGAAGCCGCCAGTCACCTCGGACGAACAGAACCGCCAAAAAGCCGTTCACGATGCCCAGAACTCGACTCCCACTTTTCTCCCGGGCGCTCTCGTCTGGTTGTTAGTGCCACACCGCACGCCTGGTCTCGCTTCAAAACTCCTTCCGAAGTACGACGGGCCATACTGCGTTCTCGAGAGAACATCACCCGTGAATTACCTGACTGAGCCGCTAACGCCGCCGTGCGACATGCGACGTCGTAACCGCGAAGTCGTTCACGTTCAGCGTCTCAAGCCGTATCACGATTCTACCGTCCTTCCAGAAACCTAAGTCGCCAGGATGGCTCCTTTATTTCCGCGGGGCCATTGTAAGGAAGATAACGAACGTGCGCACCGGGTCAGCAGCATCGGCAGCATCAAGAGCGCAGCAGAAGCTCGAGCTCGGGAACTACTCTAGAACCGGCCGTCGCTACGAACCCCAATAAATCTCCTTTACAATATTATTACGATATGATTCCGCGAGAGACGACCAGCCACGAGAACGACGAAGAAGTTGGTCGGTGCCCTCGGCACGAGCGAGTGTCAGCCTGGCTGCCTGGCTCCAGTGTAAATAGCGTGTAAATAGCATCTCTCGTCTGTGTCTTTCCACACGTAACATTTCTGGTGGAGGTCAGCGATACCCGTCCTCACCACGGAACTCCGAAGTGGTCGGCACACCGAGCTTGTCACCATGCCTCCCGGTGACGAACCCGCCTCCGGAACGGCTTCGGCTTGTCCGACTGCTCCAGTCGTCACGGTTGCCCCACATCGTGACCCAGGTGTGTTCTCTGGCCTGGAGGGACAGGATGTCGACGACTGGATCGAGCTCTATGAACATGCCAGCGCTAATAACAGGTGGGACCCAACGATTATGCTCGCCAATGTCATCTTTTATCTCGGCGGCACCCCACGCGTGTGGCACCAAACACATGATGACGAAATAACCAGTTGGGACAGTTTCAAAGAAAAACTGCGGGAACTGTTCGGCGACCCCATTGCGCGCAAGGCTGCCGCGAGAAAGGCTCTTGCATCTCGTGTTCAGTCACCTACAGAGCCATACGTTTCCTACATCCTCGACGTCTTGGCTCTATGCCGTAAAGCTGACGATCATATGTCCGAAGGAGATAACGTGGCACATGTGCTAAAAGGCATCGCCGACGACGCTTTCAATTTGCTTGTTTTCGGCAACGTGTCGACTATCGATGTCATTATAAAAGAATGCCGTCACCTTGAACAGGCTAAGAGCCGCCGTATCTCAAACCACATTGCGCGCCTCCCCAACACTGCTGCTACGTCGACATGTGAGGGTCGACCACGTCAGACCACCACCTGTGACGACGTCACCCGCATTGTTCGCCGCGAACTCGAGGCCGCCTCTTTGCCAGCCTTCTCCACGCCGCATCCCGATCCGCCAGCAACCACCATTGCGATGATTCAGGCTGTCGTCAGACAGGAATTTGAAAACATGGGTCTGAACACCGTGTGTTCCACGTCTCGACCCAGCGTTCCCCAGTTATCTAGCGGCCCTCCTCGTCCCCGGCAGTCTTTTTCTGCCACATCTCGCCGCAACCCGTCCGAATGGCGTACACCTGATGACAGGCCGATCTGCTTCCACTGCTCTCGCATCGGCCACGTCGCCCGTCACTGCCGCAACCGATGGCCACCACCTCCTCGGACTTACGCCCCCACTTATTCCCGCACCTTTGGACCTTCTGTACCCTATGCCACCCGCCATGAACCTACTACTGCTGATGTCCCTGCTCCGAACCTTCGCTACAGCCGCTCGCCCTCACCTCGACGCCACCAGTCTCGTTCGCCCCAACCCCGCCGCTTTTCTTCGCCGCCTATCGCCTCCCGCACCCAGCCGGAAAACTAGGCACTGCAGCTTCTGGAGGTGAAGCTGCGTTGTCGACCCTGCCCTCAAATCCTCTCCTCACGTTACCTACTAACCGAAACCTTCTTGACGTTGACGTTGACGGCTATCCTTTCACGGCACTCATCGATACAGGAGCACATCTTTCTATTATGAGTGCTGCCTTCCGACGACGACTGAACAAGCTCCTCACCCCAGCGTCGGCACGCGTCGTCCGCGTTGCGGATGGCGGCACTGTGCCTATCATCGGCATGTGTACGGCACGTGTCAGCATCGCCGGCCGCCCCACTCCTGTACTCTTCACTGTAATTGCTCATTGCCCCCACGACCTCATTCTCGGCCTCGATTTTCTCTCCGCCCATTCTGCCCTAATTGACTGCTCTTCCAGTACCCTTCGCCTCGAGTTGCCGATGCTCGCAGAACCTTCTGACGCACCCCACTGCCGCTTACGCTCCACCGGCTTTCTTCGCCTGCCGCCACAGTCCATAGCCTACATTGAACTGTTGTCTTTCCCACCAGTTCCTGATGGCGAGTACCTCGTCACTCCTCTGCCCGACATCCCAATACAGTATGACGTCACCGTGCCTCACAGTATAGTTACTATTACTGCGAACCACACTCGCCTGCCTGTCAGTAACTTTGGATTGGCAAAGCAAATTCTACCGCAAGGTATTTGCCTTGCCACCATTGATTGTCTCGACGACCAATACGTGGCAGCGTTATCGACCGATGGTTCTCGCGAGCTTAGCATGCCCCTCGCGCCAGCTTCTGGCGACGATACCAACATAAAGAAAATGGTTGCGACGGACCTGTCCTCTACGCAGGCTGAAGACCTTTGCGAAGTATTATCGTCCTACCGCGATATTTTCGACTTTGACGATCGCCCTTTAGGCCAGACGCTCGCGGTCAAGCATCGCATTCTTACTGGCGATGCTGTGCCTATTCACCGACGACCGTATCGAGTTTCTGTGTCGGAACGCCGAGTAATTCAAGATGAAGTGAAC
Organism: Dermacentor andersoni; assembly: GCF_023375885.2. NCBI lineage: Eukaryota > Metazoa > Arthropoda > Arachnida > Ixodida > Ixodidae > Dermacentor > Dermacentor andersoni. Next base: position 6,298,095 of record NC_092821.1, read on the forward strand.
AAAATGCTCGATAAAAACATCATTGAGCCTTCATCGAGTCCCTGGGCGTCACCTGTGGTGTTGGTTAAGAAGAAAGACGGCACGTGGCGCTTCTGTGTTGATTACCGTCACCTGAACAGCATTACAAAAAAGGACGTCTACCCGCTCCCACGTATAGACGACGCCCTTGATTGCCTGCACGGTTCCAGATATTTCTCGTCTATTGATCTTCGTTCGGGATATTGGCAGATTGCTGTTGACGATATGGACAAAGAAAAAACCGCGTTCATCACACCTGGTGGCCTATACCAATTTAAAGTAATGCCGTTTGGAATATGCAACGCCCCTGCCACCTCTGAGCGTATGATGGACTCCTTGCTCCAAGGTTTCAAATGGTCCACATGCCTCTGCTACCTCGACGACGTCATCGTCTTCTCGCCAACGTTCGACACTCACCTTGAGCGTCTCACAACTATACTTGATGTATTTCGAAAGGCGAAGCTGCAACTTAACTCATCGAAATGTCGTTTTGGCCACCGACCAATTACTCTTCTGGGCCATCTAGTTGACGCTTCCGGAGTACAGCCTGACCCCGACAAAACTCGCGCTGTCCGAGAGTTTCCGGTTCCGAAGACAGCCGCAGACGTTCGAAGTTTTGTAAGGCTGTGCTCGTACTTTCGTCGTTTTGTTCCAGATCTTGCGACACTTGCTAGGCCCCTAACTAATCTTTTGAAGAAAGGCGTACAATTCTCGTGGGGTACTGCAGAAGCCGCCGCCTTCTCTCGTCTCGTCACTCTTCTAACCTCACCACCCATTCTCGCTCCCTTCGACCCTGATGCTCCTACAGAATTACGTACAGATGCCAGCGGTCATGGCGTAGGTGCCGTCTTAGCCCAGCGTCAGCGTGGCAAGGATCGCGTTATTGCTTATGCGAGCCGCCTCCTAGCACCATCGGAGCGCAACTATTCCATTACGGAACGCGAATGCCTTGCTGTTGTCTGGGCGGTTGCAAAGTTCCGTCCTTACCTTTACGGTCACCCTTTTTCCGTAGTCACTGACCATCATGCTCTTTGCGGGCTCTCATCGCTAAAAGATCCTACAGGCCGGCTTGGTCGATGGGCTTTGAGGCTACAGAAATTTTCATATTCCGTGGTGTACAAGTCGGGCCGCCTGCACCAAGACGCTGACAGTTTGTCGCGTTACCCTGTTGACGACTCTGACTCCTCCAATATTTCCAGTGCTTCTTGCGTATTCTCGGTATCCCAGCTGCTTCATTTCGCCGACGAGCAACGCCGTGACGCCTACATCAGAGCACTCATCTACCGTTTTGAACAGTCTCCGGCCGATGCTACTCTACGCCTCTTCGTCCTCCGCGACGGTACTCTGTACCGTCGTAACCTTCATCCAGACGGCTCTGAGTTCCTGCTTGTAGTACCTAAACACCTCCGCTCCACCGTTCTAGAAGGGCTTCACGACGCTCCAACGGCAGGACACCTCGGCGTATCTCGAACCTATGACCGTGTACGTCGCCGTTTTTTCTGGCCGGGCCTTGCCCGTTCCGTGCGACGTTACGTCGCCGCTTGTGAACTTTGCCAACGACGCAAGAAGCCTTCCCAGGTCCCCGCTGGTTACCTGCAGCCGCTCGACATCCCTGCCGAGCCCTTCCATCGTGTCGGCTTGGACCTTCTAGGCCCATTTCCGGAATCTACATCAGGAAACAAGTGGGTTGCAGTCGCGGTGGACTACGCGACCCGCTACGCCGTAACCTGTGCTCTTCTGACCAGTTGTGCAACTGATGTTGCGGACTTCCTGCTACATGATATTATATTGATGCATGGTGCTCCGCGTCAATTGCGCACAGACCGCGGCCGCACCTTTTTCGCCAAAGTCATTGACGACATCATGCGTGCCTGCTCAATACAGCATAAATTTACCACCTCCTACCACCCCCAAACGAACGGCCTCACTGAGCGTTTGAACCTCACCCTTACAGACATGCTATCCAAATACGTTTCAGACGACCACCGTGACTGGGACCTGGCTCTACCTTACATTACCTTTGCATATAACTCTTCCCGTCTCGAAACTGCTGGCGTTTCCCCGTTTTACCTCTTGTATGGCCGCGAACCGACGCTACCACTGGACACTGTGCTTCCGTCCGCCACAGCTTCAACTAGCGATTATGCCCGTGATGCAATCGCCCATGCTGACCATGGTCGCCAACTTGCGCGCGCTCGTCTACAAGTGTCTCAAGACAAGCAGAAACAACGCTACGACCTCCGTCACCGTGATGTCCATTTTGTGCCCGGAGCCCTCGTGTTGCTTTGGTCACCATCGCGTAAAGTCGGCCTTTGTGAAACACTGCTTTTCTGTTACACAGGCCCATATCGCGTGATACGCAAAGTGACCGATGTCACCTATCACATCGTTCTAGCCATATATATATATATATATGTATATATATATATATATATATATATATATAGATATATATATATATATATATATATATATATATTGTAACGAATAAGAAGCGCCGGTTAGCCCGGCGCATCTCCTAGTATGAAATGTAAAGAAGTGCCGGTGAGTCAGGCGCTTGACCAGCGCTTTACGCACGGGGCCGGTTCTGACTGCTCGCAAGGTTTTGCCTACCACATGGAGTTCGACCTCTCACTCCTTACGTACCCTGTCCCTAAACACCTTGATATTTACTGGAGGTGCGGGGTACGACTACACCAACGCTGGAACTTCGAAGCCGTACCCTTCAACCATCTCGGCCCATGCCGGATGGTCCTGCCTAGCCTTCTCGAGCCATGCCTGACGATCCAGCTCAACAAGATGCAGTCACGGCACCAACTGTCATCTGTCTTGGTGTGCAGCGTCAGCGCGATCCTGCTGTTTTTGCGGGTACCGGTGATCAGGACGTCGAAGAGTGGCTCGCCTCGTGCGACAGTCAGCGCGCACAACCACTGGGACGATACGGCTAAACACAGAAACGTGATTTTCTACTTGAACAACGTTGCACATTTGTGGTGTCATAACCACGTATCCGACGCCCCGACATTGTCGGCGTTGAAGACCAAGTTCACGGAAGTCTTTGGTCGTCCTGCTGTCCGCAAGCTCCAGGCCCTAACAACGCCTGCACGGACGCGCCCAGCACACAGGTGAGAATTTCACCAACTACATCGAAGACTTTGTTAATCTGTGCAACAGAGTCGACGCAAAGATGCCAGAAGCCGACAAGATCAGGCATATACTTAAGGGAATTGAGGACGACGGCTTTCACATGTTGGTTGCCCGAAATCCGGCCACAGTGTCTGTCTTCATCGCACTGTGTCAGAGTTACGATTAACTTCGAAGGCATCGAACAGTCACACGACATCCTGCCTCAGAATTCGCCGCCGTCTTAGGTCTGACGCTAGATGTTGAAGAGTCGCCTCTAATGCACCAGATAAAGGAATTCGTACGAGAAGAAGTTGCTCGGCAGCTTTCCCTGGTGCCCTTTACGAACGCGTAACCATACTCTCCATTGACGCAGGGGTTACAGAGCGTCATCAAGGAGCAAGTCGCCGAATGACTGCCAGCTGTTGTTCAACCGCCTCCGGTCGCGGCGCCCCTGACGTACGCTGACATCGCTGCACGGCCGCCCTTCGCTTCAAGTCCACCTCTCCAAGCTGTTGCGCGACCGCCCCCGATTCCTTTCTCATCACCTGCATCACAGCTGCCACGTCAGCCAAATCCTTCGCGGACCGCAGTCAACCGCCCAGTTTGTTACCATTGTGGTATTCCGGGAAACGTTGCCCGCTTAGACGAGCATCGTCGATGAGCATCGATGAGCATCGTCTATATATATATTGTTACACCCACAAAAGGCGTTACTTTGAAGCAGGGTAGAGTTAGAAGCGATGGCCTTGGTCAACTGAGCGCCTGTCGAGATTCAGCGAGCCAGCCACACGTCGTCGTCCTCGTTCACCACCCTTCGGTGCCCCCGCATACTGTTTGTTGAGGCGTGAACCCACTATGCACCTAAGCGCGTCACATTCGTGAACCCACTACGCACCTAAGAGCGTCACAATATATATATATATATATATATATATATATATATTCATATATTTCTGGCACTTGAACAAACTTCGTGTTACCTCGAAGAATTGGGCGTTGAAGTGACGGCGCTATATGAGTATTTACAAGACCTCATAGTAGGAGACAGTTCACTTTCACAGCCTGAGTGCTCTCGCTAGCGTGCGTACTCTCCCTTCGTTTAATTGTCTTTTTCTGTGAGCCCGAGTTTAAGCACTGATGCGCAAGACTGCTGTTGATTCTGATTTTGAGTGGATCCAGCTTGCCTTCATTACGGCTTATGAGTGAATTATTACAGTTTTCTCCAGCTATCACGCACCAAGACTTAAAAGAAAGTGAAGTTCCGTCACTCGAAGAAAAACTAGTGCATGTTGTTTCCTGTACAATGGAGTAGCCGCCAGTAATTCTTTCAGTAATGTGATTTATTTCGGTAAATACAATTATCTAACTTGGCAAGTACTGTCCTAATTGTCAGTGTCAATGAGCCATTTGTAGGCATCCAAAATGACATCTAACAGCGGGGTTTTCAGCGACGTACTAATTGCGTACAATCTTTTCCGAATGGCAAAGAAACCCCACGAAGTATGAAAAATACTACGTAAGCGGCGCTCCCACACGCATCATCAAGCAGCGCCCTGAAATAAGCTGATTGAAAGGAGCTGCCATGCCTGTCGAGAACCCGGACACAGCGCATCACCTTGATGATGGTACAGAACGAGCACCAACAGCAGGTTTCGCGGCTTGGCAGCTATTCGTTTCTCTCATTTCTACGTCACACTTATTATCCGTCTCTCAATTCCGACTGATCACATTGACCACAAATGCCCCTTGATAATGAGGCCATAGCACTGCTCTGACCACGCACGAAATGCGAAAAGCATTATAATAGGCATAGTATGCTTGAAAATCGCGGCTTCACACGCACTTCTGGTGACCCATCGAAAGAGCGCACGCGAAGCCATATTTTGCCCCAGAAAGTTGCTTCAGACCAAATCAAATTTAACGTGACCGTTTTATTTTTCAAGAAAGTATATACATGCTGCTAAACAGAACTGAACTTGAACAGCGCAAATAAAACAAGGGCACAAGGAAACAAATACCACACACAAGCGCTTACTCCCAACTGGAACTAGATTTGAAGTTCTCCAGTCAATTTTATACCTTCTACAGCATAGGCATGCCTATACCAGTCGCAAACACATCTGCAAATCAGCAACATCATCATCTTTCATGCAAAAAAGCTATTTCTTTTTCCGACAAGGGAAGATAAGGAGCGCTTACACATTTACCCGCTTCCTTTGTAATGTAATAGGCTTGTGTGACTTCCCTTTCCCTCTTACCTTTTCCTTTCCCTATGAATTTGTTTTTAAAATGTGGAAGTGCAGGGACACTTATCACAATGTCCTGATAAATGACTCCCATATCTAACATTTAGATTACTGCTGTGCTCACGAGCTCTTTAATTGAAACAATGTCCTGTTTAACCTATATAAGTTTTTCCACAGCTCAGCGGTATCTGATAGATGACGTTGCGCCTGCACTCAGTGAAACTAGATTTATGATTTGTGGCGCACAGGGGCCTTGCGCGCGTTTTCATATGAGTACATTTCGAGGACAGCTTGCACGTGGAACTAAAAAGAAAATAAACATTGCATCAAATTGGAAACTTTCTCTACATTGTGTGACAACTTGTGCAAGTATGGCACCACATGCGCAGGTCTCTTGTCTTTATTCTTTTCTTTCTGTGCTGGTTCCGAACTTAATTTTTTTTCCTTTGTGCAAAATGGCTTCGCATACTGAAGTAATGAAAAAGCGGGGAAACCGTGCGTTCCGTAATAGTATTATATGATTTAATAACTTCTCTCTCACTCATGCTCACACGACTTACTTTGTGCTGCCTTAATGTACGCGGTTGCTATGCTTCTCTTCATTTATTTAGAGTGTGTTTTGTCGTATCGGAACAAGGTTTTCTTAGATCTGGGATGATAGCCCCAGCATACGTGCTCGTCCAAAGAAAAACCAGAGATTAATATCGAGAAATTGAATGCGGTTGTTAATGGTCAATTTATACGTGAACTTAAGTCCTGCCGATGAGTTAACGAACAAGTCCAAAATTTCTTACACCGCATCACGAAAATGCATACAGGTATCTTGCTTCATAAGAACTAAGTAGTTGCCAACGTACCTAAACACTCGAGTTAGAGGCGTGTCGACCAAGTTAGCAGAAATTACATTGTCAAATTAGGAGAAAAAAATGTCACACAATATGGAGGCTATGGCTGATCCTATACAGGGGCCGGTACGTTCGATGTAGACCTGGCCATTATGATTAGTAGCACATGAATGAAGATAAAAATTTAAAGCGATAAAAATTCTCGCTCTTGACAGCGACAGAATTTTAAAAATTGACTTCTCCCAAATCATCTATCCTATCACGCACAGCGCACGTCAAACCATCGCACAGCACAGAATAATATAAGTCCTCTACATCTATTGAAAATGCGGTTAGTGCAGTTCCCTGGTCTTCAACTTCTTCGGCGCTTCTTACCAGAAAAGGGTAATTTATCTGCAACTTCTTCAAATGGTCTTGTAGAACGTTTGCTACATGACATTGCCACCAGATCTTCTCTGACGCAATAACCCGAAAATGGTATTTAGGCTGGTGGGTGTTGCAAACGAAGAAAACTTCAAGGAATTCTCGGTCCGCATTGTTCACGAGTCCAGGTGCAAGTCTGAGTACCTCCAGGGGGCCCTCTTTTGCTTTTTCGGTTCGAAAGAAAGAGCTTTGAAATTCTTCATAATTGCTTGCTTGTATTTTAGGTTCATAAGGTTTTTACGCAGAACAACAAAAGCGCCTTCTTTTTCGGCTATTGTACTTCAGTAAAGAATGTTTGATGTTTAATGGCGCAAGGGCCAGGTATGGCCAAAGAGCGCCATGCTAGTGTTAATGAGTTCGGAGTGGGCTGATCGGTTCTATGAAGTTAATGTTACCTTGCCGTAAAGGGGCCTAAAAGAGTTGGTGTCAATTGCATAAAATGTACCCATAATAAAATTATGGCAATAATAAACGGTGTGTACTATGAACACTAAAATGCACTGTGAAAGAATGATGCAATATACAAAATGTGTGAGATGCTAAAATTGCCTAGAGCCCTACTGCCTCGCCAGAGCCCTTGAAACACAAGGGCCTAGAGGCATGGGCTATACGAAACAACTATCACAGCATCATCCTCTGAAGAGAGGAGGTTCTACGAATGTATGGGGCTAATAATGTTGCTGCGCAAGAATATGTGCGATCACGAAAAGGCGAGCAGTGTGAAGACGACGAAGACGATTAGAAGCTAGCGCGGGCTGTTGCCTCTTGTCCAAGCGCAGCGTATTTTCTTGTAAATATACTTCTACATAGCTTTTCGTCTGCGTCTTCCTACATAACATATCTGGTGGAGGTGGACGTTCTCTGTGCCTGGTCACGGAGCTTCCCAGTGGACGGTACGTCGAGCCTTCCTTCGTGGCTCCCGGCGACGACAACCCGACTCCGCCGGCTCCGACATCTGCTGCCACTTCGACGACCTACATCACTCTCCCCGCTCCCCGTGACCCTGGCGTATTCTCGGGCAAAGATGGGGAAAACGTCGATGACTATATCAGCCTGTATGAACACGTTAGCCGCAATACCCGTGGAACCCTACTAGTATGCTCGCCAACGTAGTCTTTTACCTCGGTGGCACACCTAGAGTTTGGTATCGCACGCACGAAGATGAGCTCACCAGTTGGGATTCACTTAAGACACAGCTTCGAGACTTGTTCGGCAACCCCTACGGTCACCAACTTGCCGCGCACAAGGCGCTTTCCGGCCGTGTGCAGACGTCAACAGAGCCCTATGTCATGTACATTCAGGACGTCTTCGCTCTGCGCCGCGAAGTTGACACCCACATGACTGAGTCAGACAATGTTGCCCACATTCTCAAAGGCATTGCCGATGACGTCTTCAACTTGCTCGTTTGCAACAACGTAGCGACGGTGGATGCTGTTATAAAAGAGTGCCGCTCCCTGGAACTCGCTAAAAGCCAACGTATTGACCAGCAGTTTGCCCGTCTGCCCAACACCCCAGCGACATCTTCCTGTGCCGACACTCCTCGTCCCCACAACACTGCCGATGTTACCAGGATCGTCCGACGTAAGATCGAGGCCGCCTATCCGGCTGCCTTCGACTCCAGTGCCACCAACACATCTGCAGTCACGGTCTCACTGATCCAGGCAGTTGTCCGCCAAGAGTTCGAAAACATGGCTCTTCACACTATCTGCTCAGCCTATTGCCCTGATACCCGCCCGGCTTCTTCGATGCCGCCCCGTTCCGCATCTTCTTACCCACCACGTTTCGGCAACCCATCTGAATGGTGCACTGCTGACGACAAGCCCATTTGTTTCCACTGCCATCCAATCGGGCACATTTCTCGGCACTGTCGCAGTCGCTGGAGTTCCCCGACCCGGTCTACTTATACTGCCTACTCTCGCCCCCCAGGCGGCCCTTCTCGTCCCTATGCCGCACGCTCCGATAACGCCGGCGCCGATTCTTCTGCACCGAACCACTCCTATTCTCGTTGGCCTTCGCCCCAACGACGACAATCTCGCTCTCCCAAGCCCCGTCGCTACTATTCGCCGACTCCCTTCGGACGCCGCTCCCAGCCGGAAAACTAGAGGATGCCGCGCCTCGAGGTGACGTTGCATTGTTCCCTACGCCGCCAAATCCTCTACTCACGTTGCCCACTCATCTGAACCTTCTTGACGTGCAAGTCGACGGTGTTTCTGTGCCTGCACTCATAGACACTGGAGCGCATTTGTTCGTAATGAGTGACCTTCGTAACCGGCTCAAGAAAATTACCACGCCCGCCACGACGCCTGTTGTCCGTGACGCCGATGGCGGAACAGCCCCCGTAATTGGTATGTGTACCGCCCGCGTCTCCTTCGCCGATCGCTCAACAATCGTGCTATTCACAGTCATCGCCCACTGTCCCCACGACATAATCCTCGGCTTAGACTTCCTCTCCGCACATTCTGCTCTCATCGATTGTTCCGCCAGTACTCTCCGCCGTGACCTGCCTGTTCTGGATCCTACTGAACCACACCCCAGGCGCCTCAGTTCCGTCGACTTCGTTCGCTTGCCATCTTCGGCACTGACCTACGTTGACCTAGTGTCAACGTAGGTCAGTGCCCAAATCCACACCAGTCCCGACAGTCACTACATCGCGGCTCCTATGCAAGACGTCCTCGTTACACACGGGACCACAGTACATTATACAGTTTTATCTATTACGGCGAATTGTGTCTGCCTGCCAGTGGTCAACTTTGGCTTGACGACTTAAGTGCTGCCACGCGGGATGTCTCTGGCCCAGCCTTTCTCATTTGAGGATCACTCAGCAGCATCTATTGCAGTACACGACAATTCAGCCGATTCTCCTCTACCATCGCAGCCGGCAACTTGTACCATCGCCGATTTGCAGAATATGATTGCGCCCGACATGCCGTCCGAGCACGCTCGTGCGCTCTACCGCGTTCTGTTTTCCTACCACAATATTTTTATGCGAAGCATACTAGCCGCAAAACCACGCTCTTCCTTGCTGCGCCGCGCGCGGCCGCGTAGCTACCATATGACGTTATAACAGCTGCAAAAGCGGAGGCTCAGCTCGTGCGCTCGCTTGCGGCCGCGTAGCTACATAGCCGGGTCTCAGCTCGTGCGCTCGCCTGCGGTCGCACAGATGGTACTGCGGCCTAACTCTCGCTCCTCCCGCTAGGGCACTGACGTCACAACAGCTGTATAAAAGAGCGGCGCGCTCTCGTCGAGGCCAGTTGTATAGCGTGATGGCGGGAAAGGAAAGGGCCGCTCGTCAGACCGCAAAGCGCAAGTTACAAAGAGCCACGGAAACGGACGAGGAACAAGAAGTTCGACTAGCCAAGCGACGTGCACAGTACGCGGCTAAACAGCAGCGTTCCTCCACAGAGTCCGAGGTAAAGGATGAAGTTTCGAGTGTATCTGGGAGTACTTCTACTTTAGTATGCTTTGCATCCTGGGCTTAACCTTAGCTAAGCCACAGCCATTTTTATCTTAACGATCGCCCTTTGGCTCAAACTACAGCTGTTAAAGATCGCATTAATACCGGCGATGCCCCTCCTATTCGTCGCCGCCCGTATCGAATGTCACCGGCTGAGCGTAAAGTTATTCCCGCAGAAGTTCGCAAAATGCTTGCCAATAACATTATTGAACCTTCATCAAGTCCATGGGCGTCACTTATTGTACTGGTAAAAAAGAAGGATGGCTCATGGTGCTTTTGCGTGGATTGTCGGCACCTTAACAGGGTTACCAAAAAGGACGTCTATACCCTACGCCGGATTGATGACGCCCTTGACTGCCTCCATGGTGCTCGCTATTTCTCCTCTATTGAGCTTCGCTCCGGCTACTGGCAGATTGCCGTGGACGATCTCGACCGCGAGAAGACTGCTTTTGTAACACCCGACGGTCTTTATCAATTCAAAGTGATGCCATTCGGTCTATGTAACGCCCCTGCCACTTTTTAACGCATGAAGGACTCCCTTCTTCACGATTTCAAATGGTCCACGTGCCTGTTCTAGTTGCACGACGTTATCGTATTCTCCCCAACGTTCTCTATGCACCTCGAGCGCCTCTCAGCTGTCGTGGACGTTTTTCGACGAGCTGGTCTGCAACTCGACGCATCGAAGTGTCAATTCGGCCGTCGCCAGATTACCGTCCTTGGACATCTTGTTGACGCAAACGGAGTGCAACCGGACCCAGGCAAGATCTATGCTGTTGCGAACTTCCCTGTTCCGAAGTGTGTCAAGGATGTGCGCAGCTTCATCGGCCGTTGTTCGTACTTCCGCCGTATTGTGAGAAATTTCGCCGCCATAGCACGACCACTAACCAAGCTTTTGAAAAAAGACGCCCATTTCCAGTGCGGCGATAACGAGGCCTCTGCATTCTCCCATCTAATCGATATTCTCACAACGCCTCCCGTTCTGGCGCATTTCGATCCTTCTACGCCTGCCGAAGTCCGTGCTGATGGCAACGGTCACGGAATTGGCGCAGTACTCGCACAACGCCAGCGTGGCCACGACCATGTTATCGCTTACGCGAGCAGGCTCCTCTCACTCGCGGAGCGCAACTATTCCATCACTGAGCATGTCTTGCCCTAGTTTGGGCGGTTGCGAAATTCCGCCCATACTTATATGGCCGACCCTTTTCCGTTGTCACAGACCATCACGCGCTTTGCTGGTTATGCTCACTGAAAGATCCTACAGGAAGACTTGGGCTGGCCTTACGCTTCCCAGAATATTCGTATACTGTCACCTATAAATCTGGCCGACTACACAAGGGTGCTGACTGCCTGTCTCGCTACCCGGTCGACGAGCCTGACGACGCCGACAGTAGTAGCGCCAATGGCACTTTCTTTGTGTCTGCCTTCGCTTACATTGCCGATGAGCAGTACCGAGACCTATCGATGCGAGTACTTATCGAGCGTCTGTGCTCCACACCTACCGACGCATCCAATATGTCCTCCAGGGCGGCATTCTGTATCGAAGGAACTTCCTCCCTGACGGCTCTGATCTTCTTCTTGTCGTGCCAAAACAGCTACGACAGACTGTGCTCTTTGAGATGCATGACGCACCCACTGCAGGACATCTTCGGGTAACCCTCACGTACGACCGCGTCCGCCGCCGCTTCTATTGGCCTGGTCTCGCTCGCTCCGTTCGACGCTATGTTGCTGGCTGTGATTCCTGCCAGCGTCGGAAAACACCTCAGGTGCTACCTGCCGGTCATCTCCAGCCGATCACCGTCCCTGTAGAACCGTTCTTTCGTGTTGGATTAGACCTGCTCGGTCCCTTTCCCACGTCATCCTCTGGGAACAAATGGGTAGCCGTCGGGACTGATTACGGCACCCGATACGCTATCACATGGGTTCTCCCTACCAGTTGCGCCACTGACATCGCGGAGTTTCTCTTGCGTGACATTATCTTGCTTCATGGCGCCCCGCCACAGCTGCTTACTGACCATAATCGAAACTTCCTCTCGATAGTTATCGCTGACATTGTGCGTTCCTGCTCCATTCAACACAAACTGACTACCCCGTACCATCCTCAAACCAATGGCCTGACAGAGCGGTTAAACCGTACTCTTACCGATATGCTGTCCAAGTACGTTTCCAAAGACCACCACGACTGGGACATTGCCCTTCCTTACGTAACATTTGCGTACATTTCTTCCCGGCACGACACCGCCGGATTTTCTCCATTTGATCTATTGTACGGTCGCGAACCTACCTTGCCCCTAGACACGGCACTGCCTCCTGCTGCGATCTGAACAAGCGAGTATGCGCGCGACGCCATCGCCCTCGCCGACCAGGCACTCCAGCTTGCCCTTGCTCGACTGACGGCCTCACAAACCCGTCAGCAGTGTCAGTACAACGCCTGCCATCGTGACGTACAGTTTTCGGCTTGTGCGCTCGTGCTCCTGTGGTCGCCCTCTCGTGACGTCGGACTTTCAGAAAAGCTCCTTTTGCGATACAGAGGCCACTTTCGCGTGCTGCTACAGGTGACACCTGTGACTTAGGAAATTGCTCCTGTGGGGTCAACCTCGTCCTCTCCTCTGGCATCTAGTGATGTCGTGCATGTCAGTAGGCTCAAGGCCTACTACACTGCTTCCGAGTCCGATCTTTAGTCGCTCCGGGACGGCGCTGTTGCAGCCGGGGGTAGTGCTACGGAACAATATGTGTGATCACGAAAAGGCGAGCAGGGTGAAGACGACGACGACGATTAGAAGCTAGCGCGGGCTGTTGCCTCTTGGCCAAGCGCAGCGTATTTTCTTGTAAATATACTTGTACATAGGTTTTCGTCTCCGTCTTCCTACGTAACAATATGTACCTCAACCTCTTTCAGGAAACCTAAGACTGCGCTGGTGTCACAGGACGGTTGTGGGCCGAGGTACATTACAGGATGAAGGGGGATGCGCTGCCGGCATGCTAAGGGAAAATGTTTCTTTCCGTCAGATTCGGCTTCCCAACACTGAAGGAGGACGTGGAGGACGGTCAGCTTCTCCCCGCATCAACCCCAGGTTGGAGGTTCATTTTCAGTGAGTGAAAAGTTATAGATGACAAATGTGTGTCATTAGACGACAGAATAGTGCATCTTTTCGGCGTCAGTTTGTTACAGATGACCAGAAACCTAATTGTGGCTTTATTACGTGCAGCTTATTACTTGTTCCCGTGTCCCACAAGCGTTGTAAGTAGTTTCGCAGTTTTTTTCGTAAAAAGGGCTTCAGATCTGTGACAGGGAATGCAGCGGTAGGATTAACAGCATGCGATGCATTTGACGTGACCATCCGGTCCGCTAGAACGTTAACCTGGATAGATCTATGGCCAGACACCTAGCATATAATCCCATGCTGGTTAGATATATATGGTTTACACAGGACGGAAGAGAGTTCATTATTTACTGAATTTTTGTGCTTACAGAATGACATCAATGCCTTCACAACACTTAGGCAGTCCGTACATATAATTGATTCTTGGAGTTTTGATTTACTTAAATGCTTCACAGCCGACAATAGTGCGTCGGCCTCAGCCGTAAGGATAATTGTTTCCGTATGCAGTACATCGAATTCCGAGAAGGATGGACCGACGGCCCTATAGGATACGCCGTTGTGCGACTTCGATGCATCTGTGTAGAACTCCGTGCAGGAGTGCTTGTACTGGAGTCCCAGGAAATGCGTTTGGATTTTAATCTCAGGAGCGTTCTCTTTAAGTTGTAGAAAAAATATATCACATTGCATCAGTTTAGCTTGAGGCATTAAGCGATGTTTGAGGAGTGAGACATACATTTCAACACTAAAGTCCCTCACATGCAGTGAAAAGGGCTGTCTTACAGAGGGACGATTAGGACAGGCTGTAGTACATGTCCTATCCTTAAGGGTATTAAAACACGGATGCCGATGATTAGAGTGAACTCAGAAAATATTTTTCGCTGATGTATGTTCTCTGCAGATATAATGACCACTCATTTGATTCTACGTATAAGCTTTCGCGAGGCACTGGAAGTGGTAAGGGAATACATCTACTTAGGGCAGGTAGTGACCGCGGATCTGGATCATAAGACTGAAATAAACAGAAGAATAAGAATCGGCTGGGGCGTGTTTGGCAGGCATTCTCTGATCATGAACAGCAGGTTGCCATTACCCCTCAAGAGAAAAATGTATACTAGCTGTGTCTTACCAGTACTCACCTACGGGGCAGAAACATGGAGGCTTACGAAAGGGGTTCTACTTAAATTGAGGGCAACGCAACGAGCTATGGAAACAAGAATGATGGGTGTAACCTTAAGGGATAAGGAAAGAGCAGATTGGGTGTGAGAACAAACGCGAGGTAATGACATCTTAGTTGAGATCAAGAAAAAGAAATGGGCATGGGCAGGACATGTAATGAGGAAGGAAGATAACCGATGGTCATTAAGGGTTACGGACTGGATTCCAAGGGAAGGGAAGCGTAGCAGGGGGCGGCAGAAAGTAAGGTGGGCGGATGAGATTAAGAAGTTTGCAGGGACGAACGACATGGCCACAATTTGTACATGACCGGGCTAGTTGGAGAAGCATGGAAGAGGCCTTTGCCCTGCAGTGGGCGTAACCAGGCTGATGATGATGATGATCATCATCATAATGATGATGATGATAAACTATTAATAGGCGTTGTTCTGAAAGCATCAGTGGCCAGACGGATACCTAGATGGTGGGCGGGATCTACCATATTAGTGCGCTCGGGGCAGCAGAATTGCAGATGATGGCACCGCAGTTCATACGTGATCGAACTAGACTCTTGTAAAAATTCATTAAACACTTCCTTTGGCTTCCCCATGTTGTGTGGAATAAAATATTCAGTAAGTAGAATGTTTTAGGTATTCGACCTTGAGATGCATTATGCTTTAAGCGCATCATTCGTTATGTTCAGTGTAATTTTCTTTCTGGATGGCAAACCTGATTTTCAAACATGTTGCATACTTTAGAACACAGTCCACAGTTGCACCGACAACTCGTTCACGGTCTTGATCTACAGCTCTGTCTTCTATGCTTCTACCCATGTCTAGGAGCTGTGGAGCATTAGGTTCTGCCTCAACACTGAATTTTGGGCTATTTTCCAGGGTGGTCCTAGGTACGTCTGGAATTGTAGCCTCCCTAAGCGTGGTGACTGCGTTGGCACTGGTGATCCTAGCATACCGCTTCGGTAAAAAGATCCTGGTGTGTTGCCACAGGAACTCTGTAGATTGCCCGGCAAGTCTCTCGTACTGGCACAGCATTTGGTCCTTTTTGCAGGGGTCGATTCTTTCTTCAAGAAGTCCTTTCAGCCAATCATCGTGTAGTCATATTTCGTGTCATTTTTCAGGCTTCAGTAATTTGCGCATACTTTTTGCGTGTCCCCAAGAAGGTTCTACGAGACGAAAGAAGGCTTTTACTTCCGGTGGCGTGATGGGTCTACTCAGGCGGTAGCCCACGGAACGTGAATGACAAGTATTTATTGCTATGAGGGTGACACATACGTATACTGGGTCTTGCAAGGCTGATGATAAGAGGAAGGAGCCCATTGTAGAAGTTTGCATTAGTAAGATCTTGATGAGGGCTAGTTGATTCATATATAGAACTGAGGTTGAACGGCGCACATAAAACAAAGACAGGAGGAAGCAAATACAACGGACAAGCGCCGACTGCCCACTGTAAGTTTATTTGAAATTATCCAGCCATCTTATACCATTTTAAGCATAGGCGTGCGTAGACCAGTCGCAAACACATCTGCAAATCAGCAACATCAGAATCTTTCATGCAAAAAGGCTGTTTCTTTTTCCGAGAAGGCAAGATAGGGAGCCCTCATAAATTTATATTCTTCCTTTCTAATGTATTATGCCTAAATTTATTCCTTTTCCCTCTTACCTAGTCCTTTCCCTATCTTTCTTTTTGAAATAACGGAGTGCCGGGACACTTGCAGAATGTCCTGCTAAATGAGTCCCATAACCATTCTTTAGGCTACTTCTGTGCTGACGAGCTCTTTCACTGAAATGTTGTCCTCTTGGACATATATAAGTTTTTCCACAGCTCAGCGGTATCTGAAAGATAACGTTGCGCCTGCAGTCAGTGAGGCTAGATTCATGATTTGTGGTGCACAGAGGCCTTTTGCGCGTTTTCATACCATCACAAATTGAGGTAAGCTTGCTCGTGGCACTGAAAAGGAACTTAACATTATGTCCATTGGAAGCTTTCTTTAGGTTGTATGACAACTTGTGCAAGTATGGCACCACGTGCCCTGGTCTCTCGTCTTTATTCTATTTTTTTTTCTTTGCTGGTTCCGAACAACCTCATTTTTCTTTATGCAAAATGACTTCGAATACTGAAGTGATGACAGAAAGAGCGTGGTTTGGACATGTTCGCATTGCATACCTTTTAGGCTTTTAGCGCATAAAAAAGGATGAGACACAGAGGTATAACCCGGACACAATTACAGAATAAAACAACTGTAGGAAGTTAGCGCTGTGTCCGCGTCGTTCCTCTGTCTCTCGTCCCTTTTTGTGCGCTAAAAACCTAAAAGTGATGACCGAACGAGGCAAGCCTGCGTTCTGTGATCGTTATCATCAGCAAGTTTTATGTCAACTGCAGGACGAAGGCCTCTCCCGGCGATTTCCAATTACCCTTGTTCTGCCCAACCGATTCCAACTAGCGACCGCGAATTTCCGAATTACAACAGTCCACCTAGTCTTCTGTCGTCCTCGATTGCGTTTCCCTTCTCTTGGTACCCATTCTGTAACTCTAATGGTCCAACGTTTATCTACCCGGCAAAAACATGACCTAGCCTGCGCCAATTTTTTCTCTTAATGTCGATTACGATGTCGGCTATGCCCATTTGCTATTTGATCCAAACCACTCTCTTCCTGTCTCTTTACGTTATGCCTAGCAATCTTCGTTTCATCGCGCTTTGCGCGGTCCTTGACTTGCTCTCAAGCGCTTAATGGTCAGTATCCAAGTCTCGGCCCCTTATGTCAGTACTGGTAAAATGCACTGATTGTACACTTTCCCTTTCAATGATAACGGTAAGCTTAAAGTCAGGAGCTGGCAATGTCTGCCGTATGCGATCCAAAGCCTTTATATTCTTCTGTCAATTTCATTCTCATGATAAGGGTTCTCTGTCATTGATTGACCTAGCTATACGTACTCCTCCAGAGACTCTAGAGGCCGACTGGCGATCCTCAATTCTTGTTCCTTTGCCTGGCTATTTATCATTATATTTGCCTTCTGCACATTATTCTTCAGTTCCACTCTTACAATCTCTCTGTTAAGGTCCCCAATCATTTGTTGTAACTAGTCTGGATTGTTGCTGAAGAGAACAATGTCATCGACAAACCGAAGGTTGCTGAGATATTCGCCGTCGATCTTTACTCCTAAACATTCCCAGTTTAATAGCTTGAATGCTTCTTCCACGCGCGCAGTGAATAGCATTGGGGAGATTGTGCTTCCCTGTGTGACCCCTTTCTTTATAGGTATCTTCCTGCTTTCCTTGCGTAGAATTTAGGTAGCTGTAGAACCTCTGTAGATATTTTCCAAGGTATTTACGTAAAGGTTCTGTACTCCTTGATTGCTTAATGCCTCTTTTGGCCGCTGGTATCTCTACTAAATCAAATGTCTTTTCGCAATCTATGAAAGCCATATAGATAGGCTAATTGTACTCTGCGGATTTCTCGATTACCTGATTGATGACATGGATGTGACCCATTGTAGAGTATCCCTTCCTGAAGCCTCCCAGCTCCCTTGGTTGACTAAAGTCCTGTGTCGACCTTACTCTATTCTAGAATATTTTGGTAAATGTTTTATGTAATACTGAGTGTAAACTAACGGGCCTATAAATTTTCAAATCTTTATCGTCTCCTTTTTTGTGGATTAGCATAATATTTGCGTTCTTCCAGTTTTCTGGGACCCTTGTGGTCGACAAAGACTTCGTATAAAGAGCCGCCAGTTTTCCAGGCATTATACCTCCTCTATCTTTGATTAAATCGAGCATTATTCTATCTTCTCCTGCCGCTCTTCCTTGTTTCAAGGCTCGTCTAATTCATAGCGAGTTATAGGAGAAGTTTCTGTATCCAGTTCATTACCGTTTCTAATTGACGTATCCTGACTCCTCAGGGTGTTGTAGAGGTCAGTATAGAATTCTTCCGCTGCTGTTACTATATCTTCGAGATTACTGATGATATTACCCTTTTTATCTTTCAGTGCATACATCTTCGTTTGTTCTGTACCAGGTTTCTTTCTTACTGATTTCAGACTGCGTCCATTATTTACGACTTCTACAGTCTTTCTCCCGTTATAGTTTTGAATATCACTTATTTTCGACTTGTTCATAAATTTCGACAGTTCAGCGAATTCCATCTTATCTCTTGAGTTGGACACCTTCATTTTTTGTCGTTTCTTTGTTTGGTCTTTTGTTTTTTTGGGCAAGCTGGCCTACTGGTTGTCTTGGTGCCTTGGCTCCCACTTCAATTGCTGCCGCTGAAGCCAACCTAGTTACCGTTTCATTCATTAGCTCCACGTCATCATAATCTCTCCATTCTAAGGCGGCATATTTGTTTGCACGTACCAGCCTTAATTTGTCTGCTCTTACCCTTACTACATCTAGACTGATCTGTTACTTCTTGACTAATTTTGCTCTTTCTCTGTTCTAATTCAGGTGAATCCTAACCCTCACTAACATATGATCCCTGCACTTTACCCTACATATGACTTCTACTTCCTGCACTATGCTGGGATCAGCAGAAAGTATGAAGCCAATTTAATATCTTGTTTCACCACTAGGGCTTTTCTAGGTCCACTTTGTGTTGCTGCGCTTCTTGAAAAAGGTGTTCATTATTCGAAGCTTATTTCTTTCAGCGAATTCTACCAGCATCTCTTCTCTAGCGTTCCAAGAGTCGGCACCGTATTTGCGAATAGCTTGTTCACCAGCCTGCGTCTTCCCCACTTTTGCATTGAGGTCGCCCATTACTACAGTATACTGAGTTTGCACTTTTCTCAATGCTAATTCAACATCCTCATAAAACTGATCTACTTCATCATCCTCGTGACTGGATGTTGAAGCGTAGGCTTGTACTACCTTTAATCTATTTCTCCATATTAAGTTTGGTTACGACTGCAGCTACCCTGTCAATGCAGTACAATTCGTCAATGTTGCCTGCTATGTCCTTATGTATTGGGAATCCTACCCCATATTGCCTCTCATGTAGGAGACCTCTATAGCAAGGGACATGTCCGTTATTGAACAATGTATAAGCCTCAACAGTTCTTCTAACCTCACTAAGGCAGATGATATCCCTAGGAATGTCATAGTTTCCTCAAAGAGTCCTGCTAAGCTAGCCTCATTCGAGAGCAGTGGGTGTTAAACATTGCAAACGTTAGTTTCCATTGGCGGCCTGTCCGGACCCAGACATCCTTAGCCCCTCCGCTGTGTTACAGGGCTGACCGCCGCCTTGGTCAGGTTCTTCGCAGCTGCTGGTGACTGAAGGCCATTGGGTAATAGAGTGAGCCATTTGGGAGGGTGTGGCGGAATACTGCACCAAGGAGGCCAATTCCTGTTGAGATGACGGAGTACCTTGTTGAAGCTTTTTGGGCCTTCCTTATTTGGTTGTACCTGGATTAGTATAGTCGTACTCGCTCCCGGCAACTTTTGGCGATGACAGGCCTCACTCCAAGCCTGCGGATGGTGTGGACTGGAGGACCTCAATTTTAAACTCACCACCGTAAAAAAATTCCTATAGCGGGATTGGAACGTACGACTATGGAAACAGAGCATTCGACATAGCTCAGTCAGATAATCCCACAGGCGGCGAGGCTACCTTATCGCCGACAAGTAGAGCCCCGAGGGCCCTAGATGTCTAAAAACTTTGATTTATCTTCGATAGAAGTAACTCGACATAGAACGCGACGGGAAACTCGATATAGAACGATTTCGAAACGGTTCTGGCCTCGTAGTTCCGGAATCGCACGTGCGCATGACGGCCATGAACTCGGCTAGGCAAAAATTACACAGCAGACTCCGACTCCCATTAAAAATAATAATATCGTGCACGATGCGCTCACTTTAAGTCAGTCGAAGTCAATTGCGTGTATTTCAAATGCTTGAAAGCATGCGCGAAAACTTTCCGTGCTATAGAAGCAATCGTTCTAAGATCATCGTTTCGGAGTCACCCGTACGCATGCGGCCATGAACACGGCTAGATATACTGTCAGGTGGTAGTGACGTTAAAGAACACAGCAGCAATGCTGTGAAAGACAAAACTAGCGTTTATTGGGCGAACCTGTGCCGACAAAACAGGCTACACTTAAAGCACAACGAGAGCGGCGAACACAATCGGCGATCGTCGAAAAATTGGAGGACGCTTAAGCCTCGCCATCAAGAGTGGAACGCGATAGCGTTATCGCACCCCGTTCGCACCGCCCACTGAGTCGCTCGGCATGCTCTTGAGTCACACAAAGACGAACCTGCGCCTGAGCAAGCGGAACGAACCAAAGGACTCAGTGTCTCGGAGGGAGAAACGATCTACGCGAGCCAAACGTCGTGATCGGCATGGACAGCGGGCCGCGACGCGCCATGAAGGCGGACGCGATCATGGGGCTGATGCCTCGATGGGATCGTCCTCTATCTCGCTTGGGAGCACCACACAGACGCATGACTCCTCGCTAGTAGCACGGCACACATCGCAGGGGATGCTTTCCCACCAGACGTGCTATGGCGCAGCGATTACGTCAGAGGCATCCCGCATCGGACGCTGCACCTAGGAAGCGCGCTGTGAGCGGAAAGAGAAGCCGCGTCGCGCGGCGAGTGGCATGCCACCAGTCGGGGTAGTTCCGTACATTGCGAGGAGATGGTCTTCTGTGTTTGCCGCTAGTTGGCTCTGCGTGCGCGTCAAGGGCAGAAGAAATGTTGCGATAATGTACTTCGCTACGCGTTTAACTGCGACTTCTGTAATTTACATGTTCATAATTACCGGTATACACCACAGTATAACTTTCTACGGCACGTTTATAAGTAAACACCGAATTCAGTAGAGGCGTTTTTGTCCCGCTTTGAGGCATCGAACTCATGGCTGAGTGGTAGCATCTCCGTCTCACACTCTGGAGACCCCGGTGAAATACCCACCCAGCTCATCTTGCAAGTTGTTTTTATTTATGAATTGCCTTCCGGGATTTTTCGGTCACAGCCAACGCCACCGATGCTGACGACACCGGTTTTTCTGCAACACGAGCTCCTTAACGCTATCGCGTTAAAATCTGATCAACAGGTCAAGCGAGTCGGCTTTTATACATGAATCGTCGAATATTCCAGAATAATCGCTGGGACCCGCGTGTCTTCCACAAAGTTCTACACTATTCGCGTCACGCATACATGCAATCAGATTACGCAAGGTTCGCTGACAGACAGCGGATGGAACCATCGATAACATTCGAGAAACTTCCTATACATGTAGGCGCGTCCTGCGCTGGGTGATAACATTTTTTAAGCGGTGGAACATGGTCACCCGAAAAACAAACTGTACACGTGTCAATACCCCCCTCATAAAAAGCATCGACCCGATGCTGCAAACAAGCGAAAGTAATATGTATGTATGTATGTATGTATGTATGTATGTATGCTTTATTTCCACAAAAACTATATACAGCTTTCCCGGGGTAAAGTGGGGAAAAAGCTGCTTGTAGCAGCTTCACCAGCCCCAAATACCCTTAATACAAAAAAAAGGAGGGAGCAGCAAAGCGGAAATAAAGTTTTCCCAACTACACACATATTCAAGCACCACAACATACCTTGCATACGCATTGCAAATCAGGCGACGAAGAAAATACAACAAAAGCAAGATGTGAGCAAGCAAAAACACAAAATCTCACTCCACTTAAAAAGCATATAGGCATTGTACAACTCACATATGAGAGAAAAAATCAAGAATATAAGGAGGAGAACAAGTCGCAACATCAATTTTATTAACAATAAGATCGTTTAATAAGGAAGGTAGCCTGGAGAACAGCATTTGTAATCCACAGTTTGTGCGCGATTTCGGTACGTGCCAGTACTCTGGCTTTCTGTGCTGTATGGAGTTTCGTGTAGTTTTAGGTTAGCCATAAAGTAAGGTAGTTTATGTTCTTTTTCTGTTCATTTTTATACGCAAGCACTAAACGATACTTTGAAAGGGCCTGTACTTCCGGTGTGTTAAGTTTATGAAATAAATAAGCTGAAGGGAAGTCGTATGGTTTATTAAAAATAGCGCGAAGAGCTTTCTTTTGCACTATGTACAGCCTGTTGATATTTGTGTCAGAAGTGGTAGCCCAGACAGAACAACAATAATTTAAATGGCTGAGAAATAGTGAATTATATAACAAGCACTTATTAGAGCGAGGGAGATAGTTCAAGGAATAAAATATTCCAGTGATTTGTGAAAGCTTACTAGCAAGAAAATCTATATGGCTCGGCCACGTCATAGTATGATCAAAAAATAAACCTAGCGATTTTACCGAGTTTACAAGTTCAATTTTAGAATCTTTCATTAGCAAATCTTCCTCCAGAATAATTTGCGTGTTCTTAGCGCGAAATAACACCACCTTAGTTTTTGGCGAATAGCCAAACCATTGTCCAATGACCATGTGTATAGTTTATTCAAAACTGCTATAGCTCTTATAATCAATTCGTCAGGGCGGTTAGATGAAAAGAATAATGTAGTGTCATCAGCGTAGATTACGTAACGCGTATCAACATCAATGTATACTAAATCGTTAATAAAGATATTAAAGAGGAGGGTCCCTAAAATACTGCCTTGGGGTACACCTACATTGACCGACCGAACTTCAGATTTAGAGCTATTTCCTTGCACAAACTGCTTGCTATGACCAAGAAACGACGTAAATAAATCAAGTGCATTGCCGCGTATACCGTAGTGGTTTAACCTACTAAGCAAGAAATCATGATTTTAAGAATCGAAGGCTTTTGAAAAATCGACAAATACTCCCAATGTTAGCAAACGTTCCTCAAAATTATTTAAAATTAGTTCTTTCTTTTCAAGCAAAGCTAGCTGTGTTGACATATTTTTCCGGAAAGCGTACTGATGCTTAGTTATCAAGTTGCGCTTGTCCAGAAAGTCTGATATTGTGCAAAAAATTATTTTTTTCCAAGCACTTCGGAAATATAGGGAGAATAGACAGAGGTCTCTCATTAGGTAAGGTAGTTTTGTCACCTTTCTGGAATAATGCAACTACTTTTACCATCTGCATTTTATACGGGAACACACCGGTAGAAAGGCAGATATTATAAATATGGGCTGGTACTGGGGCGAATATATCTATTACAAATTTCACAGGCTTGATTTTAATGTTATCAGCATCGCAGGAATTGCTATTTTTTAGTGCGGAGAAGAGTCAAATTACTTCTGAAGTGTTTGTGGCACGCAAAAAAAAAAAAATGCATGCACACAGTTGTTTGTAATGAAACGGTAGGCGTTTTCATTCACATTGCGTTTAGGTAGATTAGTGAAATAATTATTAAAACAGTCAGCCAACTTCTCGTCAGGTATGTTTGCTCCATCCGAAATTATACGCAACCCTGCCGCTGAATTGGGCACTCTATTCAGCAAAGAATTAGGCCAATCCCATATCTTATTGCTGTCATTGCTGCAAGATGCGAAGGATTGCTTGTAAAATGTAGTTTTCGCAGTACGTAATTCCTTAGCGGAGACCGGAAACCGCGGTGTTGTGACGTCAACTCTAGTGTTTCGTTCCTCCGAAGCGCCCGCGACCGTGCCTGACCGCGCTCGTTTCTGCCTGCGTGCCATCGTAATCTCCTTCGATCGACCCAGCATTCCTTTGCTGGTGCGTCTGCGTGTATGTAGAGTGGTAGTCAACGTGCGTGGTAGTCAACGTGAGTGGTAGTCCACGTGGTAGTCAACAGATGAAGGTCAGTAGACGTACTGCATGAACCGGAAAGCTTTTCACGCGTTTAAACCGTCTTTGTAGATTGCCGACAGCTTTGGACAGCGCACAAATGCCGACGATCACATACCCGCTTACGTTGCACGAGGAGGCATGCAGGAACACAACACTACAGTTGTTTGACCGGAAACGAGCTCACTAGATTGGCGAAAGATCGGCGAGATCACTAGATCGCTTTGCAAAAAACATACTCACCAAAGAGCATTTCCAACACGAGGAGATCCCAAGACTTTGCTTTCGTTCGCGTCGAAAGCACTGCTCGCACCAGCATCGTTTGCTTCTTCGAGAGGCCGGCTCTTCGCAATCGGCTCTTACATGTAGGGAGTAACGCCGAACTCAGAAAAACGCAGTCTCTCTAAATTTTCTATTAGCGTCTCAGAAAAACAGTACCAAACTACCTGGCACCGCGCTTCATGTGTAGCGGCAGCGGTCGGTTACTGGTGTTGGCGTAACGAGGCGCCCGACCAATCACAGGCGGAAACGAGACGCGCGAGCTGGGCGTGTCCGCTGTTGCACTTTTCGTCGAAATAAAATATATTTGCGCTTTCTTTCGCTCAATTTCGATACGATATTCGAATTCGGAGGGTTGAAAACCATTATGTACAGATGTTCACTCATTTTTTCTGGAAAACCTTTCAGCTTCCCTTTAAACTAAAGCAAACGTCAGGAAGAGTACCGCTTTATTAAATGTTTTGTGTTTCTGGCTCTTCTATAGTAGGCGGCTGTATGTTAGCAAGCACACAAAAGACATGATATATTGTTACGTGTAGAAAGACACAGATTGAAGAGACTAGTTACAGTCTATTTACACTGGAACCAGAGCGCCGGGCCGACATTCGCTCGCGCGAAGGGCACAGACCCACTTCGTCGCTCTCGCGCCGGCTCGTTTCTTGAGCATCTCGCGATAATATCGTAATACTATCCCTTCCCCCCGGCAGCAAAAGCGACGCCACTGTGTTGTTAAATATCTAAGGCGTGTGCAGAGGTGTGCGGCGTGAGTTGGGCGACCTGGACCATGTCACTGGTTGTCACAGCAGAGGACGTAGTGGGCGTGCCTAGAACGATTTTATAGGTGTCATCGGTCGCTTGGTGGAGCACGCGATATGGGTCTGTGTAACAGGAAAGCAGTTTTTCACAAAGGCCAACTTTACGCGATGGTGATCAAAGCAACACGAGGGTGCTGGGCGCAAAATGAACGTCACGGTGACGGAGGTCGTAGCGTTGTTTCTGTTTGTCTTGCGACACTTGTAAACGAGCGCGCGCAAGTTCGCGAGCATGGTCAGCATGAGCGATTGCATCACGGGCATAATCGCTAGTTGAAGACGTGGTGGACGGAAGCACAGTGTCCAGTGGTAGCTTCGATTCTCGGCCATACAAGAGGTAAAACGGGAAAAAGCCAGCAGTTTCGAGACGGGAAGAGCTGTACGCAAAGGTAATGTAAGGTAGAGCCAGGTTCCAGTCACGGTGGTCATCTGAAACGTATTTGGATAGCATGCCTGTAAGGATGCGGTTCAAACGCTCAGTGAGGCCGTTCGTTTGAGGGTGGTAGGAGGTGGTAAATTTATGCTGTATTGAGCAGGCACGCATGGTGTCGTCAATGGCTTTGGCTGTAAACTTACGGCCATGGTCTGTTAGCAATTGATGAGGAGCACCATGCAACAAAACGATATCATGTAGGAGGAAGTCCGCAACATCAGTTGCGCAGATGGTCGGAAGAACGCGGGTTACGGCGTAGCGAGTCGCGTAGTCCGCCGCGACTGCAACCCACTTGTTTCCTGATATAGGTTCCGGAAATGGGCCGCGAAGGTCCAAGGTGGCACGATGGAAGGGCTCGGCAGAGATGTTGAGTGGCTGCACTTAACCAACGGGGAGTTAGGAAGGCTTCTTACGTCGTTGTAAACGTTCACAAGTGGCGACCTAACGTCGTACGTAACGGGCCAGGCCCGGCCAGAAAAAACGGCGACGTACACGGTCATAGGTTCGATATATGGCGAGGTGGCCTGCCGTTGATATATGCCGAGTGCCTATACCATATTCCTCCGCAGAAGGCTGGAGACAAGGCAGTGGGGTAATATGGTATAGGCACCAGGAATAGCAGGGGAGAGTTATTAGTAGAGTTTGCGGAACAGAATAATATGCGGATGATGAATACCTTCCGCAAGCGGGATAGCCGAAAGTGGACGTGGACGAGCGCGAACGGCGAGACTAGAAATGAAATAGACTTCGTACTCTGTGCTAACACTGGCATCATACAAGATGTGGACGTGCTCGGGAAGGTGCGCTGCAGTGACCATAGGATGGTAAGAACTCGAATTAGCCAAGACCTGAGGAGGGAACGGAAGAAACTGGCACATAAGAAGCCGATCAATGAGTTAGCGGTAAGAGGGAAAATAGAGGAATTCCACATCAAGCTACAGAACAGGCATTCGGCTTTAACTCAGGAAGAGAGCTTTAGTGTTGAAGCAATGAACGACAATCTTGTGGGCATCATTAAGGAGTCTGCAATAGAAGTCGGCGGTAACTCCGTTAGACAGGATACCAGTAAGCTATCGCAGGAAACAAAAGAACTGATCAAGAAACGCCAATGTATGAAAGCCTCTAACCCTACAGCTAGAATATAACTGGCCGAACTTTCCAAGTTAATCAACAAGCGTAAGACAGCTGACATAAGGAAGTATAACATGGATAGAATTGAACAAGCTCTAAGGAACGGAGGAAGCCTAAAAACAGTGAAGAAGAAACTAGGAATCGGTAAGAATCAGATGTATGAGTTAAGAGACAAAGCCGCCAATGTCATTACTAATATGGATGAGATAGTTCAAGTGGCTGAGGAATGATAATGGAAGAGAGAATAGGCTAGAGGAATTCGAAATCCCACAAGTAATGCCGGAAGAAATAAGGAAAGCCTTGGGAGCTATGCAAAGGGGGAAGGCAGCTGGGGAGGATCAGGTAACAGCAGATTTGTTGAAGGATGGTGGGCAGATCATTCTAGAAAAACTGTCCACCCTGTATACACAATGCCTCATGACCTCGAGCATACCGGTATCTTGGAAGAACGCTAACATAATCCTAATCCATAAAAAAGGGGACGCCAAAGACTTGAAAAATTATAGACCGATCAGCTTACTGTCCGTTGCCTACAAAGTATTTACTAAGGTAATTGCAAATAGAAGCAGGAACACCCTAGACTTCCGACAACCAAAGGACCAGGCAGGATTCCGTAAAGGCTACTCAACAATAGATCATATTCACACTATCAATCAGGTGATAGAGAAATGTGCGGAATATAACCAATCATTATATATAGCTTTCATTGATTACGACAAAGCGTTTGATTCAGTCGAAACCTCAGCAGTCATGGAGGCATTGCGGAATCAGGGTGTAGACGAGCCGTATGTAAAAATACTGAACGATATCTATAGCGGCTCCACAGCCACTGTAGTCCTCCATAAAGAAAGAAACAAAATCCCAATTAAGATGCGCCAGGCAGGGAGATACAATCTCTCCAATGCCATTCACCGCGTGTTTACAGGAGGTATTCAGAGACCTGGATTGGGAAGAATTGGGTATAAGAGGTAATGGAGAATACCTTAGTAACTTGCGCTTCGCTGATGATATTGCCTTGCTTAGTAACTCAGGGGACCAACAGCAATGCATGCTCACTGACCTGGAGAGGCAGAGCAGAAGGGTGGGACTAAAAATTAATATGCAGAAAACTAAAGTAATGTTTAACAGTCTCGGAAGGCAACAGCAGTTTACGATAGGTAGCGAGGCACTGGAAGTGGTAAGGGAATACTCCTTCTTAGGACAGGTAGTGACTGCTGATCCGGATCATGAGACAGAAATAATCAGAAGAATAAAAATGGGCTGGGGCGCGTTTGGCCGGCATTCGCAGGTCATGAACAGGAGGTTGCCATTATCCCTCAAGAGAAAACTGTATAACAGCTGTGTCTTACCTGTAAGTTAATGATATCTTAGTTAAAATCAAGAAAAAGAAATGGGCATGGGCAGGGCACGTAATGAGGCGGGAAGATAACCGATGGTCATTAAGAGTTACGGAATGGATTCCAAGGGAAGGAAAGCTTAGTAGAGGGCGGCACAAAGGTAGGTGGGCGGATGAGATTAAGAAGTTTGCAGGGACAACATGGCCACAATTAGTACATTACCGTGGTAGTTGGAGAAGTATGGGAGAGGCCTTTGCCCTGCAGGGGGCATAGCCAGGCTGATGTTGATGATAATGGTGATGATGATGATGATGATGATGATGATGATGATGATGATGATGAAAGCTGGTGGGGAATAAGCGGCACTGGGGTGCGTCAGAAGGTTCTGCGAGAATAGGTAACCCAAGGCGAAGGGTACTGGCAGAGCAGTCAATAAGAGCAGAATGCGCGGAGAGAAAATCCAGGCCGAGAATTAGATCGTGGGGGCAATGATCAGTCACGGTGAAGAGCACAGGAGTGTGGTGGCCGGCGATGCTGACACGTGCCGTTCACATTCCGATGAGAAGCACAGTACCACCATCGGCAACACGGACGACGCGTGCCGCCGCTGGGGTGAGGAGTTCAGTTCAGTCATCGTCGGAAGGCAGCACTCACAAGAGAAAGATGTGCTCCTGTATCGCTGAGTGCCATGACAGGATAGCTGTCAACGTCAACGTCAAGAAGGCTTGCGTTCGTAGGTACCGTGAGCAGAGGATTTGAGTGCAGGGTCAACAACGCAGCTTCACCTCTAGAAGTTGCAGTGTCTAGTTTTCAGGTGGGATCCGGGAGGCGATAAGCAGCGCAAGAGAAGCGACGGGGTTGGGGCGAACGAGACTGATGGCGTTGAGGTGAGGGCGAGCGGCTGTAACGAATGTTCGGAGCAGGAGCATCAGTGGTAGAGGGTTCATGTCGGGTAGTATAGGGAACAGCAGGTCCAAAGGTGCGGGAATAAAGCGGCGGCGTATAAGAAAGAGGATACCAATGACTTGAAAAATTATAGACCGATCAGCTTACTGTCCGTTGCCTACAAATTATTTACTAACGTAATCGCAAATAGAATCAGGAACACCTTAGACTTCTGGCAAGCAAAGGACCAGGCACGATTTCGTAAAGGCGACTCAACCATATTCATACTGTCAATTGGGCGATACAGAAATGTGGGGAATCTAACCAACCTTTATATATAGCTTTCATTCATTACGAGAAATCGTTTGACTAAGTCGAAACTTCATTCATGGAGACATTACGGAATCAGAATCTAGACGAGCCATATGTAAAAATACTGGAAGATATCTACAGCGGCTCTACAGCCACCGTAGTTTTCCATAAAGAAGGCAACAAAATCTCAATAAGGAAAGGCGTCAGGCACGCAGTTACCATCTCTCCAATACTATTCACAGCGTTTTTACAGGAAGTATTCAGAGGCCTGGATTGAGAAGAATTGGTGATAAGAGTAAATGGAGAATGCTCTAGTAACCTGCGATTCGCTGATGATTCGCCTTGCTTAGTAACTGAGGAGACCAATTGCAATGCAAGCTCACCAACCTGGAGAGGCAACAGAAAACTAAAGTAATATTTAACAGTCTCGGAAGAGAACAGCAGTTTAGGATAGGTATCGAAGCACTGGAAGTGGTAAGGGAATACATCTACTTATAATAATCAGAAAAATAAGAACGGGCTGGGTGTGCGTTTGGCTGGCATTCTCAGATCATGAACACCAGGTTGCCATTATCCCTGAAGAGAAGAGTGTATAAGAGCTTTGTCTTACCAGTACTCACGTACGGTGCCGCAACCAGGAGGCTTACGAAAAGGGTTCTACTTGAATTGAGGACGACGCAATGAGCTATGGAAAGAAGAATGATGGGTGTAACGTTAAGGGATAAGAAAAGAGCAGATTGGGTGAGGGAACAAACGCGAGTTAATGACATCTTACTTGAAATCAAGAAAAAGAAATGGGCATGGGCAGAACATGTAATGAGGAGGGAAGAATAACAATGGTCATTAAGGGTTACGGACTGGATTCCACGGGAAGGGAAGCTTAACAGGGGGTGGCCGAAAGATAGGAGGGCGGATGAGATTAGGAAGTTTGCAGAGAAAACATGACCACAATTAGCACATGAGTGGGGTAGTTGGAGAAGTATAGGAGAGGCCTTTTCCCTGCAGTGGGCTTAACCTAGCTGATGATATTGATGATGCCATAAACAGGCAGTTATCTGGTGTGGTCCACTGCAATGCGACACTGTTGAAGGGCTGCATTACAGTCCTGCATCAACAACAATCTTGTGAGAGATTTGGGTTCCGACGTCAGTCCCCTCTGATGAACATATAAATGAAAACATGGCTCCTACGGAGGCGACATCTTCAGCTTGACAAGCCTGCATCAGATCAAAGTGAGTAATTAGCAGAAACCACCCAGCAAAAAAGAGAAAATTATAAATATGGCAATAAAAAAGAACACGCCCTCACAGTACCAGCTGCAGCTTGCGATAGTGACACGGTAAGAATGATGCCCTCCCTAATAAGTATTGCATTGCCTTGCCCTACAGCAGGAGTACTGTGTGTTTCATTCACCTTAGCATGCTTCCCCGTCGAGGCAAATATATCAAATAATTGCACTCCGTTTTCATAGAATTCAAGCCTGCGATGCTTCCCGTGAAACTGCCGTTCTGTCAAGCTATCATGAAACATGTTTTAGAGTAGCTGAGTGCAGCGTGTTGTGAAAATCAATTCGTCTAAAACGTTGCTTGAATATTTTCGTCTCTGTAAACATCAGCGAGATTGAGTGCCGGTAAACATCGGGGCACTTTAGGTACACTTAAGTAGGGCTTGCGGTTGGCCTACTTGGTGCATCTTCATAGAACTGGCAGAAAACCAGACGTAAAATTTTTCACCTTTTGTGCCATTTCTACGAATGGTTCAGGTATATGTCATCTGCAATAACAAGATTTGTAATGTACAAAGGCGGATCATTTTTCAGCTTAACATGCACATATATAGCAGCTCATATGCAACATTTTACTTTGTCTACACGATTCACCTCCAGGATTTCCAAATCCGCCCAAACGATGTCCAAATTAGAAGTTTGGCAATCTGAGGCTGCTTCAGGTGCATCCGCGGCCGCACTTTTATCATTGGGCACAATGTCATACTCACTGCTTGCGCAGTATGGCTTCACCTGTGCCGATCTGGATGCTGCTCTTTTGTGCCATCTGAAAGCGCGTAAAATGTACAAGACAATGACATAAAGCATAAGATTTACTTTCATGAGAACTCTTTATTGGTAATGTATGTTATTCATTTGTTGATAATAAACACCATTATTCCAATTCATCCTTCATGTCAGCCATCTTGTTGCATCGCATGCGCGAGCTTTGTAAACATCAGGAAATAATGTCGGCTAGTAGCGTGGATGTGTAACAACTGTGCTTTTTCCTCGTTTACGAAGTGTTTTGAACATATCTCTGACGATTTGTTGGAAGTCTAGAACACCCGTTGCATTGCTCTGACTGAAATATATGTCGACAGTTGGCAGCGAGGTAGGAAAACTTCGCATGTATCTTTTAAGACGCTACACAGCCTTTCCTTACGTATAAATTGCGCAATGTTTCGTGCTACGCTAGTAAGTATGCCGAGGAAAAGATGCTCCCTTCACCACCCGTCGAGCAAAACACGCAGATGCAGTTGCGCGATGTCAAACCGATAACACTTAAGCATAGCATATCCTTTATATGGTACTACTAAAGCACAATACAATAATAATACTTACTTTTCGCCTATCACCGCAACAATCAATTTTTTTCGTCGTTCTTCGTCCCGCTCCTGGCCAGGATTTCAAATCCGTACAGTTTGACTCCCGGCTGACCTTCGCATCGGTGGCAAATTTTAACGGAACAGTATCAGCATCGGTTTCTGTTCCTTTCGTGCACGCTTTCAAACGACGCATTAGAATTCGTCCAGTTGGAGGATGCCATCGTCAACGTTGAGAAAAACCCAGCATCACCACCGATTTCACGCCTCCAATATCGTCCTCCCGCGCTTTGGCCGCCCCTCTGTTACGGCAGTGGTGCGACAGATGGCGCCGCGATCGCAGCAAACTTCACTGCGCGGAGCCTGTGGACGACGTGAATTGCGCAGTACTTTCTGCAAGGCGCGCGGGCATTAGCGATTACGCTGCAAACTTGATGAATCATGTGTAAAAGGCGGCGCTTTTGACCCGCAGCACAGATTTCGACGATCGCCGACTGTACTCTCCACTATCGTTATGCTTCGAGTGCGTCTTGCTTTTGTGGGCACAGGTCGGCTGAATAAGAAGTTAGTTTCGTGATTCCCTGTTTTGCGACTGTGTTCTTCACCATAACTACAACGTTAAGATATCGTCTAGAGTTACTGTTGAAATTCGGCGAATAATATCTCTAATCAGGTGCATGATTCAAGATTTAAAGAACGAGGGTGCGCAAAAATGTAGCTACCTTCAATTACGCCATTTAAATACTGCCCCTAAAGCACTAATAACAAAGCCAATGAATATTTTTTATTATGTATTCTTCTGAAGCCCACGTTATTAGCGGCAAATTATGTCCGCCTCACCTAGCAATTCGTCTGCAAGAACGCCATGTTCGCTGCTCTTATAGGCTTTTTATAAAATATCTCTATCGTCTAAAAACAGTAAAACGTTCCCGAATGTCAGACATTATAACTTTAATTATGATGTCATATTTTCTGAAATGTAGGCGACTAGAAAGACCTTCGTAGATGCCATTTTTGCTGTAGTCCGGTGACTTGTTGAGAGTGAGCTACGTTTACTTTTTTTTTTACAGCGTGAACTTTGCTGATACCGACGTACGACTCCATGTCATGAGTGGTACTGATGCAACAGGGCCAGTAATACCTTCTCGTATTTCCTGACAAGTTCCTCCCCGACGCCAACCCAGTCAGTGACGGGCACCTCCCCTATCTTCTCCAGCGAGCTCGCCACCTCGCCCACGATGACGATCAGCTTGCGCAGTAGCAACGCAAGTGGCTTAGCCATCTCGGGGTCTCGCTTCGAGCACTGCAATGAGCGCGAAAGCATTATTAGGATACGTAGAAATGAATAGGGCACAGATATTGCGTGCGACTGATTGATTATTTAGCCAATTGACCGATGAGCTTTAACACTTTGACAACAACGCAGGTGCCATGTGAGAAACGCAGCCGTGGACGACGTGACATTATTTGATATATGGCTTAATGTGACGTGTACCTACAGAAGGGTTGTAAAAATAATGTCCTCCTTGAACCATCACTTATAAGTAAGCCCACTGAGCCGAGCAATAATGTTGTAAACCTTGCCACGGTCACTCTTTCCGATGCTTATATAACTGCCTTATCGAAAGGTTTTACTTTCTGCCCATCCTCAGGTGGATTCAGTGAATTTCAGCTTTTAAAAGACCTAGACAACTTTGATCGAAACATGCGCCTTAATGAGTACTTTCATACCCGTCATAGTGCTTGCGAGAATAGACTACTTGCGCTCAAACACAAGCTCTGGACACAACCGCCGCAACGCGATAAATGTCTAGATAGGTACATCAATGCAGTACAACGTGATATCCTTGAGGCATACAAGGCCCGAATTCATTAACGACCGAATCTGACGAAGGAAGAAAAAGGCGCGCTAGAAGAATTAGGCAATAACCATGACATTGCTATTAAACCTGCAGATAAGGGAGGAGCAATTGTTCTCCTTATTAAGCAGTATTATATAGCGGAATTTACCAGACAACTGTCGGATGCCACTTTTTACGAAGCACTTCCGGATGACCCAAGCGATAATTTTCAGGGCATTTTGAAGGATACGCTTATGGCACTACCAAAAAAGAAAAAGATAGATGAAAAAAAAACCGCTCGGTTACTTGTACCGCTCAGTCCTGTGGCTGGTAGATTTTACTTGCTCCCGAAGATTCAAAAGTAGAAAACCCAGGCCGTCCGATTATTTCCGACGTAAACGCTAAAACTGAGAACCTATCGCGCTACGTAGACTCCCTTATTTACAAGATTCCCGAAACATTTCCGTCATTTGTAAAAGATACCAATCACTTTCTTGAAGATGTGATAAATCTTGCCATTCCGCAATAACGCAATCCTAGTAACACTCGATGTCACCTTTCTTTATACTAACATACCACATGCCGATGGAATTGCAGCAGTCCATAAGACTTGTGAAGATTCCTGTTTCGAGAAGCTTGTTGATAAAAAACCCTGCGATCATTGTTAAAGCTTATTCTTGAGCTCAATAACTGTGAATTTAATAATTGTCCTTACGTTCAGATTAGTGGTAAGTCAATGGGAGCTTGAGTAGGTCCAAATTATGCTAATATATTCATGGGTGTGCTGGAAAAATTTTCTTGCGGGTACTGAACTGCAACTTTTCTTTTATAAGCGCTTTATTGACAATATCTGCTAATTTGGGCTCACGGAGATGCTAGCTGTAGGGGCTGCACGTCTACCGATAACCTACACGTGCGCTACTGGGACACGCCCCTTTGATAAGAGCTTATATACTGCGGCGCCGAGCGTAGCCCGCGCACTTCTTCCCAGCTTATCACAGCCGGCGGCCCAGCTGTGCTGGCGCTCGCCAGTCACCTTGTCAATGGAATAAAGCAATTCCTTTTGCGTACTGTCCCTGCAACCGCCTGGTTCCTGCCTGCCTGGAAGAACACCACATAATGGCGACGAGGATCAACGCATCGACAGCGGGACCCTGCAGCTAAGTTGACAGTCTCTTCTTCGGAACCGACAATACTGCGAAATGGCCTCGCAGCTGGGACAGATGGAACCTTTTGACGACTCGACCAGTGACTGGACGTCGTACGACGAGCGACTCTGATCGTATCTGAGGGCAAACAAGGTTCCAGCCGACCTTCAAGTCGACGTTTTCGTGAGTCTCATCGGTCCGAAAACCTACCAACTGTTAAAGTCTTTGACTGTTCCCGACACGCCTACATCGAAGTCGTTAAGCGAGTTGAGGGAAGTTTAGAGCAAACACCTGTCGCCAAAGTCATCCGTTATTGCCGAGAGAGCCAAGTTTTATCGCGCCGTGCAGGGCGAAACGCAGACGATAGCTCAGTTTGTAGAAGAGATACGCAGGCTAGCTCAAACCTGCGATTTCGGTTCTTTTCTCGACGATGCGCTTCGCGACAAGTTTGTGTGTGGCATGCGGCGAATAGATATCCAGAGACAGCTGTTCGTCGAGGACACGCACTTAACTTTGCAGAAGGCAGTTGACCGTGCTCTGGCGTCCGAGGCCGCGATGAACAATGCAGTGACATCCCATGATTTATCAGATAGCGGTGGCCTAGTTCACCGAATGCAGAGCGGAAAGCAGAAGAATAAGTACGCAATTAAACGTGCCAAATCCCAGCAGTGTTATCGCGGTGGTTCTTTTAAGCACGATGCGCAAGCGTGTCCGCACGTACGAGCTACTTGCTTCGAATGTAACCGGCAGGGGCACAAACGCAGAATGTGCAGAGCAAGAGCGGAACCAAAAAAACCAGAAGCAGTGTATGCGCACGCTTGAGTGCAAGACCCAGCACGACTACACTAAGCTCAACAGTGTCGACGTGTCACGAACGGCACCCATAATGGTAGGCGTAAATGTAGAAGGAACTACCGTAAATATGGAACTCGACACTGGAGCAGCGGTATCGGTCATGTCGCACCATCAGGCTAGAGTGTACTTTCCTAGTGTTCGTTTGC
Source organism: Dermacentor andersoni (assembly GCF_023375885.2). Lineage (NCBI taxonomy): Eukaryota > Metazoa > Arthropoda > Arachnida > Ixodida > Ixodidae > Dermacentor > Dermacentor andersoni. The sequence continues at coordinate 6,333,930 of NC_092821.1, forward strand.
AACCAACAAAGATGCAACTGAAGACGTACACAGGGGAAACCGTAACGCCTATAGGAGTAATGGATGTGCTGGTCCGCCACAATAACCAAGAGGCACGATTGCCGCTTTACATTGTTCCGCAAGGCGGCATACCGCTCTTAGGTCGCAACTAGCTACAGCATATCAGGCTAGACTGGGGTGGCATTCGAGGTCTTTGCAAGGTGTCCACTGCGTCAGGCAGTCCACCTGCAGCACTAGAAACGCTGCTACGGAAAAACGAAGACCTTTTTAAGGATGAGTTAGGGACCATACAAGGAGAGCAGGGAAGCCTCAAGTTTAAGGATGACCAAGTGCCTCGTTTTCTAGAAACACGGAGTGTGCCTTTTGCTCTTGTGAAAAGGGTAGAGGCTGAATTGGAAAAGCTCGAGAAGTGGAGAATTTCTCGTGTCGCCAGTAGCAAGTATGCTACGCCAATTGTTCCCGTAGTAAAGAGCGACGAGTCGATTAGAATCTGTGGAGATTACAAACTCACGCTGAACCCAATCCTAGATGTAGAAACGTACCCGCTTCCAAAGCTGGATGAGCTTTTGGCAGCATTAGCTGGCGGTCAGAAATTCTCCAAAATTGATTTAAGTCGGGCTTATGAGCAAGTAGAGATGGACGAGGAATCCAAAGCCTACCTGACCTTGAACACGTCCAGGGGCTTATATGTTGTTAACCGCTTGCCTTTTGGCATCGCCTCAGCGCCGGCGATCTTTCAGAAGATCGTGGATAATATTCTGAAGGGCCTTGACGGAGTTACTTGTTACATCGATGACATCATGGTCACCGGAAAGACTGAACAGAAGCACCTAAAGAATTTGGAGGCGGTATTGAGACGGTTATCAGACAGAAGCATCAGAGTAAAGAAAGAAAAATGCGAGTTTTTCAAAGACAAGTTGCACTACTTGGGACATGTCATTAGCGCGCACGGAATTGAACCGGCAACTGACAAGCTAGAAGCCATCGCAAAGGCTCCGCGTCCCACGGACAAGCAGCAATTGCATTTACTGTTGGGCTTGATAAACTACTATGGCAAGTTTGTTCCTAACCTGTCAAACGTCGTTTTACCCCTAAAGAGATTGCTGCGACTCGATGTTCCCTGGGCCTGGAGTGACGAGTGCGAAGCAGCCTTCTCGCATATCAAGCAGCTGCTGTCGCAGCCACCGGTTGTCGCTCACTACGACCCCAGTGCGCCCCTGCAACTGTCGTGTGATGCATCGGCATACGGTATAGGAGCTGTCATCTCTCTTGTGGAGCCAAATGGTCAGTGTCATCCGATTGCGTACGCATCACGTACCTTATCTTCAGCGGAGGTCAATTATAGTCAGCTGGAAAAAGAGGCGCTCGCTCTAGTTTTCGGCGTCAAACGTTTCCACTACTATCTTTTCGGGCGTTCATTTGTTCTCGTTACTGACCACAAACCCTTGCAGACAATTTTCGGTCCCAAGACGGGAATACCAACTGTTGCCCCAGCTAGACTGCAACACTAGGCTTTAGATCTGTCTGCTTACAATTTTACTTTGAAGTATAAGCCATCGAGTCAAAACGCCGAAGCAGATTGCTTCTCTCGATTGCCTCTGCCAAGTGAAAGTGAAGAATGCTCGGACGACCAGCTTTATCTCCTACGCATGCAGTCCTTGCCAATTAACTGTCGCGATGTGGCACGCGAAACGGCCCGAGATCCGATCCTAAAGATAGTCATGCAGCACGTAATGAACAGTTGGCCTGAGACCATCGTCAGTGAAGAAATGAAGCCGTTTTTTCACAGACGCTGTGAACTTTCTCCACAGCTAGGGTGTCTTCTTCTTGGAATGCGTGTCGTTATTCCTCGGAAACGCCAGTCGCAGATGCTCGAAGAATTGCACCAGGGACATCCTGGAATTGTTCGGCTGAAAGAACTATGCTTCAAAGTGTTGTTTTCACTGGCTTTACTCAACGAAAAATAACAAAAAACATAGACGTTTCGCCACCTATGCGGGTGGCATCGTCAGTACATAAATGGCAAGAAATGAGAAATACATCCTATTTATCTATGAAACTGCCGTAAACATCCGGCAGGGGGCCACGGTTCGAGTTGCATGAAGATTGATTACGACGGATGAACCATGATTCTACAAATTTTCTTGGGCCCCATCGGTGTTCCCGTGCTAGCGTGGTTACATTGTCAAAATCGAACATGTGTCCCTTTCATAAACAATGATCAACCAATTCCGTCTTGGCACCTGTAGCATTGGTGGCTTTCGTAGCATCTCGTAAATGTTCCTTGAGTAGAGTGCGACGTCGCTGCCCCGTCTCAACAATGTAGCTGGCACCACAGTCCGAGCAGTCGACCTTGTAGACGACACCCCTTTGTTCGTCCGGAGGTGTGCCGTCCTTTGGCTGCGGGAACACATTTCCCAATGTGTACGAGGGTTTGAACACAGTTCGAAGACCCAAAGGCCGTAAAGCCCTGCGCACTGCTTCTGATACACCGCGTACATACGGAATGCACACAAAGGAAGCTGGCCTTTCGGCCTTGCTCTCGCGGGGTTTTTGCATGCGGCGCTGCGTATCACTGACAAAGCGCTCAGGGTAACTCCGTTTATGCAAAAGAGCGGCAACATTCGTTAATTGTTGCTCCCTCAAGCTTTGCGTTGACGAGAGCGCATCGCAACGGGAGAGGAGCGTACGTACCACGGCATGTTTGTGTTCTATAGGGTGGTGAGAGTCAAAACTCGGCACACTCCCGCTATCGCAACATTTGCGATCTACGGCTGTCTCCACCGAACCTCCTTCGCTCCGTCGCACCAGCACGTCTAGAAAGGCTAGGCTGCCACTATTCTCCGTCTCGCATGTAAATTGAATGGCATGATGGACGGCATTAAGCACCTCATACATGGCATGCAGGTTTTTCTTTTCGACAATCACAAAGGTGTCATCTGCATAGCGACAGTACATTTTGACAGCGAAGGGCAAGGACGTCATCACAACCGTTTCCACGCGTTGCATTAACAGATCAGCCACGATTACAGAAACAGGACTACCCATCGGAACGCCTTCTATCTGGTGATATATGGTACCGGCAAACGTGAAATATGTTTGCTTCAAGCAGAACCTAAGCAGAATCATGATGTCGTCGACAGTCGGGGAAGTACGGCTTTCTAACGTACAGTCATCCTGCAGGCGTTTCTCAATAATATCCGTAGCCAATGCTATCGGCACATTCGTGAACAAGGACACAACGTCGTAAGATACCATAACATCGTCATCTCGAAGCTGCTGCTGTCGTACCGCGGTAACAAACTCTTTAGAATTCTTGACCGTGAACGTGCTCCCTTCCGCAAGTGGATTTTAAAATTTCAACCAAAAGCTTAGACAAGTTGTATGTCGGCGACCCAACAAAAGAAACAATAGGGCGTAGGGGGCAGCCGTCTTTGTGAACTTTTGGCAACCCGTAGGCTCTCGGCGTTGCTCCGTCAGACGAAAAAAGTCGACGGTACAGCGTCTGGTCAACCCTTCCTTTCGCTTTTAACCTGCGCAAATAGTCGACCAACTGCCTTTCGCAAGTGGAAGTGGGGTCGTGCTGCATCTTCTGAAAGTGCAGAGGATCGTCCAAAAGCAGTTGCATTTATCTATCGTAGTCCTTGCGGTTCATTATTACAATACCTCCGCCCTTATCAGCTTCGAGGACCACGACCGATGCGTCAAACTTGAGGTCATGGAGCGCTGCGCGCTCCTTAGTGGTTGAATTAAACTGAGGCGCCTGGGCATTTGCCAAAATATTCACAATGCGGCTACGAGCAAGGCATACAGCTGCAGTATCTTTCATGTGACGGAAACACTCTTCCGTTTCTACTATAATATCGCGTTTCGGAATAAACCGCGGTGCGATATCAAACTTCATCCCTTTCGACAAAGCACTCACATGGTCTTGCGACAGCAGTTTTTCGGAAAGGTTGTGTACACTTGTAGCCTCAAAATTTCCTTGCGGTAGACTGGGGATCAGGGTAGTCAATTTCTTGTTGTGGGCATGCGTGTACTTTTCCCTTTCGAGAAGTTCTACCTTCGCTCTTGCTACCAGAACCTCACTGAAATCAGCAACGTGCAGCTTTGCGCGAAGACAAGCCTCAAAGCTGCACATTTGACATCTTGCCTGGTTAATTTGCTGCTTGTTTTCCTGAATACGGGCCTTTAAGCAATTCCGGCTGAAGTCTCGTGCAAGCTTGCGTCCGTAAGGCGTGTTGACCAGTGTCCGGCAGTGCAGGCTTTTGGGAACAACGTCGCTGTTTAGACACTTGTAGTTGAAACGCAAGTGGCATTTATGGCGGACAATCTTCGTAGAGTGGTCGCTGTATTTCCTCAAAGGGCCAAGAAGGGTACATCCGTAACTGTATCGGATACGTGAGAAATCGGATCCGGCCCCCTGCCGGATGTTTACGGCAGTTTGATAGATAAATAGGATGTATTTCTCATTTGTTGCCATTTATGTACTGACGATGCCACCCGCATAGGTGGCGAAACGTCTGTTTTTTGTTATTTTTCGTTGAGTAAAGCCAGTAAAAACAACACTGAAGCATGAGTTCCCCTGCCTTTTGGAACATTTTCTCATGAAAGAACTAGCACGTAGTTACGTGTGGTGGCCAGGCATCGATCACTACATTGAGACCCAAGTGCGTTCTTGCAACCCCTGCTTAACTCAACGCGCGATGCCTTGCCCGGCTCCTTTGCACCCACGGGCATGGCCAACCAGGCCGTGGGAACGTCTGCATATCGATTTTTCAGGACCTTTCAAGGGCGCCATGTTCCTGGTTGTGGTCGACGCTCACTCCAAGTGGCCGGAGGTGTGCCAAATGCGAGACACGTCTGCGGAAAACACAGTAAACCGTCTCCACGAAATCTTCTGCAGGTTGGGTTTCCCTGAAGTTGTGGTATCTGACAATGGACCGCAGTTCATCTCAGTTGTGTTTTCATACTACCTTAAGAGCATTGGCACGCGCCATGTAAGGACGTCAGCCTACCATCCGAGCAGTAATGGACAAGCTGAACGATTTGTTCAAACTTTGAAAGCGGCACTGCGGAAAAGTACTGCCGCGAGCTTAAGCACCACGTTGGAAGAGTTTTTGTTGTCTTACAGGAACACTCCACAAGTCACCACGGGTGAGGCGCCGGCCACTCTCCTGCTAAAGCGTAGATTCCGCACCCGTCTAGATGCCGTCAAGCCCTCGCTGCAGCAGAAGGTTTCGACGCGGCAGTTCGTTCAGACAGCGCGTCGCAAGCAGCGCGCACGTGAATTCGCTGTGGGTGAAAGTGTTCTTGTGCGAAATTTCAGACGCGGTGCAAAGTGGTTGCCTGGAACTGTGTTAGGGCGGACTGGACCTGTTTCATACAGAGTTCGTGTGGAGACCGGTCAAGGTGTGTTTGCCTGGAAGCGCCACCAGAACCACATAATTCAAGCCAGGGAGATGGACTTTCCGTACATCCCTAAACAGCGAGACGACCCCGAGTAGCCGTGACCCGACAGCCGCGACCCGGTGCAGCCAGCTTCGTCTTCTCTTCCAGCCACGGCAGAGCGGCGTTATCCTGCAAGGCAGCGGCGCCCCCCAGACCGCTATGTGCCATGAACTACTTTTTGTTTCAGTGCATGCGCCCGAACTACAATAAGAACGGGGGAGTGTAGTGGCTGCACGTCTACCGACAACCTACACGTGCGCTTCTGCGACACGCCCCTTTGATAAGAGCTTATATACCGCGGCGCCGAGCGTAGCCGGCGCACTTCTTCCCAGCTTATCACAGCCGGCGGCCCAGCTGTGCTGGCACTCGCCAGTCACATTTTCAATGGAATAAAGCAATTCCTTTTGCGTACTCTCCCGGCAACCGCCTGTCGAACGTGCTGGAAAACACAACAACGTCGTCTAGGTACACTAGACACGTCTGCCACTTTAGTCCAGCGAGTACAGTGTCCACGATTCGTTGAAACGTAGCAGGAGCGGAACAGAGACCGAAAGACAGCACTTTAATTTCGTACAGCCCATCCGGAGTCACGAAGGCGGTTTTTCACGGTCACGCTCGTCGACTTCGATTTGCCAGTAGCCTAACTTTAGGTCTAATGAAGTAAAGAACTGAGCATGACGCAGATGGTCCAAAGCGTCATCGATCCGTGGCAGGGGATAGACGTCGCGTTTGATGACTCGGTTAAGCCGTCTGTAGTCAACGCAGAAGCGGAGTGTGTTGTCTTTCGTTTTTGCTAGTACGACAGGCGATGCCCACGGACTTGTCGACGGCTGGATCACGTCATCATTTAGCATTTCTTGAACTTGACGCTTAATCGCCTCCCGCTCCATAGGTGACACACGATACGGACGCTGACGAACAGGCCGCGCCGACTCCTCTGTAACGATCCGGTGTTGCGTAACGGAAGTGCGCTGGACTTTGGATTCCGTGAAAAAACAGCCGGAAAATTCTGTCAGTAGGCACAGCTGCTGATCCTTCTGTACATCTGCTAAGTCAGCACTAATGTGGACGCGGGTAGTCAGGCTGGCATCAGTTGTTGCATCCGGTGAAGCCACTTGTAATCTGCCGATGTTTGAGAAGTCAACAATGTCGTTCAGGAATGCCACAGCGGTAGCTTGAGGGATGTGCTGATACTCATGACTGAAGTTTGTCAACAAAACTTGCGAGCACTTACGCTGTACTCGAACAAGGCCCCGGGCGATGCAGATGTGTCTTTCCAGCAGCAGCGGGGTATTTGCGTCGGCAATGCCCTCATGGCCGTCGAATGCCTCGCAGGTGACTAGGGTCAATACGCTGCTCCTTGGCCACACCGTGATGTTCTCGTCAACAATCCTCAAGGCGTTGATATACGCGTCATCAGTGCTGCTCCCTGCTACGGCCTGCGCTGTCGAAAACGCTACCCGCGACTTTCGTAAGTTAATCACAGCTCCATTAGCCTGCAGAAAGTCCATTCCCAGAATTAGGTCTCTCGAACAGCTTGGGAGGATAACGAAATCTCCGAGGTATTTAAACCCACGAATGCTCACTCGCGCTGTGCATCTTGCTACTGGCGTTAGCAGACGGCCTCCTGCAGTGTGAATCTGCGACCCAGTCCACTCGGTAGAAACTTTCGTCAGCTTGCAGGCAAGGTCCATGCTCATAACTGAGGTGTCCGCTCCAGTGTCGATTAACCCCGTTATTTCTTCGTCGTCTATGGTGACGGGAATGTTCGACGTTACTACCTCTCGTAAGGTGTTTGACTCCGTCTGTACGTCCGCGTCGTTCTGTTTTCGTCGATGTCGTCGTGGTGGAGCATCTTGCGTGCGGTCGTCGTCAGCGGCCTCACCTCCGGAGGTCGCTGAGCTCAGTTTTCCCGACCCGCCGGGCTAGGCGAGCAGGAGACGACGAACGGGGCTCCTGCCGTCGCTGATCAACATCGCGACGATTCGCACCGAAACTCTCTATCTCCGGCGGCCGCTGACCAGGTCGTGGACGAGGTGCATTCGCTGAGAATCCACGGAGCGCCACATGACGATAAGGACGCATTCTGTAGATGTGTCCGGCTTTGCCACAATGAAAACAAAGGGGCTTGTAGTCTGTGGTGCGGCAGACGTCGCTCTTCCTAGTTCTTGCTTCGGCGATGTGCGGTGGGCTACGAGGCGGCCTGAATCTTACGTCCATTTGTTGAGTGGGGTGTACCATGCTGCACGCACTTAAGGGTGGCGGACTGCGTACTGCTTCAGCGTAACTCATTTTGGCGTGCGGTCCCTGCTGTGGTGCCTCGTACTGTCCAGGAATATGGACGGCCTGTTGGACCTCGGCGCGCACCATTTCCGCAATGGAACGTTGTCCCACAGGGGCAGTGGTCGTCTGCATCTTCTGCAGTTCCTCCTTGACGACAGCCCTGATGGGTTCTCGCAAGGCGCCAACGTCGTTACCGAGGGTAACGGCTGAGAGCTCACTTGAAATGATGGCGTTGCGGTTGTTTTGCCTGGCCCGCTGTCGAAGGGCCTTTTCCACAGTAGTGGCTTCGTCATGGAACTCTGCAAGTGTGTTCGGTGGATTTAGAATGAGGCCAGCAAAGATTTCCTCTTTGACGCCGCGCAGGAGATGGCGCACCTTCTTTGTTTCAGTCATAGAAGAGTCCGCACGTCTGAAAAGCCGATTCATGTCTTCTACGTACGCCGTCACTCGCTCATTCGGGCCTTGAATTCTTGCCTGCAACGCTAACTCCGCCCTCTCCTTCCTGTCCGCACTGGCAAAGGCATTGAGGAACTGCCTACGAAATTCTTCCCATGACGTCAGTGTCGCCTCGTGGTTCTCAAACCATTTTTCGCGGAATGCTCAAGAGCGAAGTACACGTAGCGTAGCTTACGCTCGTGGTTCCAGTCGTTGAGGCTGGCAACACGGTCAAAATGGTCAAGCCAGTCGTCGGTGTCCTCTGAAGCACTTCTGTGGAAAGGATTCGGCGTCCGGATGTAATTGACGACAACGTTCGATGCTGCAGGAGTGGCAGGAGGTAGTTGGTTCGTCGTTCTAGTTCGTCCGTGTAGCAGACCGTGCTGTGGCTGGAGTCCCTGGAGATATGCACGTATGTGCACAGGGGCAAGCTCGGCTGAACTACTCGCGCACTTAGATCTGGGGTATGCTCCGGAGATCTTAACATCGACCGTACCCAGCACCCCCACCAGAAATGTCACGCAGCTATTACAACTAAAACAGTTTACCACCGACAGATTGTCAAAAAAACGTCTGCCTTTAGCGATGGCTGGTCCTCGGAGAGCGCGCGCGCAACCACGAACTTCATCGTTCTCGTCTTAAGGGTCCCGTGTCATCACGTGCATTTAAATATATATATATATATATATATATATATATATATATATATATATATAATATATATATATAATGTACGCTACAGCCCCAAAGGGAACTGAGTAAGAGGATTAGTTATAATAGTTATAACAATGAAAGCACACGCAAAGTCGTAAGGAGCAGGGTTACGAAGCAAGTGAACAAGAAAATGCAACAATTCACAAAAGAAAGGAAATTAAGAACTTATACGAATAATCCATGTTATAGTGCTATCGAGAAAATTGTACTTCAAGCGTGTGACGAAATATACTCTGGCTATTAACAAAGGCGATATCATCGCGAAGATCACTCCACTTGCTGATGGCTTGTGGAAGTGTGGATGTATAAGAGAGTTCGTGTTACCAAATATGGGCGCGAAGCTGAGGTGAATAAGTAACCTGTGTGACATGAAATCATGGAGCAGATGTGACGAGGCTATTTTATTGTCATAGACCTGCTTGCGAAACAAGCATAGGAGAGACCTTTGACGGCGAATGGCCAATGGCTCAAGGAATGATTGAGTTCAAGCTGAGTCATACTCGAGTGATTGTAATGGTTTCTTGAAATGTAGCGGGTGGCTCTGCTTCAAGCCTGTTATTTGATTATGAGCTGAAAGGGACAAAGTATATTAGGCATGTTCAAGTTGTGGGCAGACAACAGACAGCATAACTTGGGAACATTAGAGGGACAATGATGAAGGTTGCGGTGTGTATACCCTAACGTGTTTGAGGAGGTCGCACAGTCAGCAGTGATGCGATCATACCAGCAGATGCCTGGTAAAGGCAAACGCAAAGATCTGAGATGATGTCTGGAACAGCTAGTCTCCTTCTATGTGGTAGGAAAAGTGAGAAACGTCAAACTTAGGTGCATAAAATAATTTTGCATTTGTTAGTACTTAGGGTCATGGCCCAGGTGTTATACCAGTTAGAGATAACGTTAAGATCCTCTTGAGGGATCAGGTTTTCGTCGGAATAGTTTATTGGTCTGTATAACATGCAGTCATTTGCAAGCATTCGAATACATGATGCGTTATTTGGCAGGTCCTTTATATAGATGAAGAAGCGGACGTAGAACACTGCCCTGTGGAACGCCAGAAGAGAGGTATGAAGTGAGAGAAGGAATTGTTAACTGTTGTGAACTGCTTGCAAAGGGAAACAAAGTTTTCAAGTCATGATGAAGTGAAGGAATCTAATGGAAAGATAGATAGTTTAGAAATAAGGCGGCAATTTCCAGCACTATCGGCGACCTGAAACCAACCGACTCATATTTCGCACTATGCTCGCTGCTCCCAATCATCTTATTTACGACCTACATCACCGGAGGGGGTTTCACGTGTTTTATGTGGTCTAAAATGCGTTGGCCCAGAGTTAGACCTCATTCCCCCAACTAAAATTAAACTGGTTGCCCATGAGCTGTCGTGTGTCATTGACACCCTTATAAATAAATCAATCAATCAATCATTTTATTTCCTTCAAAAAGGGGGAGTACAGGACTAAAGCTTGGACAGCTTGACGAGGTTAGCATAACAGCAAGATGACAGCCAGTCATACACAAGAAATGAAAAAAGCATCACAAAGCAACGGGTGAGACAGAGTGAAATAAGACGGCAAGAAATAATCAAGACACATAAACAACAGTGGGAAACAAAATTAGGAGAATAAAAAGGCATGGTCTAATCTTGCAAATAAATAAGTTGACGAAAACGTTTAATGCGAGAGTTTCGGCTTCTGGAGGGATCAACATTTCGTCGGTCTAATTCGTTTAACAGCGAAAGTATTGCATAAGATAAAGATTGCTCATCACAGGAGGTTCTCGGGGTAGGTACGAACCACATTTGTTTATGTCGGGTATCACGAATGTTCATATTCTCTCGAAGTTTTGCCAGATGAATTGTATCATCAATGCCAAATTTTTCGAAACCTTTCTAGGACAACACCAACCTATAATTGTAAAAACAACACACAGGAAGAATGTCATATTTAGAAAAAAGTGGTTCTGCGGAGTGCGTATAATGGACATCAGCTGTGTAACGTACAACTCTTTTTTGCAGCAAATGTAGTTTGTGCAAGTTTGTCACACCAGTTGTGCCCCACACCATGATGCAGTACTGCATGGCAGATACCACCAGAGCATTGTATAACATTATTTTTACCTTGGTCGGTAGTACGCGACGCAGACGAGCAATAACACCAATGGCAGATGGCAATTTTGATTGGAGATGATCAGCATGCTCATGCCATTACTTTACGTTATGGGGTTTTACGTGCCAAAACCACTTTCTCATTATGAGGCACGCCGTAGTGGGCGACTCCGGAAATTTTGACCACCTGGGGTTCTTTATCGTGCACCTGCATCTAAGTACACGGGTGTTTTCGCCGTCATCGAAATGCGGCCGCCGTGGCCGCGATTCGATCCCGCGACCTCGTGCTCAGCAACCCAAGACCATCGTCAGTGAGCAACCATGGCGGGTATGCTCATTCCAGGTAAGGTGCTTTGTAAACCGCACCTCAAGGATATTACCGCAATCCATTATCTCTAACTGTTCACTGCCCAGACAGAAATTCATATTACTTGTCAACAACTTTCCGCTAGGCATGTACAAGATTCCTTTTGTTTTCTTAGGGTTAATTTTTAAGCAGCTCATCGCCGACCAGCGTCTTATTAGCCTTTATTTCTCTATCTGTTTCCACGTTGCCTGTAATAAAAACGGTTGTGTCATCTGCATACGAAACCAATGTAGCGTTATCTGTACAGCGTACAATGTCGTTTATGCAAATCAAAAATAACAGTGGGTCCAAAATGCTTCCTTGCGGCACACCAGGGATAACTGGCTTCCTTGAAGATATTGCGTTACTGGCATCTACGAACTTTGATCTGTGGGACAGATAAGATGTCATAAGCGAGTGTGCAGTTCCACCTACACCATGCATTTCTAATTTGTTAAGAAAGATGGAATGATTAATTAAATCAGAAGCCCTAGAAAAATCTATGTATATGCCTAGTGACATATGCTTACGGCTAAATACATCTAAAATTAGTTCTTTTTGGCTCAGGAGGGCTGTTTCCGTAGAGCGGTGCTTTCTAAAACCATGTTGAAAGCCTGCAATCAAATGGTGACGGTTACAGAATGAGAGTAATCGTACATGCATTATTTTCTCAATGCCCTTAGAAAATGCTGGAATTATTGATATAGGCCGATAATTATTCAATGCACTTTTATCACCGCGCTTGAAGACGGGAACAACGCGGGTAATTTGCATTCTCTTAGGAAAGGCACCTGTTGATAATATTATGTTATAAGCATGGGCTAGAATAGGGGTTATAATATTGAGCACATACTTTACAGGGAGAATCTGGATACCGTCGGCGTCAAGTGACTTGCTATTGCTTGTAGCTCTCATACATGAAAAAACTTCAGGAGAAGTAGTTGGAGCAAGGAAAAGCGATGCTCCATTCTTGTTCACTGGAAGAAACTGAGCGTAGTTAGTGAGGCTGCGTTCTACATCCTGTTGCGGTGCTAGAGTAAAGACTTTATTAAAAGCATTTGGTGCTGCATCTCCATAAATTTGCTGCCCATCATGTTCAATATATCAGGAAGAGCTGAGTAGGAGTTAGGCTGTAACAAGGAATTCAATTTGCGCCAAAGTACATCACTTCGTTGGTTAGAGGGGTCACTAAATATTCCTAAAAAGTAGGCATCTTTGGCACCTCTAAGCTTGTTTGTTAAACTGTTTCTGTATTTCTTAAACTTCTTAAGCAAGGCTTCATTCCTTTATTTCACAAATTTGGCATATAAAACATGTTTTTGTTTAATCATGTCAAGTAGCTCAGGGGTCAGCCAAGGTTTCCGCGCTTTAGGTGGCCTCGTAATTTTTTTGCATGCAAAGTGCGTATCATATAATGGTTTAAATATACTAATAAAAACGGAATATGCAGAGTCGCTGTCTTGTGCACAATAAACGCTATCCCAAGTTTGCTGAGCATTGGCATGGCGAAAAGCCTCCAGATTTGACGGCGTAATTGGCTGAATATAAACTGGTTCCTTTGTTTTCCGAGACAAACGATTGATGTTACTCACAAGTAGAATGATGGCTAGATTGTCACTGATATCAGTGTACAGAACGTCGGCCTTTAATTAATCAAATTTTATATTTGATATGAACACATCTAATAAGGAGGCGCTGTCAACAGTTATGCGTGTTGCTGTAGAAATTGTATTTGAAAAACCGCTGGTTGTAATATTATATTATATTTTAATATAATATAATAATAATAATAATAATAATAATAATAATATTATAATAATAATAATAATATATTTACCAGAAGCATTTTTTCCTCCGTACTAAAACAAGGAAAAGTTGTGCCTGTTTTGAAAACAAAGGAGATCCACCATAACAATCCTACCATTTTTTTAGTAAACTAATCGAGAAAATTCTTTCTGACGGCCTCATGAAGTACCTTGAAAAATTTTAACCTTTTGATACCGCATCAATTCGGTTTCCGCCCTAATTTTTCCAGGAAACTTGCTCTAATAGAATTACCTGACAACAATAAAAAACTTCATTGACAACGGATGCTGGGCAGCGGCGTTATTTATTGATTTTACTAAGGCATTTGATACAATTAACCACACCATAATTTTTTCTAAGTTAGAATTACTGGGTATCACTGGACCTGCTCTAACCCTTTTACAGAGTTATCTACTTCACCGTACCCAGGTTGTTTAATTCGCTGATGCCATATCGCAGCCAATAACTACTAATCAAGGTGCTCCGCAACGATCCATTTTAGGCCCTCTTCTTTTTTTTTAAAATAATGACTTGCCCAATTGCTTTAACAATTGAGAATTCATACTTTGCGCTGATGATGCAACTATATTTACTGCAGATGAAGACCTTAATAATTTACCAACATGACTAAACAAAGATCTTAGAAAAATCGCGTCTTGGTGTCTTGACAGTTCGCTGAAAATAAACGCCACAAGGACATGCTTCATGATTTTTCATACATATCACGAGCAAACCTCTTCAGTTCCGAGTCTTAACCTAGATAACCACATAATTTACCCATTTTATACGACTACATTTCTTGGCGTCGTTGTTGACTCTCATCTGAAATTTAACAAAGATACCACATCCCTTGTTAAAAAAATGGTTTTGGTTTACGTGTGTTAGTCAAATCTCGACAGAACCTCTGACGGTCACTTTATTACCCATTCATACATAGTCGCCTGATATATTGCCTCACTTCATGGGGAAACACATATGAAACACGCATGTCATGCCTTCATCACTTACAAAACCAAGCAGTACGCCTGATTCCATTTAGCCCACACCTCCATACTAGTGACATAGGCATTGATGCCGTACTGGCCCAACGCTTCGAAGGCGGAGAACACGTTATTTATTTTACGCCAGCTGCTAGCTAAGCAAACCAGAGCGTAATTACACCGTGGCCGAACAGGAATGTCTTGCCGTAATCTTCGCAGTTCAGACTTTCATTGTTACTCATATGGCCGACGCTTCACAGTTGTCACGAACCACCACTCACTCTGTTGGCTTGTGAACTTGCTTGATTCATATGGTCGACTTGCGCACTAGGCCCTTCGACTTCAAGAGTATGATTTCACTGTATCGTACAAGCCCGGCCGGCGGCATGCTGACGCTGACTACCTTTAAAGGATGCCCCCTGGCTTGATGGACAGCGACACTGACAACTGTGACCAATACCTCGCTTCTCTGGCATCTGCCTTTCCCGACAACGACGCATTCTAGGCTGAGAAGATCAAGGACCCAAGTTTGCTACCGTGCCTTTCCGCCACATTAAGTTCTACACTAGCACGCCATTTTTTTGTTTGCGCTGACTTACTGTACATAAGTAACTACACTAAAACTGGTGCACCTCTACTATTAGTGCTTCCGGAGAGCCTCCGTGTATCTGTGCTGGGTATTATGCACGATGGCCACACCTTAGGCCACTTGGGATCAGTGCGAACTCGGTAAGCCTAAAGAACGCTTGTATTGGCCGAAAATGCGTCACACTAGTGACCGATACGTTATCATCTGCACGAGGTGAAAGCGTCTTAAACGTCCGAACAAAGCTCCCGCCGGTCAAATTCAGCCTGTACTGCCTCCAAGCTTCTCTTTTGAGCAGGTTGTCATCGAACTTCTCGGCTCTTTTCGGCGATCTTCCGCGGGTAACTGCTGGGTAGTCGTGTGCGTCTGCTACCATACCCGTTACTGCGAGATCGCAGCCTACCCTCCGCCGTTGCTACAGCAATTCCTCTTGCTTCACTTCGTCATCCTCGAGTGATAATAAGCGACCGTGGCCGCCAGTCCACCGCAGATGTCGAGGACGAGATACTAGGTTTGCCTGCTTCTACCTTCCGACATTCGACGCCATGCCATCCCCAAACCTTACACAGCCTTACAGAGCGTGTCAGCCGAACGCTTACCAACATGATTGCTTTGTGTGTCGCGTCGGATCATAAGAATTGGAATGAGATTCTACCGTTTATGGCGTACGCTTTCAACAGTGCGAGTCACGAGACGGCTTGCTACAGCCGATTCTTCTGCATGCACGCCCGCCTCGTTGTACTCTAGAAACCATTATCCCTTTGTCCACTACTGACAATTATATACCTGAGACACTCTGTCGTGCTAAAGAGACTCGCAGTCTTACCTGTCTACGTAGGCTTGGAGGGAATATCATCGACACCTGCCTTAAGCTGCTTAATTTGACATGCGACACCACCCGCCGTGGCTTAAATGGGCTACATCTACTAGCAGTTGTGTTCAGTGACAAATGGCATGTCATTATGATCTTCCCGAGCGAATACAGATAAGAAAAACGCATTAAATATAGAAGAACAGTCGTAACCAGAGAGGAAGGCTGTTCTCATCCAGTAAGGATAACTGCTTAGTATCTTCGTCAGGTGATCTGAAGCGCCAGAGCTTCTCTTGATTATATCGCAAAAGGAAATGCAAATCCTTGTGGAAATATTTACCATTGGCATTACATATTGAAGAAAGTAACGGATGAAGCACTGCTTGTATTGTTACCAAACAGAAGCTATACCAGCGCTCACCACATTGCAGTACAAACGCTGTTTTCTGTTTCTCTGTTTAGGAGAAGGTTTGGTGAACCAAAAGTTTGATTTATTGTGAGTTATTTGATAATTGGAACACAGTGGTCAAAGAGCCAGCGCTTTTAGTCTCTGAAAAGCGGCCACTTTCCCTTTACAGACCGATTGTAGAAGACGGGGTAAAACTGTATTGAAAAATGTTTCGAGCTCAGCGTTCATTTTGTTATCGTCGACTTGATTTTCGTCGCGAATTTTCTTTCTTGATGCGCCTGTGAACAGTAGAGGGCAGTCCAATGTTACTTCGAGTGAATTATGGTCACTAAACCCTTTTTAGCAAGGCAGTGTCAACTTTTTCCTGTCCGGTGGTTTGAACACGTTAGACGTGTTCAAACCACCGCTCGGCTGATACATTGAAACAGGCTAAGGTCTCAGGCTGAGTTGATGAATTCTGTTGAAAGGCAATAGGGTGATGATGAATAAGTACAATCAATCAGCGGAATATTATTGAAGCATAACTGCGAGTCGGCCTAGTTGGAACAGGTTAATTTTTTTTAACTTTTTGTGCGCAAACAAACAGGGACGAAGACGAGGAGCAACACAAGGATGAGCGCTTTCTAAGAACTAGTTTTATTTTCGACGACCCACCTGTTTAAATACCGACATATCTGCGCGATCTAGTCAACAGAGCACGCCTATACCCCGTATAACCACACGTGCGATAAAATGCCCTGGACCAAAGCCAAAGGGTCTACATAAAAACAGCAAGACACATGAACGAAGCACTTACGATGGAAATGCGTTGAAGATGTGATTACAGAAGCGAATTCTTCTTATCCAACAATGAAACGGAAGGATGACCGATGCATTTCTTCTTTTGTTTTTCAATGCTGGGCGCTTCAACAATTTCTCTCGCGGTTTGAGTCCTATGCCTATACAAAATGTGGGTGCTACTAAGACAAGGTGAGCCATCATGTTATTGACAATGCACTGCCAAATGCGTACCAGGGCGACCTTTCAGGCTAGATAAGTGTTGCCTCAGTCTCGTGTTAATGCATCTCGAAGTCTGCCCTGCGTATACATGACCACACGTCATAGGAGTCTCATAAACAACGCTCTTCGCGCAATCAACAAATTGGTTCTTACGCGGATGTTTAACGTTACATTCTTTCTTTGCATCATCCTTTCCTTCGACCTTATTTTTAACCTTAGAACACACACTACCTATCTTGTTTTTTGTCGAAAACACCACTTTAACTTCGTAACTCCAAGCCACCTTTTTATGTCTGTATAAAAGGCAGTGAACGTACGGAATCACTGAAACCTTGGAAGCTAAATCCCTCTGCCTTCGATTCTTTGTGCATTATTATTTATCCTGTTTTTTCATTTTTTTTCATTAGTTTTTTCATCTGCCTAGCGTATGACACCAGCATCACAGTGAGCGGGTGCTCAGCCTTTCTCAACCGATCAACTTGCTCAAGAAATGCAATGTTTACAGTGTGGTGACATGACTTCATAAACGCTGACCGGAAACACGAAATGGCTATCCCATTCTTCCCAAGCCTGGAATGGTTTGAGGCATAGTTCATTAGCGGTTTTCCAGCTCGGGGCGAGAATGGCCAAAACCTATGTTCCGGTAGAAATTCTAACTTGACATCAAGAAACTGTAGCTTATTATCTACCCATAGTTCCAAAGTGAATGTCAAGCCTTTGCCCAGAGAAATAAAAGCTTCTACTACCCTATTCCTGAAAGCAGCCTTGTCTACATGACAGCTTAAAATCAAGTAATCATCGACATATCTGTTTACTTTATATACTACACCTTCTAATTCTTTTGCCAGCTCTCTGTCTATGCTTCCCAAAAATATGCTACTAAGAATGGGCGCTACCCTTGACCCGATGCACACACCCCTTGCCTGTAGATACGATTCACCACAGAATCCTACATGTGTATTCGCTAAATAAATATGCAGAATTTCAAGAAAGGATTGAAAGTGTGAAAGGAGAAAGGCGTGAGGATGAACTCTGAAGGCGTGGATGTCCTGAACAAATGTAATATTCAAAGTCCGACGTTACCAGAGAAACACGTTGTTCCGTACTTACGTGCAAATGCAGTCTTTCCTACGTGCTGGCAAACAAGGAGGCTTTGCATTAATTTCGCATGGTGCCTACAACAAAAAGCTAATGAAGCAATAACAGCCGTGTTTAATTAACACAAGGAAATTTTACAAGCGAAAGTTGAGAGCAGAGCTGTTGCGATGTGCCGGGACAAGAACCTAGATAAAGTTTTGAAAGCAATAGAAAAAAGCGAGAATGACAGTCTCAATGTATTCTTTAGCGCGAAAATGCACAAAGAAGGTGTCCCATTCAGGGTAATAGTATCGGAGAAAGGCACGTGGCAGAAATGTATTGCAGTCTATTTATTAGACAATTTTAACCTACTCGAGAATAAAGATCCGTTCATCACGAAAAATTCGGAGGAAGTTTTAGTCTTTGTAGAGGCCAACTGTAACGTGGGACTTAACGCCTTCTCAGCAGATGTGAAAGACCTGTATTATTCTTTGCCGCAAAATGAATTGTTAAGATGTGTTCAATCATGCACAGATGAATTTGGGGTTGTAAGATTTAGTACCAAAGTAGGCACAACCGTTGAATATTTTTTTAGAAATTTTAGATTTGAACATGAAGACAACATTTGTGCAAAGAAATGACATTCCGTACCTTCAAAATCAAGAGGTCTGTATAGGGCCCTGCTTAGCGCCTGTTTTAAGCAACCTGTACTTAGCCAAGCTATACAGAGACCTGTGCTCACGCATCAATGGTACAAACATTGTTAAAATATATAGATTTGTTGATGATTTTTAGTGTTTGTTAATGTTAGGCTAGACAACTTTGACACATAGCGTTCAGCAGTTAGTAATATTAAACGCGAGTGCCTTTGTCCACTGGAAGTTACGTTCGAAGGGCCCATAGAACAAAATATCAAATTTCGTGATGTTAAATTTACTTTCGATGATGATCTAACTTGCTGGTGTTACAGTCGCAGGACCAATAAACCGTTGTTGTAATATCATTCAGCCCATTCTAAACTGGTAAAGAGAGGAATTGCAAATATGTGTTTTAATAATGCACTTACTAAATCATGCCATCAATGCACTGACGAAGCATTCACACAGCAGGCCATGCGGCTACATAAAGCAGGCTATCCGAAACATGTTCTGTCATCAGTTGAAGAGGTAATACTTAGGCAAGTGCAGCAATCAAGGACTTTTAAAAGAGCGGAAGGTAATAGTGACCGAGAGAAAAAAAGACCAACAGCGATACCTCATATCCACGAGTTGTCGCACAACCTAAAGACAATTGTCCGCCGAGGTAACACTGACATGGTTGTTTCAGCACCCAACAAAGTAATCATCCTGTGCAGGAAAACAAGGCCCGAAAAGAAAGATAGTGCTCTTAGCTGCCTAGGTAAACACAGGAAGAAGTTTAGAGATTGCAATACATCAATCATATATCGTATACCCTTATCGTGTGGGAAGTATTACGTCGGGCAGTCGGGCAGATGCATTAATGATAGACTGCGCGAACACAAAAATGAAGTCGACAAACTTGTATCAGATGGCTTTCTCTCCCTTCATTGTTAGCAACATAAGTGCTCCCCTCTCTTCGAAACAACAATCATTACCGGTAGAAATAAGTGCGAACTCACTAGCCTTACAGTAGAAGTCGAGCAGATTGATGCCCTAGGGGATTTATGCATCAGCAAACCGTCTTTGGCACCCTTTGAAAAAGCTGAAATTTTTGCGCATGGCCTAATATGTCGCTTACAAAAAATTTTTCGCTCTGGTTGTTTATCTGTTCGCGTGACTGTGACTCATGTTGACTGAGTGTATAAGTATGACCGGGTTTTCGATAATAAACATTGTTGGAAGTTAGAGCAGTGTGTCCCTGTGTGTCTTTTTTTATCCCGTCTGTTAATCGCGCTACCGTACACCCCTTTAGGATGCATTACCAACAAGCCCACATTGCAACACTCGTAATTTTTTTTAGGAGCTGTGTGTATCTATATATCATTATTTTTTTTCCCGAGTGCGAAGCAAATTTGTTTAAATGAGATCCTATGTGGTAATGCCCATTACTCTCTCTTCCCTTTCTCTCTTTTCGTTCTTCCTCATTGCATTTTTCTCTTTTTGTTTCTTTTTGTCGCTCCTAGCTACCTTTTGGACCTTCAAGTTATTAGGACCAGTGAAGTTCCTTTATTGAAGCAACATTTTTCCTGATGCCTTGGCACATTCTACCGCTTGTTTTAATTAATACAGGTATTATTATTATTATTATTATTATTATTATTATTATTATTATCATTATTATATTACTTGCACAAAATTGAGCTGCATAATCGTATAAGAAAAACATTAATTATCCTTTGAAGTAATTATCTTATGGCCCATATTGCAAATAACGAATTTGAGCCATGGAGTTCGCAAGGCGGATCAACATCGAACCAATCCTCACACTGACACCGATTTGAAGATATTAGTTCCTGATCTTTGCGGACAAATGCATTGGCATTCCAGTTACTTTTGTGCTTGAATCCGCCTAATGACGTTTCGTTAAGCGCGCACAAGCAAACATGAACACATTACACTCGATGAGCTCGCACACTCGCTGTCAAAACTCCGCTGTGAGCAAGCGCGGCAGCAGCAGCGAGCGAAGTCACCTTCGTGTGGTCTGTTATCTCAACGCAAGAGCGGTGACAACACAGCGCGCGCAAAGGTGTGAGCCATCCACAGATTCTTTTCAGCTTACGGTGCGCGCGACCGCTCGCGGCCGTGAAACGCACGCACTTTTTCGCGGAGTCGAAACCCTCCCGCGCTGCCTCCCCATCTTCCTCTATATATGGCGCACGAGATTGTGCCATGGAGAAATAAATTCATCAACAGGGGACACTCGGCCAAAACTGGCAACAGGAGACACGTCAGGTCTAGTGATCTGTTAGTTGACACGAGCATCAGAAAAAAAAGAATGCGAAATAAATTTACCGACGTTTTACCTTTTTTAGTCTTTCCCACTAAGGCGTACAATTTCTGCGTATAATGAACTTATACTTTGCGACCTAGCGACAAATTGACGGCTCGCCCGACGCGCATGCGTCATGCGTCAGACACGCCCGGAACTAGGAAGGCCGGTTGGGCATGTGAAATTCACCTGTTCGGCAATCCGTCTCTTTTCGATGTAGCGTGTTTGTTGGAATCACGGCGTATTCTTGCGTTCCTGTTGCAATTCGACACGCCATCACTGCACTATTGGACTCGGCAAATTGAAAAATTCTGTTTGATAGTTTGCGACGAATTTCAAGCACAGTCAGGCTCTACGGCACAAAACCGAAACTAGTGACGTAGTTAGCGAAAAACAGCTCGGCCGTTCTGACGCAGTCAAATTAAGTTATCGCTCACACTGGGAGATCCTTGTGACGCTTTCTCTGTGCCCCAAAATTATTGTAACTTATTTCGGTAGTTTTTCGACACCTTCGCCTCACCCGGATTACTGACGCAGTTAGCGAAAAGCAACTCGACCGTGGCGACAGTTTCTTGTGTAGAGAATCTTACTGGTATAAGTTCATAACACGTTCTCCGACCCCCAACATTATTTTAAATAATTTCGCTACTTTTGGGGATATTTCGGAACCACGCTCCGCTCACGCGCCTTGCGTTGTGACGCAGTTAGCGAAAAACAGCTCAGCCGTGGTAACGCGGATCGTTAGGCGTGTACTGAATTTTAGCGGGACAAGTTTGCGACGATTTTTATGGCACTGCAACAACATACACGTGCTTTCGGTTCTCACGCTTGTCGAAAACGCGACGAGCAATTACCACAAGCGATGAGACGACAGTGTGTTGCTTGCGCCGGTTGAACGCGCAAAAGATAGCGCCGAGGGGCTCAGAAACCAAGAACTCAAAAATTCCGTCTTCTGAATGACTGAAACCAGGCTTTGTACCCACGCATTTGTCTTGAGTGTGAGTAGAAGGCATTCTGCGAGCGTCTGACATGGCCTGGCTGCATGGCCTGCATAACAGCATGGCTTGAATTGTGGCCACCTCTTTGCCCTTGACGTACCATTGAGTCGGCTGAGGCTAAGTCGTTTGGAAACGCGCAGGCGCCGGTGTATTTGTGCCTTTGAAGTGCTGGAAATAATGCCCGAGAAGGGCGGAATGCTTGGAAATCAAACGTTTTCTTTATATTTAGTGGTATTGTTTGGCAGGAGTGTGCTAGTTTCTACGCCATGCATGTAAAAATGAATTTGTAATGCCGTCCATTCACCAGTAGCGCACGTTTCGCCTCTCCACGCAGTACGCGTGTAAGCTCTTTATATACCTAACTGACACGTGCCTGTATTCAGCTGATGCTGTCCGGTGGAGCTTCTTACCGCAACTAGTGCGGCTTACCTTGTACCACACCTTTGGATGGCTGCGAAAACAGCCCGAAACTGTCATTTATATAGAGCAAAATAAATATTTCATCATTTCAGAAGACTTCTTGCGTTTACATTATGAAATTGCACGTGGCACACATTCGATGGAGGCTTGTAAAGACCGTT
Organism: Dermacentor andersoni; assembly: GCF_023375885.2. Taxonomy (NCBI): domain Eukaryota; kingdom Metazoa; phylum Arthropoda; class Arachnida; order Ixodida; family Ixodidae; genus Dermacentor; species Dermacentor andersoni. The sequence continues at coordinate 6,356,456 of NC_092821.1, forward strand.
CGCAAAAATTTTTACTAAATAATAAGACGATCCGGCGCCAAGGCCGCGCGCGGTTCTGCAGTAGAAGCGAAAAAGAAATGTCGCGCCGATCAGCCGAGCCGGCGTGGCGAGTACCCGCTAACGTTCAAAACTCGCGTACCCAAAATTGAAACCGGAAGGAATTAATCCCACCCGCTTGGTGCGCTACTGTCAATTCAGCTGCTGTATGTGAGTGTCCGCTCTTGTTGAATTTATTTCTCTATGATTGGGCTGCCGTAGTCAGTTCACTTTGCTCCTGGTTGCCAAATGCGCAGTTGCCGCCAACCCAACATGCTTCCTTCGTCAGTCCCATCCCGCCACGGCCTTTCGCGCGACGGACCATTCCACTTTGTCTTCGTGCTTCGCGCGCGCACCAGACTGCCGTAATCGCCGGCTTCCCTCGAGTGCTCGCATTCGCTGACGCAGCACACGACGCGCGGCGACGGTGTCGTTGCCATTTGACTTCATACGGAACATCACGGCGACCGCAAAAATGCGCCTGTAGTGTCCACGTAATTGCAATCGAAATAAAATTATCATGGTAATGCTAACTAGAAACCAATCAATACATTTTGCACAGAACGAATTTTCAATCCATAAAGGATTTTCAAAATTTAGTACGCTTTTCCTGAATCAGTTTAGGAGTGGAAAGGTTAATGTGAGATGCTTCACATAAATTCTGATGCGAATGGTTTGTAGCTGTACCCTGCGTGTTTACAAAATATGTTCAGACTGTTTTAAGAAGCCATTCAAAAATAAAATTTTGCTTACAAATCCCCAAAAATAATGCTACGATGTCCAACTGGACTTCATAATGTCCATATTACCCCAAAATTATGAGCAGGTATGCTGCAGTTATGAATGACATTTGAAAAAAAAAAGACCTATTAGGAGTTAATTTCCTTTCCTTTATTCTCTCCTACCTTAATGACTAGTAAAAGGAGGAAGATGTCTAAGATCCGAAGTCGACGCCCTTCAAAGATTGGAGTGCGCGTCAGCGCGAAGGAAGAGCCGTTGTCCGGTAAAGAGACGCTTTATTCAAACGCCAAGGCGTCTGTCGGGGTCCAAGCCCAAAACACTGCTTTGTTCTCCACACTACAAAAACACGACATTTTAAACCCTCAGTTGCACAAAATGGTCACAAACCAGTCAATCACACACGCCGGTTCACACCATTTCCACTACTAGCACAACAACCTTCGTGGCGCACACGGCATTGGTGGAAGAATTGGCACACTTTACAACACGCAAGGTTGTAGGTTTTCTCGAAAAGACGTGTTATCTCCCTCTCCCCTACATTAGGCTCCGAGCATCGGCCTTGATGTCCTCTCCTGTTTTCCTGCAAGTGGCCGCCACGCAAACTGCGAGAATAGAGTCTTTTAGCAGAACGTTTTTGATGGTCTTCTCCGCTTTCGCATTCCCGCTCACAGTTAGCGGAGCCGGCGGTCGAAGAACCAGTTTTAGCGAAGCGCCCGGCTGCGCCCAAAGGGCATGTGCTGGCTTGACGCGCCACCTTGCCGGAGAAGGTGAAACCGCTATAAACATAATACTCAGGTTGTAAGAATTGCCGCAATAAAAGAATATTTTCGGAATTACTCAAATGTCTGAAGGCATTTCACGCAATACATTTCATTTTCGTTTCTTATATATATATATATATATATATATATATATATATATATATATATATATATATATATATATATATATATTCCTTACATTTACAAAGCCGTTACGCTGCGTTATAGCCAAGGCAAGGTCTTTTAATCTTTCAGTACACCTAAAACGTGGTCCACATAAACAAACGTTGACACAAGCGACAAACGTGTTGTTCATCTTCGATTTACACGTCCGCTGTTCTCGCAGAGTTTCGGTTTATCGCAGTGCTAGAGCAAGAAGACATGACAACAAGGCAGAGCATGACCTGGTGCAAGACTTGCAAGACCCGGTGCTATTCAATCCACTGAAAATGAAGGAACTGGAAGATATTTTGCTGCTTGAAGTTTTTTGTAGCACAGGAAAAGACCCGCTTTCGGCCAACGGACTTCTGAACATGAATACCATGGATGCTGGTGTTTTCAGGATGTATTTCCGATTCGAAAAAAGTTATGTATCACGGCTTTATTATCCTTAGGGAGGTCAGATGTCATCACAACGGCTCAACGGGTCACTGAGCCAGGAGTAGAAAGTTTGTGCATTACGCTACCCTGGCTCTCGTACCCCAACAGGCTTTGCGATCTAAAGCACATTTTTGGCAGACATTATTATGTTATATCGTCAATGACAACTATCGTTCCTTCACACATTGAAAGTAACTTCAAGCACCTCTTGAAGGCCGTGAACTGTCACTCCTGACTTGACATCCTTACCTTGGAGTAATTTTCGAAGGTAAGTATCAGACATTTTGGTTATCTTCTTCAAATACATGTGTTAAAAACATATGAGCCTTGAAAGCTGCTGAATCTACTCAAGGTAATACAGGACACTCTCATTCATTGCACAGGGAAAATATATTGCAGAAACTTTTCCAGAAGGAGCAATACTAGGTTTTTCAAGGCTGCACGACAAGGTGATGTTCTTGCTCATGTAGTGTGACCACATGTATTATATTGCTAATCGATACATATTGAGTCGATACAACAGAGACGAGAGTTCCTATTCGCAAGTTCTTAGTGGACGCGATCGACGCAGCCGTCATGTTCAGTCACGTGTTCATTAGCATAAATGCATCAAAATATCTAGATAAAGGACAGTACATTTTCACTAACCACAGCAATCAACGAAGATTAGCAATATAATACATGTGGTCACAGTACATGAGCAGGAACATCACCTTGTCGTGCAGCCTTGAAAAACCTAGTATTGCTCCTTCTGAAAAAGTTTCTGCAATATATTTTCCCTGTGCAATGAATGAGAGTGTCCTGCATTACCTTGAGTAGATTCAGCAGCTTTCAAGGCTCATATGTTTTTAACACATGTATTTGAAGAAGATAACAATTTTGCTAAGTAAGCAGACAAAAAAAGTACGTTTTCAAAAAATATTAAATTATCTTATGGAAACATCTTAAAATATAACTCTAAACTGTTTAGAAGGAAAGGGCACTGAAACAGAGAAATTGTTTTCATAATTTGTAGCAGGGGAATGTTGTTTGATAAAGCAAATGTACCTATACAATCAGTGTGTATGAATGAATGTTTGATAAAATGACAGAAGTGTAGCAATGCTGAATACTGAACGAAATTTATATAGCGCTCTTATCACAAAACCAGTTTATTTGCCAACCGTTGAAGCAATATGAAAATAGAATTTTTATTGGAACCTGCAACGACCGTGGTTGCTCAGTGGCTATAGTGTTGGGCTGCTGAGCATGAGGTCGCGGGATCGAATCTCGGCCACGGCGGCCGCGTTTCGATGGGGGCAGAATGCGAAAACACCGGTGTACTTATATTTAGGTCACGTCCAAGAACCCCAGGTGGTCGAAATTTCCGGAGTCTTCCACTACGGCGTGCCTCATAATCAGAAAGTGGTTTTGGAACGTAAAACCCCATAATTTTTTTTAAAGACGACTCCCGAGAACATTCTATGGTTAATTTTTTATTTCAATCTTCCTTATCAGATATTGTAAGTTCCAGGCAAATACATTTTACCAGATGTGTGACCGTCACATTTGTGACGATTGATTAGTATTGTTAAATTCTGAAAAGGTGGAAGTAGTGCAGGTTGTGGTCTGCCGGGTTGCACACGCTGCAAGGTTCAAGGGTGCAATACACACCACAATTGCAAAGTAACATCAGACGGAAGTAGGCTGGGCTCTAACAGCACTTGGACCTGTGTCCTCCACTGCTGTGGCCCACTTGTATACCTGCACCAAGTTGGCACCAACATTAGAGGGTGCAGGAAAATTGTGAACCAGTCCTGCACCATGCTCTACCTTTCTCTATTGCAACGTTTTTATCAGCATCCTGATCAAAAAAGTTAACAATGCATTTTGTAACTCTACTGTACATAATATGTTTTTGGAACCTCTTTACCATCGTGTTCATCACATCTGTATTTGAAACTTTTGTGCCTGTGTTTGCTATCATCGGATGGCAACTCAAAATTTGAAATCATTACGGTTATTTCCTTTTTACCATTTCCATTTACCGATAATTTGTATTCTCTTAACCCCTCCCCTCTATAATGTACTGTGTGCCTTGAGGGTAAAATAAATGTTGGCCATACCTGGCCCTTGCGCCAATAAAAACAAAAAAAAATAAATGAAAGGAAATGAAACTAAATGCTGTACGGCTCAAGCGAATGTCAGGGTGCAGCACTTCGTGAACTAGTTCAGGTGGTGCATGCGAATCAAACGGACCTATTGACAGTGCTTCTAAGTTCTTGAATACCTGTACACATAATTGGTTTAGTTTTCAAGTTGTTAATGAGCGCAAAAACGAAATAAAAATCAGTTTCTTGCTCAACATAAATCAGCCTCACTGAGAATTGACTGCTCAACACCGTAGCTGCACAACGACGCGAGGCAGCCCTTGCGCCAATATTTGTCTGGAAGAGTTATCAACGCTTCAACGTCCACAAGCTGTCCTGCGCTGTCTGCACATGTGTGGCCTGTTCGTCATGGTCGAGTTTCAATGCTCTAGATTGTGTGCGCATATTGCTACTCATATTAAAATTAGGTTGTCCAGCAAACATGCTCCCTGTTTTCATGTTCCACGTATCGTAATATATACATTTCTGCTTGTCGCGATATGCAAAATGGACTTCTGCAAGGGTATGCCTACTCTAGAACATGACACAGTGCACCACTCAAAGGTTACATTCTAATGCTTAGCAAAAGAAGATACTGCAGTTAGACGTACCGTACAGAATGAGAATATTGGTATCCAAAGGGATAGATATTTTTTGGCCACATGTGTACACAGAAGCATACAATGAATGAAGCCAGAGAAATCATGGTGCCATCATCATCATCATCATCAGCCTATTTCATGTCCACTGCAGCGCATGACGGTTTGCTCTCTGATCCAAACCGCTCCCTTTCTGTCTGTTAAAGTTATGCCTAGTATTCTTTATTCCATCGCTCTTTGCGCAGTCCTTAACTTGTTCTAAAGCTTCTTTGTCAGTCTCCAAGTCTCTGCCCCATATGTCAGCACCGGTAAAATGCACTGATTCTATACCTTTCTTTTCAATGATAACGGTAAGCTTCCAGTCAGGAGCTCATGATGTCTGCCGTACGCAGTCCAGCCCATTTTTGTTCTGTGAACTTCCTTCTCATGGTCAGGGTTCCCTGTGATTAGTTGACCTACTGAATGGCGATCCTGAACTTTTGTTCCCTTGCCCGGTTATTCATCATTATCTTTGTCTTCTGCACAATAATGTTCGGCCTCACTCTTACACCTTCACTAATAAAGTCCTCAATCATGTGTTAACTCGAACGCAGTTTTGCTAAATATAACAATGTCATCGGCAAACCAAAGCTTACTGATGTATTCGTCGTTGATCCGTACTCCTAAACCTTCCCAGCTTAATAGCTTGAATATTTTTTCCTAGCACGCAGTGAATAGGACTCGAGAGATTGTGTCTCCTTGTGCTGAGTCCTTTCTTTATAGTGAACGGGGCTGACTGATGGAATAGCACAGTGTGGTATAAAGGTTATGAACAGGAATAAGTGCCTCAGATAGGCTGGCCAACATTTCTATAGGTGGACTTCTCTTCGTCAAAGGCGGCTTCGTCATCCTCAGCGTGTGTTTTAAAGTGTTAGTAGAGTCACGTCAGATGGGTTTGTTGTCGGCGGTGGCTGGTTGTAAAGGGAGAGACTTAAAAGAGAATGAACGATGTCGCTTGACATCTGTAAGGGTGGTTACTTAGACGATGGGACAAGAGCGGGAGAGTCTGCTGGCCGGGAGAAAAGAAAAGAAAGAAAAAGAAAAAGAAATGAAAGCGACGGCAAGAGGGTAAAAAGAGCAAGAAAAGAAAAAGTAGGTCATGGGAGGGTGTTGGGGAAGCGAGAGGTTAGGCAGATTCAGGGGTGTCGTTTGCGGCATGTTTTTGTGGCATTAGAAGAGCCGTTCAGACGGTCAGTGCGCGAGTGACAACAAAGGCCAAAAATATATCAGTTGAAAGAACTACTTGAGTAGCGTAGCAAAAATCCGTCGGGCAATTTTGAAGGAGTTAAGATGGCGGCAAGGGGTCTGGGGTGCAATGTATAGGGTAGCTGGAAGGGCGCGGTATACTCTTTCAAGGGGAAAGAAAGGACGTTTCAAGGGAAGTTATCCCCAGTAGCTCAACGTAGGTGTCGTCACGGTGGTACAGAGAAGTGGGGACAGTCTTCATGAACTGAGGCACCGGAAAAGGTATCCTGGCGTCTGGGACTTTGGAATGTAATGGTGAGGGTGTTTCAAGAAAGTATAACAAAAAAGAAAGATAAGAAAGGGGGGGGAGACGAAAACTGGAATAACGAATAGGAGGATGAAATGAGTAAAAGCTGGCGGAGGCAGGTGTACATTGGGAAAGGGGTCGTACAGTTGATATAAACGTAAAATCATTAACGAGTATTATAAGTTGAGTAATGGGCCGGGAGAAATTGGAAATCGAGGAATAGGCGAGGTTAAGAATTATGCTTAGTTGGCGACGCAATGTGTTTTGTGCCTTTGTTGCTGAGGTGAGACCGGAACAAATTCATACCAGACTCAACAATCACCGCGCAGACACAAAACACAATATACCTGAAGCAGAAGCCAGCCACTTCAATCAACATGGTCATATATCCGACAAAGGAAAGCTCCATATGCTAAAAAAAAATTTCCGTTCACCTCGCGAGAGGGAATATACGGAATCATACCTGATACACAAATTTATATGCCTACACCCCATGGGAATTAATTTGGCACGTGGCGGCTTAGAAACTTTAAAAGCTGTAACATCAATCTGAAATTCTCATATCATCAACGAAGGCACAAAACACATTACGCCAGCAGCTGAGCTTAATTCTTAACCTCATATATTCCTCCATTTCCAATCTTTCCCTGCCCATTACTCCATTTAATAAACTCTTTCATGTTTTTACGTATATATCAACTGTTCGACCCATTTTCCCAAGTACACCTGCCCCCGCCCACTTTTACTCATTTCATCCTCCTATTCGTTATTCTCGTTTTAGTATCCCCATTCTTTTTTTTCTTTTTTTATTATATTTTCTTGAAACACCCTCAACAACGCGTTCCAAAGTCCCAGATGCCAGGCTATCCTTTTCAGTGCCTCAGCCACACAGACTGTCGCCACTTCTGTATACCAGGCGCGACGACACCTACGATGATCTACTGGGCATCTTGAAAGACGTACGGCTTCCTTCCAGCTACCACATATATTGAAGCGCAGCCTCCTTGCCGCTATCTTAACTCCTTCAAAATTACCCAACGCATTGCTGCTACGCTACCCAAGTTGTTCTTCCAACTGATATATTTTCTGGCTCTTTTTTCTTAGTCGCGCACTGACCGCCTGACCAGCTCTTCTAATGCCACGAAAACATGCCGCCAACGACACCCCTGAATCTTCCGAACCTCTCGCTTCCCCAACGCCCTCCCATCCTTTCTTTTTCCTTTCTTGCTCCTTTTGTCCTTTTTGGTGTCGGTCTTTCTTATTACTTTTTTTTTCCTTTTCTCCCCGCCTTCCGACATTTCGGCTCTAGTCCACTTGTCTTAGAAACCACGCTTACAGATGTCAAGCGACAACACTCATTCTCTTTGAAGTTTCTCTCTTTACAAACAGCCGTCACCGACAACAACCGCACCTGACGTCCCTCTACTGACCCATAAAAACTAACACGCCGAGGATGACGAGGCTACCTTTGACGAAGATAGGTCCTCCTATCGAAAGGTTGGCCAGCCTTTCTGAGGCACTTATCCCTGTTCATAGCCTACATTCCACAGTGTTCTTTTTTATATGTAACTTCCTACTTGCTGGCGTGAAGGGACAAGACATGCCGTTCCGCCACTGACTCGATATTTCCGTCACCAGCGGTCGTCGATATGGCTGCGGAGTAGGCCAAAGATCCGTTGAATGCAGCTCTTTTGGACTGCCTTCCTGACTTGCCATCGACTCGCCCTGGCCGTACTCTACGCCGTCAAGCTTCTCACTTTGCCGTATAGGATGGACCGCTCTATCCGCGCAACTATACTTCCAATGTACGCAACTGGTTGTTCGTCGTTTCTCGCCACGTCTGCGTAGATGTATGCTCGGTTTTCCAGGCAGACCCACGATGCGCACATGCTGCCCTCTTCAAAACTTGCTCCAGGCTACGCTTTCGCTTTTATTGGCGTGGGATGTGCGCTTGTTTCGAGAAGTACTCCCGCTCATGTTCAGCATGCCAACGCCGCAAGTCAGCTCGCCATCCTTGTGGCTCCTTCCAGCCGATTCCGGGCCACTCTCCGCCATTTGACCGCATCAGCATCGACCTTTACGGTCCTGTACCCTGCACACCTGCTGGGAATCCCTAGGTTGTTGTCGTGGATCACCTTACGCGTCATGCCGAAACAGTTGCCCTACCAACCGCCTCAGCCCCTGACGTTGCGTCCTTCTTCTTGCAAGACTTCGTACTTCGCCATGCTGCGCACCGGGAACTTCTGAGTGACAGAGGACTACCATTCCTTTCCGAGGTAGTTAACGCGCTCCCCACTGCGTGCCGTGCTACCCATCGCACTACTACTGCCTATCACCGACAGGCTAACGGACAAACTGAGCGACGTAATCAAACTTGGCTGACATGTCCCAGCACACTGCCTCCTACCCCACCATCTCGGAGCTAGTTTTACCGTACGTGACTTGCACCTGTAACACCACATCACAGGCCATGACGGGCGTTTCGCAATTCTTCCTCGTATATAGCCGCAAACCTTCCTCTACAATCGACAAGATTTTCCATACCGAGCTGAGACATCCAATTGGACGCCGCTGTCTGAGGTTTATAGATACGCTGAGGAACGTCGCCAGCCCGCCCGCTCTTTTTCGACTGAGCACCAAGGGCAACAAACGTCCGACCCGCCAGCGCATATCAGGCGGACTCTTTAGTCTGGTTCTGGATACCTGCGACCACGGGCGGCTTTTCGTCTAGCTCCTCGCCAACTACCAAGGTTCCTACCGCACCATGTAACCGACCTCATCAATACACTGATGCCTTCTAGTGATTTGAAGGGGCCCTGAAACACTTTTTTTGTAAGAGAGAGGTATTTTTAAGTGTAAACAGGCTATTTCCGCAATACTTTTCTGCAAAAAGTACTTCAAAGCGTTCTCCAGGAGGGGAGTTTTTGGCAATCAAACATGGATTCTGCTGTGATTCCGTTCCCAGTTCAATGCCTTGCAGTGCGAAGGCATTGACTCAGTGGGGCATGCCCACAAGGCTCCGACTTCTAAATGTTACCATGGCGCGCAGTTCAAATTTCATTTGGGATGTTAACGTAGAGCCAGGATATCCGTCTTCGGTGCCTACGACGCGCTAAACATAAGCCAAACGCGGTTGTCCTCAGCGAGCCGCATTACGCTTAGCCAGTGGACTCGTGGCAGCATGCCGCGGCGGCCACGTTATCTGCACCATGTGTCCGACCGCAGCTTCATGTGCGCTATCGGTCAGTAGCAGCCTTCTAAGGGAATGATGAAATAGTGCATTTAGAAGAGAGTGAGGACAGGGCTTTCTGTTGAAAAGAGAGCGGTTGAGGAAACGGTGACTTCATGGTGCACATGTGAGTTCCACGCACCGCGTACGACAGCAAAACTTCGCTGAGTTGTTCACAGCAGCGTATGCTACTCGCGGACTATGTTATGTCACCAAGCCTGACGGGTAGTTCAGGGCCCCTTCAAGGCGCCGAGGACGCGACACGGCGCATGTACAGCGATTATAACTGTACTATAAACCCGGTCGTCCTCTCCTGCCCTTGAGTCGTCAGCATGACGCTCTGTACTCGGGGGGGGGGGGGGGGATTGTAGCAAAGAAGACAGGCGCATCGTCACGTCTTCGGCGAGGATAAAGATCACGATCGCGCTGCCTGACGCTTGATGAACTGACCCGCTTGTTTATCCCTCTGGCTCTGTTTGAAATCGCCTGACAGCATACGTAAATAAACAAACTCTGCTGTGGCGACCGCGTTGATAACTTGACCATGCAAGTGCACCAAAGTGCGTGTAGCTGCCACATATGGCGACACCCGATGGGGCACATTTCAACCATAATCTTCAATCAACCTCTTCAATACCTTTCATAGATTTTGAAAGGCATTTGATGAAATAGAGATACCAGCAGCCATGAAGTCATTGCGTAATCAAGCAGTAAATTAGACACATTCCAATGTTTTGGGAAAATCTGCAATGACTCCGCAGCTACCTTATTTCCTCACAAGAAAAGTAGGAAATTACTTATCAACAAAGGGGCCAGGCGTGGAGACACATTCTCTTCAATGCTATTCGCTGCAAGTTTAGAAGTATTCCAGCTATTCGACAATGAAGGTTTAGTAGTGAGGCCTAACAGCGAATATCTGAACAACTTTCGGTTTGCAGAGGACAATGGCCTGCTCAGCAAGACTGGCGATGAAGTGCAAGAAATGATTGAAAAACTCAACGGAGAAACTTTAAGAGTAGTGTTCAAGAATAATTTGCAGTAGACGAAGGTAATTTTCAAAGCCAGGAAAGAGAACAAGAGTTCAGGATCGCTAGTCTGCTTGTAAAGTCTGTCAAGGAGTACGTCTATCTACGTCAATTACTCATAGGGGATCCTGATCATGAGAAGCAAACTTACAGAAAAATAGAAATGGGTTGGAATGCATACGGCAGGCATTGACAAGTAATGACTGGGAGCTTACCACTGTCATTAAAAAGAAAAGTGTACAATCGTTGTTTCGAATGGTCCTAACACATGAGCATAAACTTGGAGGTTAACAGCGAGAAGCTCGAGGACAGGTTAAGGACCACGCTAAGAGCGATGGAACGTAACATATCAGGAAAAGTGGTGAGGACCACAGGGCAAACCGCGATAGCCGATATTATAGTTGGCAACAAGAGAAATAAATTGAGCTAGGTATGTAATGTAACGCGTAGGCGATATAACCCATGGACCATTAGAATTACAGAATGGGTGCCAAGAGAAGGGAGGTGCAGCAGCAGACGGCCGAGATTGAGGTGTGGTTATGATATTAAGAAATTTGCAGGCGCGAGTTGAAATCAGCTACCGCAAGGCAGGGTCCATTGCAGATCGCTGGTAGAAGCTTTCATCCTACAGTGGACATAAAATAGGCTGATAATGAATCTTCAATAATTTTGTTTCTTTTGCTGCGTGATGTGCCCGCTCGACAATTAGTTACGCAACGCTAAAATTACATCACAAACGTATTCCATGTTGTTGATTACAACGTGTGCCTTTCCCTCAATACAAAACAAACACATCCTTCAACACTTTTTTTTTTCACAGATGTTGGTGTCTATCAGCAAGTAGGGAAAAGATTTGTGAAAGCCCCTTTGCTGGGAAATAAACCCAAATTGTGAGTGATGTCACCTATAACGCAACCATCTGTGATTTATCAGTGGCGTAAACACTGATAATGTCGCAGGCGGCTTTCTTGGGCTGGGATCATCAGTCCTCACCCTTGTCCATTAATGTACTTACATCAACTGCCACTGCCGTGATGTATTCTGACCTTATACAGTGATCTCTCGTTAAGACGAACTCGCTTAAGCCGAGTTCTCGCATATAACGAACAACATGGGAAAGTTTGTTTTTCCATAGACTCAATCCACAAAAAGTCCGCTTGAGACGAAGCGCCTCAGACCTCCTATTGGAACATTTGGAGCGACCGATACCGATCCTGCAGACTAAGCTGTCTCGATGCGCCACGCGTGGGGGCGCACGCATCAAGGCACCGTACTCTAGGCATGCGGCGCACATCGCCCGTAGACAGAGGCGAAAACAAGAGCAAACAAAAAGACACAGTGACGTTTCACTTCATGAACGCGGGTGACGCGTAAGCATATGGGTGGTATAGCGCATACTAAGCTATCGGCTGTCAATGCGCCTAGACTGTCAGCATCGCAGATTGCATTCAAGACCAGGCTCGCGCGTCCACGCAATACGCAGCAGCCGTCCGAGTAGAACGCCCCCTTGTAAGCATTGGCTTACCAACTAAATTACCAACCATGGTGTCAGCACGCACAGACAAACATGAGCACTTCACACTTGATGACCGCGGGCGATGGCTGTCAAAACGCTGGCGTGAGGAATCGCGACAGCAGCAGCGAGCAAAGTGACCTTCGTTCTGTATACCGCTTCAAACTGAGCGGGCCGTCGCTGCGAACCACGGCCCACTTAGCCTCCAAAGCTGATCGTGTTCAAAATGAAGCCCGCGCTACCGTGCGCGGCCGTAGTACAACCTCTCCCCATCTCCCCTCTCCTGTGCAATGCGCGCGACGGAAGGCGGCGCGCTCACCTCCTCCTCTTTCTCCCTTTGCGCACGGGAGATTGAGCCACCAGCATCGTCTCACAGTCGCACGCTTACACTCGCACGCACGGCGTATAGGGCGCGAGGAAGATGTTATCCCGAAACGAACCCGGTACGTCCACATCACAAACAAAACCCGTAGAAACTGCCAGAGGAGGTCAATCCAGCGCTCATCCGCATAGCTTCCTCCTCCTTGACGCTCCGCCTCGTTTCTTCTTCCCCACTTCGCTCAACGTCGCATAGACTTTCCTCTTGGTTGCGTTGCTTTGCCGCGCGCTTGGCGCGCTTCTTCGTACTTTCGCTTGCTCGGAGCCTACATTGATGACCTGTGAGGCAACAGATGCCTCCTTTAACTCCCTAGGGAGCCTTTTAGAGCAGTACGAAGGCATAAAATTATATTTAAGGGCATTGGGTCCGAAGAAATTGTTTGTGGCTGCTCGCCGATTTGCAAAGAAGTGCGAAACATCCATCTCGCACTGGATGAAACGAAGCAAGACTACCACCTGAAAACAGTTTTCAATTAGGTTAAGCTGAATAAATGCTTTTTATGTCATTTTTCCTTTATTTTAAGTCTACTACAATTACCATTTTGAAGGAAGATTCTTGGATGCACCTGGTCATGTTGCCAAATATTCTTCTGATAGGACGCCAATATTTTCATAGCCCCTTCGAGTTCGTCTACTGTAGTTTGTAAGCAGGCAGCCAGATTGCTGCCAGGTTGGGTGCAGCAACACAATATTTACTTATTTATTTTACTTATTTATAGATGCTGCGATCTTTTACAAGATCTTAGCAGGGTGGGAACATACAAGTACATTCATACAAACATATAGTTCAAGCAATCATGCTGACGCTTGAATTCAACATGGCAAACGAACAAAACGCACGAAGAAAGGAGCAAATAAAGTATGTGCGGTTGAGTCATGAATGCAGGTGCGCCTGAAAACGGGATAAATAATTTTTTGTAAGGACTTCATCAGGAAGTTTATGCCAATCAACTATTGTTCTTGTAAAATAAGAGTACTTGAAACAGTTGTTGTGCAGTGTTAATGGGGTTACTGCTAGGGAGTGTTTATGACAAGTAGCATAGCCAGTTAAAGGTGCTAAGATTTGTAAGGTATCAATATGGTAGTTGCCATTCATTAGCTGAAAAAAAAGAATTTTAATCGGGAAACACGATTTTGTTCTGTAATCGAAGAGAAGCCACTACGTTTAAGGAGATTTGTTGTAGATGTTCGACCGTAAGAATTGTAGATGAATCAGAGAGCTCTCTTTAAAAATTCGCAAGAAATATCGACAAAATAAAAGTAGCGGTGACCTGAAGGCACTAAAAAATTTACTGCTCTTCTACTCTGTGAAGAAGGATAACAATTAAAGCTGTATGTGAATGACTATATTGACAATTATATTGATTTTATTATTATTATTATTATTATTATTTATTTGTTACCTAAAATGTAGCGCATTATAGCAGGAAGGTTAGAGACTTAATTAGGTAAATGAACAACTTTTTCAATGCGTGGAAAAAGGGATCATTTGATGTGATTGATGGCGAACTGTTCCAATCTCGAACAGTTCTAACAAAAAGGAACAACGCAAGACAACGCCCTACAAGAAAATGCCCTGACCTTCAAACAGTCGTTCAGTCGCTTTGATATAAAGTGTGTGCCTCGATATACTGTTCGCGGTTAATACCTGTTTTAGAATAATACGTTATCGTGGAAAATATTTATTGTAACATGCCTTCGAGAGTCCTTCAGTTCTCGCCATTTAGGTTGGTTTCCTTCCGTCATGCTAAGCTGCCGGCTGTAGTTATCAAGAGGAAATCTAATTGCCCTATTCTTGATTTTTTCTCATTTATTTATAATCACATACGTATGTGGATCCCAACAACCACTTCAATATTCAAGCATTGAGTGTACATGACTGAAGTACAGTTGCGTTATTAAGTTGACCGGTAGATGACTGAAATTCCGCTGCAACAATACGAAAACTAATGCTGCCTTATTTACAATATAGTTAAGATGCTTGTTCCATCGTAAGTCAGAAGTAAAACAAACGCCTAGGTATTTGGGTTCCTTCGTTATGTTCAGAGTGAAATCATGAATTGTATACTTATAGAAACGATTAGCGCATTTTCTTGGGAAGGTGACGTGAACAGTTTCATCTATATTTATTGACCTATCCCAACGTAGGCACCAGTCTGCTATAGTATTAAATGAGCGTGCAAAATTTGTGGATCATATACGTCATCTACCACTCTATAAACAACATTATCGTCGGCAAACATCGTGAGTGAAGACTGTATACCAATTGAATTATTAATATACAACAAAAACAATGAGGGTCCCCACACTGGGCCTCGGCGAACTCCCGACATTACTGTGAAGATACAACGTTCGGAACAACAGCCTGTTTCCGCAATGACAAATATTCGGCAATCCAATCTATATTTTACCATCCAAGCTATGAGCTCTTATTTTCGAGAGTAGGAGACTGTGTGCTGCTACATCAAATGCTTTACGGAAATCTAAAGAAAAAACGCAGTCCACAACTTGTTCCTTATCAATTGCCGAAGCTAAATTGTGAAGAAGCCCTACCAACTGTGTGTTGCAAGATAAATCTCGCCTGAAGCCATGTTGACTGGGGCTTAGGAGAATATATCTAGATAAATAAGCCATGACACAAATATATATATGATCATTCCGTTTTATCTAAGGTCTACTAATGTTGAATGTGACGGGCTAATCTCTCTTGAGAATGAATGGGTTTGTATCGGGTCGTGCCTAGCCCCTGACTTGAGCGACCAGTTTATCGCACACAATGACAAACGTCTAAAAGAAAAACTCGCGACGCTAAAGATTTCGAAACCCTTTAGATACGTGGACGACTGCGTCGTACTGTATGAATTCAATTCAAATAACACTTAAACAGTGAACGACGTGGTTGCCGTGTTCAATCAAAGTATTGACAATCTGGTTATTAAGCATAAGCTTTGTAACAATAACGCCATCCAGTTTTTAGACATAAAACTAATTTGGCCTCCCATCATTGCTCTTGGGAATATCACCCTAGGGAAAGAAGGGTGCTGCTTGCAGATGCCTCGTCACATTCGAAGCTGCTGAAGCGAGCAATCCGAAACCTATGGTTTGGGAATCTGCTCCGTAAATTGTGCGCCCACCGGATACCTGGGGAGCTTTTCGAGACAAAAATAGCGGATATTGGAAGCAGGCTACCCTACCCACGTAGTTTTGTCAGTGGCGGAAAATGCGCTGAAAAAACAAAGGGAACCGGATGGTACGTGCAACCGCATTCACGAAAGGAGAACTTAGGTCGTTGCATGGGACATCACATGTTTAAAGAAGGTGGCCGCAAAAAGAAGTGGCGTCTGATTTTCAGCTCCAGAAAAACTATAAAGCGCATGCAATCCCGCCAATCATTTTAGGAAAACTTGACGAGGCTGCGCGAACAAGCACCAGCCGCCGTTTCCGCACGGCGCACAAAGTGTTGTATATCGCTTCCCTTTCTCATGTGGCGAAGTGTACATAGGGCAGACAGGCAGATGCCTCAATGACAGGTTAAGGAACGTGAGCAAAACTGCACTGTTATCGAGATGGGCGTGTCTCTGTGCACTGTTCCAATTACAAATGTAAACCATTGTTTAAGGATTGTTGCGTCATGTTCAGAAATATTGACAAGGATATGCGATAAATTGTAGGTGCAAGTTTGATTGTAAAAGATGGCGGAAACTGCGTCTGTGCCCCTCGGATTATTTTGCAGAGAAAAGGAACTGCCTATCTGGACAATGTTCTCTTGCGCGTGCGATGTTTCCTACTCGTTTTCTCCGTATAAGCACCATGCGCTTCTGAAATAACATTAGTTGATAGTCAACTCGCGTCCTGTCGCCTTTCTTGGCCGTTTTACCAGCGATATGACCTCAATTAATGAAGGATATAACCTACTTGCCGTCGGAGCGCGCTACGTCGGCCTTAAAGTCGACGATTGGTGGGTTCTCTCTTGCGTTTTATTATATTTTTCAACCCTCCAATGGGAGCGAAGCGGCCCCTCCATCCCAGGTGTAATGCATGGTCAAGACGGTTATGCGTTATACCATGTTGATAACATAACCTTCCGAGCGATCCCCACAACTGATAACATCACGCGAGAAGACTCGGACGACTCCGTATATATATATATATATATATATATATATATATATATATATATATATATATATATATATATATATATATATATATATATACCGTAAAATACCACTTGAACGAACTTGAGGTAAACGAAGTATTCAGTTGTACGAACTTTTTGTAAGACCCCCACCGTCGCGCCATTGAACCCTATGCAAACACCCTTCAGTTTAACGAAATTCAGTGCAGTGTGCATTTCACTTCTACGAACAGTTTACGAGGCGCCATGCCATGTCTCCCAGGTCATACTGAGCACTTCAACAAGTATAAACCGCCCTTTTTGCCATGCTTTTTTACGTTGAGAACCACGCCGACCGCACTCCAATACTGCGTTACCGCTTACCGCCGCCATTTAGCGGTTCAGCTTTGAACTGGATTGGTTACCTCAGCCGTAGCCAGCCGAAACCATTGCTGTTTTTTCACGCTTAGTGCGTTTAGTTGGCTCCACAGCCATAGCTAGCCAGAGCCAGAGCCAGCCACAGCTTCAGCCGTTAGGCCTATTCGTCCTGGCCTCTAGGAAGTGTGCGCGTGCTAGTTAACCATGAGCGGCAAATCAAAGCGCCTGACACTCGACGAGAAACGGGACATTTTACGTAGGCTGGACTCCGGGCAGCGTCGACTTGACATTGCAAAGGCATTTGGGATCCCTGCATCGTCACTATCTACGATTAAGAGCCAGCGCCAAGCAATCGCGGCCGCATAGGAAAGTGAGCAGCTCGGCCCCTCCCGCAAAAGACTGTGCCCTGCATATTTTATGAAAGTCGACGACGCTGTTGCCACATGGGTAAAGGATTTACGATCCAGGAACATTCCAGTTTCAGAACACATGATTCAAGAGAAGGCCATTGAATTCGCCGCACTTTTCGACGTCGGTGGATTTGACGCAAGCAGTGTATGGTTGCGTCGCTTTCGGACGCGCTATGGAATCGTATGGAAGCAAGTCTGCGGTGAAGCCAACAGCGCGGACACCGCTGCTACAAGTGCATGGCGGGAAGAAAAAAATAGAATGATCGCAGTGTTCTTTGCAAAGTGCTAACTAGCGGAACTTGAGCACAGTGACAAATACATGCGTTGATAAACAATTTGACCACCAGTTCTTTTGTTTTTACATAACGGCAACAAGCTGTCGCACGCTTGCTCATTTCAGTTTAGTGAACTTTCACTTTAACAAACTTTTCCCCGGGGAAAAGTTATATATATATATATATGCCTTTACTAATAGACTGTAAGACCAGTGATGGCATCTCTGACCATAAACTTGTAGTACTGTCTTTGAGCCTTTCCGCCAATACTGTGAACCAACCCCGCAGAGCTGATGATGCTGGGGTTTTAGAATTGCTAGAGGACTTTTATGAGAGATTCTCTGAAATTCATATGCATAATCAGGGTCCTGATTGTCTCTGGGAGGACTTTTCTAATTTGGTAATGTCTTCTATAAAACTGTATATACCTAAGCGTATAAAGAAAACTAGCAATAGAAGCCCTTGGTTAACAAGAGAAATGTTAAACTTAAAGAGGCTAATAAAACGAAAACGTAAGAGTTATAAAAAGGATCCTAGAACTCAGACTCGTTCTACCATTCAATGTCTTGGAAGGAATTTTAAGATACTTGTGAAAGAATCCAAACAAAGGTTCTTTGGCATCACAATTCCAAAATTTTTAAAAGAAGCACCGGGTAAATTTTGGAGATATATTAATCCATCATCCAATGCTCGCTCAATGACACAATCTAATAAGCATCCTTTTTCCGAGAGTTTCAATGATTATTTTGCATCTGTGTTCACTGAAGGTAACGGGATTATGCCGAGTATTGAAACTCCATCTGACAGGCCGCCTATTGCTGACGTTGAAATTTCTGAACAAGGTGTGCTCAACCTTTTGCTTCGTTTGAACATAAAGAAAAACCCTGGACCCGATGGCATCCCTAACGAGTTTCTTTATTCATACGCCGAATGGAATTCTAAATATCGTGCAATAATTTTTCGGTCTTCACTTCATAGCGGTTTTTTACCAAAGGTGTGGAAGCAAGCTAAAGTGATTCCTGTCCTCAAAAGCGGCGGTGCTGACAATTTAGCTAATTATCGCCCTATATCAATTGCTAGTACCTGTTCAAAGATGCTTGAACATATCATCTGGAAACATCTGTTAAATTATATTAATGAATATAACTTGTTATCTATCCACCAACATGGCTTTCGTCAAGGCCTATCCACAACATCTCAACTCATCGAATTATGACATGATCTTTCAGAAACTATTAACTCTCGGGGACAAACGGATATGATCTTCATGGACTTTGCGAAGGCATTTGATAAAGTGTCTCACCATTAACTACTAAGAAAAATTGATGTTATGTACAAAAATGCTGCTATTACACAGTGGTTCTCATCCTATTTTCTTTCTAGCGAGCAATATGTCGAAACTAGTGGTTCAAGGTCTCAGATTTCATGTCTTAAATCGGGAGTTCCCCATGGCAGTGTTTTGGGCCCACTTTTATTCCCCTTATTTATAAATGACCTCCCAAATGAAATAGACGTTTCCATCAGGCTCTTTGCAGATGACTGCATTATATACAGTAAAATTAATACAGTAGGAGACCAGGCTAAATTACAAGCAAATATACAGAAGAAAAAGAAATGGTGTGATGAATGGCGAATGGTGCTAAATCCGTTAAAAACTGTAGTTATGACAGTCTCTAAAAAGTTAAATTTCTTGAACTACTCTTATTTTATTAATAATCATGAACTTATAAGAGTTGATCAGCATTAGTATCTTGGCATGATTTTCACAAGTGATCTTCGCTGGAACCAACATATAGATTATGTGTGTGCCCAGACGAACAAGTCACTCTGGTGTCTGAGGCATAATTTACCATTCGCAACTCAAGAAACAAAACTTCTACCTTATAAAACGTTAATTAGACCTATAATTGAACATGCTAAGGTTGTCTAGGACCCTTACACTGCTATAAGTATATCAAAAATCGAACGAATACAGCGTCTGGCAGTCAGATTCATATTCAATAAATATCGGCGGATGGACTCCCCTTCTCAACTTTGTGTACAGGCAGACCTACCCACATTACAGGCTACATCTAAATATGAAAGACTTGAAAGCTTCCCAGTGGGCTTGGCAGCAGCGGAGAGACAAGAATGTTAAACCCTGTCTTGCTGTTTGCACAGGTGCTGCTGCTGCTTCGTTCGGCTACAGGACAGGCCGATAATGATTTTACTCCGTCGGAACAAGCTGCTTCGTGTTTGGACGTGCGCAAGCTTCACGAAATCTTTGGAACTACGGAACGGGCGTTTGTCGCCGAAGGTGCGTGGACAGCGAAGGCACTAGGATCATCGACATCAACCCTGGGGGCGGTTTCTTCGAGCCAGGAAGCTATCTGTGCCGTCAGTGGGCTTGGCAGCAGCGGAGAGACAAGAATGTTAAACCCTGTCTTGCTGCTTGCACATGTGCTGCTGCTGCTTCGTTCGGCTACAGGACAGGCCGATAATGATTTTACTCCGTCGGAACAAGCTGCTTCGTGTTTGGACGTGCGCAAGCTTCACGAAATCTTTGGAACTACGGAACGGGCGTTTGTCGCCGAAGGTGCGTGGACAGCGAAGGCACTAGGATCATCGACATCAACCCTGGGGGCGGTTTCTTCGAGCCAGGAAGCTATCTGTGCCGTCAGTGGGCTTGGCAGCAGCGGAGAGACAAGAATGTTAAACCCTGTCTTGCTGCTTGCACATGTGCTGCTGCTGCTTCGTTCGGCTACAGGACAGGCCGATAATGATTTTACTCCGTCGGAACAAGCTGCTTCGTGTTTGGACGTGCGCAAGCTTCACGAAATCTTTGGAACTACGGAACGGGCGTTTGTCGCCGAAGGTGCGTGGACAGCGAAGGCACTAGGATCATCGACATCAACCCTGGGGGCGGTTTCTTCGAGCCAGGAAGCTATCTGTGCCGTCAGTGGGCTTGGCAGCAGCGGAGAGACAAGAATGTTAAACCCTGTCTTGCTGCTTGCACATGTGCTGCTGCTGCTTCGTTCGGCTACAGGACAGGCCGATAATGATTTTACTCCGTCGGAACAAGCTGCTTCGTGTTTGGACGTGCGCAAGCTTCACGAAATCTTTGGAACTACGGAACGGGCGTTTGTCGCCGAAGGTGCGTGGACAGCGAAGGCACTAGGATCATCGACATCAACCCTGGGGGCGGTTTCTTCGAGCCAGGAAGCTATCTGTGCCGTCAGTGGGCTTGGCAGCAGCGGAGAGACAAGAATGTTAAACCCTGTCTTGCTGCTTGCACAGGTGCTGCTGCTGCTTCGTTCGGCTACAGGACAGGCCGATAATGATTTTACTCCGTCGGAACAACCTGCTTCGTGTTTGGACGTGCGCAAGCTCCTCGAAATCTTTGGAACTACGGAACGGGCGTTTGTCGCTGAAGGTGCGTGGACAGCGAAGGCACTAGGATCATCGACATCAACCCTGGGGGCGGTTTCTTCGAGCCAGGAAGCTATCTGTGCCGTCAGTGGGCTTGGCAGCAGCGGAGAGACAAGAATGTTAAACCCTGTCTTGCTGCTTGCACAGGTGCTGCTGCTGCTTCGTTCGGCTACAGGACAGGCCGATAATGATTTTACTCCGTCGGAACAAGCTGCTTCGTGTTTGGACGTGCGCAAGCTCCTCGAAATCTTTGGAACTACGGAACGGGCGTTTGTCGCCGAAGGTGCGTGGACAGCGAAGGCACTAGGATCATCGACATCAACCCTGGGGGCGGTTTCTTCGAGCCAGGAAGCTATCTGTGCCGTCAGTGGGCTTGGCAGCAGCGGAGAGACAAGAATGTTAAACCCTGTCTTGCTGCTTGCACAGGTGCTGCTGCTGCTTCGTTCGGCTACAGGACAGGCCGATAATGATTTTACTCCGTCGGAACAAGCTGCTTCGTGTTTGGACGTGCGCAAGCTTCACGAAATCTTTGGAACTACGGAACGGGCGTTTGTCGCCGAAGGTGCGTGGACAGCGAAGGCACTAGGATCATCGACATCAACCCTGGGGGCGGTTTCTTCGAGCAAGGAAGCTATCTGTGCCGTCAGTGGGCTTGGCAGCAGCGGAGAGACAAGAATGTTAAACCCTGTCTTGCTGCTTGCACAGGTGCTGCTGCTGCTTCGTTCGGCTACAGGACAGGCCGATAATGATTTTACTCCGTCGGAACAACCTGCTTCGTGTTTGGACGTGCGCAAGCTCCTCGAAATCTTTGGAACTACGGAACGGGCGTTTGTCGCCGAAGGTGCGTGGACAGCGAAGGCACTAGGATCATCGACATCAACCCTGGGGGCGGTTTCTTCGAGCCAGGAAGCTATCTGTGCCGTCAGTGGGCTTGGCAGCAGCGGAGAGACAAGAATGTTAAACCCTGTCTTGCTGCTTGCACAGGTGCTGCTGCTGCTTCGTTCGGCTACAGGACAGGCCGATAATGATTTTACTCCGTCGGAACAACCTGCTTCGTGTTTGGACGTGCGCAAGCTTCTCGAAATCTTTGGAACTACGGAACGGGCGTTTGTCGCCGAAGGTGCGTGGACAGCGAAGGCACTAGGATCATCGACATCAACCCTGGGGGCGGTTTCTTCGAGCCAGGAAGCTATCTGTGCCGTCAGTGGGCTTGGCAGTAGCGGAGAGACAAGAATGTTAAACCCTGTCTTGCTGCTTGCACATGTGCTGCTGCTGCTTCGTTCGGCTACAGGACAGGCCGATAATGATTTTACTCCGTCGGAACAAGCTGCTTCCTGTTTGGACGTGCGCAAGCTTCACGAAATCTTTGGAACTACGGAACGGGCGTTTGTCGCCGAAGGTGCGTGGACAGCGAAGGCACTAGGATCATCGACATCAACCCTGGGGGCGGTTTCTTCGAGCCAGGAAGCTATCTGTGCCATCAGTGGGCTTGGCAGCACCGGAGAGACAAGAATGTTAAACCCTGTCTTGCTGTTTGCACAGGTTGGTCCCAAACGTTACTCTGACTCTATTCGAGATGATTGTCGTTGTCTTGTAGTGCTGCCGAGCCGACAGGCAGTCAGTGTACTTGTTGCCGACTGTTGGGAGGTCGTTGGGAGGTCGTTGGGAGGTTGGGAGGTCAGCTTCCCAGAACGTATGAAATGTGCCAGGGTTTCAGCAATCTTTAAAGGTGGTATCACAATGTACCGAGTAACTATATGCCAATATTTGTATTGGCTGTTTTTTCTAAGGGACTCGAAAAAAATATTATTTTCTCGCATGACAAAATTTCTCGACAAGTATGACGTTTTAACAAATGCACAGTTCGGCTTCAGAAAGGGGAGATCAACAGAGACAGCTATACTTTCATTAATAGAATAAATCCTACAAAACATAGAAAAGAACATGTTTACGTTTACCCTATTTGTGAATTTTATCCAGGCGTTTGACTGCCTTGATTATTCTACACTACTCGGCAAATTGTAATCTTATGGTATACGTGGTAATTCCATTAATTTATTAGAATCATTTCTCAGTAAACGCCTACAGTGCACATGTATAAATGGCGAAATCTCAACCCTCTTACACAATAAATTTGGGGTACCGCAAGGGAGTGTGCAGGGACCACTTTTGTTTAACATCTATATTAATTATATCGTAGATTGAGACAGAAGGGCAAAATTTATTATATATGCAGACGACAGCACCATTTTAATGGAAGGATCCGATATAAGCTAGTTATCATCACAATGTAACGATCTACTAAAGAAGCAATCTATATGGTATAAGGAAAATCAACTTAACATTCATGCAACAAAAGACAAAGGTTATCATATTTCATGCGAAAAACAAAATAGCAACATTTAACCATAACATAATTTTTGAGGATCGAGAAATAGAGATTGTTGACAGTTACAAAATTCGCGGTGTTCACTTGTCATCTACTTTAACTTGGTATACACATGTAAGCTATCTACGTGAAAAACTATCCTGCGTGACAGGAGTAATATACCGTTGTCGCGGCATGCTGCCAGCCTCCTCCAAATTACAGATATATTACGCCCTTTTCAATTCACTCCTAAACTACTCTGCATTGGTCTGGTGTACGACAACTAAAGCCAATCTAAACAGGCTTTTGATATTACAGAAATAAATTATTCGTCAAATCGGGAACCTGGAACCTTTGTCTATGACTAGAGTGCATCGAACTTCTTTAATATTGCCAGAGTAGATTCCCTTTACACATACTGTTTATTACATGCGATGCGATTATTTGACACATTAGTAAAGAACTTCATTGAACGTCTAGCATGCTTAGAACACCGTCAGCCTAAGCTAAACACAAGAAAATCTAACAAATGCATTATTCCGCATGTGCGTACATACGGCTACAAACACCCATCGCTAGCCTGCAACTTAGCGTTTATTCTCAACAAATATGTACATATTGCAGGTGTGAAAGGGTTTATTGGTGGCGCCTAATGCGAAGGCACAGCGACCGGGAACGGCGAGGCAGCCCGAAGCACTGTCCAAACGGACGCCAGCAATCAACAGCGCGAGCGGAGACGAGCCGCGTGTTGGCGATGCGGCTGTGCCGCGAGGCGCGTCTTCTTCTTCACAATCTCCCCCCGGACAAAAAGAGCCATCCTGGCGCCTTAAGAATCGGGAGGTAGAGGGTCGTGGTAGGGCTTGAGACGCGAGACGTGGACAATGTCACGTCCACGCCGGCGCAAGCCTTCAGGTGGTGACAGGGGCTCAATGAGAAAATTCACCGGGGACGTTTGTTCCAAGACTCGGTAAGGCCCTTCGAATTTTGGGACGAATTTCGAGGAAAGCCCCGGCGTTTGGAAAGGGACCGACAACCACACAAGAACGCCTGGAGCGTAGGTGGTGTTTGGACGCGTGTCGATGCGGTTTTCTTTCTGGCGCTGCTGTTGCTCTGCCGTAAAGGAGCGCGCTAGCTGGCGGCATTCTGCGGCTTGTCGGGCGACGTCGGACACAGGTAGACACTCGGAGGCGTCAGGACGGTATGGAAGGAGCGTGTCGATGGTATGCGTGGGCTCGCGACCATACAGGAGGAAGAAAGGTGAAAATCCCGTAGTGGCCTGGATCGCGGTGTTGTACGCGAACGTGATGAATGGAAGGATGCGGTCCCAGTTACCATGATCAGATGCCACGTACATAGAGAGCATATCACCAAGTGTGCGGTTAAATCGCTCTGTGAGCCCGTTAGTCTGTGGATGGTATGCCGGTCTTGTCCGATGAATAATGTGGCATTCCGAAAGCAAACTTTCGACGACTTCGGAGAGGAAGGCGCGACCTCGATCGCTGAGGAGTTCCCGAGGTGCGCCGTGTCGAAGCACGAAGCGATGTAGGACGAAAGAGGCTACATCCCGCGCTGTAGCACTCGGTAAAGCAGCAGTTTCGGCGTAGCGTGTCAAATGGTCAACAGCAACTACGATCCACCGATTGCCGTCTGGCGTCATAGGAAGCGGGCCGTATAGGTCGATGCCGACGCGATCGAAGGGTGCGGCAGGGCATGGGAGCGGCAGCAAGGCACCAGACGGGCGTAAAGGCGGCGATTTGCGGCGTTGACAGTCAAGACAGCACCGAACAAACTTGTGTACAAAATTGTACATGCCGCGCCAGTAGTAGCGGTGGCGAATTCGTTCGTACGTCTTGAAGACTCCGGCGTGGCCACACTGCGGATCGTTGTGGAAAGCGGCACCTATTTGAGACCTTAAGCTGCGGGGAACCACCAGAAGCCACCGACGACCTTCAGGAGTGTAATTGCGTCGGTGCAGCAGCTGGTCACGAATGGCAAAATGAACTGCTTGGCGTCGGAGGGTTCGGGATACAGGGATGGTCGATGATCCAGAAAGATAGTCGAAAAGAGAAGCGATCCACGGGTCACGACGTTGTGCGGTGACAAAGGAGTCCATGTCGAGAGATGACACGGAATGTGCGGAAGTTGTTCCGCAGGCCGAGTCTGGAGGTAAAGGTGAACGAGACAAGGCGTCTGCGTCGGAGTGTGTGCGTCCGCTGCGGTATACGACGCGAATATCGTACTCCTGGATGCGTAGTGCCCAACGGGCTAGGCGGCCAGTGGGATCTTTCAAGTTGGCGAGCCAACAAAGCGCATGGTGATCTGTGACTAAGTCGAATGGGCGCCCGTACAGATATGGTCGGAACTTCCCAAGTGCCCATACTAAAGCCAAGCACTCTTTTTCGGTCACGCTGTGATTGGCCTCAGGCTTCGTCAGCGTGCGACTCGCATAGGCGACTACGTATTCGGGGTAGCCCGGCTTTCGTTGGGCGAGGACGGCACCGAGACCGACCCCGCTGGCATCTGTATGTACTTCAGTTGCAGCTGGCGGGTCGAAATGGCGAAGAATAGGTGGGGAGATGAGAAGACGACGCAGCGTCGCAAAGGCGGAGTCACATGCAGTGGACCAGCAGGAGAGGGCGGCGTCACCGCGTAGAAGCTGAGTCAATGGCGCCATGATCGATGCGACATTTCGAACAAAGCGCCGGAAATATGAGCATAGGCCCATGAAGCTTTGAAGTTCTTTGATGGTCTGAGGCTTCGGAAATTCAGCGACTGCTCGAAGTTTTGCAGGATCGGGGAGAACGCCATGCTTGGACACAACGTGGCCTAAAATGGTAAGCTCTCGCGCGGCGAAGCGGCACTTCTTGAGGTTGAGTTGAAGGCCAGCGTTCGTTAGACAGGTCAAAACTTGTCTGAGGCGGAGCAGGTGAGTAGGAAAATCAGGCGAGAAAACCACGACATCGTCGAGGTAACACAGACATATAGACCACTTGAGGCCACGCAGCGTGTTGTCCATGAGTCGTTCAAAGGTGGCAGGGGCGTTACAAAGCCCGAAAGGCATCACCTTAAATTCATATAAGCCGTCAGGTGTAATGAATGCGGTTTTCTGGCGATCGGCAGCAGCCATCAGGACCTGCCAGTACCCTGAACGCAAGTCAAGGGACGAGAAGAATTCTGCTCCCTGAAGACTGTCGAGGGCGTCGTCGATGCGCGGCAAAGGATAGACGTCTTTGCGCGTTACCTTATTCAACCGACGGTAGTCGACGCAAAAGCGAATAGACCCGTCCTTCTTGCGAACGAGAACGACAGGAGATGCCCAGGGACTGTGCGAAGGTTGAATAACATCACGGCGCATCATATCTTCGACTTGGGTGGTAATGACACGACGCTCTTCGGCAGAAACGCGGTACGGTCGTTGACGTAACGGCTGATGTGAACCGGTGTCAATGTAGTGCTGCACTTCCGACGTGCGGCCCAGGCGAGGTTGTGAAACGTCGAATGAATTTCTAAATTTGTGCAGGAGATCAAGAAGGTCGGCGCGTTCGGCAGGTGTGAGGGTATCGGCGATGGCATTCGAGAACGCATCGCTGGACGTTTCCTCAAGCGCGGACATCGAAGACGGTTGGCCGGAGTCGACATCAAAAGAGACTCCGGGGACGTCAACCAAAGACAAAGAGTCGAGGAGTTCTACGAAGCCAAGGCATTCGCCAACGAGCAACGTAATAGGCGCACAGAGGGGATTGTAAAAGTATATATTGCTGCAGCCGCCAGCCATGTCAAGCGTCGCGAAGAGTAGTGGGAGGGATTTACGGCTCATGAAGACGTCGGACGGTGTGAAGAAGACCGTTGCATCAGCGATGGCATCGCAAGAGACAGGTACGAGGGCGAAGGAGCCAGGTGGAATATCTGTGTCCTCGCGCACGGTAAGTTTAGAAGGGCGGTCGCAATCTTCGTCCAAGGGTGCGTCACAAGGGGAAAATTCAACTTCGGCGCGTGCGCAGTCGATCACGGCTTGATGGCTGGATAAGAAGTCCCATCCGAGGATGACGTCATGTGAGCAGGTGGGAAGAACAATACACTCGACGATGTAAACAATGCCGTGAATAAGCACACGTACAGTACAGGCTGCGTGCGGAGTGACGTGCTGCGCGCTTGCCGTACAAAGCGACAGTCCGGAAAGCGGCGTGGTCACCTTGCGCAGCGAACGGCACAGTTTGGCGGCTATCACAGAAACGGCAGCGCCGGTATCCACAAGAGCGAATGCAGGAACACCTTCTACACAAATTTCGACCACGTTAGCAGGAGAGGCGCGAGGACTTAGACAGTTCGAATGGGGCGCAGTTCTTGCCTCTTGAACTGCGACGTTCAGTTTTTCGGGTCAGGTGGTGCGGGTCGCCGACGCATTGGGGAGAGCGAGCGTCGGCGAGGGGATGGCGAGCGACGTGAAGGAAATTCTGGGATGTCAGCACGAGCGTACGGTTGGGGGAAAGGAGCGGCGTATTGGCGAAATGGCTGGCTGCCGTACTGGAAGGGCCGCGAGGCGTCGCCGAACGCTTGAGGCCAACGGCGGCAATATCGGGCGACGTGTCCGGGAGTGCAGCAGGAATAACAGATAGGTCGATTGTCAGGTGTCCTCCAAGGATTAGCTCGCGGTGCAGTCCAAGATGCAGCATGGGTTTCCGGTGGCAGCGGTTGGGACTGGGTCGCGAAAGACGCCTGTGGAGGCCTGCGCACTGCCTGCGCGTACGTGAGAGGCGCGGCCACAGGCAGGACTGGCTGCGCATAGGTGAGAGGCGTGGCGACAGGCTGCACTGCCATCGCAGAGTTGAGATTCGCGGCTGCAGGCGGCTGATGGTGTGCGGACGGGACAACTTGGGCGACCTCTTCTGAAATGAGGGTGCGGAGCGAGTTTGGAATACGGGAGGTGGGCTCCTGAGTGAAGGGGACTAAATAAAGTTGGCGGGCAACTTCCTCACGCACAAAGTCCTTGACCCGCTGAAGGAATGAGGATGGGTCGTACATGTTGTCAAGGCTCGCCAACAAGTCGTCGCTTCCCAGAGGACGCCGAGTCGAAGCGCGTTGCTTCCTTAACTCATCGTAACTTTGGCATAGGCTGACAACTTCAGACACAGTGCGCGGATTCCTGGCTAGGAGCATCTGGAATGCGCCGTCATCGATGCCTTTCAGTATATGGCGAATTCGCTCAGCTTCGGGCATTGCGGCGTTGACTCGTTTACAAAGGTCCACGACGTCTTCTATGTAGCTTGTGAACGTTTCTGCCGTCTGCTGTGCTCGGGCGCGCAAGCGTTGTTCGGCGCGCAGCTTGCGAACAGCGGGTCGGCCGAACACTTCCGTAAAGGTTGTCTTGAAGAGCGACCATGTGGGTACGTCACTTTCGTGGTTGTGAAACCACAGTTGGGCAACACCAGCCAGATAAAAGATGACGTGCGTTAACTTGGCTGGATCATCCCACTTGTTGTGGGCGCTCACCCGTTCATATGACGCAAACCAGTCTTCTACGTCTTCGTCGTCTGCACCGCTGAAGATCTTGGGGTCCCGTTGTCGTGGAACGCCGGTGCAGGTGACGGACTGTGGCGTCGGTGCCGTTTGGGATGAGCTGTCGGTCATGGCGGGCGGTAGCGTTCTTGATCTTAGCTCCAGGGTTTCAAGCGACGGGGTTTGAGTCCCCGCACCTCCACCAATTGTGAAAGGGTTTATTGGTGGCGCCTAATGCGAAGGCACAGCGACCGGGAACGGCGAGGCAGCCCGAAGCACTGTCCAAACGGACGCCAGCAATCAACAGCGCGAGCGGAGACGAGCCGCGTGTTGGCGATGCGGCTGTGCCGCGAGGCGCGTCTTCTTCTTCACACAGGTTACAATATAAAGCAACTCAAACAATATTTTGTTCAGTTATGATATTTTGTTTCAGTTATAATATACCGTTTCCATTGTCTTGCAGAAATGCATGTTTTTCTCTTCTGTATATATGCATTTGCTGTCATTACTACGGTGCACTATGAGATAGTTATTTAAATCAGTCATTACTATTACGTTTTTGCCTCACATATATGTATATATACACTACAGTGTGCGATCATGTGCCAAGTTGCTGTTGCTGTGTAAGGTGTCTTGCGTCTCGTCAAGCTACTATCGCAGCTTTTAGCCCAAAAGGACCATTCAGTTCTGTTCCTTTTACTGGAAAATATATATTGAATTGATATATATATACATATACATATCATCAGCCTGGTTACGCCCACTGCAGGGTAAAGGACTCTCCCATACTTCTCCAACAATCCCGGTCATGTACTAATTGTGGCCATGTCGTCCCTGCAGACTTCTTAATCTCATCCGCCCACCTAACTTTCTGCTGCCCCTGCTACGCTTCCCTTCCCTTGGAATCCAGTCCGTAACCCTTAATGAAAATCGGTTATCTTCCCTCCTCATTACATGTCCGCCTTACACACACACACACACCCACACACACTTATATATATATATATATATATATATATATATATATATATATATATATATATATATATATATATATATATATATATATATTGATTCTACAAGGGCTCTTGGCTACGGACATATTTTTCATCAAAATCTAGCCCTGAATAGTTCCGCTGTAGAAGCAAATATCCCTTGAACTAAGCTCGGATCTTTTTTTTTTTTCATTACGTTTGCCGTCCTTTCGCGCTTTAAATAAACACCGCGTTTGGTCGTCGTTTATCACCATTGTATTCAGCGCAGAGCAATCTCACATGCATGCAAGAATCTTGCTCTCGTGAACACTCAGATGACAATATGGTGCTCCGACTTTCCGCTCGGCTCTTTCACATCAGATGACAGCGCGGAGAACGTGCACTCCCCTAGCAAATCGAGTGCTGCATGTGATGATCACTGAAGAGGCGTCACTACTTTGCGTTTACCACTGGAAGTCAGGTTTTATCTGTCGACGAAATTCCAAGAAAATCAAATTGAAGTAAACATCTCAATTTTATTACAAGCCACACTGGTCTTACCCCGTCTCAAGGAGCACTTGCCGCAGCATGGCCCCACGAATAAAACAATTGACACTAATTTTCGAAGCCGCATCATACGACGCAGATAGTGTTGACACGCCTTGTTCTTATGACGCGTAAACTAACCTGCTTAGGCTGAATTGTTGTGAGGCCACGCAAGGTTTGATGCATTCTTGGAACTAGCAGATCGTTGCCGGTATGTTTTGTCCGATTTACAGCCTCGCATTTGAACCGCACAACCTTAGAAACGCTGATAATATGCAAAAATTTCCAGTGAGAAGGCGCGTTTTCAAAACTTTGCAATACTATGTGATGACACTACCGCATTCGCTGTGGCAAGTGTGGCATTCACTGTTCTGTGAACTTCAATTGCAGTTTCGGTACCTTCGTAAAATTCCTGCGCTCCCTTTCATTTTCTTTCATACCAACAAACCACTTTAATGGCTTAGCAGAGAAAGACTTAGGCGTATTTTAAAATATTCAAGGCATTTTAAGCTGAGCACGGCATGGTGGCTACGACTCATTACCGTATTAACTGCGTTCCTGTGGTCGCGAAATGTAGCAACGGCTACATTTCGAGGCACTGAGAATTTCCAATGGCTGAGACTATATTCGAAAGCCTTGCCGTATGGCGTCCTTAATATGCGAACTTCGTTTACTGCATTGAAGCCGGTAAGTTCCCACAATTCAACTTGCCATTTTGTGCAGTCCTATGAGGTTCTCCACCATAGTGCGCACGTCCTGGTATGTGATAACCTGCTTCTTGATCTTGAGCAGGCAGTCCTCGGCGTGCAGGCACAGCTCGTCGCGTGCGAACGTCAGCAGCGGGTCCACGTAAAGCGACAACTTGCCTTCACGGCGCACGAACTCCTCCAGCAGCGTCATTGCTGTTTTGGGAATCTGCTAGCGAGGAAAAAAAAGTGCGCGTGCGGATAGTTACGACCATGGTCACATACCCTGCTACATAAGGCACTGCATTTGTTCACTATTATGCATCACGCTCTTTTCAGAGCCAGAGGTCATATGCAACACCCGAACTTGCTATCTCATGCTCAGTGAAAACAAGAAGCACACCTGCACAATGAGCGAACGCCAAGCTTTCTTATGCACCCAAAAGCAAAGATGAAAGGACTTTGAGCAACAGTAAAAAAAGTGCAGATCGAAACATGCATGTTCGAAACTGCGTAAAGCGAATTTATTGTGAAGCTAAAAAGGCGACTCGCTATCCCGGCCCTACGAAAGCGGACGTCAAGCGAAACTATAGCAAAACATCACTACAAGTACTAAGGAGGATATGCAGTGCTTTATTGATGTTTCGGATACTTCTCTGGAACTTTTTCTTTATTTCTTTATCTTCTGTGCGTTGTATGCGTGATTTCAATGAACGTATGCACTGTTCGCTTCAATTTGCTTAGTTCTTGCAGCCTCTGGTTATGAGGGGGATGATCCATTGCATTTTTGCTTGCTTAGGGGGGTACGAGCCATTGCTGATGGTGATGATTTTTGTTCACGGATGGAAATGAAAAATGCCGACCACCAAGCGACGTGAAGCGTTTATTTAAATGCTGCATGGCCAATAGTTGTGTGCCGAAAATTGTGCATTTCAATTTGGCGTAATTTGAAATCTTTTTCAATGCTTCAACATCGTAAGTCCAGCTTTGTTGCAATTTTATGTCTGCGCTATTGCACTGCGCCGCTCATAAGCTATGCCGACATGCAACATCAGTTAGAACGGTAGCACACAGCCAGATGTGGACGTGGTGAAGAATGTTTTATGCTTGTTTAGAGAAAATAATGAGCGGAACGGTATATGGAGAGAGAAGCACGAAACACTTCTATTAACATGATAGTCGCTCTATTTTTGCCTTCTTTGTTTCCATTAGTGTATTCATTGTGGATATAAAATCAGTTGCTAATTAGCGCTCTTTCACTCTCTGCCTATAACATAAGCCTGTGTACGCTGTGAACCGTGCGGAAATGAACTTATGTCCACTATTCCAAGCTGTCACACTTGCTCAATGTATTAGCTTCCTCCACAGCGGCCACAAATGGATTGATAGGTTCAAGCGTCTGTAGTTTGTTTTTACATCTAGGTATCTTGCTCAAGATATGTCCAACTTCTTGCACCGTGCTGATGTGGTTGCTTCCTGCCCAGCCAAAGGGATACCGCTTGCGTTCAAAGAAAGCGTCCTCCAATAAAAGAAGTGGTCTTAAACCTCGCGGTCAGTAAATCGTTCCTTCTTAACAGCCCTCTTTCCAACAATTTTCGTGTATCGCAAGCCTTCTCAAGTGTTTCTAGATCTGACGCATATAATTTAAATGTAGGCAGACTGTAATTTGAAACTAAGGCGGCTCTAACGTGCAGGTCCCAAATCGGCCTCTGTGAATAATATATCTTTGAATATCGAGTTTTCTTTTCGGAGGTTACATACCCACAGTGTTTTCTTCTAGGATATTATTAAACGAACGCAGTGGTTTATTTTCAGTCATGCAGAAGTGACACAGATAATGGGAAATGCGCTCTTAGCATGGTCATCAAATTTGTATCTTGACAAAGAAAGACGTACAACGACCAAGTAAGAGTTCTTAAAAGACGAAACGTTTGGCTTCCAAACGGAAGCCTTGTTCATAATGGGGCGAAAATGTTGAAGCGCCTGTTTGAATAGGTTTGAGTATGTGGCGCAAGCAGCGCGCGTAAGACAGTACTTCGTACTGTCTTAAAGACAGTACATTCGTTTCGATTGAGGGTGTGTCTGGTTGATTATATGTTGAGAGACTCCAGGTACAGACGTGACTTTTACTTTTTTTTCTTTGCTGATTAGACTAGACTTCAGCCAGTCAATATTGTGCGTTGTCGTTGCTGCGTGCTCTGTCAATGCATTTGAAGCCACTCTTCCTTTATCCACATCAT
Source organism: Dermacentor andersoni (assembly GCF_023375885.2). Taxonomy (NCBI): domain Eukaryota; kingdom Metazoa; phylum Arthropoda; class Arachnida; order Ixodida; family Ixodidae; genus Dermacentor; species Dermacentor andersoni. The sequence goes on from NC_092821.1 coordinate 6,389,896, forward strand.
TTGGATGTTGATGTAGCCACTGTTTATTGGTGCCTGCCTCCTCTATGCAGACGCTGCCGCAATCCGCACAGGGGATCTTGCAAACAACGCCAAGAAAGGCTTCCCACTAACGAGTGCGTTGCTCAGTTCGCGCGCAGGAACGTGAGCCACCTCAACGTCATATTCACGCAACAAGAGTGATAAGGTCTCCCTTATCCCGGCAACCTAAGGAATGGAAGCGCGTGTTTTCGGATAGACATTGCCAGCTTCTAAAGGGTTGAACAAACGCTTTTCCACAGCATTCGTGAACGCACAGGGGTAACCGCTCGTCGAAAGATCTTTCCGGACTATCTGCACATTGGAATTTAGGTCTTGAGGTTTCGTGAAAATGCGGCTCGCACGGCCCAACAGGGAGGCAACTCCCTGTTGCGTCAGGGTGCATAGACAAGAAATTCAGGCACTGACAACCGTGTGCACTCTTTCTGAAAAGTTTGAAAGAAAGCGAACCAATGATTCTTTTCACCAACTCATCCTCAAAAGTCAGTTTCTGGTGGCCTTGTCTCATGTTTTAACAAGTTTTTCTTGGTTTTACATAGCAAGACGTAGTTGTAGGATAGCAACCATGATGCCTACTGCACAATCCTTAACGAACGGTGACCTGTGCCTTTCGTTGAAAGGAGCTTAACCAAAGTAGCGTGGTCTATCCCGAAGTAGAAAGGTCGGGCCCACAGGTAAACGTGCCAGTGCTCGCGGGCTCAGACGCAAGCAAGAGCCTCACGTTCACCGACTGAGTATTTCCGTTCCTGCGGTAGCAGAGTACGTGAGGCGAACGCGACAGTCTCCAGTGATTATCCGTCATTATGCTGCAGTACAGAACCTAATCCAGATCCTGAAGTATCATTTGCAACGTACACAGGTAACTGAAGACCAAAAAGGTGAAAATTTCGCAAGATGTTATCAACGCTGTCAGCTGCTTCAAGCCACTTTGTGCTGCCGCATACAGAGGGAGATGTGCATTTTCTCGAAGCAAAGGGTGCATTGGCTCCACAACAGCAGGAAAATGCGGGATGAACTTAAAGTAGAAGCCTGAAAGTCCCAGCAGCAAGGGAAGTTCATTTATATTTGTAGGTGATGTTGCTTTGGCTATCACCTCGATAGATGACATGAGTGGGAATAACCCTTTGGCGCTGACAACATGGCCTAGGAAAGTCAACTCTGCGGCGTCGAATACACATTTCTGGTTGAGGCTGAGGCCAGCATCCGCTTCCGAGTTGTTTTCAAACAGTGCACAAATTGACCAAGTGATCCGCGTCCATACACGACTATGTCGCCTATGTAAAATAAGACGCATTTGCATCATGTGAGGATCATATGCATCAGCTTTTTAAATGCGGACGGTTCCGATGCCAGTCCGAAGGAAAACCCTCTTGAAGCGAAATTGCCCTTAGTGCATTATAAACGTCGAAAGATCACGACTTTCTGGACTTAGTGATAACTGATAGCATGCAAAAGCTTAATCTAGCTTCGATAATATCTGTGGATCAGCCAAGCTGTTCAAATGTTTCTCAGTTTGTGGCAGGGGAAACTGTACACTATTGTAGCTTTGCTTGGCTCTCGCATGTCTGCGTCCATGCGAATCGAGCCATTCTTTTTTCTGGCTACGACAATTGGTGAGAATCACTCTGAAGAATCGGCGTGCTGAATGATTTCCTGAGCTTCTAATTTTTGTGCTTCTGCTGAGACTTGCTCGCGATTGACGAGTGGTATTTGTCTCTGCTTGTTGGCCGCTGGGTGAACGGACGTGCGAACCCTGACTTTGTGAGTGAAACATTTGACAGTTCCTAGCTGTTTTTAAAACAAGTGCTCGAACTGGGGGGAACGTAATTCAGGAGGTGGCAAAGGAGTTTCTTGCGTCTTTAGCAGACATGTTAGCGGCGACCCTTGAATATTCATGTCCAGAGCCACGATGCCGTCTATACCAAGAATGGTTGTTCCTCCACACACAACATACCGAAGAACAGAAATGCATCGGCCATGAAATGAAACATCCTCCTATAGGACTTGCTGACTTAGAATAACCGAGGAGCGGGATGGATGTTGATGCCAGAGGAAATACAGTAGCAAAATGACGTCGGTAAAGTTCGGCTAGGATTCAAACCGATGATCCAGTACCAGTCGGGAATGACATGGTAATTCCTTCAATTTCCAACGCTACATAAACTCCGTTCTTACAGCTCCAAATGTGACAAACACTTATGCCATCGTCCATGTAAGCTGTACCTTTCTCATTTTCCTCTACAAGCTGAATTTTTTCTCAGACTTTCGGAGAGACTTGCATGCCATTTCCATATGGCCAGTCTTTTCACATTGGCGACACTTATGTGTCCTAGCTTTGCAGCGAGACCTATTTCAGAGGTGTTCCAAAGAACCACTATGCTAACATTCTTGCTCTTTCAAAGCTCGACGACTTTCAGTTGGCGTCTTATTGCATATGCCCGTGCCACAGTGCTCTTCTCTTGTATTTGAAGTGTTTGTCTTTAACATAATGCACTTGGGCTTCATGTCGTGCAAGTTCTCTAGCTTCTCTAGTCGCTTGATGATGCTGTCTCGCAGTCGTAAGGGCCGGAGAAAGCGAAAGAGGCTCTTCCAGTAGAAGGCCTTCAGGCAAGTATTCGCTAGTAGTTTTTTTCTACGAGCTGGTCGTGTATCATGTCGTCCTTCAAGTCATCGAAATTGCGCACTCTTACGAGACCTCGTAGCGCGGTGACATTGTCCACCACAGTCTCACCTGGGGCTTACACACGTCGACAGAAACGGTGACGCGCTGCGGCAACGTTGACAGAGCTCTTGTAGGGATCTTCAAGCGTCGCAATGGCGCGGTCGACCTCATCTAAGGCAGAAGTCGTCAACGTCCCTCCGGCGGCGCTCTAAGCCAAAAGGTTTCGGTCAACCTCCAATGTGCCAGTCTGGAAGATGCGTTGTCCATACAAGCCCAAACAGTTGAGCAGAATCGCGTTCCGACGCATGGCAGCTAGTTCGGCGGTGGCTAGTTCTTGAGTGCTTCAATCCATTGCGTCGATGGGATAACCCGGTGTCCAGGTGACGACAGGAACGGGGGTAACGGTTGTAGCCCCGAAATACTCTTCCTAGTGGAATAAAGAAACGATAAATTAATGGAAATGAAAGTGCATGAAAAAACAACTTGCCGCAGGTGGGAAACGATCCTACAACCTTCGCATTCCGCGTTTTGGTGTATTTTCATCCACTTTCATTTCCATTGGTTTATCGTATCTTTATTTCATTTATTAAGCGCAAGTAATTTCCCCTATGTTGTTGTTGGTGTCAGTGTTTGTTGGCATCTTATAATATGTCTAATAAAAATCGGACCCCTCGGTTAACTCCCCTTTCTTCTCGTCCATTACATAAAGAGGGTCTCGAATCCGGCAACTATGATGCCTTCATGTAGCATGTGTGGGTTTATTGACCTGTTGCGCTCACCCAAAAGAAGAACACGTTCTCCTGACGCCTGCGGCATGCAGGACGTTCCACGTCCACCGCCAAGGTCTGTGAGTGGTGACGGTGGCTAACACTCCAAAGGTTCCACTAGGAAACATAAACACCCAAGAAAGTGGACCTTCAAATCCCCGTAGATCCTGACACTCGTCTTGCTTGAGAACTGGCACGATGGGAGTGGCCCATTCAGACATCTGGACAGGCACCAGGATGCCTTCTCGCTGTAAACGTTGCAGCTGCTGGGGAACCACGTCCTTTACCGCAAACAACAGTGGGCGAGGCTTGAAAACACGAGGCCGGGCTCCCTCGGGTACAAGGATGCCAGCCGCCAAGCCGGCGAATGTGCCCATCCCTATCTGGAAGCGAAAATGAAATCGGTCAGGTGGCTTGGGACGTCTTTCGCTCCAATGTAGGGTGGCTTCTTGGTAATCCGACATGCGAACTCCCCATGCGTGAATCCAGTTTCGGCCCAGCAGCGTCGTCGCCGACCTCTTGGTTAAATAAAGGGGAAGGATTGCCTCCATGTCGCCAAAGCGAACGCTGACCTTGACCTGGGAGAGCTGCCCGGAGTAGCTGCCCAACTTCACGCCCGAAATCTCGATGGCCACACCGGGAAAGTACACATGAACAGATTCCCGGCCATGACCGACACGCTGGCTCCTGTGTCCAACTCTATGTGAATGGGGGGCCCGCAGCCTTGGACGGTCAGCGTGTACGGTGACACAGACGACGAAACAAGGCCTGCGTGCCGCATATATCGAAAGCACAGGGACTTGGCCATCATGTACAGCATGGCTACGGAGGAACTTGAGCCTGCTCAGTAGACAATAAATAAGGTCGTTTGCCCCAAAACAGAACGGGATGAAACAAGGGGAGCGCCCTCGCCTTGTTCCCTCCCGTCCTTATTTGTTTGCTTCCAGCGACCATATTTATGATCTACTCTGCAATATGAACCGATGATCCCAGCGACATGTACTTCTTGAGCCTGCTGCCGCACATCTGCGCCACGTGCCCGTCCGACAGCTACACTGACAGCGGATTGCTTGGAACCGGGGCTTGATCAAGGCTGCTGCTGCTGCTGCTCCTGTCCGCTGTTCGTCCCCTCCCCTTGGCACACCCGTGCCAAGTGCCGTTTTCCCGCACCTGAAGCATTGTGCTTGGGAGAACTGGCACTGTGAGGGAGAGTGAGCACGACAACAGCAACTGCAACTACTGCCTTTTGTCGCCATCCTTTTCACCGCCGCTTCTGCCGACGGTGAGCCGGCCGCACGTGCGATCTCACCGGCGTCTATCGCCAGAGCTGCCTTCATGGCATCGTCCAGCGAGGGGCCAGGTAGCTCCAGGAGTCACGTCTGCATGGCGGGGTGGTTTATGCCGCAGACGAACCGGTCCCGGAGCAGCGATTTGAGCTGGTCCCCGAAGGCGCAGGTTCTCGCTAACCCTCGCAGCGCTACAACGAGCTGTCCGAGGGTATCTCCTTCCTAACGGCCCCGGTTGTTGAAGCGGTAGCGCTCCATAAGTGTGAACGGTGCCTGGCTGAAATACGAGTGCAGTGTGGTGAGCAGCTCACTCAGCGTCTTAGCATTCGGTGTGGCCGGTTTGGGAAAGTTCAGAAGGAGACTGAAGACACATGTTCCGCAGCTGGCCAGGAAAAATGTCCCGCTGCTTTTCCTCGGTTGTGGCGTTGGCCCTGAAGAACACAGGGACTTGCTCCTCGTAGACTGGCCAGGCCGACCAATGTCGCTCGAACGGCTCGAGCTTTCCGTACAGGGGCACGACGGCTGGAACCGGGGGCGCTTTTTCGCCGCTCGCGGTGGCGTGGGCCGATACGTGCGTTCTACTCTTCACCAGTGTCACGATCCGCCCGGGTTCGTAAACGAGGGGTACCTCGAGGCACCCACCATCAGAGAGACGCTCTGCATCGTGGTAGTGGTGAGCGATCACTGATCGTGAGCAGCTGTGCTGGTCGGTGTTCATTTGCTGCCTGGCAGGCCACCGAGCCTGGTGGGCCACCAAGCCAAGCGCGGCACCGAGCCCTTCGGGCCATCGAGCCTGGCGAGCCAACGAGGCTGGCGGGCGAACGACGGTTATGCCCGAAGGCGCGTCACATGCTCGTCACAAAGGGATTCAGGGATTTTCGAAAGAAAGCGATGCCGATCTGCCAAACCTAGAGGAATCCTAAAAATATTTTGACCACACCAAAGGCTATGATGACACAGAGGTTGGGGCGAAGGCAATGGTGACGACGTTGAAGTGGACACATATGACCGCCGGCTAGCAGCAAGTGCTCACCCCATGTGGAGAAACGAAGTGTGCGTATTTTAAAGCGAAGCTTACTTTGCCGCTTCCTTCGTCTTTCCTACTGCTGCTACTGCTGCTGCTGTGGCCTAATGTGGGCTGCTGCGGGCTGCTGCGGGCTGCTGTGGCTGCTGAGGTCGCTAACATCGCGTCGGGCGCTGGTGCAGAGCGTGTGTATATATGACAGGCGCGAGTTAGGAAAGGCGACAGGCGAAACTCGTTTTCAACCCACCGCGTCGAATATGCGCAGTGCCCTCTGGAGCTCTCTCACCGTCACCACTTAGCCACTTCACAGCTGAAATTATCCGTGACTCCCTTCAAGAGTATTGTAGAAACGGCTGTGCTTCCCTTTCTACTAACGTGCGAGGCCAGAGGAAATGAAGATAGAACTGTAGAGAAGAGAAGAGAAGGAGAGGTAGGAGAAAGAACCAGTTCTCATAAAACATAGGAGATGAGGTGACGTGAGAAGGCAAGGAAATCCCACTAGTCTAAGGCAGCAGTTTCGGGGAGGCTTTTCTGGTTCCTTCAGTCGGCCGAGGTGGTCGCCTGCCGTACTACTGCGCATGGCTCGTGTTCCTCGCTGTTTCTCCCACGCTTTTGCGCATGTACTTTTGGATTATTGCTTGCGCTACACACCGGACTTTGTCGAGGGAGGAATCTCCTATCCCCACGTGTGCAGACTCGTGCGTGTATTGCTGGTCGTTCACGATCACCACGTGCGCCGGAGTTGTGCGAGTGACTTACCACGTGCGTGCTGCCTCTCATGTACGGTAGATTGTATCGACATTCGCCGGTGTCACGTTTGTGGGCGTGTTCGAATTACAACCTCCGTGTGCGTAGTATTTGTGTATGTGAAGGTGACGCTCACCACGTGCGTGATATTTGTGTGTATTGCGGTTCCACGAGCGCCACACTAGTGCGGGTGAACCCTGCGATTCGCGTGTGTTGGTGCCGCGTGCTTTTCTTTTGTGCGTGTGAGTGCGCGCACGAATTATAACGTACTATGGTGGATCTTGCCGAACTCGCACTCTCCCAGGCACCCGAGAGCTGCGAACCAGCAGAGGACGTGTTCGCCACGGTCCTCACTAGGAACACCCAGCGTCGCGCCAGGGCTCTACAACAAGCCGCCACCATAGCAGTTAACCCAATGGTGGTCGTGTCAGTCCTGTTCCGCCCTTCTGTTCCGGAAGGGGCATTCGAGCGAGGATACCGCCTTGCAAAAGCAGCTGTGCGCTGCGCTACCAGGTGTGTCCACTGTCCGTGTTAACACAAAAAGAAACATCGTGGCCGCGGACGTGACCTCGCCGGCCTGCTTGGAGGAGCTGCTCGCCACCACCGAGCTCCAAGGCCCATTCCCGTTGCTGCTCGTCCACCAGCTATTATTGGTTTTATACACGGCATTGAAGGCAACTCTACCGACGCAAAGCTGGCTGGGGCGATCGAGTCCAGTGTCCCTATCCTGTCTGTAACCCGCTCCGGCAACAAGGCGACGCTCCACTATAGCACCCCGGTCGCCCCGAGCACGTGTCTATATACAAGCTCCAGTTCCGGGTGAGACCTGGAAGACCGGGTCCACTACCATGGCGGACTTTGGCTGCCATGGGCACGTAGCTGCAACCTGCGACAGACTTACCAGCTGCTGCCCTGTAGGAGGTCGCACGAGCAAGGAGAAAGCTGCCCAAATGCCACCCACTGCAATAATTGCGGTGGAAATCACCCTCCTAACACTCCTGCCTGCCCCAGGTGGCAGGAAGGACGCAGGGTGGCAACCATCATGGCGACTGCCCCTACTTCCCTCTCTCGTAGTGCCGCCCGGACCATTTGGTGATGCTCCCTCTTGGCGAGCCACCCAAAGCCACTCCACAGACTCCCAGAGCCGGAAGATTTGAAACTGCTACCACAACCACGGAGGCACCAGCCACACCTCCACCGCAAGCCTGTCCAGACCCCGTGACCAGCTGGTCGCGAGCCTACAGCTGACACTGAAGGCCATCGGAGAGATGCTGCCTACAGATAGTCCACTCCGAGCCTTCTGCCTCCAGGCGGGAGGTGTGCTATCAGCCCAACACCAGCATTGCTAGCAAGCCATCGAGGTCTCGCCACCGCCGCCCGAGGATGCTCCCGTGGAATGCCAACTCGCTTCAGCAACGGCAAGGCGAGCTGTGTAAGTACCTCCTACAGTGCTACTTCGACGTAGTCGTACTGCAGGAGGTATACGTGGTGGTGAAGAACCTACGGCTCCCTGGCTACATGGGCTAATCGGGCACCAGCACCTGTGTTACATGCAGTTGCACTGCGGCACCTTGCCTACATGGAGCCCACAAGCCAGGGAAGCCACGCACGGCAATCTACGTCTGCAACTCCCTGGCGCATGCTGTTCTGCATGTTGCTGGCATTCCGGGTGGCCCCATGGAGTTATGCGCCATCACGGTGCACCTTGGCAGCCAGGACACGGCTGTGGCGAGCATCTACATCCGTCTAGGAAAGCCGTGGTATCACTGCAGCCTCGTCCAGCTGGCTGTTCGCCTCGGTGGGCATGCAGTCCTGCGCGGTGACTTCAACGCACACAACACGGACTGGGGAAGCCACAGCTGCACCCGCCGAGGCAAGGACCTCACAGACGCCATCAGCCGAGCTGGCCAGCTGATCTGGAACACCGGGTAGCCCACCTACGTCCGCCGCCGAGCTCTCACGGCCATCGACCTCTTCCTCACCACCGAGCAGTGCTCCTACTCCTGGGGCACAACTCCGGAGCCATGGAGATCTGACCACTTCCCTATCATGATCAGCCCCGGGTCTGGGAGAAGGTCAGGTCAAGAACTTACCACGTCACAGACTGGTCCCTGTTCCGGAAGCACTGCAGCAAGTTGGACGACGGACGTGACTTCCTGAGTGCCATCGCGAATTGTGCTCAGACCGCCACTGTTCAGTGCTCTGCCCAACCAGATACCCCCGCTCCGGAGCTCCACCTGCTCAACCTCCAGCTGCCGTATGGAGCGCAGAGAAATCCGGACGGGCAAGGCAGAAGATTAAAGAGAATACACTGAATAAACTGAATGCACGCTGCAGACGCCAGGCCCGGCGCAGGAGGAGCCAGAGCTGGAGGAGCCTCTGCTCTGCCATCGAGGACAGGTCCAGGGGACCTCTGGCTTTGAGACTGCTCAAATCCCTCACGGGCAGGAGAGGAAGCCTACAACATGTTTTCGCCGTGGTCATTACGCTGGGAATCAGGGAACAGGCCCTTGCGGAGCTCCTCGCCGACCAGTTCGCGCCGGTTGTACCTCGCACTGCAACCATCCTGCCGGTAGGACAGCCTTCCGTCAGCCTGCCTAGCTGCTTGCGCAACCACCATCCGGGGCGAACATCGAGCCAGCTCACGGCTATCTTCCAGGACCCGCTGACACTGCACGAGCTCTCAGGGGCCTGAAGAGGGGGAAGAGCGCCCCAGGAGCGACGAAGTGACGACCCAAATGCTCCGAAACATTGCCACCAGCGAGCACCAGTGCCTGCTCGACTGCTACAACACATCTGGCGGTCAGGGCAGGTGCGGGAGTCATGGCGCACAGCCATCGTGGACCCGATCCCGAATGCAGGAAAGCCCGCTGGAAACGTGAGCTCCTACTGGCCGGTCTCCCTCACCTAGGCCGCTTACAATGTGATGCAGGCCATTGCTCTGGTCCGAAAGGACTGGGTGGCCCGTGCCCTTGGCTTCCTGGCCGAAGAGCAGACGGGGTTCCGGCAGCGCCAATGCACTACGAACTCCATCGCGGATGTTGTCTCCACGCTGGAAGCGCCGAGGGCCTGCGGTGATGCCGTTCTCCTGGTGCTTATCGACATCAAGGGGGCCTTCGACGGCCTGCCCAATCCAGTCGTTCAGCAGGCCCTGGACCTACTTGGCTTCACCGGGAACCTGCGGTGGTTCATCTCATCGTTCCTGGAGGAACGCACCCTCAGGGTACGAGTGGGCCGATCAAGGAGCTCCCCTCGGCCGGTGGCAGTGGGCATCCCACAAGGGTCAGTGGTGAGCCCTTTCCTGTTCAATCTGGCCCTGCACGGCTGCCTGCTGCCTTGCCGATCGACCCCCGTTACCCCGTGAATGCCTCCATCTACGCGGACGACATGGCCCTGTGGGTGCGAAGTCCCCTACACAGACACCGCATCGCGCGCTCGGTCCTGCAAAGAGCTCTCGATACCACCGCTGGTTACATGAGCAGCATTGGCCTTGGAATCTCGGCAAGGAATACGGACGCCATGCTGCTCCACCGAAGCGCAGCCGCCCGCCCCCCGGCTGCACCTGGAAGGCCTCCCGCTACCCTGGAGCACAGCAGTGAAGTACCTGGGGCTTCGCATTGATCACCGGCTGTCCTGGCTGCCTGCTATCAAGACCCTGCATGTCCAGGTTCGCCAGGTCATCAAGCCAGTCCAGCTTGTTTCCCGAGGACAAGGCTGTACCACCAGGCGGGCTTTGCGGCTTTATGATGCAGCAGCCACCTCACGTCCGCGGTACGCCCTCCCACTCATGGCACTACTACCTGCTCGTCTCAACAAGCTGGAGCATCGGGCCACGATAAGATTCTGCCTGGGCGCTCCCCGGAGCTCTCAAGTCGCTGCAACCTTGGCCGAGGCAGGAGCATGGCCCCTGTCACTCCTCCTCCTGCAACAGGAGCTACGCCATGTTCACCGCCTCCACCATGGCCCAGACGGCAGTGCCCTGCTGTCCCGACTGCACTCGCGGCTCCATTCCCAGATGAGCAGATTACGTGGGCAGTACGAGGACGTGATTGGGAGGCCTCCAGCCAACAACGCACAGCTGTCTCCTCCACAGAAACCACCCCTACACATCACCACAGAGCTGCCCGGTGTTCGCAAACGGCCCTGCCATTGTGCCCTTGAGCAGACGGCTGCCTCCCTCCTGCATCAGGACCACGAAGGACACCTGCAGGTCTATGTTGACGCCCCGGTGATATCGGACACGGGCTTCTCGACTGCGGCCTGCGTGGTGCTCGCTTGAGGAAGTCGCTTCCCCGACCATGCGACGTAAACAGCGGCAGAGGTAGCAGGCCTCCACCTGGCTGTAGACTTACTAGCGGAAGAGCTTCCAGCGACCCCAGTGACCATCTACTGCGACTCAAAGGCGGTACTTCTCAGCCTTCAGAGGTCAGAAAGGACCAGCCTTGGGGTGGCCCTGCTCTCGACAAGGCTGATGTCGCTCCAGCAGGTAGGCTGCTCGGTGTCCCTGCACTGGCTTCCAGCCCACGCAGGGATACCGGGCAACGAGGAAGCTGATGCACTGGCAAAGCGTGCCCATCATTGCGTCATCCAGCCCAGCCTGGCAGTGAGACCCAATGAATTCACAAGCCACAGGCTGCGACGTCATCTGCTGGCCTGCCATCCCGACAAGCGGATGTCCTTGGGCCGCCCTCCGCGACTACTTCCAACGCGCGGCCTCCCACGCAGGGAGACCTCCCACCTGCTGCAACTGAGGATTGGCTGCTGTTGGATGGGAGCTCGTTGCCACCGGCGCAGCCTCATCGCCTCTCCAGCCTGCGCCTCCTGTGGGGTGCCCGAGACCCTGGAGCACCTCCTGCGAGCCGGGCCTGCTTACCTGCAGCAACGTGGCCTTCCTGCAGGATTTCCGACGCGTGGGGCTTCCTTCTGCATGGCAGGAAGACATCCTCTTCCCTAGTCGCAATGAGCTACCAGCCCTCCTAAGTGTCGTTGAGTACCTCGACTCGTCGGGGCTCTCGGCGAGAGCCTAGGATTTTGTGCAAAGACGGATAGCCTCACGGCTATCCAAACCACTCTAGGCTACTCGGGAGAACACCACGCGCGTTCGTCGAGGTCAGACGTGCCTAAACACTGCTCCACAGCACGTACGTCGGGCCGAACCGCCGCCCCCAGCCGGGGACCCCCGAGGCACCGCGAGCGGCACGGCTCGCCCCGAGACAACGACGACTCCGGCTCTCCAGCTCCGGAGAGACGCTCAGCCGTCGAGCTAAGCCTCACTCGGACTCCGCCACTCCGCCAGCGACGCGAGCCGTTGACATGGAAGTAACGGTTGAAGGCCACACCGTAACCGCACAAGAGCTCCAGTCAGACGATTGGACACCAGTTCTATATAAAGCCTATGCGTCCCTGAAGTAGGTAAAGGCAAGGCGCAGAAGACCAGGACTTAGGAAGAACACAAACGAAAAGACGGGCACGTGTTCTTCCTAAGTCCTGGTCTTCTGCGCCTTGCCTTTACCTGCTTCAAGCATGAACCAACTAGCCCAAGCAAGAGTTTTACTTGTACCTATGCGTCCCGACCAGCCAATTCGCCGAAACCACCGCAACGCTCAGACAACGCTACCTCTGAGGCAGCAAACCCGAACGCCAGAAATGGGGCGCCCGACGCAGCAGCCGCAACTAGCATCAGCAAGACGCCGGCCCGCCTACCACCTGCGACCAAGGAGGCTCGCCTCACAGTGCAATGCAGCAAGCAGCTGCCGCCACTCCCACCCAACGCTATTAGAGTGGTCGTTCGCCCGCGAGGTGAAGTGCGACTCCTAGACCTCCTAACACCTCGACTCAGTAAGGCTGTGCAGACCCAGCTCCAAATCACTCTACCGGACGACTTCTGCCTTCGCATCCACCCGACCAACAATACTTTCAGCATGGCAACAACACATTTCCCAACAGCCGAGACTCTGAAGACGCTGACCTCCCTCACCATTGGAGACCGAACCTACCCGTGTGCAGCATACGTGGCAGCCCCACTGGGGGCTACCAGAGGAGTCATCACAAACGCCTATGACGACGAGACCCCAATGCCACTCTACCAAGACCTGGTCAGAAGAAATCCAGAGCACACATATTAGCAGCCCGACGCATGGGAAAGACGCACTCCATCCCAATCACCTTCGACGCAAGCGCAGTCCCGAACTCCATCAAATACATGGGAGCCATCCACCGCTGCACCCAATACTGCAGCAGTCCGGAAGCCTACACAAATTGCAGACAACCGGGTCACCGTCATGACGTATGCCCAAGCCCCAAGACCAATCTTTGTCCCCGCTGTGGAATACAACATCCGCAACAAGAACCTCCTTGCACGCCTAATTGCACTCTGTGCGAGGGCCCTCACCTTACCGGCACGGGATCCTGCAAGGGACGAAACCTTCACCAGACACGCAAACAGCCGAGCCACCCACAAACGCGGCATCAAGGATTGATCACATCCGGGGACAATTTTCCCCCGTTGTCGCCCAACCAACACAAGCAAGCCTGGACAGCGCCGTTGAAGCAAGCCTGGGACACTCCCCTCTCTTCAGCGACTCCCAATCTACAACACGACCTTGCAAAATCCCACGAGGAGGCAGCGGCGGCCAAAGCAGAAGGTACAGCAGCCAGGAAAAAAGCCGCCGCCCTTCATCAACATATCGCCAAACTGGAAACCCAGATAAGTGCTCTTGCCTCTGGATCTCCCATTCCACCTGTGCCCGCTCCTGCCGCATCCCAGCCTCCCACCCCCAACCCACCCATCGCCCATACCTTACCCAGTCACTCCAACCCTACTTCCTCTCTTCATTCGCTAGCAACGGAAGCTGACACCGGACCCTCCGCAAGTTCACCTCCATGCACAGCACCCACTCCCTCCACCGCTACCTCACGAGACGGCATTCCAACCGTGCTTGAGTCCTTCGCTGCTCGCTTTGAGGCAAATTTCCAGGCCACTATTACTCACATCAACCAGGAATGTGCAACCCTCAAAAACGCGGTAATCTACATAACACAAGACAATACTGCTTTTAACCAACGATTAGACGTGCTAACCCAAGGCTTCTCTGACCGATGTAGCGATCTTGAGTCCCAGCTCAATTCTTACTCAACCTCCCTCCCGAAGCGGGACCCAACCCCAAATAGACGCAAGGAGGCTAAAGCAACGGAGGGAAACGACAACCCTATGCCTGTCATAGCTCACGACTCCCATCCCCCTGTTATTCCTTCCCCTGCTATGGACTCTCATGATGGCAGCTCCAAACCATAATCTTACACTCTGGTAGTGGAACTGCCGGGGCTTTCGCCAGAAGCGTCATGTGGTCCACCAACTGCTGTCCTGCGCGACGGGGCCCGACATCATTACCATGCAGGAACCCTCCAACCCACTTACCCTCCCTGGCTATACTCCTATTCTGCCCACATCCCCCCTACCCTCCCGGGTAGCGTTTCTAGTTAGTCGCTCAATCACCACCATCTCCCATACCCTACCGATTCGGGACATTGATCACCTTCTAATTGAGCTTGTGCCGCAACACGCTCGAGCGAACAGTCTCTTCATCCTAAATGTATATAGCCACCCAAAGTGCCTACAAAGCAACTTCGAACGCCTCTTTACACTTGCGAAGCGCATAGCAAACAAGTGCCCCTTACTCGTTGTGGGAGACTTCAATGCCCTGCATACGGCCTGGGGTTACCCACATGACACACCGGAAGGCCGTCGTGTGTGGTTAGCAGCGCAACAAGTCGGTCTCTCTCTACTCACCGACCCTACCTCTCCTACACGCACGGGAACCAGCGGCTGTAGAGACACTACGCCAGACCTTATGTTCGCACATCGCCTCCCTCACGCCACATGGTGCACCACACAAGAGAATTTGGGTAGTGACTATTGCATCATCGAAATTCTCTTAAACGTTCAACTACCCCGCAGACCTTCCAGAGGCTCCACTTTCGCGAAGTGGGACTCTTTCCGATCATATAGAGCAGCCCGCACCTCCGCCACCATCAAGGACATCACCGAATGGACCAAACAACTACAAAGTGAGGTCCGACTCGTAACTCGTCCCCTATGGGAGGACTACCCCAGCGACACAGTTGACTCCCACCTCCTACATTTATGGGAAGCTAAAGCAAGCCTAGAACGACGCTGGCAAAGGCAGCGTTGGAACCGGACACTTAGACGCCGCCTCGCCCGTCTCAACAAAGAGATAGAGACACACGCAGCGATTTCTTTCACGACAAAACTGGGAGTCACTATGCCACAAGCTAGATGGCAATATGAGTTTACCTCACACCTGGAACCTCTTTAGACACTTAATAGACTCCACACAGTCTAAGACTACACAAAGACACAACCTCACCAAACTCATACATACTTACGATACACCTCCATTGGAACTCCTCCAAGAACTTCGAAATCTGTACTTCCCCACACACCCTCCTTTAACACACACCGACTATGCAGGCCCCCCTAACTACTTCCTCGACCAACCCATTACAGAAGCAGAAGTTCAGGCTGAACTCCAGAGACTTAACACGTGCTCAACCCCCGGTCCAGACGGGGTACATAACAAGGCACTCCGGAATCTCGACGCTGAATCCATTGCAGCCCTTACCGAATACTTTAACGGGTGCTGGCAAAAGGGCACCCTCCCATCGCAATGGAAAGAGGCCAAAGCCGTCTTCATACCTAAACCCGGGAAACCTCTGCTCACCTCTAACCTCAGACCCATCTCTCTGACATCTTCGGTGGGCAAACTGATGGAACACGTACTCCAGACCAGGCTCTGCCGTTACCTAGAAAGCAATGATCTGATGCACACCTGCATGTTTGGATTTCGTCCTGTACTTTCCACACAGGACGTCTTCCTACAGCTAAAACATCACATTCTAGATTCCCAAACAAACGACACCCAAGCTATTCTAGGTGTGGATCTTACTAAGGCATTTGACAACGTTACACACTCAGCTATCTACAAAACCTTACCACCTTGGGAGTCGGAGCCAGGATGTACCACTACATCCGAAACTTCCTCAGCCAACGCACAGCCACACTTACTTTCGGTGACCACAGCCTCCCAGGTATCACACTCGGGGCACGAGGTACGCCCCAGGGAGCCGTCCTTTCCCCTATATTATTCAATATAGCACTCCTTCACCTACCCCAACAAATAGCTCAAATCCCCGACATCCATTTTAGCCACTACGCCGACGACATCACTGTCTGGACAAACCGAGGCAGTAACGCCGAAATAGAACAACACCTACAATTGGCACTAACCACCATCGACACATATGTACGAGAGCGTGGCCTGACCTGCTCCCCGTCAAAATCGGAGCTCTTTCTATACCGCCACAAGCAACATGATTCAGTCGTTCCTCCCATCACCCTTACGCTAGGTACTCACCCCATCCCACTAGTATCAAAAATCCGAGTGCTATGGCTAGTTATCCACTCTCATGGCGCGCATGGAGAAGTCATAAAAACTCTCCAAACACTCGCTCAACAGACCACCCGACTGATTCGCCGCATAGCGAACCGCCGGGCTGGCTTACGCGAGGAAACCACGCTTCGCCTCACCCAGGCTTACATAATAAGCCGCACCGCATATGCTCTTCCTTACCTACCCCTTCGACAGAAGGAGAAAGATCGAGTAAACGCGCTCCTACGGAGTTGCACGAAAGCAGCTCTACGCCTTCCTCCCAGCGCATCCAACGACCGACTCCTCAAACTCGGTGTCCACAACACCTTTGAGGAACTCAGAGAAGCTACCTTTATGGCACAAATATCCCGTCTGTCCAACTCAGAGCCTGGCCGCACTCTGTTATCCCAATTAAGCTTAACCCCGATTACACACCCTACCGAGAGGGTCCCCCTTTCTCCTATCCTGCGCTCTAACCTCAACATACCCCCTGTCCCCAAGAACATGAACCCTGAGCGAGACGGGAACCGCCGAATAGGAAGGGCTCGGGCCCTCCACAAACACTATGGCGAGGACCATGAGGTGGTCTACGTGGACGCAGCGGAATATACGTCAGGCTCCCATATGGCCCTGGCGGTTGCCGACAATCGAGCAAAGCTTCTAACCTCCAGTTCAATCATCACCAATTCCACCACAGAGGCAGAAGAGGCAGCCATCGCGCTTGCTTTCATCTCTTCATCTGCCACCAAAGTTATCGCTGACTCCCAATCCGCCATTCTCAATTATGCCAATGGCTACATATCCCGCACTGCTGCGCGCTTACTACGCTTCTGGCAGCCCCGGCGCCGCATAACCCTAATCTGGACGCCAGCACAAGCTGGCCTCCCCGGCAACGAGGAGGCTTACTCCTCCGCCCGAGGTCTCACATTCCGGGCAGTGGGAGCCGAGCCCCCTCTATGGGCCGGGGAGTGCCTGCTCTCCTTCCGTGATATTCTCTCGTACTACCGGGACAAACGAAGGGAATACACACCCCCAGCCCCATCCCTCACCATAGAGCAGGCCTCACACTGGCGTCGACTACAAACTCGGACTGCTCCATACCCCATACTACTACAGGCCAGATACCCAGATCAATTCCCCTCAACATGCAAACTTTGCGGCAAACCAGGAGACTTCCTGCACACCCTCCTCACATGCCCCACCTTCCCTCATCCCCCATCACCTGCCGTGGCGGTGTCTTACTGGGAGACTCTTCTGACCTGCACTTCCGTTGAAGACCAGTGCCGGATCATCTCCAGTGCAACAAGAAGGATTGCGCTTCAAGGACTCTCCTTCGCTTTGTAAGGGTGCCCCCTAATAGTAAGGGAGCACTCAAGTGCCATGTAGGGGGCTTCGCCCCCACCATTTATATCATTGGCAATAAATGTTTCTACCACCACCACTCTAGGCTACTCGACCTGCCCCAACCATCTGGCTCCTGCTGGATTGCCGCCCCCTGGCCTTTCATCAGATTACCATTCCTGCCGGACCCACTAGGCCCTTCCTGCCGGTCTGTTCAGCCACTGCAAAGGCGACACTTTATCCCCCTACTCTTCTATCTCCTTTGCTCCCACTATGTCCCCCCCCCCCTCCTGTTGGCGCGGAGCCGTGCTCCCACAAGGCATGCAGAAACTAGCGCCAACCTTTCCTTTTCCCTACAAGAACCACTTCGCTTTCGGGGAAACAGGATAAGCTTAAGTTGAAGCTACGGTACAGTACATTGCTGCTATTTCTGAAAAATAAGTGCCATGCAATTATGTTAAGCGGGAAACTTACACAGGCCGGGCAGAAGCAGACCCGCATTTATTAAAGCGCGCTCCAGGGTACAAGAGACACTACGGAAGCGGTCGACGGCCAAATCGACAGTTCTGCGCCTGCCACGTATGCTTTGCGGCTACGGCATTGCTAGAAGTCGTGTATTTGATCGAAATCGTGGCAGCCGCCTTAGAACGGGGGCGAAATAGAAAACGCTCGTGCACTTAGAGTTGGGATATATTAAAAACATCACGATATCAAAATTAATCTGGAGTCCGCCACTACAGTGTGCCTCATAATCCGAGTGTGGTTTTGGCACGTACAGCCCCGTAATCCAAGTGTAATACTTCTACCACAGTGCGATGTGCCATGTGCGGCAACAACAACGCTCAACCCTCTTGGAGGTTACAAAATATGGCGCACAAGAACGCCTCAAACAAACACCTCTCCCTCTGTGTTCTGTGTGCTACGCAGAGAAACAGCAATGATGCACGCAAGGTAACGTTTAACATCAACTCACCACTCTCGTGTTAGCCTTAACGTTTAAGAAATTAAGCTTTAGCCGTCAACATCGCCTTTGATTATTGTCAATCAAAGCATCTAGCACGGAAAGCTTCGCTAACATCGATTGCCACAGTGTGTGGGATCTGCATAATTTTTATTTACATCTGTTTGTGTAAGAAATCACTTTGGGGGGACCATGACTGCTCAATTTACGAGCTCACGAACTCAAAACGGCCATTTTTCTTGTTCATGGCAGCTTTTCATAAGCATTATCGTCACCAGGGACAACGATGAATTTTATTGCCCATTGTTGAAATCAAATATGAAAGGAATGTACACTGCCGGACTACGTCAATATAGAATCACATAAAAAACGCAGAAATTCTTGTTGGTATGGTAAACCTCGGGTGAAATTGCCAGTGTCGCGCTATTCTTTGTTTGCAGAGCGGCAACTGCTTTATTAAGCTTCATACCCACTGAATCCCATAAGCTTAAATTATGGTTGAGCAGCTTTCAGCACTTTGCTCTACTTGTGGTACCCAGTTGTTTTTGCACTGAGTTTGTGTGCTTAAAGGTTTCCTGAAACGCCTTTTGTCGTACGCCTAGACACAGAGGGTGCCTCTCAAGGAGGCTTTCTGACAAAAAGCTCGCGTGAGCGCGCTACAACAAAACAGATACGTGCGAATAAACGCTACTCTGCTCATAAACGACGCCCCCCCCCCCCCCCCCTCAAACTTCACCGACGTGCAACCATCGCTAAGTTGCGCCTCCTTGGAGCGCTGACAAGTGTTGTTGACGTCCACTTGAGTTGAACTGTGTCCTCATGTCCCTTTGCTATGCTGTATTTCTCATTCAGCATCGGCCACAAGTTAAGACAACCATTGCACAGCGAATGCAGACCCGGCGGTACGACTCATACTGTTCGTCCACTTGTGCTATATAATACGAAAAGACACCGATTCTTCCGTCGGAATTCACGGAGCATTGCAGCGAGCGCTTATGCAGAGTACAAACTACAAAGTAGAGGCTTCCAGTGGTTTGCGGTTCTATAATATCCTTAGTAGGAGCAAGCTGAAGTCAGCTAGCGATCTCACTGGAGGTCGCAGAGAAGGCCCTCCTCCAATTTAGTGTCACAAAGATAGGCTGAGGACCATGGTACTGAATTGCCTCATCCTTATATTATGCCAGCAGCAGCAAAACAGCCATGCCATCTAGGCTAGAGCTACTGCTACCTTGCGAACGTGGTGAAATGAGCTATTTGTACCGTTTACTTTACTCTCTAATTAAAAATCAGTTAGAAAAAAAAAGAGAACCGGCAGCTGGTATCCAACCACGGCATTCCAAGTGGAAGGCACAACCGCACCACTACACTAAAGTCTAACTCTTTCTCTTTATTGAACGCTAACAGCCACACTATAACGGAGAGTAATGGCTGTCACGGACCCCTTCTCACGTTGTAAAGGCTCGTTTGTAGTCCGGCGTAGCCCGCACACCAAGGAGCGTCAGTGGAAGTCCCTCACGTGACGCACGCTGCGATGCCCGCCATTGAAATGGAAAGTTGTTGTAGTGCAGCGTTGCCTGAGGTTGCTCGGCAGCGACGGAGGTAAAGCATTGACACACAGCACTAGTAAACGACCAGATGCTAGGCGTGCACTTCCAAATACTCGTGTCGATGGCAGGCGTAACCAGGACGCTCAGTCTTTGCTATCTCGTCCGGTTTTCCTACGGCACTGCTTTTGCGAGCTACGCCATAAATGCACTACTTAAAAGCCACTCTTCAATGAGCAACTCACCAACTTTGATAACTGATCATGTGCCACGGCTGTGCGGCAAGCGACAGAACAATTCACCGAGTTCGGAGGGACAGGCACCTCCCGCTTCTTGTCTCCGACGCCACGCGCGGACTTCTAGGCACCGCCACCAGATTGTGCAGCCTGTGCAGAAAGAATCACGAGGAAGGAGCCAAGCTGACTCCTTCCGCATTTTTAACGTTCGCACACACAGGCTCACCATATATTTTGCAGGCCTCGCAGGCTTCGTGGTGGTTCCTCGCGATGGCGTCAAGTGTTCTTAGGAAGCGTGAGAGAGGAGTTCCGCTGCAGTACACGCCTAATAATTAACTTCTTTGAAGGGTACCGATATGTCGTGTCGCTATGTTGATTCAATGCTAAACGCGTCACCGTCGGCACTCATCCTGACGTGCGTTTTTTATTTACGCTAATTAATTCATTGTAACACCAGGGCATTAGATTTCGATCATCCAGTTGTAGGATAAAGATTGATAATGTTTATACGCCTTAATATCACAGCCTGTCATCTACATACTAGAAGATGCAGGAGTGGACTAAGCCATTTATATCCAATCTAAAGCGAACAAGGGACAGGGCACGAGAGAACCAAGCGGCGTTGGCAGCGTTTCAGGCAGAGCACCCCGGGCAATCTCGAGCTCGCACCTACCCAAGAACTGGCAATCTGGTTGGTGCCCCCAGCGCCCCCATCAGAAAACGAGCCATCCTGGCGACTTATGGCGAACGTAGTATCAGTGGGTCATAATACCGCTTCGGCCGCTGTACGTGGATGGCTTGACGAGCACGACAGTGCCATTCAGCAGGTGCCGTGACAGGCTCGAGAATATGGTTCGCAGGTGATGTCTGCGCTACAGCACGATACGGTCTTGGATATTTGCAGACAAGCTAGCGTGAGAGGCCAGAAGGAACAGCTAGAACCCAGAGCCAAACAAAGGAATCTGTAAGAAGTGCCAATGCCGGGGGTCATCGTTACGTAAACATTTTTGTTGCTGTGGGTCGACGGTGGTAAAGGAACGGGCGAGCTAACGGCGTTCTTCGACGCAGCGGGCAGCTTCAAATGTGGGCGTCCATTCGGATGAGTCGGGTGGATACGGAAGAACGGTATCGAGTGTAGTGGAAAGTTCACGGCTATACATGAGAAAGAATTGGCACAAGTTTGTGGTCACCTGTGGTGCATGGTTGCAGACGTACATGATGAACGGCAAAATAAGGTCCCAATCAGGTTGATCAGAGGTGACGAATTCGGAGAGCATGTCGGCAAGGCTGCGGTTAAATTTTTCTATCAAACCATTAGTTTTAAGATGATAGGCGGTGGTGGCGCGATGAACGATGCGGCATTTGGCAAGGAGCACGTATACGACTTCGAAGAGGAACACATGTACTCTATCACTCAAGTGTTCAGGAGGTGCGCCGTGACAGAGAATGAAGTTTTCTAGGAGAAACGATACTATATTACGTGCTCTGTCAGCAGGAAGAGATGCTGTGTCCGCGTATCGCGTGAAGTGGTCGATGGCGACGACTATTGTGCGATTTGCGGAAGCCGTACTCGGAAGGGTTCCGTACAGGTCAATGCCAATGCGATCTAATGGCCTGGCCGAGCACAGGATTGGCTGGAGTGTAGCAGAATCCTGCTGAGCAAGAACCTAGCGGCGTTGGCACTGAGGGCACGATCGAATGCACTTGCGCACAAAGGTGTACATGGCACGCCAATAAAACATGGGGCGAAATCGCGTGTACGTCTTGAACACACCCGCATGTGCACACTGCGTGTAAGCATGTAAGGTAGAACATATATCACCACGAAGATGTAGAGCTATGACAAGCAAGCACTTGTGACCGTCAGATAGGTAGTTCCGGCGATAGAGGAGGCCCTCCCGCATATCGAAATGAGAAGCTTCTCTGTGGAAAACTCGAAAAGGTGAACGAAGTGTCGACGGGTTTGAAAGGATGCGGATAACAGCGCTAATACTGGCATCCTTGCGTTGCTCCGAAGCCATGTAGCAGCGTGCTGGGAACGAAAGTATTTCGTCAACGACAGGCAGCAATTTCTATTGACACGGATGAACGTGAAGCGCGTCGGCATGGGTGTCGTGGCGGCGCGACCTGTAAATAAACGCGCGCGCCAGAATCTAACAACTGCAAAGCCCTGCGAGCTAATCGACCTGGGGGCTCCTTTGTCGTGGACAGCCAACAAAGCGCATGGTTGTCTGTAATTATGTCGAAAGGACAGCCATAGAGGTAGCATTGCCCAGATTATGGCCAAACATTCCTAATTAAATCGTCTCTGCTTTGTTCAGGGTCAGGCTTGCTTATGCAACGACATACTCGTCAAATCCAGATTTGCGCTGCGCGAGCACAGCGCCCAGTCTAACGCCACTGGCGTCGGTGTGTCCATCGGTCGGAGCTCTAGAGTTTAAGTGACGCAGTATAGGCGACGAGGTTAGCAGAGGACGCAACGTCGCAAGCGGATGACCGTCACAAGCGGACAACGGCTAATTGTTCGAGTCGCGGCGCAGAAGCTGATTGAAGAGAGCAGTGATGGACGCAAAATTCCGAATGAAAAGGCGAAAGTAAGAACAGAAGCCAAGGGAGGTGCGAAGTTATTTCATGGATAAAGGTTTTGGAAGATCAGTAAATGCATGGAGCTTGGCGGCGTCAAGAAGATTGCCGTGTTTATTACATGAGCGAGGATGGGGAGCCGACTTCCCCCAAAGTGGCATTTCTTCAGGTTGAGCTGAAGGCCAGCGTCAATTAAGGATTCTAACACTTCGTCAACCTACGGAGGTGGGTGGGAAAATCGGGCGAAAGAATAGCACCATCCAAGTAGCAAAGACGTTTTTCACTTGACGCCACGCAAAAGGTTATCCATCATACGCTCAAAAGTTGTGGACGCGTTGCAAAGCCCGAAAGGCGTGACACGAAATTCAAATAAATCTTCCGGCGTTTGAAAGGCCGTATTAGATTGGTCGTCTGCTGCTACGAGGACTTACCCATAGCCCATGCGCAATTCAGTCAGCTGATGAAAGGAAAAACGGATCCAAAGTGAAACTAATTTTTGATAAACTAAGCGTGGATGACGTCATGTTCGGGAGGAACGAAAGTACTGGTTCACGCTATAAGTTAAGCAAAAATGCTAATTGACGGCAGAATCATGATGCACTGTCACTGAAAGTACTTAATCTAAACTGCAGAAGTGTCGTAAACAAAGTTACTGAGCTAGACGCATTGTTGTTGACCCATAGCATTGATGTAGCCATCCTCAGTGAAACGTGGTTAAACGAGTCCATTTATGACAATGAATTTGTGCCCGCTGGATACAGCGTACATAGAAAAGACCACGAGAGTAAGGGTGGTGGGGTGGCTATTCTTTTCAACAAATCCTTAGGCATGAAAAAAATGCCTGATGTGCCTGGTGTCGAGGCTGTCTTTTGCAAAGTGTACTGTGGTAACACCAGGTATGTTATAGGCGCTATTTACAGGCCTCTTGGTTCTGTTGTTGGCATCCTCAAAAACCTAAGAAAGTATCTAGACACACAAGTCAGGCTTGGGGACAAAATAATCATATCAGGCGATTTCAACCTGCCCGAGGTGGATTGGTCAACATTCACAGCCCGAAACCGAAATGATAATCACTGTGAAATACTGATAGATATGGCCTTCGCGTTCGACTTACTGCAATTAGTTCAAAATTACAACAGGATTCAGGGTAACTCAAAGTCCATACTCGACTTGCTTTTTGTAAGTGGTTCAATTACAGCCGAAAGTTCCTGTGAGGTAAGACCTGGTCTCTTGGACCATTCTGCAGTATTGCTAGAATTAACTGGTGCAGCAATTAAGCGTAATAATCCAACCTCTAGTTTCCCTAACTTTTCACGAGCAGATGATGTCTCTATTATTTACATGCTTTCCTTTAATTTAGATGTTTTCTCATCCTATTCTGGCGATATAAACAGTCTTTGGCATCAATTGAAAATAATTGTAAAAGAATGCATCGACAAATATGTTCCCCGTATTGTAAAGAAGTCGAAGCGCAAAAACACCTGGATCTCTCGGGACACATTGCGGTTACAAAGGCAACTCAAGAGGCTAAAGAAAAAAGAAAAATCTACAAACTCTTCCTATACTACACAGAAAATAGCGGATGTTACATTACAGCTAAAAGCACAAGTACGAACTGACAAACAACGGTATTTCGGAGAGTCCGTACCTAATTTTATACGCATGTCCCCCGAGCGATTCTGGCGGCACATACGCCCGACTTCTAGCGACTGTGATGTCTTTGATATCGAAGGTGCACAAGTAGATGACGCAAAAAAAATCTCAAATGCCTTCAATGAGCAATTTAAGAGCATCTTCACTGTTGATAATGATATTTTACCACACTTTGACGCAAATTTCCCACCCATACCAGATGTTCTAATTAGTGAAGCTGGAATTTTGAATATGCTCTGAAAACTCGATGTAAAGAAGTCCCCAGGGCCAGATGACATACCAAACGCATTTTTAAAGAAATACGCAGAATGGGTATCAAAATACTTGTGTGTTCTGTTCTCTAGATCACTATCTGAGGGGCAAGTTCCGGACGACTGGGGAAAAAGTAAAACCTGTCCGAGTAAAACCTGTCCACAAGAATGGGAGGAAAGACTGCATAAAGAACTATCGTCCGATTTCCTTAACCTGTACTGCATGTAAACTTTTAGAACATATTATACATAACCACATAACGCAGTTTCTTGACAAACATCACATTTTAGCAAAGTATCAACATGGATTTCGACAAGGTTATTCTACGTGTACCCAGCTAGCAGAAACTATACATGACTTCGCACTTTCAATTAATAACGGAAAACAAATCGATGTAATTTTTATGGACTTTAAAAAAGCTTTTGATAAAGCCTCTCATAAAAAGTTATTGCACAAATTAGGGACAATATAAATAACGAGCAACTTTTGTTTGTTGTCTTTAATGGAGAAACCTCGGAAATTCTTGGTGTGGACTCAGGCGTTCCCCAGGGGTCTGTGCTTGGGCCCCTTCTTTTTCTTTTGTTTATTAATGATATTGTCTGCAACATTCCTGTCAAAATACGATTGTATGCCGATGACTGCGTGATTTACACTGAAGTGAACAGTACAGCTGACCAAGTTCTTTGAAGTGATGCACTCAACAAAATTGTTCAGTGGTGTGATATGTGGCAAATGTGTACAAACTATGAAAAAACGGTGTTCATGAGAGTTACTCACAAAAAAAGACCATTAACCTTTGTCTATTCTATCAACAGCAGTGTTCTTCACGAAGTACCTCACTACAAATACCGGGGCCTCTGGATAACAAGTAACTTAGACTGGACAAAACACATTGATTATGTCGTAAGAAATGCAAACTGTAAGTTCTTGTTTTTACGAAGAGCTTTAAAATTTACCACTCCTGATGTCCGCATAACCGCATATAAAGCGCTTATTCTCCCATCATTATGCAGCGATAATCTGGGACCGGTTCACTAGGATCAATATTAACAAGATTGAAAGCGTACATAAAAAGGGTGTGCGATTCATATATAACAGCTTTGGACGTTCTTCTGTTTCTGCCCTTTTAACCAGAGCAAACTTGCCACAAATAACGCAAAGAAACCGGTCACCTAGGCTAAAATTTATGTATCAGATTGTAAAGGGGCACTATAAATTAGATACTTCAGACGTAATAACCTTTTCATCCGGGTATGCCACTAGCCAAAGACACCAATTAGCAATTGCTCCGTTTCACACACGTAACAACTCCTTTAAATACTCTTTCTTTCCGCGGAGAATGACTGAATGGAACCAGCTTACTAACACCCAAGTTCAACTGCCTTCACTTACCTTGTTTACATCGTGTCTAACTTAGTAATTACTGTATGCCTTCTATTTCAGTTTATATTAGTTTATTTACTCTTATGTATCTATGTAATTGTCGGTTGCGTTTTTTTTTGTGATCTTTTCAACATTTGTACCCTCCTGCCAAAATCCCCAAAGTGGGATTGCAGTATCAATAAATAAATAAAATAAAATTCGATAGGAGAGAAGAACTCCGTGAATTGGAGGCAGTCAAGGCCATCGTCAATTCTTGATAGAAGGTAAACATCGTTAATAGCCCTATTGTTAACACGACAGCAATCAATAGAATCGAATCGATCCAGCCTTCTTAACAAGAACTGGAGAGATGACCAGGGGCTATCCAAAGGCTGGATGGCGTCGCGCTTGAGCATGTCAGGTATTTTGCGGTGGATAACATGGCGCTATGCTGCGGATACGCGATATGATATTTTTCGTAGTGGCGACACATGTACCCGTGTCAATGTGATGACATACAGTTGACATGCCGCCCAAGGGAACATGCCTGCAGTCGAAAGGAGAGTGGAACTTGTCGAAAAGCGTAGAAGCAGGGTGCATCGGAAAACTGTCAACGTATTGGCGATACAGCTATTTAGAACATCGGACAAAGTCGGCTCTTGAACGGGGTTACAGGCAAATCCAGCTAACTTATGAGGAGTGATGGAACGACTTGGCATATCAATGATAGCAGCGCGGTCTAGACACCAGGCGCGGCAAATGCACTCCCCACAAAGCGAATTGAGGTTACATGACCATTGGTTGGAAAAGAGCAGGCTGCTGACACAGGCATGAACTTCCAGAAGAGCTAAAGGCAGCAGGGAACATCTACGAGGAACGAAATGGTAGATGGCGTAAAAAGTGCGCTTCGATCAACAAGAATGTTGCATGACACCGTCGCAAGGGCAGAGGGGTGCAGTGGAATTGCAAAGTCTTATTGTCAGCTGCACGAGTGTCAAGTGGGGCGTCGCAAAACGTTTCAAATTCCACTTCAGCACAAAACAATCGATGGCGGCCTTATTAGCGGAAAGTCCGAGCCCAAAATATGATCCTGGGAACAAGAATACAGCACTGAAAATTCAACAACGCAGAGGAGGCCCTTAATCACAACGCCTGCCCTGCATATAGACGTAGGCGTGATGGGGTCTGCGGAGTCTACTAGGGCGAGTCCAGCGACGCCATCCGCATATACGCCAACAACATTAGTCGAAGATAGGGGAGTCCTTGGTCTTAGAGATGCCTTGGCCTTTGTGACGCCGTTCCTGCGGCCGCAGATTAGTTTTCCTGTTCTAGTGTAGAGGAACGACGACCCGCAGGCGAAAGCGAGCGACGTCAGGGCGATGGCGAACGGCGGTCAACAAGGGGACGATGGTCGGAATCTGACCGCGCTTACGGGATGCAGAGCACGACGGGCATGGTAAAGCATATGGATCAGGATTGACGCTACAGCGGTAAGGTGGTGCGCGGCAACGGCACAATCGTGCGACGTAGCCAGGTAGACCACACACGCAATTCATATTAGCCGGCTGTCTGGAATGCGCCAATGTCCACTGCTGTGTGGGTATCTCGGTTGAACGAATCGAGGAGCGGGATACAGTGGCGCATCTAATGGCAATGGCGCAACGGTCTGAGGTGATGGCCGTGTGAACGCCTTGGCATTGCTGAGTGGTGCGCTCAGCTCGGTATAAGCAACAGGAGTCAGCACCATCGCAATCTCGCGAGGAGAAGGCAGATATGCGCAAAGTTGCTCTTGTATGCCCTGGCGAAGGTTGCCAGGCAAGGGAGAGGGTGGTTGCCCGGCAGTGCACAGCAGCGGAAGCTGGCAAGCGATGTCAGCACGGACGAACTTCTTTACCTGGCAAAGCAGTGAGTCAATGTCAGGAGTGATGGCCATGCTCGAGAGGGTTTCGTCGGACACGGGTGAGAAGTCTCTGTCGCCGGACCTGTCCGAAACTCTCGCAATGCTCAATGACTTGAGAAACAGTTAAAGAGCTTTTTGACAACAGCATATTAAAGGCGTCGTCGGAAATGCCCTTGATGATTTGGCGCACCTAGAGTGCCTCTCCAATAGTTCGCTTGACACACCGGCAGTGGTCGACGACTTCCTTCCTCTGTGTAGCTGGTGAACGATTCACCAGCTTACTGGGGTCGGCTTCGTAGACGTTGTCCAATGCGAACCTTGCGCACCCAGGGCGGCCGAAAACTTCTGCGATGCTGGTTTTGAAACTAACCCCTGTCAGGAGAACGGTTTCGCGGTTTTAAACCACAGCTTGGTGACGCCCATTAAACGAAGAATCGCCTTGTTGAGCCTCTGTGGATCCTCCCATCTGTTCGTGTTGCTTGCTCTTTCGTGTGATTCCCGCCAATCTCCAAAGACCGCTTTCACCCGCGCCATACTGGCTTGGGTGAAAGCGGTCTTTTCCATGGCAGGTATACGCTCGGCGGTAGGTTCTGTCGTTTGTTTTCGCGGTCGTGCGATCTGCTTAGTATGACGTGCGTCTTCTACCTGGTAAATGGTTCTGTGAGACGTGCTGAAGTGGTTTAAGGCGTCATGGCCAGAATTTCTACTGGCGTTGAGGTGGACGGAACACGCAGCGAGATGTGTGCGGGCATATTTGAGCCTACAATCAGCTTCGGAGATCAATTGTGTGTTTCTGAATGTTCCAATCACTAATGTGATCTTATTACAATATTATCCTCTCTTTCTAAGCTGCGGTTTATGAGCCATGAAATATACGCGACGATCATAACAGCGTGGGTACCGTTCTGCTACGATAGGAGCTGTGCTGTTATACTTTGACAAACTTTCAAACTGTTCGCTGCAGGTTACAATGCGTGACTACTTAGTTGGATGGATGAGGTTTCCACCCATGAAGAAAATAGTTTTGGCGAGTAATAGCAGCACACCTTACAGTCTGAATTAAGCTTGTCCAGCAAAGCGACCGTTTACGAACTGCGCGAGCGTCCTAAGCAGTAGTAGCTGCTGGATTACAGATGTTTTGTTTTATATAGCGCACGGTCTAAGCATACGCCATCAGCGCTTATATATTTATAAACGTTGTGCTGCGTTAGCCCGTTTTCTGTTGCTTTTTAGAGAAAGAGGATGATAACCGATATTTTTTTCGGTTGTGTTCGTTCCATAGTTCTCTACGACGCGCTAACACGTATTACGAAATTTTGCGCTCAAAAATAGCCATCGCATTCGTTTTATGCGAACACCCTCATATATTATGGCTGTATACAGGCCAAAAAGGCAATGCCGAAGCACACAGCTTAAATATGTATCGTGCTGGCTCACCAACCGCAGTGATCGCTGTGTTGAGCAGCGCCCTGGGCCTAATGCAGCAAGGCTAGCGTAGACAAATGGTAATTTCAAGCATACTAGACTTGAAATGCGTGAGAACGATGCCAGTGTATCAGAAATATTTGATAGCACCTGCCGCTCAGATGTTTCGTGGTTGCCTTATAAGTTGGCCGTGCATGAGCATGCGCTCTTATCTTTTATGTTTTACTCCCTACGCCAATCGATCAGACAGTGAGCCGATTTACCATTTAATACTGGTAATACAGAGACGTCAGTTTTCTTTGTTGAATTAAAATCGATATAAGCAAAATAGCAAATAACACATACACGCACCGCGACTGATAATGCGCGTACATTGCGGCTAATTATGTGCGTCACATTGTTGCGCCCTCAAAACATATTGCTGCCTACAGTATAGTCACTGATGCACTGAAAGGCTTCCCTGACGACCCTATATGAACGTACATTGCGTAAATTTCACAGAGTAAGATCTAAAACATCTCGAAATCTTTCCGCAGTACGCGACAGCAATAGTTTCAAGCAGCGCCGCGCCGGATCGCCCAAGCCAGAGAGGAGGAAAGGCTCTCCACGCGCCCTATAGACCTCAGACTCTGCCCAGGCGGCGCTGCGGAAAAACCCGTCATCAGCGCTCCCATCGCAGCCTTGGCGCTAACTGAGTAGTGCAAGGAGAGCTGTCCGCGAGCGAAGGTGCATAGGCCACAATAGACCCTTCTCTTTAGTTTGTGTTGG
The DNA here is from genome assembly GCF_023375885.2 of Dermacentor andersoni. Taxonomy (NCBI): domain Eukaryota; kingdom Metazoa; phylum Arthropoda; class Arachnida; order Ixodida; family Ixodidae; genus Dermacentor; species Dermacentor andersoni. The sequence continues at coordinate 6,419,892 of NC_092821.1, forward strand.
GGCACGGTTTCCTAAAAATCAAGGACCTGGAAAGCTTCTTCTGCCCATCCACGCTTCGGAAAGGAAGCTCAGCAGGACGAAGTACGTGTACAATATAATATAAAGTCTCAAGTGTTATTTCGGCGTGCTGCAACTCGCAAGTACAGAGAGCATTAGGTTTGTCTATAGGCATATCAGCATAAAAATTTAAGCATTTCAAATTGATTCATATTGAACATGTCCTGAACACAAGACTTTAGTGTCTCCTATATTTTTATGTATTTTATCGTAATGTTTTATCTCGCAATTATTTACAGAGAGTAAATCCTTTCATAGCCTTTTCCAGGGCAGCAAACAGAAAACGTTTTCCAAGGTAGCAAACAGCGTGCCATCATAACGAAAGTAAGCTTCCTACAGTGCCTACGCGCTGCATCTTTCTTTCTCGCAGGAGCTACAGCATCGCTCAGTACCTTAATTTGAACTTTTCGCAGACGCTTCGAGCAACAAGCGCGCACAAATTAATGTAAATAAACGCGACATTTTTTTCTTTCCACACGTGCGTTACTTCGCAATTACTCATCCAGTGCTCCTACAGCAACTTTATTGCTCACATTTGAAAAACGCAGTCGAGCAGGCTCAGCACATAGCGAAGCGTCCTTGTTGTATCGGCGCAGGACATACAATATACCGAAAGTAGAAATGAGCTCGCGATACAACGATGCTCTAGAAAAGGATTTTGAATTCATAAACGAACCAAAATGTTTTGTTAAGCTGACCTGCCAAATCTCTCCCTTCCACTTGTTGAGTCAAGCGGAGGCGGACGTTTGTTAAAAGGTGGATATATCGATGGCACATAAGCAGGATGGTTCGCAACGTTTTTTCTGTTACCAACGAATTCGCGGCTGCAGATTCTTGAGTTTTCGCTTGGTTACCACGGTCCTCCGTCAGGGCTACGCAACACAATTACAGAAGGACAAAATTGTCGGACTTTCTCATGCGAGCTCCTGTGTTGTTGGGAATGTAAGTAGTCCGATTACCCAACAGGTTGAACAGCCCGTATCCAGCGCTCTCTCCTTTCCCCTTCATACGATCGCGATGGAAATCGGTAAAACTGAACGTTGTTGTTCCGTCCTTCACGTTCACGGCAATTTACAACACAACAGTCGCGTCGATTGCGGCATTTTTTCGTAGCGCGACGAGCTATCACGGTTGCCCTCATTTCCGCCATCAGTCTGAAGAGTGAGCCAGCAAGCGCTTTATGGCAGTTCAGCGGCGCGTCCGACTAGCGTAGGAATTGATAGCTCTCTGTCTGGGTGTTAAATGCGCAAAACACTCGCAATATGTACCGAAATCTAGTTAAATCGTTGTTTCGCAGTCGCTAGCTGCAAAGGCAACTTAGCAAGGCAGTCGGGCTTCGCACTACACAATTACTGCCTCTTCGCAACGGCAGGTGGCGCCACGCGTCTTTCAAAACTCCAGAGTCTGACGTCCATCCTCCTCGCTCGATGAAAAAGGTCTATACACGCCCTGAATCACGCTTCAACGCCGTGTGCGCGACAGCAGCAGGCGCAAGAGCCCAAGCAGTTAGTAAAGCAATGAAGGGGGCTAGCTGGTGGATGTTCAAGATTATATTTCGCTTAGCGTTACACTGACGATTTTAATTGGAGGACAGGACGTGGAGGTAGGTAGCGCAACTTACGTACACGTCCTGTCCTTCACTTGAAATCTGGAGTGAAACACTAAGCGCAAGAAAAACTTAAGCCCAAGCAGTCCACAGCAGCAGGAGCAGCAGCAGCAGCAGTGGGAAAGTCGAAGGAAGAGGAAAAGAAAGCTTTGCTTGAGAAATTTGAGACAGACATGTATGTACGCACAGTGCTGCGGCCGGCGATGAACTTCCACAGGTTGCGTCGCTCAGTGTTCACACAGAACTGGCTGACACGATTTAGTAGAATGATTGCATTGCCGCGTGGTAGTTACATTGAAGAACGCACAGTTATAATGTTTTATTTACAAATTTAGCTCTTCATTCGGTGAACTGGTGCCCAGCAACACATGTAACACTCAGGCGAAACGACAGCGGCGAGCAGGGTAGCCGAGCGTGCAAATGAACGGTTTGCAATATAGTTGGCGCCATCTGGCGCACAAAAGACAAAGCTGTAGCCCTGTGCGTGCTATAGTATGCGGTTATGAAGCGAGCTTCGTTTTTCTGCTTCTGCCTGTCCTCTGCCGCGGCAGCCGTGTCTGTTCACTGCGGCAAAAATAATTGAAGACGCCATATCTCAGTCGCAGTTTTTGTACATGTCATGGACCTCCGACTTCTCGAAGCGTACCAATCATGTTCATCGCATGTGGCAATATCTGCTTTCTATTATAGCCACTATTCGCCAGGCACATGGAGGGTCGGCACTGGAGGAAGAAGATGACGCTAAAAATATTATTTAGTCAGAGGCTGCTGATGCCAGCACGGGACTGATGCGAGCGACAAGCACTCCTTCAAGAAAAAGGGGAGTGCACGTCGTTGAAATACACTGCACATGTGTTGCCGAGTGTCCACACTTGGTTTCGCAGACTGGCCGTGCGCCGCGACCACCGTGCAATGCGGCTCGTCTTATTTGCTCTTTGCTGCGGACAGAGTACAGAGAGAGCAAACTCAATCTTCATTTAACCGCGACGTAATTGTCCAGACGCTAAAATGTTCAGGAAAATAAAAGCGTTATGACTCGCGGCGTTTTCATTGTAAGCGCCGTCGGCTTCTCTTTCGACAACCGGGAGCTAGGCCTACGGACTCGAGCGATCGGCGTCTGTAGACAAAGTCGGGGCGCCGAGCGTGATGCTCCGCTTAAGTGAGTTTACCGTACTAATATGGCGCATCTGCAACACACCAATGTTTCACGGAGCTGTTCGTCTTATTACGATGGGGCTTTTTGCGTACGATAAATACGGGAAAGTTTCAAGCGGCGTGCCGTTCTCTGGACTGTATGCACTAACTGCCACCGATGAAGACGGTAGGCCTTGCTTGCTGTCCGTGGGTGTCGCCGGTTACGAAAAAGCTTCTGCTAGCAATCGAATGCCCTGTTTTTTTTGGGAACTCTTTAACGCATGCATGCATATTACGAGGCTAAAACAAAAATACATTTAGATATCTGTAGATCGTCGGCAGGAAAAAGCAAACCAGGCGAACTCCGTCGCACGGTGGTCGCTCCGCGCTGCCCGTCGGCACCACCAACTGCCCTCGGATGGTGTGTTGGATCACTTCAGTGGCGTAGTACTTGGCGCTTACTTTCCTATGAGGCACGCTTTCCACATCACTTTATAATATTTATCACAATTACATGTCAGCGACAACTGAGTGACACCGCTGCTCTTTCACAAGCGCTGTCCGTCCTCGTCCATCTTGAGCTTTCCAGATTCCGGCAAAATGCGGCCGTGAGTTAGGGCTTCCCGAAGCTTGCAGGCCAAGATATCTTTGCGGCGCTGGCATATGACAATTCAGTAGCCCTAAGTAGCGCAATGAAAACTCGTTCAGCGAGGAGCGAGCAAGTTGTGTGCTGTGATGGAATCTCCGGTTGTCGCTTATCTACGCTGCTTTCCTCGCCGAATAGCACTTCTCGGATGGAAACCAAAATAAACTCGTGCTCCGTTTGCTAGTGAAGCAATTTGTGCAGAATACGCAACGCAACACGCTGGCCTTTTCACGATAATGCCGCGATCAAAACCATCACGAACCAGCGTCTCAAGGCACGCTAGCCTGCTTTGGTTGTTCGCCTGTTTATCGTACCTAACCAAGTAGAGGGCGCTCGTGACAGCCGTGTTGGCGCATGCGCAACAGTATTTTTGCAAACCAACCATTTCGATCTGAAGGTCAAGCGCGTCAGCTTTTACACATAAATCGTCGAAGTCTCCAGTGTAATCGCTGGCGCCCGCGTGGCTTCAAGACAGTACTAAACAATTCTCTTCTTCGCATACACTGAGAATACAAATGCTATGGCGCCATCTCGTAGTCTCGTTCGGTACTCTGCTTACCTCTTCAACCTTTCGACATGCACTGCTCCTCTAATTTCCGCCTCATGCTTTCCCTGTAGCCTCCTCCAGCACTTGCCTCCGCATGCTCTCTTCATTCATTTACGGCTGCGGTCCGCGTTCGCTTTCATCTTTCGCTGTGCTCGTTAGCTCGCTTACGACAGGGCAGGACGCAGAGGCACGCCTACGCTCTACGCTGGAACGGGCGCCTAATAGGGGTGCTCTAAAAGCAGCTCTTCAGCAGGAACACTAGTCTTTCTGCCTACGATGCTCATGCACGGCAGCACTGCAACAGTTTCTGCGCTCAAGCGCGGCCGTGGTTCGTGCCAGCAGCGGATAACATTGGCCTGGTTCCGCTGCACCACCGATTCAGCGGAGAGCGACTTCGCCTCGTCGTTCTTGCAGCAAGCGCGCCTCTCTAGGGTCCTCTAAGGCGCTCTCAAGCGAGACAGCTAGACAAAGGGGGGGGGGGGGGGGGGGGGGTGCCGACACTGGTTCCAAGCGCCGCTATAGTTTCCACCACAAACATTGTAGAAAGTCAGAGTTGTGTGCGCCTACCCCTGTTTGTCTTGTCGTCCTAGCGCTGCACTATATTACTGAACCACTAATAAGCCCAACGTAGCGCAATGACTCGGGCTTCGGTTGAAACGGCAGCGTTTGTTTAGAGTGAAGCTTTTTATGCGAGCTTCGTCTGTGCCTCCACTACTGGTGTGCTCGTTCTCGGCTCTCTTCGCTGCGCAATCACGCAATGAAGTGACAAACACTGTCGCATATACTCAGTGTAATAAACATACGTGTTCAAGAGCAGAATTCTAGAACTTAGGCGAATCTTTCGATGCCTTTTGTCTCGGGATTAGCATGTAATTTATTGTCTCCTTCATGCAGAAAGAGATGGGCCTTTTCCAGCTAAAATATGTTAATCGGCACTTTCAGTTTTTTTTTTTTTAATTTTAAACTGTCGTCTGTCCATGTTCTGCATTTTGTTCTACTCCCTTCTGTAACACCTTCGGCCTAGAAGGTACAATAAGTAAATAAATAAATAAATAAATAAATAAATAAATAGCAATTGTAAACAGCATCGATGCTGTAGGAGGCGTGATGCAAAATAGTCAGCGCAATCGGCAAGTCGCGTGGATCTTGTGGGTTGCGTGGACGGAGCTCTCGTTGAGATCACTTGCTGGGGGGGGGGGTCAAACATGTAATCTCCACGTTGCAAAACGCGTTGCAGGAGGTGCACAGCGTTTACTTAACCATTTCACGAAATCGTCACCTAACGGTATATTTTTGGTTTATTGCAGTTACACAATGTGTTTGTGGCATTTAAAAGGAACGAGACAGGAATTTCGAATAGAAACGATGTGCTAGAAAGCGCTCCACAAGGTTCCTATAGATTACTTGTAGCCAGTACATCAAATAAACTTCCACATCCTGCAAACAATACGCTCACTTACCCTCGGGAAAAGTGTGCTCAGAGTCGTGGCAGACTTCTTTGCTTTCTTTCCTGCAGCTGTAGAAAGAAGTTGAGAACCGTTATGGCGGTACCACTGCGATAATGGTCAGCTGCGGCTGCACTCAAAACAGTCATTTGTTATAGGTGCTGCATAGCTGACTTCCGCTTGGCAGACCTTCGAAAATTATATTCGGTAGAATAAAACACACTCCTTTCGTCCCAAGAGCGTACCACGGGAGATAGCTGAATGCCTTAGTGAATGTTTATTGTGCACACGCAAATCAGTGCGCCCTGCCGCCATCCAAAAGCAGCATGCTTAGCAGTAACAAAATGTCTATCGAGAAACGGTCATTCCGTAAGCTTAGTTTGCCCATAGGGCCTTTCTGCTACTATTATTTTGCCACGTCTGAAAAGACAATGACATGAACTTTCAGTCTCAATAATTTAATATACCAAATAGCAATAGTAATTCGGAAGGGAAGCCCATCAACTATACTCAATGACTTCTTTCTCGTATTTGATCAAACAAAGGGAACTACGAAAATTCGCCGACGGTTACTATTCTGCCTAAGGCGAAATTTGAGCGCAGCTCTATACGGGTTTTTATTTTCCGTGTTAATATTTTCTATAATGATTATATACATTTATATTAAGAAGAGAATGCAGTAAGCATCACGCTTGGTTTGCATACACACAACGCGCGCTAATCGGGCGCCATAACCTAGCCATTGTCGCCGCACAGTCCTTCTTGCGCGGCACAGCGCTTTCGCCTCCCGTTTTCGTTCAGCCAACGACGAGAGCGGTCCTTCGTCACGTGGAAATCGTGCCACCAGCGTCAGAAGCGGCAACGTCCCATGAAGCGTCACATCGAGCCCTACTCGTAGTCGCTCGCCTTCGCCCCTTGCAGGAGCGATACATATGTCACACCACGCTAACACCCCGGATCAACCTCAGCAACTGACTCCGTGGACGAGAGCAGGCCTCCTCACTTCACGCCGCCCTGCTCTTCGGAAGCGCAGACGAGATCGCCCACGCCGCGTCGGGTGCCGGGGCCACTAGCAAGTCAGCGCATGCGCAGGGAATTTCCTCTACGCTTCTCCTCGATATCCTGCCTCATGCTTTTCCCGTAGTCTCCTACTCCCCTTTCCTCCTCGCGCTCTTCTTTCATCTACCGCAGCGCTGCGCCTTTGCTTTCATCTTTCTTCTGTGCCCGTTCGCTCTGTTACACCGAGGAAGAACGCCAAGGTACGCCAATGCTTCACGCAGGAACGGGCGTTAAAGAGCTGCGCTCTAAAGGATTTTGGGAGAGTATTCAAGCATTTTGTCCTCGGAAGCGCTGCTGATTCTATTTCTGTGCTGTCTAATTGCGGCCTCTTGATATGCCCCCCCGTTCTTCGTGCACCGGCTTTCCCTGGATCACGCCACCGCGCCCGCCCTGCGCGCTGAAGAGACGGTCAAGCTCTGTCAACCACCGTCCTTGACCTTCCTTCCGCCCTGGTATCTTGGCATGGGTTCCTGTTCCGCATCTGCTCCTCCGTCATTTCCGCCAAGAAAACATATACTGCTACCGCAGCGCCTCCCCCTCCTCCGCGTTCAGTGGTCTTGGCGGCATGTCAACTATCAACTATTTTTCGTGCTTACCGTCCGCTGCTTTTTGCCATGCAGTTACTAATACTTACTCCCATATTGCTAAGCGAGCATGTTTTCGAGCATTGGTCGCGCCGCCAAGCCGTATGCAATTTTCACCACAGGTTATAACTGCTCTTCCGTTCTGTCTGACTTGGTACTGTTGTCCGGTCACGTTCAATCGAACCCCGGTCCACAGAAATGCGGAAAGGAGCATGCTCTTTGGAAAGTGAAAAAGAAAGTAACGGTTTCGCCAGAAAGGCGAAGCCTCGATTTCTGCAGCAAATTACAACACATCTACGCGAACTAAGGATAGTAGTTTTACCGGCCCTATAAAAATTTATGGGGCCGGTATTTATTTCTTATTTGGTGGTATTTATTTATTACGGCATACGCTTAATAACTGAATCAACAAGCATGCTGTCAGAGAGTAGAAGCAAACATGAACTCATCACATACTACGAGAGCGGACATTCGCTGTCAGAACGCAGGTGGGAACAAGCGCGGCAGCAGCAGCACAAGTGAGAAAGTGACCTTCGTGCGTCCTGTGGCTTCAACAAAGAGAAAGACATTCAACAAGATCGGACACTCTATGGCCATGCAGCCGAGCGGCCGAAATCACTGTAGAGCACCAAGCGGATGGGATTAATTGCTCTAGGTTTTGGTTTCGAGCGCGCTTGTTTTGAACGCTAGCTGGCACGTGCTAGGCCGGGTGCCCTGATCGGCGCTTTTTATTCTTTATGTTTTTTGCTTCTGCCGCTGAATCGTGTGCGGTCTTATTGAGGAATGGTTTATTTAATCAAAATGATTGCGAACGATCTTTAAAAGCTTCCATGCAATTTGTGCCACGTGCAATTTCATAAAGCAGACGCAAAACGCCTTGGAAATGAGTAAACGTTTATTTTGCTCTATATAAATGCTCGTTCCGGGCTTTCTGTGCGTTCATATAACGTTGTGGCACCAAGTAAGCAGCAGTAGTTACCGTACGAAGCTCCACCGGACGGCATCAGCTGAAAAAAGTAAATTGCAGACATGTGTCATTTTGGTATTTAGACGCTTAGAAATACTGCGCGTAGAAAAGGAGTAGAAAAGTGCGAAGGCGGTGAATGGGCGACATTACAAAACAAAAAGAAGCTATTCGCTTTTACATACATGGCGTCAGAAATACCCGACTAATTCCGAGCCGCACTATAAATTATGAAGAACACATATGATTTTCAAGCATTCCAGATTTCGATTCCCGGGCATTACTTACTGCACCTTAAGAGCACAAGTGTACGGGAGACTGCGTGTTTCCGAAACAACTTGGCCTCAGGCGACGCGAGAGTACGCTACATACACAGAGGTGGTCACAACACAGGCTCCCCACCTGACCGTGCTAGACGCTCGCATAATGCCTTCTACTCGCACTCAAGAGAAATGCGTGGGCGCAAAGCCTGTTTGCAGTGGTTCAGAAGACAGAATTTTCGAGCTCTTGGTTTTTGAACTCCTCGGCGTGATCTTTTGCGCCTTCTGCCAGCGCAAGCAACACACTCCAGTGTTGTCACTCTTGTCAATCACTCGTCGCGTCTTCGACAAGCGAAAGTACCAAAAGAAGCTACATGTTGCAGAGCCACAGAAAGCGTCACAAACTTGTCTCACTAAGTTTGTGTAGATGCCAAACTGTCACCCCGACTAGCTTGCTTTCTTGCGAACTGCGTCATAACTCCAGGCGCTGCGAGCGTACCTCAAAAGTATGCCGAAGGAGCAACGAAATTGGTAACAATAATGTTCTGGGTCACAAAAAGCGCCAAAACTTGTCCCAGTAAGATTCAGTACACGCGACACAAACTACATCACATGGCCGAGCAGCTTAACTGCGTTACAACGCCGGGAGCTGCCACTGTGCATGAACAGTACCCCAAAAAGTAAAAAAGAATAGTTTTAATAATCTTGTGGTTCAGAGCAAGCACCAAAACTTTCCGGTAAGATTAGGTACACGCGAAACGGCGTCACACAGCCGGGTGCAGCGAGCGTGCGCAGAAACTACCGAAATAATTTATAATAATGTTGGGGTCATAGAAAGCGTGGCAAGTATCTCCCAGTGCGAGTCATTAAGTCAAATTACTTACCCCAGGACGGCCGAGCTGCTTTTCTGGAACTGGGTGACTAGCACCGGTTTTGTGCCATAAGCCTAAATTTGTCTGAATTGTGTCGCATAGTGTCAAACAAAATTTCTCACCTTGCAGTGGTCCAATAGTGCAATGGTGGCGTCTGGAAGTGCAGAAGGAACCCAAGAATACGCCGGGAGGACAATAAACATGCTCACATCCAAAAGTGACGGGTCGCCAAACAGGCGAACTTCACATTTCGACATGTTTCGCAAAGATCGAGTCGGTGATATTGGTGGTGGTGATGGCGTGTTTATCGCCACGAGTGGTCAACCCCGTTGCACCCCAGTAATCATATCATCACCTCGTGAAATTCTATGGCTATACTGTACCGCATGCTCCCCGCGAATCCTACTTGGCATTGGCTATCGCCCACCTTTCGCCGACAATTCATTTGCAAGTGCAGCGCAGTAACTGTCTCTCAGCAGAGGACACCTCAACCGCGCTGCACAGGGGGTAGGGAATGAAAGTAGGGGGAGAGAAAGAGCACCAGAAACAGCAGCACGCCGCGGAAATGGGATGAAGCTAAAGGCGGTCGGCGAGGCCGACAGCCTCGGCGAATGTCAGGAGCGCACGTAGAAGTGTCCTGTGTCGTGAAGGGCAGCCCGAGGGGTGCAGGAGTTCAGTCACGGTGTCGCACGGCAGGCCGTGCCCCCGGTAAACACGGGCAAGGGACGCGCGCGCGAGCGAAAAGTTGGGGCACTCACATAGCAGGTGCTGGAGTTAGAGTCACTAGAAAAAATTTCAGAGTACCGCATTCGCTTTCCCCGCGCCGCCGGCGCGTTCATTGGCCCAACCGTGCCACGTGACCTCTGGGGCGCCATACACCTTCCAAGCGCCGGGCGGGCCGACTGAGTTAGAGCGCAGGCAGCGCAGGTTCCCTACGTTTTTTTGTGTTCCGATTGTCCCGCTCGCCTTTGGTTGCAAGGAAATCGTGCCTGGCTGCTGCGCCTTCGGATGCAGCAACCGAACTGGGTCTGGAAAGACTTCTTTTTCTAGATTCCGGCCGGGAAAAATGACCGAGAGCGTCGTTCTGCGTGGTGACACAGAACCAGCCGGGAGAATTTCAAGCCTACAACAAACACCCGCGTGTGCGAGGTATAAGTATACCTTGCTTGTGCTTTTCGGCACTGTTTTAGAAGATACTTAAGCGAAGTGCACGCGGTGTTAGCGATGCTACGAAAATAGGAGTTCATTGTAGGGATCGTTCGCGTATTGCACGCTTGACGCGGGTACACGTGTACGCGTTTGTTGCTCAACACACGCGGTTATTCCGTGCTCGTGGCACGCGAAGGCACACTTGTCGCGCGAGAATTCCACGTCCTCACGTGCACCAGGTACTCGCATGATTTCTCCGCGCGCTCTCGCCTCGAGTCACTCGACCCATATCGCACTTGTTTTTCGCAGATCGTGACGATCGCAGTCAATAAAAACCTGGTCAATACGAGGCCCATGATACTTCCTTCTTTCCACTTATCCTTTGGTCATTTATACATACGCATTTCGAGCTTGAGACCAATAGTCAGGTGGTATTCACAACACATGCTTCAAATTCTCAGCTTGTAAGCCGAGCACATGCAATAACTGAAGTCAGCATACATATTATGTTTTATGTTGAAATGCTACGGTACATACCCATATACTGTTGTGCTTGATGCATAACAAGAAATACAAAACAACAGAACACCCAGTAGCTTTAGTTTCACTCTGTCACTATGCATGTTACATAAACCGCTCTGAAAGCACAAGAATTTTATACATCGCCCATGTAATTTAGAAAAAAAAAAGTGCTGCGTCACCAGCCGGCGTTCCTGCTTTCTTTTTACACAGGCAGCATATCTTGGCAGTCTAAGAAAACAGTCATAAATAAGTTAGGAGTAGCCGCTCATGGACGCACTAGACAGCCGCGTTCATAAATTGCAATGTAACAAACTCTCGCGCATTATCAGGGTACAGAAGTACATATACGTTGCTGTAATAACGCAAATGGCTCATATTGGCCTTCCACAAGATTTAGTGCGCAAAATGGTAATCGAAGTTGGTTTTTACGCCTGCTGCGCACATATCGTCTTATGATCACGGCCAAACACCGGTGCGCACACGGCAGTCGCAGTGTGTCGTGTGTATACGGCAGACGAAGTCGCCGGGCAGAGTCGAGAACGCGCGGTAACCGATTACAAACTAAATAAATGTATCCGATTTAGCTTGTGAAATTATACAATGAACGTACGTGCCGATGACACTGTCAGGTGTTAGTTTCGTCCTGCTTGGAAACATTCAATAGAAGCCGACGGCGGTCCACGATGTTCATGCCCAAAAGCACAAGCTTGCCTCATTCCGGCTCGAAGTGACGAAATGTCTCCTACGTAGCTCGCTCCGCGGAAGGGAAAAGAAACGCGTGCATAAGCTCCCGATAGCAGCGCTAAGCTGCTGCCCACAATCGTAGAACAGTTCCAGCAGTAAACACGATCGGAGTGCAAAACAACCGCCGGCTGCATTACTTCGCACAAAATGACGTTTTCTTTTCGTTCTTAGCAACTATTATCTCCGGGCACAAAGTATTTGTACTTCATTAAACACTCAACCCGATGTGTCACTGAATATCAAGCTTTTCCAACACGGCGGCCTCCACGCGACGCAGTCGGCTTGGAAGGTATATGGCGGTGGCCGCTCAGTGTTGCCAGTCAAATCCCGACCTTTGCGGTACTCTGAAATTTTTTCCAGTGACTCTAGCTGGAGTGTCTCGATCGCGCCGCAGTCGCCGCAGAGGGGAGAAGGGGCTCCACGCAGTCGATGCCGCCGCTCGGAGGGCCACACAGAACCGGTACGAAGGGCGAGGAGGAAGGCGCGCTCGCGCCTAGTGAATCCGGTCTGCGGGAGATAGCGCGGTGGGCGCTCCTGCGCAACTCGGTCGTCGGGATCGCGGAGCGCGAACTCCCGTCTGGAGTCGCGCTGTATCCAGCGAGCTTGCAACGCCCCTGCAGTGCGTGCAGACGGACGGCAAGGCGCTGTGCAAGGGGCGGCGTGCGCTCGTCGAGTAGCAACTGTTGCAGCGCGGACCTCGAGTCGCAGAGAATCGCCGCGCTGGTGATGTGCGGCGACTCCTCGAGGATGTCCGCAGCGAGGTGAAGTCCAGCTAGCTCCGCCGTGGTAGAGGAAGCCCGGTAGTAGAGCCGGCACTGCTTCGTGATGCCAAGTTCGGGAGCAACACAGGCGGCAGCCGCCGAGCCGTCGCTGAGGACGGAGCCATCGGCATAGGCCAGAGAGAAGAAAAAGCGTGGTGCGCTGGCAGAAGAGAGGCGACGCAAGGGGGGACGCCGGGCAGACGTCGGGAGAGTTCCAGGAAGCGACGCCAGGAGGAGGAGTCTTGTCTGAACCACCGTTGGAAGAGATCACGCCGGAACGTGCTCTGCTGTTTCACGTCCCTCATCTAGCTGATCGCCTGTAAGCCCCCTCCCCACACTCACAGCGTTTCGACCGCTGCTGCTCCTTCCCTCTTTCTTTCACCACTCTTTCTATCCCTTCCTCCCCGCCCCTACATGCAAGCTGTGGCAGGCTGAGAGACGCATAGCCACGATAAAGGCTACAGCGCCGACCCACATGCCTCATCGGGCAGGTCAAGCATCTATGTGTGCCTCCGCCAAGACACAAGCTTTCCCATCGCTTCGAGAGTCCATGCACTGGAGATGGCGGCGCGCCCCAGCTATGCATCTGTGGCCACCGGCTCCGCCAAAAGCACCTCGTCGAAAGGAACCCGGCGAGGCCAAGAGAAGCTGGGGTGCAAGGCGGCCCCGGCAAATGCAGCAGGCGCACCCCCAGCCGCAACTGACATGGCGCCGTCCAGTCACACTTCTGAGCAGCAGTCGCAGGCCACCAGCCTGAGGCTCCTACTGCGGGCCGTTGCTGACCTACTGCCAGCCGACAAGTTGCGCTCAATCTGCCTCCAAACAGGTGGGCAGCCTCCTCAGCAGAACCACCATGGCTAACGCCCCAGCTGGGAACCACCGCCGCCGGCCGAGCGTGCTTCAGTGGAACGCGCACTCGTTGCGGCGGCGACAAGCAGACCTCTCCTTGCACCTCCTGCAGAGCGACTACGACGTACTTGCTTTGCAGGAGGTGTACGCGACTGGAGAGGATTTGCGTCTACCTGGCTACGTGGGCTACAGCAGCCGCACTTCGTGCACGCTGCAACCCTGTGTGGCGACCCCATGTCTCAACAAAGAACATCCACAGGGACTTCCCCGCTGTGCGGTGTACGTGCGGGCGGGTGTGCTGCAAGCTGAGGTCGATGTGGCGGATCTGACTGGAGGACCGCTCGAATGCTGTGTTATTCGTGTGCGTCTTGGAGGCGTTGACACCACTGTGGCCAGCGTGTATATCCGACCGTGCCGGCCCCGGGATCCCTCCTCCCTGCTGCAGCTAGCCCGACGTCTCGGCAGATACTTCGTCCTCTGCGGAGACATCAATGCTCACCAAACCATCTGGGGCAGTCGCCGCTTCTGCGGGCGAGGTAGCAGCGTTGTGGACGTTGTTAACCAGCTCGGTCGGAACGTTCTAAACACCGGGGCTCCCAGTTTTGTCCGGCGGACATCCCGTGCCATCAGCACGGCAATTGACGTGAGCCTGGCCACTGAGGGCTGCCGATACACTTGGACACCGCAACTGGACACCTGGGGGTCCGACCACTTCCCTATCGTGCTGGCCCCGTTCAGGGGCAAGACACCCAGGACGCGCGTGTACGCCACTGTCGATTGGAGTGCTTTCCGTAAGCTGTGCCAGCAGGGCACCAGTACCACGGACTTCCTGCAGCTCGTTGCGGACAGCGGGCGGGCAGCCACAGTCTGGTACACTGCGCAGGATGGCCAACCAGCACCAGACATTCGGCACCTCCAGCTACGAGCTGCCAGGCGCAGTGCTGAAGGTAGAGCACTGCGAACCAATAAGGCGGAGCACTGGACGGAACATCGTCGCATCGACGCCGCCTGCAGACGACACTCCCGGCAGCGCAGGCGCCAAAGCTGGCAGGGCATCTGTGCCACGATCATCAGGGCGCCGGATGGAGCTCGTGCCTGGCGCCTGCTAAGGGCCTTGCTGATAGGACCTCGTGTACAACGACAGGTGCTCTCAGCAGCCATTTCCCCAGGGCATCTCCGCATCTACTCTGGCGGAGTTACTAGCCGACCGGTTTACCGCCCGGCCCCTGGTACAGCGGGTCCTGCCTCCGCCAGCTACTGGGCCTCGGTACCTTCCCCCCACCTGTCACCATCCGGAATGGGTGCTCGAGCAGATTAATGCTTTTTGCTGCGAGCGCATCCGGGTGCATGAGCTGAAGGCCGCCCTAGGACAAAGCAAGCGACAGAGCGCTCCAGGTGCGGATGGAATCACGTTCCAGATGCTTCGGAACCTGCAAGATGCAGAGCAAGACTGTCTCCTGGAGTACTTCAACACCATTTGGAGCACTGGGGCTCTGCCAGACAGCTGGGTCACCGCGGTGGTGGCGCCAGCCCTTAAGCCACGGAAACCTGCGGCGGCACCCTCCTCGTACAGGCCGGTGTCTCTCACCTCTGCTGCCTGTAAGGTGATGGAGATGATTGTCCTGGCACGCATAGAGTGGATCGCCGCGCAGGTGCACTACTTCCCGGAGCGGCAGACCGGCTTCAGGCGCCACCGCTGCACTGCCGACTCCATCGCCGATGTCGTGGCCACACTGGAGTATGCAAAGAACAGTGGTGACGTGGCTCTTCTCGTGCTGCTTGACGTGCAGAGCGCCTTTGACAGCCTGCCCAACGAGGTCATCGAGGGCTCCTTAGATATCCTCGGGATCACTGGCAGCCTCAGGCGCTTTGTCTCTGCCTTTCTTGCGGGAAGAACGCTCCGAGTACGAGTGGGCCAGGCGCTCAGCACTCCTCGAGTCATCGCCACCGGCGTGCCGCAGGGATCGGTGCTGACCCCGTTTCTGTTCAACGCAGCCCTGGCAGGTCTGCCAGCCGCATTACCGGCAGACACCCGGTACCACCCACAGTGCTCCATCTACGCTGATGGTGTGGCGCTCTGGGTCCGGGGACCAAGGCGGTGCCTTCCAGCGGTCCGGAGATCACTGCAGGGGGCCCTGGACGCAGTGACAACATTCCTCGGGAGCATCGGCTTAACCGTCTCTCCTGCAAAGACGGAGGCCCTACTGATACACCCGAGGGCTGCTTCCCGCCTCAGCGTTCACCAGTTCAGAATCTGCACCGACCCCCTTCCGTGGAAGCAGACAGGCACGTACCCCTCACCATAGACCACCGGCTGAAGTAAATCCCGGCTACTAAAGCCCAAGCCAAAGCTGGCGCGCTCCAGTCGCCCGGTCAGTCAACTTACACCATGACCTTTGGTGAGACCGGCGCAACTCCTTGCGCCAACTTGTCGCCGCGTCTCCGCATCGAGACTGTTATGCGTCCCAGCCGTCGTGGCAAGCCTGGACTCGCGCACTAGTTAGCTTCACACTAGCCCCAAATGTGTCTTACCGCCGTGATGTCTATTTGAGTGTTCATTTTATTCTTTCTATTTCTTTCTATCATTTATTTTAGGCCTTTTTTAGTTCCATTAAAGGTTTGTGTGTGTGTTCGAAACCAACGGCTTTGTCCTCAATTGGGTTCTCGGAGGCTACGCGTAAGAGAACCGTTAAAACCTTTGAGTACACGAACCGTTGTCCCCATGTTTGGGCATCACAATGACCAATGTATTTAAATCACTTGACGCAAATTTGATAGTCACTAAAAGTCTATAACTGTACAAAGCAGAGACTGGTAAGATTTCGTATTTAAAAAAAGAGTTCACGGGTTCCGAAACAGTAACGCACAGCAGCAATGCATACCTTTTTTTTTTCAAAAAAGGCGTAACTCGGACAAATACGTGATATCTATAATACCGCGAAGGGCACTGCAGTTTACAGGCAGGACGTCTTGTCTGAAATGGTAATGACGGTATGACGAAAAGCGACGTTATGTGAGAGCAGGACATCCGCATTAGGGGATAGAATGTAGTCACCGTCGGGTTCAGGGGGAACGGGGGGACATTTATGCAGGTAATGGCACGGTGAGGGAGGTGATATGCTCTGTGGAACATAGCCGCATCGGAGCACTATCGGGAGTGTCAATAGCAGCAGGTAGAGCGAGTTGCTCAACACCAGCAGAACAGTCTATCAAAGCGGAATGTGTACACAGAAAGTCATGGCCCAGGATGAGTTCGTGAGCCCCCTCCCCCCCCCCCCCCCAATGCTCTAGAACATAAAATAAAACAGAAGTATGATGTCCGACGAAGCGCACACAAGCCGGACACGTACCAATAACGAATGGTGTTCCACCGTCGGCGACTTGGACCACAGGCCACGGAGCATGAGTAAGGAATTTCTTGAGACGATCCCCAAGCTGAGCACTCATCCCAGATACGTGCGCGCCAGTGTCAATCAGAGCCGTAATAGGTACACCATCCACGTTCACTTTAATAAGGTTCCGACGTGTGCGCCAGGTCAGAAGAGCATTATCGCGTCGGGTCGGTTTCGCATCATCACCTCCAGGTGCTGCACCCGTTAGTTTTCCGGAAGGGTGCGCCGGAAGGAGCTAGGGGACGGTGATCGGTGAGATAGGGGCGATCGGGAGAAGCGGTGACGTGGCGAAGGAGAGCGGCTAGAGCGGGTAGGCAGAGAAGTGCCGCCAGAATTTACTGGCTGCGTTTGCGGGGGGAACCGAGGAGCAGCATGAGGGCCGTTGGATGGATGGTAGCACCAGGGGGTCGAATTCCACGAAGACCAGCAGTGACGTGAAATATGGCCGATACGGCCAAAAGGAAGCGTGGAGGCCTGTCGTCTGGAGTACGCCATTGGGCCGGGTTGCGATGCCGCGTTGGGGCAGTCAGGCTGCGGGTGCGTATAACAGTGCTGGACGGAGTGTAGTCAGGTCGATTAACTGAGCAGACGTTGGTCAAGCCAACGTTGGTCAATTCTTGGCGCACGACGGACTGGATCAATGAGACGGTCGCCTAGCAATTGTCGAGGTCGCGGGTTGTGGTCATGACAGGACATGAGGCTTCTATTTCACGTCGGATGACGTCATGATGTCATCAGAGCGACTGGGCGTGAGCGGACTGCGGTGGTCTTCGCAGGTGGACGTAGCAGCCGTGTTGGGAAGGTGGGGAAATGGCTGGGCAATGCGGCGACTCTTGGCTTCTTCAAATTACCAGCATTCGGTAATAATGGGTTGCACAGTGGAAGAATAAGGCATCATCTGCTATGCCCTTAATGGCATGTGCAACCTTATCAGGTTCGGACACCTTCAGATCCGCTTTGCGGCACAGAGCGAGCACATCCTGGATGTACACGAGGTAGGATTCAGTGCACGTCGGGACATGCGAAGCGAGGTCTTTTGGGGCGGTGCGCTGACGTCAAACAGGTTTGCCAAACAAATCTTCGAGCTTCTGTTTACATGTTACGTTGTTTACAAACTTGAAAATGTCCAACGCAAATGCGTCAGGTTCATATATAATTGTTATAGTTGGAAAGAATCCCTATCAGCCCTTTTGCAAACAGCCAATTTAGAGACCCTACAGATAAGACGACACAAGGAAAAACTAAAAATCTTCTACTTAAATTACCATAGCCTACTTGGAATAAACAAAAATTAATATTTTCATTCAATTACCCAGTGACAAACCCGTTCTTTTCATTCAAAGAAGGTGAGCGAGTTCTTGTGCAGAACAGGGGAAGAAGAAAAAGCCGAGTAGGACAGTCTTGCGAACATCGGCTCCCGCTTTCTATAAATGTTTTCGGCCAGATTTTTGAAAGTTTCCGAATGGATTTCATTACAAACGGAAGCCTAAAGACGAGAGGACAACGCTGATACCAAGTTTTGGTCGGTGGGTGCACTTTTCGCCTTATTACCAGTGTTTTTCGCCCGAACGGGTGTTCACTTCTTGCTCTCCTCGTCGAGAAGCCTATCGGCGCCGGCATGGCCGGGACTCCACGCCGACACCACCCAAAATTACCCTCCCTAGTGATCCCAAAATTCTGCAGCATGCAAATCGTCGTGGATGGGGAAACGATCACCGACGAAGAACTGAACGACGGCAGTTGGACCCCCCTCGACACGCAGCGGAGATATGCCCGACGCAAGACTGACGCCGAGACGCAGCCAGCCGCCGAAGGGAACAAAGGGATGCCGAGTGAAACGCCAAGCAGCGCACCGAGATATCGCGCTCGCCCGTCGTCGTTACCGAAGAGAAGACCCCTACCGAAGCTCCCGGCCGATCACTACAAGATCATCATTCGCCCACAGTGCGCGATCAACCTGCTATCTTACGGCCCAGCCAAGATTCTGCGTACAGTGTGTGCTGCCGCCCAAGCTAACCTGGATGAAGCGGTGCAAGAAGATCAAGTCAGAGTACACCCTACCAGCAACACTGCGCTGATCAGCACCCCATCCAGGGTAAGAGCTGAAGCTTATTATAACATCAAATGCCTTAAAATTGAGCAACATGAATGTGCCGTTTTTGCATACGCACCATTCCCAGAAAATTCAGTGAAAGGCGTTATCTATTACGCTTACTCAGACGAGACTGACGCCGACATATTCCAGGAAATATGCACGAGAAATCCAGGACTGGAAATCGCTGGAGCAGGAAGGATAGGTTCCTCTCGCCATATTGTGGTGACATTTGCCGGACAAACATTACCCATGCACGTCCGCTTTTGGGCCTCAATCTTTAATGTGCATCCATTTCGCGAGCGGATTGAAGCCTGCTTGAACTGTCGCCGCATTGGCCATCGCTCCGATGTCTGTCCGGACCAAAGACAACAACGATATCACCATAGCGGCGACGAAGAACATGAGACGCCGCCACGGGCAAGTGTGGCAGCGTGCAAAGCGCGTTGCATCTAGAGTCACTGGAAAAAATTTCAGAGTACCGCATTCGTTTTCCCCGCGCCGCCGACGCGTTCATTGGTACAACCGTACCACGTGACTTTGGGGCGCCATATACCTTCCAAGCGCCGGGCAGGCCGGCTGAGTTAGAGCGCAGGCAGCGCAGGTTTCCTCCGTTTTTTGTGTTCCGATGGTCGCGCTCGCATTTGACTGCAAGGAAATTATGCCTGGCTGCTGCGCCTTCGGATGCAATAACCCAACTGAGTCTGGAAATACTTTTTTTTCGAGATTCTGACCGGGGGAAATGACCGAGAGCGTCGTTCTGCGCGGTTACACAGAATCGGCCGGGAGAACTTCAAGCGTACAAAAAACACCCGCGTGTGCGAGGTATAAGTACACCTTGCTTGTGCTTTTCGGCACTGTTTTAGAAGATATTTAAGCGAAGTGCACGCGGTGTTAGCGATGTTACGAAAATAGGATTTTATTGCAGGGATCGTTCGCGTCTTGCACGCTTGACGAGGGTACACGTGTACGCGTTTGTTGCTCGACACACGCGGTAATTCCGTGCTCGTGGCACGCGAAGGCACACTTGTCGCGCGAGAATTCCGCGTCCTCACGTGCACCAGATACTCGCATGATTTCTCCGCGCACGTGAGCGCGCTCTCGCCTGGACTCACTCGACCCATATGACACTTGTTTTTCTCAGACCTTGACGATCGCAGTCAATAAAAGCATGATCAATACGAGGCCCATGATACTTCCTTTTTTCCATTTAACCTTTGCTCATTTACACATACGCATTTCGAGCTTGAAACCAATGGCCAGGTGACATTCACAACACATGCTTCAAATTTTGAGCTTGTAAGCCGAGCTCATGCAATGAACTGAAGTCAGCATACATATTATGTTTTATGTTGAAATGCTACGGTGCATAACCAAATACTGTTGTGCTTGATGCGTAACAAGAAATACAAAACAACAGAACACCCAGTAGCTTTAGTTTCACCCTGTCACTGTGCATGTTACATAAACCGCTCTAAAAGCACAATAATTTTATACATCGCCTATGTAAAATGTGCTGCGTCACCAGTGGGCGTTCCTGCTTTTTTTTTTACACAGGCAGCAAATCTTGGCAGTCTAAGAAAACAGCCATAAATAGGTTGAGAAGAGTAGCCTCTCATGAACGCACTAGACAGCCGCGTTCATAAATCGCAATGTAGCAAACTCTCGCTCATTATCAGTGTAAAGAAACACATATACGTTGCTGTAATCACGCAAATGGCTCATATTGGCCTTCCACAAGATTTAGTGCGGGAAATGGTCATCGAAGTTGGTTCACAGATCGTCTTACGATCACGGCCAAACACCGGTGCGCACACGGCAGTCGCATGTGTGTCGTGCGTACACGGCGGACGAAGTCGCCCGGCAGAGTCGAGAACACGCGGTATCAGTTTACAAACTAAATTAAACGTATCCGATTTAGCTTGTGAAATTATACAATGAACGTAAGTGCCTGTGACACTGTCAGTTGTTAGTTTCGTCCTGCTTGGAAACATTCAATAGAAGCCGACGACGGTCCACGATGTTCATGCCCAAAAGCACAAGCTTGCCTTATTCTGGCTCGAAGTGACGAAATGTTTCCTTCGTAGCTCGCTCCGCGGAAGGGGGAAAAAACGCGAGCATAAGCTCCCGATAGCAGCGCTAAGCTGCTGCCCACAATCGTAGCACAGTTCCAGCAGTAAACACGATCGGCGTGCAAAACAACCACCGGCTGCCTTACTTCGCACGAAATAACGTTTTATTTTCGTTCTTAGCAACCATTATCTCCGGGCGCAATGTATTTGTACTTCAGTAAACACTCAACCCGATGTGTCACCGAATATCAAAGCTCTTCCAACACGGCGGCCTTCCCGCGACGCAGTAGGCTTGGAAGGTATATGGCGGTGGCCGCTCAGTGTTGCCAGTCAAATCCCGACCTTTGCGGTACTCTGAAGTTTTTTCCAGTGACTCTAGTTGCATCATCTGCCGCGGCGGTCACCCTACCGGCGCTCCCAGCTGCCGCTATCGTTTCTATCCACCTGCGCAGCGCAGAGAACCAGCCGGGAAAGGAACAAGTCGTTGTTGTAGGAGATTTTAACGCTCCGCACATAGTCTGGGGATACCAAACCTGCACTAGGAAAGGCAATGCGCTATATTCAGTGACAAGTGACTTAGAACTTACACTCATCACTGACCCAGATAGGCCCACCCGTATCGGCAACCGTGTAACCAGGTATACCACACCCGACTTATGCTTCGTCAAAAATGCCAATGGGGCTCTTTGGGATAACACCGAAACTAGTCTTGGGAGCGATCACTATCTCGTTGTTATCAATATCCCTTCCAAAAGGTATAAAAGGAAAATGAAGCTAATTCCACATACCAAATGGGATGTATTCCGATACGTAAGAAATCGCAAACAGCTCACCGATATAGCACGTGGACGAATGAGCTTATCCAGGATGTGGACAATGCCACAACCTTGGCACCGATAGAAGAGGAAGGCCCTCTGCCCGACTCAAAACTCCTAGGTCTATGGGAAAAGCATCAAGACCTTCAGCAGAGATGGCTAAACAATAAGATCAACCGCACGCTTCGCCACGAACTCGCCGCCCTAGAAAGATTCAGGACTACTCTAGCGAGCTCAGCACTCTGCAATGGAACCAATTATGCGACAACATGAATAGCTAGTTGGGCAAAGGAACCCCTGGACCCTGCTTAAACACATGATTGATCCACAACACTCTAAACGTGCTGCTCATAAAAGGATTCAGAAAATCGCACACAGTTTCCCGGAAACAGACTCTGAATTCGTAAACCTCTTGATCGGGCAATATCTTAATACAGAACGGGAGCCGGGTGCATATATAGAGTACAGAGGAGACGAAAACACAACATTAGACGAAGACATCACCGAGGCCGAAGTACGCGCCACTCTCAGCTGCCTACGCACGACATCATCAGCCGGTAAAGATAAGATCACCAACAAAATGCTCAGGAATCTAGATGACCCTACCATAACAATGATCACCAAGCTTTTTAATAAGCACTGGCAAAACGGTACTATCCCGCAAGAGTGAAGCACGCTAGCGTGGTCTTCATTCCTAAACCGGGCAAGTCACTCAGTCCAGAGAACCTCAGACCCATATCCCTTACATCTTGTCTTGGTAAGGCTATGGAGCATGTTGTTCTCAATAGGCGGGTTGACTATGCCGAAACCAACAACCTCTTCCCAGAGACAATGATCGGCTTTCGACCTAAACTGTGCACCCAAGACATACTGTGGCATATACAAAATGATATCCTTAACCCAGCGCCTATACGCGCAACTCGAACAGTGTTAGCGTTAGACATATACAAAGCGTTTGACAATGTCTCACATCGAGCCATTCTAGAAAACGTATCCAACATGAACGTCGGTAAGAGAACATTTACCTATATTACCACATTCCTCAAGGGACGTACTGCCACCATAAACATAGGCGATATTGAAAGCAAAACCATAGAGCTCGGCACTGGAGGTAAACCACAGGGAGCAGTACTTTCTGCTTTCCTCTTTAATACCACCATGAGTGGCTTATCCCGACAGCTCAAAGAGATTCCTCATATCAGGCACGCCATCTACGCCGATGACGTAACGATCTGAACGTGCACTGGGTCGGATGGAGAAATTTCAGAATCACTGCAGGCAGCGGCTGACGCAGTGCAGAAACACGCTCGCAACAATGGCCTCAGCTGTTCGCCGAAGAAATGTGAATTGCTTATAGTCCGGAACAAAAATCCCGCAAATCCGGCTGCCAATATGCCCGAACACATTCAGGTGCAGGTAGCTGGACAACCGGTCCCACCCGTTCTTAAAATCAGAGTGTTAGGATTGTGGACCCAGCAAAACACGCACAACCAAGAAGCCGTTGCACGACTCCAAACTACAGCTAGGCAATTACAGAACCTTCTCAGGAGGGTCTCCAACCGACGGCACGGATTTAAGGAGAAAGATGCCTGCAGGCTAATCCAGGCTTTTTTTCTGAGCCGAGTGGCGTATGTCTGCCCTTACCTGCATCTCAGGAAGAGGGATTTGGAACGGATTAACGGTCTAATCCGAACGTTATTCAAACAGGCTCTTGGGCTACCAAAATGGACTAATGCGGAGGCACCATTGAGTCTAGGCGTGCATAATAACGTTGAGGAAATAATAGAGGCCCACAAATGGGCTCAAATAGTTCGATTATCCGGTACACACGCGGGACAGCGGATCCTCGACAACTTAGGTTATCGCCCAGCCTTCGACATCCCGCAACGACAGCGGATACCTAACACTATCCGGACGAAGATCATTATCCCCCCGCTTCCAAAAAACATGAGCACTGAAAACAGCGGTAGACGCAAAGCTAGGGCGGCGGCACTCTGGCAATGCTACAAAAACCAACCCGCCATATACGTGGATGCTGCTCGCACCAGTGATGGTCGACACTCCATAGCCGTCACTAATGGCGACGGACACACCATCAGCTGTGCGACGGTAAACACACCTTCCATTGTGGAGGCGGAAGAGGCCGCCATCGCCATGGGCACCTCCATTTCGGGCACCAAGATTATTATATGCGACTCGAAAACAGCGATTCGTAGCTACACCTCAGGTTTCATTTCCCCTCGATCATTTAGAATTATCAACAAAAATCTCAATCAATTGAAGTTGGTGTGGGTACCCGCTCATGCGGGCAACCCTGGCAATGAGGCCGCCCACCTAGCCGCCCGACCAGCTAGTAACCGGGAGGTGGGCTTGCCCGACGGGGTGGACCGACACGAAGGTATCCACACCTATAACGAAATGACCGTTTATTACCGCGAATCCAGGCGAATATATCCATCCCTGCACGAGACACTAACAAGAATACAGGCCACTAGCCTCAGGAGAGTACAGACTAGATCTGTACTTAGTCGAAAAAGGCTAGCTGCAATCACCGGTGGTGAATATCCATCAAACTGCAAACATTGTAGCTGCCCCCTGGCGGACCAACATCACATCTTGTGGGGATGCCAAAAGAACCCTCCCCCGAGAGAACTCTTCAGGCGAGCTCCCACACATGACGAGTGGGAGACGAAGACGAAAACTTCCAACCCGCAAGACCAGATACGGTTGGCGGAATGGGCTGATAGCGTCGCGACCACGCTAGCCCGCACCGTTGGGAAAGAAAACTCCACTCAAACTTCACAATAAAAGTTTTCTCTCTCTCTCTCTCTCTTGTGCAGAACAAATGTGTTCAAAGCCTCATTTTTTTCGAGCACTATTCGCACATAGAATAACTTACCTGCCAATGTGGTTGAGTGTTCGACGGGGTCTTCTTTCTTAAGTGCATTCCGCAATAGCTAACGATACTTCACATTGTCGTGACATATTGTTTGTACTCCGCTTTCTATAGCTGATGTGGGTTATTCTAATGCCGTGCTTGCTCGACCAAATGTACATTGTATTCCCATATACTGTATTGTTATGTACCCCACTCCTGCCTAAAGCCTGACATCCAGACTGGCAGTATGTAATAAATAAATAAATAAATAAATAAATAAATAAATGTCCCAGCTGGTAAGTTCCTCCTCGTGAGTCTGAAACCAGGCGCGTGCCGTGCCCGCGAGGTAAAATATCACATTAGCGAGCGTGATGGTCTGGTCCCAGTAGTTGCTGGCGCTCACCCGCTCATATAGTTGAAGCCAGTCTTCAACATCAGTGTCGTCGGTGCCAGAAAAGGTTGCTAGGTCGCGGGGTTGTGCTAGAATGACGGTAGGCGTGGGTGCCGATGGGCCCGAAGCATCCACGTCTTGAGCTGGCATTGTAGATGCAGCCATGGAGCGCACGCTGCGTAAATCCGTCTTGATAATGATCGCGCAACCTCCCCCAAAAATGTTACGGGGGCAAAACAGTCAGATGTATATTTACAAGATATTTACAATAATTGTAGCAGCTGACAACATAGTAGACAGCGCGAAGTCCACAGCGTCGTCCTCTTCCAACCAGGATTAAAACATCTTCCTCTGCGTGCCACAGTATTGTGTGAGAGAGAGAATGGAAGAGTTGTAAACTAGTAGCCTTACTTTAACAGGAAGAATAGCGTAATGCTCACTGCTGAAGGTATTTTTGATCTCATGCAATAAACATAGAGGGAAAAATCAGACATTCACCCAATCGTCCCGGACCAGGACAAATTTTTCTTCAACTGTGAGGCTTTTCTTTCGAGGAACCCGTATGTGTTTCCTTTGTAGCAATTGCTACGAATGGGTGGATGTCTGATTTTCCCTTTATTAATGACGTCTCTCCACCTTGCGGGTTTCCGCAGAACTTCTACGTCATGCAATAAACATGTTCATTCTAAGTCTATTGCTCAGAAAATATGGCGCCATGGACTTTAACACGATCTACTATCTCTACTAGATAATGACTTAAGAATACACTAGACGGACTGGATATTACCTTGGCATTGGAAAGTGTAATAACATTTTTGTCATTTTACAGAAAATCTTCAGACTATTTGCTTTCGCGTATGTTTTCATAGCATGTAGTGTTCTACTAGCTTTCTCTTCAATATCACTTTCTGTCTTCCTACATATCAACACAAGTCTCATCAGCGTAGACACAAATTTACTGTCAGTCGTACCCCCCCCCCCCCCCCAATGCACAATATAATTTAAATAAGTTAAAAACAAAAGCGGCCTCAAAATGCTTCCCTGAGGGACTCCTGCATTAATTGCTTGCATTGAAGATAGTGAATTTCCAAAATTAGTTAGCTGTTCACTGTGAGAGGTAGGATTTCATATAAGTCTCGTTATTTGTAACGGGCACCGTAGGATTCAAGTTTATGTAGAAGAATTATGCGCAGTTTTTCTTTGTTCTCATAATATCATACCAGCTAGCCCCTCAACGTACGCTTCTAGAATTATGTGGTTTATTAGACGAAAAGCTGCGGTAATATCTATCTGCAGTCCTGCAACTATCTCCTTATTTTGGTACTTGAGGAGATGTATAATTAGGACTTATTATATACTTAGGCGGAATGCAACAGATAATCTGAGTACCTGCAAGCGACGGCAAGCAACAATACCTTGGTTCTATGCAGCTACGGGGCATTTGCACATTTTTAAATATTGGTGCGTGATAGTTGGGACACCCTGTGTATACCGGAGACGCCAATCTTATACGCCGACGTCCGTACCGCGTTTCACATGCCAAACGCCAATTTGTACGGAATGAGGTGAACAAATGCCGACTAAAGGCGTCACGGACCATTAGTCTATTCCGTGGGCGTCCCTAGTTGATCTTGTTCATAAGGATGGCAGTTGCCACGATTGCGTCGGTTACCGGTACCTGAATAAGATCACACGCAAGGGCATCTACTCACTGCCAGGTATTGAAGGCGCCTTTGACTGTGTGCGTGGTGCCAAGTGATTCTCGCCCACAGACGGTCGCTCTAGGTATTGGCAGATCTCTAGAGATTACGTGGGTCGCGAAAAGATCGATTTCGTAACACCGCATGGGCTTTATCAATCCATGCTTATGTCTTTCGGCCTTTGTAATGCCCCGGCGGCGTTAGAGCGATTGATGGACTTTCTGCTTCGCAGCAATAAATGGGCCATATATCTAAGTTATTTAGACGATGTGACAGTTTTTTTTTCGGCATTGTCGAGTCATCTAACGCATCTGTCCGCTATCGTTGTTGTTTTCCGACGTGCCGGCCTGCAACTCAACTCGCCCAAGTGCCACTTTGGGCATCACCAGGTCACTGTTCTCCGCTGCCTTGTCAGTGCAGCAACAGTTCAAACCAACCCTGGGAAGAATGGCAACGCCCGAAACTTTTCTATGCTGTCATCCACAGCAGATGTCAAAAGCTTTGTTGAACTATGCTCCTATTTCCGTCGCTTCATCAAGAACTTTGCCGACGCCTTCCACCCTTCCTCTCACTTAGCTACTGAAAAAAAAAAAATCATTGACGATTACAGTACCCCTAATGCGAAACTTGAGCGCAGCTCTATACGTGTTTTATTTTCGCAATATATGGAGGCAAGTCAGCAATCATCCAAAATCTGATCTGCGGGTCAAACTCGCTGGCTTTTATACACGACTTGTCAATGGTTCAAGAGTAATCGATGGTGCCGCGTGGCTTCCAGAAAGTACTACACAATTCGTTTCCGCCTACAATCAGATTACAAAACAATAGCAAACAATGGCAATCGAAGTAAGAGCAAACGAGACAAAACTAAGAAAACCAAACAATCGCGAACGAGAGCTGACGCGAGCAGACGATAGCAAGAAACGAGTGGTCCGGGTGAGACCAGATGCGAGTACGCATCGAGCGGTCGGGTGGGGCCACGTGATACCAGTTTTCTGCGTGCACGTCGCTGAAGCGGGCGCTGTCATTGGTCTGCGCCGTTCACGGCTCGCGTGTTTCTTTTTTGGCTGTGCTCGTTCGCTCGGTTTGTACCACCGACGCCGACGACACTCGCCGCAGAAACCGGCGCCAGCTGCGCTCAAAAATCCTTCTCTGGAGCCCTGCGCTGGCCGACGCCTTCGCCGCTTTCGTCCGCTCGCTAACGTCTCCACATTTGCTAGCTCACTACGACGCATCTGCTGCTACTGAAATTCTCTCTGATTCTATGACCAAGGTTTTTAATGCTCAAGCATTCTTTGTAGAGCACCCCTGCAAAATCTGTCTCGCGCGATAAGTATAATACCTTGTATCTGCACAAAAATGTGTACTTTGTGAAATTACGACATTTATTTGTTACAATATAGAAGATTGGTAGCGTTATAGCCAATAATGAACTTCTCAAACAAAAAGATGAGGTTGTTTGGATAGAATACCCATAGAGGTACATAAGGCTCCATAGAAATGCATGGGGAAAGCTATAGCAGGGTTAGACCAACTTGAAATTTGGGGTCGTCTACACAGAGCAAATGTGTCCGTCATGAATCTGCTGTTTAAAAGACTTCCGGAACGCAAGGTTATGTTTTGTTGGGACTAGAGCACTAGTTATTGTGGAATGAGTGGAGCTCGATATACCCGGTGGGTGTTTGCAATGTGGATGTTTGAGCAGCCGAGTTTTCAACACTGAGTTTACTGTTCTTCCTCGTTCTGTCACTGTTCTTCCTCGACGCTAAATATGCGTCGATGGACATCAAGTCGGGCTACTAACAAATAGAAGTCGACGAAAGAGATAGCGAAATGACCGCCTTCATCGCGTAGGACAGCCTCTATGAGTTAAATATTATGCCATTTGGACTGTCCTCGGCGACATGAACGTTCCAGCGCGTGGTGGACACGATTTCATTTTATTTATTTATTTATTTAACAATACTGTCAACCCCCTTGCGAGGGTCCTTACAGAGAGTGTTATGAAATAATGTAAAAGAAAAGAACATGTGCAATAATCACAAAAACAGAATACATCGGAATCAAGCAGCGCACTCGCACAGCCGCGCACTCGCACAGTTATCCAGAGTTTGTTTGAATCGGGACATATCAGTATGTTCCACTACACACATCGGTAACTTGTTCCATATTTCAATCACGTTGGGGACGAAGGAGTACCTGAATGTATTAGTGTGAGCGGTATAAGCTTGGATAGATCGATTATGGTTCGTTCCGGAGCTCCGTTTGCCAGGTGCCAGTATGTATGTTTCCTTCCTAATATTTATTTGGCCTTGGAGTATTTGGAATAATAAATTCAATCGATTTCTTTGTCTACACGTTTCTAGCAGGTCCAGCTTAGAAAAACGGAGCATTTCTGTGACTGAATCAGTATTTCGATATCGGGAGCATATAAAGCGCACCGCGCACCTCTGAATTTTCTCTAGTTGTTTCTTGAAATAACTTTGGTGAGGGTTCCATATCTCTGACGCGTACACAAGAATTGGCCTTGCAAAAGTTTCCTAAGCGGTGAGTCGTGCATCGCACGTAGCACCGTCCAATGTTTTTCTCAAGAAAAATAACCTCGCGTATGCTTTTGAACAAAGATTATTTATATGTATGCTCCACGATAAGTTTTCTGTTATCGTTATTCCGAGGTATTTAAACTCACTAGTATTCATCAGAAACTTGTCACCAATAGTATATGGAAATAAAAGACGGCATCTTTTTTGTGTGGTAATATTTATTTATTTATTTATTTATTTATTTATTATACCCTCAGGGCCAAAGGCATTACAGAGGGGAGTGGGTAATATAGGTTACAAAGACAATAAATACAATACAGTGAATTTTGTTAGAACATAATTTCAACATTCTCTAAAACAAACAAAGGTTGTTAGTGCATCACGAAATCTTTGATTATCCTCAATGGCTGCAATATCGGGAGGGAGGCGGTTCCATTCGACAGATGTCTGGGGAAGGTATGACTGAAAACAAGTTTTAGTTTTGCACTTTTGGATGCCAACCTTGTGCCGATGATCAGTGCGATGGGAGATGTATTCCGGTGGTGAAATAAAATCGTCATGTAGCGTGACGTGATGATATACCTTGTGGAATAAAGTGAGGCGACTGATTTTCCGACGAGATTTTAAAGATGGGAGAGAGAGGTTAGTTTTCATGGCTGTGATACTTGCAGTACGGTTGTAATTTGAAAAAATGAAGCGAACGGAGTTATTTTGTATAAGTTCAAGAGAATATATAAGATTTTCATGCCCAGGGTCCCATATAGATGATGCGTATTCAAGTTTAGGTCGTATTAGTGATTTATAGAGTAGGAGTTTCAAGGACGAAGGAGCAGCAGAGAAGTTGCGACGCAAATACCCTAACATGCGATTAGCGTTATTGGTAACGTATTCAGTATGGGCGTTCCATGTTAAGTTTTGTGATATATGTACGCCTAGATATTTATATGATGCCACGGAATCAAGAGGAATGCCATTAAGACAATAAGAAGGGGGAGTGTTAGAGCAGCGAGAAACACGCATGAACTTACATTTGTTAATATTTAATTCCATTTTCCAAGTTTTACACCAGTTAGAGACTAAATTAAGATCGGTCTGGAGAGTATTAATGTCGTTGAGGTTACGTATTTCACGTAAAATGACACAGTCGTCAGCAAAAAGGTGGGTGGCAGAAGATAGGGTGGACGGAAGGTCATTAATATAAATTAAGAATAGAAGGGGTCCGAGGACGGATCCTTGTGGTACACCAGATAGTACGTTAGTAAGCGGTGAGGTTGTGCCATTAGTGAAAACAAACTGCCAGCGGTTGAGGAGGAAAGATTGAATCCATCTAAAGACATGTGGATCAAGATTAAGATGACTTAATTTATAAAGCAACAATTGATGGCATACTTTGTCAAAAGCTTTCGCGAAATCTAAAAAGATGCAATCGGCGCAAGATGACTGGTCAAGAATGCAATGCAATTTATCAGTGAATGAGAGTAGCTGCGTTTCGCAGGAGTATGTTTGACGGAAACCATGTTGCGCAGAAGAAAAAAAACAGTTATCATCAAGAAAGGTGGCGATGTGTTTAAAAATTATATGTTCTAGTAATTTGCAGCATGTGCTAGTGAGTGAAATGGGACGATAATTTTGAGGCAAGTGCTTATTACCGGATTTGTGGAGTGGGACCACCTTCCCGATTTTCCAGTCGTTAGGGAGGCTTGATGAATCGAGCGACTGCTGGAACAATTTTGTTAGTATAATAGAACTATAAGCGCAGGTACTTTTTAGGAATTTACAACTAATTTCATCACACCCCGGAGATGAATCGTGCTTCAAAGACTCGATTAATTTAGCAATGCCAGGAGCATCGATAGTTATTGGTGACATAATGGAAAATCTGTGATGCGGCATATCTGGAAGATCAACTGTCGTGATAGAGGAAAAGCTTTCAGTGAATGTTCTATTCAGTATGGTAGCACAAAGGTTATTTGGAATTATGTTGCCGGAGGTATCTTGTAATGTAATTAAGGGGTCGTGTGCAGGGTGTATAATGCGCCAGAACTTTTTAACATTTGTTTTCAAAATAGATGGTAAAGTAGAAGACAAGAAATTGTTTTTTGCAAGTTTCAGGCTTCTTACGTATGTGTCGGAAGCAGTCTTGTATGTCGACCATCGCTCAATAGAAGGTGAAAGTTTCGCAAGACGGAACAGACGTTTCTTTTTGTTAGATAGTCGCTTGATGTATGAATTGTACCAGGGTGTTTGAGGGTTAGAGGTGACGACGCGCTTAGGAATATATTTTTCTGATAGTTGGTGTACCTTCGTTTTGAACAGTAGCCAATTTTCTTCGATAGAGCGGGTATCGAAATTAAAAAGAAAATGATCAAGAAATGTAGATAGTTCATCATTAATAGCGGCAAAGTTAGCCCGTTTGTAATCTAGGATGGTTTTCTTTATTTTATTCGTTTTAGGACGTGGCGTATTAATGACGAAATTGAGCAGAAGATGATCACTGATACCTGGCAGATATGTTAGATCTGTAGCTAGCTCTGGATTTGTGGTTATGATTAAATCTAGAGTATTTGCAGTACTTGTTGCAGTCCTAGTGGCTTGCGTTACCAACTGTGTTAGCGAAAACAATGTACATAGATCTAAGAATTCTTTAGCTTGGGACAAGGGCGGCGATGAATAAGGTGGTTGAGCAGTCCACAAGATACTTGGAAAGTTAAAATCTCCGAGTATAAAGAGTGGTGATGTAGGATAGCGTATGCGAACCAAGTTTAAAGCATCATGGAGTTCGTTAGTAAATGTGGACGAATAGGATGGAGGGCGGTAGCACACACCAATGATTATTTTCAGATGATTGATGACTACCAAAGCGAAAACTAGCTCCAACTCGCTGCAGATTTGAATGCATGTAGAAGGAATATCTTTTGAAATGGCAAGCAGAACACCACCGCCACGTCTTGCCGTCCTATCGGAACGATACATCGAGTAAAGATGTGCGTCGTGAAAGATTTCAAAATCAGACACGTGCGACGGGATCCAGGTTTCTGTTAGTGCAATAATGTGAGGTCTACATGTATCAATGACGGAAGATAAGTTAGTGTGTTTATTAAGAACGCTTCTGACGTTGGTATAAAGGACAGACACATTAGATAACTTCCCGACGCCCCTCGCGATTCCCTATGATACGACTTGCGATGCAGACTCGGTATGTAATCCACTGGCTTCGCCACGGGTGACAATCCCATTGGCAGTCTCACCGGTCACTGTCCCCTGCACACCATGTTCGCCACGTGTCACGACCTCGTCGACAGTACCAGTGATTGCGTTATACATAAAGCATCTGTTATTGAAGCAAAGCTTGTTGTATCGCAGTTTAAAAGAGCGAGGGCCAGCGTGGGTGCTACCGAATTCAAACAGTTTTTGTCGAGCCAAGCGTGTTGCAGGCGAGAAATCTTCACTGATAGTGATGCCTTTTGATTTGAATTCATTACGCAAGGAGAGTATCTTTTCTTTCATTTTTGATTCGGTGAATTTGGCTATGACAGGACGACACTTATCATGTGAAAAAATGCCCAGGCGGTGAGCACGCTGGATTAAAGTACCAGAGCACGAGTCGACGACCTCAGTCAATGCTTCCAATAGCTTAGATTCGGTATCCGCCCAGGACTCCTTAGCATCTGATATACCCCGAAAGATTAAGTTGTCACGGCGTGATCTATCTTCAGCTTCGTCAAGACGAGACTGCAGAGAATCATTTCGATTGCGCTGCTGATCCATTGATTTCTTTAAGCATGAAAGTTCTTGACTAATGCTGTCAAATTTCGTGGCCCTCTCCTCGAGTTCATCCAGCCTCTTGTGCATGCCAGCTAACTTTGATTCGATGTTCTTTTGACTGTTTTTAATGGTTTTTATGTCCGCAGTTATTTCAGCCTGACCTTTCGAGGTTTGCAGCATACGAGAGTGTACCTCTTTCAGGAGCTGAAACATAACCTTCATTTGATCAGATGGATCGTCTGGTAGGCTATCTACATCTAGGAGGACCTCGGAGCGAGTTGTAGGACCCGGGTTCGACTCAATGTCACCCGAGCGCAATAGCAAGAGAACCATCGAAAAACAATCACAAGCAATATCACAGCAAACCCGTGGGCACGGGAACAGCAACAAATAGCGATCGTCGCTCCTTTTTGTGTGTAAAGAATACTGCGTACACACCTGCACGATGAATATGTGCATATGTTGATTTAGAATAATTTATTTCCATACTCCATTTGTTACATCATCCGCTTAACGCCTTTAGACGGTTATTAAGTTTAAGTTGGTCTGTCGTGTTTCGTACTGTAGAATAAAATAAACAGTCATCCCCGAACAGTTGTACATCTGGTTCCATTACAGCAGAAATGTCATTAATATACACCAAAAATAAACGCGGTCCCAGGACAGATCCCTGCGGGAAACCTGAGACTACTGCCAGTGAGCCGGAGACATGACCATCCATTCTGACCACCTGGTTGCGATTGCTTAAGTATGCTTTAATCCATTTTATTATAGTGGCATTAAGGCCGGTTATTTCCAGTTTGTAAATCAACTTTTTGTGTGGCACCTTGTCGAAAGCCTTGGCAAAATCTATGGCGATTAAGTTAATCTGCTCTCTGGCATCAATCGCCATTGGCATCAATCGCCACCAGGTTCCATTTTTGGCCATCTTCTCCTTATAATTTCTATAAATGATATGGCTATCTCAAGCACTCCCCATGTATGCTATATGCCGTGAATCAGCGACACTATATTAAGCCAGTTGCATTTCAGCACTGGTAAGCAAACTGAACTCTGACATTCCAAACATTCAGAAATGATGTAATAAAGATAAGCGGTAAAGAAACGATCTAAATTCAAAATTCTTTGTTTCAGTTCTCCCCAAGGTCTCATAGATAGCATACATTCTGTATTAATTGAACAGCATTATATTGCCGCGAGTAATAATGTCACACACCTGGAAGTCAAATTATACCGCACTATTAAATTGCTTCATCATATCGCGCGCATAAAAAAGAAAATGGCCTACGGCATACGAGTCCTCATAAGAGCACGTTCCGATTTCGACCATAACCCACTATTGTCGCTGTATTACGCGTTTATTTATTCACGTATCAACTATGCTGTGGCGTCTTGGGTAAACCCATGTAATACTGACATCAGCTCGTTGCAAGTCATTCAAAATCAAGCCATCTCAGCTCTTGCAATGCTAATCCAAGAGAACCGCTCAGAAGTACTAACATCTAATAACAGTAATTATCTGACATACGATGCGTATCTGAGATAATTAACTGTAATTCAGGCATATTGTTTTCTTAGCTGATTAGGAATCTGCTCCTGGTTGACCTAATTTTAGAAACGTCTGTACTAAATGGTGATATTGCTACGCGAACGAAGGATTAAAAACTGGAAACTATTTAGAAAGTATATTTGCAAAGGATAACTGCAGCGCTAGCTAGTTCAGCCGACAGCTCGAGAGCGTACGTGCGTACGTACGTGCGTACGTGCGTCGAATGGACTCTGACCATTCTGACCGCCCCAGACTTTCTCAATCCACTGGGCCCCAAAATTTTGTTTGGAGCTTAGAGTAAACACAAGCTGGACCACCTGGATACCGAATTCAAGACGGTAGGACCAATTTTCGGCTTTTTACCGGACTTGGAAGATTCCGCGTGGCCGAGCGGGCACTAGGCCTAACCGGGCTTAGCTCGACTACGGGCGCTCGCGGGTACCCCGGCTCGCTCCGAGGCGACGATGCAGCCCGGTACGGACATCCGCCCTACGAATTACCCAAGTTTTGAACCAACAACGAGCAGACTACCCCAGAATTTATTGGAAGCCCAGGAGATGGACGAGGACTACCTCGGCACCACCAACTCCGAGAACTCGGTGGACGGCGGGATCGAGGATGCCGCCATGCGAGAGCAGCAGCACGAAGCCCAGAAAGAAGAGGAATCGAACTGGGAATTGGCCCTGTCCAAATGCCAGATAAGCGACAAAGGAAGACGGAACTCAAAGCTCCCGGGAGTTTTCCGCCCACCACTCAAGGTGACCCCAGCGGAAGAACTCCGGCCACTGCTCTGCCGGCAGCTGGCGCGCCAGCCGCCGCCGTCTCGAATAGCGTCAAGAGAGGAGCGATGCGGCGGCCCAGGCCAAGGCTGCCCCCGCTCCCCAAGGACGATTTCAAAATCATTTTGCGGCCGAAAGGACTCGTAATCAGATTGCTCCAGACCCACCAAGTAGCCCGCGCCGTAGCGGCAGCGTGCAACCACCAATATAAGGGAGAAGATCTGATCATCAGACTTCGCACGGGATCACGCATCATAATAGTGAGCACGGCAAGCGAGATGGCCGCCCAACACGTGAGACGCATTTCCAACCTCATGTTCGGGGAACGCTCGTACGATGTTAATGCTTACGTGGCAGCTCTGGAAGACACCCGCCGCGGCGTGATTCACGGAGTGGACCTCGGGACTTCGCCGGAAGAATTGAAAGCCAACCTGCGGGTGCGGACTCAAGGAGGCAAGATTCACAGCGCCCGAATGGTAGGAAAATCCAAGTCGGCTGTGATCACCTTCGACGGCCCCATAGTCCCGAAACAAGTCATTTATTACGGAGGCGAGATGTGGTGCTACCCGTATCGTCCCACGAGGCAGGTATGTTATATCTGCTGTCAACAAGGTCAGCGGTCGGACGTGTGCCCCAATCCGGAAGCCAGGGCGTGCAAGCAGTGCGGTACGCAAAACCCGGCGGAGGGCCACCAATGCACACCCAAATGCCTGATCTGCGGCGGTAGCCACGTCACCGGATCCAAAGAATGCCAACACAAGTTAAAGAAAGCCAGGGAGCTGCGCAGCAACCACGGCGGCAGAGGAGGCGGCGGCGGTAGCCACGACAGCAGACGCCGCAGCCGGGACGACCGCGGTAAGAAGATTCGGTGGTTCAGCTCTGAGGGGGAGACCTCGCGGAGCCGTTCGAGATCACGGGCGTCACGGAGCCGGTCGAGGAGCCGTTCACGGTCCTTCCCGCCCCTGGTGCCCCTAGTTGGCCAGCAGCAGCAGCAAAAGCAGAAGACACCCGCACGGAAGACCGGAGTCAAGGTGAGCTGGGGAGCAGGAAATCCCTGGTTTGCTCCGCACTCGGGAGGGGAAGTTAAACAGGACACAAACACAAATAACAACAACGCGCCTAACCACAGGAGGATGCGAAAAAAGTAATCACAGCCCTAAGACGCGAACTAGAACTCGCCCGCGTCAGACAGAGCGAGCTAGAACGCCAGGTAGCCGAGCTCACGAAGGCAGTTAGGGACTAAAGACCGAGCAGCCCACCGCAGCCGCAACCCGACCTAAGCCAACCGCCGCACTCGTCGCAGCCAAGCAACGAGAACGTTAACAAATTCAAAGCCGTAATGCAGCAGATGATGCAAAAGATCCAACAAATGATTCAACAAACAACACAACAAACGCAAGCGCAAATAACGGAATTACGCAGCTCGATCCGCAAACAAAAATTCACCGAAAACATGAGAGAGAAGGCATACCACCGCCCCGCACTGACAGCCCTCGCCAACGCGACCACGACTAACACAGAAGCTGAACATGGCTAGAAAAACCTTAAGCAAACAAGAAAATCTAGACATATGGCAATGGAACTGCAAGGGCTACCGAAGGAAGCAGGGCCTACTTCAACAATATATTCACACCCAACAAAGGGCACCCGACATTATTGCGCTTCAGGAAACGGGCACCGCACCAACCTTAGGAGGACACGCGTGCTACGAAACCCAGGAAAAAGGAAGGACGGCAATCTCAGTCAATAAAGCGATCATAGCCATAAGCCACAATAGGATAGCCGAAACAGACATAGAGCATGTGATCGCAGAAATTATCCCAAAGAAAAAGAAGAAAGGGGGCAGCATTTTCATCGTAAATACCTACTGCCCGCCGAAACAAAAGAAAGTCAAATTCCAAGAGCTCTTCCAAGGCGCCAGCAAACTGGCGAAGAGCAACACGCTAGTCGTTTTAGGCGCTTTTAATGCCAGGGACAAGAGCTGGGGATACAAGAATTTCAACGTTTAAGGAAAGACACTAGCAGAAGCGGCAGAGAATGCAGGCTACATCCTTCTCACAGACCCGGAAACTCCGACAAGAATAGGCAACAGCGTCAGTACCGACACTTGTCCGGACCTCACCTTCATCAAAGGACCATGGCAGGCTTAATGGGAAAACCTGATGGAAAATCTGGGGAGCGACCACTACATACTCAGAACCCAAGTGACTTCAGACAGACTTAAACGGCAGCTAGGAACAGTCAAAATCATTGATTGTAACGCATTTAGAGAAGCATGTTACGGACACCTCAGCGAGGGAGGGATCCAATCGATTGAAGAATGGGGAAACATACTCAAGCAGAGAGAAGGCGAGCACACCAAAGAGGTCAAAAGAACAACGCAGACACCCGAGGTGGATGCCAGGCTTCTTAGGCTATGGGAAACCAGACGCGGCTTAACCAAGAGGTGGAAAAGGCAGAAACACAACAGGAAGCTCAGACTTAAAATAGCAGAAATTACAACGAAAGCAGAGGAGTACGCAGCACAATTGGCGAGAACGAACTGGCAACACTTCAGCGACTCCCTGAACGGAACCCTGAGCACAGCTAGGACGTGGCATATCCTGAAAGCGCTCATCGATCCGATTAAAACCAAGGCAGAGAATAACAAAACAATACACCGGCTAATCCACCAATTCGAGGGAACCGACGAGGAACTTTTGGACAAAGTGCGTGTCAAATGCTTCGGGGACACGAACCCGGCGGCATATGCACGGGATTACCGGGGAAGAGAAAATCCAAGCTTAGACCCATCACTCGTGAAGAGGTCTATGCAGCAATCAGAAGCACAACTAGAAACACGGCAACGGGTGCGGACAAAATTAACAACGCACTCATCCGCAATCTCAGTGATGAGCTAGTCGCAGAACTAACCGACTTCCTCAATAAGCACTGGGCAGCGGAGACCGTCCCCGAGGATTGGAAACATGCAGAGGTAGTTATGATACCAAAACCGGGCAAAAAGCTACAAATCGAAAACCTAAGACCCATCTCCCTCACATCATGCCTTGGCAAGTTGTACGAGAGAGTGGTCACGATAAGGCTACAAAAATACATAGAGGATCACGAATTATACCCCCACAGTATGTCCGGATTCAGGGCGAAGCTGTCGACCCAAGACGTACTATTACAGATCAAGGAAGAAGTCTCAAGCAACGCTCCCACGAATGAAGAGAACGTGATAATGGCATTGGACATTAAAGGAGCCTTTGACAAAGTGAGCCACGAAGCGATCCTAGCGGGCCTGGACGACCTGAACTGCGGCAGGAGGGTTTTCGGCTACGTCAAAGCTTTCCTCTATAACAGAACAGCTACGATAGCGCTAGGAGAACTCCGCTCGGAGAAGTTCCATACCCCCAACAAAGGAACCCCCCAGGGATCAGTTTCACCAACGCTATTTAACATAGCAATGATCGGCCTTGCGAAACAACTCAAAGAGATCGAGGGCATACACCATGCCATGTACACCGACGACATAACCATTTGGACCAACACGGGATCACTTAAAGAAAAAGAAGAAAGACTACAAGAGGCTGCGACCTGCGTAGAGAATTACGTGAGGGCAAGAGGGTTAGCCTGCTCCACCGAGAAATCTGAGCTGCTCAGATTCTGGAGAGGGAAACAGAATCGCACGGTCCCGACTAGCGACGAGCTCAAACTCAAACTTGGCGTCTACCTCGAGGGAAAACTAATACCGGAGAAAACGCTCATAAGAATATTGGGAATGTGGATACAGTCGAATCAACGCTGCTCACACATTCTCGCTCTACTCAAGACAACTCTACAGGTCACTCGCATGATAACGCGCATCTCCCACAGACGCTCAGGCATGCGAGAGGAAGACACGCTAAAGCTGGTTAGGAGTCTGGTGATCAGCCGGGTTACCTACAGTTTCCCGTACTACAACCAAATCAAGAGCGAGGTTCAGCAGATAGACGCGATCATACGCAAGGCATACAAAACCGTGCTCCACCTACCACAATGCACATCCACGGTGAAGCTCTTGGCACTAGGACTTCATAACACTTTCGAAGAACTCAGAGAGGCACACCATGTTGCTCAGCTGCGCACACTACAACAGACTCCGTCTGGCAGGGAGCTTCTGCAGAAGTTGGGATGCCGCGAACAGATGCAAGAAACCCAAAGAACCGCGACTATCCCGGACAAAATACGAAACACAATCAAGGTGGCTCCCATTCCCAAGAACACGGACCTCAACCTACACGAAGAACGAAGGAAGGCGAGAGCCGAATACATCCAAAAGTCACTAGCTTTACAGGCAACAACGGTATACGTGGACGCAGCCACATACACCAGAAGGGCGTGACAGACCAAACCCAACGCAGTAGCGGTGGTGATGAACTCGGATATGCGAGAAATCGTCAGCGCATCTCTACGGGACTGCACGGTAGTCGAGGCTGAAGAAGCGGCCGTCGCTCTAGAGGCAGCGGAGGGCTATCGGACTACGCGGTCCTTAACAATACTATCCGACTCCCAAACAGCATGCCGAAACTACGTGTTCGGAAGAATAGGTGACAGAGCGCTCCGCATACTCCGCTCTGAAAATCCTCACACACAAAACCCAGAAAAAGAACAACTAATTAGACACACGATAATGTGGACGCCGGGTCACACGGACGTGGAAGGCAACCGTGAGGTCGACAGGGTAGCTCGAGGATACACTGCATACCGAGCACCCTCTGCCAATGACCTCGAGGAAACCGAGCCAGTCCCCAGATAATACTCGGCTATCCTGAACCACTATAAGGGCAGCAGGAAGCGGTACCCCTCACCCCATAGTTCTCTCACTAGAGAGGACTCCGTAGCTTGGAGGAGGCTACAGACGGGTGCATATCCGAACTTAAACACCCTCAGTAAAATACAACCCACACAGTACACTGACAAGTGCCCATGGTGCCAGGAAACACCCACGCTCTACCATATAGCGTGGGCCTGCCAGAAAACCAATGCGGCACCAATAATACCAAACCCGAGTGCGGAGCAATGGGAAGGAATGCTCTCCAGCGACCGTCAGGACGTCCAACTAGGGTTGATCCGACGGGCCCAGCTGGCAGCGGCATCCAGCGTAGCCCTGGACTAGGGGCAGACGGCCATTGCCAAGGAGATGGAAGATACCATCTGACTCCGCGAAATTCATTAAATTTTCTAGAGCTCAATAAACGTTTTTCCTCCTCCTCCTCCTCGAGAGCCAGAGAGCGTCGTCGTTTTCATCGGGGCGCCCGCGTGCACCCTCCTCAAGAAGTGCGCAATATGCGTCAATCACTATCCCAGGCGGCAGACGCACTGTCCCGGTGTGTCTAAATATCGGTGACAACAGGAGAGTAGTATGGTTTAAGGCGTACGGCACGCACAACGTCATTGGAATGCGGGGAAGATTGGGCACTGGTACTGACTGGGGCGATTTCGTATGTAAAAGGAGTCACGACACGCAGCACTCGATATGGACCTGTGAACCGAGACAATTTTTCTCGCAGGCAAACGTGACGAGTCAGTAACAGCGATCCAGCCAAAAACTGGACGTCTCTGTGTTGGCGATAGTACAAACGCCGTTGCTTTTGTTGGGAGGTCAGGAGGCAAGCGCGGGAATTTTCGCATGCTTTGGCTGCCTTAGCGAGAGACCAGCAAACTCGCTGGTCTCTGCTGCGGCGGAATGAAGGGATGCGTCCAGAGACCATGTGGGTTTTCGGCCGAACAACAGAACGAAGGTGAAATAACCGGCAATGTCGTGACGCGAAGAACTATATGATAAAGTGACATAGTGTAGGGCAAGGTCCCAATCAATATGGTCGGACGATATATGCATTGCAAGCATGTCTGTTAGGGTGCGATTCAGATGTTCCATGAGACCATTAACATGTGGATGGTAAGACGTAGTGAGCTCGCAGTTGAGGAGGACTGACGGATGTCGGCGATGACCAGCGACCAAACCGGCCGGTAGGATCCTTGAGTAAGGAAAGCCAGCAGAGCGCGTGGTGGTCCCTGATTACAGAGAAGTGCGTGCCAAACAAGTACAGGCGGAATTTTGATACTGCCCCCACGAGAGGCAGGTAGTCATGATCTGTAATGGAATAGTTGAGCTCTGCTGCTGTGAGGAGGTGGCTAGGTTAGGCGGTAACCCGATCTTGACCTTGGCGCTGGGATAAGACGCCTCCGATACCGTAACCACTGGCATCGGTACGCACCTCTGTAGGAGAGGACGGGTCAAATTGGGCCTGTGTAGGTGGCGTGCGATATTGGTGAGGTGGGCAAACGTGGCAGTTTGAGCGGGGCTCCACGCAAATGGCACGTCCTCCTTCAGAATATGAGTAAGTGGCCGGGCAATTGCTTCGAAGTCTTGAACAGAGTGTCGGAACTTCGGACGTCTTTGACAGACTGAGGTACAGAAAAAGATGTGGCAGCACGAATTTTCTCCGGGTCTGGTTGAATACAGGAAGGGTCGATTAGGTGACCCAGCACTGTAATATGCTGATGGCGGAAGTGACACTTCGATGAATGAAGTTGGAGCCCAGCGTCACGGAAGACTTGAAGAACGCCTGATCAGCGCTCAAGGTAGGCAATTGTAGGCGAAAAGGCGAGAATGTGGTCTAGGTAGCAGAGGCATGTAGACCATTTGAAGCCTCGAAGCAAAGAATCCACATACGTTAGAACGTTACTGGGGCGTTGCCGATATCAAAAGACATAACCTTGAATTCATATAGACCATCAGCTGTGACGAACGCGGCGTCTTCTTGCTCCTTTTCATCCACAGAAATTTGCCAATAACCAGACCGAAGGTTTATTGATGAAAAGTAGCGTGCACCGTGGAGACAATCGAGGGCGTCATAAATACGAGGCAAGGGGTAGACGTCTTTCTTGGTAATGCGGTTTAGGTGACGATAATCTACGCAGAAATGCCATGTGGTATCATTCCTTTTAACAAGCACTACGGGCGACGCCAAAGGGCTCGACGAAGGTTCAACAATGCGTTGGGCAAGCATCTGATTCACTTTATCTTGAATAACCTTCGGCTCTGAAGCAGAAACTCAATATGGCTGGCGATGAATAGGACTGGCATCACCAGTATTGATGCTATGCTTAACAATTGAAGTCTGGCCCAATTGGCAATTGTTTAGGTCAAAGTTGTGGTGATAGGAAACCGAAAGGCGACACGGAGCTGTTGCTTGTTCAGTCTATATATCCGCAGAAATCATGCGACGAAATGTTGCGTCAAGGCATATGGCAATCTTTGGACATGGTGAAGAATCTGAACAGACGTCTACTGAAAACGTCGTGACGTAGTCATCTCTTATAGCATGCAGCAATGCAACCGGTATGCCTTGGGGTAGAACTTCCTTTGTCAGGCCAAAATTGGCGGCTGGGAGACATGTCCAGTTATCGGCGACGGTGGCGTGGGGCACAGTGATATTGAGCATCAAAAGGAGATCAGGATCAGGTGTGGCGACGCAATCGCCATCTGGCACAGGAAACGATGATAGCAAATCGACGAAAGTCAAGGCTTTAGGCGGCGGGCAGGCGAAGGCGGTCGTACTAATGTTATTCAGCAGTTCCGCACGAATATGCGCGAGTAGAGGAAGTTCAAGGCAAGGGGTACCGGCAGAACAGTCGACCAAATCTATATGCGCCATAAGAAATTCGAGTCCGAGGATTAGGTAATAAGGACAGTTGGTCAGCAATGCGAAATGAACAGGAACGTGGTGGTCGGCGACGCTTATACGTTAAGTACACAGAAAGTATGCCTTCCAACCACTCGGAATCCAAAACCGATCGCGGACCAAAAACCAAAAACCGACTATCGCGGACAACATCAGTCCCTTTACACGTAAGTATGAGGTTCGGAGCAGGAGCTATGGCGCTTTAACGTAACCTGGGGCCTGACGAACCAACCGGCTGAGCTATCTTTCCGGGCAACATCCAACGGTCACGAGTTCAAATAACCTGTTATGTTCCTTTTTTTTTCCTTTTTCTTTCTTTTTATTCTTTCTTTTTAATGTATTTTCCTTTATTTTATCACTGTACGGGAACCCTCCTAAAATAAAAAAAAGAAGAAAGATATATATCTTCAATTATGTACGGCCACACATGTGCAGGTCATAAATACCAGGTTCTCTAGCCGAGTGCCATCCGTGCGGTATAACCGAGCTCAGATTGGTCCACCTTGACTGATCAAATAGGGCATCACTGTAGGTTAAATGAGGCGTACAACTCCTACGGGACCCGCCGTGGTTACTCAGTAGCTATGGTGTTAGACTGCTGAGCACGAGGTCGCGGGATCGGATCCCGGCCACAGCGGCCGCATTTCGATGGGGGCGAAATGCGAGAACACCCATGTACTTAGATTTAGGTGCACGTTAAAGAACCCCAGGTGGTCGAAATTTTCGGAGTCCTCCATTACGGCGTGCCTCATAATCATAAAGTGGTTTTGTCACGTAAAACCCCATAATTTAATATTTAATTTAACTCCTGCGGGGACGGTAGAGTTCCGCCTCCCGTGCAAGAGGGCCGTGATTCAAATCCCGGTGCCGCACAATTCTCCACCGGAAAATACAAAAAAACAATACCGTGTGTTGAGAAAATTGCACAAACAGGCCTGGAGTGCGGCCTAATCCCGGTGACCAGCACCGGTAACGCACTCTCTCACCAGAGCAGGATTGGCCACCCTGGTGCAGTACTTGGCTACAACCTCCTATATGAACACAACAATCAAACCCCGGTCCTCAGTCCCCAGCAGCTGCGAAGCAACTGACCACGGTGGCGGTCAGACCTGCGACGCTGCAAAGGGTGCTAAGAATCCCTGGCTCCGGACAGGCCACCATTGGAATATGAACCTGGCAACGTTTAACGCTAGAACGTTATCTAGTGAGGCGAGTCTAGCAGAGCTATTGGAGAAATTCGAGAGCAGTAAATGGGATATAATAGGGCTCAGTGAAGTTAGGAGGCCAAAAGAAGCATATACAGTGCTAAAAAGCGGGCACGTCCTGTGCTACCGGGGCTTAGCAGAGAGACGAGAACTAGGAGTCGGATTCCTGATTAATATGAACATAGCTGGTAACATACAGGAATTCTATAGCATTAACGAGAGGGTGGCATGTCTTATTGTGAAACTTAATAAAAGGTACAAAATGAAGGTTGTACAGGTCTACGCCCCTACATCTAGTCATGATGAC
Organism: Dermacentor andersoni; assembly: GCF_023375885.2. Classification (NCBI taxonomy): domain Eukaryota; kingdom Metazoa; phylum Arthropoda; class Arachnida; order Ixodida; family Ixodidae; genus Dermacentor; species Dermacentor andersoni. Next base: position 6,464,291 of record NC_092821.1, read on the forward strand.
CAGGAAGTAGAAAGCTTCTATGAAGACGTGGAATCGGCGATGGATAAAGTCAAAACAAAATACAGTATACTGATGGGCGATTTCAATGTTAGGGTAGGCAAGAAGCAGGCCGGAGACAAGTCAGTGGGGGAATATGGCATAGGCTCTAGGAATAGCAGAGGAGAGGTATTAGTAGAGTTTGCAGAACAGAATAATATGCGGATAATGAATACCTTTTTCCGCAAGCGGGTTGGCCGAAAGTGGACGGGGAGGAGCCCGAATGGTGAGACTAGAAATGAAATCGACTTCATACTCAGCGCGAACCCTGGCGTCATACAAGATGTAGACGTGCTCGGCAAGGTGCGCTGCAGTGACCATAGCATGGTAAGAACTCGAATTAGCCTTGACTTGAGGAGGGAACGGAAGAAACTGGTACATAAGAAGCCAATCAATGAGTTAGCGGTAAGAGGGAAACTAGAGGAATTCCGGATCAAGCTGCAGAACAGGTATTCGGCTTTAACCCAGGAAGAGGACCATAGTGTTGAAGCAATGAACGACAACCTTATAGGCATCATTAAGGAGTGCGCAATAGAAGTCGGTGGTAACGCCGTTAAACAGGAAACCAGTAAGCTATCGCAGGAGACGAAAGATCTGATCAAGAAACGCCAATGTATAAAAGCCTCTAAGCCTACAGCTAGAATAGAACTGGCAGAACTTTCTAAGTTAATCAACAAGCGTAAGACAGCGGACATAAGGAACTATAAAATGGATACAATTGAACAGGCTCTCAGGAACGGAGGAAGCCTAAAAGCAGTGAAGAAGAAACTAGCAATAGGCAAGAATCAGATGTGTGCGCTAAGAGACAAAGCCGGCAATATCGTTACTAATATGGATGAGATAGTTCAAGTGGCTGAAGAGTTTTATAGAGATTTATACAGTACCAGTAACACCCATGACGATAAGGTGAGAGAGAATAGGCTAGAGGAACTTGAAATCCCACAAGTAACACCGGAAGAGGTAAAGAACGCCTTGGGAGCTATGCAAAGAGGGAAGGCAGCTGGGGAGGATCAGGTAACAGCAGATTTGTTGAAGGATGGTGGGAACACTGTCCTAGAAAGATTGGCCGCCCTATATACACAATGCCTCATGACCTCGAACGTACGGGAATCTTGGAAGAACGCTAACATAATCCTAATCCATAAGAAAGGGGACGCCAAAGACTTGAAAAATTATAGACCGATCTGCTTACTGTCCGTTGCCTACAAAGTATTTACTAAGGTAATCGCAAATAGAATCAGGAATACCGTACATTTCTGTCTACCAAAGGACCAGGCAGGATTCCGTAAAGGCTACTCAACAATAGACCATATTCACACTATCAATCAGGTGATATAGAAATGTGCGGAATATAACCAACCCTTATATTGACACGTGTACTTATCTTTATCGGGCGACCACGTTTCGCCGCTTAACTGTAATCGCACAGCGACAGACGCGCCTGCATGTATCCGACGTTTCTGGAAAGTTATCGATGATTCTACCCGGCCGTCTGTTGTCGCCGAACCTTATGTTATCTGATTTCATCGCCTGACGCGAATGGCGTAGAACATTGTGGAATACGCGCGGGTCCCAGCGATTAGTCTGGAACATTCGACGACTGCTGTATAAAAGCCGACGCGCTTGACCCGCTGAGCAGATTTTTCGACGGTCGCCGAGCGTGTTCGCCGCTATCGTTGTGCTATAAGTGTAGCCTGTTTTGTGGGCACAGGTTCGCCCAATAAAAGTTAGTTTTGTCGTTCACAGTACTGCTACTGTGTTATTCAACGTCACGACCACGTGACAATATATAGCCTTCATTGATTACGAAAAAGCATTTGATTCAGTCGAAACCTCAGCGGTCATGAAGGCACTACGGAATCACGGTGTAGATGAGCCATATGTAAAGATACTGGAAGATATCTATAGCGGTTCTACAGCGACCGTAATCCTCCACAAAGAAAGCAACAAAATTCCAATAAAGAAAGGCGTCAGACAGGGAGATACGACATCTCCAATGCTATTCACAGCATGGTTACAGGAGGTATTGAGAGACCTGGAGTGGGAAGAATTGGGAATAAAAGTTGATGGAGAATACCTTAGCAACTTGCGATTCGCTGATGATATTGCCTTGCTTAGTAACTCAGGAGACCAATTGAAATGCATGCTGACTGACCTGGAGAGGCAAAGCCGAAGGGTGGGTCTGAAGATTAATCTACAGAAAACTAAAGTATTGTTTAACAGTCTCGGAAGAGAACAGCAGTTTGCGATAAGTAGCGAGGCACTGGAAGTGGTAAGGGAATAGATCTACTTAGGGCAGGTATTGGCCACGGATCCGGATCGTGAGACTGAAATAACCAGAAGAATAAGAAGGGGCTGGGGTGCGCTTGGCAGGCATTCTCAAATCACGAACAGCAGGTTGCCGCTATCCCTCAAGAGGAAAGTGTATAACAGCTGTGTCTTACCAGTACTCACCTACGGGGCAGAAACCTGGAGGCTTACGAAAAGGGTTCTGCTGAAATTGACGACGACGCAACGAGCTATGGAAAGAAGTATGATAGGTGTAACGTTAAGGGATAAGAAAAGAGCAGATTGGGTGAGGGAACAAACGCGATTTAATGACATCTTAGTTGAAATCAAGAAAAAGAAATGGGCATGGGCAGGACACGTAATGAGGAGGGAAGATAACCGATGGTCATTAAGAGTTACGCAATGAATTCCAAGGGAAGGAAAGCTTAGGAGAGGGCGGCAGAAAGTTAGGTGGGCGGATGAGATTAAGAAGTTTGCAGGGACAACATTCCTAGAATTAGTACATGACCGGGGTAGTTGGAGAAGTATGGGAGAAGCCTTTGCCCTGCAGTGGGCGTAACTAGGCTGATGATGATGATGATGATGATGATGATGATGATGATGATGATGATGATGATGATGACACATTCCAGTGACGGCAACAATGCTGCGATCGGCCACGCGTACGGCTCGTGTAGTAGCAGGCGCGAGAAGCTTCCTCAGTTGACGACGGGTATTACTACTCATAATGGACACCTGGGCTCCAGTATGTGTGAATGCCGTCAAAGGGACACCGTCGACGTGAGCATCAAGTTCTGTTTCGTTGGGAGCGTCAATGGGGCATTTCGACACTGCGAAGTTGATGCAGCACTAACCGCAGCAGCCGCGTGGACTAGTTTTTCGTCCTGGAGGGTCCATAATTGGTCCGCGATGCATAGCGGCGTGGTTGATGCGACGGGGATCGACGGCACTGAGGTGACGTCTATTGAGCAGGACGACTGTCATCGACGGATACGTCAGAGGTAGGAGGCATACGAGGAGGGGAGGAACGGCGTGGGTCGGCATATGGGTGAGGAGACGGGGAAAGGGAGCTCGAATATGGTGAAGGCCAGGAGGTGCGGCAGTGGCGAGCAACGTGGCCAATGCGGAGGCAACAGAAACAAATGGGCTTGTTGTCGGGCGTTCTCTACTCGACAGGGTTGTGGTATCTGGGCCGGGAAGAGAGATCGCGGTGAGGCGTAGCTGTCGGCACCGGTCGGGAATCAGATCGCTACGGCTGGTTGGTCAGTGGTGGGGTGAAGTTGGCATGATTGGAACGGCGCAGGACTTGTACCCTCGAGCTCGCGGCGAGGTGACGTGCTCATTAATTAAAGACGGTGAAGCGGTACGGTCGATGCAAGACGACGTCACAGCCGTGTTAGGGATCAATCGTCACTTACAGCACATACATAGACGAGGGACAAAAAGGACGACGAAGACAAGCGCTGACTTCCAACTGATTTTTATATTTAGAAACAAACGTATAGATCCTGAGACATCAAGACAAAAGCACCACCTACAAAGCGGCAACCAGACATGAGTATGCATTCAAAATATATGACCTAAGATGAACGAGAGCGCATGTGCGACCTAAGAAAAACCAGTTCTTTGTCTGTTAATGCGAATGATGGCTTACTAACTGAGTCACCCTCGGCAATCGCTGCTGCTTCAATAATAATACTGGTACATTCATTAGTATGCCTAGCTAAGATAGTGGTTTCTTTGAAAATTGGAACGCAGCCGCATTGCGCGGAATGAGCACCTAGAAAGCCTTGTCGCCCTTTGCGCACTTTATTGCTGTGTTCTTGTAACCTAACGTAAAGAAATCTACCTGTCTGTCCTATATAAGACCTACCGCATTTCAGAGGTATCTTATATACTACACGTTTCGAACAAACTGTATACATTTTTCTATGAATAATGCTGCGAATACTACGTTTCTTAGCAGCTGGATTGGTTCTAACACAAAGCTGGGCAAGTTTTTTGGAGCACTGAAAACAACGTCGATACCTGCTCTTTCTCCTATTTTTTTTAAGTTTGTGGAATATTCCATGAATGTACGGGATAACAGCTGTTTTGTTTCTTCGTTCATGTACCTGAGGCTCAAAGCTGTGAGGATCGGTGCTAAACTTATTACGCAGGTTCTCCGAGACTGAGACAAGAAGTTTGCTCGGGTACCCTGTAGCCCTATACCGAGCTATCTGCAAACTGAAAATAGGTTCTATCAAACGATAACATGATTTCGTTAGTGCATTATGCAAGCAAGCCTGAACGATACCTCTCTGGGTAGATACCTCATGCGGTAGGTCTTCTATAGGACAGACAGGTAGATGTCTTAACTTTAGGGTACAAGAACACTGCAATAAATTGCGCAAAGGGTGAGAAGGCTTTCTAGGTGTTCATTGCGCACAATGCGGCTGCGTCCCAATTTTTGAAGAAACCACTATCTTAGCTAGGCATTCTAAGGAATGTACCAGAATTACCATTGAAGCAGCAGCGACCGCCGATGGTGACTTAGTAAGCCATCAATCGCATTAACAGACAAAGAACTGGTTTTTCTGAGGTCGAACATGCGCTCTCTTTCATTTTAGGTCATAAATTTTGAATGCATACTCATGTCGGGTTGCCGCTTTATAGGTGGCGTTTTTGTCTTGATGTCTCAGTATGTATACGCTTGTTTCTAAAAATAAAAATCAGTTGGAAGCCTTCGTCGTCCTTTTTGTCCTCCGTCTATGTATCCGCTGTAAGTGACGATTGATACCGTGGAATACCAACTAGCCCGCACCAAAACCTCGCTTCCTGTTAGGGAGCCTGGAGAACTGTGGAATGACGCGGCGGCATTCCTTTACAATGACGTCGATGGTGGACACATTGTTGTAGACCAACAAGTTGAACACGTCGTCCGTGATCCGTTTGAGTACGTGGCAAACTTTGGCTACCTCGGCCATTTTCTCGTCGTGTTTCTGGCAAAGAGCCAGCACGTCTTGTATGCATGAGACGTACGATTCAGTAGAATACTGAACTCGGATAGCAAGCTCTTTTCTGGCAGGCAGCTGCCGACGCGTGGGATTTCGAAAGAGAGTCGCTGAGCTTCACCTTGAAAAAAATACCCAGCAAGATATCTCGGCCTCGTTTTTCTGGAACCAGCCACGAGGAGTTCCGCGCATGTAGAAGAGGACATTCGCTAGCATAATGGCAGGGTCCTAACGGTTGTTTCGGCTAACACACTCATACAGGCGGAGCCAGTCATCAACGTCGACATTATCTTGGCCGGAGAATATGCCAGGATCGTGGGGATTGGTAACTGTAACGTACGTTGTTGCGTTGTTGTCGGGGTCACAGGAGTAGAAGCAGACAAAGTGTCTTCGCCGGGAGGCAAGGTGCAAAGCAGGACGTTTGGCCGCTGCGGAGCTCCGTGGCAAGGACTGGGAATGGCACCCTCGGCCAATATGTTAAGAGAGTGAAGGATTGAGAACTGGAGAATATTTGCATAGTATATTTACAAAGGATAACTGCAGCCCTGGCCAGTTCAGCCGACAGCTAAAGAGAGCGCTTGTCTTCTACGTCCAGGCACCTGCGTGCATCGTATACAAGAAACACGCAATATTCATCCATCAATTATACGGGATTTGAATCTAACAAACATTCATCCAGCCCAAAGTGCGCACTAAAAATGGTGAAATTTACCTTCCCTTTTTCTTGCATTTCGTTTTTCAGCTTCTTCCCTTTACTTATAAAAGAGTGTAAGGGTACAGATTTAGAAATTATCTTAATATGTTTCCGATTAAGTTGCTTTAATTTCTGTGCACCTTCTTATTATACTTGGTGATGTTTAGTATTGCTTTTGATACCTTCTAGGTCCGCGCCCTAGCTTGTTTTCACGTATATTGCTGATAGTTATTTCTATTTTGTTAGATTGATGCTAATTGCATCGATGTGTCTTTCTATTTACGTCTGATATACATCTCTTCATACTCGCACACTTGTCTTTCTATTACTTGTTGTCTTTTCATTTTTTCTGTATTGATGCTCCAACGTGCCATAATCTTTCTTTTACTTTTTCACCTGTGTTAATCTTAAGATATTGGTTTATTTTGCTGCCATATAGTAATTCCCCTCACAAACAAACCTTGACCGGAGATCCCAATAGATTCATGGACTATAGCATATCTATCAAAACATGTAGCAACTTTGAAGCATAACAGTGATGGTTCTTGTGTTGCCCCTATTCTTTGCCCCTGTTTGTTCGCGCACAAAAAGTTTTAAGACCAACTTTGAAGCAACACACTCTGAAACTTTGAATTTTATAATATCGTGCTTTTCTGTCTTTGTATTTTTTTTATTAAATTAAATATGAAAGCATTCCAGCGAATTCATTTTATGGGTCTAGCAATTATATGGACACTGCAGGCGTATTTGCTCCCTCATGGTCGCCGTTGTGTTCCGCACGGGCGACAACACTGTCGCCGCGCATCGTTTGCTGTATGTGCGAGTGCATGCGCGCGAGTGAAGCTGACGATAGCGAATCAATCAGTACGGTTGTTCAACACTAAGCTTACTCAGGGCTCGATTGTGCATGACGAGGCCCTGCCCGGTGACGCTGGAGGAAGTTCGTTGATGATGATCATTATTGGTGCCTTGCCCTTTTTAGACGGCAATCGGACGGAAAATCCGCTGTGTACATGCCTTGAAATGTTGCTATGCCTGCTGCGGTAACTTAGTGGTTAAGCGGTTGCGCTGCTAAGCTCTAGGACGCGGGTTCGATTCCCGGTGACGGCGACCGCATTACGATGGGAGGAAGTGCAGGAACACGCGGTGTACTTCGATTTATGTGCGCTATGTATGTGCTGGTGGTCGAAATAATCCGGCCCCACGGATGCGTGCCTGGTAATAATGTCGTGGTTTTGGCATGCAATACTCCAAAATTTAACTAAGCTGACTGTTTGGGCATGTTGATAGATGGATGCAGCTTTTTGCGCACAAAACGAGGAAGAAGAGGCTGAGACACAAGAGCGCAGATTTACATTGTTTTATTTTGAAGCAAGTGACCGCCTATATCGCTCCCATCTTGAGCGATTTTATTTTGAGCTGAACTGGACAGAGGTCTCAGTCGCCGACTTCAGAAATTTAGCATCGTAAATACCTTTCGGTACGTGGTTGATTTTTTAATTTTATGCGAAGCATATTACTAGAGCTCAACCCAACTCCTCAGGTGCGGCGGTGTCGCCTTCAATACCACGCAACACCGTGACGTCACGACAGAGGAGAAACGGGGCTCCAACTCGCGCCGTCGCTCGCGGCGTCGCGGTGGTATATAAGTAGCTGCCCTTGTTTCTAGGTGGCTTTGGCTCAACTCTTGCAAGATGGGCTGGGTGGGAATCGAACCAGGGTCTCTGGAGTGTGAGACGGAGACGCTACCACTGAGCCACGAGTACGATGCTTCAAAGCGGTACAAAACCGCCTATAGTGAATGCGGTGTTGCCTTAGAAACGAGCTTCGTTGCCGCGCCGAACGCTGCGTTGCTCGACGCTCACCGCGTCCAATGCGGGGCGCGTAGTTGCTGTGCCGTAGCCCATTGTCTTACACCCCTTGGCGGGTCGACGGGAACGCTGTCGCGTTCCACTCTTGAAGGCGAAGCAGAGTAACGCATGAGTTGTTTCTTCGTCTAGCCGAACCAAATATAGCCAAGCAACAGCAGTTCACCAGGCTAAACAGTGGTTCAACAACTAAAATAAAGGCTAGTATGCTTCGCATCCTGGGCTTACCCTTAGCTAAGCCACAGCCATTTTTTTCTTCCTGCTTGTCACGTTGACTGCAAGACGCTAGCTACAAGCGCACTATCCTTTATCTGTCAGGGCTTGTAAACTTTTGTTTCAACTCATGAGTTACTGTCTAACGATGTCTAAAGCCTACGCTTTCCCGACATCGGGTTTTTATTCCGTGACAAACGTATATACTGTAAATGCGAACGTCGTGCCAACAAGGCACTGCTCGCGCAGTGTTCAGCGCACTCAAAGCTGGAAAAAAGAGGCATCGCGAAGTTATACCCGTCCAATTATTTAAGCAACTCTTGCCCAGAGTTATGCCCGACAGCCTCTCTGAACAGGCACTTCACCTGAGGAACGCGGGGTACTCAATGCATGTCGTCGTTAGCGTCGATGAAGCCCTGTTGAAGCGTATGTCACCATAAATGACTTCCCGGCCACGGCGGCCGCATTTCGATGGGGGCGAAATGCGAAAACACCCGTGTACTGAGATTTATGTGCACGTTAAAGAAACCGAGGTGGTCAAAATTTCCGGAGTCCTCCACTACGGCGTGCCTCATAATCAGAAAGTAGTTTTTCGCACGTAAAACCTCATAATTTAATGCTTTTAACCATAAATAACTGATTCCTCTGAATCTCCCACGCTTTATCAAAAATGTCGCGGTTAGTACGTATATCCACAGCATAACGCATCGACTGAAAAGGGTTGGCCAGCGGGCCAATGGAAAGGTTTCTTCTTCCCGCTCCCGATAAACTGCAGTCTTTGTGCAGATTAACTAGTGCGTGTGCCCCCAAAGAGTCCGCTTACAAAAAAAGACATCAGTCAATATTCGTTGAGTGTACAGAAGGAATAGTTTATAATCTGCCTTTGAACTGCGGATGTAACTATGTTGGTCAGAACGGACGATGCCCTAATGACAGGCTACGGGCGTATCGCTACAATGTGATAGAAATGAGAGGGAGTTTTTTGGAGGCCCACTGTGGAAATTGAATGCGTAATCTGGTAGACACGACAAATACGGTGACGTCAGCAGAAATCGTACTTAGTTAGCCCGGGAAATCATCGACGCGGAATCGACAGGTGTGGTGATAACTGTGCGTCAAAAGCATCCATCGACCTTTCCAGCGAGGAGCTATCCTTCTTGCGCAGAGATTGGTATTTTCTGCGTGCGGCCCACGCGTGACGTGTCACAGATTCTGCTATATATTGTCGCAGCCTAGTAGAAGACGGGAAAGCCGGCGTAGAGGACGTATGGAAGCACTTTATCAGAGCAGTCAACGCGGCGTCGTTGTCGTCTCTGTTGTTTCACTCGCGCGCTACTTCAGCGTCGTTCCCATCGCCTGGCACATACCCGCGGTGACCACATAGGATGTGACATTTGCCCCCCCTTTGAAGAAAGAGGCATCGTCCCGATGCACCAACGTCCGAAGGCTGTGCACAGACGGTGCAAAGTTGAGGTCATGAGGAAACGTATGGCTTCATACGAAGCACATGCACAACCTCGGGCAGATGCCGCCGGCGTTTGGAGCAGTTATGGCTGTCGGGGACAACTTCATAATTAACATCGCTGATACGGCGCAGAACTGTGTACGGGCCGAAGTATCTTCGCAGGAGCTTTTCAGACAGCCCCCGCCGACGAATCGGTGTCCAGACCCACACTTGGTCACCGACGTTGTACGTGACGGGTCTGTGTCGAAGATTGTAGTGTCGGGCATCGTATTCCTGTTGTTCTTTGATTCGCAAACGCGCAAGCTGCCTGGCTTCCTCTGCGCGTTGCGTAAACTCCTCGGCACCAGTCTCGTCGTCACCGCACTCGTGCGGCAGCATTGCGTCCAACATGGTTGTTACTTCACGTCCGTAAACGAGGTTGAAAGGCGTCACGCGTGTTGTCTCTTGGCGAGCCGTGTTATATGCAAATGTAACGTATGGTAAAATCTCGTCCCAGTTCTTGTGGTCGACGTCGATGTACATACTCATCATGTCTGCCAGAGTCTTATTCAGACGTTCTGTCAGCCCATTGGTTTGGGGATGGTAAGCCGTGGTCTTTCGGTGAGTGGTACCACTTAGTCGCAACACGGTATCCAGAAGCGCAGCCGTGAACGCAGATCCTCTGTCTGTTATGACCACTGCGGGAGCGCCATGCCTTAGGACAACGGCTTCGACAAAAAATCGGGCTGCTTCGGCTGCTGTTCCACGTTGGATAGCACCTGTTTCGGCGTATCGCGTAAGATAATCCGTGACGACGATTATCCATCTATTTCCGGCAGTGGACAGCGGAAACGGACCTAAAAGGTCCATGCCAATTTGTTCGAACGGCGCTTGCGGTGTCTGAACAGGATGCAGCAGTCCAGCTGGCTTGCCATGTAGGGGTTTGCGGCGCTGGCAATCCAGGCATGTCTGTGTGTAACGTTTCACGATCGACGCAAGTCTTGGCCAATAGTATTTTAGCCGAATTCTTGCTAATGTCCGAGTGTAGCCCAAGTGACCAGCGGTCGGCTCGTTGTGACAGGCGTGTAGGACTTCGTCGCGAAGAGATGCGGGAATGACGAGTAGGTAGCTGCTGCCACTAGGTGAAAAGTTCTTTTTATACAGAACGTCGTGGCGTAAGCAGAATGAAGGCAGCCCTCTGGCGAATAACTTCGGCACGCTGCCTGTTCTTCCCTCTAAGTAATCAAAAAGAGGGACCAGTTCTGCGTCCTCGCGTTGGTGGCGTGAAACGGCGACAGTATCTAGCACGCCTAGAAAAGCCGTGTCATCATCGTCGTGCACTGCAGTCTGAACAGGAGACCGAGAAAGGCAGTCGGCGTCGGTGTGTCGTTTCCCTGATTTGTAGACAACCGTGAAGTCGAACTCTTGGAGACGAAGACTCCAGCGCGCTAGCCGACCAGCTGGATCTTTTAAATTAGTCAGCCAGCAAAGTGCATGATGATCACTGACAACGGTGAAACACCGACCATACAAATATGGCCGAAATTTCAGGACGGCCCACACCAGTGCGAGACATTCTTTTTCTGTCGTGGAATAGTTTGCCTCCGTTCTTGATAGCGTCCTGCTGGCGTAAGCAATCACTCTTTCGGCACCGTCCTGCCGCTGTACAAGCACTGCGCCGAGGCCGAGATTACTAGCGTCGGTATGAAGAATCGTAGGAGCGTCGACATCAAAGTGTGCGAGCACGGGAGGCGTCTGCAGCCGTTGCCGTAGGTCGTGAAATGCCCGTTGCTGGTCTTCACCCCATACGAAGGGGACATCTTCTCTGGTTAGATGCGTTAATGGCCATGCGATGCGGGAAAAGTCCGCAATAAAGCGTCGGTAGTAGGCGCAAAGGCCCAGAAAACGTCGCACGGCCTTTTTATCTGATGGCGTTGGGAAATTAGCAACGGCAGAGATTTTATCAGGGTCAGGTCGGACACCTTCACGACTGACAACGTGACCGAGAAATTGAAGTTCTTCAAAGCCAAAATGGCACTTTTCAGGTTTCAAAGTTAGACCAGCTGAGCGTATTGCTTCAAAGACCGTCTTTAGTCTCCGTAAGTGTTCCTCGAACGTGGCGGTGAAGACAATCACGTCGTCGAGGTACACCAAACAGGTTTGCCATTTGAGGCCTGAGAGTACCGTGTCCATTAGTCGCTGAAACGTTGCTGGAGCCGAACACAAACCGAAGGGGAGCACCTGAAATTCATAAAGTCCGTCGGGCGTCGCAAAAGCGGTCTTCTCACGGTCTCTCTCATCAACTTCTATTTGCCAGTAGCCGCTTTTCAAGTCCATCGACGAAAAGTAGCGTGCGTTTCGTAGCCTGTCCAGTGAATCGTCGATACGCGGCAGCGGATAAGCGTCTTTCTTTGTGATCTGGTTGAGTTTTCGATAGTCGACGCAGAAGCGCAGGCTACCGTCCTTCTTTTTCACCAACACGACAGGCGATGCCCAAGGACTCTTAGATGGCCGAATAACCCCGTCCTCAAGCATCGTCTTCACTTGCGTTTGTATCGCCTCGCGCTCTTTCGGTGCCACACGATAAGGATTCTGCCGAATTGGTCTGGCGTCGGCTTCGGTGACAATACGGTGCTTAGTGAGCGGCGTCTGGCTAACTCGTGACGTAGATGAAAAGCAGCTCTTAAACTCATCGATGAGCTCAAGAAGGCTGTTACGTTCGACGGGTGACAAGGTGCGACTGATATCAACCACAGGGGCAGGCATGGCCACGGTGGCCGTCACGTGCTCCACTGAGAGGCAGTCTTGTATTGATGTAAATTCGTCGAAGTAAGCAACAGCCGTGCCTCTAACAACGTGTCGACGTTCCCTGGTAAAATTCGTCAGCAGGAGTTCAGCACGTCCGTCGTGTACGTTAATTACGGCCCTAGCGATGGAAACGCCTTGACTCAGTACCAGTGCGTCGATGTGTTCAGCGACACCAGTCCCGGTGTTCAAGTTGTCGCAGATAACAGGTACGAGGGCACAGCTTCGCGGCGGAAGCGTGACGTCGTCGTCGGCGATACGTAAGCGGGGTCGCTGGTGCTCCGCGGGGTCGACGTCGTCTGAGCTCGTAGAAAATGTGACGACGAGATCACGGACATTAATCACTGCACCGTACTCTCTCAAGAAATCCATACCCAATATAAGTTCCTTGCAGCACTCAAAGAGAATGACGAGGGTGGCGACGAAGGTTTCACCGGCGATTACTATCCTGGCTGTGCATTTTCCGATCGGCGTCATCAACTGGCCGCCGGCAGTTCTGATGTTGGGCCCGGTCCACGGCGTCTTCACTTTTCTCAATCTGTCGGCCAGCTTTTGACTTATTATCGAAAAATGCGAACCAGTATCGACGAGAGCGGCCACTTGGTGGCCGTCAATGAAAACGACAAGATCGGCGCTGACGGCATCGGTTACAGGGGGTGTGGTTGGAGACGTCGGAGTTTTAGAGTCGTCGGTCGTCGGTGATGGGGGCTCTTGGAAAGCTAGACGGTTTGCAACCTCACCCCCGGAGGTCGCTGCTTCTAGTTTCCCCGGCGTGGGCTAGGGGACCTGCCCCTAGAGGCGTCAGAAAAATCGCGACGGGTCGGTGGGGTAGGTCCCCTAGCCCACGCCGGGTCACGTATATGTGGTCACGTGCTTCAAAATAAAACAATGCTGTAAGTCTGCGGTCATGGATCTCAGCCTGTTCTTCTTCCTCGTCTTGTGAGCAAAAACGGCATTCATGTCCGGAATACAAATGAACGTTTGCTTATGCAATACATGAAATGTCATTACAATAAAACATATCAAAAAAACTTTTAAAACGAAGTGTACAATCCACATAAAAAAACGGATAGAAGCAAAACCAAGACATTCTATTTAATCCTCTTGTCTGCACTTCACGTTGGAAGCCATAATGATTACAAGGAGGCTTTTGATTTATCATTTGTTGCAGAAGACCAGAAAAATGACAATCCCTTCTCCTACCAGAAAATGAGGGTAAGCGAACCTTGTCTTGCGTGCACCTGACCATCGTCCCGGTTTAATTACGCAAAGGTAGCGGTGGCGGATTGCTTCGACCTCCTGCTCCCTCAGCTCACGATCTTCTCTTTGCTGTCGGATTGCCTGGGTTCGGGCAGTTCTAACGGCTGGATCAAAGCACCAACGGCGGGCCTTTTAACGGATGAGTTCTTACCGCCGCTCGTCGAAGACTGCTCGTTCCTCGGCTGAGCGTACAACGCATCGCAGTCCCATCCGTTTTCCGAGACTGAACAGAGTAGAAACTAATCCGGCGCAGCGTGCCCGAAACCATTCCTCCCCTTTCCCTCCCCGGCGCACGTGAAATGGCTATGACTGGCTGCGAGCGCATGCCTATGAGCCTGGAATCACTGCTAATGACTCAGGCTCCGGCGCCGTTGCAGCTGTGAACTCAACATACCGCCCTTTCCTGGAGCTGCTGGGATTTTTTGCTTGACTACAATAACGCCACCGAAACCTGTGAGCCAATTGAAGCTTCGTTTGAGAAGCTTAAATTTCATTTGACGAACAGCAAGGAAAAGCAGTTGAAATGTAAGGCGTTCATATTCTGACTTCGACACGGAACTTAAGGACGACATGCAATACAAATAATACAATCAAGCTATCACACACAATGCTCCTGGCAATCCCAGATAAAGGATTCCTCCGTTTTTTTTTCGGGGTGGGGGGGATAAACAGAACACACAAAAACGCTGCACCGATGCGAGGGAGGAAGGGAGGGAGGATGGGGGCGGGGGGGCGGATGGCGTTGTGCTCCGACTGCCAGTGAAGATTTCGCCACCGGGCGCAAGGGCAGATGACGATCGCGCCTCAGACTTGCGGGCCATATATTGTCACGTGGTCGTGACGGCAAAGAACACAGTAGCAATACTGTGAAAGGCAAAACAAGCTTTTATTGGGCGAACCTGTGCCCACAAAACAGGCTACACTTAAAGCACAACGAGAGCGGCGAACACAGTCGGCGATCGTCGAAAATCTGATCAGCGGGTCCAGCGTGTCAGCTTTTATGCAGCAGTCATCGAATATTCCAGACTAATCGTTGGGACCCGCGTGCCTTCCACAAAGTTCTACACCATTCGCGTCACGCGATGAAATCAGATAGCACAAGGTCCGGCGACAGCATACAGCGGATAGAAGCATCGATAACCTTCCAGAAACTTCGGATACATGCAGGCGCGTCCCGCGCTGTGCGATAAGATTTGTTAGGCGGCGAAACGTGGTCGCCCGATAAATATAAGTACACGTGTCAATACCCCCCTCTTAAAAAGCATCGACCCGATGCTGCAAACCAACGAAGGTAATAAACAAAAGCACTCGTAGCAAAGAAAAGAACAAAAATGACGAAGTTCGTCAGCGTCCATAAAAGGGTTTAAGGCGCACCACGCGGACCACTTCAGATCGTGCGCGGCGCCGCTGTGAATGCGAAATGCCGTCTGGCACGACCTTATAGTCCAGTGCGCCAATACGTCGGATAACCTTGTAGTGTCCGAAATAGCGTCGCAGTAGCTTCTCACTTAGTCCTCGTCGGCGTATCGGGGTCCATACCCAAACACGGTCGCCGGGCTGGTACTCGACGAAGCGTCGTCGCAGGTTGTAATGTCGGCTGTCGGTACGCTGGTGGTTCTTGATCCGTAAGCGGGCGAGCTGTTGAGCTTCTTCGGCGCGCTGGAGATAGGAAGCGACGTCAAGATTTTCCTCGTCAGTGACGTGCGGCAGCATAGCGTCGAGCGTCGTCGTCGGGTTCCTGCCGCAAACCAGCTTAAATGGCGTGATCTTTGTTGTTTCTTGTACCGCCGTGTTATAAGCGAATGTTACGTGCGGCAGGACCGCATCCCACGTCTTGTGCTCAACGTCGACGTACATTGCTAACATGTCGGCGAGGGTCTTGTTCAGGCGCTCCGTGAGACCATTCGTCTGCGGATGGTAGGCAGTTGTCCTCCTGTGACTTGTATGGCTGTATTGCAGAATGGCTTGCGTGAGCTCTGCTGTAAAAGCCGTTCCTCTGTCGGTGATGAGGACTTCTGGAACACCATGTCGCAGCAGGATGTTCTCGACGAAAAATTTCGCCACTTCGGCTGCGCTGCCTTTCGGTAGAGCTTTAGTTTCAGCGAAGCGGGTGAGATAGTCCGTCGCTACGACGATCCACTTATTTCCGGAAGTTGATGTCGGAAACGGTCCCAACAAGTCCATCCCGATCTGCTGAAAAGGTCGGTGAGGAGGCTTGATCGGCTGTAGTAATCCCGCTGGCCTTGTCGCTGGTGTCTTGCGTCGCTGACAGTCTCGGCATGTCTTGACGTAACGGGCGACATCGGCGGTTCGGTGCGGCCAGTAATACTTTTCTTGTATCCTCGATAGCGTTCGGGAGAAACCGAGGTGCCCAGCGGTCGGATCGT
Organism: Dermacentor andersoni; assembly: GCF_023375885.2. Classification (NCBI taxonomy): domain Eukaryota; kingdom Metazoa; phylum Arthropoda; class Arachnida; order Ixodida; family Ixodidae; genus Dermacentor; species Dermacentor andersoni. Next base: position 6,480,280 of record NC_092821.1, read on the forward strand.
CATGTAGGGCGTGCAGTACTTCTGGACGCAGCGCCGACGGAACAACAAGAAGGTAGTTGGCGCGGACTGGTGAGAAGTTCTTCTTCACGAGTAGGTTGTTTTGAAGCGTGAAGGAAGATAATCCACGCTTAAATGCCCTAGGAACAACGTCGGTGTGCCCTTCCAAATACTCGACTAGGGCTTTTAGCTCCGGGTCTCCTCGTTGTTGTTCGGCGAAATCTTCCGCGCTTATTATGCCAAGGAAGGCGTCGTCATCCTCGTCATTTTGCGGCGGCGGGTCAATGGGGGCGCGTGATAGGCAATCGGCATCTGAGTGTTTTCGTCCGGACTTGTATGTTGATGATGATGATATGGGGTGTTTAATGGCGCAAGGGCCAGGTTTGGCCAAAGAGCGCCATGACTAGTTGTGATGTTGACGATGTATTACGGAGATGTGACTTGGCTGTAAACTGGCCTAAAAATTGTCGCTGTAAAGTGCGTAAAATCTACGTGCTATAAAATTATGGCGATGAGTCATGACGAATACTTTGAACATTAAAATCCATCGTAAAAGAATGATGCAGAATAAAAGATATATGAGATAATAAAAATACCTGGAGCACTGTTGCCTCACTGGAGCCCTTGAAACACAAGGGCCTAGAGGCACGTGCTATACAAAAGAGCTATCACAGCGCCATCCCCCGAAGAGAGGAGACGCTACGAACATGTGGGGCTAACAACATGCAACACAACATCTTTCAGGAAACTTAGGGCTGCATTGGCGTCAAATAGCGGTTCTGGGCCGAGTAACATTACGGGATGAAGGGGGATCTGCTGCCGGTATGCTAAGGGAAAATGTTTCTTTCTGTCATATTCGGCTTCCCGACACTCCAGAAGGACGTGGAGGACGGTCAGCCTCTCCCCGCATCTACCGCAGGTTGGAGGCTCATTTCCAGTGAGTAAAAAGTTATGCGTGCCAAAAGTGTGTCCTATTCTCAGGCGAGAGAATAGGACATCTGTTCGCCGTGATTTTGTTACGGGGGCCAAGAACCTAACTGTGGTTTTATCACCTGCAGTTTGTTATTTACTTCTGCGTCCCACATACGTTGCCAGTGGTTTCGCAGTTTTCTTCTTAAGGAAGGTTTCAGGTCTGTGACAGGGACTGCAGCGGTAGAATTAACAGTGTGTGATGCAGTTGATGTGGCCATCTGGTCCACTAGAACGTTACCCTGGATGCCGCTATGGCCAGGCACCCAGCATATAATTACATGCTGGTTAGATACATATGCTTTACATAGGACGGAATAGAGTTCGATTATTATAGGATTTTTGTGCTTACAGAACGACATCAAAGACTTCACAACACTAAGGGAGTCCGTATATATAACTGATTTTCTGAGTTTTGATTTCCTTAAATGCTTTACGGTCGACAATATTGCGTAGGCCTCAGCCGTGAAGATACTAGTTTCGGGATGCAGTAAATCGGATTTCGAGAAGGATGGACCGATGGCTGCATATGACACCCCCTCGCGTGACTTCGATGCGTCTGTGTAAAACTCCGTGCAGGAGTGTTTGTATTGCAGTTCCCGGAAATGCATCTGGATTTCAATCTCTGGAGCGTGTTTTGTAACCTGCATGAAAGATATATCGCATTTTATCGTCTGCCACTCCCAAGGAGGTAGCAGCTTATCTGGAGGCATTAGGCGGAGCTCGAGGAGTGGAACATGCATTTCATCACTAAGCTCTCTCACACGCAGCGAGAAAAGCTGTCTTATTGAGGGACGATTGCGAAAAAGTGTAGCATATGTTGTGTCATTAACGGTATTGAAACACGGATGTTGAGGATTTGAGTGGACTTTCAGAAAATATGCTTGGCTGATGTATGTTCTCTGCAGATGAAGTGACCACTCATTCGATTCTACATATAAGCTTTGTATGGGACTCGTTCTGAAAGCGCCAGTGGCCAGTCGGATTCCTAGATGATGCACTGGGTCTAGCATCTTTAGTGCGCTCGGGGAGGCAGAGCGATAAATTACGGCACCATAGTCAAGTCGCGATCGAATGAGGCTTTTATAGAGATTCATTAAACACTTCCTGTCACTACCCCACGTAGTCTGGGATAGAAGTTTCATATGTTCATTGTTTTCAGACATTTTTCTTTAAGATGTTTAATGTGGGGGACGAAAGTGAGTCTGCAGTCAAGTATAACACCTAGAAACTTGTGCTCTTTGTTTACAGGTATTTGTTGTCCACCCAGTTCTAAGCAAGGGTCTGGGATCATTCCTCTCTTTCTTGTAAAAAGAACGCAAGTGCTTTTGTTAGGATTGATCTTAAATCCATTCCTGTCTGCCCACATTGAGACTTTGTTCAGGCCATGCTGCACCTGTCTCTCGCACACTGCGAGGTTACAGGATTTGAAAGCTAGCTGAATGTCGTCCACGTAGACAGAGTAAAAGATGGCCTGAGGTAACGAAGCGCGAAGCGTGTTCATCTTCACGATGAAGAGCGTGCAGCTGAGCACGCCTCCTTGGAGTACACCCGTTTCTTGCGTAAAAGGACGTGAGAGTGCATTGCCTACTTTTACCCGGAACGTACGATTTGACAGATAGCTTTCCATTATGTTAAGCATATTACCGTGGATGCCCATTTCTGACAGGTCTCTTAAGATTCCGTAACGCCACGTTGTGTCATAGGCCTTTCCCATATCGAGAAATATCGATAGGAAGAACTGTTTATGTATGAATGCCTCCCGAATATTTGCTTCAACACGTACGAGATGATCGGTTGTGGACCGCCCTTCTCGAAAGCCGCATTGATAACGATCAAGCATTTTTCTCATTTCAAGGAAATGGATCAGTCGCCGATTAATCATTTTTTCAAATACCTTACAAAGGCAACTTGTGAGGGCTATCGGGCGGTAACTTGCCACTGAGGAAGGGTCTTTACCTTGTTTCAAAACAGGGACCACAATAGCTTCCTTCCATGCGGTTGGAAGGTACCCTGCATCCCAGATGGTGTTGAAAAGTGTGAGTAGTGTAACTTGCGTGTTATCGTGTAAGTTTTTGAGCATTTCATACATGATTCTGTCAGATCGGGGTGCAGAGCTCTTGCATGAGCTCAAGGCAGCTTTCAACTCAGCAATACTGAATGGGCAGTTGTAGGATTCACTCTGTGGACATTTTCTTTTGAGTGGCTTACATTCTTCTATTTGCTTATATTTCAGGAAGGATTTAGAATAATGTTTTGAACTTGACACACTCTCAAAGTGCTCCCCAAGTGAGTCTGCCTGATGTTGCAGCGTATCACCCTGTGTGTTTACCAGAGGGAGTGAATATGTTTGTCTCCCTCTAATTCTATTTACGCGGTTCCAGACTTTCGCCTCATCTGTAAACGAGTTGATGTTCGATAAAAACTTTTGCCAGCTCTCTCTTCTGGCCTGTCGGCGGGTTCTCCTGCCTTGAGACTTAACTTTCTTAAAGTTAACGAGATTCTCTGCAGTGGGCGAAGCGCGTAGCAACCCCCACGCTTTGTTTTGATTCCTACGTGCGACTCTACATTCATCGTTCCACCACGGGACATGCCGTTTGCATGCCGAGCCACTTACTTCACGTATGCATTTAGATGCGGCATCTATAATAAAAGCTGTAAGGTAATCCACAGCAGCATCAATTTGTAACGAGGACATGTCATCCCATGATATGCTAGTTATGGTTCGGAATTTCTCCCAGTCGGCTGTGTCAACCTGCCACCTAGGAGCCTGTGGTAGATATTCGTTTTCTTTATGTGTTCTTAATAGTATGGGGAAGTGGTCGCTTCCGTAAGGATTGTTCGCAACTTCCCACTCCAGTTCAGGCAGTATAGTCGGGGAAACTATGCTGAGATGAATTGAAGAAAAGGTATTATTTGCAAGACAGTAATAAGTGGGTTTCTTCTTATTCAAAAGGCACGCACCAGAAGAAAAAAGGAACTGTTCAACAAGACGACCTCGCGCATCTATACGACAGTCACCCCACAGGGAGCTGTGCGCATTGAGATCGCCAAGAACAACATAAGGTTCTGGCAATTCGTCTATAAATGACTGGAATTCATGTTTGTTTAATTTGTAATGTGGGGGTACGTAAAGCGAGCTAATGGTGATGAGTTTGTTTAGGAGCACAGCTCGAACTGCCACTGCTTCAAGAGGCGTTTGGAGCTGTAAATGTTGACACGCAATGCTTTTGTGGATAACTATAGCTACACCTCCCGATGATGCGATAGCATCATCGCGATCTTTGCGAAAACTTATATACTGTCGGAGAAAGTTTGTGTGTTTTGATTTTAGGTGTGTTTCCTGTAAACACAGCACTTTTGGATTGTGTTTGTGTATGAGTTCTTGTACGTCATCCAGGTTTCTAAGAAGACCTCTGACATTCCATTGCATAATTTGTGTATCCATATTTATTTTAAATAAGTACTGTGTCTACGGAAAGGGGGGTGATGCCTTAGGTTACAGAGCTCTTTCGAGGCCCTGTAACCGGGGTTTTGTTTTTTCTGGAGCGCTCGAGGGAACCTCGCCGCTCCTTAGGCGCTTGCTGCGCCGTAGGTATAGGTGTTGTGTCCATTGCCTCTTGTGAGGCGCCGGACACGCGCTCTTGCGAGCGAGTTTTTCGTGAGAGTCTCACCTCGGAAGGCAAGACCCCTGCGCCCACCAGCCCTGAAGTCGATGGGGCTCCCTGTGGGATTTGGCTGCGCCGGCTGTTGCCAGCGCTGGGAGGGGCCGGGGAGGTCGAGGCAGCCTCAGCTGCGCCTACCTTCGTGGCCGCTATCGGTCCTGCGGGATCGCTGCGTGCAGCGCAGGTTGCCGTAGATAACTCTTGTGGGACCGGCAACCCAAGGGTAGCCGGGCGTGGTTGCTGGTTGGATGGAGTAGGCTTACCTACTTCCACCCTGGGGGCAGGAGCCAAAGGTACCTGCTCGCTGTACGCGGGCTGGGTACTTGGCAATGGCCGCTGCGACGCTGCCCCCCGACGCGCCGCATCAGCATAAGGTGTGCTGTGGAAAGGTGAGCACCGTTTACGGGCTTCCTTAGACGAAATATTTTCCTTGACTTTAAGGGTGATTATATCTTTTTCTTTCTTCCAGTTCGGACAGGAGCGTGAGTAAGCTGGATGGTCACCACTGCAGTTCACACAGTGAGGTGTGCCACTGCAGTTCTCGGAGGGGTGGCCCTGCACTCCACACTTTGCACAAGTTGTTTGACCACGACAGCTCTGCGAGCCATGGCCGAACCTCTGACATTTGAAACACCTTCTAGGGTTGGGGATATATGGTCGAACATTTAATCTGATGTATCCTGTTTCGATGGTTTCTGGCAGTACGCTGGATGCAAATGTTAGGATGAGATGCTTAGTGGGAATTTCCTTGTTGTCTCGTCTAATTATAATACGTTTTACATCAGTGACATTTTGTTCTTTCCATCCTTCCAGGAGTTCAGCTTCTGTCAAGTCTAGGAGGTCTGCCTCTGACACGACCCCCCGTGAGCTATTCATTGTTCGGTGTTGTGTAACAGAAATGGGTATGTTACCAAATGTTACAAGACTGCCAAGCTTTTCGTACTGATTATTCTGGGGGATCTCTAGGAGAAGGTCCCCGCTAGCCATTTTCGTTACTTTATATCCTGACCCTATGGCTTCGGTTAAAGATTTTGCAACTATGAAAGGGGAAATGAACCTGGCCTGTTTTTTGGAGTTCTCGCTGTGCACAACATGGTATTTCGGATATGTCTCTCTTGTTCTGTTTAAGCATATGGTTAGGTCATCGGTGCGTCCCCTCTTTTGAGGGTGACGATCAAGAAGGCGGGGAAATGCGGGTGTTCCCATAGTATTTCAGTTTCTTTTCGGCGGCAATGGCGGCCACCCACCACGGAGCCCAACATGGGGACGCTGCAGGACTTAACGCGTAAGGCTGCAGGCGCCAACCGTACATTGCCACTATAACCTAATATATTATACCCAAGGGAGGGCAGATACACAAGGTTAACCCTTGCCGCCGTGGAGAAGGGAAGTAAATGGAAAAGAGAAGAAGACAGGAAAGATTAAAAGTGAGAGATAAAGACGAAGATTCGAGGAGGGAGAGACAGGAAAAGGCGACTGCCGATTTCCTCCAGGTGGGTCAGCCTGGAGGTGCCGTCTGTGTGAAGCCGAGGCCGAAGAGGTGTGTTGCCTCCGCCGGGGGGCCTTAAAGGTCCAAACACCCAAGCATCGACTCAACCCCCAGGATCCCCTTTTCCGCAGACACGGCTAAGCCGCGCACGGCTACACGCGGGAGGGTCCAACCCTCGTGTGCTCGGGTACGTGGTGTCGCAACACACCAAACGCCTGCTGACGCAGACGCCCCTGCGGGGGACTTGTATGTTACAGTGATGTCATATTCTTGTAGTCTGAGGCTCCACCGTGCCAACCGTCCTGAAGGGTCCTTTAAGTTAGCTAGCCAACACAACGCGTGATGGTCGCTGACCACTTTGAATGGCCTGCCATATAGGTAAGGGCGAAATTTCGCTGTAGCCCAAACGATGGCGAGGCATTCCTTTTTGGTTGTAGAATAATTGCCTTCCGCTTTTGACAACGACCGGCTAGCGTAAGCTATCACGTGTTCATGTCCATCTTTTCTCTGGACTAGGACGGCACCGAGGCCTAGGCTACTGGCATCAGTGTGAATTTCGGTATCGGCGTGCTCGTCGAAGTGCGCAAGTACGGGCGGCGACTGCATGCGTCGTTTGAGTTCTTGAAATGCGTCGGCCTGCGGCGTTTCCCACTTGAACTCGACATCACATTTGGTTACATGGGTTAGGGGCTCCGCGATGCGTGAAAAGTCCTTGACAAAGCGCCTGTAGTAGGCACACATGCCAAGGAATCTACGCACTGCCTTCTTGTCGATGGGCTGCGGGAACTTTGCGATGGCAGCTGTCTTCTGCGGGTCGGGGCGGACTCCAGATTTGCTGATGACGTGGCCTAAAAATAGAAGCTCCTGGTAAGCGAAGTGGCACTTTTCCGGCTTCAGAGTAAGTCCTGATGACATGATGGCCTCTAGTACTGTAGCAAGCCGCCTAAGGTGATCGTCGAAATTGCCGGCGAAGACAACGACGTCATCCAAGTAAACGAGACAGGTCTGCCACTTCAATCCTGCTAAAACCGTGTCCATCACCCGTTGGAACGTTGCGGGCGCCGAGCACAGTCCAAACGGCATAACCTTGAACCTGTAGAGGCCGTCCGGGGTGATGAAGGCGGTCTTTTCGCGATCTCTTTCGTCGACTTCTATTTGCCAATAGCCAGACTTGAGGTCCATCGACGAGAAGTATTTAGCGTTGCAGAGCCGATCCAATGCGTCGTCTATCCGTGGGAGGGGGTATACGTCCTTCTTCGTGATCTTGTTCAGACGACGATAATCGACGCAGAAACGTAGGGTTCCGTCCTTTTTCTTCACCAGGACAACAGGGGACGCCCACGGGCTTTTCGACGGCTGGATGATGTCGTCGCGCAGCATTTCGTCGACTTGTTCTCTTATAGCTTCACGTTCTCGCGGCGAAACTCGGTAAGGGCTCTGGCGGAGTGGTCGAGTGCACTCCTCGGTGATTATTCGATGCTTGGCGACTGGTGTTTGTCGAATCCTCGATGATGTCGAAAAGCAGGCTTTGTATCGTCGGAGCAGACTTCTGAGCTGTTGCTGCTTGCCCATGGGGAGACTTGGATTAATGTCGTAGTTTGGTTCGGGAACCATGGTCGTCGGGGCAGATGCGGCGTAATCCGAGAGGACAAACGCATTACTGGTTTCCAGAATTTCCTCAATGTACCCGATCGTCGTGCCCTTGTTGATGTGCTTGAACTCCTGGCTGAAGTTTGTCAGCAACACTTCGGTTTTCCCTGCATGCAGTTGAGCGATCCCTCTTCCGACGCAAATTTCGCGGTCTAGCAGTAGACGTTGGTCGCCTTCTGACGACCAACGCCTTCTACGTCAGCGGGTGTTTCGGTGCCGACCGAAATAACAATGCTGGAGCGATGCGGGATGCTCACTTGATCATCGAGCACACTCAAGGCGTGGTGACTACGAGGGCTCTCCGGCGGTATCGCTAGATCTTCCGACAGCGTTATTGACTTCGACGTCAGGTCGATGATTGCGCCGTTTTGGTTCAGGAAGTCCATACCGAGAATGACGTCTCGTGAACACTGTTGGAGGATAACGAAGGTGGCAGGGTAAGTCCGGTCATGAATGGTTATTCTTGCCGTGCATATTCCAGTCGGCGTGATGAGGTGTCCTCCAGCGGTCAGAATTTGAGGGCCTTCCCATGCGGTCTTAACCTTCTTCAACTGGGCGGCGATGTGTCCACTCATTACGGAGTAATCGGCACCTGTGTCCACTAAGGCTGTAACAGCGTGGCCGTCGAGAAGCACGTCGAGGTCGGTGGTTCTTCGTCTGGCGTTGCAGTTAGGCCTTGGCGTCGGATCACGGCTGCGTCGTGTTGAACTGAAGCTGGAACGTCGCGTCGTCAAGTCGTCTTTCGTCGGTATAGTCTTGGCTTCCTGACTTCGTCGGGACGGCGGCGGGTCCTTATTATGTCGTCGAGGTGGTCTCTTCGTCGTTTTCGTTGGCGGCGGAGGATCTTCGTCAGTTCGACGAACAGCAACCGCACCTCCATCGGTTGCTGCTTTTAGTTTTCCGGATATGGGCTCGCAGACCGGCCCCGGGCTGGGCCAGTGTATGGTCGACGCTGCGGCGACAGGTAACGGCCTGGTGACGGCGAACGGTCGTCGAGGGCTCCACTGAGTGGCGGCGAGGTAGTCGGCGATATCGCGAGGTCGTTCGCCAATCTGTGGTCGCGGCGCGTTCACGGCGAACCCTCGGAGTCCCATCTCCCGGTATGGGCATCGGCGGTAGATGTGCCCGGCTTCTCCGCAGTGATAGCAAAGCGGGCGATGGTCAGGGGCGCGCCAAACGTCAGTCTTCCTTGGAATACCGCGTGGGGTGACGGGTTGGCGTGCTGGCGGCGGGGTTGGTGGTGGACGACGGAACTGTGTCGTCACTGGGCCCTGCCGTGGACGCGGAGGGGGAACGTGACGGCGGGCTACAGCGGCGTATGTCATCGCTTGCGGCTGAGGCTGCGGCGATTCAGGGGCTACTCCGAGTTGTTGTTGGAGCTCCTCACGTTCGGCGTCGGCAATCGAAGCCACTTGAGGCTGCGGTGACGGGAACAGCTTTTGTAGTTCCTCCCGCACGACCGCTCGGGTAGTCTCACGCAGGTCGTCGGTGGCCAGTGACTGAATTCCTGTGTAGTTGGTAGAGTTCGTGCGGCGGTTGAATTGCCGGTTCCGCATTTCGAGTGTCTTCTCGATGCTGGTGGCCTCGTGAAGAAACTCTTCTACGGTCTTCGGTGGACTTCGTATCATTGCGCCGAAAAGTTCTTCCTTCACCCCACGCATGAGAAGGCGGACTTTCTTCTCTTCGGGCATATCCGGGTCGGCGTGGCGGAACAGGCGGCTCATTTCTTCCGTGAATATGGCGACGTTCTCGTTAGGTAGCTGCACTCGGGCGTCCAGCATAGCTTCGGCCCTTTCCTTGCGCACGACGCTTGTAAAGGTGCGCAGGAAGCCGGTACGGAACAGGTCCCATGTTGTCAATGTGGACTCCCTGTTCTCGAACCACGTTCTCGCGGCGTCTTCTAGGGCGAAGTATACATGCCGCAACTTGTCGTCGGAGTCCCAGTTGTTGAAAGTCTCGATTCGCTCGTACGTCTCCATCCAGGATTCCGGGTCTTCAGTTGCTGCTCCATGGAAGGTCGGTGGGTCCCGAGGTTGTTGCAGGACAACGGGGGTCGCTGGGGCAGCCATTGGGGTTGTCTTGGCCACGATCTTCTTGGTCTTCTCAGGTAGAAGTCCGTGTTCCGGTGGCAGCTGTTGTAGACGACGGCTTACTCGATGATCCGTGACTACGTTGGTGCTCTCTTTACGGTCCGGGCTTGGATCACGGCTTGTCGGGGGCGTCCGGTACATGGACCAAAAGCACCTCCACCAGATGTCACGTGGTCGTGACGGCAAAGAACACAGTAGCAATACTGTGAAAGGCAAAACAAGCTTTTATTGCGCGAACCTGTGCCCACAAAACAGGCTACACTTAAAGCACAACGAGAGCGGCGAACACAGTCGGCGATCGTCGAAAATCTGATCAGCGGGTCCAGCGCGTCAGCTTTTATACAGCAGTCATCGAATATTCCAGACTAATCGTTGGGACCCGCGTGCCTTCCACAAAGTTCTACACCATTCGCGTCACGCGATGAAATCAGATAACATAAGGTCCGGCGACAGCATACAGCGGATAGAAGCATCGATAACCTTCCAGAAACTTCGGATACATGCAGGCGCGTCCCGCACTGTGCGATAAGATTTGTTAGGCGGCGAAACGTGGTCGCCTGATAAATATAAGTACACGTGTCAATATAGAGGAATGTGGTGAGACAACGCGGGAGGCAGGCTGGCGGCTTCGACAGCGCGAGCAAGCGCGTACATTGCAGGGCCGTGTGCAGTCGCGCGCTCCCCATCGTGAAAGGAATCTGCAGACGGCCCATAGTTCTGTGCGCGCTGTGTACTCGTCTCGCGTGGAAGCGGTAGACCGCAAGAAGTTGACTTCGCTCGCTGATGATGCTGCCGCGCATGCCCACATAGGCATATTGAGAGCGTGTCCACGCTCTTGCAGCGTGAAGTAGTCCCGTTTGTTTGTGCACGCTGACACCCTACTTGCTAGTTCGCTTACTCGAACTTAGTAATCAAATGTTTCCTAGTTTATACGGCCAATGAAACTACTATCCTTACGTGGTCTAGCTCTCAACTAATTTGCTATCGCCATTGATTCTCAGCCTTGCGGGCGAAGCTTCAGCTTTTTATGTTTTATTTACCCGATCACGTACGTGTAACGTGCGCGTCGTGCGTCTGGTAAAGATCGAGGCAACTACACGATGGCAGGAACAAGAAGCAGCGAAGGGTTTATTGGCACGCTCTTGAATAGCCAAACGCACGCGTGATATCAGTGCTGTCCTGATAAGGCAGCGCAGACAGCGCATGCCCGATACATCCTCTGATGGGCAAAAAAATTAAAATATGGGGTTACACGTGCCAAAACCCCTTTCTGATTATGAGGCACGCCGTAGTGGATGACTCCAGAAATTTCGACCACCTGGGGTTCTTTAACGTGCACCTAAATGTAAGTACACGGGTGTTTTCGCATTTCGCCCCCATCGAAATGCGGCCGCCGTGGCCGGAATTCGATCCCGCGACCTCGTGCTCAGCAGCCCAAAAGCATAGCCACTGAGCGACCACGGCGGGTCTCTGATGGGTAACGAAGAAGCACAACAGTTCAGGTTACTTGATTAAAGGGCGCGTCGTACTGAAGCCGCTGCGGTGGCCTAGTGGTGCGACCCGACGTTCTTGGGACTAGCGTCAGCCTAGGAGAAGATAACACGTGGTGCGCTGTAGTTGGTGCCGGGCCATCGGTGGACGATGCTTGAGGATGCGGGTGCGTAGGCTGGCACGGTGTAACATCAACGGAGCTACTTGCACTAAAGTCAGTGCACAAGCTGTAAGACGAACCATAGTCATCATCATCACTCTCGTATGCTGTCCACTGTTCGCGAGTCTGAAGGAGATGCCGTCTGTTACGTCCAAACACCCGACCACCTTCTGTTTCCACGTTGTAGGAACTGGGAGACGTTCTACCCATGACAAAGCCTTTCGGGTACCATGTTGTATCACCATGTTGTATCATCTATCACCCTTGGTACCATGGGTACCAAGGGTGATAGATGCTTTCCGCCGTTGTTCTGACGATGTTTTTTGACTGGCGTAGGCTGCACGTCACCAAAATCGGGTACATTCGCCCTGAGACGCCTGCCTTGAAGAAGTTCTCCAGGTGATCGGCCGTCCACAAGTGGTGTAGAGCGGTAGGCCAACAAGCCTAGCCAAAAGTCTCCACGTAGTCTTCACTTTTCTTCAAGAGGCATGTCACGATCTCTACACCTTTCTCTGCCAGACCGTTGGACTGAGGGAAGCGCGGACTGGATGTCACATGATCGAAGTTATATTTTCTTGCGAATTCTCCAAATTCATAACTTGAAAACTGCGGCCAGTTGTCGGTGCACACCTCCAGAGGTACGCTATACCTGGCAAACATTGCGCTAAATGCGGAAATTGTTGCTCTTGCAGTGGTGTCCTGGAGCTTCTGGACTTCCTTGAAGTTTGAAAGCACGTGAAACGCTACCGACGTACGAACTTCCCCCAAAAGAAAAAAAATGTCTACACCAACTCGAACCCATGCGCATAATGGAATTGGGCGCATGAGTAATGGTTCTTTTGGTTGCTTGTATGAAAACTTCCGACAAGTAGAGCAACTCTGAATCAGCAGGGATAAGTCTCTGCTAAGCCCAGGCCAAAAAACAAAACGTCGTGCTCTTTCTTTGCATTTCTGCAATTCTAGGGGCTCAGTATGAATTCGTCCTAGCATTTCACGTCATTTGCTTTTAGGTATGACCACTTTTGTTCCTTTAAGCAATATACTGTCCACGACGGAAAGCTCCAATAAAAACGGCTTCAGTTCACCCTGCAGGCTCTCACCGCTTGGAAAATTGGTGATGACAGTGCTCAAGTAACCGTCACGCGCAGTTTCTTGCACCAGCTTCTGTTGCGTAGCGCCCGTGACCCAATAGCCCAGGACTTGCACTGCGTGCACTTCCACGTCGTCAGCGGCGCCAGCGATGTCCTCGTGACTAGCCGGAGCCGATCTTGAGAGCATGTCGGCCAAGACGAGGTGTTTTCCTGGTACGTACTACAAAACGAAATCACATTTCAGAAGTCTTAAAAAAACCTCTGAAGGCGGGGAGGAATGTCGCAGATCCCTTTCGCAGCAATATATAGCAAAGGTTTATGGTCAGTCTCAATAAAAACTTTGTGCCCGTACACGAAATGGTGAAACTTCTCACAGCCGAACGAAAAGCTGAGTCTCCTTCTCAATGTGCGCGTAACGCTGCTCAGCTTGTGTTAGCGCACGGGATGCATATGCCACTGGGTGCCACTTATCGCCATCGTGACACTGCAAGAGCGCTGCACCCATGCCATCTTTTGATGCATCATATTATTTTGGACTGCCTTTGGGGATCAAAGATGGCGAGTACGGGTGTCATGGTTAGAATTTGAGTGATATCTTTCGACTCTTTTCTGTGGTTTTCAGTCCACTCAAATACTGCGTGCGCTTTGATAAGCGGTCGGAGAAGCGCACTCCGCTCAGAAAGCCGTGGCACGTACTTTGCAAAGTAGTTGATTAGACCTAGTCGTACTAGATAGTGCAGACATTCTGAGAGCTTCGGCAACGCTCAACACTGTGGAGAGTGGCACGGCGGAAGAGGCTGCTATTGCCCTAGTCATCGTACACGCTTCAACCATGCCGGCGCCGGATGGACCTATCACAGTGGTCACTGATTCTCAGACCGCCTGCAGGACTTTGGCACAAGGGAGAGTGACACCCTACACACACCGCATCCTTACATCATTACACCCCACAGCGTTACACAGGGTGCGTATCGTCTGGACACCTGGACACGCCTCTCTCCATGGTAATGAACGCGCTAATGCGGTAGCCCGAGAGCTCGCTAACCGGGCGCCATTGGAAGAGCTGTCCAACCCAGACGACGCACCGACAGAACCACTGAACTACACTGAAACTCTACAATATTACAGAGATAACAGGAGACACTTCCCTCCCCCACATAATTCCCTTAATCGAGAAGATGCCGTCGCGTGGCGACAGCTTCAAACTAATTCATTTCCCTGCCTCTTTTATCTTCACCTCTTCCACCCCACACAATATACCTCATACTGTCCCTATTGTGGAGCAAAGCCCACAGTATATCATTGCACCTGGGAGTGCCCACACCCTCCGGCCTACTCCCCTATTCCTTCACTTTCCCCTTCCTCCTGGGAGACTGCGCTGGCCAGCTCAGACCCGCAAGAGCAGCTATGGCTGATCCGGCGGGCACGCGGAGTGGCGCGAGCCAATGGGGCCCTGAACTAAGGGCTCCACCCTGCGAGGAAGTCGCCCAAACTCCTCATAAATAAATGTTTTCTCTCTCTCTCACTCTCTCTCTGATTAGACCGAGAATGCGGTGAACATCCTTTGGTTTTGGGTTCCGGCGTTTCAAGCAAGCTTTTGATAAGTTTTGGGTCTGGCGAGATGCCGTCACGTCCAATGATATTGCCCAGGAATTGTATTTCCGTAACACCAAACCGGCATTTTTTTGCGTTGAACGTTAAGCCGGCTTTTTCGGCCGCTCTCAAGACCGCAAGCAGTGTCTGGTCATGCTGCTGTTTGCTTGCTCCCCATACCAAAATATCGTGAATGTACATATGTACACCGGGAAGGCCCTCAAATACTTGAGTTATCGTCGTTTGAAAGATTTCAGGTGCTGATGCGATGCCGAAGAGCAATCGGAGGTAACGTTACCTGCGAAAAGGAGTAGCAAAAGTGCATATTTTCGACGTCTACTCGTCAAGTGCAATCTGGTGGAAGCCGGAGTTTGCGTCCAAGCAACTAAATACAGTTGCGCCGGCCAATTCCCCTTCCATATCCTCGCGCGTTACGAGTTGGAAATGTTCTCTTTTTATGTTCTCAATAATTTTCCGGGGGTCGATGCAAATTCTAATTCTGCCGTCCTTTTTCTTGACGGTAACCAAAGGGCTTACCCAGTCCGTGGGATCGTTCTTTCTTTACGATGATGGCCTCGCGCTCCAGTCTTCGCAGCTCTTCCTGAAGAGGGCCCCGAAGGGACAGGGGAATAAGCCGCGCTGGTTGAACGACAGGAACCGCTGTTGGTTGCAGGACCATGCTGTATGGTTGCTACAAGCAGCCTAATCCCTGGAAGAGGTGCTGGAAATTCGTCACTGCTTCGTAGTCTGTTCAGGTGCTTACAGTGGCCACTGTGCGTTGAAAAAGGCCCAAGGCTTCACTCGCTTCCAGTCCTAGTATGGATTTACTACCGGGTTTTACGGCAAAGAACTGGACTGTGGCAGAAGCATTTCCTTCCGTCACCTCCTGCGACGTTGCTACGAAGTGTGTTATGACGCCTCCGCTGTAGGCCCGTAGTACCGAGGTAGCAGCAGTCAACGGTCCCGCCGCATGCATTTTCCGGTATGCCGAAAATGGCAGTAAGCTGGCCGTTGACCCGGTGTCTACCTTGAAGGAGACCTTCTTGCCCTTGACCTCAGTTTCCACCATCCAGTCTTTGGCATTTCTGTTCCGAACACCAACTTCTAGGATGTCGAAGTTATCCTCAAAGTCGTCTTTGCTGACTTCGGCAATTTTGGATGTTTCTGGACAGCACACCGCAAAATGATTGGGCAAGTGGCATACGTTGCATTTCTTTCCGTATGCAGGACATTGCCTTGGTCTGTGCCGCCGGTGGCACATTGTGCAGTGGTACTGCTTGTTGCCATCTAAGGTGTTTCTGCTTTTCGGTGCAGTTGCGGGCTCCGCAATAGTGTAAATATGGCTGTGCGTGGCTCTCCGGACCTCGTTTCGTTGCGCCACTGATTCGGCAACCTTGCAAAATTCTTCCGCCTTCACTAGAGTCAACTGTTGTTCGCGAAGCATTTTTTTCGCGCAACTTAGAGTTATTCGTGCGGAACACTATTTGATCGCGCATCATTGAATCGCGCTCTTCTCCGAAATTGCACTGCCCAGCTTGCTTTTTTAGGTCGCGAATAAATTTTTCGATCGGTTCCCCATCTGCCTGCTTCCTCGAGCGAAACAGATATCGCTCATGCACTTCGTTGCTTACCTCAGAGCAGCAAGACTCGAACTTTTCAACGATTGTTGCGTAGTCTTCCATGAATTCTTTTGCTTCAAACTTGAACGTGTTGAACACGTTAAGTGCTTCGTCACCAGCCACACTCACAAGGAGTGCCGCTTTTGCAGCTTCCGTGCGGGGTTGCTCCTACGTCGTGGTTGCCACTATGAACAAGTCAAACTTCTGTTTGAAGCGCTTCCATTGCTCAGAGAGATTGCCGGTAAGTTGCAAGGGTGGCAGTGCCTTCAGTATTTCCATCGTTGGGGCTCTTCCTGATCCACGCTTCGACCCGAAGTGCCCACTTCTGACACCATGTAACGTGCACGACGTGTGTCTGGTCAAGATCGAGGTAACTACACGATGGCAGGAACAAGAAGCAGCGAAGGGTTTATTGGCACGCTCTTAAATAGTCAAACGCACGCGTGATATCAGTGCTGTCCTGATAAGGTAGCGCAGACAGCGCATGCCCGATACACGTACGGATGCAAACAAGATCTATGTGCAGCATAATGGAGCCCTGCTGCTTTACGTGCGATAACCACAATTTGATTATGAATCATGCCGTAGTGGGAGAATCCCGTTTAATTTTTACGACCAGGGGATATTTAGCGGGCTCCTAATGCACGGAACACTGGCCTTATTGCATTTCATTCCCGTCGAAATGAGGTCCGTGGCCGGGATTTGATCCCAGGACCTCGTGCTTAGTCATCTGCACTAGCGTTACATCGTCGTTAGGACGTTATATAATTTTGTAATAAGAAGAAATTTAGAAAGAAATTAGGAATCTTATGAGCATGCAATGCAAGCATAAAATATTCTTCATACATGAAATAGTTGAAGTTTCTTTAAAAAGGTGAAGTATGGGTTGCGATATAATATATTCGACAGCTATGAGAAGTAATAATAGTTGCTTAACCGACCGTATCAACTTATAAACATTCGCTTACTAGATCAATTACAAACAAGGTGTCACGTCGCGCAGAGGCAATCGTGCACACATCTTACTCCATTGTCGCTGAACCTCGCTCTCAGAATGTTTCGTGAGGTATTGCGGCAGCAGCAGCGAGTGAATTCACCTTCCTGCTGCCTTTCACTTTAACTCGAACTTTGTGGCAAGAGCGCAGCGCACACGAAGCTATCAGCCCTCTGCGCACCTAGACTCTCCCTATCGCAGATCACTTTCAAAATAGAGTCCGCGCGGCCGCGTTCAGCCGCGCTACACGGAGCGCCTGCCGGAATAAAACGACCCCCCCCCCCCCCCCCGCCCCTGTGCTTTGCGTGCCAAGAAAGACGGTGCGCTTCCTCTCCGCCTTCGTCCCTTAGGCGAGCGGGCTCGAGCCACGGTCCTCGGGTCACCCTCCCAAGCTTCCACTCGCACACCTAGCACAGGGCTCGCGGCCACTATGCTAGCGCACTTGAACTTTATAGGGAACATCAAAGCGACACCGACGCATGTGGCGTAGATGAACGCGGAATGACCTTACAATTGCTATGGAAAAAAAACAATGAATTACAGATCGTACCTCTGAAGGGACAAACATGTTAACTGCAAAAATATTATAAATACTATTAAGCAATAGCCTGAGATAAGGCGTACTTGTTCATTCTGTAACCAAGAAGCATGAAGGCTGCACAAATGAAAGAAATAGTAAGAGTAGTACTCATTGCCAGTGGCAGAAAATATTCCAATGATATAGCACAGCACATCAAACACTCAAAGAAATAAAACTATAGGACGAACGTTTTAAGAACAATACATAGGTGGTGTAACAGAGTTGTTCTTAATAAACGGCACATACGTTGATATGTCATTTTGTTGGCATAATTGGGCTAATGCGCACTTCTATAGTATATTGCCGTGTTTACGGTAATTATTCAGCAGCTAGAAGGGAATAACTACAGTCAATAACTTCTGAAACCATAATGTTGAGGTACGGGACCAGCGGAATATACTATAAGGATATAACGCTCGATCAAACCACAGGCTTACATTGTGTTTTTTTGTCGCTTGATTTTATTACGCTTAGTAAGACAAAGATGAGTTTTGTATGCAGTGGCTTGATCTAGCCATGCCCGTAAGCCGAAACCATGGCTAGGCCTGCGAGGATCATTCATTTTACTACAAACCAGCAGTATGCCTGTAAATGTTGATTTCAATAAAAATATCTCATGTTTCCTTAAACTGATGGTAATTCGTTTCACTGTTCGATTCAAACACGTAACTTGGTCTATAAGCTCCATTCACCTATATGCCTTTATATCTAACAATATGGGCAAGCAAAAATATCGCACCTAAGCGTCTTTACGTTATCAATGCCCCACGCCATGCATGCCCTTCTTTATATACCTTTCTGCGTTCTGTTCCACGCCTGATGGTTTACGTCTCCTAATATCGGGCCCGTCGAAGCCTGAAACTCCGAAAACTTCCTGAACGCAAAGAGCCATGCAAGCCGCCTCACCAGCCTTCTCTGTGGCCTGGGGTGAAAGACTTGAATGTGGACTCGCTGGGCTGTGTGTTGACGGGTAACCAGTCGTGGTGATCATGCCTCGATTCCGGCCTGCCTTGTTCTGGAGGAGGTAGTCACGATTACCTGAAACGTCCACTTCAGTGGTTTCAGCCGCAATGGACAGCGCAAAGCACGTTCCAAGATGCTTTACCGGTTCTTATTCTTTTTCTGCTATTTACCGACACGAAGAAGCAACACAAGATGACGATGATCATGGCCTCATACTATGGCTCGTACCCACACTGGGGGATTGGCCAAGAATTACGTGCGTGAACTTTAACCTAATGTTTTCAAGTGTTCACTATTCTAATAAGAAATTAGAAAACAATTGAATAAGAACATTGAAAAACTTACTTGCTTACTTGATCATATGCAGCTTTTCTGGATGGATGGATGGATGTTATGAGCGTCCCATTTAGAACAGGGTGGTGGGTTGTGCCAGCACGCTCTTGCTATTATACTGCCTAATGACAATAAGACAACAATAAAAAAAAGCACTATGAACTCCCACAAACACATTTTCTGATGCCCTATTGCGAACTGTACTTCTTTACGTCTCCGTTTTTTGTCCTTGCTCTAATTTTCCTCCACCAATCCTCCAATCGCTTCTTACAAATTCCCCCTATCGCAGGCATGTTTACTTTCCCATTGCTCTAGCTGAACTCAAGGGCTTTAACGAGCCCAGTGGTGCCTAAATGGATCGCTGGGCAGACATCTTCGCATTCTAATAAAACATGCTCCATCGTTTCCCTTGTTTTACCGCAGCAAGCACATGCTTCTTCATCCTTCTTATATCTCGTTTATAGGTGCGTGTTCCAAGGCATACTGATGTGGCTTCGAAAAGTAATGAGCTTATCTTTGAGTTATCATAAATTGTTTCTTTCCTGATTTCGTGTTTTTCCTCTTAAGTAATTACTCATATCAGGTTTCTTTTCCATTGCCGCCACCCATGAGGTTATTTCAGCCTCTCTGACTTTCCGCTTGACGTATTTGTTGCTGTATTGCCCACCCTACAGGCCACATACTTGCTGGTAAGCTTCCTAATTGTTTTCGTTCACTGTGAATCAATGTTTTTCGCGTACAGATACCTCAGCGCTCTCTAAGCCCATATTTTCTTCCATATTCCTCACTCGTTCTTATTACTCAATTTTACTGCGAGCTTTCCTCACTTCAAAACTAGCCCAGCCCATACCACCCTGCACAGCTTCATATGTAGTCTTCCCGTGAGCTCCCAATATGACGTGACCCACGGACACTTGGTTCCCATCGAGTTGTGATTGTACCCCTGATTTAAAGCAAACAACCGCATTTTCAAAAGTAAGTCCTGGAATCATTACACCTTTCCACAAACCTCGTAGGACCTCGTACATATTGTATCCCCATAGAGCTCTACAAAATATTTACTAAGGTAATCGCAAATAGAATCAGGAACACCTTAGATTTCTGCCAATCAAAGGACCAAGCAGGATTCCGTAAATGCTACTCAACAAAAGACCATATTCACACTATCAATCAGGTGATAGAGAAATGTGCGGAATATAACGAACCCTTATATATAGCTTTCATTGATTACGAAAAAGCGTTTGATTCTGCCGAAACCTCAGCAGTCATGGAGACATTACGGAATCAGGGTGTAGACGAGCCGTATGTAAAAATACTGGACGATATCTACAGCGGCTGCACAGCCACCGTAGCCCTCCATAAAGAACGCAACAAAATCCCAATAAAGAAAGGCGTCAGGCAGGGAGATACGATCTCTCCAATGCTATTCACAGCGTGTTTACCGGAGATTTTCAGAGACCTGGAGTGAGAAGAATTGGAGATAAAAGTTGATGGAGAATACCTTAGCGACTTGCGATTCGCTGATGATATTGCCTTGCTTAGTAACTCAGGAGACCAATTGCAATGCATGCTGACTGACCTGGAGAGGCAAAGCCGAAGGTCGGGTCTGAAAATTAATCTACAGAAAACTAAAGTAATGTTTAACAGTCTCGGAAGAGAACAGCAGTTTACGATATATGTAGCGAGGCACTGGAAGTGGTAAGGGAACACATCTACTTAGGGTAGGTAGTGACCACGGATCCGGATCATGAGACTGAAATAACCAGAAGAATAAGAATGGGCTGGGGTGCGTTTGACAGGCATTCTCAGATCATGAACAGCAGGTTGCCACTATCCCTCAAGAGGAAAGTGTATAACAGCTGTGTCTTACCAGTACTCACCTACGGGGCAGAAACCTGGAGGCTTACGAAAAGGGTTCTGCTGAAATTGAGGACGACGCAACGACCTATGGAAAGAAGAATGATAGGTGTAACGTTAAGGGATAAGAAAAGAGCAGATTGGGTGAGGGAACAAACGCGAGTTAATGATATCTTCGTTGAAATCAAGAAAAAAGAAATGGGCGTGGGCAGGACACGTAATGAGGAGGGAAGATAACCGATGGTCATTAAGAGTTACGGAACGGATTCAAAGGGAAGGAAAGCGTAGGAGAGGGCGGCAGAAAGTTAGGTGGGCGGATGAGATTAAGAAGTTTGCAGCGACGACATTGCCACAATTAGTACATGACCAGGGTAGTTGGAGAAGTATGGGAGAGGCCTTTGCCCTGCAGTGGGCGTAACTAGGCTGATGATGATGATGATGAGGGCTTTGTGCTTCATTATGGCTGCATTTCTCTTCCCATTCACTGTTATTGTTTTTTCCTGCGTTTCCATGTATCTATTGCCCTCGTTTATCCATATACCGCCGTGGTTGTTTACTGGCTATGGTGTTGTACTGCTGAGCACGATGTCGCGGGATCGAATCCCGGCCAAGGTTGCCGCATTTCGATGGGGGCGAAATGCGAAAACACCAGTGTACTTAGATTTAGGTGCACGTTAATGAACCCCAGGTGGTCCAAACTTCCGCAGTCCCACATTACGGCGTGCCTCATAATCAGAAAGTGGTTTTGGCGCGTAAAAGCCGCTATTTAAATTTTTTTTATGCTACCCAAGGTATTTCCTGGCCCTGTATTCCCTCTGCATGGTAACTGTTTTCATTAAATACCATAACACCTCGTTTTCTAATACTAAATTTCAAACCTAAATTTTGCCTTCCTGTCCACAGATATTAGCCAGACGTTGAAAATCACTTTGCTTGTTAAATAGCAACACAATGTCGCCACATAAGATAAGCCAGGAAGGTGCGGCTCTACTACTGTAGCCGCCTATTTTTATGAGAGATTAAAGCCAATATTACTTCCTTCCAGCGATCTCTCAATCGTCACCGTGTACATCATAAAGAGCAGTGGCGATAAAGGGCACCCCTGCCTCAGTTCTTTGATGAAATTAACTTTCTCTTCGGTGCTTAACTCTTCCCATTCAACGCAAACAGTATTTTCTAGGTAAATCTCTCTCAAAAGCTGTAGACAATCGTCACCTAAGACTTTCCCTTCCAGAATATCCGACAAAATGTTGCGGTCTACGTTGTCATAGGCTCCTGTAATGTCTAGAAAGGCCACATATAAGAGTCTGCTTTCTACTGTATACCTTTCTGCGTCCTGCTGCGCACCTGATGGTTTACGTCTCCTAATGTAGGGTCCGTCGAAGCCTGAAACTCCGAAAACTTCCTGAACGCAATGGAGCCAAGCAAGCCAGCTCTCCAGCCTTTTCTTTGGCCTGCGGCGAAAGACTTGAATGTGGACTAAGTGGAAAAAAGCGAATTTGTAACTAATATATGAATTGCACCTAATAGTAAATCTAAAGCGGACAAAATTTATATGTTACACATCAATCTAAAAAAAATTTAGTAATATGTAAATACAGCTTTTGCGGCCCTTGTACACAACGTAAGCAATTCACGTAAGATATCAAGTGACATATCAAACTTGTGGGGTTTCAGTGATCTAGTGGTAGCTATATACAAAACCGCGATATCTGTTTTTCATGCAGAGCTATTAATATATAAATTGGTGCTTCTATTTTTTCAAACTTTCGCATTTTCGAAAATCTTTTTAACAAAAATGAGGCCCTGAATTTAAATTTCGCTTCCAACAGTCAGTAGAACCTAACTTTCTCTCAAGTGCAACTAATTTCATTAAAATCTGTCAGGGGTTATTTCAGAAAAACGTTTTGCGTATTACATATATTTAAATAGGCCACGTCAGAATTGGGCCCTAGCTAAAACTTCCATTTAATAAAAATCGAAAGCTGACCGGCCACCAGGAACACGCTTACGGAGCCATATTATTGACATCACAATAGTCTACGTGTGGTCAGGTTGACTTTACAGACTTTCTTTTTCTGCGTCAGTAACGCTTTCCAACACCCTTTATTCGGAAAATATTTCTTTGCATAGCTCTTACAGAAGCATGTTTAATCAAAATGTCTTCGCTCGGATAGATTGATCTTGAGGACGGGCTCCAAACAACTCATTTTGTTTAGCCATTTAGGATCAATATTTGAAAATATAACTAACCTAGCTTGGTTTATTACGCAGACAACGTCTCAACTTCTCCGTATCTACACAGTAAACGTAAATAAGCCGAAAAGGGCATATGAATTGATGTGACCTCCCTTGAGACTGCGTGCCTCAAAAACGTGCTCCCTTAGAGTGGTGTAGAAATGTTCAGCGTCCTCCATTTCGCTCCCTCATAAAATGGGGATGAAAGAAAGAGAAGGAACCTCAATTGTACATCCTTATAAAGAGGGCGTTTAGAAGATAGAGGACCCCCTTTAGCGTAAACTGAGTTGTATTTATCATTTTATGCATTATTTTATTTTATGTTACACATCTGTGAGAAGGAAATGAGAAAGGAGAGGTATACTGTACAAGTGGTTCTTTATCTTTTTGTTTTTTTCAGCAAATATATTCATTTCCAGAGTACAAGCCAACATATTTAGAGCAATATTGACACGTGTACTTGTCTTTATCGGGCGACTCGTTTCACCGCCTAATAAATGTTATCGAACAGCGCAGGACGCTCGTGCATGTATCGGAAGTTTCTGGAATGTTATCGATGATTCCATCCGCTGTCTGTGAACGAACCTTGTGTAAACTGATTGCATGTGTGTGCGACGCGAATAATGTAGAATTTTGTGGAAGACACGCGAGTCCCAGCGATTAGTCTAGAACATTCGACGATTGATCTATACACTCTAAAGACTAGGAAGGGTATCGCAGGAGTGAAGCTGCCGGTTCACTCTTCAAAGCGTCGTTTTACTCTCGCAAAATGTCGAGGAGAGTGAAATGCATTGTTCACTCTGTCACCAAGGAGAGAGTGAAATGTGCTTTTCACTCTCCCCTTCAGAGAGAGAGAGTGAAAAGACTCTTGCGACAATAGAAAAGAGAGACTCTTGCGGCAATAGAAAACAAAACGTAGCGTAATCTTCTGCTTCAACTGTAGGTGGCTGGCCCCGAACATGGCAATGTATCATTCATGCACGCTGAGCAAAGAACACATCGTTTTGCTTCTAAGAGAACAGGCCGCCGCAGTTCAAAGGAACGCGTAGCGATCGCTCTACTTTTTCACTCGGAGTGGCTCCACCGCGCGCGCGCGCGCTCAAGATCGCGGAACAACACAGCACCGGAGAAAGGTGATCCGTCCAGCGAGCAAAGGCCAGCCGAGGGAGATCGTATGTCAGCCATCTCGCTTCGCCACGAAAACACGACAGTCGTTCGTCATGCCTTGGATATAACAACAAATCCTCCACGGTAAGTGAATTCTAACTTAGGTGCACATTGTCCGTATATGTCATGCTATCGCCAGGAAGTCGTCGCTGCGCTTAGCCGACGCGATTGACATAGGACTAGGCGTACGCGCTGTCTCTCGATGTCAATCGAAAAAGCCAGTCGTCGCGATAACTGCATGTGATTTTATCACTTTGCCATTGTCCGTAAGAGCTTTAAAAATCGCAAACGCTGCCAGAACTATGGTATGTTCAATAAGACGCCAGGCGAGAGGACGCTTAAAATGGTTAGTTCACCAGCCCGTGATTCCGAGCCTATGCGGAGCGTGATTAGCGTGCGTTTTGTGTGTTTGAATCTATTCAGTTTGGCAGTCTACTGTGTACGGAACGCTGTTGAACTAAGGAATCACATAACAGAAGGCGTCATTTTGCTGGCAGCATGCTTTTTTCTTATAACTAAACCGCGCGCTTGACGGTGTCTCGCGCAGGGGGAATCTGCGACCACTGAAGTTACGTGCAGCACCAGTGCTAGTTAGAAACTTTGCCGCAGGCATTAAGCTGCATGCTGCAAGAGGTCAGTTGGGCGCGTTATCTTGAACTTACTGAAAACGCATGAGGAATCCATGTTTTATGCTGAAAAAAGTATAAACCCCATATAAGCAATCTTGCGCGCGGCAGCTACAAGCGACGCGACGGAGATGGCTGTCGCGTTCGCTCGTCGCCTACAAGTCGTACTCCGTGCGAGCGACGATTTTGAGCTACGCCTTCCCGGTGTTGCCGGCATGAGGGCTGCAGTCACGCGTGACGCGTGCTTAATAATTTACGTTGATGTATTTTACTATAAAAAGTAGCATAAAATATTTCCGCAGGTCTTGCAGTACGTTCTTATCCTTGCACGTACAAAAATTGAATCATTTGCTCGTTCCGCGCGAGAATCGGTAGTATTTGAGCGATGTATGTACATCCAGTTCCGGCTTCGCGCTATTGGCTAGTCGCTCATAGCACTTCTGGGCGACGAGCGACGATTTCTAGATTTCCATAAGCGAGCCATCTGTTCAAGCGACGGCCCGTTTTGTCGCTCGAAGCCGTCGCTCGTCGCCGTCGCGCACTAAATCGCTCTCACAGTGTTTATCCCTAAGACTGAACTGTTTTTGCTCATGTTGAAATAGTGTGATTATAGGTCTGGTTTTGTCTCCTGTTGCGGTTTTCGTGCACGGTGCGAAACTGAAAGGATGCTTATGTCTACGAACTCGATGAATTGTGGAGCAGCTAGTTACGCATCGGCATCGAATATAACGGCTGCTGTGTGGAATTACAATTCCAAGGGCGCTTTGCATACGCTTATTGTTTTGGACATGCCTGTGCATTTGCTAATATGAGTTGGCGTGTCAGAGTTATGTCATATGAACAGCTAAATCAGCCTTCCTCTGGGGGTTACAAGCGTAATGTGTGCATTTTGCTATAGCATGGCAGATCAAGATGTGTTTATCGCTTGAATATTTTTAGTAGAGAAATAAAATATCAAAATAAAATGTTGCTTTAATTCCGTGTTACCAGTCTGTCGTACACAGAACAATAGGTTGGTGTAATAAACTAATAACTGCGGTTTAACTGCAACTTTTACATGCCTACAAGAATCTAAAATGCTAGATTTCAAACTGCAGCAGTAGTCGGGTCTGTCAAAAATGAACTCCACTGCGCACCTCATGCATGAAAATAAGTTCATGC
Source organism: Dermacentor andersoni (assembly GCF_023375885.2). Taxonomy (NCBI): domain Eukaryota; kingdom Metazoa; phylum Arthropoda; class Arachnida; order Ixodida; family Ixodidae; genus Dermacentor; species Dermacentor andersoni. Next base: position 6,506,013 of record NC_092821.1, read on the forward strand.
CTTTTAGTAAGCTTAGATGCAGGCCGCAGTGAACTTGTTAGTATTGAAATGTGGGTAAGCTTGCCATAACAAGCCTTGTTGCCCTTTTTTATAGGCACATCCATATATCCATGGAGCTAAAGGACAATATTTTCATCCCTACTGAGCATCATGTTTGCAGCTATAATCCTCAAATTATGGCTTCAGCAGTGGCACAACCAGGGATGGTGCGGGGGGGGGGGGGGGGCACACTGGGCACGTGCTTAGGATGTGTCACAAGTGGTGTTTGCGATACACCAGACTCATGACAGACCTATGACGTCTGAAAATGACCAATATTCTATTCATTAGCAGGAGTATTCTAACATTCATGAAAAACAAGGATGAACTGTGGTTTATTTGTTTTTATGCTTAAATCTAAAAATTGAAGTTAGTTTAGCAGTTGACTGTTGCAGTCATTTCGATGTTTTGCATGCATTTCACTAGGAAGACTAAGAGCTAAGACTTTTTTATTGCCATGGCCTTGACTGTCTTGATGTTGTTTTGCACCATGCCCTTGTGTTGACTTTTGCATACGATATTTTTCAGGCACCCGCTTTATATAACGCAAGAAGGCAGCTGCAAGGACACGAGGATGTGAAAGAGCCAGTGCAGCGCGACTTCACGTAGTGCAGAGGAGCTAATGCCAAAAAATCAAAATACATTGGCATGTTATTTGGACAAGAAAACTAGTATGTGAGTATACTGGGTGTACCATTTGACCAAATGTCAACAAAATCAAGATACAGTATGTTACACGAAGATGAAAATTCTCACGTGCTCCAGGCAGTCATCTTAACATGGTATATTTGTGTAATGTCTGATTGGAAAGTTAAATCAAGTATGCTCTCTGGAGACAAACACATAGCAGCAAGTGTCATTGAAAAGTTAAAAATGTGTTTTAAGAAAGCTGATTAGTTCTGAGAAGTGACTGGTTTTTGTCTTGCCTCTCAACAGATATATCCATGTGATAAAAAAATAGTGGTACAATGAAATTGCATATTTGCTTAGCGACATGATAGATACTTGCAATGAGCACGGTGCCTGTGTTTACTATAAAAAGGAACAGCCCATGCTTGGTTAGGTTAGGCCCACTACAACATGCAGGAATGGGTGATTGGCGCTTTTTTTATTTTTGTGTCGTGAGGTTTATTGACGTGCGTATAGGTGCAGTGGCACGCAGTATGGCTAGTACAAAAAAGGGGGGGGGGGGGCAGATATATGTAGCTCACTGTACACGACACAAGGCAAAGGAAATCCGTGTTCAGCAACTATGTTAAATGCCATGTGCGTAAATTTTACAACGCTACTCGTTCGAAGCGCGCACAGGTGCATATTGAAGAAAAGTTTCCAGGGTAGATAATTTAGTTCGTAATTAACACTAATTTTGCTCTAACCACGAGACATAATAATTTGAATATACTGCACGGAAAAACCTAGAGCGAATTAAATTGTGTGTCAGCTTCGTGTGTATACATATAGTCTTTCTTATGCATTAGGTTTTTTGCGTAATGCATTAACAGTTGACAGCCTATCTTATGATGTGTACTCTGTTTACATTACAGTTGTTTATTAGTCTACTCGCTTGTTTTGCGACTGATGAAATGCCGGCATATATATATTTTCAACATTTGACATAACGCTGTATGTTTTGCAGGGACAACCCAGGACGTGCATTTCTCAGCACCCAGTCAACTGCCAAAAGTGACTCAAACACAGGCCACCAGTAAGTGGACATCAGTTGCAATTTCACATTATGCAGTTGGCGGCTGCCTTGTACGGAGGCTTTTTTCTTTTAATGAGATGGTGATGTCGTTCTAATGTACATTTTCACCACAAAGGTGCGATCATGTCTCACAGAGGCATATATGGTTGCTATTCTCTGCGAGGGACGTGTTCTCGTTTTCTTGAAGCATTTGTGTTTGGCAGTATTGTCGCCCAGTGAGTCGGATACAAACACTAACTCGCCACTGCTAGCAAGTAGTTGCGAGAAACGCATTATGACGCTGTAAAGTTATTTCACTAATTCGAAGGAAAGTTTTGCAGCAGGAAAATAGGTTGCTATTCCAGGTAAACATGTCTTTTTCTCACAGGCTATTTAGCCAAACTGTGGATGCATGAAATTCGTGACTTATGAATAGATTTTAATTTATTCTTTAGTAATGCTTCTAAAAGAGACTAGAAATAGCACGTGACTACCTCTGCAATCAGCAGACCATACATTTACAGTCATAAGGGGCAGTTCCATGCAGCCTCGCACTTTATATAACCTTTCCTTTCAGCAGCATTGGAACTGGTGGCTGCGTTTTCAGAAGGAGAAGTGCACTTGACACTGTATATGTATGTGTGAATTCGGTTTTCTTTGTATGTGTCGGCTCACTGACAAACAGTGCAAAAATCTGTTGTTCCATGAGCCTGACGACGCCTTCTGCTGCTAGAAATGCGGCACTTCGTATTTTATAGTACTGCATGACATTTAAATCAAAGCTACCACATAAAATGATCAAGAAAACTAACCGCTGTTATAGCTGTTTTCCTCAAAGAACGCTTGTCCTTTATGGGCTGTGTTAATCTGAGCTCTCCACCGATGTTTCAGTAGTATTATCCCTTAGTGAGGGAGAGATTGGGGGCAATTAATCGTGTTAGTGTTTAAGTGGTGTCCTAATTATGTGCATTTGTTCCAACAAAGTTGTCTAGATTACTTTATTGTGTAGTGTAAAGCTTATGAAACCATCAGCAACTACTGAGTTGCTAACACGCATGTGGATTTGTCACTATACAGGTGGAACTCGGATGTACCACTGCAGTGCTGCGGAAATTGCCTTCACCAGCGGCTTTGCAACAGCTGTTTCGCAGCATGTCGGTATGTGTTAATTTATAATTATGTTGGGATGGGCTAGTATTATGGACCACTGCTACTCTGTATTGTGACAGATCCATATGATAAGGGATGTAATGGGCACAGCGAAAACCTTTGAATTTTTTACTGTGGTACATAAACAGGCTCTCCTTTTCGTCACTGGAGCAGGAGAGAAGGGCATGCAGGCACTCCTGAATGTACATATATTTCAAAGCATGAGAGAGACATACACACACACACACACACACACACACAATTAAACTAAAGGCAGGGACGTTCCATCTTTCATCTTGAATTGAATTGTGCAGCGCAAAAATACAACACAGACCACAGAGAAGCACACATGTTAACAGGTCTGATACACACGTTAGTTCAACAGATTTGATACTTCAAGTGTGCTATTTTACACAAGGGGGAAGGGAAAGGGGAGAAAAACTGAAAAAAAAGTGGAGTGGAAAAGAAGGAATCGTGCCAAAAAGCATGACAAGCATCGCGCAGCCAGGATCACCAGCAGGACATCTAAAAAGCACTCTGATAAAATTACATACAGGACAACCTTACGTATAGTTTGTTTCAATCAACTCAGATCACATGCAGCCATTACTGCAATCAAGTTGCTTCCTTATGTCATATGAGGGAATGATGTGGGCCCAAAAAACTGTTTAGAGCTGAAGGATTATGTACCATTCTAGCCTCATTGCCTGCTTTTTTATCATATTGTTATCAGCTGCTTATGTTAGGGACAAAAAGTAAGAGTACGAACTGTTTCCCGATTCGCCATTCCACACAACATGTCTTTGTGACTATATGTACATGCAGATGATCCATAGTTGAAAAATATTCAGTACAGTAGAATCTCATTAAAAGATGCACTTGGTTGTAAGAGACATCTGAAAATGGTTTGGTAGGTTTTCCGATGTTTGCCACGTTAACAATACTGTATACAAGAGACACCTTTGTTACTAAGGATGACTTTTTAAGTATTCACTACTTCGTAGGGACACAACCCAGACACATTCACTTTGTGCACCTTGTGTGCTCCGAAGGGCGTAAAGATCACGCAATCCTTACACAAGTCAATCGCGCATGTCTCTTTTAGCATGAACCAGAAAAGGAGGGCAACGAGGACAGTGCAGGGCAGAAAGTGTCGCCAGTTGAAGCTGACGAGCGTCTAAGAGCGCCTCAAAGATACTGCGAGCAACAAGGCTTGCAAAGTGAAGTGTTTGAATTCCAGAAGTTGGGAAGGAAGCTAACACAATCTACAGTCACTAAAAAGCTGTGAATGTCTTCTTTAAAGGGCCCCTAAATCACCGAGGTTGAAATTTAGTTGCGGTGGTGCAGTTCTACACAATAAGGCAGTGAACAGGTAGCCACGAGAATTTTTCGAAACCGTGCAGTAATAGTGGAGCTACGTGTGTTTGATTATCGAAAAGTAGTGCCCACTCATTTTACTCTTTCATCTGGTACACGCCATATGGAAAGTATCGTCTTTTCCTTGCCTAGTACACCTCCAAATGTTACGGGACAGGCCAACACCAACGAGCTCTGTTGCTGCTGCGCTGGCCCGTCGTCCTGCGAGGGGTGGCGTTAATACAACGGAACTGTATGGTGACTCGTGTTGAAGAGCCTCATAGGGAGACCCTTCTGTTGGCGTTTCTGTTCTTTGCCCCCATTGGCTGCCCACAATGGCATCGCGCGCAACGCGACGAGGAAGAAGGAGTGTGTGTATTTGCTTGCAGGCCTTGCCGGCAGTCGTACACTTTCGTTCGACCGATCGACAGCACCGGAAACTGGTGACATCATCAGAGACAGCCTGGTGACGTCAGGACAAACTGGGGGGTGCAGGATAGGTCCAGAGAGGCGCACGGGGTCATTTTCTTCATATTGTGGTGCTCCGGCAGTGCTGCGCACTCTGGCATTTGGCTTCGTCGATCGTGACGGCATTCTGATTTCGATACGCGTGTTTACTTGAAACGTTAAAAAAATGTCGAGAAGTGGTTTAGGGGCCCTTTAAGCCACCCTGAGCATTTATTCCTTCAGATATATCAAAACATACTTTAGTGATGATGCATAATAAAGTGATCTAGTCTGGCTCCTCAGTGTCTCAAAATTTTTGGTTTCGAGAGACATGTTTCCCGTGCCTCTTGAATATCTTCTGATGAGGCTTTACTGTAATATACACAAACAATTGTGTAACTCCTCCTGCAAGTATTATTCATTAAGCCCGGTCCCTTATGTGCAAAGCTTGTGGTTAAGTCTTGATGTCCGTACTTTTTAGAGCTATGTTTATTAATTCATGCTGTTCTTATTGGTTCTTCGATGCAGGAGACAATGCCTACGAAATTATTGGCCCTGATCATGAGAGCCCTCAAGGGGCAAACAACATCTCTGTTGCAGCAGTGAGCCCAATACCACTTGGAAGTTACCATGACAGATGACACGGCAGCAATAGATACAGAGACTGCCATGTCTACTGCAGCTGCAACAGTGTACGAGGCAAGCAGCAGCGCGTCAGCATCAGTAGCAGTGTCAGAAGGAACCACACCAGGCCTGGTAGAGCAACACGTGTGCTATCACTGACTTTTTTTGTAGTGGATACAACTCATTTGCTCAACATACAAAAGCTTTTCACCACGACTGTGAGCCAGTGTTATTGTGCAGCAAGTGCAAGACTAAGTTAGGTGTTATAACACAGTACAAGCATCACTTTAATATATGCAAATGCAAACATATTACAGTTGTTGCCTCCCCAGCCAGCCCACATAGTGACAACAATGTGGAACACATGGTGGGACACACCTCTCCCCCATTACAAGATAGTAGAGACTGTCAGTGTTGTTGCTAGATTGACTGGTCTTTGTAGGCAACTAGAAGGACAACACAGGTGTCATAAGATTGTTGTTGATGTTGTTGTTGAAGAGGTAAAAAAGAAGTTTGATGCAGCTGAAGTGCCAACTGATATTGAGCAAATCAAAAGCAACCACCGGAGAAAGCAACACTATCGAAATTTGGGTATCTATGTGCCGCCAACTCTGGTAAGAATGGCATAGGACAGAAGTGTGATGAAAGTCACACAGACACTGCTGTTGCATCACTGGCCACAGTGACCAGCGACTTGTAGGGCAAGAGGGTCAACTGAAACTAACATTATGATATAGTGTCATGCTCCCATGTGACCACTTTTCAAGTTATTTTGCAAGATACAGCTCAACCTCCAGAAACTAGACTGCAACTTGTCTGTAAAAAAGCTTTCACAAAAAATTATTCATAACACTATTAACATAGCAGTATCTTTTTTTTTTGTGTCGGTTCGAGGTTCCCGGCTGTCCATTAATGCAGAAATTGAGGAAAAAAAGCACATGTGTCGTACTTACACATTTTTAACAAGTACGAGGGGGACAGAACTTTTCTAGTCATGCATCTTCATCATACTATCTAGTTTTTAAATGCCTTTTATAATTATTATTACTAGTTATATCTGAGTGCATTGTAGGCATGTAGCAGGTGTAAAATCAGGTCAGTTGGATCAGATGCCTTATCTGCAAGGGAGCCCTATATTCAAGAAATTTGAATTAAAATAGTTACGTTAGAGACGCAGCCTTTCAGCACTTTATTGCCTGTGGTTTAAGCATTGCTCAATACTTTTGTGGGTGGCAATTTCAACCGGCACAGCACTGCGCTTTGCCACAGTCTCATTTGTCTTCAAAGCGGTGTTTACCATTTGTGTTGATCTGTTTGTGTATGCATAGAGCAAGTTTTTAATTTATATTTTTCTGCATTCTTGTGCTTGCACTAAGCTTGTATAAGGCAGTTACAAAATGTGCGTCACTATAACGAACTGTTCTGTTGAGCTTACACTTCCAAATAATCGTGATCAGATGGCCGCACTTCTATGCGGGTGCACCGCTAGCTTTGTGTATGTTCTCATGTTTGTATAAAGCTTATATAAGCTAGTTAGAAAATGTATGTCACTAAGCATTGTGATATTCTTTAAAGAACTGCTTGGTTGGTTTTACACTTGTGAATTAGTATTGAGGCGGTGGTATTCCCATGTATGCCCACTGCTAGCTTTCTGTGTCCTCACGTGTTTGTATTAGATTTCTACAAGGGAGTTACAGCATGTACGTCACAAAGCGCTGTGATATTTTTTAAAGAACTGCTTTGTTGGTTTTACACCTGTGAGTAATAGTACTCGGGTGGCACTAGTCATGTGTAGGTACACAGGGACCATTTGTATACATTATGCTCATGTAAAGCAGTTACAAAGTGTATGTCACTAATTACTGCGATATTTGTTGAATTGCTGTGATGGTTTTACACATGTGAATAATAGTGGTCAGGACACAGTACTTGCGGTGTATAGTTGAATTTATACACTGCCAAGACATGGGCTGTATACGTACCAAAAGAAATGTATGTCATTATATTGTTGTGATTATTACTGTTTGGATTTTATTAAACTGTAATAAAATTGTTTCTTGTATCTATTGAGGTATGGCAATTTGTCATGCAACCAAACTGAGGACCTGAACTTGTGCATACAAATAAACAGCTAACTTAAGAGTATACTGCTCATATTCTGCTAAACCAGTTTAACAAATCTTGTACTACAATGCTGGAAAAATGACAGAGCTGACTCGGATGTACAGAAAAAGTTCTGCACTGACTGAAGGACTGCCCCACACTGGAGTTGGTAATGTTGCGTTTATTGGAGTAGAACGTGATGTGCACTTCTATTGAAAACGTGACAGTCAATGCAGAAACATAAGGCAGACGAGCAGATGCACATTTATTTCAGGGCCCTCCATGCCTACTACTGCATTTCTAGTCTTCCTGTGCTCTGCGTATAAGCCCCTGTTCAGCCAAGGTTTTTACTCCATGACAGTTGTTCTACTGGGTTCGTAGCAATATTGAAGAAAATAATTCAATGGTTTTCAAGGACTTTCGAGGCCCCGACACAGTAACTTCAAGGACCTCGTGCAATGTGTGTAGTAGTTTGGACAGGCAATAACTTGTTCACGAACACCGTTAACTTTAATGCAAACAAAAGAAAAAACAAATCGCATTTCAGTTATTTCAAACATTTGAAAGACTGCTAATTTGCCTTTCACCGCCCACCACTAAACGCACACAAGGAAGCATTTCAAGAAAGCGCTCAAAGTTTTTCTGCAATAGCACAATTAACTACTTGGACCTGCAACATTTGCAGGTTTTGAATACTGTTTGGTTTGACAGTGTATGTGATGTCATCTGTTGCCTCAGCTTTTTTCACCATCAAATAAGCAATAGTCATTTCTAATTTATTTTTATTGTGTCTGTCGCTCTCAATTTACTCTTCACGGCTTCTCTTCGAATGCCTCAACTGTTGAGCTTCCTGCTTCTGCTCCTCCAAGCACATTTGTCGCCGGTTCCATGTGCATAAAACTGGTATCTGCAGCTCCTTTGTAATTTCTACTTTAAGGATGTCGCTTTCCTTCTATTACCTCCAGAGACAATTTTCTGTGACACGCGAAAGAGTGTCACAGAAGGGAAAAAAAGCGCTTGGCAATGTCTGCTAAGTCTAGCCAAGTGTACAAGTTTAAGGACTTTCCAGTACTTCTAAAAATTCAAGGGTTTTCAATGCCTTGAAAATGGCATTTTAGAAATAAAGAATTTTCAAGGATCGCTACAAACCCTGGATTCTAGCACCTAAATAATTTTACAAGCTTATTTTGGCATGGAGTTAGGAAATTCATGCTTTCTAGCTAACGCTGCACTATCTCTGTACAGTGAAGCCACGAGAGCGCAACTATTTTGGAGTAAAGAAAAATACTGAAAGCTTTTAATACCACTCTTCTTTTTTTCTATGGAGCTTCGTATTGCCTAGTTGAGTTTACGAATGTGCCTGGTTTTGGCGGGCGTTTCTTCGACATTTTCTGGAAGAAGCAGATGTCTAGCCCCCGTATTCAGAAATGTATCTTAATACAAAGCTCATGCTTGACTTGATATAAACGACGCCTGGTGCGAACGTCCCCCAAGACGCTCACTGCCTTTCTTTTGGTGCGTTCACGACTTGCGTCGTTTAGATCAAGTCAAGCATGGGCTTCAAGTTATGATGCATTTCTGCATATGGGGGTAAGCGTGCACAATTCCGGGCAACGCACTGTGCCATTGACACTGAGAGAAAACGGGGAAAACAGAGTTAACCACTTATGCTCCTAAACTTTTGCGTACCTGTGGTGTGCGTGTATCGTGGAAGAAGAAACAGCGCAAACACAAGGACGAAAAAAAGCATCAACCACACCAGCGCTTCGTGGTGTGGCATGTTTTTGCGTCGTCCTTGTGTTGCGTTGTTTCTTCTAAAATGCTCAACCAACTAGCCGGCAAGTCCATCCTGTGCATATATAAATTGAACACACGCATGAGTGTAGATGGTCTTCGAAGCTTTTAGAACGAGCACTGCCACACGATACGAGCAGTGCACGCGTAACAAGTGGACACATTAGTCATTTAAACATGCGTGCCAATGCATGTGACGCGACTATCGGCATAAGCAGTCTCCAAATGCTGGAATGCATGCTCTTCAAAACGCTAACGATCCGCTGCTAATGCAGGACAACAGCTCACAGCGGACTGAACCAAACTCTAAACTAATGCACTTGAAAAGAACGCCTACACGGCAGCGTGAGGCACGTCGAAATGCCTGGTACTGGCGTCGCAGTTGCTCACCAGTATACGCGCGAATTAAATTCACATACGTGGATGGTTGGCGCAATACTTTGTATCCGCGTATTTTGGAGAACGTGGACTGGAGAAGCACTCGATCATGAGCTGAACGGCACATTTGATATTTTCCTGCGGTGACGACAAGCCGTGAATAGTTCTCACGTTGTCGTCTACGTTGTCTTCCTTCGTTAGTCGTAGCAAGGAATGGAAATAATGCAAACGCACACGTATTCCAGTACACAACAGCACAGCACACTGCAGAGAAACCCCACCCGCCACAGCCGATTCATCAATTACGTTTGGTATATATATAACCTCTAAAAGAACACGACTGGGCGTGGCGGCGCTGTGGTGTAATGGTTATGATGTGTGTTTTGAATTGTACAAATGCGAGTGTACGCGGGTTCGAATTCACATGATGTATAGAGCATTGTGATTCTTGATTAAGTATGTGACTCCCTTGACAATTGTATTCTAATTAGATTGTGTGACTCCTGATTGTGAAATTTGCGAAGATATTTGCAGATTAAGTGTTAATTCACTTTTTTTTCTCCTCAGTGGCGTTCGTGACGCATACGCATAGGCCGCTTCAGAGCAGTCACGCCTCACGGTAGGCAGCAAATAGCCAGGAAAAAATGACTTTAAAATCCTGCATAACTTTGCTCACGCCTATTCTGAAGGCCGCTTGGAATCAGGCCAGTGTCTCTGAGGAGCCGCCTAGGGAACAGTATATCAGCGGCCCGAATTTGATCTGATTTCCTGCCTGCATGCGTGACCAGGACTTGGCTAAGAGGGTATTGGGAAGAGTACTAGCACTCTGTTCTGAAGGAGTACAAACACTCTGTTTGGGGGAGTAGAAGTACTCGGTCTGGCGGTGTACTATTAACCCTGCGGGGAGAGTATTAGCACTCTGCGGAAGAGTACTAGCACTCCCTGTGGGAAGAGTAGTATCACTCTGCGGAAGAGTACTAGCAATCCCTTGCGGTGGAGTAACAAAACTCTGTCAGGAGGAGTTGACCTACTCTCTCTCAAAGAGGGTCGATCTACTCTCGAAAAGAGAGTGAAATATGGGACAAGCAGCTACTCCCCCAAAGAGAGTGCCCGGCACTCCCTTAGTTTTTAGAGTGTAAAAGCCAACGCGCTTGACCCGTTGATCAGATTTTCGACGATCACCGACTGTGCTCGCCGCTGTCATTGTGCTTTAAGTGTAGCCTGTTTTGTGGGCACAGGTTCGTACAATAAAAGCTAGTTATGCCTTTCACAGTATTGCTACTGTGTTCTTTAACGTCACGACCACATGACATCTGGTGGAGGTGCTTTGCGTTCGTGTACCGGACCCCCCCACAAAGCCGTGACGCAAGCCCACACGCGGAAGACAACACCAACATCGCCAAGAACCAGCGAGGTAGCCGCAGGCTGCAAGGACTGCCCCCGGAGCACGGTCTTTTTTTTTTGCCTGAGACGACCAAGAAGATCGCCACCAAGTCCACCACAATGGCAGCTCCAGCGTCCACCTTCGTGGTGCAGCAGCCCAGGGAACCTCCGACGTTCCGCGGTTCAACGTTCGAGGACCCGGAAAGCTGGCTTGAGACGTATGAGTCGCTACATTTGAGAACTGGAACAGTGACGACAAACTGCGACATGTCTTCTTCGCATTGGAAGACGCGGCCAGGATGTGGTTCGAGAACCAAGAAGGCACCTTAACGACCTGGGAACTGTTCCGAAGCGGCTTCCTACAGACATTCGCAAGCGTCGTGCGCCGAGAACGCGCCCACGTGCTATTAGAAAGCAGGGTGCAGCTGCCTAATTAGACAACCGCGATCTTCAGGGAGGTAATGGGCCGTCTATTTCGCCACGCCGACCCTGAAAGTCCGCCTACTCATGCGTGGTGTGAGGGAGGAACTTTCTGCCGGAATGGAACGAAGCCCACCGAAGACCGTCGACAAGTTTCATCGCGAGGCCACCAGCATCGAGAAGACACTCGAGATCCGAAACCGGCAATTCGACCGCAGCATGAACTCGACAAACTAAACCGGAGTTCAGTCACTGGCCACCGACGACCTGCGCGAGAGTATCCGAGCGGTCGTGCGGGAGGAGCTACAGAAGCTGTTCGCATCATCACAGCCTCAAGTGGCTTCGATTGCCGACGCCATACGTGACGAGCTCCAACAACAACTCGGACTAGCCCCTGAATTGCCGCAGACTCAGCCGCAAGCGATGACATACGCTGCCGTCGCCCGCCGTCAAGGTCCCCCTCCACGACCACTCCAGGGCACTGTAACGCCGAAATTCCGTCGATCACCACCGCCGCCGCCAGCACGCCCACCCGTCGCCCAGCGCAGCTACGCGAGGAAGACAGATGTTTGGCACGCTTTCGACCACCGCCCCCTCTGCTACCCCTGCGGAGAAGCGGGTCACGGCTACCGACGATGCCCATACCGAGAGATGGGACTGCGAGGATTCGCCGTCAACGCTCCGCGCCCGCAGCAAGGTAAACGCCCTCGCAATCTCGCCGACTACCTCGCCGCTACACAGTGGACCTCTCGACGACCTATCGCCGCAGTGCCAGCCATACACCGGCCCAGCCCGGGGCTGATAAGCGAGCCCATATCCGGAAAACTAAAAGCAGCAACTTATGGAGGTGCGGTTGCTGTTCGTCGACCTGACGAAGATCCTCCGCCGCCGCCGAAGCCACCGCAGAAACTACCTCGACGACAATATGACACGCCGTCGTGCAGACGAAGTCTGGAAGCAAAGAATACGACGACGAAAGACCGTCTGACGACACGACGTTCCAGCTTCAGTTCAACACGACGAAGCCGTGATCCGACGCCAAGACCTAACTGCAATGCCAGATAAAGAACCACCGACCTCGACGCGCTTCTCGACGGCCACGCAGTTACCGCCTTAGTCGATACAGGGGCTAATTACTCAGTAATGAGTGGACACATCGCCGTCCAGTTGGAGAAAGTTAAAACTGCACGGGAAGACCCTAGAATTCGAACCACAGGACGCCTCATTACGCCGACTGGAATCTGCACGGCAAGAATTAGCGTTCATGACTGGACTTACCATGCCACGTTCGTTATCCTCCAACAGTGTTCACGAGACGTCATTCTCGGCATGGACTTCCTGAACCGACACGCCGCAATCATAGAGGTGAAGTCAAAATCGATAACGCTGTCGGAAGATCAAGCGATACCGCCGGAGAGCCCTCGTAGTCACCACGCCGTGAGTCTGCTCGAAGATCAAGTGAGCATCCCGCCTCGCTCGAGCATTGTTATTTCGGTCGGCACCGAAACACCCACTGACGTAGAAGGCGTCATGGAAGGCGACCAACGTCTACTGCTCTACCATGAAATTTGCGTCGCTAGAGGAATCGCTCCACTGCACGGAGGAAACACGAAAGTGTTGCTCACAAGCTTCAGCCAGGAGTTCAAGCATATCAACAAGGGCATGATGATCGCATACATCGAGGAAATTCTGGAAACCAGCAATGCGTTGGCCTCTCGGATTCTGTCGCATGTACACCGACGACCGTAGCTCCCGAACCTGACTTCGACATAAATCTAAGGCTCCCCATGATTAAGCAACAACAGCTGAGAAGTTTACTTCGACGATACAAAGAGTGCTTTTCGACATCATCAAGGTTTCGACAAACGCCAGTCGCAAAGCATCGCATATTAACCGAAGAGTGTGCTCAATCGCTCTGCCAGAGAGCTTATCGAGTTTCTACGCGAGAACGTGAGGCTATAAGGCACCAAGTCGACAAAATGCTGCGCAACGACATCATCCAGCCGTCCGAAACCCCGTGGGCATCCCTTGTAGTCTTGGTGAAGAAAATGGACGGAACCCTAGGTTTCTGCGTCGATTATCGTCGTGTGAACAAGATCACGAAGAAGGACGAATACCCCCTCCCACGAATAGACGACGCATTGAATCGGCTCTGCAAAGCAGAATACCTCTCGTTGATGGACCTCCAATCTGGCTATTGGCAAATAGTAGTCGACGAAAGAGATCGCAAAAAGACGCCCTTCATCACCCCAGACGGCCTCTACGATTTCAAGGTTATGCCATTCGGACTGTGCTCGGTGCCTGCAACGTTCCAGCGCATGATAGGCAGGGTTTTATCAGGATTGAAGTGGCAGACTTGTCTTGTTTACTTGGATGACATCGTCGTCATCGCCGAAAATTTTGACGATCACCTCAGGCGGCTTGCGACAGTGCTAGATGCCATCAAGTCATCAGGGCTCATTCTGAAGCCGGAAAAGTGACGCTTCCCTTACGACGAGCTTCTGTTCCTAGGCCACGTAATCAGCAAATCTGGTGTCCGCCCACACCCGCAAAAGACAGCTGCAATCGCACAGTTCCAGCAACCCGTCGACAAGAAGGCAGTGCGTAGATTCCTTGGCATGTGTGCCTACTACAGGCGCTTTGTCAAGCACTTTTCACGTATCGCTGAGCCGTCGACATGTCTAACTAAATGTGATGAGTTCAAATGGGAAACGCCACAGGCCAACGCATTTGAAGAACTCAAACGACGCATGCAGTCGCCGCCGGTACTTGCGCACTTCGACGAGTACGCCGATACGGAATTTTATACTGACGTCAGTAGCCTTGGCCTTGGTGCCATTCCAGTGCACAAGAGAAACGGAGTCGAACAGCTGGTAGCTTACGCAAGCCTGTCGCGGTCAAAAGCGGAACGCAACTATTCTACGACCGAAAAGGAATGTCTCGCCATCGTTTGGGCTACAACTAAATTTCGCCCTTATCTATATGGCAGGCCATTCAAAGTCGTCAGCGACCATCACGCGTTGTGTTGGCTAGCGAATATAAAGCATCCATCAAGACGACTGGCGCGTTGGAGCCTCAAACTACAAGAATACAACATCACTGTAACCTACAAGCCCGTACGAAAACACTCCGATACCGATTGCCCATCACGCGCCCCCATTGACCCACCGCCTCAATATGACGAGAATGATGACGCCTTCCTTGGAATGATAAGCGAGAAAGGCTTCGTTGAATAACGACGAGCAGACCCGGACCTAAAAGGCCACGTCGACTATTTAGAAGGGAATACCGACGTTGTGCCTGGGTCGTTGAAGCGCGGATTGCCTTCGTTCACACTTCGTAGAGGTAGAAAACCCGCCTCGCGTGCAAGAGGTCCGTGGTTCGAATCCCGGTGCCGCAAAATTTTCCACCGGATTAAAAAAAATCCGCGTATTGATAAAATTATATAAACAGGCCTGGAGTGTGGCCTGATCCCGGTGACCACAACCGGCAACGCACTCCCTCACCCAGAGAAGGATTGGCCACCCTGGTGCAGTACTCGGCCACGACCTCCTATATGAACACAACAATCAAACCCCGGTCCTCAGTCGCCAGCAGCTGCGAAGCAACTGACCACGGCGCCGGTCAGACCTGCGACGCCGCAGAGGGTTCTAAGAATCCCTGGCTCCATAGAGGCCGCCATTGGAATATGAACCTGGCAACGTTTACCGCTAGAACGTTATCTGCTGAGGTGAGTCTAGCAGTGCTATTGGAGGAATTAGAGGGCAGTAAATGGGATATAATAGGGCTCAGTGAAGTTAGGAGGCCAAAAGAAGCATATACAGTGCTAAAAAGCGGGCACGTCCTGTGCTACCGGGGCTCAGCGGAGAGACGAGAACTAGGAGTCGGATTCCTGAGTAATAAGAACATAGCTGGTAACATGCTGGAATTCTATAGCATTAATGAGAGGGTGGCAGGTCTTGCTCTGAAACTTAATAAGAAGTACAAAATGCAGGTTGTACAGGTCTACGCCCCTACATCCAGTCATGATGACCAGGAAGTCGAAAGCTTCTATGAAGACGTGGAATCGGCGATGGGTAAAATACAGTATACTGATGGGCTACTTCAATGCCAAGGTAGGCAAGAAGCAGGCTAGAGACAAGGCAGTGGGGGAATATGGAATAGGCACTAGGAGTAGCAGGGTAGAGTTATTAGTAGAGTTTGCGGAACAGAATAATATGTGGATAATGAATAGGAGCCCGAACGCCGAGACTAGAAATGAAATAGACCTCATACTCTGCGCTAACCCTGGCATAATGCAAGATGTGGACGTGCTCAGCAAGGTGCGCTGCAGTGACCATAGCATGGTAAGAACTCGAATTAGCCTAGACCTGAGGAGGTAACGGAAGCAACTGGCACATAAGAAGTCGATAAATGAGTTAGCAGTAAGAGGGAAAATAGAGGAATTCCAGATCAACCTGCAGAACAGGTATTCGGCTTTAACTCAGGAAGAAGACCTTAGTGTTGAAGAAATGAACGACAATCTTGTGGCCATCATTAAGGAGTGTGCAATAGAAGTCGGTAGTAACTCCGTTAGACAGGATACCAGTAAGCTATCGCAGGAGACGAAAGATCTGATCAAGAAACGCCAATGTCTTAAAGCCTCTAACCCTACAGCTGGAATAGAACTGGCAGAACTTTCGAAGTTAATCAACAAGCGTAGGATAGCTGACATAAGGAAGTATAATATGGATAGAATTGAACATGCTCTCAGGAACGGAGGAAGCCTAAAAGCAGTGAAGAAGAAACTAGGAATTGGCAAGAATCAGATGTATGCGCTTAGAGACAAAGACGGCAATATCATTACTAATATGGATGAGATAGTTCAAGTGGCTGAGGAGTTCTATAGAGATTTATACAGTACCAGTGGCACCCACGACGATAATGGAATAGAGAATAGTTCGAAATCCCACAGGTAACACCAGAAGAAGTAAAGAAAGCCTTGGGAGCTATGCAAAGGGGGAAGGCAGCTAGGGAGGATCAGGTAACAGCAGATTTGTTGAAGGATGGTGTGCAGATTGTTCTAGAGAAACCAGCCACCCTGTATACGCAATGCCTCATGACTTTGAGCGTACCGGAATCTTGGAAAAACGCTAACATAATCCTAATCCATAAGAAAGGGGATGCCAAAGACTTGAAAAATTATAGACCGATCAGTTCACTGTGCGTTGCCTACAAAGTATTTACTAAGGTAATTGCAAATAGAATCAGGAACACCTTAGACTTCCGTCAACCAAAGGACCAGGCAGGATTCCGTAAAGGCTACTCAACAATAGACCATATTCACACTATCAATCAGGTGATAGAAAAATGTGCGGAATATAACCAACCTTTATATATAGCTTTCGCTGATTACGAGAAAGCGTTTGATTTGAGAGGCGAAGGCGTGCGCTGGGTTACCGGCTTGGTGCGTTCTGTGGTAATCTCAAATGTTTTATCGTTTACAGGGTCATGCATGTAGGATCTGTTGTTTACGACCAACTTATTGTATTTTAGCTTAAAAGATGGCGAGCCGGGCAGTGATTTGGCGAAGCCAATAAGTTTTTTGCGTGCTTGGCGTGTGGCAAACGAGTAATCTTCTGTCACTTGAATGTCTTCTTCTTTTATGTCTTTTTGACGCGTCAGAATTCTTTCTCTGGTTTTGAAGTTGTTGAACTTCACAATCACCGGACGGCATCCAGAATCAGAATACCGGCCTAATCGATGAGCCCTATGTATGTTATTCGGCGAGAGTTCGGGGTCAACGTATTCTGACAGGACATTTAGAAGCTTTTGTTCCGTTTCATGCCATGTTTCATGCGCATTCTTATCGGCGATACCATGAAAAATTAAATTATTTCTACGACTCTGGTCTTCTAATTCATGAATTCGTGCCTGCAGCAGTTGATTTTGTTTGCGAATATCAAGAGCAGTGCATTCGAGGTCTTGCTTTACTTCGTCAATTGCTTCAAGTGAGTGTTCAACTGTCGTAAGCCTGGAATTCATATTTGCGAGAGCTGAATTAATACTCTGCTGTCCGCTCCGTAGTTCTTCCATGGTTTTCTTTATATCTCCGTTACTTGCTGAAAGCGCGACTGACTGTGCCTGCAATTCCTTCAAGATACGAAGTATTTCCATGTTTTGCTCCGATTGTGTTAATAAGACATTAGCGGCACCGTTGCTTACCTCGCTCGAGGTGTCTGTGCTCGAAGCACCGCCGATAATTTTGGTACACGTGTGAGCAGGACCTGGATTTACTTCCACTTCTCCCGACAATAGCAAAAGAAGGCAGCTGTTGAAGCATTCAGTCAACACGCTCAAAAACACCCGTTGGCACGGGAGCAGCAGTAAGCATCGATTGTCACTTTTCTTAGCATACAAAGGAATGTGGTAACGCACCTGGATGGCAAACAAAGGCAATCTGTTAGTCAATGTCGCTGCGACGCTGCTCACGTACCCACTGAAGCGGTCCCACGGATGCCAGCGCTTAAATACTGGCGTTCAACTTGCTGTCGATGACCATGCCGCAGCTTTGGAGTGGAAAGGATTGTTCACAAATCTTGAGGGCGCCGCCTGGTGAACGGACGGAGGCAAATGACAGGAAGCAAATTGCGTCACTTGGTGCAAAGAAGCACTGTCACGGGCAGGATGGCAGATACTGTAGATGCTGTGCGCCACAAGTGGAAGCAGCACCTGGATGGCAAACAAAGGCGGTCTGTTAGTCATTGTCGCTGCGACGCTGCTCACGTGCCCACTTTGCTAATCATGCTATTCACAGTCATCTCTCACTTTCCCCACGACATCATCCTCGGCTTTCACTTCCTCTCCGCATATTCTGCTCTCATCGATTGTTCCCCCAGTACTCTCCGCCTCGACCTGCCTGTTCTCGATCCCGCTGAACAACACCATACTCGCCTCAGTTCCGTCGACTTCGTTCGCTTTCCACCTTCCGCACTGACTTACGTTGACTTCGTGTCATCCCCGCCAGTCCCCGACGGTCACTACATCGCGGCTCCTATACAAGACGTCCTCCTTACAAACGGGATCACAGTACCTCATACAGTTTTATCTATCACGGCGAATTGCGTCTGCCTGCCAGTGGTCAATTTGGGCTTGACGACACAAGTGCTGCCACGCGGGATGTCTTTGGCCCAACTTTGCTCATTCGAGGACCACTCTGTAGCATCGATTTCAGTAGAGTACAATTCAGCCTATCCTCCTCTACCATCGCAGTCGGGAACTTGTACCATCGCCAACTTACAGAAAATGATTGCACCCGACATGCCTTCCGAGAACGCTCATGCGCTCTACCGCATTCTGATTTCCTACCAAGCTATTTTTGACTTTAACGATCGTCCTTTAGCCCAAACAACAGCTGTTAAACATCGCAATAATGCCGGCGATGCCCCTCCTATTCATCGCCGCCCGTATCGAGTAACACCGGCTGAGCGTTAAGTTATTCACACCGAAGTTCGCAAAATGCTTGCCAAGAACATTATTGAACCGTCATGTAGTCCATGGGCGTCACCTGTTGTGCTCGTAAAAAAAGAAGGATGGCACATGGCGCTTTTGCGTGGATTATCGGCACCTTAACAGGGTTACGAAGAAGGACGTGTATCCCCTACCTCGGATTGCCCACGCCCTTGACTGCCTCCACGGTGCTCGCTATTTCTCCGCTATTGACCTTCGCTCCGGCTACTGCCAAGATTGCCGTGGACAATCTCGACCGCGAGAAGACTGCTTTTGTAACACCCGAAGGTCTTTATCAGTTCAAAGTGATGCCGCTCTGTCTATGTAACGCTCCTGCCACTTTTGAACGCATGGACTGCCTTCTTCGTGGTTTCAAATGGTCCACGTGCCTGTGCTACATGGACGATGTTATAGTATTCTCCCCAACGTTCGCTACGCACCTGGAACGTCTCTCAGCAGTCCTGGGCGTTCTTCGTCGAGCCGGTGTGCAACTCAACGCATCGAAGTGCCAATTCGGCTGTTGCCAGATTAGCGTCCTTGGACATCTCGTTGACGCGTACGGTGTGCATCTGGACCCAGGCAAGATCCGTGCTGTTACGCACTTCCCTGTTCCGAAGTGTGTCAAGGATTTGCGTAGCTTCATCGGCCTTTGTTCGTAATCCGCCGTTTCGTGCAAAATTTCGCCGCCATAGCACGACCACTTACCGAGCTTTTGAAAAAAGGCGCCCGTTTCCAGTGGGGCGATAACGAGGCCTCTGCATTCTCGCATCTAATCGACCTTCTCACAACGCCTCCCGTTCTGGCCCATTTCGATCCTTCTGGGCGTACCGAAGTTCGCACTGATGCCAGCGGTCACGGAATTGGCGCAGTGCTGGCACAACGCCAGCGCGGCCACGACCGTGTTATCACTTACGCAAGCAGGCTCCTCTCACCCGCGGAACGCAACTATTCTATCATTGAGCGTGAGTGTCTGGCCCTTGTTTGGGTGGTTGAGAAATTCCACCTATACTTATACGACCGACCCTTTTCCGTTGTCACAGACAATCACGCGCGTTGCTGCTAATGCTCACTGAAAGATCCTACAGGAAGTCTTGGTCGCTGGGCCTTAATACGCCTCCAGGAATATTCGTATTCTGTCATCTACAAATCTGTACGATTGCACAAGGACACTGACTGCCTGTCTCGCTACCCGATCGACGAGCCTGCCGGCGCCGACAGTAGTACCGCCAACAGCATTTTCTCTTTGTCTGCATTCTCTATCATCGCCGATCAGCAGTACCGAGACCTATCACTGCGAGCACTCAAAGGGTATGCGCTCTACACCAACTGACGCATCCGTTCGCCGATATGTCCTCCATGGCGGCATTCTGTACCGAAGGAAATTCCTCCCTGACGGCTCTGATCTTCTTGTCGTGCGAAGACATCTGACAGACTGTGTTCTTTGAGATGCATGACGCACCCACTGCAGGACATCTTGGGGTAACCCGCACGTACGACCACGTCCACCATCGCTTCTATTGGCCTGGTCTCGCTGGCTCCATTCGACGCTATGTTGCTGCCTGTGATCCCTGCCAGCGTTGGTAAACACCTCAGGTGCTACCTGCCGGTAATCTCCAGTCGTTCACAATCCCTGTGGAACCCTTCTTTCGTGTTCAATTTAACCTCATCGGTCCTTTTCCCACAGTATCCTCTAGGAACAAATAAGTAGCTGTCGCAACTGATTACGCCATCCGATACGCAAATACGCAGGCGCTCCCTACCAGTTGCACCACTGACACCGCGGACGTTCTGTTGCGTGACATTATCTTGCTTCATGACGCCCGCGACAGCTTCTTACTGACAGTGGTCGTAACTTCCTCTCGAAAGTTATCGCCGACATTGTGCATTCCTGCTCCATTCAACGCAAGCTGACTACCTGATACTACCATCAAACCAATGGTCTGACAGAGTGGTTCAACCGGACTCTTACCGATATGCTGTCTAAGTATGTTTCCAAGGACCACCACGACAGGGACATTGCCCTTCCTTGCGTCACATTTGCGTACAATTCTTCCCGGCACGACACCGCCTGATTTTCTCCATTTTATCTACTGTACGGTCGCCAACCGACCTTGCCCCTAGACACGGCAATTTCTGCTGCTGCGACCTCAACAAGCGAGTATGCGCGTGACGCCCTCGCCCTCGCCGACCATGCCTGCCAGCTTGCCCGTGCTCTACTGACGGCCTCGCAAACCACTCAGCAGTGTCAGTACAACGCCCGCCATCGTGACGTACAGTTTTCGCCTGGTGCGCTCGTGCTCCTGTGGTCACCCTCTCGTCAAGTCGGACTTTCAGAGAATTTCCTTTCGCGATACACAGGGCCCTACCGCGTGCTGCGCCAGGTGACGCCTGTGTCGTACGAAATTGCTCCTGTGAGTTCAACTTCGCCCTCTCCGTGGCATCTAGTGATGTCGTGCACATCAGTAGGCTCAAGGCCTACTACACTGCTTCCGAGTCCGGCCTTTAGTAGCTCCGGGACGGCGCTTTTGCCGCCGGGGGTAGTGCTACGGAACAGTATTTGCGATCAAGAAGAGGCGAGCAGTGAGAAGACGACGACGACTTATCGAAGTCTGGTCGCCGTGGCCAGAATTTGATCCTGCGACTACTAAGCACAACGCCAATGGCAGTTATAGCAACCACGGTGAGTCAAAAAGTTGAATTTTC
This sequence comes from Dermacentor andersoni, assembly GCF_023375885.2. NCBI lineage: Eukaryota > Metazoa > Arthropoda > Arachnida > Ixodida > Ixodidae > Dermacentor > Dermacentor andersoni. The sequence continues at coordinate 6,527,581 of NC_092821.1, forward strand.
GTCATCAGGTGTGTTTGATAACCATTTCGATCTAAGTGTCGATATGGATTGTGATAGCGATTTGTGTTACAGTAACATTATTTTTGAGGCGGCAAATTACTGTTATGCAGCGTTAATAATGCGAACAGCCAGCCTGTTTCTGTGTTGAATGGAGGCACGCAGCGTGCGTACACAATTATGTTCATTTTATCAGTTTTGTGAAATGAGCTTCAAACTGCATGCATTTTCACTGGGAAACATGTGAAATATGTACTAGGACTTTCTTATGCCAAGTTACCCATGAACAAAGATTGTACATTAGAAATCGCAGTTACAGGCAGTTACCGCATAGATTTCTTTTTTCTCTATGCAGACACTAACTGCGTTTCCATAGTCATGTATTGCCTGTTTGGCCAGGGCTGAAAAGGGTAAATGGAATAAATTCAAAGAAGCCGGCGAGTGTGTCTGCTTGGCCAGGCTTTGATGTATTTTAGCAACGTGTTCATGTGCAGATGTCGTGTGAATGCATACTTTGATTTAGTTACGTTTTACTGCATTAATTGAAAGCACCTAGCCAATCTCAGCTCTTTTTCTCGTTTCTTGCCTTTGGTGTCCACATACCTGAAAGTATTCTGAGTTTTTGTACCAGGACGACGTCAGGGCATCACACAAGCTAGAAACATTAAAACAAAGAACCAGGACTGTGGTGCGAATGGTCCACAGAGTCACAAAGCAACAAAAAGGTTTCAAAGAAGCGGAGGCGGTCAGACTTGTGCAAGCATTCGTCAATAGCAGGGTGACCTATATCCTTCCCTTTCAAAAACCAAAATAAGGCTGAAATGATTAAAGTGAGCTCCATCTTCAGGGCAGCTAGGGCTCCCAAAAACCGAAGTGTCAGAAAGCTGAAAGCTCTTGGTATTCACAACACATATGAAGAACATGCCACGGAAGTGGTCATGGTACAAATGAAACGTCTGAATTCGACAGAACAAGGAAAGGCCCGGTTGCCAAAGGTGAGATATCCCCTGAGAGCGCAGTATGGCTAGGAAAAAACTGTTTTTCTACCGAGACAAAGAAGAAAGAAAATTATAGTTTCACCCATCTTAAAGAATATGAGCACGGAACACCACCAAAGCAGAAGAAAAGCGCAATTAAAGGATTTAAAAAAGAAATATGAAAGACATCGAGAAATATACTACACAGATGCATGTAGAGTGGCAACAGAAAAATTCACAATAGTGGTCTTCAATCGTTCCACAGCGATAACGACCTCCATTCGGAACCCTTCAACCTGCATCGTGGAGGCAGCAGCCATAGCACTGGCCCTTCGAGATGCAGAAGCAAAAGACAGAATCTGCATTGGGTATGATGGACTCTAAGGCAGCATGCTGTTCGTTCATGATGGGTACCGTCCCACACAATATTCATAGAATTGCACCACGCGTAAATTTGGTGCCCAGCGCACTGTGCACTCGAGGGAATTAGAGGGCGCACCGAACTGCTCGAGCAATAGGCATCCGAGCACTAGTCGGTGCTTTCAAGGAACCACCTTGACCCACACGACACCTTCAAAAACCAGGAAAAAGAGAGACAAAAATACAGCCACCCGCATCCCAACCTTATGGGAGAATAGGCCAGGGATTGGCGCTGTGTACAGATTAAAACGTATCTACACCTACAAATACTCAGTAAGATACACCCTGCATTCTATGAAAGTGCGTGGTCTTGGTGCGGGGAGCTGCGAACTCTTGCCCACGTAACATGAAGGTGTAAACTACAGCCTCCAAATTCCAATTGATCCTTTACGGCACAAGTTCCAAGTAATAGGCAGTGGGATGTTTGGCTTGCTAGGGAAAATGTAGAGAGCCAGCGAGTTCTACTCGATCGACCCCAGTGAACCGCACAGACCAGTGGAGCTCTGGACTGAGGGACGCACAGACCACCCAAACCACTCAGAGAAATAAAGTTTATACTAACACTACTTGGCCTTGATGCTATGAGCCTTCAAGTTCACGTGCACCTAGAAATGAGCCACATGCCATTTGATTCACTCAGTTCCTATCCAGAAAATGCACTCTTTGTTGTAGGGCATGCATGATTATTTGCATATGTGCAACATTTTATTGCCGCAGAGGGGCATGTAGTATGGAAACCGACGTAAACATTATTGAACTCTGCAGTAACTTGTTCTAAATTGAACTTTCCAAAATAAAGAGCAATTTCAATAAATGCCAACATGTGTTTTTCTTTAACTCGGTGAGCAGTGCGCTACCATCTGGGATTTTATTATTCCACGTGGTAGAGATGTGTGGCTGTCACTGTATTGCTTTCAAGCTTCTGCATTTAGTGTGGTTGTGGCACCTGGGGCAAATTCTCAATGCACATATGTTTCAGATAATTGTGAATTCTTGTAAAACATGACACACGTATAGTTGTATTTCTCTTGGAAAATTTATTCAGAAAGCAGCTTTTATAGGTTGAGTAAATTATTAATTGATGCCAATTCAGCTCACCCTTTCCGAGATTGACCATTAATTTTACAACAGTGTATTTCTATACTTCTAGTAATAAGCGTGTGTACTATTCTTTTCAGATATGTTAACATCATACGAGTCTGCATTCTTAAGAAATTAAACAGCCAGAGGCCACATTCCAAGGACGGAAATCTGAATATCAAGAAATAAAATCAATAATAAAGGTAGCAAGAAGTACTCGCAAGCAAATGTTTATTGTCAGATGGATGCAAGAATAATACCGCCCAACCAGGGGGTGCAGGAAAACCAGATAATAGCCAGAAAAGCAAAGCCCGCTCATATATCACAGCCATTTTATTCAAAAATGACGTTTCACTCCAGAATATGCATAATGAAGCCTTGCTAACTATGACAATTTACTAGCACTACCGCCCAGTGCTGCTGTGTTCCTGAATGGTGGCTCACATTTCCAGGGAGCAATAGGTGCAGTGATATCCATCATTCGTGCATCACTCAGTTTGCACAATACACACCTTGCTGCAAGAAAAAAGAGCCACAACATACTTTCGAACAATTCTTGGCAATTAGTTTGACAGAGGCGCTTCCAAGCACACCAGTATAGACCAGCATTGCCTTGAATCATGTTCAATACCGGAAGCATAACCCCTTGCCCGAACCAAACATTTCTGTTTACCTGCCATAAGACGATGTGCAGACAATGCGCTCACCTGTCCACTGCCCTCCTCTCCCCCCCCCCCCACACACACACCAAAATATTCCTGGCTATGGCACTGGTTCTTGCTACAAGAAATCGAAATACAGATATTTGGTCTCGATGTTCGCCAATCCGAAGCAAGATCAAATTGGCCAGGCAAAATAAAGAAGACACCAATATCAATCTTCCACTTGATATGAAGGATTGCTTCTAAATGTGGAGGAGCATGTACCGAAGGAGCCGGTAATGTTGTTTGGTCTGTACTCCAGCCACATATTTATCAGGCTCAGTTTTACTGGCACTTATTGAAGTAGAGGGACCAGATTGACATCATTATTCAGAACGTGATGAGGAGAATAGCTGCTCTCCGTCTGTTCATTCAAGCATATGCTCAGGTAAACACCATGGCTCATTGCTAATCCAACATGACTGCGCATGTGAAGTAAAGAAGTTGCATATTGCAGTTACTTCAGATTGCTTGGCTGTATGTACACTGATATTCCTTTCGACCAATGTATTTTGTATAGATGCTGCTATTACATGAGATGGAAGCATACTATGGGTCAGCCTTAAGTGCTTCTCTCTTGATAAAAATAAGGACTATATAATGGATGTCTGCAACTCTACCTGAGCTTCATACCATATATCACAAGAGTCTGCAGAACAGGGCTGGCACACGGTAAAGTCATACATGACATCAATGAGGCAGCCTCATTTTTATCAAACATCGCCCAAATACAGACACACACAAATTCCTTCAGTCCCATTTAACAGCTGAAGCAGAACAGTAAAGCCAGATTGCTTTGTCAGGAAATACACAAGCTTCACAACTACTCACTTTTAATGTTTGCTTACACTAGGTGCGGGGACACATCTCTGGCCTTTTAAATGCCATGGCAGATAACAAAGCCCACAACAACATGAAGAAAATGTATCTACCCGCAACTCTTGTGTGAGGCTCACTTGCCATTTTCCTAGAACGAAAAGCTTGGTCAGATGCGACAAATACTTTTACGCTCAAATTTGACAGCCCTTGCTGCATCAATTTTACCAACACTGTCAAGGACGCAGTATTCTTAACAGCAATATATGATCAGGAAATACACAATTTTATTAATCTGAGCACAGGCATTCTGACTCACTTATTATGAATGGAAAGAAACGTGACTGCTGCCTGAATGCGGAGAGTAATCTTCTGCAGTTGTAGAGAGTCAGTGTACCTTCGTGTAATACAGTTTCACAGTAAGTTTGTACAAATGATCATTACAGGCAGGGAATTAGAGGCTTATTTGTGCTTTTCACTTGCTCTGAATATGACCTTGAACAAAACATTGTGTGTAAAAAGGGCAAATGTTTTTTTGAAATGAAGCATCTATCGGCGAGTAGCATTTTGCCTTTTCAGACTTTTTAGCAACCATGGAGGAGAGATTAAAATTGACAATGTATCTCTAAATGTCATGCCTCTAAAGGTTCACATGGCGATTAGGAAGGTAATTTTTTGAAGCTAGGGACGGACGGACAGAAAAAAAATTAATGTGAAAAGGACCTGCAAGACTACCAGCCCGGGCTTAGGCCACCCAGGCATTATGTGCGGTGCGGCATAGCCTTTCCACCTCGGCCCGTGCCCGCTGGATAGCCTATAGTTTGTCGTGTAGTTCCGAGCCAGTGAGAGCGCTTAATCATCGCTCCTCGAGAAGGTAAGGTTTCATCATGTCCTCTACATATAGTCTCGTGGTAGTAACGTACAAAGAACACAGTAGCAATACTATGCAAGACGAAACATTTATTGGGCGAACCTGTGCCCTCAAAAGCAGGCTACACTCAAGAGAACCATAGCGGCAAACACTCGGCGATCGGCGCAAATCTGATCAGTGGGTCGAGCGCGTCGGCTTTTATGCATAAGTCGTCGAATGTTCCAGAGTAATCGGTAGGACCTTCCACAAAGCTCTGCATTATTCGCGTCGCGCACACATGCAATCAGAGTACACAAGCTTCGGTCACAGACAGCGGATGGAAGCATCGATAACATTCCAGAAATTTCAGATACATGCAGGCGCGTCCTGCGCTGTGCGATAACATTTGTTAGGGGGTGAAACGTGTCGCACAATAAAGACAAACAACTGCACGGGACAATACCACCCGGTTAGAAAGCATTGACCCGATCCTGCAAACGAAAGTAATAAAGAAAAACACCCGTAGCAAAGAGGACAACAAAATAAGGAATTTCATCAGCGTCTCTAAAACGGTTTAGGACGCACCACGTGGACCAATTTAGATCAAGTGCGACACCCCTGTGAATGCGAAATGCCGTCTGGCACGAACTCATAGTCCAGTGCGCCAACACGTCGAATGACCTTGTAGGGTTCGAAATAGCGTCGCAATAGTTTCTCACTCAGTCCTCGCCGGCGTATCGGGGTCCAAACCCAAACACTGTCGCCGGGCTGCTACTCGACGAAGCGTCGTCAGAAGTTGTAGTGTCGGCTGTCGGTATGCTGCTTGTTCTTGATCCGTAGGCGGGCGAGCTGTCGGGCTTCTTCGGGGTGCTGGTGATAGCTATCGACGTCATTCTCTTCGTCAGTGACGTGCGGCAGCATGGCGTCGAGAGTCGTTGTCGGGTTCCTGCAGCAAACCACCTTAAACGGCGTGATTTGTGTTGTTTCTTGTACTGCCATGTTGTAACCAAAGGACCCGTTCGGCAGAAACGCGTCCCACGTCTTGTGCGCGACGTCGACGTACATTGCTAGCAAGTCGGCGAGGGTCTTGTTCAGACGCTCTGTGAGACCATTCGCCTGCGGGTGGAAGGCAGTTGTCCTTCTGTAGCTTGTATGACTGTATTGCAGAATGGCTTGGATGAGCTCTGCTGTAAAGGCTGTTCCTCTGTCGGTGGTGAGGACTTCTGGGGTACCATGTCACAGCAGAATGTTCTCGACGAAAAATTTCGCCACTTCGCTGCGCTGCCTTTCGTTAAAGCTTTAGTTTCAGCAAAGCGGGTGAAATAGTCCGTCGCCATGACGATCCACACATTTCCGGGTGTTGACGCCTAAAACGACCCCGATAAATCCATCCCGACCTGCTGAAATCATTGGCAAGGTGGTTTTATCGGATACAGTAATCCTGCTGGCCTTATTTAGTGGTGTCTTGCGTCGCTGACAGTCTCAGCATGTCTTGACATAACGGGCGACGTCGGCGGCCAGACGCGGCCAGTAACACCTTTCCTGTATCCTCGACAGCGTTCGGGAGAATCTGAGGTGCCCAGCGGTTGGACCGTCATGTAGGGCGTGCCGTACTTCTGGACGCAGCGCTGACGGAACAAGAAGAAGGTAGCGTGCGCGGACTGGTGAGAAGTTCTTATTTGCCAGCAGGTTGTTTTGTAACGTGAACGAAGACAATCCACGCTTAAATGCCCTAGGTACTACGTCGGTGTTCGCTTCCAAATACTCGACGAGGCCTCTAAGCTCCGGGTCTGCTCGTTGCTGTTTCGTGAAGTTTTCCGCGCCTATTATTCCGAGGAAGGAGTCGTCATCCTCGTCGTCGTGCGGCGGGGGATCGATGGGGGCGCGTGATAAGCAGTCGGCGTTAGATTGTTTTCTTCCGGACTTGGAGAAAGTGATGTCATATTCTTGCAGTGTGAGGCTCCACCTCGCCAGCCCTCCTGAAAGGTCCTTTGTGTTAGCTAGCCAACACAATGCGTGATGGTCGCTGACGACTTGGAATGGCCTGCCATATAGGTAAGTGCGAAATTTTGCTGTAGCCCAAATGATGACGTGGCATATCTTTTCAGTCGAAGAGTAATTGCCTTCCGCTTCTGACAGCGACCGGCTAGCGTAAGATATAACCCGTTGATGTCCGTCTTTATTCTTCACTAGGATGGCGCCGAGGACTCGGCTACTGGCGTCAGTGCGGTTTTCGGTATCGGCGTCTTCGTCGAAATGTGCAAGTACCGGCGGCGACTTTATGCGTCGTTTTAGTTCTTGAAATGCATCCGCCTGCGGCGTTTGCCACTTGAACTCGAGATTAGATTTGGTTAGATGCGTTAGTGGTTCAGCGATGCGTGAATTGTCCTTGACAAAGCGCCCGTAGTAGGCACACATGCCAAGCAATCTACGCACCACCTTCGTGGCGATGGGCTGCGAGAACTTTGCTATGCCAGCTGTTTTCTGCGGCTCGGGGCGTACTCCGGATTTACTGAACACGTGGACCAGGAACGGAAGCTCATCGTAAGCGAAGCGCCACTTTCCCGGCTTCAGAGTGAGCCGTGATGATTGGATGGCCTCTAGTACTGTCGCAAGCCGCCTAAGGTGATTGTCGAAATTTCAGGCGAAGACAACGACGTCATCGAAGTAAACAAGACACGTCTGCCACTTCATCCCTGCTAACACCGTGTCCATGAAGCGGAGAAACGTTGCAGGCGCCGAGCACAGTCCGAATGGCTCCACCTTGAATTCGTAGAGGCCGTCTGGCATTATGAAGGCGGTCTTTTCGCGATCTCTCTTCTCGTCTTCTATTTGACAGTAGCCAGACGTGAGGTCCATCGACGACAAGTATTTAGTGTTGCACAGCCGATCGAATTCGTCGTCTATCCGTGGAAGGCAGTATACGTCTTTCTTCGTGATCTTGTTCAGTCGATAATAATGGACGCTGAAACGTAGGGTTCCGTCCTTTTTTCTTCACCAGGACAACGGGAGATGCCCACGGGCTTTTCGACGGCTGGATGATTTCGACGCGGAGCTTTTCGTCGACTTGTTGTCTAATAGGTTCACGTTCAAGCGTCGAAACTCCGCAAGGGATCTGGCGGAGTGGTCGAGCGCATTCTTTGGTTATTATGCGATGCTTTGCAACTGGTGTTTGTCGAATCCTCGATGACCTCGAAAAGCAGTCCTTGTATCGTCGGAGAAGACTTCTTAGCTATTTTTGCTCGCTCATGGGGAGACTTGGATTTACGTCGAATCTTCTTCGGGGACTATGGTCGGCGGGGTAAATACGGCAGAATCAGAGGCGACAAAGGCATTGCTCGTTTCCACAATTTTCTCTGTGTACGCGATATCCGTACCGTTGCTGATGTGCTTGAACTCTTGGCTGAAGTTGGTTAGCATCACTTCCGCTTTCCTTCCGTGGAGTCGTGCTATCCCTCTTACGACGGAAATTTCACGGTCGAGTAGTAAATCTTGGGCACCCTCGATAACGCCCTCTACGTCGGCGTGTGTTTCGGTGCCGACAGAAATAACAATGCTGGAGCGCGGCGGGATGCTCACTTGATCTTCGAGCACACTCAAGGTGTGGTGACTACGAGAGCTCTCCGGCGGTATCGCTTGATCTTCCGACAGCGATATTGATTTCGATTTCAGGTCGATGATTGCGCCGTGTTGGTTAAGGAAGTCCATGCCGAGAATGACGTCTCGTGAGCACTGTTGGAGGGTAACGAAGGGGGCAGGGTAAGTCCGGTCAGTAACGGTAACTCTTGCCGTGCAGATTCCCGTAGGCGTAATGAGGTGTACTCCAGCGGTCCCAATTTGAGGGCACTCCCTTGCAGTCTTAACCTTCTTTAACTGGGCGGCGATGTGTCCACTCATGACGGAGTAATCGGTCCCTGTGTCGACTGAGGCAGTGACTGCGTGGCCGTCGACAAGCACGTCGGGGTCGGCGGTCCTTTGTCTTGAGTTAAATTTAGGTCTTGGCGTCGGATCACGGCTGCGTCGCGTTGACTTGTGCCTGGAGCGTCGCGTTGTCAGGTTGTCGTTCATCAGTGTGTTCTTTGCTGCCAGACTTCGTCCGAACCGCGGTGTGTTGTCGTTGTTATGTCGTCGAGATAGTCTTTTCGGCGTCTTCGTCGGCGGCGGAGGATGTTCGTCAGCTCGACGAACAGCAACCGCACCTCTATCGGTTGCTGCTTTTTTGTTTTCCGGATATGGGCCGCAGAGCATCCCCGTGCTGGGCCAGTGTATGGTCGGCGCAGCGGTGACACCTAGCGGCCTGGTGATGGCGAACGGGATGGTCGTCGAGGGCTCTACTGAGGGGCGGCGAGATAGTCGCCGATATCGCGAGGTCGTTCGCCATCTGTGGTCTCGGCGTAGTCCCATCTCCCAGTATGGGCATCGACGGCAGATGTGACCTGCTTCTCCGCAGTGGTAGCACAGCGGACGGTGATCGGGGGGGCGCGAAAAGTCAGTCCTCCTTGGAATGACGAGTTGGCGTGCTGGCGGCGGGGGTGGTGGCGGACGACGGAACTATGTCGTCACTGAGCCGTGCAGTGGGCGTGGAAGGCAAACGTGACTGCGGGCTACAGCTGCGTATGTCATCGCTTGCGGCTGAGGTTGCGGCGATTCAGGGGCTACCCCGAGATGTTGTTGGAGCTCCTCACGGACGCCGTCGGCATTGAAGCCACTTAGCTGTGATGAAGGGAACAGCTTCTGTATTTCCTTCCGCCCGACCACTCGGATAGTCTCGCGCAGAATGTTGGTAGCAATTGACTGAATTCCGGCGTAGTTTGTCGTTCCAGTGTCTTCTCGATTCTGGTGGCCTCTCCAAGAAACTTCTCGACCACCTTAGGTGGGCTCCGTACCATTCCGGCAAAACGTTCCTCCTTTACACAACGCATCAATAGGCGGACATTCTTCTCCTCGGTCCTTTCCGCGCCGGCGTGGCGTAATTGGCGGCTCATTTCTTCTGTAAAACTCGTGGTGGTCTCATTAGACACCTGCAGTCTGGTTTCTAGTAGAACTTACATTCTCGGCGTACGACACTTGTGAGTGTCTGCAGGAAGCCGCTTCGGAACAGGTCGCACGTTGTGAAGGCCGCTTCTCGGTTCTCGAACCACGTCCTGGCAGCGTCTTCCAATGCGAAAAACACATGTCGAAGTTTCTCGCCGCTGTTCCAGCTGTTAAATGCAGCGGCCCTCTCATACGTCTCAAGCCAGGTTTCCGGGTACATGAATGTTGAATCTCGTAACGTCGGAGGGTCCCTGGGCTGCTGCAACACGATGGGGGACGCTGGGGCTGCCAATGGTATGACTGGGCGACCATCTTCCTGGTCGTTTCAGGCAAAAGTCCGTGCTCTGGGGGCAGTCGTTGCAGCCTGCGGCTACAACGCTGCTTCTTGGCGACGTTGGTGTTGTCTTCCGTGTTCGGACTTGGGTCACGGGTTTGTGGGGGCGTTAGGTACATTAACCGAATGCACCCCCACCAGATGTCACGTGGTAGGGACGTATAAAGAACACAGTAGCAATACTGTGGAAGACGAAACTTTCATTAGGCGAACCTGTGCCCTCAAATACAGGCCACGCTCAAAGAATGATAGCGTCGAACAGATTCGGCGATCGGCGAAAATCTGATCAGAACCCGCCGTGGTTGCTCAGTGGCTATGATGTTAGGCTGCTGAGCACGAGGTCGCGGGATCGAATCCCGGCCACGGCGGCCGCAATTCGATAGGGGCGCAATGCGAGAACACCCGTGTACTTAGATTTAGGTGCACGTTAAAGAACCCCAGGTGGTCGAAATTTCCGGGGGGCCCCCGACTACGGCGTGCCTCATAATTTGAAAGTGGTTTTGGCACGTAAAACCTCATAACCTACTTTTTTTAAACCTTATCAGCGCGTCAAGTGTGTCGGCTTTTATACATCAGTCGTCGAATGTTCCAGAGTAATCGCTGGGACCCGCGGGCCTTCCACGAAGTTCTTTATTATTCGCGTCGCGCAAACATGCAATCAGATTACACAAGATTCGGTCACAGCCAGCGAATGCAAGCATCGAGATCATTCCAGAAAATTCCGATGCATGCAGGTGCGTCCTGCGCTGTGTAATAACATTTGTTAGGCGGTGAAACGTTCGCCCGATAAGCACAAACAAGTACACATGTCTATATATTGATCTGATCTGTGTGCACTTCCATAAGATGTGTGCCATGTCTGTGTGTTCGGGCTTGCTGAGCTTGCAGCACGTGCCTGGGTATTGTGTTGAATATATTCTGTTTAAACGTACGGGTTTTCGGAATATTCTGGTTTGCAACCTTCTCCAATGTGTTTCTTGAGACCTGTCGAGTTGTTTGATGGGTTGTGGGTATGCTTCTCTTTGTTTCGTATAGTGTGTCAGTATGTCTTGGTACGTGACCAGTCTGTCCCTGTCGTCTTGTATCGCTACTTCGTCGTCGTCGCCTCCCCAAAGTCCTTCCCCCTTTCCCGGGGGTTGTGGGTGTTCGGCCGTCACTGTCCGAGCCGCGAGAGGGGCTATCTTCTCGTTGAGGTTGGGAGGGCCACTCGTGGTTACTTCTTCCATATGTACCGGGATCCATTTGAGGTATTTGGGTCAGTCAGAGCAACAAAAATCGTACTGTTTCAAGCATGGTACAGTGTTACTTCGCTGTTAGAAAGGTGATTCAGATGAGCTCTCTAGCTTCATTGACTAAATTATCAGAGGTGATTGGAACGGGTGATTCCCCTATTACTCTGGTATTGCTAATCTGCTGCTTACTGTCGGTTATATACATAGCATACCAGTCTTGGAACTCAACATTGAAGACCCAAGAGACATGTCATGGGTAATTTAATCATGGATTTTCTCAGACAGATGGAATTGTCACATTAAAACTGTGTACAAGCATTTCATCATGAGTACAGCTGTGAAAAGGTGGTAGTTTTGTGTGGTATAGCCTCCAAATGTATTACCAGTGGCTTTTTTGTGGAGCCGACCATTCAGGCCTCCTCACTAGCTAAATTGTGGACACCACAAGTAGTTTCTCCTCCATGCTGGGTTACGAGTTTATGAGGCTTCTTTTTTAAACAAAGAATAAATTTATTCTTTATTTTGGCTGTCATTTTGGTGGTCTGCCGGTGCTTTCTTTTTTCAAAGGCCATATTATTTTCAATAATATAGCCTTCATTTTGGCATGACTTGTAATATCCAATATAATCCAACGGGATTACTCGTAAAAAAGAAATTAATATAGAACAAACAGTAGAAGTGCGCAAATGTATGTGCATTGACTTGAACAGTCACCTGCGAAGGTTTAACGTCAGGTTGTTCAATGGATTAAATAATCTCAGTTGGAAAGCAGCGCTCAGTGTGTTCACATTCCTGTCACTCATCCAGTATATGTAAATGCATGCCTAACCAATACACTTTCAGACTTTAGTGCAGTAAGTTACTATGTTGTGTAAGGCTTTTCAGTGGAGACTGTGAAGTGACCATTATTAAAGTGAGCAAGCTGGAGACAACAAATGCAGTATTTAATTTGTGGTAAGTGCAGCATGATATTGCAAAAAACAGATATATTGCTTGTTTCAATGTTTCTATCTATGCCTGTCATTCATCTCTTTCATCATTCATCCCCTGTTACACGGGCGACCTTAGCCGCGGTTAACGTAACCGCGGTTATCGCTAAACGCGGTTAGCGCGGTTACACGGCGGGCGAAACTGCGGTTAGGCCGCTAACCGCGGTTTACCGCCACCCAAGCTTGGCAACCTCGCTTTAGTGTAACCGACGTTTCGGAAACGGCAAAATGGCGGACGGTACTTCTCCAGAGTGCAGCGCAGGCACGTCCCAGATATCTTCGAAAAGGCGTATCATTTGGCCTGGCGCGACAACTGAGGCTCTGATACGCCTTTGGGAAGATAATCTGGACGCTCTGCGCTCAAGTAGTCGGAACGCGCGCGTCTACGCAGAGATGACGGCTACACTCAACGCCAGTATTCCCGCCGGCGAAGGACCGTATTCGACGAAGCAAGTGCGACTGAAGCTGGATAACATGAACAAACGTTATCGGTAAGTGAAAATCGGGAAATACGCCGTGCAGGGTAGCATGTACTGGTCAGAGGACGCGGCGTCTGCTTGCTAGACGAGATGCCAGCCGTTAACGCCTCGATAACACAGAAATCCAAACAGCAAAAAAACACGCGCGCAGCAAAAGCCTATAGCAAACAGCAGCGCGTAAAGGCGACAAAATGCGACCGTGCGTTGCGGCCAGTTGTGCCCTCTCCGCAGGTAGAACACTAGGGTTTCACGGCATTGATACGTGTGTCGGATTATATTTAAGCTTCGTTTATTGTCAGGCGTAGTCACATGTGTGTAAGGCGCATGGCCTACGCGCCGTATGGTCTCTCCGCTGTCCACGCCAAGCGAGTATGGGGTCGTAAATTGGCGCCTATATCAGCACTGCGTACCACAATGGAATGCGAGTTGAGCGTTGTGTGCTCTCATGCGAAATTTCCATATGGTTTTTATCTATCGTGAAACAACAATTTCGTTGCCATCTTCTAATCGGGAAAAAAATTTCACAGAAGTGCATGCTGTCAGCATCAGTTTACAATGAAAATACATGTTTAATAATTTCAAGCTCCACTAGTTTAAGCTTACCTTCATTTTCACGATTACTGCTACAATGACTTCCTACAATGTGTTGTACAGATGGATATATTTGTTGCGCAGGAAATAAGCACTGCTGCAGAATTAGATATCCTAGAGGCGACACTACAGATTAGCATTTTTAATTACATCTCTGTTATTTTGACTTATTTTATTATTTGCGCCTTTCTAGATTTATTATCGCTTAAGGGAAGGAAAACTAGTGAAGTAATTATTCTTAACATATAGTGGTCTTTCCTTCTTTCTGCAGCAGTGCTACAAAGTTTGTCTTTTGTAATTATGGAACATTTCTAGTAGCTGCACTGGAGCGATGACTGTGTTGCATAGGCTGCACTTTGATGAAAATAATATATTATAATTTCAGAAAGCTCAGGCACACCGCAACCACAACCGGCTCGAAAGCCATCACCTGGCCGTTGTACCGGCGTCTGCACGGCTTCCTCGGAGCACTAGCGATCAACGACGACTTGCTCATGAAAGAAAACATTGAGGTAATCTTCAGGTCTTCACAATACTTGCCAGCATTTATAACTGTCTGTTTTCCGGCACTGATTTCTGTACGGCATGGCTCATACTATACGTGAGCAATAGGCTGCCTACACCGCTGCAGAAAGTGTAGTGTTTGCTATATGTACTGTGCCTATGTGCACATCATTTCATTTTTTAACCGAGCAGTTGTGTAGACAAGAAAATGGTCTGCAAGAAGACGTATGGTTACGTCAGGCTCAACTTATGATGGGATGTGATTGACATACACAAGAAAGAGCAATGACCTCAGCTCGGGTCGCTGTGGCACACCATAAAAGACTTCAAGGCTCTCTGACTCATTATTGTTTATCGATACATATTGTGATCTGAGTTCGAGGTAAGATGCTATCCACGCACCAATGTTAGATGCAATGCAAATGAGTTTGTTTTTCGATCAGTTCACAGTGAGGCACGCGATCGAAGGCTTTCGAGAAATAGATGAATATGACGTTTCCTTCAACGCAGCCGAAAGATGCGCGATTTCCAGTTGGTTTTCTTTTTCCTGTGCATCCTTCGCAATTTATGGCCTAATAATAATAATAATAATAATAATATGGCCTTCATTTTGGCATGACTTGTAATATCCAATATAATCCAACGGGATTACTCGTAAAAAAGAAATTAATATAGAACAAACAGTAGAAGTGCGCAAATGTATGTGCATCCTTCGCAATTTTCTTTTCAAGTGTATAATACTGCGGGTAATACAGGGTGTTTTCCTAATTGTTCGTTTATGTATTGTGGGGATAAGTTTTCTTCACAGTGTTTTATGGCACCCTTAAATTTTGCCCACAATCAATTAACATCATATTAAGACAGTGGTGTGAAATCCTCAAACGAAGTTTCTAAATAATCTATGATGCTGACGTCATCTGCTCTTCTATAACCTTGAAAATCAATGTAAAGAGGGTCACCGTGATCCGCTGCGACGTTAGCGCAGAAAAGATCAACAAAATCATTTTATGATTAGAAATACCGTCTTCTATGCTACTTTCTTGTTTGAGTGTTCGGACAAATGCCAGGTCTAGCACTGATGCGGCGCCTCCCTACTGCCTTGTTGGATAGTTAACTAGCTGCGATAAAGAGAAGCTAAACATTATTTTCCCCAATTGATCTCTGCTTTCCTTTTCCCTAGCCCCAAACGTTAGGTTATCCCAGGCTATTCCTGCCAGATTGAAATCGCCGGTTAATATCAGTTTGGTTCTGGCATTTACCTTGGTGTGGAGGAAATAGTGCAATTGCATTATGTTTTCGATGGAAGCGTCAGGACGCTCTGTACTGTATCTTAGGTTATAATATCACATCTGCTATACCAACGCCATCATATAAATAGTATGAAAGAAAGGGTGGCAATGCAGATGAAAGCATCAATTGTGTACCTTTTATCTCTTTCTCTCTTTTTTAATTTTGCATTTTGCATGCATTAGGCTTTTGTGAGGAAGAGGTCAAGTTCACATGGATGATAGTAATGACATCTTCAATTTCTTAACGATGTAGGGTTTTTTTTTTCAGCCTAACCAGGCACCTTCCACGGCATCTGCTGTGCTTTGAGAAAGACATGCTTTATCAATGTCTTCCTTTTTTTCCTTTTGCAGAGGGGGTGTGCACTAATGGAAGCACTCAATGCGCTTCCGTACATGCATTTTAATAATGCTTATGATAATGGTGGCATGTGGGTATACGAATTATGCAACCTGAAGATCAAATAAATTTGTCTGCACGGCACAGCAGATTACATTAAGAAATACTAGCATTTATTATGAAGGAAACCAGGAGCTTTCTTTCGAATGATCTGCATTGACGGGAGGAAAAGAGCAGGAAGGTCATTTTGCTGCTGGTGAGCTGCCTGGCCAGATATGATGCAAAAAGTATTATTAATGTGCTCATAAGATGTGTGGGAGCGCAAGCCGTGCCGTAGATCAGCCCAACCCCTAATCCTCTTTTGGTGCCTCTGTAGACATGCATTTTAGAAAGTTTTTGCTGGACACAAAGACGTTGACTTTGATGTAGCAGTGTTGTGAGGCATTTTGCCACCCCAGGTAAAGTCCAACTACTGCACTCCTCTCCACTGTGCCACCAAACTTACGTGCATCAGATGAAGAATTTTAAGGAAGCAATATGGGAATATGGGAAGAAAATAGATGCACAGCTTTCCAGGCATCACTTCATCGCTTTTTCAAAACTCAGTCGTTCATAGTGCTCTTGAAATTGGATATTTTACGGAATCCAACATTGTCCTTTGCCCATTGGTGAAATGTAAATGTTAAAGTGGGCTGAGGGACGACTAGAAGCGATGTGCCCATCTAGTGCTGCCCAACATAGGTTGCCACCTGTTTCGCCTGCAGTACAAAATACCTCTGTTTGGCTGTGCTGCTGGTCAGAAACAGACATACAAAATAACAGATAGTTCACAAAAGTCTTACATGATTTTACAGGTGCCATTCATTAGCATTACCCGCCGTGGTTGCTCAGTGGCTATGGTGTTGGGCTGCTGAGCACGAGGTCGCGGGATCGAATCCCGGCCACGGCGGCCGCATTTCGATGGGGGTGAAATGCGAAAACACCCGTGTGCTTAGATTTAGGTGCACGTTAAAGAACCCCAGGTGGTCAAAATTTCCGGAGTCCTCCACTACGGCGTGCCTCATAATCAGAAAGTGGTTTTGGCACGTAAAACCCCAAATATTATATTATTCATTAGCATTAAAAGATGTCCTGCAAAACAAGCAGATTATCTTCCGCGGAAGCTGTAGTGGTATATCTTGCATATAGAAATGTACAAAAGTGTAAACAAGGCACTGTGCTAAAATTTCTCCTGTGAATTCCTCCTGTGCCGACTGTGCAGATTGATGACATATAATCTGATGTCGGAGCCAGCCCAATGCACATGTAAACCAAGGAAAATGATTCACCTCTTAAATATGTGAAATGCCGCCCAGGTAGACACAATCAATTTTCAGCTCTGTAACATTCAGGGTTATCCTAGAAGAAAAGGCTTTTTTCACTGTGGTTGTTGAGTCACAGTTATAGACCAACTATGCATATGGAAGAAGATTCTGCAATCTTTTAGGCTGCGTGTTAAGACACTATGTATACAAAAAGTTGCAGATATTAAGAAACAGTTTGGTTAATGCCCAGTCTGATACTGCGAGATTATACTGAAACATATGCATACTGGTTTTCCTTTCTGTGTGGATTATATTTCAGCTACTAACAACTGAAAGATATTAGTCAACGCGAGATGCAAATAGTGTTGTACTTTGCGGAAGGTATGTATGTATTATATATAGCACCAGCGATTACGTTACTACCTTTGACGAGTCGAGTGACGCGCTTGACAGACCATGCTCCCCGCTATGTTCTTGCGCTTTGAGTCATCATCAACATTTTCAGCCCGGTTATACCCACTGCAGGGCAAAGGCCTCTCCCATACTTCTCCAAATACCCCGGTCATGTACTAATTGTCGCAATGTTGTCCCTGCAAACTTCTTAATCTCATCCACCCACCTAACTTTCTGCCGCTCTCTCCTACGCTTTCCTTCCCTTGGAATCCTTTCCGTAACTCTTAATGACCATCGGTTATCTTCCCTCCTCATTACGTGTCCTGCCCATGCCCATTTCTTTTTCTTGATTTCAACTAAGATATCATTAACTCGCGTTTGTTCCCTCACCCAATCTGCTCTTTTCTTATCCCTTAACGTTACACCTAACATTCTTCTTTCCATAGCTCGTTGCGTCATCCTCAATTTAAGTAGAACCCTTTCGTAAGCCTCCAGGTTTCTGCCCCGTACGGGAGTACAGGTATGACACAGCTGTTATAAACATTTCTCTCCAGGGATAATGGCAACCTGCTGTTCATGATCTGAGAATGCCTGCCAAACACACCCCAGCCCATTCTTATTCTTCTGATTATTTCAGTCTCATGATCCGGATCCGCAATCACTACCTGTCCTAAGTAGATGTATTCCCTTACATCTTCCAGTGCCTCACTACCTATTCTAAACTGCAGTTCCCTTCCGAGACTGTTAAACATTACTTTAGTTTTCTGCAGATTAATTTTTAGACCCACCCTTCGGCTTTGCCGCTCCAGGTCAGTCAGCATGCATTGCAATTGGTCTCCTGAGTTACTAAGCAAGGCAATATCATCAGCAAATCGCAAGTTACTAAGGTATTCTCCATTAACTCTTATCCCCAATTCTCCCCAATCCAGGTCTCTGAATACCTCCTGTAAACACGCTGTGAATAGCATCGGAGACATCGTATCTCTCTGCCTGACGCCTTTCTTTATTGGGATTTTGTTGCTTTCTTTATGGAGGACTACGGTGGCTGTGGAGCCGCTATAGATATCTTTCAGTATTTTTACATACGGCTTGTCTACACCCTGATTCCGTAATGTATCCATGACTGCTGAGGTTTCGGCAGAATCAAACGCTTTTTCGTAATCAATGAAAGCTATATATCAAGGTCAGTTATATTCGGCACATTTTTCTATCACCTGATTGATAGTGTGAATATCGTCGATTGTTGAGTAGCCTTTACGGAATCCTGCCTGGTCCTTTGCTTGACGGAAGTCTAAGGTGTTCCTGATTCTATTTGCAATTACCTTAGTAAATACTTTGTAGGCAACGGACAGTAAACTGATCGGTCTATAATTTTTCAAGTCTTTGGCGTCCCCTTTCTTATGGATTAGGATTATGTTGGCGTTTTTCCATGACTCCGGTACGCTTGAAGTCATGAGGCATTGCGTATACAGGGTGGCCAGTTTCTCTAGAACAATCTGCCCACCATCCTTCAACAAATTTGCCGTTACCTGATCCTCCCCAGCTGCCTTCCCCCTTTGCATAGCTCCCAAGGCTTTCTTTACTTCTTCCGGTGTTACCTGTGGGATTTCGAACTATTCTTTATTCCATTATCGTCGTGGGTGCCACTGGTACTGTATAAATCTGTATAGAACTCCTCAGCCACTTGAACTATCTCATCCATATTAGTAATGATATTGCCGTCTTTTTCTCTAAGCGCATACATCTGATTCTTGCCAATTCCTAGTTTCTTCGTAACTGCTTTTAGGCTTCCTCCGTTCCTGAGAGCATGTTCAATTCTATCCATATTATACTTCCTTATGTCAGCTGTCTTACGCTTGTTGATTAACTTCGAAAGTTCTGCCAGTTCTATTCCAACTGTAGGGTTAAAGGCTTTCATATATTGGCGTTTCTTGATCAGATCTTTCGTCTTCTGCGATAGCTTACTGGTGTCCTGTCTAACGGAGTTACCACCGACTTCTATTGCGCACTCCTTAATGATGCCCAAAGGATCGTCGTTCATTGCTTCAACACTAACGTCCTCTTCCTGAGTTAAAGCCGACTACCTGTTCTGTAGCTTGATCTGGAATTCCTCTATTTTCCCTCTTACCGCTAACTCATTGATCGACTTCTTATGTACCAGTTGCTTCCGTTCCCTCTTCAGGTCTGGATAATTCGAGTTCTTACCATCCTATGGTAACTGTAGCGCACCTTGCTGAGCATGTCCACATTTTGTATGATGCCAGGGTTAGCGCAGAGTATGAAGTCTATTTCATTTCTAGTCTCGCCGTTCGGGCTCCTCCACGTCCACTTTCGGGAGGTGCAGCGGTAGCGTACAGGTAGAACACCCGCCTCGCGTGCAAGAGGTCCGTGGTTCGAATCCCGGTGCCGCGCAATTTTCCACTGGATTAAAGAAAAGAAAATCGGCGTGTTGATAAAATTGCATAAACAGGCCTGGAGTGTGGCCTGATCCCGGTGACCAGAACCGGTAACGCACTCCCTCACCAGAGCAGGATTGACCACCCTGGTGCAGTACTTGACCCCAACCTCCTATATGAACACAACCATCAAACCCCGCAGCAGCTGCGCAGCAACTGACCACGGTGACGGTCAGACCTGCGACGCTGCAGAGGGTGCTGAGAATCCCTGGCTCCGGACAGTCCGCCATTGGAATATGAACCTGGCAACGTTTAACGTTAGAACGTTATGAAGTGAGGCGAGTCTAGCAGTGCTGTTGGAAGAATTAGAGGGCAGTAAATGGGATATAATAGGGCTCAGTGAAGTTAGGAGGCCAAAAGAAGCATACACAGTGCTAAAAAGCGGGCACGTCCTGTGCTACCGGGGCTTAGCGGAGAGACGAGAACTAGGAGTCGGATTCCTGATTAATAAGGACATAGCTGGTAACATACAGGAATTCTGTAGCATTAACGAGAGGGTGGCAGGTCTTGTTGTGAACCTAATAAGAGGTACAAAATGAAGTTTGTACGGGTGTACGCCCCTACATACAGTCATGATGACCAGGAAGTCGAAAGCTTCTATGAAGATGTGGAATCGGCGATGAGTAATGTGAAAACAATATACAGTATACTGATGGGCGATTTCAATGCCAAGGTAGGCAAGAAGCAGGCTGGAGACAAGGCAGTGCGGGAATGTGGCATAGGCACTAGGAATGGCAGGGGAGAGTTATTAGTAGAGTTTGCTGAACAGAATAATATGCGGATAATGAACACCTTCTTCCGCAAGCGCTTTGAGTGCCGCGTGTTTTTCTCGGCATAGGTTCGACTAATAAATAGTTAATTTTTTGAAGTTACGTGGGCAGTGTCTTATTCCACACGGTCACGACAACGCGACATTGATTTGAAGTATATTAAGTGATTCGACAGCAAAAATTCTATAGACATTTTCTGCGGCACGAAGGAAGAAGATATGGTAGCAGATATGAAATGTTTATAAATATACATATATATATATATATATATATATATATACACACATATATATATATCAATAATATACACCGTTGTACTGCGTGGTAGTGCAACATATAGTATACCGATCAACACAGTCATGCCCAATGTTAGTCGGGGCTCGAAAGAGTCCGGCCTTCCTTCCATTTTCTAAGTAAAGGCTCGGCTGCGCCTTTTCTGGTCAACTTTAGCACTGCGGCAGCCATTCGACAAGCAGGGTAGGTGAATTTATGTCCAGTAGTGCCTTGTGAGGGGAAATTCCAACTCTCCAGTTTTCGAATATTGATTTAAATAAATAACTCGGTTTACAACATCTGTCCGAGAGGCGCAATCATGAATGCCTCAAATTGTTGCATAATATGATTAAAGCCCCACGCTACTCATTAAGGAACAAGTATTTATCTCCTGATAAATTGAAACCTACTAGGAATATCCACAAACTTAACCTTGCACCATTTCAACCGCGTACTAACCTACTTAAGTATAACTTGTTTCCTCATACAATTGAAAAATGGAACTAGGCCACTGGATTTCCTAATATTGATTTAAATAAATAACTCGGTTTACAACCTCTGTCCGAGGGGCGTGATCGCGAATACCTTAAATTGTTGCATAATATAATTAACGCCCCACGCTACTCATCAAGGAACAAGTATCTATCTCTTGATAAATTGAAACCTACTAGGAATATCCACAAACTTAACCTTGTACCATTTCAACCGCGTACTAACCTATTCAAGTATGAGTTCTTTCGTCATACAATTAAATATGGAACTAGGCAGGTGAAAATAGGCCACTGGATTTAAAGGGATTTTTGTATAATAACTTGATTCATACTGTGTTTATTATACGTATTGTGTCTTTTATTTTGAAGTTATCATGTTTTTTAAGGTTTTGAAGTTGATTTCTGCAGAAGAATATTTTGTTGTACGCAATGTACAAACCCACTTCTGCGATAGCCGAATTGGCCTGCAGTATGTGAAAAAATAAAATAAAAATAAAAGTGTTTATTCAATTGATAGGGCATGAGCAAAGGCAGAGCAACTGCTATTGTCCTACTTCGGCATGCATTTCCCCCAGGCATTGCACATGACAGTCACCACCCTTAATCGCTCGACTAATTAAGATTCTTGGCACAGCTAGCATACTGTTTCATGAGTGAGTGTAGTGTGTTCCTGTTCGTTAATTATTGAAGGTTCACCTTGGTTTCTTAAATCCCGGCCACGGCGGCCGCATTTCGATGGGGGCGAAATGCGAAAACACCCGTGTACTTAGATTTAGGTGCACGTTAAAGAACCCCAGGTGGTCGAAATTTCCGGAGTCCTCCACTACGGCGTGCCTCATAATCAGGAAGTGGTTTTGGCACGTAAAACCCAATAATTTAATTATTTTTTTTGGTTTCTTAGTTTACCAGTTAATTTTAATTCGTTTATTTTTGCACTATGAGAACTGTGCTATAACAAACATGGATGTACTTTGTACACTTATGCAGTAAGCAGCTGTGAAACCATGAAAGATATTCTTGTAGTGCCATGAGGTTCTAGGTCCTTTCGGCTCTTTTACCACCCGTACTCCTAGCCGTTACCACCAGTGGTGCGGCCGGTATGTCTATACCACCGCGAGCAGCATGCATTTCTTAGATTACGAAAGCGCTTTATTGAGCGAAATGTGTGACCGTCACACGCGCGGCTTGCCCGTAAATCCATTTACCCTCCACGTGCCGCGCCAACAGAAACATGCCGCCTTTTTTTTTTTTTTTTTGATGAAGATCGGGCACAACATCGAATAAACGAAGCTTTGCACAACACGTTCACAAACGGGCAAACACAGAGTAATCACCAGCGTCTGACTCATCATTAACATGTCTTTTTGACCAATTATTCGGCGGCTGTTCACTGTCTTTGTTAGGTTGTTAAATATGCTTTTTCTCACTGGTTAGCCAAGCGATACTGTACTAGTAATCATGCAAGCCATTTGTCTTCTTGCATTTCGTGACTTGCTCGTCCCGCTCTTTTGCCGAAGAGAAGCAGCCTAATACTCACTTTATCCCCAGCAGCAATATTGTACAAAATAAAATATTGTCCCTCCATTTAAACTCCATTCAACCAGATTCAATATCCTCAACTTTCAGCCACAATATGAAAGGAATTTCGTTTAAAGGCCACAGGCCAGCTGACAATGGACATAAATCAGAGGGGCTGAGGGGCCAAACAAACTAAACCAAAACATTGCTTGCCGTATATTCTAAACAGCATGTGCCTTATATAATAAATAAATAAATAAATAAATAAATAAATAAATAAATAAATATAAAAAATCCAGAGGGACGTATGTCAGAACTTTGCGTCGTTTCTTCCATATTCAAACTCTTCTAGGTGTTGCCACAACAGCTAATCGAAATGCAGGCGGCGCGAATTCGCATCCATGGTGAAATTTGAGCGCGGGAAGCTGCTGTGTGCGGGTATGCCGGTGTAGGCTTGACAGCTCGAAATTTCTATTTGTGCTTACGAGGGAGCAGTACTTGACAGAAAGCAATAATACTGACACGTGTACATGTATCGCTTTCTCGGGTGACCACATTTCACCGCTTAACAAATGTTATCGTTAAGCGCAGGACGCCTCTGCATGTATGGGAATTTCTTGAATGTTATCTATGGTTCCATCCGCTCTCTGTCACCGAACCTTGTGTAATCTGATTGCGTGTATGCGCGATGCGAACAGCGCAGAAGTTTGTGGAAGACACGCGGGTCCCAGCGACTAGTCTGGAACATTTGACGATTGGTGTATAAAAGCCGACGCGCTTAACCCGTTGATCAGATTTTCGACGATCACCGACTGCATTCGCCGCTATCATTGCGCTATAAGTGCAGCCTGTTTTTGTGGGCAAAGGTTCGTCTAATAAAAGTTAGTTTTGTCTTTCGCAGTATTGCTACTGTGTTCTTCAACGTCACCACAACGTGACATCTGGTGGTGGTGCTTTGCGCTCATGTACCGGACACCACCACAAAGCCGTGACCCAAGCCCGCACGCGGATGACAACACCAACGCCGTCAAAAACCAGCAGCGTACCGACAGCCGACACTACAACCTCCGACGACGCTGCGGCGAGTACCAGCCGGGTGACCGTGTTTGGGTTTGGACCCCGATACGCCGACGAGGACTCAGTGAGAAACTATTGCGACGCTATTTCGGACCCTACAAGATCACCCGACGTATTGGCGCACTGGACTATGAGGTCGTGCCAGAGGGCATTCCACATTCACAGCGGCGCCGCGCACGATCTGAAGTGGTCCACGTGGTGCGTCTTAAGCCCTTTTACGCCCGCTGGCGAACTTCCTTAGTTTGCTGCTGCTTTGCTACGGGTGTTTTTGTATATTACTTTCGTTTGTTTGCAGCATCGGGTAGATGCTCTTTAAGAGGGGGGTATTGACACGTGTACGTGTTTATCTTTCTCGAGTGAGCACGTTTCACCGCTTAACAAATGTTATCACGCAGCGCAGGACGCGCATGCATGTATAGGTAGTCTCTGGAATGTTATCGATGGTTCCATCCGCTGTCTGTCACCGAACCTTGTGTAATCTGATTGCATGTATGCGCGACACGAATAGTGTAGAAATTTGTGAAAGGCACGCGGGTCCCAGCGATTAGTCTGGAACATTCGATGATTGATGTATAAAAGCCGACGCGCTTTACCCATTGATCAGATTTTCGACAATCGCCAACTGTATTCACCGCTATCGTTGCGTTATAAATGCAGCCTGTTTTGTGGGCACAGATTCGCGCAATAAAAGTTAGGTTTGTCCTTCACAGTATTGCTACTGTGTTCTGCAACGTCACCACCACGTGACAATACTTTGCTGCTCTTTTCACGCCAACAAGCAAGGCGACGTGAATAACTGCACAGCGTAATGCGCAACTAACCTAGACTAAGCATTTTGGCAAGCTTGTATTTTATTTCTTGTTTGCATAGTTTGTCGCAGGCAAAAAAATTTTTTTTTATTTCTAAGCGGATCGCAATTGACTTCGCTATCGTGAGTCTCACGCCATGAACAACGGCTTCTGTGATATCCAGAGCGTATTGATGTGCTCAGTGAGCATGCATGATGTAAGACGATACTACTGATATGGGATAAGCAGAACTATGTAACTCTAAATCGTACAGGGGGGGAAAAGACGTGAAGATAATATGTCAGTTAAATAAAAAAGACACGTAAACGTGTCGTTTTGTTTTAGTTACTGGATATTTTGTTAAGTATCGTCATATGGTTTACCAGCCATGGACGGAGTTGGTGCTCTCGTTCTCCCGTGCAATTGTCCCGGTTTGCTGAGGTAGAGCACTGTGAACAGGGCCAGACAAGGCACGATTCCCCCCGTTCTTGAGCACGTGGCCAAAAGCTTATTTCTGGTATAGGAAAACTTTTCACAGCTTTAGACTGTACCCGCCGTGGTGGCTTAGTGGCTATCGTGTTTGGCTGCTAAGCGCAAGGTCGTGGGATTGAATCTCGGCCACGGCGGCGGCATTTTTATGGGGGTGGAATGCGGAAACACGAATTTATGTGCACGTTAAAGGACCCTAGGTGGTCCAAATTATATCGGAGTCCGCCAACTATGGCGTGCTTCATTATCAGATTGTGGTTTGGCAGGTAAAACTCCCTGATTTAGTTGCATACCTCGGCACTATGTGTCTTGAAATGTTCTCCCTTGTTTAAGCGTGTCGGTACAAGCCCTTACCTTAAAAAAGCGTAAGTTTGGGCATATTGGTATTCCTTTCCTTTAGCTTTAAGATTTCGCCATATTGTCTCGGCGCATAATGCATTTATATACACCAACCGTGGATAGAAGCTGCGACTTTGTTTGAGATCGTAGCGCCTTTCTTCTAAGTTGTAGTGATTATATACATGTCATTGGAAATACGTAAGCTCGGGAATGCGTGCTTTTATCCTTCACATTCTAGAATAAAAAATTATATTATGGAAAAACTTGCAAAATGCAGTGTCAAACTTCATACTAAATTTAATAAACAACATTTTCAATGTCCCTTTATAATAGCATTCTTGTGCACTCTAGACACTTAACTGGTTCGAAGGTGCAAACTGACTGAATGGATTCTTGTCTTGCTTTAGAATAACTCAGTTTGAGTTTGAGAGAAAAAAGGACAGGTTACACGATGATCGCTAACCTCCAACTGGTTTTATTCCATGACCCTACTGCACATTATATTGGCCACTCATAGCACACATGACAAAAATAATGGACACAACAACCTTACAAGAAGCCCACCACTACAGTTCACTGAAAACGTGCCAACTTGGAAAGCAAAGTTCCGCGCCTGATAAAAATAAGGAGGGTGTACTCACGCACACCCTAATGCATTTGGTAATGGCATTAACCTCAACAATCTCGCGAATCAGTTGAGTATGACTGCATGCACAAGTCTTGCAATGCGTGGCAAGGAACCCACTTCATTACCTTTTATTAAGGTTGTAACTAGGCTCGCCCAAGCAACCATTGACACCCCTTCACGTCTGTCTAATGTAGGTGCCGTCACGCGAAAAGGGAAACTTGTATACGACAAGTAAAGTGCAATCAACACGCCCGTTCCTGTCCTTTTTCCAACCAGTATGTCAAAAAAGATGTAAAATACTGGCAAACATGCAATGACCAGAACGTCACTTCATATTTATTCTGCGATATTCTGCTATCTCAACTGCAGGTTGCCAAGAAATAAAAATTACCAGAGGGCACTGCTCGAATGTTGTTCACTGTGCCTTGATGATTGTTGTTCATGGTAGCAACTACAAATATTTCTCATTCATTGTGCACGAATATGTTTCATTAGTTAAATTTTTAAATTCACCTAATTGATGAAACGTCAGTGAAGATGTTTTGTACGATGGTTACAAATGACCGATAACAGCATCTAAAACAGCCTAGGATTTGTGAAGACTTCCTTTAACGCGAAAGAAAGCTGTTGAAAAAAATGAAAAGAGAAAATAAACTGCCCTTACCATGACAATGCTTCTGCGCACGAAGTAGTACATCAAACCTTACGCAAACTTTGTCAAATAGGGGCACTGGGAATTAGCGGCTGCGTTTTTTTTCTCGACATGTCAGTAGTTTTTGGCGTGATCTTTAGTAGCACGGTCTTGGTAACATTTCGCTTTTGGAGCCTTTCTGGAAACGAGAAAAAGTTCGCTTTGCGAACTGCCAGAAAAGCTTGAATTTCGGCAACCCGAGCAGTGGAAATGGTGGTTCACGAGATGGGAGCGCTACAGAGCCATCTCCAGACTAAAGGAGCAAGACGACGAGACGCAGGTTAACATATTTATGCCAAGGGTCGTGAAGCAGAAGACGTCCTAGCCTTGCTCAGGATCTGCGATGCTGAGAAACTCGACTACAACGCAGTAATGCAAGTGTTCGCGAAAACTTTCGTGCCACGGATGAACGTAATATAAGAGTGGGCAAAGTTCAACAGCCGGGAGCAAGACGCGCGCGATACAGTCGATATGTTCATCACCGAACTCTTCAGACTGGCTGAAGCCTCTGAGTACAGCACCATGAAAGAGGAAATGATCTGTGATAGACTCGTGGTCCGTACCACAAACACGCAGGTAAGGGAGAAGCTGCAACTTAACGCCGAGCTTACTCCAGAAGCCGCTGTCACCACTGCTCGCAACACGGCAACAATCAAGCAGCAGCAAAAGGACCTAGAGCCGCAGCTACAGTCACTTGAACCTCCAGAGACCATTTATTTCTTTTTTATTTTTTATTTATTTACAAATACTGCAGCCCGGAAGGGCTATTGCAGGAGTGGGTGAATACAAAATGTGAGAAAGAAAATCACCATACAAAAGAAGCATATGCGAGTAACATGACTAAGGGAAGCACTCAATGGCATCCCCAAATTCTCTATGTGGTAAACAACGGATGGAGCCAGGCAGGTCTTTCCAGAGTTCAATTGTCCGAGGAAAAAAAAACTGTATTTAAAAGTGTTGGTGCGAGCAAAAAAGACGGATAAGTTTGTCATTGCTATTTCTCCTGATTAGGGGCTTTGCACGGGTCAGACCTGTGTTAGGGGAAACATAATGTGGGGAGTAAAATAGAGAATGTAGAAGTTTGAGAATTAATGTGACGACGGTGGGAAAGAGGGGTTAAACCGAGCATATTCAGATGAGATGACGGTGAAAACATTCTGTCATAACGGCGGTATATGAAACGAACCGCCTTTTTCTGAACAGATTCAATTTTGTGGATGTCCGAAATTTTGTAAGGGTTCCATATGGTAGCCGCATATTCAAGAATAGGTCGTACAAGTGTTTCGTATGTAATGAGTTTAGTTTCTTTGGGGGCAGCACGTAGAGTTCGGTTTAGGTAACACAGTTTTTTTAGACCTCTGTTGCAAGTTGTTAGAATTTGTTCTGACCAGGATAACCTTGTAGTGAAAAGGAGGCCTAAATACTTATATTCATATGCGCGCTGCAGAAAACTGGATTTATAGGAGTAATTGAAATATGAGCAATTAGCATGCTTGTGAAAGGACATGGTGACTGTTTTTTTGAAGTTAATGTTCATTTGCCAGAGTTCGCACCATTCACAAATACTTATAAAAGATTGATTCAGAGTGTTATGATCGTTAGGTGAAGAAATGACATTGTAGAGAACGCAGTCGTCAGCGTAAAGCCGAATTTTTACTGAAACAGAGCTTGGAATGTCGTTAATATAAAGCAAAAAGAAGGAATGGCGCTGAAACTGAACCTTGGGGCACACCGGAAGATGCTGATGTGTCAGGAGAGCTGAATGAATTAAAATAAACATACTGGGAACGATCATATAGAAAACTACGGATCCAGTCAACGAGAAGAGGGTTATTAAGGATAAGGCTTAGTTTATGTAATAGTTCAGGATATGGTACAGTATCGAATGCTTTGGAGAAATCAATGAAGAGTGCATCTACTTGATGACCTATATCAAGAGCAAAACTGATGTCATGGGTAAATTCAGTTAATGGAGTCACTGCGCTGAAACCACTACGAAATCCATGCTGATCGAGCGCTGCATAAAATGTTATTAGACTCGAGAAAAGTAATAATGTGTTTATAAATTATGTATTCAAGGAGGTTGCATGCATGAGAAGTTGAAGAAATGGGTCTATAATGTAGAAGTGATTGTTTCTGCCTAGATTTGAACAATGGAATGACTCTAGCCCGTTTCCATGAACAAGGAACTGTACTAGTAGATACTGATTTCTCAAAAATCAATGTGAGGTATTGACACGTCCAAAGCGCATAACGATGAAGGAACACACAGTTGGCATTGTCTGGACTGCAGCCTCTTTCCGTGTCAAGATTTAAAATAAGGTTCAGGATTCCTACCATACATATGTAACATTGTTAATTGCACAGGACATGTTAGTTGTCGTGGAGTAGGGAGGAATTACGCCATTGTGCTGTGTGAATACAGACTAAAAATATTCATTGAATGCTTTAACAATCTTTAGCAATGCTTTAGCAATTACTTATTTCGAAATCAACCAATAAAAACGTCTGGGTGGATTTTTTATTGGCGAAATTGAGCTCCAAAATTTTCGTGGGTTATTTTTAATTAATTTATGTAGAGTGAACTGATTATAAAAGTTCTTAGCTGCGTCAGTTTTTTGACGGAGTTCTTCCTTCATAAAGCGGAACAGGTCATTTGTTTGGGCATTCATGTGGCGCTTCCGACGTGCTCTGGCTACTCGACACGCTTCAGATGCAGTATTTCCCTCGTCATCCAAGGAAGGTCAAGATTTTTCTTTTTTGTTTTTAATGGCACATAGCGCTCTATGCAAGTATGAACCATATTTTCAACATGGGATACTATTGCGTTGATATCACTCGTAGTGCATAACCGGGATAATCTGTCGGATGAAATGCTTAATGTATCTAGTATGAACGTATCATTTGCATGATTATAATCGTAAAACCTGGAATATTCATAGTGGCGCCTTGAAACTGAAAGAATAATAGTAGCAATAACAGCTTTGTGATCGGAAATACCGTCCGTAATCTCACACTCAAAGCCACTTTTAAAAAGCGGTGCATTAGGAAAATCAAATCTAGTATGGAGGACTCTCTAGTAGGGTTAGATACAATTTGTTTCAATCCAAGGGATAGTGAAAATTCAAGCAACTCTCTAGAAAGAGGGACGTTATCACCAGTTACCGATAATGAAGCCCACGAAACGTTAGGTACTTTGAATTCCCCCATGCAGGTAAAATTTGAAGAGCCAAAACCGCGCTCCTGGATGAACGCGTTAAGGATCGTTATTTCATCTGAGGCATGTCTGGGAGGTAGATAAAACACACCAATGATTACATTTGTTTTATTAATGTGCACCTTACACCAGACCATCTACAGGTTCTCTAAATCCAAAGGAAGGTGAAATTACAATTCTCGAAAAAACCAGCGCGACCAAACTGCATTGTCATGTAAGTGGTATGGTTCAACATAACACCTATGGTTCACCATCACAAACAATGTGCCCAGCGAATAGCAAAACATGCAGTGCCTGCAGTAAAAAGGAACGCTGCTGCGGTGTGCTTTTCCGCTTCCAAAACCAGAACGAAAATCACGTACCAAGTTGCTTTGTGAGAGGTTTACTTGGGACAATTAACTGACCAATAGGATCCTAGGTGACAAGATCTTGCATTGTAGCGCGAAGGGACACACACACACACCCTAGAAGCAGACAGGACGAGCGCAGGATCCTGGGTCATAGAAATTCGATGTGATGGTCAATGGCTTGCCAATGAAGTTCAAGGTAGACACTGGCGCCGATGTAACAGCCATGCCAACAAGCCTCTACGACGAACAAGTCATGGGCAACCTGAAGCAAGCAAAGTAACAGCTGCTCAGACCTGGCAGGACCAAAATAGCAATGGTTGGACTCTTCACTGCGACCCTGCTGGTAGTGCCAAGAAGAAATTTATGTAATAGATAAGCTGCATGACGCACGTTTTGATGCCACAATACTTCAAATCCTTCAAAGTCCTACCAAGTCCCCTAGAAGTAGCAGAACCGGCAAGCAAGGTCAGCGACCCAGCCAACATTCTAGGCCACTACCTCTACCTGCCTACATGCCTGGGCCTTCTCAAGACCAATTACAAGATAACGCTCCTCCCTTATGCCAAGCGGTGTGCTATTATGTACTCGAGGCGAGTACTTCTGCCCATGCTGCCAAGTGTCCAGTGTGAGTTGGATAGAATGGAGAAGCTGGCTGTCATCAGAAAGGTTGGGGACCACAGAGGGGCGGGCACCTATGGTAGTTGCGACCAATAAAGGAGGCGAGCTTCAAATCTGTGGTGACTTTGGAGGGTTGAAATAGAACATTCAGTGAGAACGAGTCTTAATGTCCACTGTCGATGACATCCTGGCCAAACTCATCGCAGCTGCCTGGTTTAGCAAATTTGACGCAAGGGCTGGTTATTGGTAACCAGATACCGGAGTCCTAGAGGTACAACACTTTCCTGCTGCCATTTGGTCATTTACACTTCCTCCGATTGCTCTTCGAAATTTACACAGCAACTGAATTTTTCCAGAGCGATATGTTAAGACTGCTAGAAGTCCTGGATGGCCAAGGATGTCTGCAACAGGACATAATAGTCCTTGGCCACACGAAGGCAGAACATGATGCACGACTGCAGAAAGTACTTCACCGCCTGCTAGAAGCTGACATCACCCTAAACGCAGGTAAGTGTGTACTACACCTGCAGTCAGATATTGAGCCCCTTGGTTAACCCCCTTCTCGTTCTTTACATAACGAGGTTCTCGAATCTGGCAATATTCGCGCCTTCAGGTAGCACGTGTGGATTTATTGACCAGTTGCCTTCCCCGAAAATATCCCATACTTGTGACGCCTGCGGCAGAAAGGATGCTCCACGTCCGCCGCCAAGGTATGTGAGTTGTGGCACTGGCTAACAATCCCAGGGTTAGTTCTAGTAGTAAAACATAAGTACCCCAGAAAGTGGATGAGAATACGGTGCTGCGGTAGCTTAATCGGTAGAGCAGCACACACGAAATGCGAAGACGCGAGATCATTCAGCACCTGCGGCAAGCTGTTCGTTCATCCATCTTCAATTTATTTATTTATAATTTATTTCGATTAGTAAGTATAAGTAATTTCCCCGCTGTGTTCCTTGGTGTCTTTGTTGGCTTCTTTTGATATGACCAACAAAAATCAGGTCCCTTGGTTAACCCCCATTTCTTCTCATTCACCAGCAGCTGGCGTAATAATTTTTTGGACACATTGTATTGGCAAACGGTATCAGTGCTGACCCTGAAAAGGTCAATGCGCTGTGTCAGACAGCAGAAGCAGCAGAGGTAGGATGTAGAAGTGAGGTCCTTCTCGAGAATGGCCCATCACCTTGTGAATTTCTCCCTGGGCTCTCGCAGCTCACAAAACCATTACACGATCTGCTTCAGAGTGATGCTGAATCCATAAAAAAACATTGACGACGACACCGGTGCTCACTCAGTACAACCGTCAGAATCTTCTCACTGTGTCTACATATGTATCATTGTAAAGTGTTGGGGCAGTCCTACAAGAGACAGAAGGTCCTAGGCTTGTAGCTGACTGTGCCTCAAAGTCCCTCTATGACATCGAGACATAATATGCTCATATAGAGAAAGGAGCATTGGCAGTTACATGGGCCTGCAAGCACTTCCGCTGCTACCAGGTAGGTATGCAGTTTCATGTAGAAAGAGACCACAAGCCACTAGTGCCGCTGCTGTCATCGAGCTACCTGGGTGAACTCAATCTACATCTGCAACGGTTTCGATTGAGACTGCTGGAGTTTGATTGTTCCATTTTCCATGTTTCTGGCAAGGAAATATACCCCGCCTTAAGGAAACTGCAGAAAGAAACAGATAATAGCAGTCCAAGTAGCCTCAGCGAGAACATTATAGAGCGCGAAATTCTTATGATGGAACTTCCCCCTACCTGCTAAGACTTGCTAGAGAGGATGAAGACAGCGCAAATAAATGATCCCGTTTTAGCAAGGGTCAAGGATTACTGTACAACGTTGTGGCCAAAACAAGTCACTTCCCCCAGAAGTGCAGAGGAATGCAGAATTTGCCCACGAACTGACACTGGTGAATGGCATTTTACTCAAAGGCAGTCACATTGTCATCCCACCGAATATGTATTGATGTGCTGGAGTGCTTGCATATTAGTCATTAGGGTGTTGGGAGATGTAGGGCTCGAGCCACTCAGTCTGATGGCCAGGTATTTACCAGCACATCCAGAATTGTGTCAAAATGTCCTGTCTGTCATTAGTTCCGTAAATCATACAGTGAGCCCATGATACGCACCCCACTTCCAGAAAACCTATGGAAAGTGATTGGAATTCATCTCTTCTGTGAGAATCGAGAGAATTACCTCGTAGTGGTGGACTATTACTGGCGCTTGTTTGAACTCATGAAGATGAGGTGTACTACCACACAGAACATAACTCAAGCACTGAGCCAGATCTTCGCTCGCTTTGATGCACCAGCTATTATATGATAAAACAACTGTCCTCAGTTAGCTTTGGCAGAATTCGGCATGTTTGTTAAGCAATGGGAAGTATGTGATGTTACCAGTAGCACCTACTTCCCCCAGAGCGACGGCACTGCAGAAAGAACTGTACAGATGGATAAGCAGTCGCTCAAGAAGTCACCCAACATTCAGAGGGCTGTACCGGCCTGTCGTGACCTCTAGGCAAAGAAGGGCTCACACCTGCTGAACTCGTAGGAAGATGCCTAAGAACCAATATGCTGGTGGCACCAAGAATGCTGAAGCCACTGTGGAGGTGGTGGTGGTGGTGAATTGTAGCAACAGACGAGTTTAGCCTGGCGTTCAAGGCCGGCAATTGCTCCGCCCGAGCATCTTTTACAATACCGTTGAAGGGTCTCAACATATGTCCATCAAACCAGTCTCTCTTTAGAATGCGATAAGGAGACGTGAAGTGTGTTTGCCGGCTATAACTGATCCCTCGGGAAATATAAAGTGTTGCAGGCACGCATGCGGAAAGTCGTTTTTTTTTTTGCAGATTCTTCAGGAGACCGTTCCTTTCATCTTGAAATTTCTCGCAGGACCAGAAAAAGTGCTCAATGTCTCCTGTCTCGTTGCATGCCATACAGTTCGAAGAATTGATTCGCTCCGTCCTAAATAACCAGGCTGGTCTATTAGCAGATCCTGTCCTTATTCAATGTAGAAGTGAGGCTTCGTCTCTGTGCAATCCCCTTGTTACGCAAGGGCATATGCGGTGCAACCCAAAGCGACCCAAAGTGATTTCGAATGTCAGATTTTTGCACTTCATTACTCTTTGGAGCCTTGCCTTTGGTAGGATGATAGAGCATTGCGTATGCCAGTGCATCAGATTTTTCGTTCCGAAAAGTGCCAATGTGGGAGGGAATCCACTGAAACTTTACTGTGAAGCCTTTGTAGAGTTATTTCACGATAGCTAGTGATTTGCGTGGGAACTTGAGGGATGGCAGAGCACGGTATAGTTGTAACGCGGTCTTTGAGTCCATAAGGACAACCACATTCTGCGGAGGCATTCTTTAGTTTTCGCCGAGCAGAAGCTATCGCTATGCCTCCCACAACTGTCGACGAGGCTATGCAGTTCAGACGGCCAGGCCATGTATATCTTAGAGAGGGAATATAGAATGCAGCGGCGCAGCAGTCTTCATCTGCTTTGGCAGAGCCATCTGTGTATACTTGTAGGTGAATCAGATAAGTGGTGTTCAAATGTTTCAGGACTAATGGCGTGGCTTCTGCAGATGGAATGCAGCTGTTTGACTGCAATTTGACTGGTACACTTACATTGCACGTGATGTCCTCGAATGTCTAGGGTGGTTCTATCTTTTCCCTCTGTCTCGAGCAGCGCAATCCTAATACGTCAAGCGTGTTCAGCGCTGCATAAAAATGTGAGCGCGGCCTGTTACCTATACGTCGTAACAGGGCTTTGCGGGGCGTAGACTCACAATTGTAGTAGCTGGATCATGAGAGCCTGGGAAGCCCGAAGTCGCAGAGGGCGTGACGCGGCTTCGTAGAGCCCTTTCTTGTTTGATGCTGGCTCAGGGACTCCGAGGCAAAGTCGAATACCTTTTCTGTGGATGGCGTCTAAGCGTTCGTATTGGCTATCTTAGGGTGACATCAGAGGTAGCTGATACAGGATCCGACTGGTAACCAACGCTGTATGTAGCCGTAGCATCGACGTTGGGTGGTTTCCCCAGCGTATGCCAGTGACTCACTTGAGCACATGTTGCCTGGGTGATGATGAGGCCACAACGTGGCCAACACCACGGCGCCAGAGTAGCCTAAAAATCGGACGTTGGTGACTTTTGCAATATGTTATCCATCCAAATTCAGCGTCCAGCGTGAAGACTTTCTTTTCACTCAAGGAAATAGTACGAATGATGATTTCTCTGCGGAGAGTGATAATCCAGGCGTTGCCAAGTGGCCCTGAATGGCATTTACTGCTCCCTGGGCTATTCGTGCGAGGCGATGATGCTGGTAGCCGGAGACCCGCACGCACATATCATCGGCATATTAGATATCTTCCCTGGTGTTCGATGGTCTAGCAATGACCTGAGTTGCGAGGAAACTGGAGAGTATAGAAGGTATACACTTTGCAATATACACCGATGACATAACCATATGGAGCGCCAACGGTAACGTAAGCCAAACGGAGACCAGACTGCAGGAGAGCATACACGCCGTGGAAAGCACGCTAGGTGAGATGGGACTCAACTGTTCGGCGGCAAAGTTGGATCTTTTGGTCCTAAAACATCGGCGCAGGGGTCGAAGACCCATGGGCTACGTCCCCGGGGAGGAACCCAAGATTATCTTACGCTGTCACGACGGATCAGCGATCAAACAGGCTTTTCGGCTTTCACATAGCAGCGGGAGGTACCAGCCTCAATGCCATTCAACAGATTTGAAACAAGGCGGACCAAGTCATCAGGTTACTAAGCAGAATCAGCAACAGACACAGAGGCCTGGGTGAGGACAGCGCTCTAAGGCTAGTGCATGCCTTCGCTCTCTGTCACTTCACCTACGTGGCAGGTCTATTTAAATGGTCGCAGGCCGAGCTGAACAAGCTCAACACTATGATCAGCAAGTTAGTCTAGGCTACACTAGGTATACCCATCAGCACCTCGAACGTGAAACTCATGAACCTAGGCGTGCACAATACGATAGAAGAGATGGCGGAAGCGAAACAGATGGCGCAGCAGGAAAGAGTGACGAAAACGCGAGCGGGCAGGCTTATACGATAGAGATATACCCCAATAGATCAATAAAATCCAATGAATCCGAGGTATAATTGAGCGCGGACCTTAGAGACGCGACCAGAACCACCCCCTTCCCGAGAAATATGCACCCAGAACACAATGTTAGCAGAAGAAAAGCGAGAGTGAAAGCTTTGTTGAATCAAATGGAACAGCTAAGACAACAGGCGGCCGTTGTAGAGCTGCCTGGGTCAAAGGCAAAGAGGCCTACACAGTCGTGGTGGTCGACAGCCGGGGCGAGGTACGGGACTCCGTCACCATCTTCACTAAGGATTCCACGGTGGCGGAGCAAGCCGCGATTGCTCTAGCCATTAGGCACCGTAAATAGTCTTTCATCTGTAGCGATTCCAAACCAGCAATTAAGAGCTTTGACAAACGCTATGTCGCTGCGACTGCGGCTTAATTTATCGACAAGGTCGAAACTATCCAAACTGAAATCCGATGGTTTCCTGCACATATGGGACAAGTGGACGAGACTCGGCCGAACCTCAACGAGGTGACGAACGACCTGGCACGAGGACTTGCTTGCGGTGCCGGTCAGAACCAAACCGATGCCCACTACCATTCCGAGGAGCATAAAGATCACTTACTAACTTACAACGAGATCACTAAATATTACTACTTGGGGCATCGGCAATTCCCACTACCACACGTAAAATTGAACAGGGCTCAGGCAGTCACGCTACGTTTACTGCAAACCGGGACGTACACCCACTCCGTATTTCATAAATAAAATTCACCCCGAAAGACAAATTAAGAAAGAATGTAACGTGTGCGATGGCATCATTGACATCAGACACATGCTGGCGGGCTGTCCCGCGACTCTCGCCGACCCCGAAGAAAAATGGCTTTACTGGCACAAGATGATATCAAGCTCTTCATATCAAGATCAAATACGGGCTGTCCAGAGGGTCCACGATGGCACCATAAGGCTCGGCCTGGCGGGGCCGAGGTGGACGCGGCCCGCCTCGGTCTGAAAAGACCGTGTGTCAGGACTCTAATATATAAGTTTTGTGAATGAATGAATAAAACAGCCCCCTGTGGCACGCCGCGAAATATACGTATTTCATCGCTCAAAGTGTAGCCAAGACGAACTCTGATGCGATGATCATTGAGCAACGTATGTATGAAGTACAAGAGAAGACCTGTGACGCCTATAAGTTGTAACTGGCTGATGATGGCTCTTTGAAACGCGCAGTCGCAAGCCTTGGAAGCATCCATGAAAACAGCAAGTGTCGACAGGCCTTCCACACTGTTATGTTCTATATGGCTTAGCAAGTGCAGCACATTGTCTTGAGCGCTTAGACGCTGCCGAAACCCAGTCATGCACAATGGTAGTTTTCGACCCTGCTCGACATACCAAGTGAGTCTTGTGCACGCCATCCTCTTCATTAGCTTCGCTGCACAGGAGGTCAGCGATACCGGTTTCTATGAGCCCAGAGCTGTATGATTCTTTCCAGGTTTCAGAACCGGTACCACCCATGCTACCTTACATAAATGTGGGATATCCCCGCTGGCCCACACTTGGTTAAATAATTCCAGCAAATCACGTCTTCTTTCAACCGGTAGGTTAGCCAGCATCTGATTACTGATAAGGTCAGGTCCCACCTCACAGCGACGTCGGAGGCTGCTCATAGCGAGTTCCAACTCTCGGAGTGTGAAAGGAGCATCGATTAGAGACGAGAATAACGGCGGAGACGGGTTGGTTGTGCCGGCTGACTTGCCAGAAGAATATATTTCAGCAAATGCATTCGCAAGACAAGTGAGCGTTTTGCCTAACTTCAATGCTAGGGCTTCAAATGGCTTGTTTGGTTGAAAGTTTCCAGCAAGGTTATTCACGACCCACGATATTCTTGGAACTGGCGTGAAAACCGATAGGCTTGCACAAAATGTTGCCCGCTGATCTCCTCTTAGCTTACTTTTGTAACGCCAAATCACTGCGGTAATACTCTTATTGGTGGGTCGCCCTTCGTCCTCATCAGCCTTCGTTCCGCTCTTCTACGCGCAGCACATAGATTTTTGAGCTTTAGACCCGATGCGGGGAAGTGGTCGGGTAGCTTCAGCGCAGCGGTAGCAAATCTCTTGCTACGTAGCATTTCCGCGAACAGGTCTCCAGATGATTCGCTTAGGCCGTCCCTGTACGTATCCCAGTGCGTCGCAGGACAGGATCTTCGGCCGTTGGTTCTACATCCAACAATGTTAACGAAGACAGGAAAAAATGGTCACTGCCCATTGTATCGTTACTCGTCTTATGCGATGCGAAGATGTCTGCTGAGTGCAATCTCAAGTCAATGACACTGTAAGAGGCCGGTAGTCGAAAAAACGTTGGCTGTTTGTCATTTCCCAAGCAGAGTCCCTCGGTGTCTAAAGCAGTAACAATTTCCTTCCCACGTGCATCAATCGCCTTGTCGCCCCACATAGTATGGTGCGCGTTAAAGTCCCCACATATAATCCTTTTAGCTAGGCAGTGACTCCCATGGAGACCTCCAGGCGAGAGCTCACACATTGGCGGCGAAGAGTTACGGAGTCGCCATCTATCGGAAACGCCTCGCTGGCGTAGTATGAAAGATCAGGCGGCGCGCTCCTCATAGGTTTTGCTGTGAGCGCTCACTGAAAACACCACGCGGGAGCTCTCCCGGACATTTCTGTAAGTACTTTCGAAACGAGTGAAGCTCTTTACTGTCTAAATAATAATCTTGGGCAAACTGGAAGCACAGAATCGTTGACAGACGTTATCTCTTTGCCGAATACGTACAGTGAACGCCACTGTGCGCGGTCACCGCGATGGAGTCTCCCGAACCGCCTTCTTGCTTGAAAGGTAGGCAAACGCTGAGAGCAAACTATGTGGGATATGTTCTTATAGTATTTGTATAACTAAATGGAGCGTAATAGAATGAAGCCTCAATGCAGCGATCGCACAGGTTCGCAGCGACCGACTGCGCGTCTGCGTGCTTGTCCGCGCACTGTTTCGCTTTCGCCGCGTGCGCGTTTTCACACCGTGCCATGAGCTTTAGGCCACAGAATATGAGCATTTGACAGTAGACAAGCAACCAATGTTGCGTGGGCGCTATCAGAGCTGTTCAAAAATAATTTCATTGTAGAGACTTCGACGCCTACGGGGACTGTGATGTGCCGTCGCGACGATTCAATCTTCTTTTTTCTCTCTAAATTCTTGGACGTTTCAGTATTATATCTCGAGTTGCGTCCCAGTGCATGTTTATTGTTGTTCTCAGCATGCGATTACCCGCTGCTTCTTTTTTTGTAATCCAGGGCGTTAATTCATAACACAAACAGGACCATATGCCATGCTTTTTTTTTAATGTGCTTCTTACCATTCCCTTTCCACTCCAGTGAACTTGCCAGTATCTATAGCATGGACAAGTTCATAGACCGAACCGCCATGACATTAGTCGGGCAGCGGACTCAGGCGAGGGTCTCAGTGTGCATTTTCTGAACATCGCAGTCCCGGCACCGTAGCAGAAATCTTCCTCGCGTCTGTGCTTGCTGCATACCCGTGTTGTAGCCGATGGCTGTCTGCCGGTCTTATGTTTAGCGAGCCAAGCTTCACGCAGCTTCTCGTCCTGCGGCTACGTATGAATAAGGCTGACACTGGCCTCCATTGCATACTTCCGGCACTGCGGCACCGAGCAGTAGCCTACCATGTTGCGCGCTTTCAAAGGCAGCCACTACCTAATGTAGTGCTTCCAATCGTTGTAAAGGAGACACTCGAAGCGGGAAATTCTCGCCACTAAATAAGGACCGCAGCGTACGAGGGAATTTAAACTCTCGTTTTTAGCTCGCTTCGGCACTCCCGCAGCAGCCGACGTGGCCGCTATGTCCACGTGATCCCTAATAGCACGTCCCGCCGACGGTGGCGCCACCTTTTCCAGTGGTGAAGCTCGAGGCCAATACAGAGGCCATGCTGAGGCTTCGGTTTCTCAGCTGCACTTGTATGGCAGTAACTTCCAAAGCACTGCTGCCAAGGTCTTGAACTGGTAGAACGTAATATGGTATTTCACCTCTGACATATACCTAGGCGCTTCCTTTCGGAAATGTCGGAATTCTTAGGTTTCCATGTGCAACATAACCAGCAATTGATCTGTAACATGTAAGACCATCCTCGGACAGGGCCAATATTGGCAGAGGCATGTTGCGTAGGAAAAGCGACAGTTCAGGTAAATGGCACGCAATACCCACACAGTTCCAATGCATAATAAGCGGCACCTTGGGCGAGATGGTGAACGTTGTGTCCGGTTGCATCTGGGTCGCAAGCCCCAAGGGTAGCGTTGGCCTGGAGGCCTGAGGCACAGCTGGAAGCATCCGAAGGTCCTGGCAAAGGATGAGTCGACTGCTAACAGAACACATTGTTTATTTTTGCATCGCAAAAGACGGCCGGTCGTGTCGACCGAAGTGGAGAGTCGGGAGAGCACGTTACTGGACGGAAGAAATCGGAGCCTCTGTCGGCGTCCGTGGGCTGCTGCTTTTATACTCTCGGAGTCGAGGGCAAGTAGGAACGGCTCGGAATGAGTCGCACGTGACGGCGCCGCGCGGACACGTTGAGACTAGAAGGTGACGCATCCGCCGGGCCAGCGCCGGTCAGACCTCCTCGCTTCACAGTTGGGGAGCTCCTCTCCCCGGCTGCCGCGCTTTGACAAGCGTGGGCACCAACATGCACACACGCACACACGCACACACGAAGACACGTGGCAATGAAACATGCCTGGACGCGCATGGCAGGTGGCGTTGTGGCAGCGCTGAACGGGCCAAAATGTCCGCCGCTTTGAACGAAGCCCCGGCGTCCGTTGCATCAGCGCCAGCTATACC
The DNA here is from genome assembly GCF_023375885.2 of Dermacentor andersoni. Lineage (NCBI taxonomy): Eukaryota > Metazoa > Arthropoda > Arachnida > Ixodida > Ixodidae > Dermacentor > Dermacentor andersoni. Next base: position 6,568,528 of record NC_092821.1, read on the forward strand.
ACGCGTCGTAGGCGAAAATTAAGAGACCGCCCCGCCGGGAGAAGGAGATCCCGATGGTCAGGGGACTGCATCCGCTGTCCGGAGGGATGTCGCCCGATGATGCTCGTAACCGAAGTCGGTCGTCCCTCGGCGTTTCTTGAGCGCAGTGCACAGAGAAGGCCTCGGTCCACGTTCAAATTCACACAGGGCACTGCAAAGTGACTTCGGGAGAGTTGCAATTTTTGTTCTCGTTCCCAGCAAGCGTTAGGACTACGCCGAAACTCAACCGCTCAGTCAGCAAGCACGACACAATCCTCACGAATCCATGCCAGGCTCTTTCCCCTTTTATACTACTGCCTAGTTCCTTACAGTAGTCTAGCAGCACTCAGAACGCGTCTACAAATGGGAAAATTGCACTAGAAAGCACGTCATGAATTTGAAACACTAAACAAAAGCAATATTGTCACGTGGTGGTGACGTTAAGAACACAGTAGCAATACTGTGAAAGGCAAAACTAGATTTTTATTGGGCGAACCTCTGCCCACAAAACAGACTACACTTATAGCACAACGAAAGCGGCGAACATAGTCGGTGATCGTCGAAAATCTGATCAGCGGGTCAAGCGCGTCGGCTTTTATACAGAATCGTCGAATGTTCCAGACTAATCGTTGGAACTCGCGTGCCTTCCACAAAGTTCTACACCACTCGCGTCAGGCGAATAAATCAGATAAGACAAGGTTCGGCGACAACAGACTGCGGATAGAAGCATCGATAACTTTCCAGAAACTTCGGATACATGCAAGCGCGTCCCGCGCTGTGCGATAAGATTTGTTAGGCGGCGAAACGTGGTCGCCCGATAAATATAAGTACACGTGTCAATATGTTAAAAATCCTGCCTCAGGAAGAAAAACATCAGTAACAAATAACTTTGGGGCTGATTCCTACGTTAGGGGCCTCGACTTAAGCCATCGGCGTTCACCTCAAAGGAATGTTGTTGCAAAGCGAGGCTCCAGCGCAGGAGGCGGCCATTTTTGGAAGAGGTGGTCTGCAGCCATTGGAGAGGGCAGTGATCCGTATCGAAGCATGCGAAGCGGAGACCGCAGCGAGCGACCGTACACCGGCTCAGCTGGCGAAAACCCCGTAGCCACATGCGGCGCGGTCCTTAATGCAAACATCACCCCAGACAGACACAACTCCCAGTCAGTTTGTTGTTCAAACCATACTGCTCTCAACACGCGCTTCATGACGGAGTGGAGCTTCTCAACGGAATTCGACTGTGGTTGGTACATTGAGCTGTGTAACAGCTTTACCCCGCACCTTTCGAGAAAGGCTGCCGTCAAAGCGCTAGTAAACACTGTGCCCTGATCTGACTGGATTTCCGCAGGAAAACCAACTCGCGCAAATATGGACAGTAGTGCATTGAATATCTCAACTGAGCTGAGTTCTTTAAGCGGCACTGCTTCAAGGAACTTTGTCGCTGGGCAGATCACAGTCAAAATGTGTCTGTACCCCGTGGTTGTTACCGGCAGAGGTCCCACTGTATCAATAACGAGCCGTCTACAAGGCTCCGTAATGATAGGTACCAACTTCAACGGCGCCCTCGATTTGTCCCCTGGTTTGCCCACTCGCTGACAGGTGTCACATGCCCTCACAAAGTGTTCTGCGTCATGAAAACTGCCTGGCCAATAGTACTCTTGCAAGAGACGGTCCTTAGCCTTCTTAACTCCTAGGTGTCCGGACCACGAACCTCCATGCGACAAGCGCAACAGATCCTGACGGTAGCACTGAGGCACGATCAGCTGATCGAACTCCACTCCCCTACGCTCTAGATACTTCCGGTACAGGACCCCATTTATTTCCACAAAACGAGCATTTTTCTTGGCGGTACCTTCCTTGACATTGCAGCGCATGTTTTCTAGGCTGCCATCCTCTTTTTGCTCGGGTATCAAAGCCGACCGGCTGACTTTTAGCAACCTATTAAGTCCATCTGACGTAGGCGCGATGAGCAAATCTGCAGATAGCTCTTCTAACTTTCCCGTGTCGGGCATTTCCTCTCCAGTATCTGGTGCCTTCAACGCTACAGGCTCAATTTTATTCACTTCGGACGTGCTCTGAATATCAGCTGGCTGCGCCTCCGACCCTTTTTCATTGTTTGACAACGTCGGCCCCGCAACTGCCGCCTTTGCAGCGAGCTCCCGAACTTTCGATCTGGTTAAGGCCTGAACGCTAGCCTCACCAAACAAAAGCCCCTTCTCGCGCAGGAGGTGATCGGACCTGTTCAAAAATAGGTACGGGTACTGGGGGGGGGGGGGGGGCAGCATAGATGACACTGCGGCCTCCGTCTCAAGTGCTCCGAAAGGTCCTTGAATAAGCACTTTTGCTACGGGGAGACACACGCTATGAGCTTCCACGGCTTGCTTGATCCATCCGCACTCGCCCGTGAACATATCGGCTTCTACGTAAGAGGGGTGGGCTACATCCATTGTAGCTGCGGAATCACGAAGCACTCGGCACTTTCTCCCGTTCACGAGGAGGTCTCGCATGTAAGGCTCGAGAAGCTTCATGTTCTCGTCAGTGCTGCATAATGACAAAAACACAACTTTTGTTTTTGTTTCCGGACACTGCGCCGAAAACTGACCCGGCTTCTTGCACGTATAACAAACGCGCGCTTGTCTCGTCTCGAACCGCTTTCTGCGTTCGGCTTCGGCTACCGCCGTCTCCTTACGTTCGGTCGGACTGCTTTCACACGCATCCGCACTAGGTGTGTCCCCCCTTGCTCTCATGGGCGTGAACTTCGGCCTCTCAAACTTGGAGCCACATTCACCCGTTTGACCGTCCTTTGCTCCACGAGCCCGACGCGTAACAAACTCCTCGGCTAGCTCGGCGGCTTTAGCCACCGTAATAACGTCTGGCCTATCCAAGACCTAGTATCGCACGTTCTCAGGTAACCGACTATAAAATTTTTCCAGCCCGAAACACTGCACAACTTTCTCGTAGTCACCAAACGCTTTCTCTTCTTTGAGCCACTCCTGCATGTTTGACATAAGCCTGTAGGCAAACTCTGTATGTGACTCACTTCAGCCTTTCTCATTTTCCCGAAACTTCTGACGGAACGCCTCTGCTGACAGCCTGAACTTTTTTAGCAGACTCGATTTCACTTGGTCGAAATCCTCTGCCTCTTCTCTCTTCAAGCGAGCGACTACGTCGGCCGCCTCGCCGGGTAGCAAAGTGAGCAAGCGCTGTGGCCACGTTTCCCGAGAGAACCCCTGCTTCTCGCACGTACGCTCAAAGTTAACCAGGAATAAACCAATGTCCTCTCCAAGCTTAAACGGCCGCATCAGGTCAGTCATTTTGAACGATACTCGTTCTCCTGCACCGTGTGCCTGAATTCCACTACGAGCGCGTTCCATATCTACCTCGAGACGCTTAATTTTCAAAGCGTGTTGACGGTCGCGCTCCTCTTTTTCTTTCTTTTGTTGCTCTCGCTCTTTCTGTTCTTTACGTTCGCGCTCATCTTTCTCTTTCTGTTCTTTACGTTCGCGCTCATCTTTCTCTTTCTGTTCTTTACGTTCGCGCTCCTGTCTTTTTGCCGTCTCCCTCTCCTCAATGGTCTCAAGGCATTCCGACAGCTCGTCATCCTTAGCTTCTAACTCAATAGCCCTTAGCAGTTCTAGTTTTCGGAGTTTGAGACATCCAGACCCAACTCTCTTGCAAGCTCCAGCAATTTGGGTTTGCGCCACGACTTCCAATCCAGGGCTGCTCTAAATGCTGCTTTCTCTACTGCCTACTATTGTCTTGCCGCAAACTAACCCGGCAGCAACGACAACCACAATTACCAGCTCTGTTTCTGACACTAACAAAAGCCTGGCAAAAGTCAGAAGAAGAAAGTCCCGCACTCACCAAACCTCGCAGCCAAAAATTCAGTGCAGTCATTCCGCTGCAGGCAACCAGTCATCACACAGGGCTCGTTGCACTGCTCCCGGATGGTCGTTGTGCTGCTCAGCATACAGTCAACCGCATAACTTCGCTGGTGGCCTCCCTTGTCGCGATCCCACCGCTGGCAGCCAGTTGTTGCGTCTGGGCCGCAAGCCCCAAGGGTAGCGTTGGCCTGGCGGCCTGAGGCACAGCTGGAAGCATCCGAAGGTCCTGGCAATGGATGAGTCGACTGCTAACAGAACAACTTGTTTATTTTAGCATCGCAAAAGAGCGGCCGGTCGTGTCGACCGAAGTGGAGAGTCGGGAGAGCACGTTACTCGGCGGAAGAAATCGGAGCCTCTCTCGGCGTCCGTGGGCTGCTGCTTTTATACTCTCGGAGTCGAGGGCAAGAAGGAACGACTCGGGATGAGGCGCACGTGATGGCGCCGCGCGGACACGTTGAGACTAGAAGGTGACGCATCCGCGGGGCCGGCGCTGGTTAGACCTCCTCGCTTCACAGTTGGGGAGCTCCTCTCCCCGGCTGCCGCGCTTTGACAAGCGTGGGCACCAACATGCACACACATACACACGCACACATGAAGACACGTGGCATTGAAACAGGCCTGGACGCGCTTGGCGGGGAGGCGTATCGGCGGCGCTGAACGGGCCAAAATGTCCGCCGCTTTGAACGAAGCCCCGGCGTCCGTTGCATCCGCGCCGGCTATACCGCGCGTTGTAGGCGAAACGTAACAGACCGCCCCGCCGGGGGAAGGAGATCCCGATGGTCAGGGGACTGCATCCGCTGTCCGGAGGGATGTTGCTTGATGATGCTCATAACCGAAGTCGGGCGTCCTTCGGCGTTTCTTGAGCGCAGCGCACAGAGAAGGCCTCGTTCTCTCGTTCAGGTTCACACAGGACACTGCAAAGTGACTTCGGGAGAGTTGACATTTTTGTTGTCGTTCCCGGCAAGCGTTAGAACTACGCCGAAACTCAACCGCTCAGTCAGCAAGCACGAAACAACCCTCACCAAGTCCTGCCAGGCTCTTTCCCCTTTTATACTACTGCCTAGTTCCTTACAGTAGTCTAGCAGCACTCAGAACGCGTCCACAAATTGGAAAATTGCACTAGAAAGCACGTCATCACTTTGAAACACTAAACAAAAGCAATATGTTAAAACTCCTGCCTCAGGAAGAAAAACATCAGTAACAAACAACTCTGAGGCTGATTCCTACGTTAGGGGCTTCGACTTAAGCCATCGGCGTTACCGTTGAGACTCCCCTTTTTGTAACGCACCTCAAAGGAATATTGTTGCAAAGCGAGGCTCCAGCGCAGGAGGCGGCCATTTTTGGGAGAGATGGTCTGCAGCCATTGGAGAGGGCAGTGATCCGTCTCAATGATAAACCTCAAGCCGGCTAGGTTACATGACAGTTTCTGAACGGCCCACACGAGACACGCACACTCTTTCTCGGTGGCGCTGTACGCCTGCTCACGACTGGTCAGCTTACGACTAGCATACAGGACGGGGTGTTCCACTTCTCCATTTTCCCGTTGGCACAGTACAACGCCCATGCCTCGCTCACTAGCATCGCACTGAACAACGAACCCTTTTGTGTAGTCTGGCGATCGTAGCACAGGCTGGCTTGTTAGGGCGCTCTTTAGGGCGCTAAAAGCTCTTTCCTTTGTCTTGTCCCATACGACTGTTTGGGGCTCTGTTTTTCTTAGAGCATCCGTCAGGGGAGCCGCGATATCAGAGTACCTGGGGATGTACCTCTGATATTAGCCGGCGACACCTAAGAAAGACCGAATATCGGTCTTCGTGGGCGGTTGCGGGAAGTCTCGCACAGCGGCCACCTTTATTTCAGAGGGGCGGGGACGACCCCGTGCAATCACGTGACCGAGGTAGACAACCTCGGCCTGTGCTAACTGGCACTTGGGAGCCTTGACTGTCAAGCCCGCATTGCGCAGGCGGGTTAGCACTGCCCGCAAGTGGGCCATATGCTCAGGCCAGGATGCGGAGAATATCGCTACGTCGTCTAGATACGGTAAAGCGATTTCTTGCTGTCCCCGCAACACTTTATCCATGAGGCTTGAAAAGCAGTATGGCGCGTTCTTCAAACCAAAACTCAACACTTTAGGACGGAATGTTCCCATTGGTGAAATGAACGCCGCATACCTACTAGCCTCTTCTGTAAGTGGAACCTGCCAATAACCCCTGACAAGATCTAGGGTGGAAATAAACTGAGCGCTACTAACTATCTCAAGGCTCTCCTCGATGTTAGGGATCGGATAAATTTGATTCTTAGTGATGGAATTAAGCCTGCGGTAGTCGACGCAAGGAAGAGGTTCCTTGCCCGGTACCTCAACTAAAATCAAAGGGGAGGTATAATCACTCTCACCCGCCTCAATAACTCCGAGCTGTAGCGAGTGTTTGAGTTGCTGCTCGATGAACGTGAGCCCTTTGTGGACAAACGTGCAGACGCCCAGACCATCCGCCGGGCTTTACGTGAGTGCGATACCGATGAACGGTGGGGGTCGCCGTCCCCGTTTCTTGCAGCAGGATGATGTCGAGTTTCTTGTTTACAGTGGCGATGTGTTGTTGCGGTAGTAATAGCATTAGTAACAGTAATGAGAATATTATTGCGACCGTAATTATAGGGACAGTCCAGTAGCATTTCTGCCTCGGCGTCACCGTGAGGTATCCTGGAAAGTCCAACGCCGATAAAACTGTCGCTTCGCGCCGGATGCTGTACGTGTGTGTGAAAGTTTGCGAGGGGGAGCCGGTGATCGCGACTGAATCTCGCGCGTGCAAAGGCGGAAAGCGGTGAGGGAGTGCGCCGCCTTCCGTCGCGCACAAGGCTTCGGAGGGAGGAGGAGGGACGGGGGTGGTTTACTGCGGGCGGCCTGCGCGCACCCGGCCGGGCCACTGTGTCTTGAAAGCCATATGCGACGGGTAGAGTGCGCGCTGCGCTATGTTTTCGCGGCGTAGTTCACGTTGATGCGAGCGCCTGCACCATGGTAAATTCGCTGGCTGTTCCTGCCGCGTTTCCTCACTGCAGTGTTTCACAATATTTTTTTTTTCCTGTCACGTTTTTTCCACTCGTACGGTATATATACACCGACGCGCGCGAAAGTCAATGCTATAGTTGAAAGTGAAGCGCTGTCCCTGTGTATGTTTTTCTTTCTACGTCCTCGTTCAGTCGCGGTTATACACTCTATCATGGATTCTAACCAACTAGCCCGCCAACGTGTTTGATCCAAGTGTTTTCATGGCAAGTTTCTGCAGTTATCGAGTGAGGTGTGTTCATCATGGGTTGTTTGTGCTTGACACCATACATCTTCATTTAATTAGTGTGCCTATGTTTACAAGCTTATATGGCCAAGAAAACTACTATCATTATTTCGTGTAGCTCGCTGTCTACTAGTTTGCTATCGCAATCGATGCTTCGCCTTTCGGGCGAAACCGCGACATATTTTTGGTGGTGGCCAAAAAAAAAAAAGTTTTCTTCGTTTTATTTCGTTGTCGGCTTCTGTTAGTAGGGCGACAATAAAATTCGCAGCGACGCTCCTCATGCTCAAGTCCACACTAAAAATTCGCTAACAAGAAGTCGAACTCCCAACAGCATCTTCTTAACGCTTTTAAAGTGCGTAGCGGCAACCGTCATTGATTTTACGTTGAATATTTTTGGCAACAGTCTCACCCACCTATATCCTCATGACCTACGACAAACTTTTATCAATGCTTATTCTGCACAGCATTCTGTTCATTTCGTGCAATTTATCTGTACATTGTAACGCCCAACCTACTTACACATAGTGCTCGGAGAATTTTTAAATAAATAAATGAATAATAAATATTATATAAATAAATAAATAAATATTCTCGTAGGTATAGCTAGCTGAAGGTCAGCGAAAATATGGCTAGTATTACCGCTTATTTCTTCTCATCGAAACACTCCAACTAATCAAAGCCTGTTTACGTCATCGTACGTGTTGCCTCCACAATGTCATTTGAAGCATTGCAAGTGATTCTGTGGTCGGTTTATCAGGCAGGGAACAAGAAGTCAAGTAGATTCACCATCTCTTGCAAATATACCCTCGATTTTGCAAGACTAGCGCGGCAAATGTTGGGCCAACTATCATCACAAGCCCAAAAGATTCTCGCTGGTGTCTACTTGGCTTGACTGGGAAAGTGTTCACCTGCCACCGTCCAGAGACGAAACACAGCAAACCGATTACGACGGGCTCCGTCAATGCAGTTATGTAGTTTTTTTTTGTGCGGGAGAGGGGAGGAGCAGGGTGCCTGCCTTCGCACATAACACATACCGCAGTGACATTCGACTTAAGGTAAATATAAACAGCAGCGAAAATCTTAATTCGGAAAAATTGGAAAGCTGTTTCTAGAAAGTGTATTGATATATCTATTTATTATTTTTATTGTATCTTTGTTGAGGTACTAATCGTGTTCGATGGCAGGCATTAGTGTTGCAGAAAGACAAAACATTACAACCTAGGTTAGCTTACACCGAAGCCCAAAGGAGCCGAATATCCGAGTATCCAAGTATGTCCAGCAGTCTAAAAACTATTCACCACAGGAGTGGTTTGCCACGGTAAGGATCACTCGCAACAAAGCCACGCTACTTAAGAGAAGGCAGACAGCACTGCTCTCACCATAGCGTAAGTTTTGAAGCCCTTGCACGTTACTTGTTCTGTCTGCACAGAATGCAGTGAAGAGTACGAAGCGGATCCCTACGTATGACACTAGCGGTGTTTTATTGCAGAAAGGGGCAGATTGCTTTGTGAACTGAAAAAAAGATTATTTTTACACGGGTGAGTGCTCCAGGTGCGATGCGCCACGTAAAGTGAAAGGATGTGTCGATTCTTCTCGCATTTTTACACGACTTTTCAAGGACCGAGGCGTTCGTGCTGTTCACAGCAGTACATCGGCGACGCAGTTGCAGCCACTGACTTACACCATCTACAACACCACCCGCAACACCGGCACATTTAGCGAGAAGCGCTCACCTGCCTCAATTCTACGCGCTGCACAGGGACATGCCACTCAGATCAGTTATCGTGACGCGTGTTCGCAATTCGGCCTCCGGCTACCCACGTGAGCAGGACCGACCGCTGGTGGAGTTGACCTTGCTTTATCGTACGCTCTCCCTCTCCGAGACACGAAACTGTAACGCCCGGCCCGCGCGCATTAGGCACGCGCGTTCTCGCCCGAACGCAAGCCCCGCCCTCCGCCGTGGGGCCGGGCGTATAAAAGCGGGCGCTCGGCCGCTGCCGAACTTGTCCGTAACCGCAAACTTCAACGGCACCCATGAACACGCTTGTGAGTTCTGCGCAATTATTCTCTTCATTGAGACTGTGATGGGCACTTCATGGCCGCGTTTCATTGACGCTCACTTGGTTGCACATACAGCAGAATGGAAGGAAGAGCTAAGCCCAGTCCTCGCACAGGAAAATAGTGGTGTACGACTTTAAGGAAAGGCTGCTGCAACCCTTGTGTTCGATATAATGAAGTGCACTAAATTTCTTTTTTGAAACAGAACAGCGCGGTTTTGACGGGAACAAGCAGGGAGAAACTGAAGTTTATTGCTTGGAACGAAGAATATATATGAGCTCCAACCAACAGTAGAAACGAAAAAAACATATATATATGCGCAGTCAATCATACATGCCGCACTGAACAAGGGACGTAACTTATCATCATATCGCCCCCGCTAAATATGCCAGTTCTTTGGACGTAATCGATTAGGAGGGGCTACTGACGCATGCGTCTTTTGACCAGGCAATGTGCGCTGCTTCGATGATTTCACGTGATAGTTGGTTACTATGTTTACTTGTTTACTATGTTAACTAGAGCGCGAAATCATCGAAGCAGCGCATATTCTGTTTCAAATATGGCTTACCAACTCGCCCAAAAGTTCGTTTTAACGAGCATGAAATTTCATTTCGTTGAAATAAACAGTGGTGCTTTAGAGTTTTGTTGGTCCTGTTCGAAGAAGGAATCAAACATGCACAGTATCAGGGTTGATTGTCTATTGCTTCACGCCGCATATGTCTCTAAAGCAAGAAGCATTAGGAGCGTAACAGAAGTGATAATCAAAATCATCCGCACATGTTTTATTCTATTTGTAGGCAATTTGTGAAATAGTTCCACTATAACGCATTGCAGGAATTTGTGCACGTTCAGCTTGAGTTTCTCAAGCCGAGCTCGAAGAACGTTCGTGTACTTGCAATCCCTCCCTCCTCGTGCCCATTTCATTGGATCCGTCAATGAAGTTCTTTCGACTGTTCTTTTCATAAAGACTTGTTCCTTCGCATTTTAGAGCATGGTAATTTCATGGTTAATTCTTTTCGACGTCGCCGCCATATGGAACGTCACTGAAAAGTGTGGTAATCTTGCGATTGCAGCCTTCTGAGATAATAGGCCGGCTAAAATTTCAAAAATACAAAATCCGTCTGAAACATTATTTTCCATAAATAAAGGGAAAATCAGACATCCACCCGTTCGTAGCAATTGCTACAAAGGAAACCCATACGGGTTCTTCGAAAGAAAAGCCTCATGGCTGAAGAAAAATTCGTCGTGGTCCGTGACTCAAACCCGGGACCACCGCCTTTCCGGGGCAGCCGTTCTATCATCAGAGCTAACCAGGCGGCTAGCAGATGGCAGGGCGAAGTCGAATTAGTCGACAACACAAGCATTATTTTCAATGCGAGCAAGTGAATTTAATCTCTGACGTCCTATTATATTTTTTTTTATTCATGCCGCAAGGTAATGCTCGCCTCTTCAAGTAATTCATGCCACGCTGCAAAACATAACTGCCGCAAGGTTTTGAAAACAGAAAAGAAAACGCAGGGTTCACACATTAAAAAGAACGATTGCAGTGTATGCACCTCTGTTGCAGCAAGTACATTAGGCCGCACAGTTTATAAATAAATCATGAATGGGCAATAACAGATAAAGCCCTTGTAGCTACGCGCCCCGCACAGCTAAGCTCGATTTCGAATTGGAAACAACAGTTCTCCACGACGATTTCGAAACGCTACTTTGTCGTTGGCGGTTATATATATATATATATATATATATATATATATATATATATATATATATATATATATATATATATATATATATTGTAAAGGGGGTTTATTCGGCTTGTGGAGCAGCAGCAACAAACTCAGCACTAGCAGGTAGGGCGCAGCCAGCGAACGAACTGGGTACGTGCCACGCGATGGCAACGGGGCTTTTCAGGCTGCCGATCTTCTTCGTCACAATCACCCCCGGAATTGAAGAGTAGCCATCCTGGCGACCTAGGAAGAGGTGGGCGGATTGTAATACTGCTTCAGCCGGTCAATGTGCACAGTCTCTCGCCCCCGACGACGCAGATCGGAAGATGGCGATACGGGTTCGACCACGTAGTTCACTGATGATTTTTGTGCAACCACGCGGTAGGGCCCGTGGTACTTCGGGAGGAGCTTGAACGAAAGGCCAGGTGCAGGAACAGGCAGGACCCAAAGCCACACGAGTGAGTCGACGGGAAAGGGGTGAGGGGGAGGATTGAGGTCATGGCGTTCTTTTTGGCGGCACTGTTGAGCAGACGTCAAAGAACGGGCCAGTTGTCGGCATTTCTCGGCGTGCTGAGCAATCGCAGAAACAGGTGAGCATTCAGCAGGGTCCGGCCGGTACGGGAGAACGGTTTCAATGGTGCTGGAGGGATGGCGGCCGTAAAGCAGAAAGAATGGTGAGAATCCGGTAGAGGGTTGAGAGGCAATGTTATATCCGTAAGTGACAAACGGAAGTACAAGATGCCGGTTGGAGTGGTCAGATGCAACATATATTGATAGCATGTCAGCAAGAGTTTTGTTGAATCGTTCTGTTAAGCCATTGGTCTGTGGATGATAAGCAGTAGTAGTGCGGTGAATAATTTGGCATTCAGATAGAAGTGACTGCAGGACGTCCGAGAGGAATACGCGGCCCCGATCGCTCAACTGCTCACGAGGGGCGCCATGGCGAAGAACGAAGTTGTTTAGAATGAACTAGGCGATGTCTTTTGCTGACGCGGCAGGCAAGGCGGCGGTTTCAGCATACCGTGTCAAATGACCTACGGCGACAACAATCCATCGGTTGCCAGCGCCAGTAGATGGAAGAGGCCCGTATATATCAATGCCGACACGGTCAAATGGCTGATCTGGGCAGGGAAGTGGTTGTGGAGGTGCGGTGGAGTGATGCGGGACACATTTGCGTCGCTGGCAGGCAATGCAGGAGCGTACGTATTTGTGGACGAAGGTGTACATCCCTCGCCAATTATATTGTAAGCGAAGCCGTGTGTAAGTTTTTGACGCTCCGCCGTGACCGCACTGTGGGTCCGAATGAAAAGCGGAGCAGAACTCTTGTCGTAGGTGGCGAGGCACTACTAAGAGCCATTTGCGGCCGTCATTCTGGTAGTTGCGGCGGTATAAAAGTCTGTCCCGGATTGTGAAATGCTGCGCCTGTCGGCGTAACGCTCGAGGTGCCGAAGTTGCCGGAGGATTGGACAAAAAGTCGGATATCATGACGAACCATGGGTCTTTTCGTCGCTCCGATGCCATGTCAGGATTTCAAGTGGTGAGATGTCATGTCTGTCGGTAGAAGTGCTGCTGTCTGAAGTAACTAGGGAGCGCGAGAGAGCATCAGCGTCAGCGTGTTTCCGGCCAGAGCGATAGACGACTTGGATATCATATTCCTGGATTCGGAGGGCCCACCGAGCGAGGCGGCCCGACAGGTCTTATAGGTTGGACAACCAGCAAAGAGCGTGATGATCCGTCACCACGTCAAAGCGTCGACCATAGAGAAATGGACGAAATTTTTATAGAGCCCATACGATAGCCAGGCACACTTTTTTGTTACTGAGTAATTGGCCTCAGGTTTCGTGAGGGCATGACTGGCATAGGTGACTACGTATTCGGCATTAGTGTTCTTGCGTTGTGCGAGCACGGCACCAAGGCCGACACCACTGGCGTCAGTGTGAAGTTCTGTAGGCTCGCTTGGATCAAAATTGGGCAAGATTGGCGGAGACGTGAGTAGGTGACGAAGAGTCGTAAAGGCATCATCAGAGGCTTCCGACTAAACAGAAAGTTGATTGTCGCCTTGGAGAAGTTGGTTTAGTGGTGCGATCACAGTAGCGAAATTGTGAACGAAACGTCGAAAGTAAGAGCATAGGCCAATGAAGCTGCGTTGTGCTGTCTAGTGGGCTTCGGAAATTCGGAAACGGCGCGAACTTTAGCAGGATCAGGAAGAATGCCTCCTTTGGAGACAACGTGGCCTAATATAGTCAGTTTTCGAGCTGCAAATCGGCACTTTTTTAAGTTAAGCTGGAGACTAGCATTCCGGAGAGAGGACAAAACTTGATGTAAACGCCGAAGATGGGTCGGAAAATCAGGAGAAAAGACGACAACGTCATCGAGGTAGCAGAGGCAAGTATGCCACTTCAGGCCGCGCAGGATGCCCTCAATCATGCGTTCGAAGGTGGCGGGCGCGTCGCACAGACCGAACGGCATTACAGTGAATTCATACAAGCCATCTGGAGTTACAAACACGGTTTTCAAACAGTCAGCGTCAGCCATGGGCACCTTCCAGTAGCCAGGGCGGAGATCTAAGGAAGAAAAAAACTCCGCTCCTTGCAAACCGTCGAGTGCGTCGTGAATATGTGGCAACGGGTATACATCCTTTCGGGTAATTTTGTTAAGCCTTCGATAATCGACGCAATATCATATGGTGCCGTCTTCCTTTTTAACTAGGACGACTGGTGATGCCCAAGGACTACTAGAAGGCTGGATGACACCGCGATTGAGCATATCGTTCACCTGGTCATTGATAACGCGTCTTTCAGTCGCCGATACTCGGTAAGGACGCTGTCGAATTGGTGCATGGCTCCCAGTGTCGATAGTGTGCGAAACAGTCGTTGTGCGGCCGAGTGATGTTGCTTGGCAGTCAAAAGACGAAGAGAAGCCTTGGAGCAAGCGAAGAAGTTCGTCGCGCTGCGTCGTCGTAAGGTCACTGGCAATACATAGCGTAAAAGAACGCGGCAGTAACTGAGGAGGCGATGCCTCGAGACCAGCAATATAAGTGGAGTCGTCCATCGTGTCAAATATTGAAGATGAGGTCAGTGGCTCTGCTCTGCCAAGGCTTTCACGGCGGCGTAAAGTAATTGGTTCAGCCGATGGGTTTGAGACGCAGATGAGAGAGGCGCCAGCTTCGAACTACAGGACGGCGAACGGCAGTGGTAGTGAACGGCGGCGAACTAAGAGTTCAGACGGAGCGAAGAGTACTGTGCCATCATCTGCATAGTCACAAGAGATACTGACAAGAGTGGAAGACCAGGTAATATCGGTCCAAAACTGAAACAGCTCGATTTCAGCGCGGGCGCAGTCAATGATCGCATGATGTGGGGAGAGAAAATCCCTATCTAATATGACGACGTGTGAACATGATTGCAACACGATTAATTCTATGATATAGAGGGCCTCCTGAATTACGACACGAGCAGTGCAGGCGCCGGATGGCTCGACGTGCTGCGCGTTGGCAGTTCGAAGAGACAGTCCAGAAAGCGGCGTCATCACTTTTCCTATCTTGCGGCAAACACGGGCATCTATCGCTGAAAGTGCAGCGCCGGTGTCGACAAGTGCTAGCGTCAATGTTCCTGCTATTGCGACTTCAATAACGTGCTTCGGGGAAGTGTGAGGCCTTATACATTTCGCTGGCACCGCAGTTCTCGCCTCCTGAACTGCGATATTTAGTTTTCCTGGCGCAAAGGGCTCCGCCACCGGTGCATGGGGGAAAGCGAGCGGCGGCGAGCAGAAGGTTAACGGCGAGCGGTGGAGAATGCGGTGTCGACGGCAGAAGGAGATTCAACGGCGTCCGAATAGTTGTGGCGTTCTTGGAAACGTGGCGTATACGGACGCACATTGTTCGGGACGTTCGGTGTAAGCAGGCGACAGTGACGTGCCACGTGTGCAGCAAAGTCACAATAAAAACAAATCGGACGGTTTCCTTCCGTACGCCAATGGTCTTGAGGTCGTGCATAGTGAACCAGTGGACGGACTGGAGGGGATACGGGCGGGCGTAAAGGTGGGCGAAGGGGGCCGTAGGTCTGTGGCGCAGGCCTCATCGCGACTTCGGCGTACGTCATGGGAGCGGCTATCGGAGCCTGCTGAAGAAAAGGCGAAATGTCGTCGGGTACCTGCTTCTTGATGAGAGATTGGATAGCGGGCGCCAACGGAGTACTCGGCTGGCCGTGTGCAAGTGGAATCAAGGAAAGCTGACGAGCCACCTCTTCACGGACGAACTCCTTGATCTGTAGCAGCAGCGAAGTGTTATCCGGGGCAGCAGCCAAGCTCGACATTGAAGTGGCCTGAGGTGTAGATTGGCGAGTGGCTACGCGTTGTTTGCGCAGTTCGTCGAAGCTTTGACACAGACTGACGAGTTCAGA
Source organism: Dermacentor andersoni (assembly GCF_023375885.2). Taxonomy (NCBI): domain Eukaryota; kingdom Metazoa; phylum Arthropoda; class Arachnida; order Ixodida; family Ixodidae; genus Dermacentor; species Dermacentor andersoni. The sequence goes on from NC_092821.1 coordinate 6,583,899, forward strand.
GACTGTCGAGGGATTTTTCGCCAACAGCATCTGGAAGGCGTCGTCTTCAATGCCTTTTAAGATATGGCGGATCTTCTCGGCATCAGCCATTGCGACGTCAACGCGGTTGCAGAGGTCGACAACATCTTCTATATAGCTGGTAAATGTCTCCCCACACTGTTGCGCACGGCCACGCAAACGTTGCTCGGCGCGAAGCTTGCGAACCGCGGGGCGCCCAAAATACCTCTGTCACATTAGTCTTGAAGGCCGTCCACGTCGTCAGATCACGTTCGTGGTTGCGGTGCCACACGCTGGCGACACCGCTCAAATAAAACGACACGTAATTAGGTTTTTGGTGTCGTCCCAGTGGTTGTGGATGCTTACCCGGTCGTAGTCAGCGAGCCAGTCTTCTACGTCATGGTCTTCGGTACCACTGAAGATGTGTGGGTCGCGTTGCCGCAACGGGCCGGGACAGACCACGGTAGTCACCGGGACAGCGGGTTGTGATTGTGGTAGTCCTTCTTCCGGCATTATGAAGACGGGCTGCAGTGTCCGATTACGAAGTTCCAGAATTCTGTTTGTACCCAGCAGCTCCACCAATTGTAAAGGGGGGTTTATTCGGCTCGTAGAGCAGCAGCGACGAACTCAGCACCAGCAGGTAGGTGGTGGTGGTAACAACTTTATTGAGACTCTGCTCAGTTATGATCTGGCAGGCCCGAGTCCTAGAATGACCCCTCACGAGGAGCGACCCTTTCGGCCCAGGCAACGAGGGCTTTTTGTACTTTTTCATCCGGCGTTCTGAGCAGCTCTTCCCACGTCTGTTTTGAGGGAGCTGGCAGGAGCGACCTGGGAGGCGGTAAGCCCTCGCACCTCCAAAGAATGTGATTTTGGGTAGCCAATGTTTGATTTGTGCAGTTCTGACATATTGGGTTCCATTGCCCGTTGGTAATTATGGCTAGCCAATGTGGGCTGGGGAACGATTTAGTTTGGATTCGACGCAGGATCGAGGCTTGCGCTCGCGTGAGGCTTGCGTTTGGAGGCGGGTAGATTCGCCTTTTTTGCTTGTAATAGTTTGTTATTTCGTGGTATGTCGTCGGTGCCTCATTCATGGGATCTGAGTCTGAGGGGCACATCTCCCGGTTGATTAGACCTCGGGCTACCCAGTGCGCCTCCTCATTCCCTTGATTCACCGAATGGGCAGGGACCCATACGAGTTCAACAGTGTTTTTATTATTAAAGTCCCGTAGGACTCGCGCTGCACAGACGCCTATGCTGCCTCTCGAAAAGTTGACTATTGCCCTTTTGGAGTCGCTTATGATAGTTTGCACGGAGGGATTGATGATGGCCAAAGCAATGGCAGTCTCTTCCGCTTCCACGGTGGACGCTGTTTTTATGGTCGTGGCGTTGAGGATACTTCCCTCTCCGGTCACGACGCTCACTACGTAAGTTTGGTTATTTTGCTTTGCTGCATCGACATAAGCGGTGTGCTGGTTGCTTTGGTATCTTTCTTGAAGGGCCTTGGCTCTGGCAGACCACCTCTTGTCGTGTCTCCCAGAGAGCATGTTCTTGGGTAACGGTTTTATAACCAAACGGCGTTTGACCGTACTGAGTAACGTTGTTCTTCCTGCTGAATTGATAACGGGATTCAGCCCGAGTTTACTTAGAATAACCCTGCCAGTTGCGGTGCGGGAGAGTCGTTCACGTTGGGCTGTTTTATGGGCCTCCACGAGTTCGCCTAGGGTATTTATTGTATATACCTAGCTCAAGTAATCGTTCAGTGTTCGCATACCTCGGGAGACCAAGGGCAGCTTTATGAGCTGTGCGAATGACGCTGTTAACCTTTTCCTTGTCAGAAAGGCGTAGGTGGTAGTAAGGGAAGGAATACACGACGCGACTGATCAGGAAAGCCTGCGTCAAATGGCAGATATCAGCCTCCTTCATACCGCGGTGTCGTGTGGCTACTCGTCTGATTAGGCCACATATTTGGCGGGCTGTCGTCCGCAATCGGACAATCGCCTCAGAATTATGGGTGTTATGTTGAATTAGCATGCCCAGGACTCTTATAGTCAGTACGGGCGGAACTGGGCCGTCTTCCATACTGACTCGTATAGGGGAGGTGGCGTCCCTTTCGGTGGCGTGTTTGGTTGATTTATCACGGATGACAAGAAGCTCCGATTTTGTCGGCGAGCACGCTAGACCATTCTGTCGCACAAAATTTTGTACGGTATCCGCAGCCGCTTGTAATGCTTCCGTGATTTCTCCATCGGAACCGCTGTTTGTCCAGATGTTGATATCATCGGCATAGATGGAGTGTTTGATATGCGGGATCCTACCCAGTAATGGAGGCAGGTTTCGCATGGTCACATTGAAAAGGAAGGGGGAGAGGACCACACCCTGAGGTAGGGCGCAGCCAGCGAACGAACTGGGTACGTGCCACGCGATGGCAACGGGGCTTTTCAGCCTGCCGATCTTCTTCGTCACAATGTATATATATATATATATATATATATATATATATATATATATATATATATTACGTAAGGAGCAATTCTCCAGGCTACCTTTCAAATGTTACGAACATGAGGGGTGCTACAAGGTAAACAGCACAAGTATTTAATTTCTACAGCTTCGACCGGTGGACCGATCGTCGTCAGGGATTACAAGAAAACCCTGAGGAATATCGGTCCACCGGTCGAAACTGTTCAAATTTAATACTTGTTCTGTTTACCTTGTAGCACCGCTCAATTCTTTATATATATATATATATATATATATATATATATATATATATATATATATATATATATATATATGTATATATATATATATATATATATATATATATATATTTTTTTTTATGATTGTGTGTGTGTGTGTGTGTGTGTGTGTGTGTGCTGTATTGCACTAGGTTATACAAAGCGAGTTTACCTTTACCAGGAACTTCATGAATGTTGGCTATTGATCATTGACCGTTGTCTAGTGCTTGGGCATTTGAAGGGCAGTTTTTCTATTTATACTCCTTATGAAGAAAAACTGTCATCCACACGTGTGTAGCACGAAGGTGTAAAGGAATTTGCATCAGGACCAAGATGAATTGTTTAACTAGGACGTTTGTTATGAGAATCCGTTGCCGGTTTCCTTTCTAGCTTCGGGCTATAAATGGGTGGATGACGTTTCCTCCTTTCATGGAGCTCCAGCTTGCTGCATTCTGTGGATTTGATTTGACACAATACTTCCTGTTTTATAATATCACACCAGATAGTTTTCTATGCGAGCGCTATATGCGACAGGGCAATGGTGTATTGCAGAAAGTGGCATAACAGGGAATACGGATTTCACTGAATGCGATAATTTTTTCTGCATTTGTGTACAGCTAGTATCATATGTTGCTTTTCGCAGACACTTCTCGCTTTCATCGGCCTCGTTGCCGTCGCCCTTGGCGGCTACGTGGCTGCCCCAGTGGCTGTTGGCTACGGCCACGGCCACGGGGGCTATGGCCTTGGATATGGTCACGGCTACGGTTATGGCGGCTATGGCGGCTACGGATATGGTCATGGTCCCTTCGCCATCACCACCGTCACCAAGACTGCCCACGTCGCTCCTTCCCGCGGTGAGCTGAAGTACTTCTGTGTTGTGTTTTGTGTGAGCGCTGTAAGTTTTATAGAATTGCTGGTTTTTCGTTCTTAGATTTGAAGGTATGCAATTGGTTTGGGTGTACAACTCGGTGGAATAAACGAAGCTTCAACGCGCAGTAAAACTCTTCGCTCTGCTGTTATAAGAATAACGATGTTGTTTTTACAGAGGGGAGTATTAGCTCCCTAGATGGTGTTTCCATACATGGTGTTTGTACGAAAATTTTAAACAACATTGAAAAAGAACCGTTCTCAAATAAATGGACGGTTCCTTCAGAGGCACGCCGACAGTGCTGCTGACAAAGGGGCGACGGGTAAAACGCAGTAACTAGTCGCTAACTAACAAAAAGTAAATAACTAAAGTTTTAACTTGTATTTCCAGTGGGTTCATTCTAATTGGGAAATTTAAGTGAGCCCTCGGAGCAAGTCATATCAACTTCTTTATCTTGCAAACTGCAATTACCTGCGCAAGTTTGGCATGAGAGTTTTCGGTATGAGACTCTGTGAAACCGAAAGTGAGACGTGTCAGCGCTCGCAAGGCCGCGCCTCTCGAGGCGACATTCTGTTTGCGTTACCCTACAGCGGGCAGCCAGCGCGCTGGTTTCCGTGTGCCTTGAGGGTGGTGATATGGTCTTGTCGGTCGGTCATCATGGAATGGTATCTGGATAGTGCAAGAAAACAAGGACACAAGAAGAAATGAAGACAAGCGCTTGTCTTTGGCTTCTTTAGTTCTTGTGTCCTCGCTTTGTTGGGCTATCCAGATGCCTTCCCGTGCTCCTCGCTTTGCTACGGTTTGCGTTTGTACTTTCGGTAATTCTTATCATTTTGCGTGTCTACGTCTGCAGTATAGCTTTCTGCACTTAATAAATTAAAATGTCAGGACGAATTGTTTTTGTTCCACAGTATTTTTCTGCGTGTGTTAAAATATACTTACACTTCTTGTTACCAATTACTAGCTGTGGCTGTCAGCTACGGACACGGCTATGGACACGGATATGGTCTGGGCTACGGGCACGGCCTTGGATACGGCTATGGCGGTCATGGTTACGGTGGTGTTGTGAAGGCTGTCGGCCTCGGCTATGGCCACGGATTTGGCTATGGTCATGGCTACGGCTATCATGGCTGAATTATCAGTTATTGAAAGGTAATTATCTTTTTCGTGCCAATGCATGCGTCGTCCTAATACTGTTTATTTTGTCCGCTTCGTTTACGTACGGTTATGTAGTAAAATTCAAAACAAAAGCCCAATAAGGTTATTGTTCCGATAGTAATAGACAGTAAGGTCCTTGAATAAAGAAAACACTCATTCATGTAATAAACCACAAATATATTTTGACACCGAAATCTACTTCTGATGCCTACCGATTTGCGCAGTAAAACTCTGCTATATAGTCCACTCAAATAACGAGGTTAAGAATCTTCCGTAATGCTACATTATTTGAATTGTTTAAAGAGCCTGCACTGTATCTCATTTCTGCTAGTGCGTAAGTAATATTATTAATCCGAGTGGGCTTCGGAAGAACCACGAAACATGATTGGTTGGGGTGCTACGTGCAACGGTGGCTAAGTGGCTATGTCATTTTGCTGCTGAACACGAGGTGGCTGGTTCAGTTCCCAAGCGCGACCGACATATTCCAGTGCAGACGGAATGGAAGAACGCTCGTGCACTGAACTTCACGTAAATGTGAAAGGACTCATTATGGTGCAGCTTCGTCGAGGGCCCTCTAATAGGGCGTCCCTCATAGACCAATGTGCAGCGTGTGGATGTTAAACGAGATTGTTCATATAAATTTTAGGTTAGAAGTGCATGGTAGATTCAACGCGGGACAGTGTATGAAAATATCCACGAGGAATACAGCTGTGGTTTGCAGTTCCATGCACTGTGGTAAGCTCACTCTTGCACTTCTTTTCATTTATTCCAGGAGAGAGTTTTACTACCGGAAGAACGGGGCCGGCAAAAGTGCCATGAAGATGGTTTGTTCGATGCGTAGGCCCTCCAAATAAACAAGTCTATTTATTTCCAAAATAAATTGCAATGAGCATTTTTTTTACAAATGGCTCTTGCTGTTGGGACTTGTTGCAGCTTTTGTGTTGATAGCTTCTTCTTTATACGTATGAGGAGCTCTAAGTTAGCACATAAGTTTTACACAAGACGTGCATTCGAACAGCCGAGCGCTAAATCTGAAAGCTCATGCAGGCAACTTCTGTCCGAAAAGCGTGAGATCACGAGTGTGATTCATGGCCCTGAATGCGGCAATGCATTGGGTTTGTAACGAACAATTTTCTTGTGCCACGCTTTCGTTAAGAAACGGAAAGTGTTGAAATTAAAACCATGTCTTTGACTGCGGTGTAATAGCGTCAATAATAAACTCTCATTTCCGCTTTGCTATAGCAAGTGCTAATAAATGAAATTTAGTGAAAAGCACGTACCGGCCCAACCACCCACAATAAAGCGTGCGAGCCAACTGAAAATAACAGGAGCGACGCACAGCGTAACGTGCTTGTGCTTCGTGTGAGCACTGGTCTTCCAGAACTGACACCATGCTACACCAACCAGCTCAAGTAAAAATCAAAGTGGTTTCTCAGCGAAAACGCCATATTGTGCCACAAAATTTGTGGGCATGGTCCACCTGACGCTCTAAAGGTTGGGTGAGTCAGTACAGAAGGCCCTCGCACAGAGCGTTTGTTGTGATTATAGAATAAGTGACAACTTCATGAGGTGACTGGTCCTCGAACCACTTGTTTCTTTCATTCCAGACTCCTTAATTTTACCCCGCAGTGAAACAGTCAGTTGCTCTAAGTAGTAACTAATCTTGTAGGTGAGAGATACATGGAAACGTTACTGCAAGAACGGCAACGTTATTCGGCGGTATTACGATAAGCAGGTGAAAGAAATAATGATCCCTCAATGTTGTCCTCATTGGGCGTTCTTCCACAAGTTAAATGTTGGATTCCCAGCCGCGTAGGCCATATCATTACGGAGACTGGATGTATGAACACTGGAGTGTTGTTCTTGCGTCAGGTTCATGGTAATACAGTTCGGGTGCTAAAAATATAGGTGCTGAATACATCGGGGAATAGGTTCAAGCGGGAGGGGGTGTACATAAGAGAGCAACAGAAGATGATAGAGTGGGACGGAGCGGACATGACCTTGTATGGCTGGCACTTTGTAACGCCTTGTCTGGCGCATCGTGTTTTTCTGCTCAGCTCGTATTTTTCTGCTGAAGACTAGTGAAATGTCATTGTAAAGTAATAGTAAACCTTAATTAGTGCTCTAATACTAAACACTAGTGTCTTGGTGAATGCGGTAATATGTATGTAAAACGCTAAATGATTGTCCAGTTTGATGCCTAACGACTAAGCGTGGTCACACTCAACAAGAAGCCTGTTGCTAGGGCGTATAGACGCGCTTGCAGGGACCCAAGATTTTAGTGGTAATTTAGGGTCCATTCTTATGACCCACGTTTAATATATTCTCTGCGTCAGTATTTAATATGGATAGGAAATTATCAACACGTTTATTAGAAGAAAGAATGATTGTTTTGTCAGCATAGAGAATACGTTCAGAAGATGTTAAGGTCAGGGGGAAGTCATTAATATAAATTAAAAATAAAAGCGGTCCAAATATCGAACGTTATGTTTTACAGGGGGAGATCCCTTGGTGAAAGACATAAGGGGGACCTCCTATAACATCAATGTTAGTATTAATAGGGTTAGAATGGCTACAAGATACAAACACAATTTGTTTCCCATCAAGCAGGTAGTTGCGGATTAATCTAAAGGCTGAACCAATGATCCCAATGGCGTTAAATTTATTAAACAACACTTCGTGGACAATGATGTCCAATAATTTCGTAAAATCTAAACTTAACGCGCCAACTAGATTGTCGTGCTGCAATGGAAAGCTTAATTTTGTCTCCTAAATCTATTATTGCGAGTTCAGTAGAAAATTGCTGCTGAAACCAAATTGCTGTGAAGGCAAAATGTTGAACTTAGCGAATTTGCCTTTGTACTAGAAATTTCAAAAAATATTTTACTTAAAAATAACATATTGGCTAACAATCTATAGTTTGGTGCCTGTCGTTTATCACGATTCTTGAAAGCCGGGATTACTTTTGCTTTTTCTAAAGATATGGGAATACGCCTGTGTTAAAAATTTGGTTGATGATGTGGGAAAAAGGATGGAATATCGATTGAGCTAACAGTGTTGTTTGGGAAGCAAGGAATTTATCAGGACCCTGGGTGGATCCTCAAGTTTGTGGTTGACTGTAAATACGACATCAGGCCATGCAGGTTCAGAGAAACGCCGCGAGGTGCACGAAGGTATGCGCAATCGAGTGTAACACTATAAGCATTCCGGTCAGCGCTAAAAGTTAACAAACCGCGTCCAATATGTCGATTGGTTTATCACAGCTGGGATGGAAGCTGTAATAAAAGATGCGACGGCAGTACGGGAACTAGAGCCACCTAAGACGTAATTCATGATATTACACCGTTTCCGCACCTCATTTCATAGCACGTTACCTTCGCCTGCTTAATTTTGCTACTAGATTAGAGTAGTACTTGCAACATATGCGTCAGGGAAGGTTAAGTGGCGAGTTTTTTTTGTTGTTGTTCTGTACCTGTTATTATTCTTCTTACCCAGTTAAGGAGAATAGATGTCATTCATCGAGTTGGTGTTGCTAAATATTTTTTCTTGCATCGAACCGTAGTAGCAGACACTGCACGAGCGTCACAAGAAATGTTGGCAAATTTTTCAAAGGCAATTTAAAAGTCACTTTCCACAAGGACCGGCTCCCAGTGGCTATAGCTATTTATTAAAATCAGAATGAGTTGAAGTGCTCCTTTGGCAATTCTAAGTAAAGGCAATCCCTCGCAAAATTTAATGGCACTATGGCAGGATAGTGATCTGTTATTAAAGCTAAATGAGACAACCATCTGGGGAGTTTATAGCTATTAAATTAGGTGACCTATAACAGTAAACGGGTAGGAAAAGTTATCAGGCATTTGTAACCACAACCACTTAGGCGATCACTCTATTCATAGTATAAGGAATTAATATTATCGAGCATGCTATTATTTACGCTTCATGAAATAATCACATCCTTGTGTTCCGTCGCAAGTTTGTGAAACACGCCATTGAAGGCCACACAAAATTCTGTTCCGGATGATGAAGGTGATCCATACATGGAACCTACAACCATCTTCTTGTCGTGCGTAAGGAATGGATTCACCATATTCAACCTAAAATGACTCGAAATAACTAATATTCATTTGGAGTTCTGGCCTTACGTAATAGCGATAATGCGACGCGATATACGTAGCCACAGCACCGTGACTATTCTTGGTACAGTGAGAGTATTCAGAACAGTACTTTGAAAAGCTGTATATGTTTGTCAGATGTACTTAAACAAGCCTGAATAATACTGATAATTAGGCTGATAAAAATTCATGACAAATTCAAGAATTTTTATTCAACACATTCGTGATGTAGTTAAAATGTTTTTTCAAGCTACGAGCATTGAAACGAATCACGGACTTGCAAGGTAATGACAACAAAGATGTAAATTCAGTAATTGCAAAGCACGATGCCGCTGTGAAATAAAAAAGCCAAGTGTGGTAAGAATACCGTTACAGGGAGATGACATGCTACTATGGGGCGTTATGGGCAAGACCCGACTGCCAACAGTGATTCTTTCATTTATTTGGCAGTTTCCGACCACAGCAAAAGCCATTGCTTCTCTGTTCTGAGTGCTAGTGCCTGCAAATGAGTGTCTTGACACGCGAGAGATACTCATTTACAAGCTTGAGTGCTATCGCTCGAACAGTGAATATTTTGAGTATTCATCCGTGCCTTGCGCGCTTCTGTTAACAAAATGTTCTTTTTAGTTCTGCAGGCAATTCTTTTGGCAATTGAAGCCACACTCGTGGCGCAGCCTTCTGCTCATGAAAAAAATGCAAGCCTGGTTTAAACATGATTAAGTCTCGAATTAAGTCTCTGATTGCTGTGCTATTGTTTGATAACGAAGCTTTCCCTCAAGTCTAAATGTTTTAAGGCAGTTTGTCGGGTGCGTATCATGGCCACGCACGCTTATATCGCCTTCCGTTTCTCTACCACGGGTGCGCTTTAAAACCACGGCGCTGCAATTTTGCTTTCCTTTCCTTCCTTCTTCTCCGCCCTGAAACTGGCTCTCGTAACTACTACACGCAGAGACAAAGCAACAGCGCACGCATGCGATCCCATCGATGAGATGAATGTATATATATATATATATATATATATATATATATATATATATATATATATATATATAAAATTATCACTCATAGCTCACGTAGTATAGCTCTCTGGGCCGTTTCCTTTTTTCTTTCGAAAGTAGTCCTATTAGGGTTATTATATTTACACGAAGGTATTTCGCCCTCGTCAGCATCAGTCCTTGAGGTAGTTATTCTGGCGGCTAGCTTCCCACGCTATACGTGCCGCCATCGCACCTGGTTAAGCTGTTCCTAGACGCTAGAGTTATACTATGTCCGCGCAACCTTGAGCGATCGGAAAGCGCGTTTTCCCCTCATTGCCGGCGGAGAAGGGAGGCTTTGTTTCCGGCCGCAGAGCCCTCCACGTCTCAGTAAGGTGCCTGGTGGTGGTCTCGTGCCGACGATGCCCTCTCGGTGAGCGCATATTCCCCCCTCATCTTTTAAGAGGTTCAATACTTAAAAGCATTTGTCTCGCAAACCATATTTATTTCATGGCAATTTTCCACGTCTCAATAATTTCTCTCGTCGTATTCGAGTGCTGATTGCCGTGCTATCGTTTGATAACGAAGCTTTCCCTCAAGTCTAAATATTTTAGGACAGTTTTCCTAGTCTCTAAAGCCGCTCGAATTCGCTCTTCTCATCGCGTGGCCATTTTTCCAAGAAAGTATGCCTTCCAACCGACTATCGCGGACAACATCAGTCCCTTTACACGTAAGTATGAGGCTCGGAGCAGGAGCTATGGCGCTTGAAAGTAACCTGGGGCCTGACGAACCAACCGACTGAGCTATCTTTCCGGGCAACATCCAACGGTCACGACTTCAAATAACCTGTTATTTTTCCTTTTTTTTCCTTTTTCTTTCTTTTTTTCTTTCTTTTTAATGTCTTTTCCTTTATTTTATCACTGTACGGGAACCCTCCTAAAATAAAAAAAGAAAGATATCTTCAATTATGTATGGCCACACATGTGCAGGTCATAAATACCAGGTTCTCTAGCCGAGTGCCACCCGTGCGGTATAACCGAGCTCAGGTTGGTCCACCTTGATTGATCAAATAGGGCACCACTGTCGGTTAAATGAGGCGTAAAACTCCTGCGGGACCCGCCGTGGTTACTCAGTAACTATGGTGTTAGACTGCTGAGCACGAGGTCGCGAGATCGGATCCCTGCCACGGCGGCCGCATTTCGATGGGGGCGAAATTCGAGAACACCCATGTACTTAGATTTAGGTGCACGTTAAAGAACCCCAGGTGGTCGAAATTTCCGGAGTCCTCCACTACGGCGTGCCTCATAATCAGAAAGTGGTTTTTCACGTAAAATCCCATAATTTAATTTTTAATTTAACTACTGCGGGGACGGTAGAGTATCCGCCTCCCGTGCATGAGGACCGTGATTCAAATCCCGGTGCCGCACAATTCTTCATCGGAAAATACAAAACAAAACCGTGCGTTGAGAAAATTGCACAAACAGGCCTGGAGTGCGGCCTGGTCCCGGTGACCAGAACCGGTAACGCACTCTATCACCAGAGCAGGATTGGCCACCCTGGTGCAGTACTTGGCCACAACCTCCTATATGAACACAACAATCAAACCCCGGCCCTCAGTCCCCAGCAGCTGCGAAGCAACTGACCACGGTGGCGGTCAGACCTGCGACGCTGCAGAGGGTGCTAAGAATCCCTCGCTCCGGACAGGCCGCCATTGGAATATGAACCTGGCAACGTTTAACGCTAGAACGTTATCTAGTGAGGCGAGTCTAGCAGTGTTATTGGAGGAATTAGAGGGCAGTAAATGGGATATAATAGGGTTCAGTGAAGTTAGGAGGCCAAAAGTAGCATATACAGTGCTAAAAAGCGGGCACGTCCTGTGCTAGCAGAGAGACGAGAACTAGGAGTTGGATTCCTGATTAATAAGAACATAGCTGGTAACATACAGGAATGCTATAGCATTAACGAGAGGGTGGTATGTCTTGTTGCGAAACTTAATAAGAGGTACAAAATGAAGGTTGTACAGGTCTACGCCCCTACATCTAGTCATGATGACCAGGAAGTCGAAAGCTTCTATGAAGACGTGAAATCGGCGATGGGTAAAGTCAAAACAAAATACAGTATACTGATGGGCGATTTCAATGCCAGGGTAGGCAAGAAGCAGGCCGGAGACAAGTCAGTGGGGGAATATGGCATAGGCTCTAGGAATAGCAGAGGAGAGTTATTAGTAGAGTTTGCAGAACAGAATAATATGCGGATAATGAATACCTTTTTCCGCAAGCGGGTTGGCCGAAAGTGGACGTGGAGTAGCCCGAATGGTGAGACTACAAATGAAATCGACTTCATACTCAGCGCGAACCCTGGCATCATACAAGATGTAGACGTGCTCGGCAAGGTGCGCTGCAGTGACCATAGGATGGTAAGAACTCGAATTAGCCTTGATATGAGGAGGGACGGAAGAAACTGGTACATAAGAAGCCAATCAATGAGTTAGCGGTAAGAGGGAAACTAGAGGAATTCCGGATCAAGCTACAGAACAGGTATTCGGCTTTAACCCAGGAAGAGAACCATAGTGTTGAAGCAATGAACGACAATCTTACGGGCATTATTAAGGAGTGCGCAATAGAAGTCGGTGGTAACGCCGTGAAACAGGAAACCAGTAAGCTATCGCAGGAGACGAAAGATCTGATCAAGAAACGCCAATGTATGAAAGCCTCTAACCCTACAGCTAGAATAGAACTGGCAGAACTTTCGAAGTTAATCAACAAGCGTAAGACAGCGGACATAAGGAACTATAATATGGATAGAATTGAACAGGCTCTCAGGAACGGAGGAAGCGTAAAAGCAGTGAAGAAGAAACTAGGAATAGGCAAGAATCAGAAGTGTGCGTTAAGAGACAAAGCCGGCAATATCGTTACTAATATGGATGAGATAGTTCAAGTGGCTGAAGAGTTTTATAGAGATTTATACAGTACTAGTAACACACACGACGATAAGGTGAGAGAGAATAGGCTAGAGGAACTTGAAATCCCACAAGTAACACCGGAAGAGGTAAAGAACGCCTTGGGAGCTATGCAAAGGGGGAAGGCAGGTGGGGAGGATCAGGTAACAGCAGATTTGTTGAAGGATGGTGGGAACACTGTCCTAGAAAGATTGGCCGCCCTATATACACTATGCCTCATGACCTCGAACGTACCGGAATCTTGGAAGAACGCTAACATAATCCTAATCCATAAGATAGGGGACGCCAACGACTTGAAAAATTATAGACCGATCAGCTTACTGTCCGTTGCCTACAAAGTATTTACTAAGGTAATCGCAAATAGAATCAGGAATACCTTAGATTTCTGTCAACCAAATGACCAGGCAGGATTCCGTAAAGGCTACTCAACAATAGACCATATTCACACTATCAATCAGGTGATAAATGTGCGGAATATAACCAACCCTTTTATATAGCCTTCATTGATTACGAAAAAGCATTTGATTCAGGCGAAACCGCAGCAGTCATGAAGGCACTACGGAATCAGGGTGTAGATGAGCCATATCTAAAGATACTGGAAGATATCTATAGCGGTTCCACAGCCACCGTAATCCTCCACAAAGAAAGCAACAAAATCCCAATAAAGAAAGGCGTCAGACAGGGAGATACGATATCTCTAATGCTATTCACAGCATGTTTACAGGAGGTATTCAGAGACCTAGAGTGGGAAGAATTGGGGATAAAAGTTGATTGAGAATACCTTAGCAACTTGCGATTCGCTGATGATATTGCCTTGCTTAGTAACTCAGGGGACCAACTGCAATGCATGCTCACTGACCTGGAGCGGCAAAGCCGAAGGGTGGGTCTGAAAATTAATCTACAGAAAACTAAAGCAATGTTTAACAGTCTCGGAAGAGAACAGCAGTTTACGATAGGTAGTGAGGTACTGGAAGTGGTAAGGGAATACATCTACTTAGGGCAGGTAGTGACCACGGATCCGGATCATGAGACTGAAATAACCAGAAGAATAAGAATCGGCTGGGGTGCGTTTGGCAGGCATTCTCAAATCATGAACAGCAGGTTGCCACTATCCCTCAAGAGGAAAGTGTATAACAGCTGTGTCTTACCAGTACTCACCTACGGGGCAGAAACCTGGAGGCTTACGAAAAGGGTTCTGCTGAAATTGAGGACGACGCAACGAGCTATGGAAAGAAGAATGATAGGTGTAACGTTAAGGGATAAGAAAAGAGCAGATTGGGTGAGGGAACAAACGCGGGTAAATGACATCTTAGTTTAAATCAAGAATAAGAAATGGGCATGGGCCAGACATGTAATGAGGAGGGAAGATAACCGATGGTCATTAAGGGTTAGGTTAGGGAAGGGAAGGGAAGCGTAGTAGGGGGCGGCAGAAATTTAGGTGAGCGGATGACATTAAGACATTTTCAGGGACAACATGGCCACAATCAGTACATGACCGGTGTAGTTGGACAAGTATGGGAGAGGCTTTTGCCCTGGAGTTGGCGTAACTAGGCTGATGATGATTATGATGATGATGATGATGATGAAGTCTTGAATATTGCTCGGGATCGCCTATTATTTTTTTCGTCAAAGCTTCGTTTTCAGCTTTTAAGGCTTTATCGAAATAATGATCAAGCAACTGCGTTCGTGGAATATCGGAAATGCCATTGATCACTTGAAGCTTCCGTCATCCAGGCATCAATTCCCTCGTCAAGAAGTTTGACTTGAAGGCCTGCCGTAATTTTTTCGACGACCTCGTTCACACTTTTCCCGAATTTTTTCTCGAGTTCACCTAATCGTCTACCAAGTCCACCGTTAGTCTACATTGCATACACGTAAGAATTAAGAAAACAAAGGCACTCAAAACTATATTATAATGCGAAAAAGGTACAGCAGCAGTTGGGGTAAACAAGTATAAACCTTTATTGAAGAATACATCCAGGTCCAATGGCTGCCTAGGGACCCTAGGCATCTATTGCCTAGGATCCCTAGGGTCCCTCAGCCTAGGGACCCACGGGCGTGCGCGGCACGCTGGGCTTGGTTGAGAAGGGCCAATTGGTCCTCCCGCACCGTACTTGCAAGCCATACCTCCCACTGCAAACTGTTGAAGTTTTGCCCCAAAAGGTGTGATTGGATTTGTTTTGGCCTACTCTGGCACCACCATGTGATATGGTCAAGAGAAGGCTACCCCGCACAATGGACAGATGTTCGGGTACCGGGTGGGGTGTATATGCATTAGTAGATGTAGATGTGGGTATGCGCGTGCTTACAGTCTGCGCCAATCCAGCATTCGGGCTGAGTCAAAGGATGGGTCTGGAAAGCTATACCGTTGCCTTCATCGTCTCTTTGCCTCCAAGGTATCTTCTGTTGTGATCGCACATTCTGCGAAAGTGCGTTCCATCACTCGGTGGCAATATTCTCGAGCGAGGCAGTCCACTTTGTCGCTCCCCTTCATTCCGCCGTACACCGGACACCACATAATCGCGTTGTGTTCCGCAAGATTTCTTCCTAGGCTTTTGATTGCGACTGTGGGCCAGTTGCCTGCCATAAAAAGGCGGTGTACCGACTGCGAGTGACTTAGTTTTAAAGTAGAACGTGCTCTTCTATCAGCGTCACGTATTTCTAGAGCCACAACGGTAGCCTCTGCTGTGCCGACTGACTGCTTCGTCAGTTAGAGAAATAATTTTTGCATTTGTGGCCACCACAGCGAAAGTTTCATCATCCTGTTTGCACGCGTCAGCGTAATACGCCTCCAGATTTCTACCAAACCTGCCCCGTGCAAGGCGCCGTTGTCTGTCACATTTCTCGCTACTGTGTTTTAGGGATTGGGGGCACGGAGATCTGAGCTCGTATGTACGTTGGAAGAAGTTCTGTTTTGACACTGCAATGTGTCGGTCTGAGTGGGTACCCTAATCGGCGAAGTACTCGAACTTGCTCAGTGGCATTGAGCCTTTCTCGTTGTTCCATCAGTGTTCCAGCCACCAGTTCCTCAAAAGTGTTGCTAATACCCGTACCCTGAAAGAGTGTCGTGCTTGCGCAGATCTCTAGGGCAAGCGCTTTGTTATAAGCTCTGCGTATCAGGGCTCTTATTTGAGTTTCCGCTGAGTCTGATACGGCTCTTAGTTGATAGGTCATGCGGCTTATGATAACCTCCTGCACAAGCCTTATCGTCTCTTACTCCTTAAAGCCTTTCCTACTTCTTGCTACTCTGTTTGTAATTCTAGACACACTGTTGAACACTTTCCGGAGAGTTGCGATTGTGTGCCTTACTGCTCCATTTTCTTGTATCCATAGTGAGAGTATACGAGGCTTAGCTACCTCCTGTATTGTTTGGCCTCACAGAGCAGGCGTTATCGGAGGTATATCGTCCTTTCGAGTATAAGCCGCTCTTACTCGGATTTGTTCGGACTTCTCCAGGGCAAAGCTCATGCCAGCTTTCGCCACGTGATTCTTTACGATTCTAGTTGCCTTCTGGAGTGTTTCCTGAAGTTCCCCTAACGATGCCTTAGCGGTCGAAAGAATTGCGTTGTCTAGGTAAATAGCTTGTCCTAAGTTTTGGATCCATTATAGTTTTACTCCTGCTATACTAAATTGAAGAAAAGCAGTTAAAGAATTTAACCTTGCGGCGTTCCTCTTTCGCGGGTCTGTACAACGTCTGAGTACGTGGATCCTTTATCTATCGTGGTTGTGCGTTTGTCTAGAAAGGATTTTGTCTGCATAAGCCTTCTGTCCGCAGGGCATGTTCGATAGTTCTGTTAACATATTTTCGGGCAAGGTGGTATCGAAAACATTTTTGATACTTAATGCCACTATGAATATGTCGCCATTTCGTCTCTCTGGATTTAACAACTCTTTCAGTAGGAGAAATCCGTCCTCTACCGACATATGCTGTCGAAAGTTGAACATGCTCCAAATAAGAAGTACTAGGAAAGTGAAGGAAACAGGAGGAGCGCTTAGGGCTGTGCTTGTAAACACAACCACTGCTGCTGTGAATATGCTGCAAGGTCTAGGGCGGTGTATGAACCGTATTTCAGCTTGGGCGCTGTCGGTTCAGACCCGAATAACTTGAATATGACGGGAGCTTTGGGTACGATGCTCATCGTTGTCCCAGTCACGACGGCTGCGCAGGTGATCAGCAGATGATCCGAGAACTTTCTGATTGATCCTGCCGAACATCTGTATGAACGGGGCGTACAGTTTGAAGTAAACAGGAAGTGCTTTTAGGGCTGTGCTTGTAACCGCAACCACTGCTGCTACAGTTCTCAGAAACAATAAATATTTGAATGGGTTATCGTTTTTTCCCTGTTTAATGTTATGTTCCAAATAAATGCAATGGAAATCCTTGCTTCAAACATTCTCGTCCAATAACTTGACAACGCAATGTATTGGTATGTTCAAATTCTACCGAAATGCATATAGCCAAAAAGAAAGCCGCAGTTTCCCCCGGAAGGAAAATCATCCATTGCGACAGCAAATTTCTGCATAGCTGAACCGAGTAGGGATAGTACTTTTATCGGTCGTATGAACTTGTAAACATAGCTATACCAACTAAATTAACAAGCATGGTGTCACGCGTGCACAACCAAACATGAACACATCTCACTCGATGACCGCAGAAACTCTCTGTGAGTGACAGAGCGCGGCACCAACAGTGAGCGAAAGGACCTTCATGCTGCCTCTAACATCAACGCGAACGAAGCCGCGAAAACACTGCGCACGGCGGACTCCGTCCCTGTCGCAGATGGCTCTGAAGATACAGGGGCCAGGGCCGCCAGGGCCGCCCAGAAAGGAATGCGTACTCCTCCCTATCCTCCTCCAGAAGCCTTGCGCGAAACGGAAGGCGGCGCGTTTCTTCACCGCTTTTCGCCCTCGCGTGTGAGAGACTGAGCCGCGTTTGTCGGTTCAGCCGCCCACGCTTTAATTCACACATAGATAATGCGGCTCGGGGCGACAATTTTATCGCCCTTACACTCCATAAACAAAGTCAGGGTGACACCCACGGCAGAAGTGTGCGTAGTGTATCTATAAAATTGCTATCGCCACAATATATCCGAGAATACCTACGCACTTATGAGTTTTGAATAGGAAAGAATTACATCAACTTGAACGCGACTCAGCGGTCTTTCGAGTTATCAACTCCTCGCCGGCAAGCGAGCGCCTTGATACGCTTGGCCGAGGCGTTGCCTTGGCGCATTTTGATTTCGCCTTTGCGAGGCGATGTCAGATCGCGGCTGAGAGCTTGCAAGGCCAAGAAATGCGCCGATAACACAACCTTCCGAAAGCGAGAGCGAGGGTGACGGGGAGTCGTGGCGTTACCCTTTCCCCTCACGCAACACCTGGCGCGCAGGTGTTTCCTTTCGCCCGCTCTGGTCCGTAGAGGCACGCTGGTGACGTTGCATGATAGCCAATGGGAATTTAGGTGCCGTTTTAAACGAACCTGTAATGGCTAGCCGATCCATCCGTCTGTCGCCTGTAGGCCGAAACATCTTCCAGCGCAACCGAATTCGCATGCGCGAAAAAAAAGACATAGAGGTGCTCGATTCGCTGCGCTAGTAGTAACGTCCTTGCTTTCCGTAGCGACCGAGTGCCGGTGCAGCAGTCTCCCTCCGGCTTCGAAATGAGTAGGTTGCGCGTCATACGTACTCCTCAGGAGCAGGCAGCTTTCGATCAGCAACGCCGCAAGCAGAACCGGGAAAGAGCTCGTCTAAGCGTTCCCGATGCTGCAGCCTGGGCACAAGAACGGGCTCGTGCAGCCGAGCGCAAGCAGCAAGTGCTAACCAAGGATCCGGCAGCCTACCAAGTCGTCACCTAATGAACCGTCGAGTTTAACCCAAGCATAAACACGGGGGGCCACACGTTTCAGCTTCGATATTTAACAATCACTACGGAGTGCCTGTTCGGTGATTTTTTTTATGTTGACTAGAGGGAATATGCCAGCTTTTTCGCTCAACGAGTCATGCGATGGTTTTGCTTCAAAACACTTACCCAATTTTGGTGTGAGAATATTTTATGGGCCGTAGAACATGTAATAAGTATACGAGTCATATATCCAGATAAAATATAAGGCTTAATCATAAGTGCTGCTATTTGTGTTATTTTGAAACAGCAGGCAAAACAAGTCTTCTAGGTTATTGGCAATACAAGCACGTACAGTGTTCCCGTGCTTAATTAGCATTCCTCATTCATTGCAGAAATCAGCTAGCTTTTCTAGTGCTTGATTCAAAGCAATTTGATAAAGACCAGTACAGTCCTCTGGAAAAAATAGTAGGCGACGTTAAGTTTGTCTTAGGTGTCTCTTAATGTCACTCGCACCTCGGCGTTAGTGTTTTTTTTTTTTATGTCAAGTGAACAAACGTCATTCCCCTGGCATGACATGCGAGCTAGGTGCAAGGAAGAAGCCCAACGCGCGCCACCTGGCGGGGCGTAGCCCCTTAGCGAGCGGCGTACGAAGTGCGCGTATCCAGGGCTAACGTCGAAGCATGTAACAGAGCGCGCGCACAGCTGTTCCGAGCAAGTGAGCGAGTGAGCAGGTGCGCGCCGGGAGTAGAGAAGCGAGAGAGGAGGGAGTGACGTCACATCTGTTCATCTAGGCAGATGTTCAGACTATGGCAGGCAAGTGTTTTTCATTACGTAGCTGGTTAAATATCATGCCACCTAATTTTATGTGACGTCATTACTGATGTCCTTACTTCGACTTTCTAATTCCTGGTTTCCAGAAATGTCGCCAAAGTGGTGCTCACTTGACGGGTCTTTAAAGTCTACAATTATGTGCTTTGATGTGCGGTAATCAATGATTTCTAATTAATTATAATTATTCCAGACATTTCAGTAACTCAACTCGTACTTAAACTTATGCTTTGATGTTATATCTCATATGCTTAATATATTATATCTCAACTTGTGCTCTGACATTATATACTCAGTACAAACAATTCACGATTTTCCCGAACACAATAACTAATAAAAAGCAAACTGACGCTATATTCATGCATTTCAGTGAAGCATCGGCAAAGTGACACAAATCAAATTACTTTGCAAATTAAGTTTTATACTTAAGAACGATAAGCTATTAAAATGGATACAAGCGTACTTAACCAACCGTTTCCGATTCGTTGGATAAACCAGACTTCTTCCAACGCATTACGTGTTGTTTCTGGCGTTCCCCAGGGATCCTTGCTGGGTCCTCTCTTATTCTTGCTTTATATAAATGATATAGGCAATAATCTATCTGTCAAAATTAAACTTTACGCGGGTGACTGTTTGCTGAATCACAAAATTGACTCACCCCAAGATCAAATCAGGCTAAATATTGTCTCTGGCAAAATAGTTGCATGATGCCATCAAGGGCAAATGGCCATTAACTGCGAAAAAAACATATTTATGAGAATACCACTAAGGAAAAAGCCCCTTCTCTTCCTCTCTTTTGCCCAGAACACTTATATTTCCGAAGTATCTCGCTTCAGATATCCCGGTATACGCATATCTCCCAATCTTTCCTGATCAAACCACACTGATACTCTAATGGCTCATGGTCTTCGCAAATTGTTCAGCCTCAGACGGTGGCTAAAATTCTCCACACCAGCTCTCCGCCTCCTGCATATAATAGAATTGATCGTCCTACTTTAGAATATGCAATAATCATTCGGAACCCCTACAGAAAAACAAATATTAAAAAATTAGAAAGAATTAAAACGGAAGCTGTCTGATTTATCTACAATTCCCACGGTCGAACTTACATAACAGGTCTCCTCAAACGTAGTGGCTTCTCTTCGATTACAGAACGAAATCGTGTTTCCCGATTGAAATTCTTTTTTCAGCTAATGAATGGCCACTACCATATTGATACCTCGCACATCTTAACACATTTAACTGGTTATGCTACTCGTCATGAACAGTCCCTAGCACTAACCCCGTTAACACCGCATAACAACTGCTTCAAATACTCCTATTTTACAAGGACAATAGTTGATTGAAATAAACTTCCTGATGAAGTCGTTACACAAAATTTTTTATCCCGTTTTCAGGCACACCTGTATTCATGACTCAACTGCACATAGTTTATTTGCTTTTTTTTTCCCTGTATTCCGTCCTTTTGCCATGTTGAATTCAAGCGTCGGCATGATTGCTTGTACTGAATCTTTGTATGAATGTAGTTGTTTTTTTGATGATGATGATGTGTGGTGTTTTGTGGCGCAAGGGCCAGGTGTGGCCAAAGAGCGCCATGACAAGTGGTAACGTTGAAGATGTATTATGGGAGATGTGACTTGGCTGTAATGTGGCCTAAAAATAGTCGCAGTAAAGTGCGTAAAATCTATGTACTATACAATTATGGCGATGACTAATGACGAATACTATGAACATTAAAATCCATCGTAGAAGAATGATGCAAACTAAAGAATATATAGGATGGTAAAATTACTTGGAGCACTGCTGCCTCGCCAGAGCCCTTGAAACACAAGGGCCTAGAGGCATATGCTATACTAAAGAGCTATCGCAGTGGCATCCTCTGAAGAGAGGACCCGCTATGAGCATGTGGGGCTAAAAACATGCAAGACAACATCTTTCAGAAAACTTAGGACTGCGTTGGTGTCAAATAAAGGTTCTCGGCCGAGTAGCATTACGGGATGTAGGGGGATGTGCTGCCGGTATGCTAGGGAAAAATGTTTCCTTCTTTCAGATTCGGCTGCCCGACACTCCAGGAGGACGTGGAGGACGGTCAGCCTCTCCCCGCATCTACCGCAGGTTGGAGGATCATTTCCAGTGAGTAGAAAGTTATGTGTGCCAAACGTGTGTCCTATTCTGAGGCGACAGAATAGGACATCTGTTCCCCGTGATTTTGTTACGGAGGGCCAAGAACCTAACTGTGGCTTTATTACGTGCAGTTTATTATTTACTTCTGCGTCCCACATACGTTGCCAGTGGTTTCGCAGTTTTCTTCTTAAGAAAGGCTTCAGGTCTGTGACAGGGACCGAAGCAGTAGGACTAACTGCATGCAATGAAATGGATGTGGCCATCTGGTCCGCTAGTACGTTTCCCTCGATGCCCCTATGTCCAGGCACCCAGCATATAATCACATGTTGGTTAGATATATATGCTCTACACAGTAGGGAGTAGAGTTCATTAATTACCGGATTTTTGTGGCTACAGAAAGACATCAAGGCCTTCACAACACTAAGGGAGTCCGTATATATAACTGATTTCTGGAGTTTTGATTTATTTATATGCTTTGCGACCGACAGCAGTGCGTAAGCCTCAGCCGTAAAGATACTAGTTTCCGGATGCAGTACATCCGTTTCCGAGAAGGATGGACCGACGGCTGCATAGGACACTCCATCGTGTGACTTCGATGCGTCTGTGTAGAACTCCGTGCAGGAGTATTTGTGCTGGAGTTCCCGGAAATGCATTTGGATTGCAACCTCTGGAGCGTGTTTTGTAACTTGCATGAAGGATGTATCGCATTGTATCAGCTGCCACTCCCAAGGAGGTAGCAGCTTGGCTGGATGCATTGGGCGAAGCTCGAGGATTGGGACACGCATTTCGTCACTAAGCTCCCTCACACGCAGCGAGAAAGGCTGTCTTACGGAGGGACGATTATAAAAGAGTGTAGCATATGCCGTATCGTTAGTGGTATTAAAACACGGATGCTGAGGATTAGAGTGGACTTTCAAAAAATATGTTTGGCTGATGTATGTTCCCTGTAGATAAAGTGACCACTCATTTGATTCTGCATATAAGCTTTAAATAAGACTTGTTCTGAAAGCTCCAGTGGCCAGTCGGATTCCTAGATGGTGGACCGGATCTAGCATCTTTAGCACGCTCGGGGCTGCAGAATGATAGATCACGGCACCGTAGTCCAAGCGTGATCGAATGAGGCTCTTGTAAAGATTCATGAAGCATTTCCTGTCGCTGCCCCATGTTGTGTGGGATAACACTTTAAGTAAGTTCATTGTTTTTAAGCATTTGACCTTGAGGTACTTTATGTGGGAAATAAAAGTTGATTTAGCATCAAGTATGATGCCAAAGAACTTGTGTTTTTTGTTCACAGGAATTCGCTGACCATACATTTCGATACTGGGTTCTGCAATGAGCCCTCTCTTTCTTGTGAAAAGCACACAAGAACTTTTGTTGGGATTAACTTTAAATCCGTTTCCTTCTGCCCATTTGGACACTTTGTTCAAGCCCAGTTGAACTTGCCTTTCGCATACAGTAAGGTTGCAGGATTTGAAACCTATCTGTATGTCATCTACGTAAACAGAATAACAAATGGCTGGCGGTAATGAAGCACGAAGGGTGTTAATTTTCACGATGAAGAGCGTGCAGCTAAGTACACCTCCTTGAGGTACACCAGTTTCCTGTATAAAAGGTCGCGACAATACATTGCCGACTTTCACGCGGAATGTACGTTTGGACAAATAGCTTTCTATTAGGACGAGCATATTGCCACGGATGCCAATTCCCGACAAGTCTCTCAAGATTCCATAGCGCCACGTAGTGTCGTACGCCTTCTCCATATCGAGGAATACGGATAGGAAATATTGTTTATGTAACAAGGCGTCGCGAATGTTTTCCTCAATGCGCACAAGGTGATCGGTTGTGGACCGCCCTTCCCTGAAGCCACACTGAAAGGGATCGAGGATATTGTTGAGTTCAAGGAAATGTACAAGTCTGCGTTTAACCATTTTTTCAAAAAGCTTACAAAGACAATTTGTAAGAGCTATCGGACGGTAACTTGCCGCCAAGGAAGGGTCTTTACCCCGCTTAAGAACAGGTACCACAATCGCTTCTTTCTATGTGGATGGGAGGTATCCAGTAGCCCTAATAGCATTGAAAAGCGTGAGTAGTGTAAGTTTGGTGTCAGTGTGTAAGTTTCTGATCATTTCGTACATGACTCTGTCAGGTCCCGGTGCAGAGCTTTTGCATGTGGTCAAGGCAGCTCTCAACTCAGCAATACTGAACGGCCGGTTATAAGGTTCATTCTGTCTGGATTTTCGTATTATTGGCTTACATTCTTCTATTTGTTTGTATTTCAAAAAAGATTGCGAATAATGGTTTGAACTCGGCACGCTCTCAAAGTGTTCTCCAAGTGAGTCTGCCTGATCTTTCAGTGTTTCACCTTGTGTGTTCACCAAAGGAAGTGAATATGATTGTCGCCCTTTTATCCTATTAACCCTGTTCCAGACTTTGGCCTCATCTGTATAGGAGTTGATACCAGATAAAAACTTCTGCCAACTCTCTCTTCTGGCCTGTCAGCGGGTTCGCCTGCCTTGGGATTTTACGTTTTTAAAATTGATAAGATTCTCCGCAGCGCGTAGCAACCCCCACGCTTTGTTTTGTTTCTTACGAGCGATCCTACAATCGTCGTTCCACCACGGGACACGCCGTTTGCATGCCAATCCATTTACTTGTGATATACATTTAGTTGCGGCATCTATTATGAAGGCTGTAAAATATTCCACGGCAGCATCAATTCCTAACGAGGACATGTCATCCCATGATATACTAGTTAAGTTTCGGAATTTCTCCCAGTCTGCTATCTCAATCTTCCACCTAGGAGCCTGTGGTGGATATTCGTCTTCTTTAAGTGTTCTTAATAGTATGGGGAAATGGTCGCTTCTGCAAGGATTATTCGTAACTTGCCATTCGAGTTCAGGCAGAATGGACGGGGAAACTATGATCAGATCAATTGAGGAAAAGGTATTGTTTGCAGGACAGTAATATGTGGGTTTCTTCTTATTCAGAAGGCACGCACTAGAAGAAAAAAGGAAATGTTCAACAAGACGACCTCGCGCATCTATACGAGAGTCGCCCCACAAGCTGCTGTGTGCATTGAAATCGCCAAGAACAAGATGCGGTTCTGGCTATTGATCTATCAAGGAGTGAAATTCATGTTTGTTTAGTTGGTAATGCGGGGGTGTGTAAATCGAACAAATAGTGATGAGTTTGTTTAGAAGGATAACTCGAACCGCTACTGCTTCGAGGGCCGTTCGTAGCTGTAAACATTGACACGCTATGCTTTTTTGAGTTACAATGGCAACACCGCCCGATGATGCCATAGCATCATCGCGATCTTTGCGGGAAGTAATGTGCTGTCGAAGAAAATTTGTGTGTTTTGGTTTTAAGTGTGTTTCCTGTAGACACAGCACTTTTGGATTGTGTTTTTGAATGAGCTCTTGCACGTCATCAAGGTTCCTAAGAAGACCTCTGACGTTCCATTGAATAATTTGTGTATCCATATTGAAAGAAAATATGTGCTGTGTATGGAAACGGAGGTGATGCCTTAGGTTACAGAGCTCTTTCGAGGCCCTGTAGCGGGAGTTCTGCCCTTTTTGGAGCGCTCGAGGGAGCCTCGCCGCTCCTTAGGCGATTGGCGCGCCGTGGAAATAGGTGTAGTGTCCATTGCCTCTTGTGAGGCGCCGGACACGTGCTCTTGTGAGCGAGAAGTTACCAGGGAAGGTCCCGCCTTGGAGGGCAAGACCCCTGCACCCACCAGCCCGGAGGTCGATGGGGCTCCCGGAGGAATCTGGCTGCGCCGGCTGTTGTCAGCGCTGGAAGGGGCCGGGGAGGTTGGGGCAGCCTCGGCTGCCCCCACCTTTGGGGTTGATGGTCCCTTCTGCTCGGTTGGTGGGGCAGCGCTACCTGCGACCACCGTGGGGGCAGATGGCGCAACTGTCGACTCACTTCTTGTGGGTCGGACAGCCGCCGGAGGCCGTTGTGGCGCTGCCCCCTGACGCGCCACATCGGCAAAGCTTTTCTTTGGCAGGTTTGCTACCCGCCTTCGTGCCGACATATTCTCTTTTACTTTTATGGTTACAATTTCTTTTTCCTTCTTCCAGGAGGGGCACGACCGCGTGTACGCGGCGTGATCTCCGTCACAGATTACGCAGTGGAGAGAGTTTTTACAAGCTTCAGTGGCGTGCTCAAGGGCACTGCATTTCGCACATGTTTGGCGGCCCCGGCAGCTCTGCGAACTGTGGCCGAAACGCTGGCATTTGAAGCATCTTAGGGGATTCGGCACATATGGTCTGACACGGAGCTTGATGTACCCGGCCTCTACAGACTCGGGCAGAATACTTGAACCGAATGTGAGTATTAGGTGCTTGGTCGCAATTTCTTTGCCATCCCGCCTCAGATTAATTCTCTTGACATTGACAACATTCTGCTCACTGAAGCCCTCCAGGAGCTCAGCCTCTGTCAGCTGGAGCAGATCATCATCCGAGACAACGCCGCGGGTGGTGTTCAGAGTACGGTGTGGAATTACAGTCACGGGAACATCCCCGAATGACACTAGACTGGGGAATTTTTCATATTGTTTCTGATCATGCAGTTCTAAAAGGAGATCACCCCTTGCCATCCTTGTCGCCTTGTAACCTGGACCAAGGGCCTCAGTTTGATACTAGAAATGGGGAGATTGCACGCACTTGTGTGTCTGACTTTTCCGAGTGAATCACATGAAATCGTGGGAAGTTGGGTCTTTCACGACCAAAGAACTTGAATACATCTTCGGTGCGCCCTCTTTTGTGAGGGCGATCAAGGAGGGGAAGAAAGGAACTAGCCATAGAATAATGTAATTTTCGGCGATAACGCCAACCACCCACCGTGGAGCCCTACAAGGGGACGTTACACGGACTGTAAAAACAGGTCCTGCAAACGCCAGCTGTACGTTATCACTATAACCAAATATGAGATAACCTAGGTTCGTTATTCACACAAGGTTAACCCTTGCTGCCTGGAAAAAATTGAAGCAAACGGAAGCTAGGAGAAGGCAGTAAAGGTGGAAAGTGAGAGAAAGACGAAGGCTGGAGGGAGAGAGAGACAGGAAGAGGCAACTACCGATTTCCCCCGGGTGGGTCAGTCCGGGGGTGCCGTCTACGTGAAGCAGAGGCCAAAGAGGTGTGTTGCCTCCACCGGGGGGCCTTAAAGGTCCAAGCAGCTGGTATCGACTCAACCCCCAGGATCCCCTTTTCCCCAGACCCGGTTAAGCCGCGCACCGCTACCCGCGGGTGGGTCCAACTCTCGTGTGCTCGGGTACGTGGTGTCGCAACACACCAAACGCCTGCTTACGCAGACGCCCCTGCGGATGTAGTTGTTTTTTACCACCCTGCTAATATCTTCTAAAATATCGCAGTATCGATAAATAAAAAATAAAAAGAATATCTATATTAAAACCCATGCATTTGGTACTGTGCTATTTTTTCAATATTTTTCGCATTTATTTTGAATTTCATCCGCCTGTCGTCACAAGAGGTGAGCCGGATGCGCTGCGCAATTAAGGAGAGTGCCACTCGATGCTCCTGCTGCTAATAAATTCAATGTGGGCATGGACGCACGACAGGAATGATGCCCTCACGCATCTTTTTGTTCATTCAACAGCTATTCGGTGCCCTGGTGTTTGGCTGGGAATGCCAGGCTATCTCTCGTCATGGTGGCATGCTCTGCAACGGTTCGTTAACCACGGAAGCAAGTTTTCAAGACCTCTGCACTTCACCTGGCTCATCTTATCCTGGTGACTGCTGCTTGCCTCCAAATGAGATGCTCCCTGTCGATCAGTGCCTCACCGGCAACGGCACCAGTTGGTGACCCCTGTACCGAAACTGCGATGGCGGGTGCTTTCCCAGCTTCCATGCCTCCGTGCGCTGCCGCCCTCCTCTGGCAGGGCGCTTGCGTCACGGGTCACTTGTCCCTGATGTGCACTGCGCACCTTCAACGTCTTCGGTTGCGCGGATAGTGAGTCAGCTTAAAGCTGGTGCTCCAAACGAAATCTTCAGTGGGGATGGACGCATGACAGTAATGATGGTCTCACACATCTTTTGTTCATTCCACACGTAAGTTGCCTTTCCATATCAAGACTCAAAACCGACGATCCACTTATGATCGTGCTTCCATGCCCAAAAGCAGTGCTTGGTGTTTTTTGTTCTTTGTTATTGCTGTTGTGCGGTGACGTTGAGAGTAATCCCGGTCCTCCGAGGGAACAACAATCAGATACATTATCCGAATTTCTGAACACTTTAGGCGATTTGAATCAAAGGTCTAACAGAATCGAGGATAAAAAAAAAGCAATGATGGATACTCATTCAGAGTTAGACACACATCAGGAAACGGTGGCGGATGCGATACCTGATATTAAAGAAAGACTTGCTACCATACAAATTCAGACCGGTAATTTTGAAAAATAGCAGCATGAACTAGTTGACATGCGTTAAGCGGTTGGGAGTATAGCAAAGCACGTTGCATTCCTACGCTCCCGATTGGATTATACGGAAGGCCGCTTTCGTATGAATAATCAACTTGTTTATGGTTTAACAGACATCGCCACCGAGTCCGCTCTTCAATCGGAGCGAAAGATACTCGACATTCTAACTAACAATCTAAGTCTCAGCATAACTAGTGACAGCATATCGCGCGCACATCGTATTGGTAGATTCACTCCAGGGAAGTCATGTTCATTGATAGCAAACTTTGCTGCCTATAAAACGAAAGAAGAAATATTTTCGAACCGTCTCATGCTAAAAGAAATGAGTATCTGTGTTATTGAAGATTTCAGTCCCGCTAGACGTCACGCCAGAAAAACCCTTATCGAATGCGGAAAAAATGACACTGTACCATTTAAACTAAGATACAACAAGCTACTAAGTGGTTGAAAATGCCATGGATACGACGCCCCTGAACAAAAGGTCTACTAATTGAGCCGTTAAGTAGTACCCCATGTGTTACCGCGGCCTAAGTTATATCCTTAAGATCAGGCCGCAAAGTTCCAACAGCGTGCCCATAGGATAACGTGAGGGATAGGGACCTCGATCCTATAATATAAAGACTGCCGGTTCTTTTTACTAATATTTGTAGCTTCTTACCAAAAAATATGATCTCTGTAGCCTAATAAATCATTCTGATGAAGACGTAATTCCATTAACCGAAACGTGGTTGACGAGTAAAGTAGCACACCCTGAGTTATTCCACTGTAATAAAAATTATAAGGTTTACCGTGCTGATCGCGCTAACACATTAGGCGGTGGTGTTTTATTTGCTGTTAATGAATGCTTTGACTGTTTCCCTGTAGCCATATCGTGTAATATTTAATGTGTGTGGTGCTGCATTAGGACACGTGCTTTAGATGCAAATATTCGAAACAATGACAACATTATATGGAAGCTTGCCAAAAAACCAGGAAAGAGAAAATTGGTATGCAATGTATCACGTCTGACAATGACACGATAACAAATGATGAATTGAAAGCCACTGCGTTCAACCATTACTTCACGTCCGCCTTTTCCGCTAATTCAGCGATGAGCAATATCCTTTTAACGTCTTGCGCCTCAGTTCTTCAGGAAATGCCCGATATCACTTTATCAATTCACGGTATTTTTCAAATCCTTACCAGCCTAGGCACAAATAAAGCGACAGGTCCTGATGGCATACCCAATCGCGTGCTGAAAGAATGTGCTAGTTCTCTTAGCAATCTTCTTCATACAATGTATATGACGTCACTATCCGAAGGAATCGTGCCGGACGAATGGAAGTTTGCTCATGTGGTTCCTGTCCATAAGAAAGGACCAAAAAATAATTTAGAACAATATCGCCCAATTTCTCTCCTATGCGGCGCTTCGAAAATTATGGAACACATGGTATACAGCAACCTAATAAGGCACTTGAATTCGCAAACCTTTTTTTACACAGAACAACATGGCTTTCGCGCCGGATTTTTTTGTGACACACAGTTAACGGAATTTTCTTTTGACATAACAAGCCTACACATAACAAGCCTACTATATGTATTTCTGAGTGTATATGTGTCCATATGTTCATGTATGCCCATGTATGTGTGTATATTGTACATATAGTCCACTTCCTTTTTTGTTCCTTTTTGTTTTGGGATAGTTATGCTGCCTGCACTGCATTATGCGTCACCGTGTTTTTTTTCTTATGTAACCATAATTACAACTGTTTAACATATGTAATACTTCCCCCCCACTGTAATGCTCTCTGAGCGAATGTGGGACTGTACAAAAAATAAATAAATACAACTTCCGCAGAATCGAAGCATCTTGTAGAGATATGTGACGATCTCAGCTTGGTCCAGGTTGTTATATCCCCTACACGTGTAACGAACACCACATCATCTCTTTTACATCATCAACAGATATCATATCTAAAGTTACACACTCACCCGGCTTGAGCGATTACGACGTCTTGCAACTCTACCAATTCTGCAACTCTGCAATTCTACCGTCCTAAAACAGTATTAAAGTCATTCGTGATTATAAAAACGGCAACTTCACTGCTATCAACTACGAACTTGCTCTTTTCCTTGATAATTACGTGCCTAAAGTGGTTGTGCGCTCACTGGATACTAACTGGAATATATTCAAATAAAAAATTCACGATCTTGTTAACAAGTTTATTCTGAATTGGAATGCATCATGTGCCCGCGCAAACGACGACGGACGAGGAAAGAAACACACAGGACAGGCGTGGCACTTCAACTGCTGTTGAAGTTCCGCGCCGGTCCTGTGTGTTTGTTTCCTCGTCCATTGTCGTTTGCGCGGTTACATGATGCATTCCAATGACGACCACCAGCTAGCCCACCTCTCCCTGTTAAAAATTTATTCCGAAGAGGCGCGTTGTTTCGAATAAAAATGCTTCATAGTATACTAAATCTTTGAAACGCCTATACAACAGAAAAAAACGTCTTTTTCGCAGAGCTAAGCGGATGCAAAACCAGGCTAAATGGTCTGCTTACAAAGATGCTGCCTCGGCCTACTTATCTGCAGGTCAGTGCACCATGCAGGTCAGTGCAAAATACGGTCTTTTCAATAAAAAATGTAGCAATTACTGTTTGGTGCAGCTCCCGAGCCCTCAGTGCTGCCTCGCTATGCTTAGTGAATGTGTGCATGCTATTCAGTCATTGCTGTTGCTGTCAGGCGATGTCGAAACCAATCCGGGGCCTAGTATAGCTGACGTTTTCGCTGAGCTGCAGAAGCTGACAGTTGGGCAAAGCACGCTAATCACTGAGGTACAAGGTCTAAAGAATCAACTTTCGGGCACCGATGCAACACTAACAGATTTAAGTAAGCAAATTATGGAACTGGAACAACACTACCAGGCACTGATACCCCTGCAAAGCGAATTAGAAGCTGTGTACGCTACTACCTCTGAAACTGGGCGCCTGGTATCTAGCCTAGAGAGCCGCACAGAGGATGCTGACAACCGTTTACGCCGAAACAACTTAATATTGTATGGCATTCCTGACCTCAACCCTCCTGAAACCATTGCGCAATCGGAAAAACTATTTCTTGATAACATTCAAGAGCACATGAACATAAGCCTCGATCCAAAAGAAATTAAGCGTGCACACCGGCTAGGACGCTATTCACCTGGCCGTAACCGCCCCATCATTGCCAAGTTTGCATTCTATAAAACAAAAGAATTGGTCTTGTCTAATGGTCGCAAGTTAAAGGGGAGTAACTGCAGTATGGGTGAGGACTTTTCACCTGCTGTTCGAAATGCCCGCAAACATCTTGTTCTTTTCGGCAAAAGCAGGGCAACACCTTTCAAACTACGTTTCAAAACACATATCATAGGATCCAAACGCTACGATTATGATGAATCATCTAAAACCGTAAAGGAGACTCACTAGCAATCAAAATGCAATAGACGTTCGCTTAACCCTCGCCACATAACCACAACGAATAATCTTTCTTTATGTGTTATTTTCACTAACGCCCGTAGTTTTCTTCCCAAACGCGAAGACATATCAAGTCTCGTTTCTTCATCAGGCAGTAATTTACTTATTTTAACAGAAACGTGGCTAACATCGGAGATCAGTGACAATGAGGTATTATCCGACTTGCCAAACTTCGAAGTTCATCGCTGTGACCGCCAAGGAACGCGAGGAGGGGGGTCTTATAGCATTTAGCAAGCAATTGCCCTGTACACCCATCGCGCCTCCTACTGGCCTTTAGATAGCCTGGCTACTTATCCGCTCTTTCCCACAGGCTGTCCTTCTGGGTGTGTGTTATCGACCACCTGTTAACAGCCCTGATTTCTCTGGAAAATTAAACAGCATTTTATACCAGGTTACTGCCGCGCATGCTAACGCTCATATTATTTTATTCGGCGACTTTAACTTTCCTGGCATTGAGTGGCATGACCCATCTTCAGCAGCATCAACTAATGCTGAAGCTAGAGACCTCACCGATGTCTGTTTGAACTTTAATCTTTCACAGCTTGTTTCTGAACCAACACGTGTATCGCTTGGCTGTGCGAACATCTTAGATCTTATACTAACTAATCACCCCGACAGCTTATCATCATTAACCTTCCTTCCTGCTATCAGCGACCACAAAGTTCTTCACGCTACCTTTTTCTTTTCCGCACCACCCCATGCAAACATCGCAAAACTATCAGCTTATACGATAAAGGAAACTTCGAAGCCATTAATGACGAACTGACTGCCTTTCTACCAAACTTTCAATCTAGATTTTACGAGCGAACCACTCGTACAAATTGGGCGCTGTTTAAAACTAAAATTATTGAATTAGCTGACAAACATATACCGAAAATTACCTTCCGTCCAAACCGTCGGACCCATGGTTCAATAACCATGTAAAGCGACTAGAAAATAAGAAAAAAAGACTTTTTCGATCTGCCAAGCAAAGTACGAATGCTAACACATGGGCAAAGTATTATTCTGCAGACAAAATGTACTTATCTGCTGTTCGCTGCGCCAAGCATACTTTTTTTAACATCAATCTACCAAAAATACTCAGAGACAACCCTAAGAAATTCTGGGAAGTAATAAACCGCCCTCAAACTCGCCCCATAACTCTTGCTGACGACTCTGGAGATATCATGACTGATACCGACTGCGCCATTTCGTTCAACGATGCCTTCGCCTCAGTTTTTACTAAAGATACTAGTTCTCCCCCACCATTAATGTCTAGTAACATAGTATCTGTAATGCCGGCAATCACATTCTCCGTTGATGGTATCTTCAAAGTAATTGATAACATCAAACTATGTTCATCCACCGGTGTCGATGGTATTAACTCGAAACTGTTAAAAAATACTAAGCATATCTCAGCTGCATTCTTGCGTCTCTTATTTTCTCAGTCACTTTCAGCAGGTTACATCCCTTATGAGTGGAAAGTAGGAAAGGTCATTCCTATCTACAAGGGAGGCAACAGGAATAACCCACTAAGTTATCGCCCCATCTCCTTAACAAGTCTTCCATGTAAGATAATGGAGCACGTCATTTGCTCACTCATCATGGACCATTTAGACGCCAACATTTTTTTCATCCTGCTCAGCATGGATTTCGTGAGGCCTTTTTTTGTGAGACCCAACTAGCTCTTTTCCTTCACGACGTTCATGCGAATCTTGACTGCAATAAAGAAACTGATGCTATCTTGCTCGACTATGAAAAAGCTTTTGACAAAGTCCCTCCCCGTCACTTATTACACAAACTTTCTTTCTTGAATTTAGACTTGGATGTATTAAAATGGCTAAAAACGTTCCTCACTAACCAGGAGCAATTCGTTACTATCAACGACCAGTCCTCCGTCAACCTCCCGGTATCATCAGGTGTCCCTCAGAGGTCTGTTCTTGGACCACTTCTATTTTTAATATACATCAATGACTTACCCCTTCATGTAACTTGCAAAATTCGGATGTTCGCTGATGACTGCGTGCTTTATCATACCATTAACAATGACATTGATGGATTCAATTTGCAACAAAATCTCAACAATGTACAGTCTTGGTGTGCCCATTGGCTAATGACTCTTAATCCCCAAAAGATGTAAACATATGTCACTTACTCGTAGTCGTACACCCTTCTTGCCTTCTTACACAATAGCCAACAATCGGATTGAAACAGTAAAACCATTCAAGTACCTAGGCGTCTTAATTTCCTGTGATCTTAACTGGGGCACGCATATCAACACCTTAGTATCATCGGCGAACAAAACACTCGGCTTTATGAGGCGCCACTTGCGTCATGCGCCTCAAGACGTCAGACTTGTAGCGTACAAATCAGTTACCAGGCCTAAAGTCGAATATGCGTCACCATTCTGGAACCCATATCAAAAATACCTCGTTAACGCACTTGAGCGCTTCCAAAATCGTGTGGTAAGATACATTCTTTCATCCTACTCATATGATGTAAGAATATCATCTTTAAAAGAGAAATCTGAGTTAGAGTCTCTCTCGCATCGCCGTAAGATAGCCAGCGTTGGTCTTTTTCTCAAGTTTTTCTACAGTTCACTTAATCGTGTGCACTACATCATTCCACCCGCAAGAATATCGCAACGCGCTCGTCATCCACTCCAAGTTGTAAAACCACGCTCACACACAACTACCTTCTCTGCTTCTTTTTTTTCGCAAACAGCAACTGATTGGAATGCCCTTCCCCAACATGTTGTATATACAAATAATCACCATGTGTTCATTGCTGAAGTTGCTTCTATTTTGTCAAATTAATTACCCTTTGTACAAATTCGTCATCTACCGTGCATTTTTGATTGTAGGCAATGTATGTACCTTTTTCAAACGTTCCACTAGTTACTGAAGTGAATTGTCCATTGCCACTGTTTCTTCTCTTCGAACAAATTAAATGTTACTTTTTGTTCTAATTGACAATTTGACACGAGTATGCACTTGCTTATACAAAGTATCTACAACTTTTCAAATGTATCGTTTGGTGTCATGTTGAATTTTTGTTACAAGATGTACCGCACCCCTTATGTAACACCCCTGATAAAGGGGCCTTTAAGGAAATAAACTAACCTGACCTGACCTGATCTTCGATAAAGAATACAAAATTTAATTTTTCAATAATACCCTTCCGAGCATGCTCATAAGTATTCCAAGAAGCTTCTGGAATGTAGTAAGGCCTAGTGCATCGAAAATCATATCATTTAGCTCGTCTTCCGGCGAGCCTATACCTTTGCAGCACTGGGCTACGATTTTAAATAATGTGTTTATAAAAGCTTTCAATCCTTCAGCACATGATTACACCTTCCAAGGCTATGATGCTGCAATTTTTTCACCTATGGATCCTGTAATTTTTAACTCTACTGGCATAAAATATTAATAGACACTCTTCAGCTTACGTCTTCTTGTCGAATAGACAAAATCACGAAAAAATTTCTAAAAGAATACTGTTGCGTATTCCTCTATCATCTTAGAGAGAATTTTTTCACAATCCTACCTGTCTTCATCGTTGCTTCATGACTGGAAAACACTAAAGATTGTTCCTATCCACAAATCTGCCGAAACTCAAGATCCTTTTAACTACAGGTGCATATCGATTACCTCAGTACCATGCGAAATAATGGAGCATATCAGATTTTCTAACCTTGTCATCTTTATTGAAAGAAAAAAAATTTTCTCGAACAGTCAACATGGCTTTCGCAAATTCTTTTCTTGTTAGCCTCAGCTGGTAACTCTCACTAATGACTTACATGTATATCTTGATCGCGGTTTTTTGACTGATTGCATATTTTTGGATTTTTATGAAGCTTTTGACAAGGTCAAACATGTACTGCTACTACACAAGCTGAGCGCACTCAACATTGACCCGGGAGTACTCAGCTGGATCCAATCGTCCCTTTCGTCACGTTCCCAATTTGTTGTAACTAATGACTCCACATCTAACGCAGCTCCAGTTGAATCCGGTGCTCCACAAGAGTCTGTTCTTGGTCCTCTTTTATTTTGAATATATATTAACGATTTACCTGATAACATTTCCTCACAAATTTGTTTATTCGCTGACGACTGTGTTATATATAAAAAATAACTAATGCATCTGTTATAGCTAGCCTTCAATCTGATTTAAATAACATATCTTATTGGTGCCTCACTTGATGCAATGAACTCAACACTAATAAATGCAAATTTATGGGGATTCCTCGTTCTAACAAAACTTGCCCTACCTATGCCCTTGACTGCCCCCTTCAAACCGTTACATGCTACCGTTATCTTGGCGTTCATATAACTAGCGATCTTTCTTGGAAGCAGCATGTACAATATGTAGTATCTAAAGCTAACCTCTACTTAGGATATTTGAAAAGAAATTCTTTGCTTGGGCCAGTTTATTAAAACGGCTGTTTTACACGACATACGTCCGCCCCCAATTAGAACATGCCTCACCCGTTTGGGATCCTCATGTGATCACATTAATTAACGAATTTGAATCAGTGCAAAATCGCTCTGTTCGTTTCGTCTTAGCTAACTACCATCCCACGGCTAGTGTTACATTATTGAAGAGTACGCTTCAAATTCCATTATTATCTGTTCGCAACAAAGAGTCACGCATTTCGCTTTTTCATAACATCTATTGCCACAACGCATCTCTTCGCCCTCTTTGGATCCAACCTGTGCCTTATTATTCGGCTCGGCGTGCCCACGTACATAAAGTTAATGTACTCCGTCATAACACCGCCGCGTGCTCACAATCTTTCCTTCCTAGGACTTCAGTCGACTGAAATAATCTACCTACATCATTATGAAGCATCAGTGACATAACTTGTTTTAAGAATGCCCTAATCAACATAAAATAATGTATGATGGCAAATGACATAATTATGTACTTATTCGTGAACATTTACTGCTTCCTAAAGTGTACTCTTTCTCTATTTTCATGTTATGTAAGTCTCTGTTATTTGTTATGAATGCATTACTAGTTTTTTATATTGCTTTTGTTTCTTGGAAATTCCTTGAACGAATCCTGTATTTTTTACACTTGGAATATATTCTCGCCCCTCCCCTCTGCGATGTACAGTTATGTACCTTGAGGGTATCACAAACAAATGAATAAATAAACAAATTAATAAATAATTAACCTTGCAGCATATGCAGAAAGAGCGTTATGACCGGTGCTTCGCCCCAGGTACATGGGTGCTCCTGTGGTCACCATGTCGTCAGGTAGGCCTCTGCCATAAGCTTCTCTCTCGCTACACAGGGCCTGATGAAATCCTGCGTGAAGTTAACGGCGTCAATTGCGAGATTTCGCCGTTACGGTTTGATACATCCTAAAATGCGACACCTGTTGGCATCGTGGACGTTCGGCGGCTGAAGCTATACTTCGCTCGCAATTCTTCGCCTACCATGCGCCGAGACGGCGCTTCAGCATCTGGTGATTCCATTATGGAAGAATAAAAGAAGCAAAAAAAAAACAATATAAATCGCTCTGTCAAGTTTGTCAAGCACCTCGCTGAATTCATAGCCTCAGTGAAAGCAAAAATAACATGAAGTACGAAAACTAAAGCTCACAAAAAACACACCAGTCCTAGGTTACAATTTAAGGTTTAAAGGAACCTGAAGGGACCGTGGTGTCTTCTCAAAACCTGCCAAATCATTTGTCAGCGCTATCTGGGTGGGGAAGCGAAACTCTGCCGAGTGAGGCTAGCTTAGTAGAACTCTTTGAGTAATTATCAGCATTGTTTGGAATATTATTGACCCTAGTGAGATTAGAAGAGCTGGTGAGGCTTACACATTGCTATATAACGGCCGTGTCCTCTGCTATAAAGCTCTCACTGATAAGAAGCAATTCAGCGTAGGATTCCTAATCCATAAGGGCATAGCGGGCAACACTGACGAATTCTACAGCAACATAAAGGGTAACAGTAGTCATAATCAAGCTTAATGCGAGTTATAGATTACAGGTAGTACAAGCATACGCTGACACATCAAGTCACGACGATCAGGAAGTACATCAGTTTTGTGAACATGTTGAATTAGCGATGAGAAAAGTGCAAACTTGGTAATGGGTGACGTCAATGCAAAAGCAGGCAAAAAGCAGGCGGTTTAACAGGCAATTGGCAACTACGGCGTCAATTCTAGAAAGGCCAGAACAGAGATTCGGGTAGAATTCGCAGAAAGGAATAAGCTGAGAAACGTAGCAACAGACAGATGACCTGGAGAAGCCCTAATGGTGAAATAAGAAATGGAATTGATTTTATATTTTTTGCCGATTCCGGCATAGTGCAAGATGTAGAAGTGATAGATAGGGTAAAGGGCAGCGATCATAGGTTAGTGAGGGCTAGGATTAACCTCAATTTGAACAGAGAAAGAGTAAAACCGGTCAAGAAGAAATAGGTCCACTTGGAGGCAGTAAGGTTGAAAGCAGACAAATTTAGGCTGGTACATGCAAACAAATATGCATCCTTGGAACAAAGAGATGATGATGAGGATTTCATTAAGGTAATGAATGAAACCGTAGCGAGACTGGCTTCAGAGGCAGCAATTCAAGTGAGAGGCAAGGCACCATGGAAATTAGTAGCCAAGCTCTCCCAAGTAACAAAAGACCTAATAAAGAAACGACAAAGAATGAAAGTGTCCAAGTCAAGAGATAAGATAGAATTCGCGGAACTGTCAAAACAGATCAAGGCAAAAATAAGTGATATTCGAAATTATAACGTAAGAAAGACTGAAGAAGCCGTCAAAAATGGACGCAGCCTGAAATCAGTGAGAAGTAAACTTGGAATTGGACAGAACAAGGTGTATGCACTGAAAGATAAGCAGAGTAATATCATGAGAAATCTCGAAGGTATAATAAAAGCAGCGGAATAATTCTATACTGACCTGTACAGTACCCAGAAGACGCAGGAGAACTCCATTCGAAACAGTAATGAACAGGATACAGAAACTCCTCCTATAGCTAGTGATGAGGTCAGAAAATCCTTGCAAGACGTGAAACCGAGAAAGCCTGTAGGAGAAGAATGAAATAACAGTCGATATAATGAAAGATGGAGGAGACAATGCTCGAAAAACTGGCGGCTGTCTACACGAAGTGTCTATTGACTGCAAGGGTCCCAGGAAACTGGAAGAATGCAAGCATTAAATTGTAGGCCCATTAGCTTACTTCCGGTATTATATAAAATATTTACCAAAATAATCTCCAATGAAATAATGGCAACACTGGAGCATAGTCAACCAAGGGAACAGGCTCGCATCAAGAAGGAATGGATGACATCCACGACATTATTCAGGTTATCGAGAAATCCACAGAGTACAATGCGCCGCTCTCCATGGCTTTCACAGATTACTAGAAAGCATTTGATTCAGTAGTGATACCAGCGGTCATAGAGGCATTGCGTAATCAAGGAGTACAAAGCGATTACGTAAATACCTTGGAAAACATCTGCAGTGATTCCACAGTCACCTTAATTCTACACAAGAAAAGTAGGAAGATACCTATAAAGAAACGAGTCAGACAAGGAGGCACAATCTCTCCAATGCTATTCACTGCGTGCTTGGGAGAAATATTACAGCTATTAAACTGGGACGGTTTGGGAGTAAGGATCGACGGCGAATACCTCAGCAACCTTGGGTTTGGCGATGACATTGTTCTATTCAGCAACACTGCAGACGAGATACAACAAATGATTGAGGACCTTAAAAGAGCGAGTGTAAGAGTGCGGCTGAAGATTAATATGCAGAAGACAAAGATGATGATGAATAACCGGGCAAGGGAACATGAACTCAGGATCGCCAGTCGTCGTCTACATTCCCTGAAGGAGTAGGTTTCCTAGGTCAACTAATCCCAGGAAACCCTAATGATGAGAAGGATAATTCACAGAAGAATAAAAATGGGTTGGATCGCATACGGCAGACATCATGAGCTCTGGACTGCAAACTTAACGTTATCATTCAAAAGGAAGGTGTACAATCAGTGCATTTTACTTGTGCTGACATATGGGGCAGATACTTGGAGCCTAACAATGAAGCTTGAGAACATGTCAAGGACCGCGCAAAGAGTGATGGAACCAAGAATACTAGGCAAAACTTTAGGAGACAGAAAGAGAGCAGTTTGGATCTGAGAGCATGCGGGTATAGACGATATGCTATTTAACAACAAGAGAAAAAAGAAATGGCGCTGGGCCGGTCATGTATTGCGCAGATTGGATAACCGTGGGACCATTAGAGTGGCAGAATGGGTACCCAGAGAAAGGAAGCCGAGTAGAGTATGGCAGAATACTAGGGGTGTGACGAAATTACGAAATTTGCGGGAATTGGAATAGCTAGGTGCACGACACGGGTAATTAGGGATCGTAGAGGGGCCTTCGTACTGCAGTGGCCATAAAATATGATGATGATGATGACGATTAGGATCGATCTAATGTTAGAATGGGGCCCGGAATGTTGACGTAAAAAAAGAATCAGAAATGAAAACCAGCTCATAACTTGCATTCTGTTCATTTAATTTTAAAAATATATTCTGCATAGCAAACATCCCCACTTCCCAAGTTTATACTCCCCCCCATATTCTGTTGATCTTAAATAAGTTTCTACCGAATGTTTTGTCAGGAAATTTGTTGCGCTATATTTTATTTATTTTTTTTCACTGGAAAGTCGTCCATATTGATTGCTAACACATATGTTGAAATTATTTCAGATGAAGGTCCAGATATAATTGGGCTAAGGTACCTATGGGAACGAATAATCACCGAAACGTTTCTGATTCTATTTTTATATGAAATGGAAGTAATGACGCTAGGTATATAATTATTTTACTGTAAATATAAGCCTGTATAAGATAAGGATAGTTTTGCGGACACTCCGATCATCACGTAATCTTACGGTGGCAATAAACATTTCCTGTAAAATCATTAAGAATGGAGCCAAGAGTTCTTCCCATATTTTTAGGAATGATGCGACTATTTTCTGGTTCCTGTGGCATTTAACTCCTAAGCCTACTAAATTGTTGATTGTAGATCAGAAACACTCATGTGATTGATAGCACCCTTAGTATTTTTTATATAGAAACACGAACCTGGCTTCAAAAGGAATATTGATTAGCCAAGATACACTTGATTGAATGTCGCACACATTAAATATGTTAGATGAATCTCAGTTTAGGAATTACTGCTGCAGCAGTTAGAGAGACGAGGGGGCAATATACCTGTATAATAACGGAGAAGTAACCCTTCCTATTGTGGTAAACTTCAAAGTTCAGTCCTCACGGCGCCTTCATGTGGATTTCGGTGCAGTGACCTCCGGAAGTGACCTTCCTGACCTTGGGAAGCTTGGTAATCTACTTTTATTTATTTATTTCACAAGAACACTAAAGGCCCTCTAGGGAGGATATTACATAGGGTAAAGGTTACATCGGTGAGGCAAACAGTGCGTAAATGTAAATACGATAGAAAACCGAAACTGGAACAAAATTAGTTACAGTGCATCAACGTATAAACACAAAAAATAAAAAATAAAGATAGCTATCAGTACAGCAACTCTAAATGATTTGTACAAACTATGACAACGTCGTGGAGGCTTTGGTTATCGGCGCATTAAAAAAATCTGTTTACAAATCAGAGAGTGACATGATATATTAGGTATGCATCGTACTGCGTAGAGCGTCTGTAAACTTCGTGGCATTTTTTTCCGTGACAATATGCGATGACAGATTGTTCCACTCTTTCGCGGTGCGATGTATAAATGACGGACCAAATGTGACGGAATGACACATAATGCATTTGGCTTTGCAAGAATGATTCCGACGCGGAAAAATGGCTGAGGATTCACACAGGAACTCGTTATGAAGAGATACGTGATAGTAAAGCTTAGGGAATAGTGTTAAACGAGATATATTACGGCGATGGGACAAAGCTTCAAACTCAGCGTGATTTTTTAATGCTGTTACACTGGTTTCTCGTGAATAATCTGAAAAGATGAAGCCTACAGCACGCTTCTGCAAGGTTTCTAACTCAGTTATTAGGTATGTCTGGTGGTAATCCCATATGGCTGACGCGTACTCTACTTTAGGGCGTATTAGTGTTGTGTATGTCAATTTCCGTAAGCGTACGGGAGCATGTTCGATGTTATGTTTAAG
This sequence comes from Dermacentor andersoni, assembly GCF_023375885.2. Taxonomy (NCBI): domain Eukaryota; kingdom Metazoa; phylum Arthropoda; class Arachnida; order Ixodida; family Ixodidae; genus Dermacentor; species Dermacentor andersoni. The sequence goes on from NC_092821.1 coordinate 6,625,572, forward strand.
GAAACCAAGCGAACCGTTTGAAGTAGCGAGGATATGGTTAATGTGATTTTATCCACGTCAAGTTAGGGGTTAGGTGTACGCCAAGATATTTGTAGCTGGAAACTTGTTCAACAAGGCTATCGTTTAAGATGTAAGATGTTGATGTTCGGGGTGCCTGATTAGTAAAAGGCATGAATTTAGTTTTAGCAAGACTTAGAGGCATTACCTAAGTTGAACACCGTACGTTTGATGCGTTTAGGTCAGATTGAAGAACGCCATGATCACAGTTGGAGTGAACATTACGATGTATGACGCAATCATCAGCAAATAGTCTGATATTGGATTTGATGTCGTCTCGTAGGTCAATAATATAAATTAGAAAAAGTAGGGGCCCAAGCACACTGCCCTGTGGTACACCAGATGTTACGGGGATTAGAGATGAGTTGTGATTGTTAACCGATGTAAACTGCATCCTGATAAAAAGAAAGTCTTTTATCCATGTGACAACAGTAGAGTCAATGTTCAGCTGTGTAACTTTGTGAATAAGTCGACGATGAGGGATACGGTTGAATGCTTTTGCATAATCTAGGAATATGACATCTACCTGAATTCCGGTGTCTCTTGATGAATGTATGTCGTGGATAAAGCCAGAGAGATGAGTGTGACATGAAGAGCCTCTGCGAAAACCGTGCTGTTGCTTAAATATGAGGTTATGTTCTTCAAGGTAGGTAACGACCTGGGAGTGCATAATATTGCCATGGCCTCGACACAGCTGACGGCCACTTGGTGCGATTCGGTGCCACATGCTAGGCATGTTGGGTGGCTCCCAGAAGAAGAGAACGACGAAGGTGCCAGGTGAGCGATATATAAAGAGATCTATAGCGTCGACCGAAGTCTCTTGTGGCTTTGTCTGTGACAAACTGGTGGAGGTGCTGGGTACGCGTCTATGTACTCTGACCCTCAGGAACTACGCCTACGCCTAACTACAACCTACGCAAAAGCCGACGGCTTCAAAGGCTGCCTCCGGAATACGGCCTGCAAGATCTGCCGAGGATGTCCACCACAACCGCAAGACAGACACAGGAGACATACGGTACGGGACAGCCTCCAGCGTCGCTGGTTCTCCACACCCCACGCTGGCCGCGGCCGTTCCATGGTGAGCCTTTTGAAGACGTGGAAGACTGGCTCGACGACTTCGATCGTGTGGCTGACGTCAATTATCGGGACGAGCAGAAAAAGTTGAGGAAAGTGTACTTCGCCCTAGAGGACTCTGCCCGAACGTGGTTCGCTAACCACGAGGTCATTCATCACCACCTGGCAAGAATTTCAACGGCAGATACGCGATACATACTGCAGCTCCGCAAGAAAAGAGCGAGCAGAGCAAGCCCTTCAGAATAGGGTTCAAAGGCCGAACGAAAGAGTAGCCATGTTCGTAGAGGACATGTCGCAGCTTTTCAAGTGTGCTGACCCTGGCATGACAGAAGCGAAGAAAGTACGCTTGCTGATGCGTGCAGTGAAAGAACAGCTGTTTGCTGGACTGATGCGAAGGCCTCCAGCTACAGTAGCTGAGTTCGTCAGTGAGGCGACAACAATGGAGTGAGCCCTTCAGCAACGCTCCTCCGTCTACGATCGCCGAATCAGCCTGGGCTCAGCATCTTCTCTCTCGTTGCCCTATGACAAGATGCGCTTCGAGAGCTTGTACTTAGTGTCGTGCGTGAGGAGCTCGATCGACTACAGGGAATGCGATTTCAACCGACCGTAGCATCCCTCGCAGATAATGTCCGCGAAGAAGTCCGCCAGGCGGCACAGTCATTCGTGCACACCAGACCTGAAGCCACCCCCGTACTGACTTATGGGCAAGCAGTGAGGCTATCTGCGCAACCCGGGAAACATCGTAACCGGCCTTCTTCTGAAGAACCGCTGTGCCACCTCCAGGGCCAAGCTTCACGTACAAGTATGCACGGGTCCACGAGCCCCCGAATCAATACGCGAAAGTCAGACGTGTGGCGCACACCCGACTATCAGCCACTCTGCTTCCACTGTGGCGAAGCGGGCCGCTTGTACCGTGCCTGCTACTACCGAAGAATAGGATTCCAGGGCTATCATCCTGGCGCTCGTCGCCCACGTGAGGGAGAGCGCCCGAGAGAAATGCAGCAATAGCTGGCCAGTCAACCTTCATCGCCGTACGCGCAGTTCCCACCAGTTGAACAGTCCCTGCCAACGACCCGATGTCCGTCTCCGCAGAGGCGCCAGTCACGATCACCAACTCCTCGACGATCGGCGTCACCTTGCCGCTACACTAAGTTCTCCGCTCCCGTGGGCAACCGGCCCACGAGCCGAAGTCGGGGAAACTAAGAACAGCGACCTTCGGGGGTGGGGCCGCTGTCCAACGCACTTCGAAAGATCCTCCGCTGCGACACCCCGACGACGGCGTCGACGACGACGACGACGATAACGGCGACGATAACGACGACGACAACAACGATGTGGCACGAACGATTCGGTGCCACATGCTAGGCATGTTCGGTGGCTCCCAGAAGAAGAGAACGACGAGGGTGCCAGGACAGCGATATATAAAGAGATCTATAGCGTCGACTGAAGTCTTTTGTGGCTTTGTCTGTGACAATATGTTCGACTAAGTTACAAATGTTACTTGTTAAAGAAATTGGTCGATAGTTAAGCGGTGAAGAACGATCCCCAGAATTGAAGAATGGCACTACCTTAGCCCCCTTCCAATCGTGAGGGATAACGCCTGTTGATAGTGATTGTGAAAACAAGGCAGACAGTATTTGGAAGATGCGTGGGGCTATATTTTTTATAATTGTTCCATTTGAGCCAGTATTATCAGCGGTAGATAAAATCTTACGATTACTAAGGAGGAAATAAATTCCAGAATCGGTAAATAATATTCCCGGCATAAACGAATCAGGGCGAGTCGTGGTGGCTAATGGTTTTAAACATTCGCGCATGAATACTGATGAAAACGTTCGTTTAGTGGCTGGGAACAATCAATGTCAGTTATCGCTGCACCGTCATGATCAGAAGGCACAATGTCAAGATTATGCTTGGGATTATTGACACGCCAAAAGCACCGAGGGTTAGTTGTTTACATCGATGACAGGTCCCGTTTATAGAATTGTCTGCGCGTGGCTTTCAGTAAACTTTGGTATTATTTGTCACATGCTTTGTACCGACGCCAGGATTCAGCTGATATATTTCTGTCAGCTTGCCTGAATAATCTCTTTTTCTTGTTTTTTATGCCACGATGGTTCAGCGAAAACCAAGGAGCAGTGTTATCCGTTTTTATGGAAATAATCGGGATGTATTTATCTCTGAGATTAGTTAGTGCATTTATAAGTAGTAACCAGTTTTCTTCTACAGTCCGCTACAAGTTATCTCTCAGAAAGACGACAGAAAAAAGCGATAGTTGATTGCTAATACCATCAGAGTTAGCTCTTTTGTTAAACCTAATCTGCTTGCTGATAATTCGCCATTTGATTGGTGAAGGATCGAAGCGACCAGTTCAAATATCATGATCGGATAGACCTCCAATATGAGTTATTTCAGAACATATATCTGTATTGTTCGTTAGGATCAAATCAAGAATATTAGAAGAGTGCGCAGAACATCGTGTCGGGCGTGAAATTAACTGGGTAAGACTGAAATCGAAACAACACTGGAGGAACGCATGGGACTCTGACTGTGTGCTACAGGTTGATTGTGTAGACCATGCTATGTCTTGGAAAATAAAATCACCAAAAATGATTACATTAGAATGTGGAAATCGATGAGTAAGTTCGATAAAAATGCGATGAAATTCTGCTGTGAACCCATGAGTGAGGTCCGGTGGGCGATAAAAGACACCAACGATTTCGTTACTTGATCTGAATTTAAAAACAGTTACTACGCATTCAAGGAAAGTGCTAACAACCACGGGCAATACAATATACTCTCTGTTTATTGCAATGTGGTGTAATTCCACCAAAGACGCACGGAACTCGTTATCGATGCTCGGAAACTTCACAATGACCGGGAGGTGTGTAGTAATCAGCCGTGACACACGTTTGACGAAGCGGCTCGGTGCCTGTAGCGGCCCGTTCAAGCGATCACCTGTCACAACTTGAAATGTGCCGATTCCGTAAAAAGGGACATGAATCAGAAATTAGAACATTGGTGGAAGAACGTTCCCCCGGCTGCTGTCGTTCTCTTCAAGTACCATGTAGTCCAGTAGCTTCTTCTCAGGATACTTCGTGAACCGATAGCCTGCGAGAAATTCGCTGTTGGTAAAGTGTTGCATACGGTTTAGACAGTACCTCAGCCGATCATGTGGTACATCAACAATGTTACTGTCGTCATGACGCCGCCAAATAGCTCGCCGATGCGGAGAATGTAATTCAAAAACAAAGCGTAGTCCGCCATAACACTCGAGTGAAGGAGTGGCCCGCGTAACTTCAGTGCTACCCAGAGGTTTTCAAGAGAAACGCTCGACATTTTCTTAACTTGAGGAGCCTTTCCAGTCGATGGCAACTTGTGAAATGAAAAGAATTCAGCGACGATTACGATACCCTTTAAAGCGAAATATGAGCGCAGCTTTATACGTGTTTTATTTCCGCGATATATTCGCTCGCTCGGACAATGCGGTCCCCTGTGGCACATTGCAAACGGAGCAAAGTGTGGCGCAAATGCCTCGCTAATCGGTAGATCTCGATAGGCTGCGCGTGGGTGACGTGTGGGCGGGGTTCACAGCGGCCGCCGCAGACTGACATATTCTCATGCAGCGCTTAGTTTCCATATATGGTATCGGTTGACGCGCTCGTTGCATGCCAACGGTGGACAGACGACGCCTCGCTATCCTGGCGCCATCTGGTAGCAGTGGTTTCCTCTGAGTCCATCTTGAGAAGCGCTATACTTTTCTTCTCATGCTTTCATCATACACTGCTTCGCTTCCCGCCTCATGGTCTCACTGCACCCTCCTCCTCCGCTTCTTCTCGCGCTGTCTTCGCTATCAGCTTCGTGCATCCCCCGCTGCACTCCGCTTTCGCTCTATCATTTTAAAGGCCCAACCACGGGCACCTGTCGGCAAGCATCCACACGCGCCAAGGCATCAACAGCATCGATCATGAACAGGTTGAAGCGTGTTGACGCAGAGACTTTGTCGACGCAAGAAGCAGGCTGGAGGCAAGGCAGGGGGGAATATGGCATAGACACTAGGAATAGCAGGGGAGAGTTATTAGTAGAGTTTCCGGAACAGAATATTATGCGGATAATGAATACCTTCTTCCGCAAGCGGGATAGCCGAAAGTGGACGTGGAAGAGCCCGAACAGCGAGACTAGAAATGAAATAGAGCTCATACTCTGCGCTAACCCTGGCATCATACAAGATGTGGACGTGCTCAGCAAGGTGCGCTGCAGTGACCATAAGATGGTAAGAACTCGAATTAGCCTAGGCCTGAGGAGGGAACGGAAGAAACTGGTACATAAGAAGCCGATCAATGATTTAGCCGTAAGAGGGAAAATAGAGGAATTCCAGATCAAGCTACAGAACAGGTGTTCGGCTTTAAGTCTGGAAGAGGACCTTAGTGTTGAAGCGATGAACGACAATCTTGTTGGAATCATTAAGAAGTGTGCAATAGAAGTTGGTGGCAACTCCGTTAGACAGGATACCAGTAAGCTATCGCAGGAGACGAAAGATCTGATCAAGAAACGCCAATGTATGAAAGCCTCTAACCCTACAGCTAGAATAGAACTGGCAGAACTTTCGAAGTTAATCAACAAATGTAAGACAGCTGACATAAGGCAGTGTAATATGAATAGAATTGAACATGTTCCCAGGAACGGAGGAAGCCTAAAAGCAGTGAAGAAGAAACTAGGAGTTGGCGAGAATCAGATGTATGCGTTAAGAGACAAAGCCGGCAATATCATTACTAATATGGATGAGATAGTTCAAGTGGCCGAGGAGTGCTGTAGAGATTTATACCGTACCAGTGGCACCCACGAGGATATTGGAAGAGAGAATAGTTTAGAGGAATTCGAAATCCCACAGGTATTGCCGGAAGAAGTAAAGAAGGCCTTGGGAGCTATGCAACGGGGGAAGGCAGGCTGGGGAGGATCAGGTAACAGCAGATTTGTTTTAGGATGGTGGGCAGATTGTTCTAGAGAAACTGGCCACCGTGTATACGCAATGCCTCATGACTTCGAGCGTACCGGAATCTTGGAAAAACGCTAACATAATCGTAATCCATAAGAAAGGGGACACCAGAGACTTGACAAACTATAGACCGATCAGCTTACTGTCCGTTGCCAACAAAGTATTTACTAAGGTAATTGCAAATAGAATCAGGAACACGTTAGACTTCCGTCAACCAAAGGACCAGGCGGGATTCCGTAAAGGCTACTCAACAATAAAGCATATTCACACTATCAATCAGGTGGTACAAAAATGTGCCGAATATAACCGACCTTTATATATAGCTTTCATTGATTACGAAAAAGCGTTTGATTCTGCCGAAACCTCAGCAGTCATGGAGACATTACGGAATCAGGGTGTAGACGAGCCGTATGTAAAAATACTGAAAGATATCTATAGCGGCTCCACAGCCACCGTAGTGGTCCATAAAGAAAGCAACACAATCCCAATTAAGAAAGGCGTCAGGCAGAGAGATACGATCTCTCCGATGCTATTCACAGCGTGTTTACAGGAGGTATTCAGAGACCTGGATTGGGGAGAATTGGGAATAAGAGTTAATGGAGAATACCTTAGTAACTTGCGATTCGCTGATGGTATTGCCTTGCTTAGTAACTCAGGGGACCAACTGCAATGCATGCTCACTGACCTGGAGAGGCAAAGCCGTAGGGCGGGACTAAAAAATTAATCTGCAGAAAACTAAAGTAATGTTTAACAGTCTCGGAAGAGAACAGCAGTTTACGATAGGTAGTCAGGCACTGGAAGTGGTAAGGGAATACATCTACTTAGGACAGGTAGTGACTGCGGATCCGGATCAAGAGACTGAAATAATCAGAAGAATAAGAATGGGCTGGGGTGCGTTTGGCAGGCATTCTCAGATCATGAACAGAAGGTTGCCATTATCCTTCAAGACAAAAGTTTATAACAGATGTGTCTTCACAGTACTCACGTACGGGGCAGAAACCTGGAGGCTTACGAAAAAGGTTCTACTTAAATTGAGGACGACGCAACGAGCTATGGAAAGAAGAATGATAGGTGCAACTTTAAGGAATAAGAAAAGAGAAGCTTGGGTGAGGGAACAAACGCGAGTTAATGATATCTTAGTTGTAACCAAGAAAAAGAAATGGGCATGGGCAGGACACGTAATGAGAAGGGAAGATAACCGATGGTCATTAAGAGTTACGGAATGATTTTCAAGGGAAGGGAAGCGGAGCAGAGGGCGGCAGAAAGTTAGGTGGGCGAATGAGATTAAGAAGTTTGCAGGGACAACATGGCCACAATTAGCACATGACCGGGGTAGTTGGAGAAGTATGGGAGAGGCTTTGCCCTGCAGTGGGCGTGACCAGACTGATGATGATGATGATGATGATGATGATGATGATGATGATGATGATAGAAGTTCGCTGACGCGTCGCGACACGTCGCCGGCGTGCACCAATTAGAGACGGCGACGTGTCTCCAGCGTCAACCATATGGAGGCTGCCAGGCCTCCGTCTGCTATGCCTATGATGACCACCGCTCCGAAGGCGCTGGTACCGACGATCGTCCGAGATTTTTGATGCACGACGCGTGCGACAGTGTTCCTGAAAGACAGCGTTTAAAGTGGGCCGACAACGAGACGACCAATGACCGTGGACTGTGGCAGAGCTACATGGATCCGAAATGGCTTCAAAGGACGCTCACAAATCCAACCCGCCCACTGGAATCTGCCGGTCTCAGTACAATCGTCTGTAAAATATCCAACTGAATCACGATTGCCGCAACATCTGTGTATGTTATCGTGATCGACAGAAATGGAAGCACCCTTCCGAACTCCACACGATCTGCATGATCAGCACACGCCTACCGCCAGTGTAATTTACGTTACACGTAGGCCTAGCCCGTCCATCGAGTTCGTAACTGACCAGTGAAGAGCCCAGCAGAAAAACTCTGTCGAAGGAAATTAGTTTTCAGTTTCACTTGGCGCTTGCAGGGATTTCAAATATGACACTGCTGAATTCGTGTGCTGTGTGATGTTATGAATGAACCGTGTTGTTCTTCGGGTGAGGAAGCGCGGCGTGTTTATTGAGGAGTGAAGTGACTCAAGTTTAACGCGCGAGCTCTGTGCTGCTTTCAGTGGCAAAGGCAACTTTCGAAAGCACAAGACACTAGTAGCCGAACAATGGGAAGTACGTACGTCATCAGCCAAGGCGTCCGTTTCAGCTTACAGTGCGCTATTCTGTTCGGCAAGTGAATCCAGCTCAGTACAAATTCACAGTACTCCTTGTTTCGCTTTTCTCATGTGCATGCGTCTTATGGGCTAGTTGGGGATAAATCACTCGTGCAGCACTCAATAACAAGACACAGCGCAATCATGATTGAGTCAGTGTGTCCTTATACCTGAACGCCGCAAAAAGGAATGATGCTTGCAATATGTGCACCATGTGCAGTGCATAGAAAGACCTGCGTCATGCAAGACCTATGCAGCCTATGCATGCAGCCGCGTATACCAGCATTGCTTCGGTGCCTCCTTGAGAAGCAGTACATACTGAGTCACTGAAACTGTAATTGGCTTTTGATCTGTTTTTCTTTTTTTCTTTATGGCGAGAACAGATGGCGTGAGTGCATTCCGGAGAAGGCCAAAAGGTGTCATCAGTGCTTTGTGCAGCCGGTATGCTGAAACTGCTCACATCCCTTCAGATTCCACTAAATTTTTTTTCTGCAATACCCCAAACTCTAGTCAGGAAAAATATCAATTCAAAACCAAGTTCCTAATGCATCTTCGCAGAATGTGTTTGGTTAACAAGTTAACACTTCCAGTGCAACATTATGATGGTGTACAGCTACGCGCTTCAAAAAAATACATTCTGTTAAAGCGAACCACTAGACCTACAATAAAAAATATTTGTAGTAGCACTGCAAAAAGTGCTATCATGGGTATCAGCCACAACAAAACTTATGCGTGTTCAACCTACTTCCTCAGTGTCACCCCTATGAACACTGTTCGGGCTCTTCCTATTCTGCGTGTAACATTCAGCCCTTCTCTGGACTTTTCTGTATATGTCGCCAGCACTGTATCTAAGGATCGTCCAATTCTTGCATTTGTGTCGTGTGTCTGCCTGCCCTGTTGACCTGAGGTTTTCCGAGCACTCTACACTTCTATCACTGTGCCAACGCTTGAGTACCGCTCATCAGTATATTCCGTGTACCAAACACATGTCGCTGACGAACTTGATTTTGTTCAGCGCTGAGCAACACGCATCCTCTACTCCCATCTTTTTGCTAGTCGCGAGCTTATTCCAACCTACGAGGATCGCCTCAAAGCCCTCAAGTAGCGCACCCTACAATACCAGCGCAACATTGCACTAGTCTGTCTATTCTGCAGGGCGTTTGACGGGTCTCTGGACAGCATTCATATTTATTCCGTCCATCTTTGCAAGCGGTCAATATAGCCTGAACCCCATCACGCCTGTCCGACCGAACGCCGCAACTACATGCTGATACGTGGCATCCAGCGCTTTCTCTTCACCCACCCCCCGGAACATTCGCACTCCCATTCGTTGCAACCGAACTTAATTTGGAGCTCCTGCGTATTGTGCACCCGTCGACTACGTGTGTGTGTGCATTGATGTGCGATTGAGCAAGTGTGTGTGTGTGTGTGTGTGCACGTGGATGGGGCGGGTGTCTTCTGCACCCTGCAAAATCCTGCCTTAGAAGGCTGGCTTTCAGATGCATATTATTATTATATATAATATGTGTCAATGTGTTAAAGCCAGCGTGGCACGTTTTTCAAAATATTTGTAAAGCTTCATGCGCTCTCACTCTTCTAAAGAGAGAGCCAATCATGAGCGCCTTCTTCATGAAAATGGTGATGGCTAGAACACTGCTGATGGCGTTGCAGAACATTTATGCTCGGGATATGGTGTAAAAGATGTTTCGTGCAACCTTCCTTCCCACTCTGGCATGGTGTGTACGCCATTAGCCAATGAAGACCTTGTTTACAAATGTATGAAGCCCCTCGATCCTTTCCTTTCTTGTGGTGCTTATGGTATTCCTTCCGCAGTGCCCTTTCAGCCCTTTCAGATGCTGTCTACACAATTGTGTACAGCAAGAGAGTGTATCAACAGCAAAAGCACTGATTAAACTAATCATATATATAGAAAGTATGTTGCATACATCTTGAAACGCTTATTATGGGAACTGTGCAGAAATTTTGAATAACGTGTACAATATTTTAACAAAATGAGTGGGAAAGTGGGCGGTTGGGTGTTTTTAGTCTGTGTCAGTTTGTTGTAAGTAGCGAGTTTACTTTTATTGTTTTTCATAATGCCATGCACCAGGAATAAATTTCAAGTGGCTGGATAAGCGCTGGTCTGGCTTTTAAAATATTAAATTGTTTGTTTTCATATTTGATGTTCTTGTAGTGAGTTTTCGCATGTAGTAGAAATTCTGTAAACTTCACAGAACTCAATAAACAATTCAATAGTATTAATCATTTATGCAGCTGTATGCTTTCTATGATTCTGGAGATGCAAGAGATGTGGCGAAAGTAAGTTTTCAGTCAACGCTATCAAGTGGTGTCTGAAAGAGTTAATGGAAGACTACTTGTTGTGGAAGACTACTTGTTCCCTGTTCTCACAAGCATAACGTCTGGCACGTTTTCTAGCACTCGGAAGGCAGCGTGGACGTTACATATGCACAAATTGGGTGCTAGACATGCAATTTACTAACTTCTGGCCTATATCTATCTTCTGCAGTGCGTTAAACGTATTTGAATCAGCATTGCATTCCTTGCTTTCTGTTAGTGCTAAGAACACTTTAATAAATGAACAGCATGGCGTTGTGTGCCGACGACTTAAAACTATTTCAAACTGACCACAGTGTTCACCACTGCATCAACCTCCAAAACGACATTTTTCACTCTCGAACTGGTGCAGAAAAAATAAGGTACTCTTAAATACTTCCAATACTATGACATTAAGCCATATGCGAAAAACACACAACCTGCAATTTACATACGCCGTTCGGGATGGTGCACTGGCAAGGGCGGATGATATGAACGATCCTGATGTGTACTTCGACAAAACGCTAAGCTTCTGTTCACAGAGATCATCACACAACGTGGCCTTCACGCTCATGGACTTGTATTTCCTATATGACATGATTGGCACTCACTTTATTGTTCCTGAAATTGTATTCTACTGTTTGCCTTCTACTACTAGCGTATGCCTTATTAAATAGGGGTGCAACGAGCAATTCTATTTCCGACCTCATTGAAAATGCCCCGAATAAATTCATATCCATTTTCAAGCACCACTTTTGACATTCTTGCGACCATAGCTCAGCCTTTTGAAATGCACCTCAACTTGCACCTCTAGAATTAACCAGACCTTTTGTTCCTGTGCAGGTAGTAAATTTAATTATACATTTCCCAAAGCTTCTTGATCATATGGAATAGTTCGTGCCGCGACAGTATACCAAGCAGCATTACGCATTGTTTGCCTGGTCTTGTTGTATAAGAGAGTGTGCTATATATGATTTGACTCCAAAAGACATGTAATAAGAATTGTGCCTGTATTGAAATACCTCAGAGTTCATTTCCTGTGTTTTGTGTATGTGTATATAAGATGAATTATTAACGCCCCTTTACCGTTCCTCGTTTTGTTTTTACTCATTTGTTTCTCTGCCTGGAGTTGTTTCGTCTACTACATTCATGTTTTATGTACATTTTATCTCACATATTGCTTTTTAAGTACACCAGTACGAAGGCTCTGTTCCTCGGCACTCTAGTAAATATTTCATTGATTGATTATTATTGTAGTAGGAAATCGTCCCTTTCAAGTACGTACTAGTGTATTACTTTGGTGCACTAGTTTCTAGTTTAGTTTAGCACTAGTTTACTAGTCTAGCACTAGTTTAAGAACATGCAATTAACTTCTATGTGCCTGATCATACGCATTGCGCTATTAATTTTCGACGGTCGCCGACTTTGTTCGCCGCTATCGTTGCAAATAAGTGTTCCTTATGCTGGCCACAAGTTCGCCTGGTAAAAAGAGTTAGATTTGTTACTCCCAGCTATGACTGCGTCATTTTTCACCGTCACTACTACGTGAGAATATATTTAACACAGATTTTTCAGGGATACTTTGCATGCCTAATTGTTACATAGTTGGCTGCGCAATGAGCTGCGAAAAATAAAATCGCACAGCAGCTATTCATATGATGTGCAATGGTCGTACAGGTGTTTGCAAAGCTATCTTGTAGGCGCACGAGCGAGACGCACGAGTACGAGCGCTGATGTCGATGGTTTGTGCACTAGTGTTATTCAAATTGGCAAAAATGTATTGCGGGAGGCATACATTCATTAACCAAGCGTGGTTTTCATATAGAAAAGTGCACACAGACGACTAAGTTATTGTTTGAAGCTTAGTATAGAGCAGGCTATTTTGGGCCGGTTTTTGACGGGTGGAGCCAGAATGGTCAAGCAACAGTGCTCCGCCGCCGAGGAGCGAACGTCTGTGCGCTTGAAAGATGAAAAGACGAAAAAGGTGCGTTCTGAGAAAATCAGCAAAAAGAATTGAAACAGCTGCAGCACTGAAAAACATCTAGAGTAGCTAAAATTAACGTAATTCGTAGCTTGTCTCCTCTCAATTCTTGATTCTGTGAAATCTTGCCCATGTAGCACCTCGTTTATTATTATAGATTGTTTTGAAGCATCAATCCCAGATCAGGAGACCTTCAGATGTAGTGTATTGCTAAACAAATTTTCACTTTGTAAAGGCCATGTTTTATCGTAACTGGTTTCAACATGTCAGATCTGTCTTTCTCGACAATAACGAAATGACATACCGTTAGATAATACAAGCTGGAGAATCGGAGGGTTTTAATCGGTGTCTTTCGTTGCCCATTCACCAAGTCCTAGTATTGAAGTATGGCATATTAAGGCGAAATCCTTTCTAGGCTCATGGTGAAGTTTGTGTCAGCAGTCCTTACCGCCGGAGTGTCCGCCCAAGCATCGTCACGCCATATGAAGACATATTGAAGACAGATTAAGAATGACAATAGTGAATGAAGACGTTATAATAGACTTTTGTAGAGGTTAATAATAACTAGTAATGTGTAATAATGGCTACTAATGAATCCGTAATAAGCCATATGTCTAATGATGCCTTGTAATGACCACAATTGATTAGAAATGACTGTGAATCTCTAGTAAGGAGTAGTAATAACTAAAATGGCTACTAATGACATGTAATGATTGCTAGTGACTACGAAATAACCAATATGTCTAAGGACGGCTTGGAAAAACCACAATTGATTACAGATGACTAAAGATGCTTACTAGTGAGCAGTAATGACTAATAATGACTCAAATGACTTGTAATTTTTCATCTGCTCCTGTTTCTTTAAAACTCCGCCGTTACAAATCTTTAGTCCGAAATAAACTCGAATATGCCTCTTCCTCCTGGGACCCCAATACTGCTATATTAACCTCTGCCTTAGAGCTTGTCCCAAATAACTCTGTCCGCTTTATTCTAAAAAACTATAGTCGTACGGCCAGTATCACTTTAATGAAACAGTCTCTACAGCTTGCGTCGCTCACCTGTCGCCGCAAGTTTTCTCGCCTTTGTCTTTTCCACAAGATATACTACAGTCCTGCCCTAAACGAAAACCTTATTCTTTTTCATCATACATTTCCCCTCGTTTCGATTTTGTACAAAAGCTGGGCATAATGCCGTTTTTAATACAAACACGTTATAAATAATTTTATCCCCGCACCTCAAAAGACTGGAACCAGCTTCCGGGATCAATCGCGTCCACTTGTACAGACTACAATTGATTAGAAATGACTAAAAGGATTAGTAATGACCAGTAACGGCTAACAATGACTAAAATGACTTGTAATGACTAGTAATTACTACGAAATAGTCAATATGTCTAACGACAAGAATTCATTAAAGATGACTTAAAATGCGTGGTAATGAGCAGTAATGACTAATAATGACTGAAATGGCTTTCGCCGCTCACCTCTTCAGAGATATCTTCAGAGACCATGTAAGTTTTCGACCATATTGGGGCATCTCATTTGCATATTATATATATATATATATATATATATATATATATATATATATATATATATATATATATATATATATATATACAGGTTATGTTCACAATTTCAACTCACCAAAGAATGCCATTTTGTTGTTTTCAGCCTACTATGATGTTTTGACGGAGAATGGCATTCAATTTGTTCTGTGAGGCACGCAATATTTCATGTCGCATGTTACTTTATTGCACAATACTGGATACGGTAGCTAAGTGTAATTAAGCCTCAGAAGAAATAATTAGCACAGTGCATATGATCGGGCACATATCTTCTCTGTGTGCCCTGCCCCATATGTCATCATCGGAGATTTTAATGCGCACCATATAGCATGGGGAAGCGCAAGAACAAATGCAAGAGGGCAAAGACTTGCAAACTTCGCCTGTAACCACGGCCTTTCACTCCTGAATGACGGCAGCCCAACGTTTACACGAGGCGTGAATTATGGCAGCTGTCTTGACCTAGCTTTCGTCTCCAACACTTTCACAAGATATGTTAAATGGTTTTCGGATATCGAGACACACGGGAGTGATCATATTCCCACATACCTTGTCATCAAAGGAATGTCCAGTGCCACCCCACGGAACACCATTCGATTAATTGATTGGACCACTTTTACTTCCACCATGGAGGATGCTTGTCGAGAGGGCTTGTCCTCTGGATTAGAGGAAGCAATCAAGTCTGCAATGCTACACGCCGCGCGCACGGTCACGGTTTCGTCGAAGCGCACGGAATTGGATATAGAGTTGGAGCGACTTCGTGCACTCCGTCATCGTGCGGAGCGGCGTTACCGGCGTACAAAATCCATCGAAGACCTTAGGACAGCCAGACGACTACAAAAGAAAATTCAACGTCGCATGGATAGATTGGCATCTCGACGTTGGACAAGATTTTGCCAGTCACTAGACCCCCGAAAGCCACTTTCCCACATCTGGAGAACCATACGTGGTCTACGTTCCCTCCCTGAACAACGCTTCCCATTGAAAGCGCTGGCGCTCTTCCAGGGGCGGCTAGAGGCTGATGTTGCAGAGGACTTTTGTGCAAGGATCGCTGGCCAAGCAACCGGTCCAGGCTTTCCAGCCCCCAGTCGCATCCCTGTTTCACGTGACGGCCGCATGGATCTTCCTTTCATAATGGAGGAACTAGAAGCGGCTCTTGCTCTATGCAGGCGTTCTTCATCCGCGGGACCGGATGGAATATCCTACCGCGCCTTGAACAACCTGAGTGATAGCGCACGGAGAGAACTGTTACATCTCTACAACTTATCTTGGCAGGATGGCATGGTTCCCGAAGAATGGAAGATAAGCCGCTTGGTCCCTCTCCTGAAGCAAGGCAAGTCCCCACTTGAACCCACCTCATACCGCCCAATAGCGCTGGCCAGCTGTGTGGGAAAGATAATGGAAAAGATGATCCTTGCCCGCTTGGAATGGTACCTGGAGCACTACAACATGTTACCGAATTGCATGGCTGGTTTTCGACGAGATCGCTCTTCAGTAGACAGTGTTGTTGATCTCGCTACGTACGTCCAGCTTCAAAAGTCACGCAAAAGACTATCTGCAGCTTTGTTCTTGGATGTCAAGGGGGCATCTCACGAGGCTATCCTCGATGCTCTTGAGATGGTTGGCCTAGGTGGTTGAGTTTTCCAATGGATCTCTCATTACCTTTTTATGAGATCGTTCTTTGTCTGTACCGGTGATGGCAAAACGGCACTACACTACACGTACCGAGGTGTTCCTCAAGGCGGTGTACTAAGCCCTACCCTATTCAACCTCACACTCATTGGTCTCGTTGATCATCTGCCAGCAGTGATCAAGATATCAATGTACGCCGACGACATATGTATATGGACCTCAGGTGTGACACGTCCTCAGATACGTGCAAGACTTCAAAAAGCTGCTAATCTAACCGCTATATACCTCCGCAACCAAGGTCTTGAAATCTCGTCAGACAAATGTGCACTGCTGGCGTTCACTCGGAAACCAATGACACCCTACGCCATATCAATAAATGGCCAGATAATTTCTTATGAGAAGACTCACAAATTTCTTGGCATAATCATTGATAGAGATCTGTCATGGAGCCCGCACGTGACCTACTTGAAAAAGCGCCTGACAGCAACCTCCCAACTTTTCAAGTTTCTGGGAGGAAAGACTTGGGGAATGTCAGTGTATGCAATGTTGGAATTGTACAGGGCTCTTTTTCTGGGCTTCTTGAGATACAGTTTGCCCTTACTGACCAACACCTGCCAGACAAATCTTCGTGCTCTACAGGCTATTCAAGCTCGGGCTCTCAGGGTTTGTCTTGGTTTGCCAAAATGCACATCGACAGCAGCGACTATTACGATTGCTCGGCACCAACCTATACAAACACACATTGCGGTAGAGGTGTTGAGAGTGCACATTAGGCACGTTGCCCGTGCCTGTTCCCATCATCTGGCAACACTACCGTCAGAAAGGCCGCAGGCAGCATTTTGTACTACGATTTCGAAGTATTATACCTGCCTCCCATCAGGCTTCACCCCCGCAACTAAGCCATCGATTCCTCCATGGTGTTTGGCTCGACCCGCAGTACACCTCACCGTACCAGGAATCAGGAAAAAATCTGAGCTGTCATCACCTGCTCTCAAACAACTAACTCTGCTCCTTTTGCACGAGAGGTACGCCGAACACGTACATATTTATACTGATGGATCGGCAACTCTCCAGTGTTCCTCTGGAGCCGTGGTCTTCCCAGCGAAAACCACCACCATCAGTTTCAAGACATGTCACCCAACGACACCGATGGCCGCGGAACTTGCAGCCCTTCGCGCTGCACTTCGTCTCATCAGCCAAGAACAACCTCGAAGATGGTCAATATTCAGTGACTCAAAGGCTGCACTGCAATCTCTGCTATCGGCCCTGCGGCGCGGACCACACGAACAACTGGTATTTGAGATTAGAGAACTCATTCATACCTTAACTGATAAAGGACACCACGTGACATTTCAGTGGCTTCCAAGTCACTGCGGAGTCATAGGGAACGAACACGCTGATAACGCTGCTCGGTCGGCTCTTCAAGGGGACGAAGAGGAGCCGATACCGTTATCAAGGACAGATGCCGCTCGAAAGCTTCGATTGATCAGCCGTGACATCACGTTCTCCTTGTGGAACGCTGGAAGTTTTCACGACTGCCGACTCCACAATCTTGACTCCTCTCTACGCCTTTGTATTCCACCTGGACTCTGCCGTCGCGAAGCTACCCTGCTTTGTCGACTATGGCTAAGGGTGCTTTCACCAAGTCTTTCGCTTACCGAATTGGATGGGCCGACGACGCCTCGTGTGAGGACTGTGGTGACGAGGGGACTTTTCAACACCTTTTTTGTGACTGTCCTCGATATAATTTACAGAGACAATCACTCGCAACTGCGATAGCGCGCTTTGACCAAAGACCTCTCACAGAGGAACTTATTTTAAGATACCGCCATCATAAGCCTTCGCAACAGAGGGCGACGAGTGCACTGTTGCGGTTCTTGAGGGCGACAGAATTGGACAGGCGGCTGTAGCCTGAACAGGTGTTGACAGCGCTTCAAGTGTCACTGTGCTGTGCGATGACAGTATTCAGTGACAATGACCGACTGTGATTGTGTGTCTATTCTCCTTCCTTTCCTTATCTCTACTTTTTTACCACTTTACCTCCCCCTCCCCTCTCTCCCCAGCGTAGGGTAGCCAACCGGATCTTTTTCTCTGGTTAACCTCCCTGCCTTTCCCCTTTCCTCTCTCTCTCTTCTTAATTCATGCATTTTTCTTAATTGCACAAAACCTACTGCACTGCAAAAATACGATAGTACATTGTTCAAAAGCACGACTTTTTACTACAAAAATCAATCAATCAATCAAATGTGTCTCATAATGCCCGGTGACAGCTAGATAGCCTTTGTACTGGTGCGCTTAAAAAGCAAGATTTGTGACAAAATGTACAGAAAACACTAATGTGGAAGACAAAACATTGCGAGACAGAGAAAGAAATAGGGAAAAATAA
This sequence comes from Dermacentor andersoni, assembly GCF_023375885.2. Taxonomy (NCBI): domain Eukaryota; kingdom Metazoa; phylum Arthropoda; class Arachnida; order Ixodida; family Ixodidae; genus Dermacentor; species Dermacentor andersoni. Next base: position 6,643,841 of record NC_092821.1, read on the forward strand.
AACGACTAACGGAAAAAGAGAGATAATCAGACATGTTTGTCTGCAGTTACACAAAATACAGGAAATAAACTTTGAAGTAGGTCAATACAGGCAGAACATCTTGAAGGGGCAGCGCGAAAAAACGAAGACAGAAGGCAGGAACACACAGGACAGCGCTGAACTCACAACTAACTTTATTCGAAGGCATACACACACTTATGTACACAACCCATAGCCACGTGCTCTCCCATCCATGGCGTCAGTATCAGTGCGCAGGCAAAAAAAACATGCAAACCCATTTAATCTAATGCTACGCTATGAGGCGGCTTAAATATTCAAATTCACTATCATGCAAATATAACGATGGCATGCTTACACAACGCGACCCTTTTTTTCTGATATGGAAGGCCTCAATAATCTCCCTCGTAGTCTGATATTTATGCGCGGAAAGTATTGTGGTGTTTTTATATATTGGAGTGCACCCATGCTCAGAGCAATGCTGCGCGACATGCGAGTAGGCATTACCCGTTAGTGAGCGCCTATGTTCAGATAATCTAATATTGAGGCACCGACCTGTTTGACCGATGTATACGTGACCACAGGAAAAAGGAAGCTCATAAACTACTCCCATTCTACATTGCACAAACGGGGAAGTATGCTTAACAGTACAGCCTTTCCCAGCATGAGTGGAGGCAGCCTGGGCCAATTTCCTATCGATTTTACCACAAATTTTGATCAACTTGTTAGGGGCAGAAAAAACAACCTTTATATCAAATCTGCCTGCTACATTCCTAAGACTGTGTGATAGTTTATGGACATATGGAATTACAACCAGTTTTTTCTTCTTGTCGGCTGGTTCTAGATTGTTCATTCTTGTGGGTGCTCCTGGTTTTACACGCTTAACGAGCTTCTGTACTGTCATGCGGATAGCATCCTCTCGAAAACCTGCCGCTCTCAAACGCTCCAGTTGTTTTAAGAAACTCTCAGACATCTTGTGAAAACACGATTTCGAAAGTGCGGAAAATAGAACCGAAAAAGCTATGCCGTTTTTTACTACCTTGGAATGTGCGGAGTGAAAATTTAAAATTGGTTTTTTTGTTCTTGGGCAACTGTTAAGCATACTTCCCCGTTTGTGCAATGTAGAATGGGAGTAGTTTATGAGCTTCCTTTTTCCTGTGGTCACGTATACATCGGTCAAACAGGTCGGTGCCTCAATATTAGATTATCTGAACATAGGCGCTCACTAACGGGTAATGCCTACTCGCATGTCGCGCAGCATTGCTCTGAGCATGGGTGCACTCCAATATATAAAAACACCACAATACTTTCCGCGCATAAAAATCAGACTACGAGGGAGATTATTGAGGCCTTCCATATCAGAAAAAAAGGGTCGCGTTGTGTAAGCATGCCATCGTTATATTTGCATGATAGTGAATTTGAATATTTAAGCCGCCTCATAGCGTAGCATCAGATTAAATGGGTTTGCATGTTTTTTTTTTGCCTGCGCACTGATACTGACGCCATGGATGGGAGAGCACGTGGCTATGGGTTGTGTACATAAGTGTGTGTATGCCTTCGAATAAAGTTAGTTGTGAGTTCAGCGCTGTCCTGTGTGTTCCTGCCTTCTGTCTTCGTTTTTTCGCGCTGCCCCTTCAAGATGTTCAACCAGTACCAACTCGCCCAAATGTCGATCCTTCTGCAATACAGGCAGAATAATTACGTTTTTTGGAGTCGAGTCATATATAGCACATTTTTTAATGTGACAAGGCCAGGCAAAGAATGCTGAATGCAGCCTGGTACACTGTTGCAGCGCGAACAATTGCATATAATGAAGTAGCTTTGGCGAATGTATAATACTTTGGAATTCCTTATACGTAACAAAAGATCTGATTAATTAAGTTTTAAGACTGAGAAGCGTGATCCATGGCTGCCAGAATGGCAAAAGTGGTGCTTCAAGATACATATAAATTTGCTCTGGGCACGTTCAATGAGGTCAGAATTAGATTTGCACGCAGCGCTACCATCTACAGAGGCATACTCTAGTATGCCTCGGTACTCTACTATTTCAGAAACAAGATAGGTCAGTGGAAATCATTCAATACGCAACATAGAATTCCAAGAGCGTGTAGGGCACGTTGTGTAATTATCTGTGTGATGAGGAGCTTAGCGTTTTCTCGAATTAGATTCTCCCGTAGCACCACTATCTACAGAGGCATACTCTAATAGTGGAAGGCACACAAAATAATACAATTTCAGAAACAGGACAGGCGACTGGAAATCTTCCAATATACGACATACAATTCAATGAGCGTCAAGGGCTCGTTGTGTAATTATCTTTGCGAAGAGCAGCTTAGCAGTATGTCAAATTGCACACCAGTGTCTTTCCTTTAATTGACCATGGGAAGAGAGCATCCCGAAGGGTGTATGAAAATTGCACATGGTGTGTTTTCCACATATGACCGGATGCAGCAGCAGGTTGCCATTATCCCTCAAGAGAAAAGTGGATAATAGCTGTGTCTTACCAGTACTCACCTACGGGGCAGAAACCTGGAGGCTTACGAAAAGGGTTCTACTCAAATTGAGGACGACGCAACGAGCTATGGAAAGAAGAATGATAGGTGTAACGTTAAGGGATAAGAAAAGAGCAGATTGGGTGAGGGAACAAACGCGAGTAAATGACATCTTAGTTGAAATCAAGAAAAATAAATGGGCATGGGCAGGACATGTATTGAGGAGGGAAGATAACCGATGGTCATTAAGGGTTACGGACTGGATCCCAAGGGAAGGGAAGCGTAGCAGGGGGCGGCAGAAAGTTAGGTGGGCGGATGAGATTAAGAAGTTTGCAGGGACGGCATGGCCGCAATTAGTACATGACCGGGGTAATTGGAGAAGTATGGGAGAGGCCTTTGCCCTGCAGTGGGTGTAACCAGGCTGATGATGATGATGATGATGACCAGATGCCATATTACTTGAAGCATTTCATCAGCATCATCATCATTATTAGCCTGGCTACGCCCACTGCAGGGCAAAGACCTCTCCCATACTTCTCCAACTACCCCGGTCATGTGCTCATTCTGGCCACTCATTCTTAATCTCATTCGCCCACCTAATTTTCTGCTGTCCCCTGCTACGCGTTCTTTCTCTTCGCATCCAGTCGGTAACCCTTACTGACCATCGGTTATCTTCCCTCCCCATTACATGTCATGCCCATGCCCATTTCTTTTTCTTGATTTCAACTAAGATGTCATAACGTCGCGTTTGTTCCCTCACCCAATCTGCTCTTTTTTTATCCCTTAACGTTACACCCATCATTCTTCTTTCCATAGCTCGTTGCGTCGTCCTCAATTTCAGCAGAACCCTTTTCGTAAGCCTCCAGGTTTCCACCGCGTAGGTTAGTACCTGAGGTGCAAGCGTTTAAGAGCAGATTATTGTTTCTGCGTCAGTTTGTGAGTGAAAAACTGTCGTTTTAGCCGTTGATGCAGTGGTAAGCACTGTTGGCAGTATCAATTGGTTTTAAAACTTTGGAACGTACATGCTGTTCATTTGTTCTTTGTTCTTAACTCTAACATAAAGCCATGAATCTAAGACTTATTCAAATACTTTTGACGCACTGCAGAGTACAGATATGTGCCGGCAGTTCGTAACTGCATTTCTAGCACCCAGTTTGCGCATGGGCAATGCCCATGCTACCTTCCTAGTGCTACAAAACCTACGAGACTTTACGCTTGTGAGAACAGGAAACAATTATCCTTCCATTCGTCTTAACCCTTTCAGACAGAACTTCATCCCATTGATTGAAAACTTGCTTTCGCCACATGTCTGGCATCTTCACAATCATAGAAAGTGTACAGCTGCAGGAAAGTTTAAGACTTTTCAATTGTTTAGTGTGTTTTGTCAAGTTTGCAAAATTTTGACTCCAGGAGAAAACTCGCTACAAGAACATCAAATATGAGAACAATCTATTTGGTGCACTGAAATCTTGAAAAGCACTTATCCAGGAACTTCACAATTATGCCTGGTGCCTGAAGTTATAGAAAACAATCAAAGAAATGAACCCGCTCCATAGAACTTACTCACAAGGAGTAAAAACACTTAACTGTCTAACTTGCTACTCAATTTGCTAGAAGCTTGTGCACGTTATTCAATATTGCAGCACAGTCCTAACAATAGGTATTTCAAGATGTATGCAAAACACTTTAAATATCATTACTTTCGTCAACGAGAAAAAAGGGGGTTAACCGAGGGGTCCAATTTTTATTAGTCATATCATAATAAGCCAGGAAACACTGACAACAAGGACAACGTACGGGAAATTACTTTTGCTTAATAAATGAAATGAAGAAAGGATAACTTAATGGAAGTTAAAGTGGATGAAAAATCAACTTACCACATCTGGGAACCGAACTCACAACCGGCGCCGCGATAGCCCAATTGGTAGAGCATTGTACGCGAATTGCGAAGGTTGTGGGTTCGGTTCCCACCTGCGGCAAGTTGTTTTTTCATCCACTTTAATTTTCATATAATTTCTCGTTTCATTTCATTTATAAGGCACAAGTAATTTCCCCTATGTTGCCCTTGGTGTCAGTGTTTGCTGGTTCTTATGATATGACTAATAAAAATGGGGCCCCTCAGTTAACCGCTTTCTTCTCGTTTAATACATAACGAAGGTCTCGAATCCGAGAACATAATGCATTCAGGTAGTATGTGTGGCTTTATTGACCAGTTGCCTTCACCCAAAAAGATCACGTTCTCGTTACGCCTGCGGCAAAAAGGACATTCCACGCCCGCCGTCAAGGTTTGTGAGTGGTGGCGCTGGCTAACACTCCCAGGGTTCAACTAAGACACACAAATAAACAAGAAAGTGGATGTGAAAACGGCGTGGTGGTAGCTCAATTGGTAGAGTATCGCACGCGAAATGCGAAGGTTGCCGGTTCGGTTTCCACTTTCGGCAAGTTGTTTTTTCCACCACTTTATTTCCCTTAAAATATAGTTTCTTCGTTTCATTTATCAAGCACAGGTAAATTCCGCTATGTTGTCCTTGATGTAAGTGTTTGTTGGCTTCTTATGACATTACTTTCATCAGTGATTTTGCTATTGAGGCACAATCTTGCTGTACACAACTTTGTAGACAGCGTCTGAAAGGCCTGAAAGGGCACTGCGGATGGAATACCATCAGCACTGCAAAAAAGGGAAGGTTTGAGGTGCTTCATACACTTGAACATAAGGCCTTCATTGACTGATAGCGTAGACACCGTACCAGTCTGAGAAAAAAGGTTAGTCGAAGCATCTTTTACACAATATAGAAAACATAAATTATATGCACAGCCATCAGCAGTGTTCGAAAACAGATCAGCTTTTTCACCAAGAAGGCATACATTATTTGGACTCTCTTTAGACGATTGAGAGCGCATGAAGTTCTAGACATATCTTGTATCACGTGTCACGCTGGCTTCAACACATTCAATTTGGAGGTTGTAATTCCGGTAACCACTATAAATATAATAATAATAATAATAATAATATTCTTAGTGGTAACATGGCAATCTAGAAAGCCCACGAGACTAACCAAAAAAAAAGAAAACTGATGCCTGTATGCTAGAAGCATCTGAAAGCCATCCATCTAGAACAGAAATTCTAGAACAGGAACACACGCACACACACACACACGCACGCACGCACGCACGCACGCACACACACACACACACACCCCACACACACACACACAACCACAACCACAACTATTTATTCATTCGCAGAGCACGGCGCACACGCACACAGTCGGTGGGTGCACAACACGCAGGAGTGCCAATCAGTCCGGTGAAAAGAAAAAAAGAGTCCGAATGGCCAAGGCGATGGAGAGAAAGCTCTGTGTGCCAGAACTAATCTTGGAGTGGTCTCCCGCCGTACAGGCGTGATGGGGTTAAGGCTGGGCTGACCAAGTGCTCAGACTGAGTAAAGAAAAATTAGTGCTGTCCAGAAAGCCGTGAAGCCCCCTGCAGGATCGAGACTAGTGGAATGTTGCACTTGTATTGTAAGGTGTGCCACTTGAGGGCTTTGAGGCAATCCTCGTGGGCTGGCATGAGCTTGCGACAATCTAAAAGAAGGGAGTAGAGGTTGCGTTTTGTACAGTGCTGAACAAAACGAAATTTATAAGGGACCTGGGTTTCGTACAGGGACTATACTCTTGAGTAGTACTCAAGCCGTGGCAGAATGATAGATGTGTAGAGTGCTCAAAATGGTCAGGTCTGCATAGAAGGGAGGCACGGGACGTGAAACCATCATATGACGACCCTTAGATACAGCGCTGGTGACATATGCAGAAACGTCTAGAAGGGCTGAATATAACAGCCAGAATCGGTATTGCCCGAACAGTCTTAATATGGGTGCATTTGAGGAAGTGGGTTGTAGACGCATTAGTTTTGTTGTGCCTGATACTCATGGCAGCAGTTTTCCCAGTGTTACTACTAAAATGTTTGCTATTGTATGACCAGTCGTTCACCATCACGGCATGCATTTATTTCGAGCCCGTATGCTGTAAGCCACCATAAGGTTGCAGTGGAAGTTTTAACTTGTTAAACGAACACATTCTTCAGAGCTGCATTAGAACTTAGTTTTGAGTTGATCTTTTTGAGTATTCCTGTTTGTAGTACTGCAGCGAGCAACATTTACGTGGAAGCTGAAAAAATTCGAGCAGTTTAAGCATACCGACTGCGCTAAGCAGACATAACACTTTTTCACGTGCGTCGCAAAGCGCTCACACCATTGGCTCTCTGCGTAAACAAAAAAAGAGATCAAAAGACAATTGCAATTTCATTGACTCAGTACGTGCTGCTTTTCAAGCAGGCATCGAAGCAATCCACGCATACGTGGAGCAGCGCAGGAAGCAATTCTTCGAGCACAATCATTATCTAGTCAACGGGGAGAAAAACGACAGATAACAATTACCAACTACGCTTCACTAGCAAACTATCCAGCTCATAACACCATGCAAGCGCCGAAGGACCAGTCAGTCATAAAACCCCCCCGACTATGAGGATATTGACCAGCGAATTACACGGAAAAGCATGAAGGACATCTAAAAAAGAGCATCTGCGTCAAATATAAAATCTTTAAAATCACTCACTGATAAAATTAATAAAACGTGTGACTACGCGAAAAAACAACTATGTGACAAGGAATTAAATCGACAGAAAAGTTGAACGATAAAGGGTCTACAGAACAGCGTTGGCGTCAAAGCAAAAAAAAAAAAAAGCGTCACACCTTTAAGTGCCACTAGAATTTCGTCAAAAATAACAACTAAATAAATAAAGAGAATACAGATGGAAAAACTTACATTCTAAAAACTATAAAGGGTATCGCAGGAGTGAAGCGGCCGATTTACTCTTCAAAGCATTGTTTTACTCTCGCAAAATGTTGAATGGAGTGAAATGCGTTCTTCACTCAGTCAGCAAGGAGAGTGTGAAATGTCGTTCTTACTCTGCCCTTCTGAGAGAGAGAAGAATGCCCGTTCTACTCTTGCGGTAGTAGAGAACAAAACGTAGCGTAAGCTTCTGCTTCAACTGTAGGAGGCTGGCTCCGAACATGGCGATGTATCACTCACACACCCTGAGCAAACGATAGAACGTTTTGTTACTTAGAAAATAGGAAGGCAAAGTTAAAAGGAATGCGGGGCGAGTGCTCTACTTTTTCACTCGGAGTTGCTCCACAGCGCGCGAGCTCAACATCGCGAAACAGCACACACTGAAGAAAGGTGATCCGTCCAGAGAGCAGAATCAAGGCCATTGAAGGGAGATCGTGTGTCGCTGTCAAAACACGGCAGTCGTCGGTCGTTCACCGTTCATCGGATATAACAAGTCTTCTACGGTAAGTGAATTCTACCTTACGCGCACATTCTGCGTGTGACATGCTATCGCCATGAAGTCGTCGCGACGCTTAGCCGACGCGATTGACAACGAACTAGGCAAGCGCGCTGTGTCTATCGATGTCAATCGAAAAAGCCATTGGTCGTGATAACTGCACGGGGTTTTATCACTTGCCGCTATCCTTAAGAGCTTTTAAAATCGCAATCGCTGCCAGAACCATGGTATGTTCAATAAGACGTGAGGCGACAGGACGCTTAAAATGGTTTGTTCGTCAGCGCATGATTCCGAGCCTATGCGGAACCTACTTAGCGTGTGTTTTGTGTGTTTGAATTTATTCAGCTTGGCAGTCTGCTGTGCATGGAATGCTGCTGAAACAAGGAGTCACATAATATAAGGCGTCATTTCACCTGCGACATGCTTTCGTTATAAATAAGCCGCGCGCTTGACAGTGTCTGGACTATGTCTAATCTGCGACCACTGAACTTACGTGGAGCGTCAGTGCTGGTTATAAACTTTGCCGCAGGCATTCAGCTGCATGGTGCAAGAGGTCAGTTGGGCGCGTCATTTTGAACTCACTGAAAACGGATGAGGCATTCATATATTATGCTGAATAAAGTATAAACCCCATACAAGCGATCTTGCGCGCAACAGCTACAAGCGATGTGATGTTGATGGCTGTCCCGTTCGCTCGTCGCCTAGAAGTTGTACGACGTGCGAGCGACGATTTTGAGTGACGTCTCCCCGGTGTAGCCGGTATGACTGCTGCAAATACACGTCTAAACTAGTGCGAAGAGTGCTTCAGTAATTTAAGTTGATGTATTTGACTGTAAAAGTAGCATAAAATATTTCTGAAGGTCTTGCAGTAGGTTCTTATTCTTGCACGTATAAAAATTCAATCGTTTAGTTGTTCCGTGCGACAATCGGTATTAGTTGAGCGATGTACACCCAGTTCCGGTTTCGCGCTTCCCTTCTCTTGGAATCCAGTCCGTAACCATTAATGACCACCGGCTATCTTCTCTCCTCACTACATGCCCTGCCCATGGCCATTTCGTATCCTTTATTTCAGCTAAGATGTCAATAACTCGCATTTGTTTTCTCACCCACTCTGCTCTCTTCTTATGCCTTAACGTTACATCCATCACTCTTCTTTCCATAACTCGTTGCGTCGTCCTCAATTTAAATAGAACCCTTTCCGTTAGCCCCTACGTTTCTGCCCCGTAGGTGAGTGCTGGTAAGACGCAGCTGTTATAAACTTTTCTCTTAAAGGATAGTGGCAACCTGCTGTTCATGATCTGAGAATGGCTGCCGAACATACCCCAGCCCATTCTTATTGTTCTCATTATTTCAGTCTCATGTTCCCGATCAGCGGCCACTGCTTGCCCTAAGTACATGTATTCCCTTACGACTTCCAGTGCCTCGCTTCCTATCGTAAACTGCTGTTCTCTTCCGAGAATGTTAAACATTACTTTGGTTTTCTGCAGATTAATTTTTAGACCCACCCTTCTGCTTTGCCTGTCCAAGTCAGTGAGTATGCATTACAGTTGGTCCTCTTAGTTACTAAGCAAGGCAATATCATCAACGAATCGCAAGTTGCTAAGCTATTCTCCATTAACTCTTATCCATAGTTCTTCGCAGTCCAGGTCTCTGAATTCCTCCTGTAAACACGCTGTGAATAGCATTAGAGATTGTATCTCTCTGCCTGACGCGCTTCTTTATTGGAATTTGTTGCTTTCTTTATAGAGGACTACGGTGGCTGTGGAGTCGCTATAGATATCTTTCAGTATTTTTATATACGGCTTGTCTACACCTTGATTCCGTAACGCTTCCATGACTGCTGAGGTTTCGATTGAATCAAACGCTTTCTCGTAATCAATGAAAGCTATATATAAGGCTTGGTTATATTCCGCACATTTCTCTATTACCTGATTGATAGTGTGAATATGGCCTATTTTTGAGTAGCCTTTACAGAATCCTGTCTGATCCTTTGGTTGACGGAAGTCTAAGGTGTCTCTGATTTTATTTGCAATTACCTTAGTAAATACTTTGTAGGCAACAGACAGTAAGCTGGTCGGGCTATAACTTTTCAAGTCTTTGGCGTCCCCTTTCTTATGGATTAGGATTATGTTAGCGTTCTTCCAAGATTCCGGTACGCTCGAAGTCATGAAGCATTGCGCATAGAGGGTGGCCAGTTTTTCTACAACAATCTGCCCACCATCCTTCAACAAATGTGCTGCTACCTGATCTTCCCCAGCTGCCTTCCCCCTTTACATAGCTCCCAAGGCTTTCTTCACTTCTTCCGGCGTTACTTTTGGGATTTGAAATTTCTCTAGGCTATTCTCTCTTCCATTAACGTCGTGGGTGCCACTGGTACTTTATGAATCTCTATGGAACTCCTCAGCCACATCAAATATCTTATCAATATTAGTAATGATATTACCGGCTTTGTCTCTTAACGCATACATCTGATTCTTGCCTTTTGGTAGTTTCTTCTTCACTGCTTTTAGGCTTTCTCCGTTCCTGCGAGCATGTTCAATTCTATTCATGTTATACTTCCTTATGTCAGCGATCTTGCGCTTGTTGATTAACTTGGAAAGTTCTGCCAGTTCTATTCTAGATGTAGGGTTAGAGGCTTTCATACATTGGCGTTTCTTAATCAGATCCTTCGTTTCCTGTGATAGCTTACCGGTATCCTGTCTAACGAAGTTACTGCCGACTTCTATTGCAAACTCCTTAATGGTGCCCATAATATTGTCGAACATCGCTTCATCACTAAGGTCCTCTTCCTGAGTTAAAGCCGAATACCTGTTCTGTAGCTTGATCCGGAAGTCCTCTATTTTCCCTCTTACCCCTATATCATTGATCGGCTTCCTATGTACCTGTTTCTTCCGTTCCCTCCTCAGGTCTAGGCTAATTCGAGTTCTTACCATCCTATGGTCCCTGCAGCGCACCTTGCCGAGCGCGTCCACATCTTCTATGATGCCAGGGTTAGCGCAGAGTGTAAGGTCTATTTCATTTCTAGTCTCGCCATTCCGGTTCCTCCACGTCCTCTTTCGGTTATCCCGCTTGGGGAACAATGTATTCATTATCCGCAAATTATTCCGTTCTGCAAACTCTACTAATAACTCTCCCCTGGTATTCCTATAACCTATGTCATACCCCCCCCCCCCCCCCCCCCCCACTGACTTGTCTCCAGCCTGCTTGTTGCCTACCCTCGCAGTGAAGCCGACCATCAGTGTAGTGCATTTTGTTTTAATTTTACCCATCGCCGATTCCACGTCTTCATAGAAGCTTTCGACTTCCTGATCATCATGACTGGATGTAGGGGCGAAGACCTGCATGGCCTCCAATTTCTGCCTCTTAGGTTTCACAAGACCTGCCACCCTCTCGTTAACTCTACAGAATTCATGTATGTTGCCAGCTATATCCTTATTAATAAGGAATCCAACTCCTAGTTCTCGTCTCTTCGCTAAGCCCCGCTAGGACAGGTTGTGCCCCTTTTTTAGCACTCTATAGGCTTCTTTTGCACTTCTAACCTCACGGAGCACTATTATATCCCATTTACTGCCGGCTAATGCCTTCCTTCCTACCTCTGGGGGTTACAAACGTAAGGTGCGCATCTTGCTACTGCATGGCTGATGAAAATGTGCTTATTGCTTTAATATTTTTAGTGGAGGAAAAAATATCAAAATAAAACGTTGCTTTAATTCACTCTTACCAGTCATCTATCATACATAAAACAATGAGTTGGCCTAATAAACTTATAACTACGGTCTAACTGCAACTTTTAGATGCCTTCACGAATTTAAAATGCTAGGTTTGAAACTGCAGCAGCAGTTAGGACTGTCAAAAATGAACTCCATTGCGCACTTCATCAATGAGAATAAGTTCATGCCTTTTAGTAAGATTAGATTCCGGCTGCAGTGAATTTTCTTTTTAGCATTGAAATGTTGGTAAGCTTGCATAACAAGCCTTGCTGCCCTTTCTCATAGGTGCATCCAGTCATATTCATTGAACTTGAGGACCGTATTTTCATCCGTATTGAGCATCATGTTTGCAGATATGATCCTCAAATTACGGCTTGAGCAGTGGCAAAACCAGGGATGGTGCGGGGGCACACTGGGTACATGCTTAGGATGTGTCACAAGTGGTGTTTGCGACACACCAGACCATAGACAGGTTAATGACATCTCGCAATGACCAATACTCTACTTATTTGTAGGAGTACTTTAACATTGGTGCTGAACGAGCATGAACTGCCAGTTATTTCTTTTTTGCTTAAATCTAGAAATTGAAGTTACTTTAGCAGTTGGCTGTGGCAGTCATTTAGATGTTTCGCATGCATTTCAGTAGGAATACTAAGAGCTAAGACTTTCTTTGAATGCCATGACCTTCTTCTTGACTGTATTATGTTGTTTTAGACCATATCCTCGTGTTGACTATTGCACACAATATTTTTCAGGCATCCGCTTTATATACCGGAAGAAGGAAGCTGCAAAGACAGAAGGATGTCAAAGAGCCAGCGCAGCCCGACTCTATGTAGTGCCGAGTAGCACACGCCAAAGAACCAAAATACGTTGTCACGCAATTTGGACGAGAAACCTAAAGTGTGCGCATATAGGCTGTACCATTTGATGAAATGTAAAGAAGACTTTCAAAATGCAGTATGTCACACCAAGATGAAAATTCTCACGTGCTGTAGGCAGTCATCCTAAGCAGGGTGTGAGACCGGGCTAGTTGGTGTTCCATGCTGAAGTGACTAAGCAAGAGTGGACACGGGACACAAAAGGCAACAAGGACAAGCACTTGTCCTTGTTACCTTTTGTGTCCCCAGTCTACTCTGCGCTAGTCACTGCAGTCGCCTTAACATGGCATACTTATGTAATGTCTCTGATGGGAAAGGAAAAATTAAGTATGCTCTCTGAAGACAAACACTAGGAGCAAGTGTCATTGAAAAGTTAGAAATGTGTAAAAAAATGCTGATTAGTTTTGTGAGAAGTGACTGCGTTTTGTCTTGCCACTCAGCAGATATATCCATGTTATAAAAAATAGGGGTACAATGAAATTGCATATTTCCTTAGTGACATGATAAATACTTGGAATGAGCAGGGTGTCTGTGTTCACTATAAAAAGCAACAGCTCATACTTGGTTAGGTGCGCACATACATTTAATAGCACGTGAATGCAAGCGTGCAAATACAAATAACTGTCATTATGTATTTTACATGCTGACATAGAGCAGACAGATTTTCATGTCTTACCATTTATCTATTTTGTACACCTAATTTTAGAAGTATGGCCTCATTTTCGGTTCCAGAAAGGGGAAGCACTGGGGGCAGAGTATCCCATGTTTACGAAGTCATTATCGTATATGTGCATGCTCACGAATCCATTTCATTTGAACTGTTCGTGCCTCCGGATGCGAAAGCAAGGAGTAATTAAGGCCTTTGACTGTGTACACCGTGGTGCACACCTTACGTTTTGGAAGCCGGAGAGTCACTTGGAATTCAAAATTTTTAAATGTAAGCTTGTAGTTTCTCCTTCTGTCAACTAGTCATATGATAGCTTCTGGCAGGTATTTGATATTTTTATTGGGGTCAGCCAATCTATCGCCAACCAAGTATGTTAGTGTCGGTAGAGATGCGTGCAATGCAAAGAACAAAGCATCTGAGAGGAACACTAATTATCAACTGGCGGATGTAAACATATAATGTTAAGCAAAAGCCCCTTAGTTTCGTGGCTTCTGTAGACATCATTTTTATAAGGCAGAATAGAGTTAAAGCATTTTTGCACACTGCAAATTTCTGGAGTTAAGATACAGTGCCCAGTGAGGCGATGTATATATCTCACCTGACATATATGTACTTGTTTTGAAACAAACATTCTGTGAAGTGCCATAATTTTTCTTACGTTAGCGCAATTAGGAGCGGCCCGAGTAGCCTCGTGCGTCTACCAAGCTGCTGGCATACCCGGGGAGCACAGGGAAGACGACACCGTGTGTCTCCACGTACAACAGAACATCATCGTAGTGAGTACCCCCAGTGAAGCCAACGCAGACCGATACCAAAGAGTCGAGCGCCTCGTGGTCAACGGCCAGGCCTATGAGACCAACGCATATGAATCGGCGCCCGACTTAACTTCCAAAGGAGTCATAAGGGGTATACCTCTCGAAGATTCACCCCGGGACATCACCGCCCAGGTCGTTACCCCCAAGAATCCTACGGCAATCGCTGCGAAACGACTCAGCAATACCACCACGGTCATCGTGCTGTTTTCCGGACTGAAAGTTCCCTCCTTCGTCCGCTACGGAGGCGCTCTCATCAGGTGCGCGTTGTACAGAAAGCAACTTGACCTGTGCTTCCAATGCGGCAGACTGGGCCACCGCATGGACGTGTGCCCCAGTCCGCAGAACCGCATCTGTAGAGGCTGCGGCACGGCCAACCCAGGTCTCGACCACCAGTGCAACCCCCTTTGCCAACTTTGCGGGGGTGAGCACTTAACTGCCGATAAGAATTGCAAGGCTCGCTTCAAGACGCCATATATAGTCAAGAGACGACGTTGGGAAAGACAACGACAACAGGAAGAATTCCTAGCATCGGAGGCTACGAGGGAATCAGTTGGACGCCCTTCCCGAGAGACCAGGCCCCGTTCACGCTCGAGGGCCCGCTCGAGAACCAGAAAGTCCAGATCACGGAGCCGCACACCCGGACCCGCCCGAACCAGATCTAAGAGCCGTACGCGTTCGCGTTCCCGCCCCAGCGGAGGCGGCCCGGCGGTAGAAGAGGCCACCAACAAGGTGAGCTGGGCAGACGCGGTCAAAGGCTCGTCGCGCCGCGGCGGAACTGAGGAGACTGCAGCTTCTAAAGAAATAGCAGAAATGAGACGGGAAAATGCGCAGTTGAGAGAATTAATCTCCCACCTCACGAGAGAAATCCAGGAACTTAAGAATAGTCGAAGGGTGGAGATATCTCCCCGTCTGAGTACTTGTAGCTCAGGTGCAGCTGCGATAACTCCTAATAATTGCATGGAGGAGGACGACAACCCTCCGCCACCTAAGAGAAAGGCTCCAGCCGTTAGCAACCAAACCGGATCACAACTGGCAGACATAGGGCAGAAATTAACAGAAATGCAAAATGTACTGAGAGAACAAGCGGAAGCCGTCGGCAACCTCACGCTGGCGGTCTCGACCATAATGTCGAGACTTGACAAATTCGAAAGCAACGTTGCCAACCTAAGTCTTAGAGTAGCCAAGCTGCAGCCAGTCACCACCGCAGGGGCCCCCATAACTGGGGTCGCTTCTAATCAATTCCATGACACCCCTGTAAACACCGCAGGAGCATCTGGGGTCGTTCACACCTCCACCCCACGACCAGACCAAAATAGGCAAGCACGGTAAAAGAGGCGCGCTGACGATATGGCAGTGGAATTGCAGGAGTTACGCCGCAAAAAAATCGGTCCTGCTACAACACCTTAAAATCAAATCGAAACCCGATGTAATAATGCTACAAGAGACACACGAATTAGCAAAACTACCCGGTTACCAAGCCATCGGTTCCCCATCCGGGGAGAACCAAGCGGTAACTACTTTGGTCAGGAAAGGCTTAGTGGTCGTTCGTCACGACATTAAGGTAGCGCAGATTGAACAAGTATTCGTAGAAATTATACCTAAAAGCAAGAGCCAATGCAGCACGTTTATCCTCAATCTATACAGCAAGCCAGCGCACATACGCCAGCGCTTTCTAACCCTTTTTAGGAGGGCCACCGACATTGCGGGCTCCCATCCCCTACTAATCGGGGGAGATTTTAACGCCCCGCACGGAGCGTGGGGCTATGCCTATACGAGAGCCAAAGGCAAGGCTTTATGGCAGGATATACAGGAAACAGGCCTGACCCTCATCACCGACCCCAGCTCCCCCACCAGAATGGGAACAGGGCTGACAAGAGACACCACGCCCGATCTAACATTAGTGAAGAACGCAAGAGGAGCGAGTTGGAATAACACATTCGAAGACCTTGGTAGTGATCACAGAATTCTCGAAACGAAATTATTGGAGAATTTAAAGGCCGACCCCAACAAAACCTTCAAATGGACGGACTGGGACCAGTTCCGCAAGAATCGAGCCGGAATGACGCACGAGCCCATCACAGACATTCAACAATGGGCCGAAAAAGTGATGGCTGACGTCTATGAAGTAACAAAGACCGTGACGCCAGAACTTCCCGTCGAGAAGATCGACAGCCGCCTGGTGCACATGTGGGAGGCCAAACGATCGCTTCAAGCCAGGTGGCAGAAACAAAGACACAATAGGAAGTTGAGGAAACGCATAGCGTTACTCAACAAACAAATAGAAGAACACTGCAGAACTCTTAGTAAACAACAATGGAATGAGATCTGCAACGAGATGGACGGACGGATTGGCACCGGTCACACATGGCGTCTGCTCCGACACCTGCTAGACCCGACCAAGACCAAGGCAACACATAGGGAAACCATGCGCAAGCTAATACACACACACACCAAGGGCGAGGAAGAAATCCTTTCCGAACTCTGCGACAGATACGCCCCGCACAGCCCTACTATTCAACACGGAGAATACACGGGAAATCCCAATTTCTCTCTGGACAGAGACTTTGGCGAGGCGGAAATCCGGGCCGCTTTGCAAAAGCTCAACACCAAGTCGGCCCCGGGACCGGACGGCGTAACTAATAAGACCCTTCGTAACTTGGACAACGAGACCATCTCCGAACTGACCAAGTACATTAACGATTGCTGGACCCGAGGATGCATCCCCGACCAGTGGAAAAGAGCAAAAATGGTGCTCATCCCCAAACCAGGGAAACCCCCAGATCTGGCCAACCTTCGACCAATATCCCTTGCGTCGTGCGTCGGCAAGTTGATGGAGCCCGCCTTCCTCACCCGGATCAACGCACACTTGGACGACGTGGAAGCGTATCCAGACACCATGCTCGGGTTTCGAGCTCATCTCTCCACGCAGGATGCAATGTTGCAAATCAAGCACCAAATACTCGACAACAAGACAAGAGGTACCAGGGCCATTCTAGGATTATACCTCAAGAAAGCCTTCGACAATGCAGCTCACGCAGCCATACTACGCAGCATTGCCGCACTCAATCTCGGAAACCAAGCGTACAGCTATGTTCAGAATTTTCTCACAAACAGGAAAGTCTCCTTAACGCTGGGCAAACTCGCATCCGAAGACAGGAACATAGGCAGCGTCGGCACCCCGCAAGGCTCGGTCATCTCACCGATGCTCTTTAATCTCATTATGATCGGCCTACCCGAGCGCCTCAACGCCATCGAGGGAGTGCATCACACAATATACGCGCATGACGTTACGATCTGGGTGTCCGAGGGAAGCGACGGAGAAATCGAACAGCGATTACAGACCGCGGTCGAGGTGGTGGAAGAGTACCTAGTCGGAACCGGTCTCGTCTGCTCGCCAGAAAAATCGGAACTCCTCCTCTACCGCCCGACGCTAAGGGGAAGACCCCCCAAGGCTCACATCCAACATGCTACATACGAAGAAATTTGCATACGCACCAAAGACGGACAAGAAATACCCAGGGTGAAGCAGATTAGGGTGCTCGGACTCATCATAGAATCGAATGGCAACAACGGAGAAACGGTCAGGCATTTGGAGACTAAGATCACGAACACGATGAGGCTCATCAGAAGAATCACCAACAGACATCAGGGTATGAGGGAGGCCAACGTCGTCAGACTCATACACTCCTTCGTTATTAGCCACATTACCTATGTGGCCGCCTACCACAACTGGTACGCGGCCGAATATGCCAAACTGAACACCCTCATTAGAAGAGCACACAAGATGGCACTGGGCCTTCCAGACAGCACCAGCACGGAACTTCTGCTACAGCTGGGCGTCCACAACACGCTTGAAGAGTTAATTGAGGCACACCAAATCTCGCAACTCGAAAGACTAGCGAAGACACGAACGGGCAGGAGCATCCTGGAAAAACTCGGTATAAGTTATCACAAGCAGCACGGCGACAAGACATCCCTTCCAAGCGCGATCAGGGAAAAGCTGCAGGTGGGTAATATACCCAAGAACATGAGCCCCGAATTCAATCAGGGTCGAAGAGAGAGTAGAGCCAAGGCTTTACTCAAAGCCTTCGGTAGGGACAAGAAAGCGCTGTACGTAGACGCGGCAGAATACGAGGATCGACGTGCTTTTGCAGTGGCCGTCCTCAATACCGAAAAACAATTGGTCAGTTCTTGTAGCATACGTGTAAAAAACCCCGAGGTAGCGGAAGAGGTGGCGATAGCCCTAGCCATCGTTAACCCCAGTTGTAGATACGTACTCAGTGACTCGCAGACGGCGGTCAGAAACTATGCACAAGGCAGAATTTCGCCGAAGGCTGAGGCTATACTCAAAGCCAACGCGAACTATGTCATCTCCGAGGAGACGGAGGAACGACACATTATATGGTTCCCGGCTCACACGTCCCCCGACACCCCCGTACCCAACCTCAACGAGGAGGTCCACCGCGTAGCGCGAGGTCTCACGTTCCGCGCCCGCGAAGAAGGATCCTCTCTTGGGGTCGGAAATCCAACGGAGGCATGGAGTGAGAGGAACAGAATGACCAGATACTGTGATATTACAAAATTTTATCAAAACTCAAGGCGGGTTTATCCGCCCCATAACCCCAAACTCGACAGGGCCCAAGCGGTAGACTGGAGGCAGCTACAAACAAAGACCTTCCCCAACCCCGTCCATCTCAGAAGGATATATCCGGACATCTACTCAGATGATAACTGCAAATTATGCAGCAGGGCCCACGCATCTCTTAGACACATTCTCTGGGAATGTGAAATTATATGCAAAGAAAATGCAGTTTCCCCAGATGAAGCTGCGGCGCGATGGACGGCCGCGTTGCGCAGCTCAAGCCTCGAAAGTCGACTATGGGCCATCCAGCAAGCCCGTGAGGCGGCGAGGAGACAGGATCTCCGGACCTCCTCGGGGGCGGCCTAGGCCCAGGCCACGAATTTGCCGGATTGTTAATAAAGTTGTCACCACCACCACCACCAAATAGTTGGTTCACTTTGCAAGTATATGCATAGTCGCAAGCAAAATCCACGTGCGTGGAAGAGATGTGTGAAACAGGATGGTGGTTTTCTCAATATGTGATTTGCTTCTTTGTCTTTAACGTGCACTTCCCTGCCTGTAATCGTGCTCGTGTCCCCTTTGATGCGTCATATTTATCACATCTGAGTTTTGGTGTACATCTAAAGCCCTGCTATATTTTAGTTAGATTGCATTTTCAACGAGTCATAATGATTGATCATGTAACAATGCAAGCTGCTTCTCAGAAGCATAGCATTCTTGCCTTAATGGGAATGAAAAGCTACGGTATAAGACAAGAAATTCGATGCGCAAGATATTTATGTCAATGCTCCTGGCAGTTCTATATTCATTTGCTACACACTAGATAATATTGTAAATTTAATTTTATTTATTTGTGAGAAAGTGTAACGGATCAATCGCAACAGCACGAGGAAACTAATTTTGGGAGGAGGCAAACCGAATAGGGCATCTGATTCACCTCTGTACCACTTTCACACAAGGCAGGATATTGCTGCAGAACCACGACAAGACACACTTAGAAACAATGGTGTGCAACCCATACGTGAGTAACCTTACATGAAATGTAAGCAAAGCTAGCTATACCTGCCGCCTCACATGAGAATATACAACATATTTCTAAATGCGCTTAAGTCAGGAACATGCATACGCTGTGCAGGATGTTATCAAATGAGCTGCTGTCTTAGAATATGGCACACAAAACAACTTTCTTGCACAATTTATCTACATTACCACCACCATGCTTAGCAGCCAATATGGTACCCTCTGCTATATTAGTACATGCGTTTTATGCCAGAAATGCGTTTGCTGGCTAGTTTGTACACGTTTATTCTATGTTTAACTTTCCAATCTATACCTTATTTTTGAGAAGATGGAGCCAATTCAAAATAAAGGATTTTCTGTACTGTAATACTGGTGAAACATTAAAGAATATACTGATGTTTTCTTGCAAGATTTGTTCTAAAATTCATGGACATCATTGTAATCTAATTATATGTATTTGTCGGTACGTTTCTGAAATTACTACTCAGTTTTCTTGTGACTGATCAATAATGATTTTGGCATTTTAGGAAAGAAAGTGTTTCATATGAGTAACTCGGCGACTACACATTACATCCCATTCACCAAGCATACATGCAGGAGCTCCTTATGAAGAAATCAAATATTCCCCACATATAAGTACTGACATAAGGAAGTATAATATGGATAGAATAGAACATGCTCTCAGGAACGGAGGAAGCCTTAAAGCAGTGAAGAAGAAACTAGGAATTGGAAAGAATCAGATGTATACGTAAACAGACAAAGCCGGCAATATCATTACTAATATGGATGAGATAGTTCAAGTGGCCGAGGAGTTCTATAGAGATTTACACAGTACCAGTGGCACCCACGATGATAATGGAAGAGATAATAGTCCAGAGGAATTCGAAATCCCACAGGTAACGTCGGAAGAAGTAAAGAAAGCCTTGGGAGCTATGCAAAGGGGGAAGGCAGCTGGGGAGGATCAGGTAACAGCAGATTTGTTGAAGGATGGTGGGCAGATTGTTCTAGAGAAATGATCCACCCTGTATACGCAATGCCTCATGACCTCAAGCGTACCGGAATCTTGGGAAAAGGCTAACATAATCCTAATCCATAAGAAAGGTGACGCCAAAGACTTGAAAAATTATAGACCGATCAGCTTACTGTCTCACCTGTCTCGCCTACAAACTATTAACTAAGGTAATCGCAAATAGAATCAGGAACACCTTAGACTTCTGTCAAGCAAAGCACCAGGCAGGATTCCGTAAAGGCTACTCAACAATAGACCATATTCACACTATCAATCAGGTGATAGAGAAATGTGCGGTATATAACCAACCCTTATATATAGCTTTCATTGATTACCAGAAAGCGTTTGATTCTGTCGAAACCTCAGCAGTCATGGAGGCATTACGGAATGAGGGTGTAGACGAGCCGTATGTAAAAATACCGAAATATATCTATAGCGGCTCCACAGTCACCATAGTCCTCCATAAAGAAAACAACAAAATCCCAATAAAGAAAGGCGTCAGGCAGGGAGATACGATCTCTCCAATGCTATTCACAGCGTGTTTACAGGAGGTATTCAGAGACCTGGTTTGGGAAGAATTGGGGATAACATTTAATGGAGAATACCTTAGGCCCAAACAATGAAATGTTCCTTTCCTTCGACCGCTTCCGAACATTACGCGAGGCCTCCTTGCAGCAAAGCACCGATGGAGGAAGCAAGCGTACTCTGAAAACTCCCTTCGCGCGTCCTTACGTAAGGAATGGTTGCCGCATGCCTGGGTTCGAGATGATCTCTTAAGGGCTTTACGCGAACACCATTATTCAATAAAAAGATCTTGTATCGTCGCATAATTTTTAAATTGAAGTGCTGATGTAGAGACGCGTGCACGCTTTCTTCTACTTTTGTTTAATAAACGCAAAAAAAGAACCACATTACAGCGCAGAACTTGATAGGTTCCAACAACGCTGGCACCGCCGGCGTCGTGCAACACCTAGCAACGCTCTAGCAAAGCCTACGAACGCTACACATGACGAACGTGCGACTGAAACGAACATTCCTGGCAAGACGTACGGTGCTCGAACTTCTACGCAGGCGGGCGACAGTGCGCATGCGCAAGCAAACATCACGTGGCTAAGCAGTGAGGTGAAGCGCTCATTCAGGGCCAGGAGCTGCGTAAGGGCGCATGAAGGTAGCTTCGCAGCCACCTTACGATGAGGAAGCACCAAGGAAGCCTGCGCTGAGGGTGCCTCAGTAAGGAAGCTTACAAAGTGACATAAGGTGGCCTCATCGCAATGAAGGCTTCCTTACTGAGGTAAGGAGGGTTTCATTGTTTGGCCCTTAGTAATTTGCGATTCGCTGATGATATTGCCTTGCTTAGTAACTCAGGCGACCAATTGCAATGCATGCTCACTGACCTGGAGAGGCAAAGCAGAAGAGTGGGTCTAAAATTAATCTGAAGAAAACTACAGTAATCTTTAACAGTCTCGGAAGAGAACAGCAATTTACAATTGGTAGCGAGGCAGTGGAAGTGGTAAGGGAATACATCTACTTAGGGCAGGTAGTGACGGCGGATCCGCATCATGAGACGGAAATAGCCACAAGAATAAGAATGGGCTGGGGTGCGTTTGGCAGGCATTCTCAGATCATGAATAGCAGGCTGCCATTATCTCTCAAGAGAAAAGTGTATAATAGCTGTGTCTTACCAGTACTCACCTACGGGGCAGAAACCTGGAGGCTTACGAAAAGGGCTCTACTTAAATTGAGGACGACGCAACGAGCAATGGAAAGAAGAATGATGAGTGTGACGTTAAGGTATAAGAAAATAGCAGATTTGGTGAGGGAAAAAACGCGAGTTAATGACATCTTAGTTGAAATCAAGAAAAAGAAATTGGCATGGGCAGGACATG
Source organism: Dermacentor andersoni (assembly GCF_023375885.2). Lineage (NCBI taxonomy): Eukaryota > Metazoa > Arthropoda > Arachnida > Ixodida > Ixodidae > Dermacentor > Dermacentor andersoni. The sequence goes on from NC_092821.1 coordinate 6,666,243, forward strand.
TAATGAGGAGGGAAGAGGACCGATGGTCATTAAGGGTTACGGACGGGATTCCAAGGAAATGGAAGTGTAGCAGGGGGCGGCAGAAAGTTAGGTGGGCGGATGAGATTAAGAAGTTTGCAGGGATGACATGGCCACAATTAGTATACATGACCGGGGTTGTTGGAGAAGTATGGGAGAGGCCTTTGCCCTCAGTTTGCGTAACCAGGCTGATGATGATGATGATGATGATGATGATAAGTATTGCGAATCCCTTCTAACGTCACTATGGATCTACATCGTGCTTTCACACTATTGGGAAGAGTACTAGCACTGTGTTTGGGGGAGTAGAAACACTCGGCTTGGAGGAGTAGAAGTACTCGTTTTGGAGGAGTAGAAGCACTCGGGCACTCGGTCAGGGGGAGCACTATTACCCCTGCGGGGAGAGTATTAGCGCTCTGTGGTAGAGTACTAGCACTCCCTTGCGGTGGAGTAACAAAACTCTGTCAGGAGGAGTTATCCTACTCCCTCAAGGAGGGTCGATCTACTCTCGAGAAGAATGAAATATGGGACAAGCAGAGACTCCCTCGAAGAGAGTGACCGGAACTCTCTTTGTTTTTAGAGCGTAAATGAAGCCTTCTAAAGAAAGTTGCCTCCTTGTCACTAAACCCACTGGACGCCCTGCTGACGCATCTGATGCCCCCTTTTTTGATGAACTAGGTTTCCACACTCTCCCGCCGAAACGTGTCTTTTCCAAACTTCAAATATTTAGTTATATCGAACTGAGGGTGGCAATTAGTGCAGTCTCTGCAATACTCTACAAGGAAGCTCTCATTATTGTTGCGTAGATTACGACAATGTTCAATTGCGTGCTCATTGAAACATCTACCCGTTTGTCCGATATAGTAGCGACCACGCCTTAGAGGGATTTGGTACACGACAGTTGTCCTACATTCAGCGAACTTCTTCTCATGCTGAATTGAACAAACCGGCCGGCTCTCGCGGTTCATGGCACGAAGCTTAGACAACTTGCCATGCGCCGAGATGACAACCTTAACATTATGCCTGCTCGCCACGTTTTCAATTTTTAATCACGCAACAGATTTGCGTGAAACTCGCCCCCTGATAAGAGGCGGGTGCTTGAGTTTTTGGAGCATCGCTTCGCAGACAGCTGAAATAAGACACGTCTGGAAGCCTGCCTGTTGTAATCTTTGCAATTGAGCGCTGAAGCTACTTGACACCAAATGGAAACAAGACTTAGTTGAAGCACTTTGCAAAGATTTGGTAGCGATTGCGGCCTTGACAATATTGTAATGGGCGCTCTCAAACGGTAGCAGGCCTTTAAAAAAACAAAGAGTGCACGTCCAACAGATGCCTTCCTTTCGAAACACTAGCCTGAGATCCAAAAACTGAAATTGACTACTGTTCGGAATGGTGTTATGTGTTAGATAGTTTGTTAGCGTAGCCTAGTTGGTACTTGTTATCTCTCGTGTTTCCCCCCCCCCCCCCCCCCCCCCCGTTGGCTAGGTAATGACTGTGCTCGATGAATTGCTTCCTGTGCTGTTCCACGTGTGGTTCTTGTTTGCTGAGTTGATCTGTTGTGCCAGATATGATTCCTGAGTGGTCGAAGTATTGCTTTATTTTACTTCTAATGTTTCGGGTGTGCTTTGCTTTGGTTGATCTGTGACCAGTGGCTACGTCATCATGAATATTTTGATACGCATGCGCAAGCCTGGTCGGCCTGTGTATAAACACACATGCTTCTCGCAATAAAGGACTCCTTTGTTTCCTGTTGCTAGGCTGTCTACATAGTGTCAGAAGTGGTGACGGCGGTTCGTTTTGCTACCGCCGCCAGTCGGCAATGAATGAATCCACGGACTGACCACAAATGCCCATTGCAAGAATGGCGTCGACTCTGCCACAGCCACCAAGGCCACTCGATACGACTGGGGAAACGTTTCATAACTGGACCGTATGAAAAAGTGAGTTTGACATTTTGCTACGGCGATGGGACTGACCGAGCAGTCTAAGGGCGTTGAAGCCGCAACTTTTTTTATGACGATAGGCGAAGATGCGAGATGAACGTGCTATACTTTTAAGTTCGATAGCGAAGACGAGAAAAAAGACCTCAAAATCCTTTTAGCAAAGTTCGAGGCCCATTACAAGCCATCTGAGAACGTAACCTTTACCGAATTGAGATTTGGTTCCAGGCACCAACAAGAGGGAGTGTCCTTTAATGACTGGCTCACGGAACTGAGAATTCTCGTGAGCAGATACAAGTTCGGTGAGCTCGAGGAACGGCTGATACGAAGCAGAATAATTCTCGGCATCACAGATAAAGACTTCCAGCAGAAGCTCCTCTCGGATAACCCCTCATTTTCAAAAGCAGTAGAAATGTGCAGCGCACGAGAACAAGCAGAAGTAGAACTTCGAGAAATGTGAGCCAGAACGGCCGTCGCGACAGTCGCCAAAATAAAAGCGAGTGCAACGCCTTACTCTAACTGTGGCACACTCAAATGGGAAATGTGCGGCTCAGGGCAAACGCTACAACAACTGCGGTAGAAGCAATCATTTCGCTCGAATGTGCCGTCGGACACAACAAAGATCAAGGTCAACGGCAAACGAAATCAAACAGGTTGTTTTAGGAACTGAACAAAAATACTTCCTGCACACGCTAGAAGCATATGCTATCGCCAGTGAGGGCCGTTGGTCGGTGGAAATTATTATCGCCGGAGCGGCGGTTGACTGCAGAATCGACACGGGAGGAAACTGCTGCATCATGCCTGAGGCGATGCTCCGAAAACTATCTACACAGTTGGCACAGCCATGCTCGACCACTTTGCACGTCTTCTTCGGCCACAAGCAAACAGCTTTGCAGAAAATCACCTTGACTACATCTTACAAGGCTCACATTTGTCTAGCGGAATTTTTATCGTACCCCAGACCGTTCCACTAACAATCAGCGGCAATATTGCAGAACGCTTGGGAGTGATATTCCGCGTACGCTCAGTCGACACGCGGCCAATGCAGGACCCAAGCGCAGAGTTTGGTGAGGTATTCCAAGGCCTTGGGGAACTGAAGGGCGTTACGTACCATATATAGCACACACCAGGAGCACGAGGCAGCGTCAAGCCAGCCCGAAGGGTGGCGGTTGCTCTTCAAGAACGCGTGAAACAGGAACTCAATAAAATAGAGCCAGACCTCGTCATTGCAAAGGTAACTGAACCTACTGCCTGGTCAAGTCACATGGTCGTAGTGGTTAGAAACGACAAAGTACGCATTTGTTTAGATCGTTCAGATTTGAACAAGGCCTTACTGAAAGAGCAAAGTCATATGCCAACATTAGAAGATGTTCCGCGCCTGCATGGGGCAAAGTACTTTTCAACTTTAGATGCGTCATCAGGGTTTTGGCAAATTAGGCTAGACAAAGAAAGTTCATTAATATGCACTATGAGCACTCCCTACGTCCGCTACAAATTTCTGCGCATGCCCTTTGGGATTGCCTCTGCCCCGGAAGTTTTTCAACGGGCGATGCACCAAGTGGTAGAAGGCTTAAGTGGCGTCGCAGTAGTAATGAATGACATTCTAGTCTGTGGAAACTCTAGAGAAGAGCATGGCAATAACTAAGCAGCTTTACTCGTGCGCTGCAGGAAGCACAATCTGAAGCTAAATAAAAAAGTGCAATTTTTTGCACCCGCAAGGTCGCTACATGGGACATATCCTCGCACAAGAAGGACTTTGCCTGGATCCTGGGAGAGTGGATGACATTTTGCAAGTGCCGCCACCAAAAAATTGTTAGGAACTGCGTGTTTTTCTGGGGATGATTACCTTCATTGCGTTCTTCATCCCCAACATGTCTACCCTGTCCGCGCCCCTCCGTGAACTATTGAAAAAGAACACGGCATGGCTCTCGACAGAAGAGACTGAAAAAAGCTGCCAAGGCCTTCGCACCCGTCTAACAAAGGCACCTGTTCTCGCCTATTTCGAGAAAGGAATACCGCTGACGTCAGTAAATGTAAGCCAGAAATGGGTTTGCAACTTCCTTTTGGAAAACTGACACACAATCGCCTACTCATCACGGTCGCTTACCGAAGCGCAAAAGAAATAGGTGCAAATACAGAAAGAAATGTTACCCATTGTTCACGGGTGCGCAAGGTTTGAAGACTACTTGCTAGGGCAGCCAGAGGTGATCATCGAATCGCATCATCGCCCCCTAGAGCCAATATTTAAGAAACAGCTGTGTGAGTGCCCGTTACGCTTGCAGCGTATGAGACTCACTCTTTAGAGGTTCCCTTTGAGAGTGAATTACAAGCCAGGCAAAGAACTTTTCCTAGCGGATGTGCTGTCACGCTTTCCGTACGAGACGGAGTTGAAAGAAGTATCACTGGATTTTCAAGTGCATGCTCTTTCTTCGCTTCCAGTCTCTGATCGGGAACTGCAGGGAACCCGTGAAGATCTACTGTAAGATGCAGCAATGATTGAATTGTGTAGATACGCAAGCAACGAATGGCCGGAGAGCAAGCAACAGGTGTCCGAGGTCGTACGCGCGTACTGGAATTACCGCGACGAACTACATGTCGAAAACGGTCTCCTCCTAAGAAGCAACAAACTCGTCATTCCCTTCACAAAACGACAAGAGGTACTTCGTCTACTTCACGCGGAACACGGGGGTGAAGAAAAAATGAAGGCAAGAGCCAAAGAAGTAATGTACTGGCCTGGCACGTCGGCGGATATTGCAGCTCTCGCGAACACGTGCCTACTTTGTCAAAGGTACAAGAGCAGGAGCACCAAATTCATCATCATCATCAGCCTGGTTACGCCCACTGCAGGGCAAAGGCCTCTCCCATACTTCTCCAACAACCCCGGTCATGTACTAATTGTGGCCATGTCGTCCCTGCAAACTTCTTAATCTCATCCGCCACCTAACTTTCTGCCGCCCCCTGCTACGCTTCCCTTCCCTTGGAATCCAGTCCGTAACCCTTAATGACCATCGGTTATCTTCCCTCCTCATTACATGTCCTGCCCATGCCCATTTCTTTTTCTTGAGTTCAACTCAGATGTCATTAACTCGCGTTTGTTCCCTCACCCAATCTGCTCTTTTCTTATCCCTTATCGTTACACCCACCATTCTTCTTTCCATAGGTCGTTGCGTCAGGTTACCCAGGTTACCCATGCTTAGTAACGACATACGACTCTGCCGTGGCAAGTAGTCGGAGTCGACCTTTTCTACCACGAGAGCGATGAGTACCTTGTTATAGTAGATTTCTATGATTTTTTTTCGAGATCAAGCAGATTCATCGAACAACAGCAGAAGCAGTGACAAACGTGTGCATGCAGATTTTCGTCACTCATGGCATCCCAGCAAAATTATGCAGTGATAATGGCCTCCCGTTCAATAGTTTGTGCTGCCGCGCTTTTTCCACACAGTTGGGCATCGTTCACGAGACTTCCAGTCCGCATTACCCTCGCGGTAACGGGATGGCTGAAAGCGCCATCCAAGAAGCAACGAAACTGCTCAAGAAGTACCGGTATGGAACGCTGGAGTTCTGCAGTGCTTTGCTAGAATGGAGGAACATGCCAAAGGACGAACGCCTGAAGTCGCCCGCACGACTGATTGGCCGTCAGACGAGGACTAAACTGTCAGTAGTTGACTGCCACCTCGAACCACAAACCGTGCCAACCAAAACTGTCCCAAAGCGACTCGACGAAATAAGGCGCAAACAACGCATATTCCACAACAGAACAACGCGAAGTCTACCGGATATTCACAGGGGCTCCACGGTGACTGTTTATGATACGACACACAGGACATGGGCACGAGCAGTTGTCATAGGCCCGGCAAGTACACCGCGCTCTTATGGGGTTGCGACAAAGAATGGGCCGCATCTACGACGCACGAGGGAGCACCTGAGATCAACAGAAGGACAAGCTTTCCCCCGGCAGAACGAGTGTACGATAGCGACCCCTCAGTCCTCAAGTCCTCAACAAGCACCTCAAGAGGCGCTCCGTAGGAGCACACCACACTGTAGAGAGCCGCAACGGTATCCTCTCCCAGAACGCCACACATAGACAGTTCAGTTGAAGTTGGGCAAATTCACTTATTAGTTGGTTGTGAAATCTTTCTTACAATCCCGTTTTTTCTTCCTCAAAGGAAGGAAGATGTGACCAGTGGCTACGTCATCAAGAATATTTTGATACACATGCGCAAGCCTGGTCTGCCCGTTTCCAGTTGCCCGGCTGCCTACAGACCAACGTGAGGCATGCTTATTGCGGAAATAAACTTAGTTGTGAGTGGCGTCGGTCGGGTCGTTTGTGTTCTTCTCTCCTGATCTTTGCGCCCTGCTCTTTCACACTCAAGCATACACCAACTAGCCCAAGAAAGAGTTGTACTTGTTGACGTACGTGCTTCCCATTGTTCGGCTACTGGTGTCTTTCGATTTCGAAAGTGACCTTTGGAACTGGAAAGTGTGTAGACTTCGCCCGATCAGCATGAGTCTCCTGAGACCACACTAAACATGCCGCAGTTCACCGCTAGAACTTCCACATGGTTCAGTTGCCGCATTATACACCACACGAAGTCAGGAGCGCCAAATCTGAAATCGCTGCGGCGCCAACGGGTCTGAGAATTCGACTGCTTTTCAGCAGGACTCCTTCACTTGCCAGTAGCGAACACGATGGACTCGATAGGCCTACGCGTAAGGTAAACAACACCGGCGGTATGCGAGTACTGATTATCCAGACTGGGGAGTTCGGAAACATGTTTCCATTTCTTTCAAGCTCGTCAAAATACATACAAACCAAGCACTAATGTTGTGGCAATGGTGATTCGGTTGGGTTTTAGCAGACGATCGCACCTAGACCGGCGGAACGTAGTGGGCAGGTAGGATTTGTCGGCATCGTTCGAAGTCGATTCGGATCCACGTTACACTGCCACAACCCGCGGTCGTCGGTGGTTTTCGTTGTCCGCCTACAATCACAACACTGTCTTTCACGAACATTGTCGCGCGCATCGTGCGTCCACAGAATTTTGACGATCGTTAGTGCCGGCGTATCCGCATCAGCGGCCACCATAGGCATAGCAGTCGGAGGTCTCGGTGCCTCCGATCGGATGACGCGTCGCCATCGCTGAAGCGTCGCCACGCGTCGACGAGGAATGAATGAATGAACTTTATTTCCATGTTAAGAGAGGCGAGAGACCGGGCAGCAGAGAAGGAGGTCTTGTATTCCAGTTCGAGCAGGCGTCCGTCACCACATTCCGTGGTTAGACGTCTGTCTACCAGTCGTGGTCGGCCTTCTCTACCTCCTCAGCCCAGCGCAGGACTCGGTCCTGTAGGACTGGATCGAAGCTGCGCAGAGTAGTCTCCCACAGCCCCTTGCTATTAATTAAGGGGGGTTTGGGGGTGTGTGGGGGGGGGGGACGTTTTTGTGGGGCATCGCCAAATGATTTGGGAGAGGTGTGCTATGGGGACCGGACGAAAGCAACACTTGGGTGTCGGGATTGTGACGGGAAGGAATAAGTGCAAAGTGCGCGGGGTAAGAAAGTGCGAGTATTCTCTGTGGCGCGTTCAAGTGGATACAGTAGGCATTGATGTCTCTAATCTGTGCAAATTTCATGGAATGTGACGAGTGTGTCTTTATTTGTGTGTTGTTGGGAGTCTAGGTTCTAGAGTTAGGCCCGAATTTGCGGCAACTCGGTACGTGAATCCTTGAGCAGCGTCATGAGCCATTTCGTTGCCTTGGAGTGCTTGATGTGCTGGAGTCCAGACCGGAGCGATGTCGTTTTGTGGTCGGTGAGCGACAATTAGAGAGCACGTGATGTTTGTATTGTAGCCACTACTGAAGTTCCAGATATCAGCCTTAGAGTTACTAATGATGACAACACAATCAGGTAGCCCTGACGCGAGTGAGATGGCGGCCTCTCCCGCGTCGCCCGCCGAGGTGGTCTTGACTGATGCTGAACAAAGTTTCCCTGGTTGTCTACGACCACTAGTAGATAATGACGTCTAGGGTCTAGACTGCAGCGTCCACATAGTAGACTCCTTCAGCCTGTCTATAGCTTCGTTGTAGCGCCTTGGCTTGATGTTTACGCTATTTGAGGTGAAATTCGGGGTGCATATTGCTAGGTAGGGGCTAGATGTGGCATTGGCCGTGTATGTTCGCATGAATTTGATATCGCATGTTCTCGTTGAATGTTGGAGCATAATCAAGGTGTCTCAGGATCTCACGCCCAGCTTCAGTTATGGTGTCTGCGGTATTGCGACGATATATGTGGTTCGGTTAATTCGTTAAGGGTATTTAGTGTGGCTGTGGCCATCACCTTTGTGTCGATGCTCTGATTGGAACACGAAGAGTGACTTTGTATATCTTGCGGATCAAGCATTTTATAGTATCCTCTTCCTGCGCACAGAGCGAGAGATATGGCAGTGCGAAGGTGATTTTTCGTTCGAGAAAAGTCTTGATGAGCTGAATTAGCTCATTCTCTCGAAGTCATCCATGTTTGTTGGAGATCCTCCATATCAGGCGGAGCATATCATTTAGCGTTGTTTGTAGTCCTTGCAAGCTATGGTTATTTGCTCGGTAGCGTTGGAGGTGTAGTCGTAGGACCCTTATCCTGTGTAGGTAGGGTATAGGGTGCCCTTCAACCGTGAGTTGGCTACTCGGGGGTTAGGTTCTGAAGCGTCTCGTGGGGGGCAGAAGGAGAAGCGGTGGTTTTGTGGGCGAGCATCTGAGATTCAAGTCGTGACCTACTTGTTCGACCCGATCAATAGCAGCTTGGAGGGTGTCTTGTATCTGCCCATCATAACCTCCGGTCATCCGCAGCGCGATATCGTCCGCGTACAATGCGAATCGGAGGTCAGGGCTCTTCTTGAAAGTGAAAGCTAAAGGTCGCATAGCCAAATTCAAGAGAAGGGGGGAGAGAACTGCCCCTTGGGGCGTGCCAGTGCTTTGTAAGCTTATTTTGCCAGATTGTTCGCTGCCTAATTGGAGCGTCGTAGTGCTCATCGTGAGAAAACTGCGTATAAAGCGGTAGATTCGTTCCCCGCAGTTTATAGTGTTAAGTTCGCATAGAATGGCCCAGTGGGAGACATTGAAAGCGCCCTTGAGGTCGAAGCCGACCAGCGCTTGTGTGTCAAGTGCGTCACTCGGTTCGATAATGCCTTGTTTGAGCATTAGCATGACATCCTGGCAAGAAAGAGAGTTGCGAAGGCCAGTCATTTCCGAAGGGAACAAGTGAATATGTTCGATGTATTTGGAGAGGCGTAGGTGGATTACGTGCGCCAAGGTCTTCCCCATGCATGAAGTGAGAGAGAATGGACGGAAGTTATTAATGTGAATTTTATTCGGCTTTGGAATGGTAACCTTGGCTGCTTTCCATTGTTGAGGTATCTCGCCCTCTTCGAGACAGCGGTCGTAATACTCGGTGAGTTTGCGTATGGATTGCTTACCGAGGTTGCGATGCGCTTTCTTGGTCACAGAGTCTGGGCCAGGTGCCGTGGTGGTTCGCACTTGGTTAAGGGCATGTCAAACCTCCGCTTCTGTCATGGGACTGCAAACCTCGTCATTTGGTTCACCAGCATAGTCGGGCATGGGTATTTGCGTTGGAGGGGGCATATGTTTTGAGTCCTGGATGCTGAGCAAGGTCGGCAGGTCTGCTGCATGTTCATCTAGCTCTTTATTTATCTGGTGGTTATTGTGCTTAATAGATGTGGTGGGGTTGAGCAGGCGCCAGAGCAATTGCGAGATCTTTTTAGTCCTAAGATTACCATGCACTCCTTCGCAAACCTGAGTTCATTGCTGTGCCACCAATTTGATAGCACATTGTTCAATCTGAGAGTCCGCTTTCGCGATTCTGATTAGGATATTGTGATTGTAGCGTGCTGTTAGCCATTTCCTAAGTAAAGCTTGCTTCACTTCCCACATGTGGAGGAGCTTGGAATAAATTGTGGCCAAGGGTGTATCTAGCGGGAGAGTGGCGGTATGGACATCTACATCTGCATGCAAGGCATTCGCCCATTTCTCAATGTCGATAGTGGTTTCTTCGTTAGTGTTGCAACGAGATTTTGTGGATTCCATCCAAGCCTTGGCGGTTTCGTGGCTTGCGGGTTGTGCTTGATATCTACATGGAGTTCGAGGATGTAAAGGTCGCTTGCTAAGTTGTTTTGGGGGTTTTGCCACTTCGCTTGAGTGATGCGGCGAGTTAGGGTGAAGTCGGGGGATTTACGCCTACTGAAGCTATTTTCATCCAGGTAGGAGGAGAAAGGTAATTGTAGATGGTGAAACCTTGATTTTTTATGCGCTGGCACAGAGGTCTTCCCTCAGGGGTGGATGCGCAGTGGCTCGACATTTGATGGGGGGCATTGAGGTCGCCCATTACGAATAGCGGCAGTTTATTGGCGTTAGCTTTAGCTTCAGCAAGCATGTGCTCAAAGTGATGTTGTCGAGCGTTGCGAGGGCTATAAACATTCAACATGTATAGGGTGGGCTGTTTGTGACTTTGAGGTAGAATGTTGTTGAAATTGTGGGGATTTCAGTACTGCTGCATGTGTCCCATATAAGAGAAAGATGTCGTCTTGCAAGCACGGCGGTGTTGGGCTTGTCTATGTGAGGGTCTTGAACAGTGGTGTATCCAGGTAGAGTGCATATCCCGTGTGTTTCCTGCAAGGCTATAATGTTAGAGAGCTCGTTAAGGATCTACAGAAATAGTGTTAGACATGCGCGCTCATTGCGGAACCCCCTGCCCCTTGGGGCTAGCTTCTCCAATATTGTGGTTGTATTGAAGGATGGGAACTTATGAGGTCGCGGAGTGTCTTTCCTAGATGTCGATTAGCTCTTGGAATCACCAGAAATGTGAAGATGCCTCACACATAAATACATCAAGTATGCTCTGTATCCGATTAGCAATAGCAACAAGTTTGGTTTCCAGGGTGTTCCTGCGGTCAGTGAGGACAAATATGGCGTTTTAAATGGTGTTGTCGGTTTCTGTTATTTCGACATTCTTTTTTTTTTTGTCGGTGGGGGCTGCATGTGTGATGAAAGCGGCCTTTGAGGTGCGACATCTGTCGTAGCAGTGGATGCAATAGTGTCTATTTGTTCTGTCTGGGTGCGTGTCAGTGCGGCCGCAAGCGTTTGTGGTAGTGGGTTTGAAGTAGCAGCAGGTATGTCAGTGATTTTGATGGGGGTCGAGCATTGCTTTGAGTTGTTTCGTTTCGTTTTGAAGGATTTCGTTCCTATTAAGCAAGTATTTGATGAGAGAGCTATCAGCATCTTGCGATGAGCTGCTATAGTGGGCGACTACTCCCACCCAGCCACACCTATGTATGGCTGATGGGCGGTCTCTCCTCGTTGCGTGGAGACAGCGGAGGCCACGCTTGCTTCACTGATGGCAGCTGGGCCGCTGTTGCAGTGTCCTTGCGGCCAGAGCTGCTCTGCGGCTTCTTTTGTCGTTGTCCAGTGCATCGACTGGGGACCTGTATATTGTTCGGGCCGGAAATGTCAATTTAGACTCTGGAGGGGCAGGGGGCGGTGTCTGTGGTTTGTAAGGAAACTTGCACGCTGAGGAACTAGTCTCGTGTGTTCTGTTGCAGATGATGCAAGTGGTGGTGCAGCTGTGGTCCCGAGGAGGGTCTGGCGTACCGAATTTTGGGCAGAGACATATGGTCACATTATGGCAGCGGTCTTGGCGATGGCTAAGCTGCCGGCACTTAGTACACGTCTCCACTATTTGTCGATATGGTCGACAGCCCAGGTCTGTGCGGACGTAAAGTAGAAGAGGACCTTTAGCATTCGAAAGTGAGCAGTATGGAGTCTAGAACCCATTCTTCGTGCAGCTAGGATGGTGATTGCTGGATGGGACTCTCGAAGGTTAGCCAACATGTTCCCTTCTACCACGGAGGCCGGCAGCTTGATGATACCCTTACACAAATTTTTGGGGTCTGCCACGTGCCCGGAGACCTCGTAGCTCTTGGCCCTCATAGTAAGGTTGGCGATCTTCAAATAGCGATCAGCCCTGTCCATGCAGGGGGTGCTTATGACGATTGTGTTTTTAATCTCGTTTGCCCGGAGTCCATCTAGTAATGCTGCAGCCGGGGAGAGGCTCGATGTCGAGCCTCTCGACAGAGACTCGATGTATGTTGGCGTAGTTGACGCCACCGTGTACATGAAGAACGATATTGTATTCAGCGGCTGGGAGTGGAGGAGGAAAAACAGAATGTGGCTTACTTGCGGTCGAGTTTTGACGGTGCTTGGCGAGGTGGGCAAAGACTTCTTGGTGTCGGAGTAAACAAATTTATCACACCAATCTAAGATCTCTTCCGGAGTTATGTCGACGCTGTCGACGATGCCGGCTACTGCAGCTACTACCGCCGACGCATACTGCCGGCGTTGCGCAGAATGGATGGGGGGGTTCGGATGTTTCGAATTATCGGCGATGTATTTCAGATGACAGGCATGACCTTCACTGAAGAAGCGTCGTTCGACAGCGGGCCACGTACAGCACCATTGGTCCAAAATTCACGAGAGTCGAGGCAAAGTTTTGGACACAGCACGCACAAAAAGGCGGAGCCGATGCGTCATGCGACCACAGCGTTTCACAGCGACGAGGCATCCCCATGGTCGTAAAAACCTCTGCCCGTCGACATGCTTCGCGCTGTTCCCGGCCGACGAATTTGACGCATTGGCGCGTGCCGAAGCTTGCGGACGCGTGACAACGGCTGGACCTTTAGCTGTGCTCATTAGCTCGGTTACGCAGAGGCACGGCGTTGAGATGCCGAGCGACGCCAACGATAAACGCAGAAAGGGGCGCTTAACAGGTGCGCTGTAAAAGGACGCTCATGGAGCTTTCCAAGTCTATGGTTGAGTCGAGGAGCCTTTGCGAATACGAGGGCAAGCCTCTTAACAATGGAGTTCTGTCGAAATCCGCTAGTTGCAGGAACTTCCAGGAAAAGCAACATTTTGTTGTCCAACACATAGGTGCCGACTACGGGGAACTCCGGAGCCCGAGCCCCCCTGAAGTTAGCCGGCAAGGGCAGAACCCATCCCTTCTTTGCGATGCGGAAGCCTTCTCGCCTTCTCCGGCCCAAGCTGTCACTACCAGACTTCTGTTACCTACCTCATTTGAGTTTCTTTTGAAGTATCTTCTGCCTTCGCACCTAAAATTTTTTGGGGCTAAAAGCTGACTACATCGTTGTTGACGTGGACGCCCACGTGTTTTAATTCAGACTTTTGATTAATTAGGACAAATAGGATGAGCGCAGTAGAAGCACCAGCGGCGGCTACCTCATCTGTGTTCTCTCACTTCAATTTTTCCCATTTTCACTGCTAACATCGCGCACAGACACTATATATATATATATATATATATATATATATATATATATATATATATATATATATATATATATATTGACACGTGTACTTATATTTAACGGGCGATCACGTTTCGCCGCCTAACAAATGTTATCGCACAGCGCGGGACGCGTCTGCATGTATCCGCGGTTTCTAGAAAGTTATCGATGCTTCTATCCGCTGTCTGTTGTCGCCGAACCTTGTGTCATCTGATTTCATCGCGTGACTCGAATGTTGTAGAACTTTGTGAAAGGCATGCGGGTCCCAACGATTAGTCTGGAACATTCGATGACTGTTGTATAAAAGCCGACGCACTTGACCCGCTGATCAGATTTTCGACGATCGCCGACCGTGTTCGCCGCTATCTTTGTGCTATAAGTGTAGCCTGTTTTTGTGGGCACAGGTTCGCCCAATAAAAGTTAGTTTTGTCTTTCACAGTATTTGCTACTGTGTTCTTCAACGTCACCACCACGTAACATCTGGTGGAGGTGGTTTTCGTTCATGTACCGGACGCCCCCGACAAGCCGTCATCCAAGCCCGGACCGCAAAGAGAACACCAACGTAGTCCCGGAGCATCGAGCAAGACGCAGTCTTCAACAGCGGCCCCCGGAGCACGGACTTCTACCTGAGAAGACCAAGAAGATTGTGGACAAGGAAACTTAATGGCAGCCCCAGCATCCCCCATCGTGCTGCAGCAGCCCAGGGAACCTCCGGCGTTCCGCGGATCAACCTTCGAGGACCCGGAAACTTGGCTCGAGACGTATGAGAGGGTCGCTAAATTTAACAGTTGGGACAGCGACGACAAGCTGCGGCATGTCTATTTCGCACTGGACGACGCCGCCAGGACCTGGTTCGAGAATCGAGAACCCACCTTAACGACGTGGGACCTGTTCCGAAGCGGCTTCTTGCAAACGTTTACAAGCGTCGTGCGAAAAAAGCGAGCCCAAGCATTACTAGAAACCAGACTGCAGCTGCCAAACGAGACGATCGCGATCTTCACGGAGGAGATGGCCCGTCTTTTCCGGCACGCCGACCCGAAAATGTCAGAGGAGAAAAAAGTCCGCTCCCTGATGCGGGGCGTCAAGCAAGAACTTTTCGCAGGACTTATTCGTAACCCCCCGAAGACCGTAGCTGAGTTTTCTGCAGAGGCATCGACGATCGACAAAACTCTGGAGATGCGCACCCGGCAATATAACCGCCAGGGGCTCACGCCGCAGTACGCCATCCAAGGACTGGATTCCGGCGACCTTCAGGAGATCATCAGGGCCATTGTGCGCGAAGAACTGCGCAAGGTCCTGCCTTCATCGCAGCCCCAAGTGGCTTCGATCGCCGACATCGTGAAAGAAGAGGTGCACCGATCGCTTGGAGTTCCTGAGCTGCAACAACAATTACCGCAGCCCCAGTCAGAAGCGATGACATACGCCGCCATCGCACGCCGCCAAGGTCACCCTCTGCGACCACGCCAGGGCCCTGCAACGACGCAATTCCGTCGTCCGCCGCCGCCGCCGCCGCCAGCACGCCCACCCGTCGCCCAGCGCACCTACGCGAGGAAGACGGACAGTTGGCGATCCCCCGACCACCGCCCGCTCTGCTATCACTGCGGAGAAGCCGGCCACGTCTACCGACGATGCCCATACCGGGAGATGGGACTGCGAGGTTTCGCCGTCAACGCTCCCCGCCCGCAGCAAGGTGAACGCCCTCGCGATATCGCCGACTACCTCGCCGCTACTCAGTGGAGCTCTCGACGACCGTCGCGTTCGCCATCACGAGGCCGCTACCTCTCGCTGCAGCGCCGACCATACTTGCCCAGCCCGGGGCTGGTCAGTGAGCCCATGTCCGGAAAACTAAAAGCAGCAACCGATGGAGGTGCCGTTGCTGTTCGTCGAACTGACGAAGAGCCTCCGCTGCCGACGAAGACGACAAAGAAACCATCTCGACTGACCTAATGACGACACGCCGCCGTCCCGACGAAGTCAGGAAGCCAAGACTACACCGACGAAAGACGGCATGACGACGCGACATTCCAGCTTCAGTTCAACACGACGCAGCCGTGATCCGACGCCAAGACCCAACTGCAACGCCAGACAAAGAACCACCGACTTCGACGTACTTCTCGACGGCCAAGCAGTCACTGCCTTAGTCGATACAGGAGCCGAATACTCCGTAATGAGTGGACACATCGCCGCCCAGTTGAGGAAGGTTAAGACTGCATGGGAGGGCCCCCAAATTCGGACCGCTGGAGGACACCTCATTACGCCGACTGGAATCTGCACGGCAACAATAACCGTTCATGACCGCACTTACCCTGCCACCTTCGTTATCCTCCAAGAGTGTTCACGAGATGTCATTCTCGGCATGGACTTCCTGAACCATCACGGCGCAATCATAGACCTGAAGTCAAAATCAATAACGCTGTCGGAAGATCAAGCGATACAGCCGGAGAGCTTTCGCAGTCACCACGCCTTGAGTGTTCTCGAAGATCAAGTGAGCATCCCGCGTCGCTCGAGCATTGTTATTTCGGTCGGCACCGAAACACACGCTGACGTAGAAGGGGTCATCGAAGGCGACCAACGTCTACAGATAGACTGTGAAATTTGCGTCGCAAGAGGGATCGCTCGACTGCATGGAGGGAAAACTGAAGTGTTGCTGACAAACTTCAACCAAGAGTTCAAGCACATCAACAAGGGCACGACGATCGCGTACATCGAAGAAATTCTGGAAACCAGTAATGCCTTTGTCCTCACAGATTCCGCCGCATCTACCCGGACGACGATGGTTCCCGAACCAGACTACGCCATTAATCCAAGTCTCCCCGTGATTAAGCAACAGCAGCTCAGAAGTCTCCTCCGACGATACAAAGGCTGCTTTTCGACGTCATCGAGGATTCGACAAACAACAGGCGCCAATCATCGCATAATCACCGAGGAGTGCGCTGGACCACTCCGCCAGAGCCCTTACCGAGTTTCGCCGCGAGAACGTGCAGCTGTAAGAGAACAAGTCGACGAAATGCTGCGCAACGACATCATCCAGCCGTCGAAAAGCCTGTGGGCATCCCCTCTTGTCCTGGTAAAGAAAAAGGACGGAACCCTACGTTTCTGCGTCGATTATCGTCGTCTGAACAAGATCACGAAGAAGGACGTATACCCCCTCCCATGAATAGACGACGCATTGGATCGGCTCTGCAACGCTAAATACTTCTCGTCGATGGACCTCAAGTCTGGCTATTGGGAAATAGAAGTCGACGAAAGAGATCGCGAAAAGACGGCCTTCATTAACCCAGACGGCCTCTACGAGTTCAAGGTTATGCCATTCGGACTGTGCTCGGCGTCTGCAACGTTCCAGCGCGTCATGGACACGGTGTTAGCAGGATTGAAGTGGCAGACCTGTCTCGTTTATTTGGATGACGTCGTCGTCTTCGCTGGAAATTTCGACGACCACCTCAGGCGGCTTGCGACAGTACTAGAGGCCATCAAGTCGTCAGGGCTTACTCTGAAGCCGGAAAAATGCCGCCTCGCTTACGATGAGCTTCTGTTCCTAGGCCACGTAATCAGCAAATCTGGTGTCCGTCCAGACTCGCAAAAGACAGCTGCCATCGCACAGTGCCCGCAACCCACCAACAAGAAGGCAGTGCGTAGGTTCCTTGGCATGTGTGCCTACTACAGGCGCTTTGTCAACAACTTTTCACGCATCGCCGAGCCTTTGACACGTCTAACTAAATGTGATGTTGACTTCAAGTGGGTAGCGCCGCAGGCCGACGCATTTGTAGAACTCAAACGACGCATGCAGTCGCCGCCGGTACTTGCGCACTTCGACGAGTACGCGGATACAGAAATCCACACTGACGCCAGTAGCCTAAGCCTCGGTGTCGTTCTAGTCCAGAGAAGAAACGGAGTCGAACAGGTGATAGCTTACGCTAGCCGGTCGCTGTCAAAAGCGGAAGGCAACTACTCTACGACCGAAAAGGAATGCCTCGCCATCGTTTGGGCTACAGCTAAATTTCGCCCTTATCTTTATGGCAGGCCATTCAAAGTCGTCAGTGACCATCACGCGTTGTGTTGGCTAGCGAATATAAAGAATCCTTCAGGACGACTGGCGCGGTGGAGCCTCAGACTACAAGAATACGACATCACTGTAACCTACAAGTCCGGACGAAAACACTCCGATGCCGATTGCCTATCACGCGCACCCATTGACCCGCCGCCGCAAGATGACGAGCATGACGACGCCTTCCTTGGAATTATAAGCGCGGAAGACTTCGCTGAACAGCAACGGGCAGACCCGGAGCTAAAAGGCCTCGTCGAATATTTGGAAGGGCACACCGACGTTGTGTGCAGGGCATTTAAGAGCGGATTATCTTCCTTCACGCTTCAAAACAATCTACTCGTGAAGAAGAACTTCTCACCAGTCCGCGCCAATTAGCTTCTTGTTGTCCCGTTAGGACTTCGTCCAGAAGTATTGCATGCCATACATGACAATCCGACCGCTGGACACCTCGGATTTTCCCGGACAGTATTGAGGATACAAGAAAAGTATTATTGGCCACGCCTGACCGCCGACGTCGCCCGTTATGTCAGAACATGCCGAGAATGTCAGCGACGCAAGACACTGCCGACAAGGCCAGCCGGATTACTACAGCCAATCGAGCCTCCTTGCCGACCATTCCAGCAGATCGAGATGGACTTGCTGGGACCCTTTCCGACGTCAATAACCGGAAATAAGTGGATTGTCAAGGCGACGGACTACCTCACCCGCTTCGCTGAAACAAAAGCACTGCCGAAAGGTAGCGCAGCCGAAGTGGCGAAATTCTTTGTCGAAAACATCCTGCTGCAACATGGCGCCTCAGCAGTCATCATCACCGACAGAGGAACGGCCTTTACAGCGGAGCTCACCGAAGCCATACTGAAATACAGTCAGACAAGGCACAGGAGGACAACGGCCTACCACCCGCAGGCGAATGGTCTTACGGAGCGGCTGAATAACACCCTCGCCGACATGCTAGCGATGTACGTCGACGTCGAACACAAGACCTGGGATGCCGTCCTGCCGTACGTAACATTCCCTTGCAACACGGCGGTGCAAGAAACAACACAGATCACGCCATTCAAGCTGGTCTACGGCAGGAACCCGACGACGACGCTCGACGCCATGCTGCCGCACGTCCCTGACGAGGAGAACCTTGACGTCGCTACCTACCTCCAGCGCGCCGAAGAAGCCCGACAGCTCGCCCGCCTACGGATCAAGAACCAGCAGAGCACCGACAGCCGACACTACAAACCTCCGACGACGCTTCGTCGAGTACCAGCCCGGCGACCGTGTTTGGGTGTGGACCCCGATACGCCGACGAGGACTCAGTGAAAAACTACTGCGACGATATTTCGGACCCTACAAGGTCATCCGAAGTATTGGCGCACTGGACTATGAGGTCGTGCCAGACGGCATTTCGCATTCACAGCGACGCCGCGCACGATCTAAAGTGGTCGACGTGGTGCGTCTTAAACCCTTTTACGGACGCTGACGAACTTCCTTATTTTGTTGTTTTCTTTGCTAGGAGTGCTTTTCTTTTATTACTTTCGTCTGTTTGCAGCATCGGGTCGATGCTTTTTAAGAGGGGGGTATTGACACGTGTATTTATATTTAACGGGCGACCACGTTTCGCCGCCTACCAAAGTTATCGCACAGCGCGGGACGCGTCTGCATGTATCCGAAGTTTCTAGAAAGTTATCGATGCTTCTATCCGCTGTCTGTTATCGCCGAACCTTGTGTTATCTCATTTCATCGCGTGACTCGAATGTTGTAGAACTTTGTGGAAGGCATGCGGGTCCCAACGATTAGTCTGGAACATTCGATGACTGTTGTGTAAAAGCCGACGCATTTGACCCGCTGATCAGATTTTCGACGATCGCCGACCGTGTTCGACGCTATCTTTGTGCCATAAGTGTAGCCTGTTTTTGTGGGCACAGGTTCGCCCAACAAAAGTTAGTTTTGTCTTTCACAGTATTTGCTACTGTGTTCTTCAACGTCACCACCACGTGACAATATATATATATATATATATATATATATATATATATATATATTGCACTAAGTTTATTAAGTTTTTAGCGAGAGGGAAGTGGCCAGAGCATTATTTCTAATGGTAGGGACTGCTGTTCACCTGGCTTTTAACTGCATTGCTCGCATTTTTGATCTTCCAGACAAAAAAAGAAAACCTGCAGGTTTGAGGGACCCCTTCCGCTGGGTCTTTATTCAACGGTGTGTGAAATGCTCCTGAAGGATATGTCTCAGTACTGCTTCTGTTTCCAGTAGGCAATGAGAAGCCCTCATAAAAAACAACTCTCCTAATTATTTACATCTATTAGGGCTGGAAAGATCTCCACTTCCAGGCAGAGACCTTATCACATCATCATCACTTTTGTGCCTTAAAAACCGAAATTTGGTGTTATTACATAATGGGTGGAAACAGGTATCAGTAATAGCATACAGAGAAAAAATTATTGGTTAACTATGGTAGTTATTCAACTAGAAAATGTATAAGGGTAGGTGGTTGTAGTGGCGTCATGCGTAAGGCCATTCCAGTCTATCGCTGAGGGAGATCATAAATTTCTTTAATTCATTCAATAGCGGAAAGGAGCCCAAGCCGGATTCATTCGAAATCAGTATAAAAAGCAATACTGCGCAGCAACGCTTGTAGTGATAGTGAAGTATAAGTGAAAAACATGAAGGATGGTTCTTACCGTTTGGGTACGCAAAATGCTTGGTTGCACTATTTGTAAAACTGCAGCCAATGATGTGTAGTTTATTATTTATTTTAGAGCTGCTCAATAACGCAGTCATTCAATAATGCAATAACGCAGTATGTGCTCTTTCTACTTGCTTTCATGCCCTTCCGCGCTTTTGTGATAGTACTGTTTCTTATTTATATATTCATTCATTTATAAATTCGTTAATATTGCTACGGACCTGTATTTAGGATGTCGAAGTGGCCAGTGCTATGAAGGCCACAACGACGATTGTAGGCAACGCGGGCTGTTGCTGTTTGGACAAGTGCAGCGTATTCATTTTGTAAATATACTTGTATATTCCTTCTCTTCAGCGTCTTCCCACCTAACATATTTGGTAGAGGTGAACGTTTCGCCTCCTCGCCCTGGAACATCGCAGTACCTGGTGCGTCGGGTCTTCCATCATGGCTCCCAGAGCCGACAGATTGACCCAAAGGGCTCCGACGACCTACATCGCACTCTGCGCTCCCGTGATCCTGGCCTATTTTCGGGAAAAAATGAGGAAGACGCCAAGGATTAGATGAGCCTGTACGAGCGCGTCAGCACCAATAAACGGTGGGAGCTTATTGTCATGCTGGCCAGAGCAGCTTTTATCTTCATAGCATAGCTAGAGTTTTGCTTTGGACACTTGAAAATGAGCTCGACAGCTGTAATGCACATAAGCAAAAGCTGCAAGACCTCTTCGACAACCCTTACGGTCACTAAATTGCCGCGAAGAAGGCGCTGTTGATCAACTCTGGGAAGTCAGCGGAACCCTACATCAGGTACACACGGGGACAAAGGTGTACGAACCACGGGATCTCCGAAAAGGTTCTCGAGCAGCCTGTAGCAGTAGCCAGTAAACTTGTACACGGCGATGTGACAGCGGCAAACGCTTTCAGGATACCGTATTTTGCTGTTGGTAGGCTCACCGCCGACGCTCGCATGCTCTCAGTGTATGTGCTCCCACAGGGAGCAGAATTCCGCATATGTCCGCTTTATGTTCCGGCTATGCAGTGAAGCCACATTTGCTTTGTTGTCTGCTGTGTGCGAGCTACATGCGGTAGTTCTTCGCAAGCGCTTAGCAAGATGACACTTTCTAATGCAGGCTACGCTCGAGTAATTGGTGTAGCCGGAGGTGTGCCAACCACCCGAAACTTTTGTTTGTATGCACATAATACAGGCACGTTTACAAACCCGCACGAAAGTACATATATGGAATAGGACCCCCCTCGATCCCTCGAAATAAGATCCTGACTACGCCCGTAGCTTTAATAGCTCAAAAGATCGAGTGCAAACACGCGTTATTTTGCAACAAAAAGAAATGCAATGTTTTCCATCATTCATAAGAAGTTTTCACGCGGAGTCCGGAAGACCAGAAACGTTTTAAAGGCTGTTTAAAGAAAACATCCCACACGTGTGGTGGACAATTATGTGAGCTTATTTCGGCTGCTGATACCAGACGAATAATGATCGTCGCCATGAGAACTATCGTGCCTGCAAGTATGTCAGTGACCGATAACGGTGACTGTCATTTATCACTAACCGTCGTTGACAGCAGCTGCGCGTTTTCGATATATGCGGTGCAGACACGTAAATTTAAACCCATTTCAAATGTTCACATGCGCATCTTTTATGCAAATCTTATTTTCACGATTCATACCACAACCTTAACAATAACTTCGTAGCAGCAAATACGCAAGTGGAAAAAGATTGAAGATGCATGAACTTCAATATCCAATTTATTTCGTACAAGGGAATAGATGAGCAATGCCAGGTGCAAGCAGGGTATGAGTGGTAGTTCTTGGAGCCTTGGGGAGCAAAATTCAAAGCCACTGGAAAGAGAATAAGTTATTAGGAGTAACAACAGGTTATCTTTATTGCCCTAAACACATAGGATGGCAAAGTTGAAAAGTAATTACTCGCAGATTGCAGTCTGTAATATGACAACACATTTTTCTTGATCTCTTCAAACTACTCAGATTAATTTATTATAACAGAGCGATTATTAAACGTAGCAAAATAATTTTACAGTCCTAACGCTGATCGAACAAGCAACATAGTGCGGGCAGTAAATGCTGAAGCTATCACAGCTGTGCCATCAACGGGAGCGCACAATGTTTTCTCTCACTGCAAAAGAATGAACACCAGCACATCAATCGACCCTACATGAAAAATCAAAATGCCAGCAAAAAAATCAAAATAAACACCATGGAGAAATCCAGGGTGCACTGGGATAATTGTATCTGCTAGTATTTACTCTGTCTTGAACACACTGTCCTAGAGCCGCATAGTAAGAAGAATCGCACAATCAACGCAGCGAATTGGGCGAGTTAATAAGTTAAAATTCTTGGCGTATATGTGCAACGCAACACACACGTGTTGTTCATACTTTGTCGCGCGTCTATCTTGCGCTGCACATGTGTACCAAAATTGCAGAAGTGAACAACCTCTCACGCCAGACGTACACATTTCAGCGTGTACAGGAGTGTTACTTGAGATAAATGCTGCTTTAGTGCAAACAAGCCGAACTCAGCTCTCTAAACAAGGCCAATGCACCTCGAATATCCCGGTCCCTTTTAGAGCCGGCCGGTGTCGTCCGTTAGCACGGCACCGCGTACAAAGCTTTGCCCCCTTCCGTGCGGTTTGTGCAGTTTGGTGCGCGGCACGCCGTCATACTGGAATACAAGTGTCAAAATAAACTGTTTCGTATCACTTTACCAAAGTCATTCACATAATATCGTCGCCTATCGTACCAGCAACCCGGATTGCAGTTTTGATGGCAGTGACGGAAACGATTCGGCGCTGAGCCCGTAAAGTTGGCTTCACAGCGGCACATTTCAAGATTTGACCTCATTTTGCTCCACGCTTGGCGAATAGCGGTGCGTGCTGAGCCGAAAAAATTATGCGCAACTCTGCTCCCTGCGAGACCATATAAAGGAGTACTGCTCGGAGGGACCGGCTGTACCCAATAGCAAGGATACGGACATGTGTAGTTGAGGATCCGTTCAGCGCACGCGCTTTACCGTCCTCCTGCACTCTGCAAGCTGCCTTCATCAAGTCAGGAGTGTCAGGCCTTGCATCTGCCGCTTGGCGTCTCCTCTGTCGCTTAAAAAGCCTGCTCCCTCAACGGACACTTGCAGTCAGCGCCAAACACTTTCAGGATACTGATAGTGGTAGGATACTGATTTCAGGATAGCGACGTAGCATGCGGCGGTGACGTAGGAGGCGGCAACGACGTTGATGCCGAGTGCTGACCATCATTCATGGTGCGGAATTGTGACGGGACGTCCACTGCTGAGCTCCGTTTCCAGCCGTGGCACCCCTCACCTCTCACTAATATGTTACGGGGATGTTGGGAGTATCATCATCATCATCATCCTCATCATCATCAGCATCATCATCAGCCTGGTTACGCGCACAGCAGGACAAAGGCCTCTCCCATACTTCTTCAACTACCCCGGTCATGTACTAATTGTGGCCAAGTTGTCCCCGCAAACTTTAATCTCATCCTCCCACCTAGGAGGAGGAGGAAAAACTTTATTTGCTCTAATTGGTTAGAAATTAGCGGTGGCAGATGCGGTCGGCCGTCTTCACGGTCTTCTTCCCCATCAGCGCAGGGTCGAAGCCCCTATTCCAGGGCACCACTGAGGGTGGCTACTCGGCGAGCGTGCCTTACTAGTCCATGCTGGACTTTCGGGTCGCTGCTGGAGAGCACCCTCTCCCACTGCTCCGCACTCGCGTCTTTTATTTGAAGGAATTGTTGATTCTGAACGCATTCCCATGTAATGTGATATAAGGTGGGCTTGGCGCCGCACCAGGGGCAAATGTCTCTATACTGGGTGGGAAACATCTTGCTTAGTGTGTTTAGGTTTGGATATGTTCCTGTTTGCAGCCTCCTCCAAGAGTTTGCTTCAAGCTGATTTAGGCTGTTGTGGGGTGGAGGGTATTTGATCCGGACCCCCTTATAGTAATTTAAAATGTCTGAGTGAGTAGCTTGGGTTGACTGGTATGGGTTCCTCAGGGTCGGTGCTTGTGGCCGCTCGGTTTGTGTGCTCTCGAGCTGCCTTGTCCGCCCTTAGGTTCCCTTCTATTCCAGCGTGTCCCGGTACCCAGAAAATTGTATGCCTGACTTTGTTGTTAGCCCTGCAGGAGCGGAGGATGTGAAGCGCTCTGCGTCCTATTCTGCCGTTCATGTAATTCCAACACATAGTTTGCGAGTCGGTGAGTATTGTTAAAGACCTTTCGGATCGGTAGCCCTCCACTGCCGCTAGAGCTACGGCTATTTCCTCAGCTTCCGTTACCGAGCAGTCCTTCATTGACGCGCTGCTGATCTCTTTGTAGTTTGAAGTTTGAAGTTTATTATAATTTTTGACAATACAAGATTGTCATGGCGCCGGAGCAAAAGGCGAGACTATACACGCCTGACTGGGCCCCTGGCGCCACGAGCACAGCAAACATCCTGGCTTAGTACTATCGCAGCTGTCTTTACTATGTTTGTGCCTCTTTGCTTGGCGTATACTGCAGCATCTG
Source organism: Dermacentor andersoni (assembly GCF_023375885.2). Taxonomy (NCBI): domain Eukaryota; kingdom Metazoa; phylum Arthropoda; class Arachnida; order Ixodida; family Ixodidae; genus Dermacentor; species Dermacentor andersoni. The sequence continues at coordinate 6,690,854 of NC_092821.1, forward strand.
TGTATACTGTAGTGTTTTTTGTGGCCAGGTACTTTTCGACGTATTTCGCCCTTGCGTCCCTTCGCGCCGTGTGGAGGTTTGGGTCCATGTTTTTGGGTAGGGGGCTAACAGTGTATGTTTTCCGATATTCATCAGGAATCCCCTCCGTTCTTTGGGTTTCTTTGATTGATTCCGCGAAGCCTAGCCTTATTAGCAGTTCCCTTCCCGTTTTGGTCTGCTGGAGTCTCATGAGCTGTGCGATACTTTGGGCTTCTTTTAGTTCTTCGAAGGTGTTGCTTAAACCAAGTGCCATTAGTTTCTCCGTCGATGTATTGTTCGGCAGGTGAAGTGCTGTTTTGTACGCTTTGCGTAAAATTGTGTCCGCTTCTTGTATTTCCTGTTTGGTGCAGTTGAAGTACGGGAGTGAGTATGCGACCCTGCTAACCACCAGGTTGCCAACCAGCTTAAGTGTGTCTCCTTCTTTCATCCTATATCTCTTTTGTGACACCCGCGTGATCATGCGTGCTATTTGGGTTGTTGACTGCTTGAGTGTTTTCAGCGTGTGGGTGCAGCGCTGGTTGGATTGCACCCACATTCCAAGGATCCTGATTTGTTGGCTTTCGGGTATCGGCTGCCCCTTTAGCCATATGTTAAGGCTTTCTTTGCTTTTCTTGCCCCGTGTAATTCTCAGAAGCTCGGATTTCTCCGTGAAGCACTCAAGGCCTCTTTCCCCGACGTATTTTTCCACGCAAGTGGCTGCTTCTTGCAGATAGCTTTCTTTTTGGCACAGCGAGCCTTTAGTGGCCCAGATGGTGATGTCATCTGCATAAATGGCGTGTTTTATGCCTTCGATTTTGCTTAGTTTATGCCCTAGGCCAATCATTGCGATGTTAAAGAGTATCGGGGAAATTACTGAACCTTGGGGTGTCCCCTTGTTTGGTGTGGGGAATTTTTGCGATCGAATCTGTCCCAAACCTATTGTTGCTGTTCTATTGGAGAAGAAGGCTTTGACGTATCCGTGTACTTTCTTCCCGCAGTCTACGCTGTTAAGGCCCTCCAGGATTGCCGCGTGGCTTACATTGTCAAAAGCTCCTATTATGTCTAGCGCCCTTAAAATGTGTTCTCCGTTGTATGGCATGTTGCTGAGCACCTCATGTCTAATTTGGAGAAGGACATCCTGTGTCGAAAGCTTGGATCGGAAACCGAACATACTATGGGGGTATAGCTCGTTTTCCTCCATGCAATGTTGTAGTCTTTTTGTTACTATCCTCTCATATAATTTGCCTAAGCACGATGTGAGGGAGATTGGTCGTAAGTTTGTTAGCTGTAGCTTTTTACCTGGTTTGGGAATCATTACAATCTCGGCGTGGTTCCATTCCTCTGGTACCGTTTCCGCAGCCCAGTGTTGGTTGAGGAAGGCGGTGATTTGTTCCACCTGTTCGTCCCCTAGGTTTCGAATAAGTGAATTTCTGATTTTGTCCGCGCCCGCTGCTGTATTCTTTTTTACGCTTCTTATGGCCGCGTACACCTCTTCTTTTGTGATTGGCCTGTCCAGCAGCTCGTTTTCTTTCCCTTTGTATTGTTGTGTGTAGGCCGCCGGGTGGTCATGTCCGAAACATTTGACTCTGACCTGCTCTAGCAGTTCAGAGTCCGGTCCCTCGAATTGGTGTACCAGGGGGTGTATGGCCTTATTGTTTTCAGATTTTGTTTTTGTTGGGTCCAGGAGCGCCTTGAGTATGTGCCATGTTTTTGCCGTGCTAAGCGTTCCGTTTAGGGACTCGCTAAACTGTTGCCTGTTTTGCCTAGTCAGCTGAGCCGCATACTCCTCCGCCTCCTTGGTTATCTCTGCGATTTTCTTTTTGAGCTTCCTGTTTAGCCTTTGTTTTTTCCATCTTTTAGTGAGCCCGCGTCTTGCCTCCCATAGCTTGAGTAGTCGCGAGTCCACCTCAGGTGTTTCCTCTGTTCTTTCTATTTCTTTGGTGTACTTGTCGAGCACCTCCCTGAGCTTGTTTCCCCAGCCTTCTAGCGACTCGATGTTTCCCTCTATAGTTTTGCATTCCTTCCTGAAGGCATTCCAATCTGTCACCTTGGTGGTGCCAATTTTGCGTTTTATTCTTCCGGTTGCCAATTGCGTTTTTAGGATGTAGTGATCGCTGCCCAGATTCTCCAGCAGGTTTTCCCATACCGCCTTGTCTGTTCCCCGGATGTATGTCAGGTCGGGGCATGTGTCGGAGCTTACGCTGTTACCTAGTCTGGTTGGCGTACTATCGTCTGTTATGAGGGTGCAGCCGTACATATCTGCTGCTTCCTTAACTTGCATGCCTTTCTTGTCTGGTTTTTTGTATCCCCTAGTCAGATCTTTGGCGTTGAAATCTCCTACAATCACTAGGGCGTTTGTTTTGGCTAATTTGCTCGTTCCTGCAAAATGTTTGCGGAAGTCGGCCTCTTTTTGACTCGGAGGGCTATAGAGATTTATGACAAAGACACTGCTGTCGTTTCTTTTCTTTTTTGGAATGATTTCGACAATACCGTGGTCTATGTCTTTGTCGGCTATGCTGTCGTGTGCTATGGCGGTGAGGGATTTACTGATTAGTATTGCTGTGCGTTCTTTTTCATAGCACGTGTAGCCTTTTAGCGTTGGTGTGGTTTTCCCTTTCTCCTGTAGTGCTATGATATCTGGTGGTGTGAGTTATGTTTATGTACTGTAGGAGTTGCCCTTGTTTTTTGCGATAGCCTCTGCAATTCCATTGCCAAATTTCTATTGTTTCGTATCTGGCCATGATTAGTCCCCGGTGTTAGACGCGTTGTAGTTTTCGAGGCCCTGTCTTCTTAGGTTGAATTTGTCTTTAGCTTGTTGTGAGATTTGTTGTTTGCGTTGGTTCCGGATCTCCTGATCCATAATTGCCATTTTCTGTTCTGTTGCATTTGTTTTCTCTTGTATAAACGTCATAAATTTTCTCATTTGGTCTTCGAAAGATTCTGGTTGCTGTGGTTGTTGTTGTGGTGGAGTCTGCAGTCTAGGGGGACTACCTGTCCTTTGATCCTGCAGGGCTTTAATTAGCTCCTCCAACCGTCTTTCTAGTTGTTCTATGCGTTTGCGACATGCTTCGTTTTCCTTTCTAAGATTTTTAAGTTCCTCTCCATTATTATTATCTTTCCCCGAGTGCGGAGGTGGTGTTTTGGGTGGTCCCCAGCTCACCTTAGCGTTATCTTGGGTCTTCTTAATATGTTGTTGTCCCTTGTGTTGCTGCTGCCCCCTCGTGGGCGGAGGCTGCAGTGGTGGGAAGGAGCTGTCCCTGGCTGGGTCTCTCGACTGGCTCCTCGACTGGCTCCTCGACTGGCTCCTGGCTCGGCTCCTCGAGCGGCTCCGGCTGGCTTGATCGCCCTCCGAGCTCAGCCATCTGGGTCGGCGCCTGCGGCTGCGGCTTCGGCCTCGGCGTTTTTGCTGCTGCTGATGCGGTTGTTGGCGGCCGCGGAGCTCCTTGGTGTCCTTGAGGCGCCGCTGGCAGTCCCTGGTTCCGGTTAAGTGGGCTCCTCCGCATACCAGGCACTTCGGTTGGCATTGGTGCCCCTCTAGGGGGCTAGTTGCTCCGCACTGGCGGCAGATTCTCGTTCCCGGCTTTGGGCACACGTCCGAGCGGTGTCCTTGCTCGCGCATACAAAGCATACTTGTCTAGTTGGTCTGTAGGGGTGGGTCATGTACTCGCATGCCCCCAAAATGACGTATTTGGGGATGAAAGGGCCGTCGAAAGTGACGAGTGCAGTCTCCGACTTGGCCAGCATTCTGGCGCTCAAGATCTCCACTCCTTGGGTGCGTAGGCGCAACTTGGATTCGAGTACGTCCGCCGCGATTCCCGGGGGTAGCCCGTGAATAACGGCTCTTTTGATGTCTTCAGGTAGCGCCACGTAGGCGTTCACGTCGTAATTTTGCCCGTCAAAGTTGAGGCAGTTGATCTTCCTGATCATTCCGGCTGCTTCCTCGTCCGAGGCGCTTGCGATGATGATGTTGGAACCTGGCCGGAGTCTCACCAGGAACTTGTCCTCTCCGAATTTTCGGCCACACGCTTCCACGATAGCGCGTGCCGCATGGTACGTCTTCAGCTCCTTAACCTTCAGCCCGCCCTTAGGCCGAATAATGATCTTCGCATCGTTCAACGGGAGCGGCGGGAGTCTGTGCCTCGACTGCCTTGCCGCGCCGCTCTTTTGTCCTTGTGTCGTTGACGTCAGGCCAGCTGCTGTCGCCGGCGCCATCTTGATATTGTTCTCGGCGGCGTGAGGCTCACCCGGTTTCAAAATTGCGGCGCTCTGCGTAGCGCGCTTAAGCCCTTTCTTCTGGCGTCGGGAATAGCAAATTTGCCAGTTTTTGTCTTCTTCCTGCTGATCTGCCGTGTCTGCCGAACTCGGCATATCTTGCTGCATCGCTAAATCTTCTGATACTCCGCTCCCTAGGCCGCTCTGTCCCGAACATGCGGCGGGATAGGCTTCCTCCATCGCTTGTGTTTCTGACGGATTTTGGGCTGGTCCCTTTGCCGGGTGGTTATAAGTTGTTACGGTCGACTGCCGGGGGTCCATTCTAGTCGCTACGCTGCTGCGCCCGCGTCCTAGTTGCCCGTTGGATCCCGGGTGCGGCAAGGCCTGATGGCAGGCCCAGCTCGCCGACCAGGGGGAAATTTCAATCTCCGATAAAACTCCAAAAAGTGGGCCTACCGGGTTGAGAGTGGTGTCCTCGTGGTCCAGGTCACTTGCTGAGTCGATTACGCAAAAAGTTTTGGTGGCCCGATGGGTTTGACACTCTGAAAACTTCGAGAATCCACGGAGCCCATGCAACGCACGTCCGCTCCCGTTTGCTTCTTTTTCTTCTTACTTTCTGCCATCCTCTGCTACGCTTCCCTTCCCTTGGAATCCAGTCCGTAACCCTTAATGACCATCGATTATCTTCCCTCCTCATTACATGTCTTGCCCATCCCCATTTTTTTCTTGATTTCCACTAAGATGTCACCAACTCGCGTTTGTTCCCTCACCCAATCTGCTCTTTTCTTATCCCTTAACGTTACATCCATCATTCTTCTTTCCATAGCTCATTGCGTCCTCGTCAATTTAAGTAGAACCCTTTTCGTAAGCCTCCAGGTTTCTGCCCCGAACGTGAGTACAAGAGAAGAACGTATTTACAATATATATATATATAATGAGTCAGCGTACTTAACGATGGCTTACCAGCGACAACGCGCAGCATCCAGCGCTTCGGGAGCTTCTTCACTTTTCTTCATTTATGCTTCCGTAACAATATTTCACTACTTTTCTTAAGCAGCTGTGTTGCACTCGAAGTAAGATTCAAAATGAAAGTTATGATGGTTAACTTGAGAAATCATAAATTGGGTAATTATGAATTTTTTGCACCACTGGCAGCAATATTGTCAAAATAAATCTTGTTTTCAGCTAGATTGTACATGGAACCGTGATCATGAGAAGCCAAAATACAGAAAAATACAAATGCGCTGAAGGGCATTCCGCAGACATGATTTAATCATGACCGGCATCTTACTGCTATTCCTGAAAAGGACAATGCGTAATAATTGAATTAGAGCGATGCGAACATATGAGGCAAAACCGCGATTGAAAGAAGTGTTAGGCGCAACCTTAAGAAACAGGAAGAGAGCGATATGGAATATAGCGACGAAATGGCTGTCTATGGAAGGTGTGTGCCGTTGAGGAGAACAGAAAAATTTAGGCGATGTGATAACATTGAGTTATTGATGGCATAACTTGGAATTAGCTAATGTAAGATAGGAGGAATTAGACATCGCTCGCGAGACCTTCGTCCTGCAGTGTACAGGGTCGTCCACTCTTAGGGTGAACACGGCTCACCGTGGCCGCGCTCCGCGGTGCGCCGTAGCGTCCGGCGTTGCGGCGCTATTAGCCCGGAGAACGAACTACAGGGGTGCTGCGAGCGCCGCTCGCGTGACGTCAGGACACGGACTCGCGCCTGTCGTCTGCTACAGTCCGGGCGCTTCCTGCGGTGTTTTCGTTTGTTCGCCTTCGTTCTCTCTGCTTGTATTCTTATGGCGGTAATACCAAATATATTTTTACGACGTCTTCATTCGCGAAAATTTATTCAAAGAACTTATTTCTTAGACGACAATGCAGCTCTCAAAGGCAATGCTATAGTACCAGCCGAAGGAGCGCAGACCAGCCCATTGCGGATTTTTCATGAGCAGATCGACAACCGCAAATACATAGCATTTAAGAATAATCCAGTTATGTTACCATACATGCCGCGATGCAACAAGTATGTCACAAACGCTGGCTATATATGACCTTTACAACAGTTACCTTGATTTTAATCTGCTAAAACAGGTTTGCTCATGACGAGGGGTTCGGGGTATAATATCGAATTTGAGCATTTCTTCACAGAAAGACTCGGCAGTAACACGATGACTTCATTAACACTGCAGTTTAGATTCTACAAGCACTACTTGCTGCTTTACCTGCTTCTCAAAATTAGGCGGTGCTTCCCGTGTTTATGTTAAGTGGCGGTAATTTGAAGTAAAGCTAATGAAGGCTTGCGGCTATTTGCAGAATACGATAAGGAATGTCCCAATATATATTTCCTTTTCCGTGCTACACGTTCAACTCGAGAAATTTACTGGTGCTTGTTACTTGGGGAATATACATGACGGCGAATATACATGTTTGGCGAACTGACACAGGCTGCTCGGCCAAAATGTTTTTGTGAAATATGCCTTTTCGACCGTATGGCTACAGCCAGAAACAAATCGAAGCGTCAATCATTAGTAGTATGGCACATACTGAATATATCATAATTTCCCGGTGGATGGTAAAAATCAAGTGAAATACGTAGGGCTTGTAGTGTTTCCTTTATGAAGGTTTGCGAGGTTCTCTTTTATGTATGACGAAGCGAATAGTTCTCCGTTTGTATAACTAAACAGCGCGGCATCGAGACATGATGAGGCAGAAGGTGCTTGAATTTTACTTTTCTAGGCACCCTAAGCTGCGCTGTAGTACCTCGAGAATACTTCAGGCATTCCAATTGGCGCTGCAAAAAAAAAAAAATGTTTTATGGTTTCGATTAGAAGTTGTAGTGAACTTATGGGTTTCACGAAGAACGCGTGCCTCGTCATACCGGCAGGTGGTTCCTACCGTTGCGTGAGGGGTGTGCCATATTGTCGACAGAGGCTACTGAGAGCGGCCATGCAAAAATTTCATTGCTTGCATTTGATTGGCTCTCGATCTTATCCACGAAATTTTTCTCTCAGGTGATTGCTACTATGGTATTTGTAAATCAACTATGTAAATACTCTACATGACGCACCGTATTGTTAGCAGCCATGAGCAATTCGTTTTTTGGAGGCCTGTTTCAGAGAGGGGTGAAAATAGCAGGAAGCTTTTTCATAGGAAATGCGCGCCTAAGTCTTTCTTTTACACATTAATAAATGGCCATATTTGACTAGAACTCACCCGAGTAATAAGAATCATGATGACAGTTTCGCTGGGCAGTGTCTTTCTAACACCGATAACATGCAGACGCCAATTACCAAGATTTTTCTTCCATGTAAAATGCAGTGTATCTCATAGCTAAATACAAACGAAATGTCAAGTGTTTAGCGAACCATCATACACAGCTTCGCGTGTCGCGTGTTGAGGACCCCCCCCCCCCCCTTTTTTTTTTTTTTTGCTTATGGCATGCTACCCCATCTTAGCTTAATATGATGATGCGGTACAGCCAACGGCTGCTCAAGTGAGTGACTGGCCGCTCAGGAGTTAAAGATTCTGGGATGACTCGTCAAATCCAGAGACAGCAGAGGTGTTTTCATTCAACGCATTTCTGTAGGCTTGCATGATGAATTCCATTTTCTTCGGTTGCTCGTTGCCATGGCACTTCGGCAATAAAAACGCTGTAACAGTGCAGGATAATTTTATTTCCCCGGCGCCTTTTCGGAAACTAGCCATGTCGCGGGTTTCGGAAAAAGAAAGACGACGCATTGTAGATCTGTGCGTACAAAACTATTCTCAACGCGTTATATCGGAGACAACAAAAAGGCCACAGAAAACTGTGAATCGAGTCGTCCAGGCTTACAAGAAAGACGGAAGAATTGCAGATGCTCCCCGTAAAGCCCGGCATAGAGTGACCACTGAAGCTGAATACATGACTATTGTTCCGGCGGCTGTCGCAAACCCAACCTCCACCATTCAGGAAATTAAGAACGTCCTCAGGCTGGGTGACGTCTCTGACACGTATATCAAGCGTCGCGTCTACGCCCCAGCCTAATAAAGAGCGCAAAAATTACTGCATTTTCACCCTCGTCACTTATAAAAAACATGCTAAGTGATTTATGTGGTGAGAAGCTCGTTTCTGTTACTGTATATTGATTAAGTAGGCTGTTCACAAGCTGTAGACCAAACTAGCTGGAAAATGCTCCAGTTAATGAAGTGCGCCTTCCCTCAAGGCCGCCTCGGTCGCCCAGTCACCTGGGTCTAGCGAAGGGTACTTCGCAGCAAAGCCAGAGCGGCGCGCTCCAGCGCTTGAGCAGACGACGCGAAGCCGCTCCCCCGAGGTCCGTGTGCGCCTGCGCCGCTTTGCTTCGACGCGCCGCCGCGCCGGTCGCACTGGCGCCCTGCGGAGCGCGGCCACCGAGAGCCGCGTTCACGCTAACAGTGGATGAACCTGCACATAATCGTAGGCTGGTGAATACAAGGAGGAAGAATAATTATGTTCCAATAAAACAATTTTATAATGTAGCACCCTCAATAACATTTGACAGGTCAGTAGTGCCGATTTTTCATAGTCACATTAAACTTTTCCCGCTGTTTTGTGAATGCTCGTCTGAGACATCTCGACAAAAAAAGTACTGAGGGGCCAGTTCCACACATATTCGTACAAGTTACTACCCCGATAGCCATGACTTGTGAGCACCATGCAAGTCATGTTAAAATGGGCAATCTAAAACCACTTTTAAAACCAATCACTGAGACAGAAATTAAAGACATTCTAAACCAACAGTAAAGCTGGCATGGAACACAAGCTATTTCAGCCCCTCTTGCGGTATACATATATATATATATAAATATATATATATATATAGATGTGTGCGTGTGCGTGTGTGTGTGTGTGTGTGTGTGTGTGTGTGTGCACTAGTATACCCGCAATTAGACATTTTGTGGACTAAGAAAAAGTAAGGGGGTCAAAGTAGTAATATTGGATTTGACAAAAAGGCGTCCGACAACTATCAGGTTATCTCCCTTTCAAGCATGCTTTCTAAGGTGAACTAGTGCAAGCGTTATGTAGTATGTCAACTTTTTACAGAAACACCTGAGGTATGTTCTTGAGGAATTTTTGTTGCAAGGCAAGCGTTGAATATGACAAAAAAGAAAGAAAGACAGGCTGAAAATATTTTGTTACGGTGGGAAAAGAGAACAAGGTCGTCGACGATGAAGACGACGAATTGGCAAGAGCCTCGCGGGATTCTCGGCAGCTGTGTATATCCGCTTTGTAAGCACAATGTGTAAATAGTTTTATACCCGTGGCATTTTGGTGGACTTGCAGTGTACGCGTCTTCGCAACGGAGCTCCGCAAACGAAATGACAGTAGCCAAGATGCGAATGAATTATTGAAAAATATAATTGTTTCTTCAAACGCGTCGGTATAAGATGTTTCAGCCCGTGCATCAAGCCTAGGGACCTGGATACCTTCAAACGTACATATTTGACATGATTGGACCAGCTTAAATCTGATTTGAAGGAAACCCCAAGGAATCGACAGCCACTTGTTAACATGATTTCAGAATTGATACGTAATTTGAAATTATGGTGTATGGGTCTATTTTACGGTGCGAAAATCATATATTTTTTGTTTTGTTCACATCAAGTGCTGTTTAATTATTGGTCAACCATACATATAACTGGCTAAGCCAGGCATTCTAGTGTGATTCCAGCAAGGCAAGGTCAGGTCCGGAAAAGAAAACATTTGTATCGTCTGCATAAAAACAATATCTGGGGTTAAAGGTATATTTACAATATCATTTATAAAGAGCAAAGGACCAAGAGTTCATTGTCACATATAAGAGGGAAGATAAAATAAAATGGTAGACGAAGAAAGGTTTCAAGAAGACGACGAGGATGGCGTTAAGAATGACATGGAATAATCGAAGACGAAAGAAGATAAAGAAGAGGCTCGGAGTCAGGTGACAAGAGATGATTGGTGGAGAAGTATCCGGTGAGATGGAAAGCGATGATTGGTGGAGAAGAGAAGACGAAGAGAAGGATTACGTGGACTAACGTCAAGGCTATAAGAGGCCGAGGAAGGGCGAGACACGGGGGGGAAGAAGAAAGCAGCGGAGACTTGGCGGGTCAGGGACGGTTCGACCGGAAGAGAGCGACGCCGGCTACTGCTCCGGTGAGCTCGTGTTCTACGGCTTTGCACCGCAGACTTCCTGCCGTTCCTGAGCCCGTTCCGGGGAGTCCACGGAGGACGCCACCACCTGCTACGGCCAGGGGTGTCTCTACCGCTGTTGCCACCCTTCCGGGTGGTGCCCCAACGCCAACATCATCGGCCACACCTCCACGGGCGTTTGGACTGGGAGTGTGTACGACGCAACCAACGACGCTTCCAGCGATGCCACCCCTCGAACGTCGAACGCCACTCCGACGCCGGCTACGGGACCCGCACCACACCACATCCGCACCGAACCAGACATGAGCACGAACGCCAACCACTCTCAACAGAACGCTAGTGGCAGTGTTACCGGTTCGTGTGTACAGAGAGTTTTTTGTATCTTGTGTGTTAGTTTTGTTAGGTTAGTGTGCTGCTGTTCGTGTCGCGTGGGTTGTATTAAATGTGCATCTGTGTGGGTACACCTGTCGCCTCGTCCATTCTTTCGGCCAGAGTGTTCTCCGGAGGAGATCCGTGACAAAGACAAGTGGCGAGCCTGCCAGGATTCATTTCCTTGTGTCTTTTTTCTTTGTCTCGGATCTTTCCGATCTCTCGACGGCAGCAAGTATGGATTTGGTAAAAACGCTAGAACTTGTGCACAAGCTAGGGTTAAGCAAGGAAGAGGCGATGCGTCTCTGGGACGAGAAGAAAGAAGAAGCAAAGAGGCAGAGAGAGAAAAGGGCGCAAGCACGCGCAGACGCTCGCGAGGCAGAAGAGCGAGAGGCTAGAAGAGCTCGCGAGGCAGAAGAACAGGAGAAAAGAAAGATAGAACGGGAGAAGGAGTTCTTTTTGTGGAAACGGGCGCATATCGCACGAGGATATGAGGCGATCACGGAAGATCATCAGCGTTCCTTAGCGGGTACCGAATCTCCTAGACCAGCCAGGGTTTGTCCAAGAAAGTCAATGGCTCCTTTTGATGACAAAAGAGATGACTTGGACGCGTATCCGCAACGATTGGAGCGGATAGCTCTGGGGCAAGACCAAGCTGGATGCGTTGTCCACTCTCGGGCAGAACGTGTCACCCCACCTGAAGTTCCACCGAGAAAAGGAGAGCAAACCCCGCTTGGAAATGAGGTGGTGAGTGGAGCACTCGAGTCAAAAGAAGCAATGCAGGTGCGTGGTGGGGCAGTCAGTTTATCGTCGGCAGTGGAGACAAGAGCTCAAGCGACAGGCAGAGCGACGCAGCGTTTGGAAAGAAAGAAAAAGGGTAAGGAAAAGAAGTCCAAAGACAAGAAGCGCACGAGCAAAGACAAGTCCAAAGACAAGAAGCGCACGAGCAAAGACGAGTCCAAATACGAGAAGCGCACGAGCAAAGACGAGTCCAAATACAAGAAGAGCAAGAGCAAAGACAAGAAAAGCAAAGGCAAGGATAGTAAAAAGAAGAAAAAGAAGGTTTTCTGTCCCCGGCTAAGCAGCAAAAGCAGCAAGAGCACCAAAGAGAAAGGGGGAGGCAAGCGCAAGTCCAAGAAGGCCAAGAAAGGCCCTTTTGGGAAGGCAGCTCGAGATCCAGAAGCAAAGAGAAGGCTGGCAAGGCTAAGTCCAGCAAGAAGGTGGGCAAAGGAAGCAAGGAGAAGGCGGACAAAGGCAATAAGGAGAAGTCGAGCAAGGAGCGGGCCTCCAAGAGGCACAGCAAGGAAAAGAGCAGCATGGAGAAAGACAACAAGGATAAGCAAAGAAAAGCAACAAAGCAAAGAGAAACACAACAAGGATAAGCACGGAAGCAAATAAAAGCATAGCAAGGACAAGCGCAGTAAGGAGTCCAGTAAGTCCAGTTTGGCCTTACAAGAATACTCATTTCAGGTGGAATATATTAAAGGCAGGGATAGCGTTGGAGCGGATTTCATGAGTAGAGCCAACTGACCAGCTCTAGGTATCTCTGGGAGATATCTTGCTGTTGCGGCTGTGCTATGTATCTCAGGGATGTATCGTGTTGTTGGTGTTGTTGTGGTTGTTATGTGATTATACAAAGGAGTGTGTTGTGGACATTAACATGTTTATTAAGGACACCGTGTGGACAATGGCATTGTTCTGAAAACGCAGTGAAGTTGTGGACATTAACATGTTTATAACACCGTATGGACAACGGCAGTGATGTGTTAGTGGTGTGCTTTTGGTGTGTGCTGGTCATCTGCGTTGTGCTGTGTGGTGTGCTGCGGCCAGAATCGCCACAGAAGATAGTTGGCTGGCTGGATGGCTTGAAGAGGAGGACGACTTGAGCAGTTTTTCAGGGAAAACCTCTTGAGAGAGGGGGCCCTTGTCACATATAAGAGGGAAGATAAAATAAAATGGTAGACGAAGAAAGGTTTCAAGAAGACGACGAGGACGGCGTTAAGAATGACGTGGATTAATCGAAGACGAAAGAAGATAAAGAAGAGGTTCGCAGTGAGGTGACAAGAGATGATTGGTGGAGAAGTATCCGGTGAGATGGAAAGCGATGATTGGTGGAGAAGAGAAGACGAAGAGAAGGATTACGTGGACTAACGTCAAGGCTATAAAAGGCCGAGGAAGGGCGAGACACGGGGGGAAGAAGAAAGCAGCGGAGACTCGGCGGGTCAGGGACGGTTCGACCGGAAGAGAGCGACGCCGGCTACTGCTCCGGTGAGCTCGTGTTCTACGGCTTTGCACCGCAGACTTCCTGCTGTTCCTCAGCCCGTTCCGGGGAGTCCACGGAGGACGCCACCACCTGCTACGGCCAGGGGTGTCTCTACCGCTGTTGCCACCCTTCCGGGTGGTGCCCCAACGCCAACATCATCGGCCACATCTGCACGGGCGTTTGGACCGGGAGTGTGTACGACGCAACCAACGACGCCTCCAGCGACGGCAGCCCTCGAACGTCGAACGCCACTCCGACGCCGGCTACGGGACCCGCACCACACCACATCCGCACCGAACCAGACGTGAGCACGAACGCCAACCACTCTCAACAGAACGCTAGTAGCAGTGTTACCGGTTCGTGTGTACTGATAGTTTTTTGTATCTTGTGTGTTAGTTTTGTTAGGTTTGTGTGCTGCTGTTCGTGTCGCGTGGGTTGTATTAAATGTGCATCTGTGTGGGTACACCTGTCGCCTCGTCCATTCTTTCGGCCAGAGTGTTCTCCGGAGGAGATCCGTGACATTCATCCCTGAGGAACACCATATTTTATATTGCCGGTCTCAGACCGAGTTTCGTGAAGTTGTGTGTACTGTTCTCTTCTACTCAAGTAACTTTCTATATGTTTGCCAGACAGTCCACGAGTTCCGTATATTTCTAGTCATTTTAGAAGTATTTCATGTTTAATGGAATCAAACGCTTTGCGAAAATCAATAAAAATACCAATGGTAGACAGCTTCTTTTCAATGTTTGAAAGTATGTTATCCCTAATATTTAATAGATCTGTTCCAGTTGATTTTCCCCTTCGATATCTGTACTGCTGTTTACAAATTACGTTTTTATCCTTTAAAAAGCAGTTGATTCTTTTGTAAGTTACTGTCTCAGCAATTTTAGGAAAAGGTGGCAATACCGAAATTGGCCTATAATTGTTAAAATCGTTTTTGTTACCACCTTTAAAACTCACTGTAACACGTGCAAGTGACAATCTGTCGGGGAATATGCCAGTATGAAGCATTCTGTTGCATATATGCGTGAATGAACTGACAATAAAATCGATAGCGGCTTTGATCGGTGTGAGACTTATACCGTCGTCTCCAGACAAACAATCGTTTTTTAACGCTTTATTAGGTCTGTAATTTCTTCTTCGGATGTAGGCGTTAGAAACAACAAATCACTGTAAGTTGGAAAAATATACGAGTGGATAGACTTTGATCACTGTACACATTCAGAGTTATTGATAACGCCGGCATCCAAGAAGAGATTATTAAACTGGTTGGCAAGCAATTCGCCACAGCATACACTTCGATTTATGATTAACTCAGAAGGCAAAGATGCTTTTCTTCCGGCTACAAGTTTGATAAAGTCTTGCCAAACCAATTTGGTACTGTACATTAGTAACAAAAAATTGTTTTCGTAATAATCAGGTCTTGCTTTCTTGAGGCCGATATTGAGCCTGTTGCGAATTTCTTTTTAAATTCTACGAGATGATCTAGATTTTTTGTTTTCAGGAACCGAGAGAATAATCAATTTTTTTGTCAGTACGCTTATACAAATTTTTGGTATTCGATGCCTTTATCGCTTTCCTGTCCTTTTTGACCAAAACGTGTGGAAATGCCTTTTCATAATTATGGAGGATTTTTTCTAAGAACACATCTTACGCCTTAGACGGCTTCGTTTCTCTGTACAACTCAGCCCAGTTAGTCTCAGGCATCAAAGAACAAAATCTGACTGCGTTGAACTCATTTTAAATAAAGTTCTAACTCACTCACTGAACTCATTCACGTTTCGTCGCTTATATTTGCTTTCACTCGAGTGTTTCTTTAGTGGAAATTGAGCAAAAAAGGGAAAATGATCACTTATTTTAGACATAAATACCCCGGACAAGATGTTTCTAAGGGAAAGCTTCTCAAACATAAGTCGATCAACGTTTCAGAATGCTCTGTAACCTGCGTGGGACAATCAAAAACATTTTCACAACCGTATGAGAATGTTAATTCAAGCAGCTTCACCGGGTTAGGGTTATTTTTCATGAGATCAATATTTAGATCGCCAAAGACTAATGTGTTTCATTTATTATTGCTTGCGCGTTCAAGAAAAGACTGTATGAATTCAAAAACTACGTCTGTTATGCTACTAGGGGGACGGTAGATTCGGAGTATCGTGCCATTGTTGTGTAATATAGCGACAGCCTCAAGATCTTCCTGTAAGACAGTGTAATTAAACCAAACATGATAGAACAGGCTTTTTTGGCATATAAAGTAACTCCTCCTCTACGTTTATCTTCTCTGAACATACAAATGTTCTCATAGCCCGGAAACTGCTTAACATCGGCATCAGAGGAGTACCAAGTTTTGGAAAAACCAATAATGTCAAATGTGCAACTTATTTGCTGAAAATCAGCTTCAATTCCCTATACTTTGTTTTGTACACTTTGTTCATTGAGGTGATATAGAAGAAGTGCTTGTTCAGAAGAATAGCTATTGCTGCTTATCAAAATAATAAAGTAATGCGGTGTAAAGTAGGATCGCATGATAATGACAGGTCACAAACAAGTGGTGCAAGCGGTGTGCCTACACTGACACAACCATTTTTTCCATATCACTTTCACAAGCAATCCGTATGGCTCGCGTGTCTTGCTCTTCCTTTGAAAAAACCTTTCCCTGGGAACACCACACAAAAGTGTTCTTCAGTTCGCGTGCCTAAGCTTTAGCAAGCCACAGGAGGGTCTCATTCATGGCAGTGATGTTATTGACAAAACGTAAAGCGTTCGCGCACTCCTTCAGTTTATCCCGTTTTGCCAGCCACTCTGCTTTCACAGTTGGCCTGGAAAATCAGATTAGAGTGATAGGTGGCTTGTTCGGTCGCGGCGGGAGGCGATGCACACTGACGACGTCGCTATCTGACAAGAGCGGAAGTTCGAGCTTCTGCGCAAGGTTAATAATTTTGTCCAGCAGGTTTTCTTCTTCTGTGAATGGTAAGACATGGATTTCCATGTTCTCGCGCCTAGTGTACCGTTGAATATCGTTGAGTTCTTGAGTTAGTTTTTCAACACTTTTTTTGTCTTGGCTGTTTTCAAGAGTCTCGACCCTCTTGCGAAGTTGTTCGATTTCGCTCTCATGTTTGGGTGACGTGTGCAGTAGTTCGTCAAACTTGTCCTGCATGTGCTGAACAGACTCCTCTACGGTTGTTACTGTCTCTCTTAAGGTACCCAATTCTGAGAGTTTCGTGGTAAGGATAGGCAAACTCTTACTTATTTGTGCTAGTTGCTTATTTATGTCAGCGGGTAAAGTAGAGGGCATTTGGTGTGACCCTTGAGCATTACGAGAAAGCCGACATGCAGGGCACCATAGATTTTTTTTTAGCTGCCACATCTTTGGTTTTGAAAACGCGTTCGCTCATGCCAGCGCATTTCGCCCCCCAGTCAATATGGGTGGGGCACTGGTCGCAGGTTTCGCGCCGCAGGCTATCAGCAGCGACAGGGATGACGGTGCCTATGCAGACAACTTGCAGAATCGGGTTTGATATCGTGACACGCTGACGAAGAAGATGTTTTAATCATCGTCGAAAGAACACGATGTTCTGGTCTTCGCGCGCTGTCTACCATCTTGTCAGCTGCTGTAACTATTATAAATATTGTATAAATACAAGTCTGACTGTTTTTAACCCCGTAACATTTTTGGTGGAGGTTGCGGGATCATTATCAAGACGGATTTACGCAGCGCGCACACTTTGGCTGCAGCTACAATGTACGCTCAAGGCGAGGATGCTTCGCGCCCGTCGGCACCCACGGCCACCGTCATTCTTGCACAACCCCGCGACCCAGGAACCGTTTCTGGCACCGACGACACTGATGTTGAAGACTGGCTTCAACTATATGAGCGGGTGAGCACCAGCAACCACTGGGACCAGACCATCATGCTCGCTAATCTGATATTTTACCTCGTCGGCACGGCACGCGTCTGGTTTCAGACCCACAAGGAGGAACTTACCAGCTGGGATATTTGCAAACAGAAACTCAAAGATTTGTTTGGCAAGCCTGTTAGACGTCAGAGCGCCGCCCAAAAAGACCGCTTCGCGTGTCAAGACGTGCAATGAATCCTATATCACGTAGATCCAGGACGTGCTCGCTTTGTGCCGCAAAGGGGATCCGAAGATGTCTGAACCTGATAAGGTTGCACATCTCATTAAGGGCACAGCAGATGATGCCTTCCACCTCCTTGTCTTCAAGAATTCTTCCACTGTGCAAACCATCATTACCGAATGCCGGCAGTTTGAAGAAGACAAGAGTGGCCGCATTGCCCTGCCATTTCCCCGCCTTCCCAACAAGGCTGCTACGTCCACCTGCGAAGACCTCCGCAGTCCGCCCACACCCAATCGCTCTGATGACATCCTTCATTTCGTGCGACGTGAAATAGAAGCCGCGTCTCCTGTCACGACCCCAACCTATGGCCCCGTCAATTGCCAGGCGACCGTCTCATTGATACAGTCCGTCGTGCGCCAAGAATTGGCCAACGTTGGCTTGACCAACGCCTGCTCAGTAAATCGTCCTGACTACACTCAGTCCAGCACTGTAACACGCACCCGCCCCCTGAATACCGCAACGCGGTACCGCAACCCGGCTGAATGGCGTACTCCAGACGACAGGCCTATATGCTTATCTTGTGGCCGTACCGGCCATATTTCACGTCACTGCCGGTCTTCGTGGAATTTGACCCCCTGGTCCTACCACCCATCCCATGGCCTCATGCTGATTCTCGGTTCGCCCCGCAAATTTAGCCAGCAAATTCTGGCGACACATCTCTTCCTACCCGCTCTAGCTGCTCTCCTTCCCCACGTCGCTGCTTCTCACTGCTGCTTCCCCACGTCGCTGCTGATCACCGTCCCCTAGCTCCTTCCGGCGCACCCTTCCGGAAAACTTACGGGTGCAGCACCTGCAGGTGATGCAGCCAAACCGACCCGACGCAAAAATCCTCTTTTGACCTTGCCCACACATCGGAACCTCATTAACGTGGACGTGGATGGTGTACTTGTTACGGCTCTGATTGACACTGGCGCGCACGTATCTGTCATGAATGCTCAGCTTCGAAATCGTCTCAAGAAGTGCTCACTCCTGCCCCTTCGCCTGTGGCCCAAGTCGCCGAAGGTGGAACAGCAGCCGTTATTGGCATGTGTCCGGTTCGCGTGAGTGTCGCCGGACATCATAGTTCTGTTTTATTTTATGTGCTAGAGCACTGCCCTCACGACCTCATCCTGGGTCTTGACTTTCTGTCTACACATTCCGCTTTGATAGACTGTTCTTCTGGGGTTGTGCAACTCGCTCTACCTGCTGCTATTGAGGCTCCCGATAGTGCTCCGATACGGCTATGCTCCACAGAGCATAATCGCCTCCCTCGCCGTGCCATTACCTACATAGGTGTCTGCCCCGTTCCACCAGTACCAGACAGTGACTACATCCTATCTCCTAATCCGGATGTTCTGCTCTCGCATAACGTCGCTTTTCCTCACACCGTCATTACCATTTCGGACAACACGTCCTGCCTTCCGCTTGTGAACTTTGTACTCTGTACACAAGTACTCCCGCGCGGAATATCCCTCGCTCAAATAACGCCAGCCAGAGACTACCACATTTCGGCTTTACCTTTTTACAGCTCCTCGTGTTCAACTCTTGCTACGCCCGCTGTCCCTTCAGACTTGAATGGCCTTACAAAAATGATTGCTCCCCACCTTCCTCCCCAGCTTGCTCAAGAGCTACGTTGCTTCCTTGGCTCATACTGGGACATATTCGACCTTGGAGAACTCCCTCTAGGACAAACATCTGTCGTAAAACATCGAATAAACACCGGTGATGCAAGCCAAATCCATCGGTGACCCTACCGCGTCTCGCCTCCTGAGCGACATATCATCCAACAAGAAGTCGACAAGATGCTTTCTCGAGACATCATCGAACCTTCTTGCAGCCAATGGGCATCCTCTGTTGTACTAGTTAAAAAGAAGGACAACAGTTGGCTATGTTGCGTCGATTATCGACACCTCAACAAGGTAACAAAGAAAGACGTCTATCCGCTAACACGCATTGACGATGCCTTGGATGTCCTGAATGGAGCACAATATTTTTCGATCATCGACCTTCGCTCCGGCTACTGGCAAATTGCCGTCGATGAAATGGACCGCGAGAAGACAGCTTTTATTACTCCCGATGACCTGTATCAGTTCAAAGTGACGCCTTTTGGTTTATGTAATGCCCCGGCCACATTTGAACGAATGATAGACGCCCTACTACACGGTTTCAAGTGGTCCATCTGCCTCTGTTACGTGGACGACGTGATCATTTCTTCTCCGACTTTTGCGACACATCTCGAACGCCTGTCGACGATCCTATCAGTTTTCCGTCAGGCGCGGCTACAACTTAATTCGCCCAAGGGCCATTTCGGACGTCATGAAATTTCTGTGCTCGGGCATCTCGTCGATTCTAGTGGTGTGCGCCCTGATCACGATAAAATACGGGCATTAAAGACTTTACTGTGCCAACATGTGCCAAGGATGTTCGCATCTTCTTGGGTCTTTGCTGCTATTTCCGTCGGTTTGTCCGAAATTTTGCGAACGTAGCGCGCCCTCTGAATCAGCTTCTCAAGAAAGACGCTGCATTCATTTGGGGCCCTGAGCAAGCTGGTGCTTTCACCGAGCTGATTGGGTTGCTTACGTCCCCGCTCATTCTCGCTCACTTTCATGCGTCAGCTCCAACAGAAGTCCGTACAGATGCCAGCGGCCACGCTTTTGGAGCTATCTTGGCACAGAAACAACAAGGGCGAGAACGTGTTATTTACTATGCCAGCCGCCTTCTTTCCTCTGCGGAGAGCAATTATTCTATCACCGAATGCGAGTGTCTGGCTCTCGTTTGGGCAGTGGGTAAATTCCGCCCCTATTCGTACAGCCGCCAATTCACAGTCATCACTGATCACCATGCTTTGTGTTGGCTTTCGTCCCTCAAAGATCCTTCAGGACGCCTTGGCACTGGGCTCTGCGCCTCTAAGAATAAAACTATTCAGGTGTGTACAATACCGGCCGGTTACATCAAGATGCAAACTGCTTGTGGCGCCATCCTGTCGACCCTCCTGACGTTCTGCGACCGGTATACCTGTCACCGTTCACTCTCTGGCTTCTTTTCGCGACATTGGAGAAGAACAACGTCGGGACGCCTCCTTGCAACACCTTATTCAAGGGCTCACTTCAAAGACGCCCGATCCTTTCTTTCGCATATTTGAACTTCAAGATGGTATATTTTACCGGTCTAACATGCACCCGGACGGCCCTGCCCGACTCTTCGTTGTGTCTGAGCATCTGCGTCAGACTGTTCTCGCCCAGCTTCATGATGTACCGACTGCAGGTCACTTTGGCGTGTCACGGACTTATGACCGCGTTCGTCGGCGCTTCTTTTGGCCTGATTTATACCGTGACGTCTGCCGTTATGTCACTGCGTGTGATCTTTGTCAACGACGCAAAAAGCCGACCACGCTCCCTGCTGGCCGCCTTCAACCACTTGGCGTACCATCAGAACCATTCTTCCGCGTAGGTGTTGATCCTTTAGGCCCTTTTCCTACGTCTGCTTCGGGAAACAAGTGGATTGCCGTAGCAACAGACTACGCCACCCGATATGCAATCACACGGGCTCTTCCGACAAGCTGTGCAACCGATGACGCCGACTTCCTCCTAGAAAACGTCATCCTTCATCACGGCGCCTCTCGACAGCTCCTCACCGACCGAGGCCGCTACTTTCTTTCTAAAGCTGTCAGTGACATTCTACACTCGTGCGCGACTAAACACAGACTTCCTACTCCTTATCATCCACAAACGAACGGTCTAACAGAGCGCCTTAACCGCACCGTTACTGACATGTTGTCCATGTATGTCTCCGATGACCATCGCGACTGGGACGTTGCGCTGCCGTTCGTTACTTTCGCCTATAATTCGTCTCGCTATGACACCGCAGGCTTCTCTCCATTTTCTTCTTGTTTGGCCGCCACCCTACGTTACCTTTCGACACCGTTCTGCCTGCTAGTCTGAATTCCACATCCGAGTACACCCGTGAAGCCATCCTGAAAGCACAAGAAGCACACCATATTGCCCGACGTCGACTTGTGGAGCCGCAGGACAATCAGCGGCACTTCTATGACGCCCGCCATCGTGACGTCCATTACACACCGGGAGCCCTGGTTCTCCTTTGGTCGCCGTCGCGACGCCTTGGCCTCTCGGAGAAGTTACTTTCACGCTACTCCGGCCCTTACCGTGTCTTGCGTCAAGTCACTGACGTCACGTACGAAATCGCCCCTCTTGAGCCAACCGTGGCTCAGCATCGCTCCGACGTGGTCCACGTCACGCGTCTTAAGTTATTTCACTCGCCCGCCTCGTAACCAGCACCGAGCCGATGCTTCAGCCGCCGGGGGTCATGTGACACGCTGAAGAAGATGTTTGAATCATCTTCGGAAGAAAACGATGTTCTGCTTTTCGCGTGCTGTTATACATCTTGTCAGCTCCTATTTACAGCTCCGATGTAAATATTTTGTAAATACACGTCTGACTGTTTGTAACCCCGTAACAATATAATAGACAGTTTTAGTTACACGTACGTAGATGCTTTGCGTACGTAGAGCTTCTACGTGTCAGCAGTGCGCATGCGTAGAACGTAGCGGCCGCGCGCTGGTCTCCCGGACGTACGTGAGATTCATTTCTTTGCGTGCGTTTCTTGCGCACGTAGACAGCTTCGCGTGGGAGTTCCGCGAGATCACGAACAAGCGATAGGGGTCTGCGCGCGCGCAGACGGCTTGCATCGAAACACGGCGACAGGATTGAATTGGCTACCGCCGTGTTCACATTTCCCGATAGATGTAGCTACGGGGTCCCTCTTGGCGTGCGTCGCGTACGTGTAGCTAAAAGCGTTTCAAATGGCATGCACGCAAAGTACGTAGGCTTTTCACGTTTGCGTACGTGAAGCCTCTACGTACGTGTAACTAAAGCTGTCTAATGATGCCGCGTGCGCGTAAGATGGTATCAGCGCGTTCCCGCGGGACACGCTGCTGCCACTGCTGTCCGCGATGTGCGAGGCGTTCCACGATGCGTCCGCCTATATGGCAGTCAAGATAGGTAGGGCAGTGGTTGCAGATTTCTCGCCGCAGGCTATCAGCAGCGACCGGGATGCCGGTGCCAAAGCAGACAACATGCAGAATCGGGCTTGATATAATGATGCCGCGTGCCCGTAAGACGGTATCAGCGCGGCCGGGGGGACACGCTGCTGCCACTGCTACCGGTGATGTGCGAGGCGTTCCACGATGCGTCCGCTTATATGGCAGTCAAGATGGGTGGGGCAGTGGTCGCAGGTTTCTCGCCGCAGGCTATCATCAGCAACAAGGATGACGGTGCCTATGCAGACAACTTGCCGAATCGGGCTTGATATAATGATGCGCGTGCACGTAAGACGGTATCAGCGCGGCCGGAGGGACGCGCTGCTGCCACTGCTGCCGGTGATGTGCTAGGCGTTCCACGATGCGTCCGCTTATATGGCAGTCAAGATGGGTGGGGCAGTGGTCGCAGGTTTCTCGCCGCAGGCTATCAGCAGCAACAAGGATGACGGTGCCTATGCAGACAATTTGCAGAATCGGGCTTGATATAATGATGCTTCATGCACGTAACACGGTATCAGCGCGGCCGGCGGGACACGCTGCTGCCACTGGTGCTCGCAATGTGCCGGGAGAGGGTTCGTCGTCGAGCTCAGCAAGAACCGTAGAACGAAAATGACGACGGACAGCTAGCAGTATATCTGGTCCATCATAGCTGGTGTTGCGTCGATAAAGAATGTCGTCATGGAGCACAAACATTCTGGTTGACCGATCTGGTTTGTCCTGAAATCACGCGCCTAATGACTGACTGGAGAGAGTCGTCCTTTCGCTGCTCAGTAACGATGTAGTGACAGTCGGAAAGGGCCAGAAGGCAACTGTTTGCAACCTGTTCGTCGTTGTCAGGAGGATCGACAGGATGACCAGACAAGCTGCTGGCGCCTAGATGTAAGCGGCCGGACTTCTACATCAAAACGAAAGAGCACTGCTGAAGTCTGAGGGGCTAGAGTCCAAGGCGGCCAGTCGGGTCTTTCACTGACAATAGCCAGCACAGAGCATGATGGTCCTTGATAACAGAAAATGGGCGGCCAAAGAAGTAAGGGCAAAGTTTAGCCACTGCCCAGTGCAGAGCAAGGCACTCGTGCTCGGCGACACAAAAATTGCTTCTTCAAAGGGACCAGAGGCGACTGGGGCTGGAAATGAGGTGCTGGACTCCATTCTTCTGTTGGGCCAGGATAGCCTATGCCATGGCCGCTGGCGTCAGTGCGCACTTGAGTTGGTTCAGGTGGATCAATGTGTCCTCGTTTCGGAGGAGTTAACAGGCGGAGGGTGTTGTCAAAGGAGTAGGCTTGTTCGCGTCCCCCCTTCCCAGAAAAAAAAAACAGCGTGTCCTTCTTGAGAAGGTCAGTAAGTAGCCGGGCGATATTCGGTAAATTTTAACAAACCAACGAAAATAGCAGCATAAGCCCACGAATCTGCGCACATTTTTTGCTGGGCAGGGTACAGGAAAGTTCCTGACTGCGTGAATGCTATCAGGATCAAGATGTATACAGGTAGCACTGACAAGGTGGCCAAGAACTTTGACTTCGCGGGATGCAAAATGGCACATTAAAGAGTTACGTTGAAAGCCAGCCATCCTAAAGACTTCAAGAATAGCGGCCAAGCAACTGAGGTACCCGTCCAACGTAGGGCAAAACACGGTGAAATTGCCCAGGTAACATAGGCAGATGGACCACCTATAGCCCCGAAGGACACAGTCCATCATTCTTTCGAATGTTGCTGAGGGATAAGACTAAAGTTGTTCTAGCAGTTATTTCTTACTCTTTTCTGTCATGTTACTAAAAATTGATAGCGATTCTATATCAGCTATTGTTGAGTCGAGGTGGTTCCCTCCGTAACAGCAGTACGGAAAAAAAGAGAATCTAAATGTGACCGTTTTACAAGGGTACTCAACTAACATTTTATTATGCTTATGGCGTGAAATACGGGACGTAGAGAAAGTAATTAATTTTCAAGAATTTATGTTAAAGCGGTTGTGCAACAGGTTCTGTATGAATGTTAGCCGTGCTTCCTTAGCTCTGTTTACTAGTGTGTCCATCCTGGATAAAGCAAGGAGTTCTGTGGGCGAGTCAGTGCTTTAGTACTTGTGAATAAACCGTATTACGTTTGAACTTTTTGCACTTCGGTTATGCTTCTCTTTGTGTGAGGAAACTAAACCGTGTTGACGTATTCTAGTTCTTGCCGCACAAGGGGTTTATAGCATAGCAGGTTGATATGACTGGGAGCAGATTTCACGGACCTTTTAAGGAAGGAAAGCTTACGAGTGACTGCTGAAGTGATGTTGGCAATGTGTTTGTTCCACTGCAAGTCAGATGCCTGAGTCAGTCCTAGATGCTTGTGTTGCTGAACTTTAGTTAGGGGCATACCATTGAGACAGTAGGTGAATCCCGACTTAATCTTCTTTGTTGTAACTACCAATAGAAATTTTTCATTGTTCACATCTCGTTAAGGCATCTTTTTCAAAGTAAGCTGTTGTTGATACCTTTCTCTTTCTTTAATATAATGCAATCATCTGCAAAAAGCTTTATGTTGCATGCTATGTTAGTGACTATGCCATTGATGTCAATTAAATATAGCAAGGGCCCCAAGACCGAGCCCTGGCGAGCGCCAGATGTGTCAGGAACTCTATCAGATGGTGGTTGATCAAGGCAAACGAGCTGTGAACGTTGTGACAAAAAATTCCTAGTCCAGGCTGTAATGCTTCAGTTTCCAATAATTGACTCCAATTTTGCAATTAGGTTGTTGTGACACACACAGTCGAATGCTTTGCTGAAATCTTGAAATATTATATCTGTTTGACCGCGGCAGTTAATAGTCAGTGCTAGGTCATGTATAACTTCAGTCAACTGTGTTACTGCTGACATCCCGTTCCGAAATCCATGCTGATTGGCTGTTAGTATGTCATTCTCTTCAAAATATGTTGTTAGGTGTTTTAAAACTATATGCTCTAGTACGTTGCATGATGTAGTAGTTAGTGATATCGGCCTGTAGTTGGAAGAAGAGTTTGTGTCACCTGATTTATGGACTGGTATCATCTTTGCTTTTTTCCAGTCATCTGGCACACGTCCGGTTGAAGGTGACATTCGATATATAGTACCAAGATATATGCTGCACCATTCTGCGTATTGCTTTAAGAATTTATTCGGGACGTCGTCAGGGCCACTAGATTGTTTCGTGTCTAATCCGAGTAGAAGGTTAACGATTCCTGAGTCAGTTATGTTTAGGGAGTCGAAGGTAAAACCTGTAGAAATTATTCGGGCGACAAACCCGTTATCTGCAGTAAATATCGATTGGAAATACTTGATGTATGCGTTACCCTGAGAAACTTTTTCATCGTGGGCTTGTTCAGGCGTGATTACTTTGCATGCACGGAAGTGATTCCAAAATCTGTGTGGATTACCTTTTACGAAGTGAGGCAGGGCAGTAATAATTTATTCTTTTCTCAAGTGGCTTAGTCTGGTTTTGAGTTCTGCCTTGGCGGTAATCAACTTCGATGTCTGGAGTGATTGATTTTTAGTCTTCTTCAAAGACAAACGTAAACTTCTCACTTTTCGTTTGGCATGAATTACCTCACGTGTTGCCCATGGGTTGTATTTCCACGATTATCTTGCTTTTAACGGTCTAAATTGTTCAATGCAGTCATGTACTACTGCCTTAAGCTTAATCCAGATGGAATTTGCGTCTGCCGAAGGATTGCAGGCCATTTCCGCAAAATCTGTGTATTCATGTGCCATGTACGACCAAACATTGGCGTCATACGATTTTGTAAGGTCGATGATGGTGCATTCTAAAGACCCTCTTTGTATACTAAACGACAGAGGTAGGTCAGATATGCCTTCAACAATACTATGTATATTTTTTTACAAAGAAGTGATCAGAGAGTATATTACTTGCAGTACCATGCGACCGTGTTGGTTGATCAACTACTTGTTGTAGGAAAAAGTTTAGCATTAAATCAATTAGCGCTTCTGAAGTGCGTGATGTGTATTGCATTTTTTCCAGTTAATTTATGGAAAGTTAAAGTAACCAATGATGATAATTCTTAGGCTACGAGCGTGGTACTACAGAAGCTCATGTAAGTTCTTTATGAAGCTTTCGTCCGAGTGAGCAATTAGGCAAGCGCAGCCTACAATTATGGCAGCGTTGTTTCACGTAATTCTGGAGAACACTGCCTCAGCATCCATCACATTTGGCAACGGTTCGTATGGGAGGGATTTCTTTATCAGCAGTACCATACCACCACCACGAGTCCGTCTGTCTTTTCGAACTGCGGAGTAATCGAGAGGCACACATTCGTGATTTAAGGTAGCAAAGGCGAGCCACCTTTCAGTTATCGCTATTATGTCAGGATTATGTTCAAGGAGGAGATTTTCAAGCGCGTCAGTCTTATTTAAATGCCTCTCGGCGTCACGTGATTTTACGCTTTGTTCCTGCGTTTTTTTTTAAAGAACTCCTCTCTCCCCCTTGTCGACGTTCACTTAGTCATTCATGTAAGGCTTTTCTAATGACAAAGAAACCCTGTCATGGTTTTCTTGGTTTTTCTTGGCGCTATTCCATAGCATTTTACTTATTTCTCGAGTTCTTTTACAAAAGTCGTCCCCTATAGACAAACATGGGTTTTTTAGCTTGCGCGCCTTTCCTAATATTATTGATTTCTGTCTAGAATCCAGAAGCCTAACGATTACTGGTCTCGGTTTGTTATGCGCTGGCTTACCGAGACGGAGAATTCGCTCTATGGAAATGGGCTCCAAGCCAAGCGTATTCTGAATTCTGATCTTATTTACAGTTTGTTCTAGCTTTTCACAGTTTCCACCTTCTGTTTGCGTCAGAACGTATACTAGTAGGTTTGACCGTGTACTCGTGAAACGTGACAAAGCTTGTGTCGCTTGCTTCCCTGGAGGATGCCGCCGGTAGCATGCGTATGCCACCCATGGGTGCGAAAAGACCGATGGAGAGCTGCACGATGAAAGGAAACGCATTAGTGACCGTTATGCCGCAGGTGTCACCGTGCCCAGGAAGAGTAGCGCAAGTAAGAGTAGATGAGCGCTGGCGGCAATGCTGGGTTTAGTTCTCTGCGACATAAGCATGATAAGAAAGAAGTCAGTTGAGTTCGAAATTCACGAGCAAAAAGGGACTACGATGTGAAACAAACAAATGACTCGATGTAGTAAGTCTGCTTAGACAGCATGGAGGTTTGATGACTTCCCAAACGTGACACGAACTTTTCAGCTGAAATGTAACAAAAATACCATATGCAGAAACTGTTAGCAATCCTCGCCTTCATCATCATCATCACCAGCCTATCTTATGTCCACTGCAGGCCTCTCCCTGCATTCTCGCCTTGAACTACCTCTATTTTCTAAACACTTCCCAAAAAAACACAATATTGTCACGTGGTCGTGACGGTCAAAAGCACCCCAACAAAACAGCGAATGGCGAAACTAAGTTTATTGGTCGAACCTGTGCCCAAAAAGACAGGGTACACTCAAAGCTCAACGAAAGCGGCGAACACAGTCGGCGATCGTCGAAAATCTGATCAGCGGGTCAAGCGCGTCGGCTTTTGTACATCAGACGTCGAACGTTCTAGAGTAATCATGAGACCTGCGCGACTTTCCCAAATTTCTACACTATTCGCATTGCACATGCATGCAATCAGATTACACAAGGTTAGGTTAGAGACAGTGGATAGAACCATCGATAACATGCCAGAAACTTCCGATACATGCAGACGCGTCCTGCGCTGTGCGATAAAATTTGTTAGGCGGTGAAACATGGTCGCCCGATAAAGAGAAACAAGTATGCGTGTCAATACACCCTACTTAAGAAGCATCGACTCGATGCTGCTAAACAAACTAAAGTAATAAACAAAACCACCCGTAGCAAAGAAACAATAAAATAAGGACGTTCGTCAGCGTCCGTAAACGGGCTTAAGACGAACCACGTGCACCACTTCAGATCGTGCGCGGCGCCGCTGTGAATGCGAAATTCCATCTGGCACGACCTCATAGTCTAGTTCGCCAATACGTCGAATGACCTTGTAGGTTCCTAAATGGCGTCGAAGTAGTTTCTCACTGAGGGCTCGTGGCGTATCGGGGTCGAAACCCAAACACGGTCGCCGGCCTGGTACTCGTCGCAGCTTCGTCGGAGGTCGTAGTTTTGGCTGTCGGTACGCTGCTGGTTCTTGATCCGTAGGCGGGCGGGCTGTCGGGCTTCTTAGGTGCGCTGGAGATAGGTAGCGACGTCAAGATTCTCTTCGTCGGTGATGTGCGGTAGCATGACCTCGAGAGTCATCATCGGGTGCATGCCGTCAACCAGCTTGAATGGCGTGATCTGTGTTGTTTCTTGCACCGACGCGTTGTAATCAAAGGTTACGTATCGCTCCACGGAATCTCATGTCTTGTGTTCGACATCGACGTACACTGCTACCATGTCGGCGAGGCTCTTATTCAGGCACTCCGTAATACAATTCGTCCGTGGATGGTAAGCAGTTGTCCTGCTGTGGCTTGTCTGAGTATACTGCAGAATGGCTTGGGTGGGCTACGCTGTAAAGGCCGTTACTCCAACGGTGATGAGGAGTTCTGGGGCGTCGTGTCGCCGCAGGATGTTCTTGACGAAGATTTTCGCCACTTCGGCAGAGCTTTCGTTTCAGCGAAGCGGGTGAGGTAGTTCGTCGCCACGACGATCCAATTATTTTCGGCAGTTGACGTCGGAAAGGGCCGCAACAAGTCCATCCCAATCTGTTGAAATGGTCAGCAAAGCGTCTCGATCGGCTGTAGTAATCCCGCTAGCTTTCTAGGGAGTGTCTTGCGTCGCTCACAGTCTCAGAATTTTTTGAAGGTAACGGGCAACGTCGGCGATCAGGAGTGGCCAGTAAAACCTTTCCTGTATCCTCGTTAGAGTCCGCGAGAATCCGAGGTGCCCAGCGGTGGGATCGCCATGCAGCGCGTGCAGTACTTTTTTATTTATTTTATTTATTTACAGAATACTGCAGGCCAACTTGTGACCCAGGCAGGAGGGAATTGGTTCATACAGTAATGCAATTAAATACGTTCAAAGAAAAGAAGTGCATATGTAATATGAAATACATTGAATCATATGAGGTACGTTGAAGGATGATATAAATACATAAAAAACACATTCTACAAGCATACAATGGAAGGGATTGAATTAAAAGGAGAGAAATATATATAGTACCAGTTTACACAGTTTTTTTTTTTTTTCATGCTAACACGCATGAAAGTACTCATGCGGTCACACGTCTATTTTAAATGCAGTCTTTCAATGGCATGTAATATGTTATTGGACAGGAATGCATCGGCCGACAGAGAGTTCCAATCATTTATTGTTCTAGGAAAGAAGGAATATTTAAAGCAATTTGTACTCGCGAAAATAGTGGTTATCTTGTCGGGGTGATAATTTCTGGTAGCTCTAGCTGGTAGCGGCTGGAGACAGTGTGAATGACCAAGTTGTAGTTCCCTTTTCCAAAGGCGGAAAAGCAATGTTAGGCGTGCTACTTTCTTCGGGATTCTAGGGTGGCAATATTATTTTCATTAATCAATTGAGAGGGGGAGTCATAACGTCCAAAATAATTAGATATGTAGCGCACAGCAAGCCTGTTTATGTTTTCCAGTTTCTAAATATTTTTTTTTCGTGAATGGGTCCCAGACGACGCAAGGATATTCTAATCGCGACCTTACGAGTGTGTGGAATGCCAATTGTTTCACGGATGGAGGAGAATGTTTCAGTAGGCCGAATTTACGTCGAGCAGACGCACAAACATTATCAATGTGTTGCGACCAGGTTAGAAGATTGTTGATGGTTACTCCCAAATACTTAAAGGAGTCTGTTTCAGAGACCGCGGATTGATTAATAGTGTATTGATATGCTAGAGGGTGTTTTTTGTTGGTAATGCGCATAAAAACCGTTTTTTCTTCATTAAGCTTCAATTCCCAGGTGTCGCACCAGTCAGAAATCGCAGTAAGACTTTTACTCAGGATAACTTGATCATTGGCATCTTTAATCTCTTTGTAAAGTAAGCAGTCATCCGCGAACAATTTAATACTCACAATATTGTCTATGCATGCTGTTATGTCGTAAATATATACTAGGAAAAGTAGCGGTCCGAGCACGCTTCATTGCGGCACTCCCGAATCTACTGGGAGACATCCAGAGTAATGGCCCTCAACATCGATGAATTGTCTGCACATGCTCAAATATGCACAGATCCAGTTTACAATGTTAGGTGGGAACCCATAGTTGCTTAGTTTTATTATCAAGCCAAAATGAGAGATCCTATTGAAGGCTTTGCTGAAATCGAGGAATATAACATCAACCTGGCCGGCTTTATGAAGAACGGAGGCAAAAGCATAGACGCTAGAGAGAAGCTGAGTAGTGGTGGACAGCCCCTTACGAAAGCAATGCACAGCCCTGTTGGCACGGGGACAGAATACCACGTTTTTCGAGAAATTTCGTCATGTAATTGGAGATAATATGCTCTAAAAGCTTGCAAGATGTAACCGTCCGTGATATAGGGCGATAGTTTGATAGTAATGTAGGGTCGCCTTTCTTAAATACAGGCACAACACGAGCGACCCGCCAGTATGATGGAACGATGCCACAAGATGTGGACGAGCGGAAAATTACGAGAAAAAATGTGAAAGCCACTCGGCATAGCGACGAAGAAAAGCATTAGAAATGGCGTCAGGACCGCATGTCATTTTTGTGTTTAGATTTAAGAGCAAAATTAGAATGCATTGCTGAGGGAACAACAAGAAGGTAGTTGGCACGGACTGGTGAGAAGTTCTTTTTACTACTAAGTTGTTTTGAAGCGAGAACGAAGACAATCCTCGCTTAAATGCCCTAGGGACAACGTCGGTGTGCCCTTCCAAATACTCGGCGAGGCCTTTTAGCTCCGTGTCTGCTCGTTGCTGTTCAGCGAAGTCTTCCGCGCTTATTATTCAATGTAAGGCGTCATCATCCTTGTCATCTTATGGCGGCAAATTGATGTGGGCGCGTGATAGGCAATCTGCGTTCGAGTGATTTTGTCCGGGTTTGTAGGTTGAACTGATGTCGTATTCTTGTAGTCTGGGACTCCAGCGCGCCAGCTGTCCTGAAGGATCCCTTAAATTCACTAGCCAACACAACGTGTAATGGCCGCTGACGACCTTGAATGGCCTGCCATATAGGTAAGGGCGAAATTTTGCTGTAGCCCAAACGATGGCGAGGCATTCCTTTTTGGTCGTAAAATAGTTGCCTTCCGCTTTTGACAGCCACCGACCCGTTCATGTCCGTTTTTCCTCTGGACTAGAACGGCACCGTGGCCAAGACTACTGGCGTCAGTATGGATTTCTGTATCGGCGCACTCGTCGAAGTGCGCAAGTAGCGATGTCGACAGCATCCGTCGTTTCAGTTCTTCAAATGCGTTGGCCAGCGGCGTTTCCAACTTGAGCTCGACATCACATTTGGTTAGTAGTGTGAACGGCTCAGAGATGTGTGAAAAGTCCTTTACAAACGCCTATAGTAGGCACACATGCCAAGGAATCTACGCACTGCCTTCTTGTCGGTGGGCTGCTGTAACTTTGCGATGGCGGCTGTCTTCTGTGGGTCGGGGAGGACTCCGGATTTTCTGATCACGTGGTCCAGGAACTGAAGCTCATCGTAAGCGAAGCTGCACTTTTCCGGCTCCAGAATGAGACTTGATGACTCCATGGCCTCCAGTACTTGGGCAAGCCGCCTAAGCTAACTGTCGAAATTTCCGGCGAAGACGACGACATTATCCAAGTAAAAAAGACAGGTATGCCACTTGAACCCTGCCAGGGTGGCGAGAACCATGCCAGGGTTCCAGGTGGCGAGAACAGTCGGAATGGCAGGACCTTGAACTCATAGAGGTCGTCTGGTGTGATGAAGGCGGCCTTTTCGCGATCTCTCTCGTCTACTTCTATTTGCCACTTGCCAGACTTGAGATCCATCGACGAGAAATATTAGCGTTGCAGAGCCGATCCACTGCGTCGTCTATCCGTGGGAGGGGGTATACGACTTCTTAGTGATCTTGTTCAGTCCACGATAATGGTTGCAAAAATGTAGGGTCCCGTTCTTTTTCTTCACCAAGACAACAGGAGATGCCCACATACCTTTAGACGGGTGGAGGATGTCGCGTAGCATTTCGTCGACTTATTTTCTTACAGCTAGCTTCACGTTCTCGCATCGGAACTCGGTAAGAGCTCTGGCGGAGTGATCAGGCACACTCTTCGGTTATTATTCGATGTTTTGCGACTGGTATTTCTGGTATCCTCGATGACGTCAAAAAACAGTCTTCACATTTATTTATTTATTACAAATAACTACAGCGCCCTCGTTGGGCATTATCGTAGGGAGGTTAATCGGAAAACTAAAGGTCAAAGATTGAACTTCGCGATAAACGGCATCATATCAGCTATGGTATTAAAAATACTATCATCGTAATTATTAGAGAAAGACAACACATCCCATACTAACAACATCCGCTTATAAAATTTGTTACGCAATGCATAAAACTGCACACTGGAAGTATTGTTTACACAGATTCATGTAAAGCTATATATGGAAGATGAAAAATTTGGTGCAGACAATACGTCATGCGGGAGCATATTCCTGTCTGCAATTGTTCGCGGAAAGAATGAATACTTAAATACATTATTACGATTTGGTAGGCCCTTATTTTCGTGGAATTGTCGTGTCTCTTAGACCGATAATAAGGTGGTTTTAAATATGCGTTCTTATCTCTTCTTGTGTTACCGCTGTTAATGTTGTGTAAAAGTTTTACCCTGATTATTTTTCTGCGTGTGGACAGCAACTTCCAGCCTAGATTTTCCATGATTTGCGAACTTCTATTTTGTAGTCGTAGATGCCCGTGACGAATTTTGCAGCCCTTTTCTGAACACGCTCTAACTTATCTTCAAGAACGTTTGTGAAGGGGTCCCATGCTGCGAAAGCATATTCTAACACCGGCCCAATATTTGTAAGATACAAAGCTTCCTCGAATACTTGACGTTTCTCTGCAAAATGTGCAATGTGCTTTAGCGCTTGTTATGTCAATGTGGGATGCCCAGTCTAATGCCGCAGTTAAAGTGACGCCCAGGTATTTGGCTTCGTCAACACATCGCAGTAAAGCATTATTTAGAGAGTAGGAAGTAGGCACCTCTTTCTTTTTGTTCGTAAATTTCACTTGATAACACTTTGCTACCTTCAAATCCATTTTCAATTTAGCACACCAAGAACAAATTTTTTCGCGATAAGACTGTAACACACTCGTATATTAGCCACATGACACAGGGTGGTACACAACGCAATCATCCGCATACAGTCTGATATTTCAAACACAGCCTTCACCTAAATCATTGATAAATTTGAGGAACAGCAACGGCCCAAGGACCGACCATTGAGGCACACCTGGTAAAACATTAACTGTTCTCGACGTCGCATTGTTCAGAACCACTTTTTGCTGGCGTTTATACAAATAATCTTCAAGCCAACCGTAAAGGGAATCGGGGAGGCCGAGAAATGACAGTTTGTACAAAAGGAAGTCATGCGAGACTACATTAAACGCCTTGGGAAAATCAATAAAAACATCATCTATCTGTGTACTATTGTTAAAGCCGAGTGCAACTTCATGTATGAATTCAGTAAGTTTATTGGTACAGGATAATCTCGTGCGAATTCCATTCTGGGTCGGGATGAAAAAATCATGGTCATGAAGATTCTTAATAAGACCAGAGTAAATAACATGTTCTAGTGTTTTACAACAAACAAATGGGAAGGACACCGGTCTGTAATTGCTTGCCAAATCACGACAACCACCTCTAAATAGAGGAGTTACATTATCCATTTTCCAGTCACTAGGTAATCTTTGAGAATTTATTGACTTGGTAAATAATTCAACCAAGACAGGCGCAATACTGTGGGAACAGCACTCGAAGACGTGATTTTATATACCATCCAGACCATGAGCAGAATGAAGATCAATGTTGCGCAAGAATGCCCTAATTCTAGCCTCATTTAAAACGATTTCATGCATTTGAGGTAATTGTTCGTGTAATTCAGGTATAAAAGTATGACGAAATGCTGTGAAAACGGGTGAAAATATTTGTTAAACCAATCAGCTTTTTTTGTGTCATCAGTTAACTTATAATTTTCATGTCGGAGAGCCAGAACGCCAACACTGTCTTTTCTGTTACTTTTGACATATCTCCATCACTCCGTAGGATCACGTCTTATTTTAACAGCTAGCCACGATAAGTATGTTCTTTTTGCTGCCTTTAATTCTTGTTTCAGGCTTTTAGTTAGAGTTCTAAGCTTGTCATAAATGTTCTGACTTGGTGCTATCTTGAATGTTTTGTATACTGCGGCCATCTTTCTTATTGGCAGACGGAGTTCTTTGTTAATCCAAGGTTTATCCATTCTACGTTTAGATGATACCATTCTTGAGGGAATGCATTTAGCGACCAAAGGCAGGATTT
Organism: Dermacentor andersoni; assembly: GCF_023375885.2. NCBI lineage: Eukaryota > Metazoa > Arthropoda > Arachnida > Ixodida > Ixodidae > Dermacentor > Dermacentor andersoni. The sequence goes on from NC_092821.1 coordinate 6,725,530, forward strand.
TGTCTCTGAACAGAGCCCATAAGCTTTCTATAGTGCTGTATTGTGCTGTATTCTAGCTATACTGGCAGGAATAAATTCAACTCTTCAACTATGGCATTATAATGCCCCTGGTCATACATAAAAATCTTTCTCGGGCAATTCTTGCTAACCTGCAACTTCTTGCACACTACTGTTGCATTTATGACCTCATGATCACTTGTTCCCGGCGCTGCCGTTTCTGTTTCAAATAAATAATCATTGTTTCTAAACAACAAGTCCAATGTACTGGCCTTAGCTGAACTGTGTGAGCTAGTTCATTGTTCCGTGTTAGTTCAATGAAGGCCGAGTAAAGTGCCGAGGCGCTCTTCGCTACAGCATAGCGGTCACGCCATACAACTTCAGGCTTGTTAAAATCGCCCCCAAGTAGAATTGTTTCCGATGATAAGACCAAGAGTGATCGTGCAAGGCTGTGAAATGGTTCTATGCTTGTTGAAGATGGTGGCCTGTAAAACGATCCCACTACAAGGCTGTTACCCCCAGAAACCAATACTCTGCACCAAATACAGCGACGATTCTGTCCCGTTGACAATATCAGATTGCGAAATGCGCAGTAGGCTAGAGAATACGTCTGTTTTATTCTGCAGGCTCCCACAAATGATAACGATGACGGACAGGCGACCCGCCATGTCTCTTCTGAGCCGCGGCGGCTCACGCTTCGTTTGCTATTGAATGTGCTCCCGTACGGAATCTGTTGTACCACCGTAAATATAAGTCTTGCACTCATAAGTAATCTTGGTGTACTTCAGCTTATATCTAGCTCCAGAGTGCTGCTCCCGCACATAAGAAATCAGTTTGCTTCTACATCGCCGAACCTGCTGGGAGTAGTGTTTGTATCGCCGAAGCAAACTTCTGAGCTGCTGCTGCTTAATCATGGGGAGTCTTGGATTTATGTCGAAGCCTGATTCGGGAACTACAGTCGTGGTGGTAGATGCGGCTGAATCCGAGTGGACAAAGGCACTCCTGGTTTCCAGAATTTTCTCGATGTATGCGATCATCGTGCCCTTGTTGATGTGCTTGAACTCCTGCCCAAAGTTTGTGAGGCACACTCTTGTTTTTCTCCGTGCAGTCGAGCGATCCCTCTTGTGACACAAATGTCATGGTCGAGTAGTAGACGTTGGTCACCCTCGAGGACGCCTTCTACGTCTGCAGTTGGTGCCAACGGAAATGACTATGCTGGAGCGGGGCGGGATGCTGACTTGATCTTCGAAGACACTCAAGGCGTGTTGACTACGACAGCTTTCCGGCGGTATCAAATTCTTCTTCAGTTCGGTGATTGCGCCGTCTTGGTTAAGAAAGTCCATGCCGAGAATGACGTCTCGGGAACACCATTGGATGATAACGAAGGTGGCTGGGTAATTCCGGTCTTTAACTGTGATTCTTGCGGTGCATATAACAGTCGCTGTTATTACGTGTCCCCCAGAGCTCCGAATTTGAGGGCCTTCCCATGTAGTCTTAACCTTCTACAACTGGGCGGCGGTGTGTCCACTTATGATGGAGTAGTCGGCTCCTGTGTCCACTAAGGCGTTGACTGCATGATCGTCGAGTGGTCATTCTTTGACTTACGTTGCAGTTTGGTCTTTGAGTGAGATCACGGCTGCATCATGTTGAACTGAAGGTGGAACGACGCGCCTCAAGTCGTTTTTCGTCGGTGTAATCTGTGCTTCCAGACTTCACCGGAATGGCGGCGTTTTGCTGATGTGTCCTCGAGACAGGATTTTTGGCGTTTTCGTCGGTGTCTGATGATCTTCGTCAGTTTGACGAACAGCAACCGCACCTGCACCGGTTGCTGCTTTTAGTTTTCCGGAAATGGGCTCGCAGACCGGCCCCGGGCTGGGCCAGTGTATGGTCGGCTTTGCGGCGACAATTAGTGAAATGGTGAGGGCGAACGGGACGGTCGTCGAGAACTTCACTGGGTGGCGGCGAGGTAGTCAGCGATGTCACTTGGGCGCTTCCCAAGCTTTGGACGCGACGGGACTCGCCAAATGGCCGTCTTCTTTGCGTAGCTGCACTGGGCCACGGGTGAGCGTGCTGGCGGCGGCGGCGGTGGACGACGGAATTGCGGCGTTACAGGGCCCTCGCGCGGTCGCGAATGGAGACGTTGACGGTGGGCGACAGTGGCGTAGGTCATCCTTTCCGGCTGGGGCTGCGGCGATGACGGTTGTACTCCAATAACCCCAAGTGATCGCTGAACCTGCTTTTGGGCGACGTCGGCGATTGAAGTCACTTGAGGCTGTGACCTAGGGAAAAGCCACTGCAGTTCCGCTCTGATAGACTATCAGAGCGGAACTCGGATGTATCGCATGTATCGCGTGTATTCACTGCCGACTGATTGAACATCGATGTAGTTTTGGCGACTATGCTGCCTTATCCGCATATAGAGTGTCTTCACAATGGTTCTTGCTTCGGAAGCAAATTCATCAACAGTCCTTGGCGGGTTGCGTATCAATCCAGCGAAGAGCTCCTGTCTTACCCTACGCATGAGGAACCGAATTTTCTTCTCCTCAGTTATATCCAGGTCGGCGTGGCGGAACAGGCGTGTCATCTCCTCAGTAAAGATCGCTATTGTCTTGTTGGATAATTGTACTCGGGCTTATAGCATAGCTTCGGCCCTTTCCTTGCGCACCATGCTCGCAAAAGCCCGTAAGAAGCCGCGACGGAATAGGTCCCACGTTGTCAGGGTCGACTCTCGGCTCCAGAAACTAGTTCTGGCGGTGTCTTCTAAGGCGAAGTATACATGCCGCAGCTTGTTTTCGGAGTCCCAGTTGTTGACAGACGCTATTAGTTTGTAGGTCTCTAGCCAGGATTCTGGGTCTTCAGTCGATAAATAATGGAAAGATGGCGGGTCCGGAGGCTGATGCAGCAGAATTGGAGACACTGGGGCAGATATTCATGTTGTCTTGGCCACGCTCTTGGTCTTCTCAGGTAGAAGTCCGTGCTCGAGGGTAAGCTGTTGCAGTCGGCGGCCCGCTAGATATTCCCGGACGAAGATGGGGTTGTCTTTGCCGTCCGCGCTTGGATCACGGCTTGTCGGGGACGTCAAGTACATGAACGAACTAGCACCTGTACCAGATTTCACGTGGTAGTGACGGTGGAGAACACAGCAACAAAACTGTGAATGGCGGAACTAACTTTAATTCGGGAACCTGTGACTGTACTCAAGGCTCAACGAAAGCGGCGAACACATTCGGCGATCGTCGAAAATCTGATCAGGGGGTAAAGTGCATCGACTTTGACACATCAGTGGTTGAACGTTTCCAGAGAAAATACCTTTGCACTGGCAAGCAGTTCAGTTGCAAATAGGGAAATATGTATTGAACCTCTCCTTCTGGGATACCTTACCATTTGCTCAAGGTTAAGCGACAAATTATGTCTGAAACAATGTCGCCCGCTGAAGACGTTCCGTAATTTATATCATTCCAATTAATTGCCGGATGATTGAAATCCCTTGTTAATGTAATAGGTTTTCTACGTAGACGTAGTAATCATTCATACAAATCATTCACAATGGAATCATCCGCATTTAGGGACAACGATAGACTGCGTAAAGAAAACGTGACACATCGAAAATGACAAATTTTAGACACAAGCACTTCCTTACGGAAAAAGGCTCCACAGTAGATACAGCACTATCATGCCTGATAATGATAGCCACACCACCACCACGAGAACCGCGATCACATCGTTAAAGTTCGTAGTTAGGCGGCACTATCTCGCTATCGCCAATAGCTTCGTGTAGCCTTGATTCTGTTATCACAAGTACATGTGGGTCATACGTTAAAATATTATCCAGCTTATCAATTTCATTTGTTATACTTCGTGCATGAAAGCAAAGCAAACGAAGTTGGTGCTCCCTTAAGCGTTAGCTGAGGTGCCTTACGGGGCTCTCGTGTGACACTTGTCTATGTGCGTTAAGCGAGTCACCCAAGCAAAAAAAGGTATTATCGATCCGAAGTTTATCATGAACAAGAGCAGTTTTACTACCGCGTTCTTTACCTCCCTTTGCTGATGCCGAAATAAGCTTTTTCTTGCAGAGTGTGTCAGGACAGTAATCGTGTTCGAGATCAATTTTCGTTCTTTTCTGCTTGCCTGCTTGAGGCAGCACAACTTGGTTTTCTGTGTTGTCTTGAAAGCGGAGTATAACAGGACCATTGCTTGATACTGGCTTTCCTAACCTGTGGTTCCGCGCAACTGACGTGCATTTCACCCCAATCGCTCATGAAACACGCCTTTCACGATCTTTTCACGTTGTTCTGTTTCAGATCCACTGCCAGCGGCGCCAATTCCCAAAACAAGAAGGCTGTTCCTGCGACTGCGATTCTCAAGGAGTACCAGCCTAGACTAACGAATTTCAAATGACTGTTGGACGGCAGCTATGGACGCCTATATAGATTTCCTGACGCCCTCCTCAATTTGCAGTTGTTTAGCATTTGCTTCTAATTGATTCCGATGCACTCCAAACTTGTTTGTTAGTGATTGTGTAAACTCTAAACGAGCTCTAAGGGTTACAAGTTCACCACGTACATCCGATTTACCCTGCCATAGCTCATGAAACTTATCATCGACAGTTGGCAGCGGGTTTCGATCCACATCTCCTAACAACAAGTTGCAAACAAAATAGCATTCACATGCAGTAATAAAACAAATATATACATGAAATAAATAAATAAGTGTCCTTGGGCAGTGCACAATGACAAGTACAATTTAAGCTCCATTCGTATGTCGTAATGGAAAAACTAACCTGAAGAGCGACAAAGAAGCGTTTGGTCAGCGGCATCTTAACAGTCGCTTCGCCTTGGATACTGAAGGGCCAACTGTGTCGCTCCATCTATAGAAGACGTCATGAACAGGCGTTGTTCCAAAGGGGGCGTATGCAGCCTGTCCAAAAACCATCAGGGCGATGGGAAGTTGTTAGCGGTACCAAATGTAGTCGCTGCATCGTCCTCCCCAGTACTGCAAGTTCGCGTTGGCCTGGCGAGCATGAACAACACGGCCTGAAGAGCGAAAAAGCCTTTGGTCAGCGGCATCTTTCCAGTCGCTCCACCGTGCCCATTGAAGTGCCAACAGTGTAGTCTCTCTTTAATAGGGTGATCCAGAAATGACGTCACGGCGATGCATTGTTACAAAGGGTGCGTATCCGGCCTGTCCGAAAACCATGAGGGCGATGAATAGCAGTTAGCGGTACCAAAGGTCGTCGCTTCATCTTCCTTCATTCCTAGTATTGCAAGTTTGCGATGGCCCGGCGAGTATGGACTACAGGGCCTGAAAGAAACGTTTGGTCAGCGGCATCCGTCCAGTCGGTTCGTCGTGCCCACAGTGCGAACTGTGTAGCGCCTCTTTAAAAGGGTGATCTAGTGATGACGTCACGGAGATGCGTTGTTCCAGCGTGTCTGAGAACCATGAAGGCGATGGCCAGTAGAAGCGGTACCAAATCGAGCCGCTGCATCCTCATTCCTAGTACAGCAAGTTTGTGACGGCCTGGTAAGCATGACCAACACGGCCTGAAAGAAGTCGTTGTCAACTGAATTTTTCCAGTCGCTTCGACGTCCCCACTTAAGGGTCGACTGTGTAGCGTCTCTTTAAAAAAACGATGATCTAGCGATGGCGTCGAGGACATGCGTTGTTGCAAAGAGGGCATATCCAGCCTGTCCGAGAACCATGAGGGCGATGGGCAGTACTTAGCGGTACCAAGTGCAGTCGCTGCATCCTCATCCATAGTACTGCAAGTTTGCGATGGCCCGGCTTGCATGAACAACACGGCCTGAAGAGCGTAAAAGAAACGTTCGGTCTGAGGCAACTTTCCAGCCGCTTCGCTGTGTATATCTGTATAGCTGTATAACTGTACATATCTGTATAACTGTAAACATGTATTTCTTACTGTAATAAAGTAAAGGATTCATTAACGTCTTCATGTGGTAATATTAAAGCAATAAGATCAGAAAATCGGTATAACTTTGTGTACAGGTACATATAGGCCAAATCGTTGAGATTCAAATTACAAAGCAGTTGGCCTAGTGCGGATCCTTATGGGAGTCCATGCTTTATGCGAATTAACTTACTGTCTATATTTCGATATTGATTTTTGAAGTAGTGTTTTAGAACCTCTATGGAAGGCCCACGGAATCCTATTTGAGCTAATTTTCCAAGGAGTACTTCATGATCCGAAGTGTTGGACGCTTCTTTATCCGGATTTATAAAAGTTGAGTCACGATAATTGAATAAGGGCAGGGCTTCAGAAGCGAAGTGATACTATATCAATTTTCTTGTTTTTTGCGTGCTTTCACAAACAAAGATGTTATCATTGGTCATGTTAGATTTTGAGTAATGGCAACGTTTAACGTTAGAACGCTATCTAGTGAGGCGAGTCTAGCAGTGTTATTGGAGGAATTAGAGGGTAGTAAATGGGATATAATAGGGCTCAGTGAGGTTAGGAGGACAAAAGAAGCATATACAGTGCTAAAAAGCGGGCATGTACTGTGTTACCGGGGCTTAGCGGAGAGACGAGAACTAGGAGTCGGATTCCTGATTAATAAGGAAATAGCTGGTAACATACAGGAATTCTATAGCATTAACGAGAGGGTGGCATGTCTTGTTGTGAAACTTAATAAGAGGTACAAAATGAAGGTTGTACAGGTCTACGCTCCTACATCTAGTCATGATGACCAGGAAGTCGAAAGCTTTTATGAAGACGTAGAATCGGCGATGGGTAAAGTCAAAACAAAGTACACTATACTGATGGGCGACTTCAATGCCAGGGTAGGCAAGAAGCAGGCTGGAGACAAGTCAGTGGGGGAATATGGCATAGGCTCTAGGAATAGCAGAGGAGAATTATTAGTAGAGTTTGCAGAACAGAATAATATGCGTATAATGAATACCTTTTTCCGCAAGCGGGTTAGCCGAAAGTGGACGTGGAGGAGCCCGAATGGTGAGACTAGAAATGAAATCGACTTCATACTCTGCGCGAACCCTGGCATCATTCAAGATGTAGACGTGCTCGGCAAGGTACGCTGCAGTGACCACAGGATGGTAAGAACTCGAATTAGCCTAGACTTGAGGAGGGAACGAAAGAAACTGGTACACAAGAAGCCAATCAATGAGTTAGCGGTAAGAGGGAAACTAGAGGAATTCCGGATCAAACTACGGAACAGGTATTCGGCTTTAACTCAGGAAGAGGACCTTAGTGTTGAAGCAATGAACGACAATCTCATGGGCATCATTAAGGAGTGCGCAATAGAAGTCGGTGGTAACGCCGTTAGACAGGAAACCAGTAAGCCATCGCAGGAGACGAAAGATCTGATCAAGAAACGCCAATGTATGAAAGCCTCTAATCCTAGAGCTAGAATATAACTGGCAGAACTTTCTAAGTTAATCAACAAGCGTAAGACAGCGGACATCAGGAACTATAATAGGGATAGAATTGAACAGGCTCTCAGGAACGGAGGAAGCCTAAAACAGTGAAGAAGAAACTAGGAATAGGCAAGAATCAGATGTGTGCGTTAAGAGACAAAGCCGGCAATATCGTTACTAATATGGACGAGATAGTTCAAGTGGCTGAGGAGTTCTATAGAGATTTATACAGTACCAGTGGCACCCACGACGATAGTGGAAGAGAGAATAGCCTAGAGGAATTCGAAATCCCACAGGTAACGCCAGAAGAAGTAAAGAAAGCCTTAGGAGCTATGCAAAGGGGGAAGGCAGCTGGGGAGGATCAGGTAACAGCAGATTTGTTGAAGGATGGTGGTCAGATTGTTCTGGAGAAACTGGCCACCCTGTATACGCAATGCCTCATAACCTCGAGCGTACCGGAATCTTGGAAGAACGCTAACATAATCCTAATCCATAAGAAAGGGGACGCCAAAGACTTGAAAAATTATAGACCGATCAGCTTACTGTCCGTTGCCTACAAAGTATTTACTAAGGTAATCGCAAATAGAATCAGGAACACCTTAGACTTCTGTCAACCAAAGGACCAGGCAGGATTCCGTAAAGGCTACTCAACAATAGACCATATTCACACTATCAATCAAGTGATAGAGAAATATGCAGAATATAACCAACCCTTATATATAGCTTTCATTGATTACGAGAAAGCGTTTGACTCAGTCGAAACCTCAGCAGTCATGGAGGCATTACGGAATCAGGGTGTAGATGAGCCATATGTAAAAATACTGGAAGATATCTATAGCGGCTCCACAGCCACCGTAGTCCTCCACAAAGAAAGCAACAAAATCCCTATAAAGAAAGGCGTCAGACAGGGAGATACGATATCTCCAATGCTATTCACAGCCTGTTTACAGGAGGTATTCAGAGGCCTGGAGTGGGAAGAATTGGGGATAAAAGTTGATGGAGAATACCTTAGCAACTTGCGATTCGCTGATGATATTGCCTTGCTTAGTAACTCAGGAGACCAATTGCAATGCATGCTCACTGACCTGGAGAGGCAAAGCAGAAGGGTGGGTCTGAAAATTAATCTGCAGAAAACTAAAGTACTGTTTAACAGTCTCGGAAGAGAACAGCAGTTTACGATAGGTAGCGAAACACTGGAAGTGGTAAGGGAATACATCTACTTAGGGCAGGTAGTGACCACGGATCCGGATCATGAGACTGAAATAACCAGAAGAATAAGAATGGGTTGGGGTGCGTTTGGCAGGCATTCTCAAATCATGAACAGTAGGTTGCCACTATCCCTCAAAAGGAAAGTGTACAACAGCTGTGCGTTACCAGTACTCACATATAGGGCAGAAACCTGGAGGCTTACGAAAAGGGTTCTGCTGAAATTGAGAACGACGCAACGAGCTATGGAAAGAAGAATGATGGGTGTAACGTTAAGGGATAAGAAAAGAGCAGATTGGGTGAGGCAACAAACGCGGGTAAACGACATCTTAGTTGAAATCAAGAAAAAGAAATGGGCATGGGCCGGACATGTAATGAGGAGGGAAGATAACCGATGGTCACTAAGAGCTACGGACTGGATTCCAAGAGAAGGGAAGCGTAGCAGGGGGCGGCAGAAAGTTAGGTGGGCAGATGACATTAAGACGTTTGCAGGGACAACATGGCCACAATTAGTACATGACCGGGGTAGTTGGAGAAGTATGGGAGAGGCCTTTGCCCTGCAGTGGGCGTAACTAGGCTGATGATGATGATGATGAATGGTGTTTGCCCAGTGTTACCCATTGTTTTCTAAAGCCATTTAGGCTGACATAATGATGCAAAAAATATACGTGAACATAATCAGCTTTTTTCTTATAAAAGCACTCCGCGATGTCTGGTACCACTGCTTAGGGGTTGTGCAGCTCCTGCAATGTGAGACAGATTGGCCGCTAGAAGGACGTATACAAAACGCGGAGGAAAAGAAGGAAAACTATCAACAGATAGCCCCTCAATTATTGGAAGGCTATTAACGAGTTGGAGGGCACAGCTATAGGTGATACTTTATAACAGCTGCACAATCTACGGCTAGTCTTTGAATATTGGTTGATTCATCAAGTGTGAATGGTGCTTTCCGCCATGCGATTATGTCTACATTTATTCTTGTTTTCGTGCTTGGAATTATACAGACGTCGGGATTGCTTTTCTTACTTGTCTGCATTTCGTGTGTGCATCCTTTCAGGGGCCATGGCGTCTGACGACAAGTACCACCTAGGCCGAAAACGAGACATCTTACATGCGAACACGGAGGGCAAGTTTTCCTGTGGCAGCTTACACATTTCATCATACTAATCTTCCGGTTCAACAAAAAGTGGCACCCGTCAGAAGAAGACAATCTGACATGTAGTGGTGGCATCGGTGTCGACAGCTATCTTGTTTATGCATTGGTGTTTCTCTTGTAAATAATGTAAGAAGATCGAGAGCCAGAGGTGCGGGGCACCCACGAGAAATAACCACGGAGCTTCGCATGGTCGTCTGCTCGGACTGGACAACGTGACGGACGAAACAGAACCCGATATCTTACGGCCCACATCAACGCCTTCAACCCCGAACATTGTGCTGGCTCAGCCGTGGGATCCGGGAACGTTCTGCGGCAGCGGTCCCCTCGACGTTGAAGATTGGATCGCCATGTACGAGTGTGTAAGTGCCCGCAACAAAGGGGATCCGCCTATTACACTGGCTAGTTTGGTGTTCTATACCTGCAATGCATGGCGAATGTGTGGTATGACAACCACGAGGAAGAGCTTAACTGCTGTCACACAGGAAGACAGAAGCTCAGGGACTTGTTCGGCCGTTCCACTGGTGGTAGAGCACCTTTAAGAAAAAACTAGCTACCCGCAACCAGACGTCCACAGAATCACACGTCTTATATTCAGGACGTGCTGGCTCTTTAAGGCCGACAACGATATGGCCGAATCAGACAAGATTGGCCATGTGCTGAAGGGGATCGCTGACGATGCTTTCAAGCTCCTCATGTGCAAAAGCTGTGAAACAGTACAACACACCATAAAATAGTTTCAAAACTTTGAGCAGGCCAGGAGCCGCCACATTGCAACGCCGTTCGTACGTCTGCCGAACACAGCTGCGACATCCTCGTGTGACGACAGGCTAGGAGTGCAGCGAACATCATCATCATCATCATCATCATCATCATCAGCGCACCTGACGAGCATAGTGCAGCAACTTGAAGCCATGGCTCCTGAAGACCTTTCTCCCGACCAAGTGAGCTGAACAAGTTGCCTACAGCATCTCTTGTGCGGGCAATTGTCCGCGAAGAACTCGCTAATCTTCGAGATCATTCTGTATCTGCCATTGCCGCTTCACAGCAGTCTCACGCTCCAGATCCACTGACTGGTGCGCAATATTCTGCACACTACTGAAATCCAGCGGAGTGGCGAACAGCGGACTATCAGTCAATCTGTTTTGCCTACGGGCGTATCGGTCACGTTGCTCGCCATTGTAACAACCGCACTGTCTCCTTCCCTATGCGACGACAATTCACCAGTTATTACAGAGTTTTAGTTTAGGGCACGCAAGGTCTTGGGGCCCCTAGCATGGGTGCGTTTGTGTTTGAGTACGCAAGCAGAAACACATGTTAGTGGCGCCAAACGCAAGTCGCACTGAGGTCGCATGTGATCGCAGCACCACCGACGACTGATCGTTGCTAAGTTATAATTTTTTTTCAAATATGAAATGAAACATGAAGTAAAGTACATGAAACTATTATTATTAGAAGCAGTTAATGTATATAAAGATGATGTCTGTCGACAGTAGGCAAAAGATTTGTAAGTTTATCTGCGCGCCTTGGTTACCACAAAGGCCGAGCCCAAGCAAACCAAACACACGTTTGGTAAACTGTAGTTAGGCGTGTCGTGCAGCATAATTTGTTGTGGTCTGTGTTTTGTTTATTTAGAGGCTCTTTCATGCCACGTTCTACCTCTGTGCGGCGGGATGGGCGGCTTGTCTCGGGTGGTCTCGCTTCTCGTAAGTTCTAGTAGACCACAAGAGTCCCGTGGGTAACGTGGCCCTTGAGTAATGGCTAGTTTTGCGTCCGCGCGCCACTCCGTATTGAGTGGGCGGGACGCTTTTTGACTGAAAGCGCAGAGGGCGCTGTGAGCAGTCAGACTGCTTGGCTCTTGGTAGTCGTTTGCTTGGCTGCTTACATGCACCGCGGCGGGTTGTCGCGGGTGGGCTTACATCTTCCGCGTCTCCAGTTTTTCACGAAGTCTCTCGATAATGAAAGGACAAAAAAAAAAAATCTAGAACATTTGAAAATGAGAAGATGAAAATAATTGCATTTCGGCGATTCCGTTACATCGGGAACGCACGCTCAGCGGCATTGGTAATTTTATTTATTTTATAATTTATCGTCTTATTCACGAACTTTCTGCCGTTTCATCGGTTGTTGTGTGCAGTAATTTGTTTACACTGTTTTCTAAAGGTTATTCGTTCTTCCATTTATAATTTCTTTTGACTGTGTGCTTGATTACTTGCGCGTGATTATCGCGCAGTGTAACGTGCTTCCACATTTTTATCTATTGTCGAAACATAATCGGGGGCCCTCCTTCCCCATGCACGATATCCACTTCACATGTCGCGTCATTTCCTTGCATTACATCAGCGGCGCGTCCTTCGCAACGATGTTTTCCTTCGTTTTGTGTACTATTGCGCGTAGCAATTTGATCTATTATTATACGTTCATATTTGTTCTCGCTGTTCTTGTTCAGCCTTATATGGAAGTGCTTTCTTTTTGTCTCGTATACGTTTTGAACGAGCTTGGGTTTTCATTTTTATTTTTACCCTCTACTGCCACATCGCACACGTGTACCTCATGTTGGTTATTAATGCGGAAACATTATTGGGCTCATCAGGTGGCAAATGCGGCGTTGTCAGCTTTGGTGTGACCCCGATTGTCTAAAAACTCAAGTGAGCCAATCGAGGGATTTGATGATGTAGTTTATATTCAAGTTGAGGCAATGTTAGTTAAGGCAGAGTCAGTAAAGGCAGAGTGAACTGAGGCAGGTTTAATTAAGCCAGAGTTCATTATGGCACTCGAACCCACACCATTGGTAGGAGTCGAACCCACGGCCATTGGTGCTGGGTTGAAAGTAATTAAACAAAATGTAATTAGGATGGACTTTAATAAGACACTCCCACTCACGACCTTTGGAGGGAGTCGAACCCTTGACTATTGGGGGGAGTCCAACCGACGAGCTGAAGTCTTAATTATGGCGAAATTAAATTAAGACGACTGAATATGCATGGTCATCGCGAGGTGGTCGCAATGCTTTCGCATTGGGATATCTAAGGGCCCCTTCAATTTTATTTCGCTTTTAAACACTACGGCCTTGGCTGCCAAAGGGCAGCAGCATTCCGTGAATAAATAAATTCAATGCTCAAACTATTCCAGGCTGAGCAATCCTTTTGTGTCCTGTGTCGCACGCTTCCTACGGCTCAGCAAAAAGTATTCGAGAACGAATGCCGCTTTACGCAGCTAAAACCTTTCCTCACACCCGTCACAAATACTGCTCCAATGCGGCTCAAGTACGCGGCGGCCGAAAATCATTTAAAATAGATGCACGGCTAAACAATACGCCGAGCACGCGCGCTTCGCCAGCACGCAGCCGGGCGGCCGAGCGCCGCAGCGTAGCGTGGGGACTGCTCGCAACTCCACTGTCATTCGAAAACAGTCCTCGCTCCCGTGGGCGGACGGCAGACTAGCCAACATTCTAGGGACCATATTCTTAAGGGCAGCGATGTTTTCCGCCGCTCCAACAAGCCAAGAATGCAAGTAGACGCAGCGTTCTGCGCATTCGCACTACCGTCGCCCCTAGTTGTTCCGTACACAAGCTTCTTGTGTCCCCTAAACTAGCACTCTCTATTATCGCCCCGAAAAGAGCGAGCGTCGTTACCAGCCCCCATTGGCACCACAACCGCCGAACAATGGCGCTCGTGCTCCTTGAAAGAGTCGCTCCTCGTCGTCATTCCGACGTCACCAGTCCCGTTCGCCACCAGCTCGTCGCCCACCGTCCCCGTTGCAGCCCCGGCGCCCATCTCCGGAAAACTAAGCGATGGAGCTTCTGCAGGTGAGGCTGCATTAATGTACCGATCGCAAAACCCTTTGATCACTTTGGCGACCAAACAGAATTTTATGGATGTTTTAATCGATGGCGTCAGTGTCCCAGCACTCATTGACACTGGCACGCACGTATGCGTAATCAGTGCCCAATTGCGCCGACGCCAGTACAAAGTTCTCATGCCAGCTGCATCACGCACCCTCCGCGTCGACGATGAGGAACGCCTACCCTGCTTGGTACCTGCACCGTTCGCATTGTCATGACGGGGCGCGTGACTGTTCTTTTTTTTTTTTGCTGTTTTGCAGCAATATCATTACGACGTCATACTCTGCTTAGACTTCATCCCATTGAGTCTTTTTTGCTTGCGCGTCTAGTGTCATTCAGCTTGATTGGGACAGCACGCCACCCTTCGTGACATTCGCCTGTAATTCGTCCGGTCACCAGACCGATGGCTTTTCACCTTTTTACCTTCTCTTCGGCCACCACCCTTCTTTGTCTTTGACGCGCTGCTCCCTTCCTGGGCGAACGTTCCCACTGAATCTGCTCAAGACGCCTTCGCACGGGCTCGCACGGCACGCTAGAACGCGGGCTCCCGGCTCGCTGAGTCTTAGGCCACGCACCACAGCCAGGATCGGGACGTTCAATTTCCTCCTGGTTCCGTTGTCCTCCTATGGACGCCATGTCACCGCGTCGACTCGTCTGAAAAGCAGCTGCTGCGCTACACAGGGCCCTACACGATATTGCGCCTGCATGGCGACGCGAGCTACGAGATCGCTCCGGTGGACTCACGTTTCTCCACGGACATTGTGCATGTGACCCGGCTGACGCATTACTTTACTACGAATTCACCTCCCTTAAAGTTAGTGCCGCGACAGCGCCTTTAAAGGCGGGGGTTATGTTACGGTGCAACGAAGAGTGGCTCCAGTCAGGAGATTTGACTTGTAGAGATGGAATCGGTCTCCGCGGCGATCTTGTTTATGCATTGTTGCGTATCTTGTAAATATTGTAAATACATGTTTATGCATGACTTCTGCAACCTGAAATATCACAACCTCCTCTACCTTGACCACACTGCTTAGTGTCTAGTCAGTTTTAGCAAGTTTAAGTACTCAGTTTTGTAATTTGACGTAATAGTTCTGCAGTAACTTGTCAGTTTCCGCAGAACTATTACGTCAAACTCCTGCTGTTGCTCCGAATCGCTGACAAATTCGACTTCGCCCTACCAGCTGCTAGCCGCCTGGTTAGCTCAGATGGTAGAGTGGCTGCCCCGGAAAGGCGGTGGTCCGGGTTCGACTCTTCGACCAGGACGAATTTTCGCTCATCTGCTATGCTTTTGTTTCGAGGAACCCGTATGGGTTTCCTTTGTAGCAATTGCTACGATAGCGTGAATGTCTCATTTCCCCCTAATTAGTTTCGCAATGCTTTTAAGTAAGCAGTGAACTCAGTACATGTTTTCATTTATGTACAAATGCGTGTCTCGGAAATAAAAAAATCTAAGAAACGTTGTATGATGCAAGAAAAGTAAAGAAAAACTACTTTCCGACAGACTAGGTTGTTACTATAGAGAATCCTTTTTTGAGTGTCCTGTACATATGCTCCGTTTTCTCTTCTTATGAAAGGAAAGAGTCTAGGAATCTACACTGTTTGAGAGCCTTTTTGTGGATGTCCCAAATTTTTGCACGATATCAAAACAACCGAAAACAAAACACCTCCATATTCAGCTGTGTGCAACGCAGATAAGAGAGAACAATAAAAACAAAAAAAAAGCAACAATTAGGATCAGTATGGCGCCAACGTAAGTAACGAGGGTATGTGTGCGACACCTCGAGCGTTGGCAATGCCGCGCGAGGTCATCGCCAACCGAAAACTCAAGCACAGGCAGCCGACGCCCCTTCGAGCTTCGCGGACACAACGGCGACGAAAGAATTGGACCGCCGCACGTTGCTCGGCAAGAGGCAGAAAACAATAAATGAGATCGAGCGAAGGCCTAGTGCTAAACAAGCGTCCCTTCGGGCGAAATAAAAGGGAGCAACGGCGAGAAGGTTCGCTCTTTTCTTTTTTGGTCGTGGTTTCGCAGTTTCTTTTCTTTGTTGTCCTTTTGTGGTTCCGCCGCTTTCACTCCCAAATACCCTCCTCTCGAGAATCCGTACACAGCGCCTCTCGTCGGGCTCAGCGGTCAGGACGGTATAAAAGCAAGCACGGAATGGTGCTCTGGACACTGGAAATCCCCGTTTCCGAGCACCCAAAACCAACATGAACGGATACGTAAGTGTTTGGGCATTTTGCTCGTATAAGCACTTGAGTGAAGACGACGTTATTATAATTTACCTGGTGCCTAATTGCCACATACCTAGTTTGCGTTTGGGACCTTGAATATTTTATGTCTGGAAAATGAGATATATAATTACATTAAATCTAATGTAATATGAATTTCTGTTGTGCGATATTGTAGACTACCTACAATGCACATCAAACACGTCCGCAGAATGAGTGAAGACAGGCAGGCCGTGGCTACGCATAGGGCAATAAACGGTTTGATGGAGTAACGAAATGGGTGCTTTGCGAAAACGAAACGTGTGCAAAAATAGGAAACTTACCGGGATAGGATGAAGTCAGCAGACGCGAGGCAGGAGCACTTAGTGTTCACGGGAAGAGGCCTTCGTAGAACATGGAAGACAGGCTGATGATGATGCTCTTGGTCTATTGGATTTGTTGGTGTTTTTACTCACTTAGCTTTATTAGCACGTCCTTCCCTCATACCCCCAGACCAAGCAAATAACTAAATCAAAATTTAAAGAAATAAGTTCTCAAGTACTGCTTAAGCTTAACAGTAACAAACTAATGTAATTACCCTGCTAATCAACATTGTCCTGTCCATGCAAAGCACGCTGCTTTTTGACAAATCCCCGGATATAAGCACCTTTGCCCGCGCTTCCTATATACGGACTCTGTGCGCCGATAACTTCCGCAGTGCTCGTGGCGGGAGATTCACCCCACCTTACGGAAGCAAACCAGGCAATTTTCTTCACGAATACCATTACACGAATAAGCGCCTTCAAAAGGTCTCTGTCAGAGGTTAAGGAGATTTTTATTTAGATACTGCAGCACTCTGAGGTGTGATGCAATACCGTAGTCCACTTTTTATTGCTGTGGGAAAGTGTGCGTTAGCATAAAAGGTAGCAAGTGTTGTGAAAAAAAGATATTCTGTGCCAAGATGTTTGCTTGAAATGACAATCGCTCTTTATGGTCCAACCTATGCACTGATATCTTTAATTTTCTAACATTCAATTGTTGGTCTTCCTGACTGCATTCCTTCAAACATGATCGTAAGGAGATTTTCATATTGCGAAAGATAGAAAGTAATCACCATACCCAACGAAATCTCATAGCCGAGCACTCTGATAATGCGTATTTCCCAGCACTTCACAACGAGTTTGGGTCATTTGTAATGTGTTGACGGCAACGTGTTCGTACGATATTACAATGTACACAGGTGACTGATTGAATGACGCCATCAGAAGATGTAGGCAGGCGTTAGATCTCACCAGTTTGCATTAACATTCCCTCTGACGTGTATTCCATAATTCTTAATCACAGGTTCAACATGTGCGGTGACATAAGGAGAATGCGAAAAACACGCACCGAGTGTAGTGCCATAGTGCTTCATTCCACATGCGCCGATGCACATAACGTGCTCCTTCCATTTGGTTGGTTACTTGACTGGAGTTTACGTGGTGCAGCTATTAGATCATTTCACCTGCAAGCGCCAACTCATGAGTTCGATCCCCAATGAGAGCATCTTTTATCCTCACGACCGTTTTGTCATAACACAGCGAATGACAAACTGACCAATAATTGAAAGCATTATGAGAAGACCAGTTCGTGGTCCCTTAATATAATGACGTTTAATGTAGTGATAGCATAGGAGATGGGAAAATATGCAAGACAAAAGTTTAAAAGTAGGAACAGCTGGGCGAGTTGGTGCGGTAGCATAATTATAAAGCAGTGCCAGAGACGCAGACAGAGAAAGCAAACAGATAATATCGTCAAAGAGCTGTCAGAGCACTGCTTGTTGCGTATTTCCTCTGTCTGCATTCCTCACTCTGTTTTGAAGTTCAGTGTTTGACGGAAGCCCTTCTGGTTGGGATGAAGCGGGGTGAAAACGTAGACAACACCCGGGGCACTACGCCGACCAAAGTAGAATATAAAAGAAAAGAAGATATTCCGGCTTCCACACGAGAGCCTTGTTCACAGGTAAACTGAAGAAAGGTGTTCGAGCAGCTCGTTTGAGTAGTCTTCAACACGTGACGCAGGCAGCGCGCATACACTGACGGCAGATTGCCAGCGCTCCTTTTCAGAGTGTGTGGCGTAGTCTGACTCATGAGCGACTCAAGGTAAAGGCGTCGAGATAGGTCTTTTTTCGTGGCAAGGACACGTGCCTTCCCCCGTCGATTGCATGGCTGCTTGAAGCAGCATGCTCAGCCAAAGCACCGGATTCACTTTTTTTTTTCTCGAGTCATAATTGTGGTGTTGAAGATGCCTTTCAGAGTCACCAGTTTCGCCAATATACAGGTAGTCGCAATCCGCTCATGGGACAACGTACACAAAACCTAGGAATTTCTCTTTTGGAAATTTGTCCTTAACATTGATGAGCGATTGTGGTAGTTTCTGGTTTCGAATCTGTGCCACTTGAACATTGTAAGAACGCGGAACACGGCTTAGAGCTTCGGTTGTGGACGGGATATATTGTTTTTCAGCGTGCTTTGGACTAGAGGCAGCCTGGAAACGAGGTGTTCGAACACCTTTGTTTATTTTACCTGTGAAGAAGGCTCCCGTGGGAGCCGAACCATCTTCTTTTGTTTTAAATTCTACTTTGGTCGTTGTTGTGCCCCTGGTTATGTCTACCTTTTCACCCTGACTCTGTTTTATACGAAATTTACAATCCTGCGGCTTCAGTGTGGAAAATACCTAATAATATCGAGTGCTACGAGATTCAAGAACTCAACAGCTGAAAGCTATAATGTCATGACTTGCCTTTCTCCCCTCTGCAGACCCTCCTCGCCTTCCTTGGCGTCATCGCCGCTGCCTATGCCGGTGGCTATGGCCTCGGCTACGGTCATGGTCTCGGCTATGGCCACGGCTATGGTCTTGGCTATGGCTATGGCCACGGCTATGGACATGGTTATGGCCTCGGCCACGGCTACGGACACGGCCACCATGGCGCCGTTGTGGCCACCTCTGTGCAGAAGACTGTTCATCATGCTCCTGCCCGTGGTGAGTGTTACACGTCCAGGACTCTTGCATGTTAGCGGGCTATACTTCAAAAATGATTTATTTTCTTGCACCTACACAAGCGTCACAACAAAATAAGTTAAAATCATAGCTTCTTACTATTTATACCTATAGAACGGCTGAAACTTGGGCCAATTTGTTTTTTCATCAGTAAAAAGTGGCCTACGCCCACGACAATTTAAGTCTGGGGCACCTTTGCCTAAATTGAAGTCGTCAAAAAGTACTGTTATTATTCCTCTGAAAGTGCTGTATAGTAGAGTTTCACAGCAACAGGAGCTACATTTTATTCGAAGTGAACAGAGGCGTAGGTGTGACATATGATTCCACAGGTCATTCACTCAACGTATCTGTTTACAGCTGTTGCTGTTGGTGTTGCTCACGGCTACGGACACGGTCTTGGCTATGGACACGGTCTTGGCTACGGCCACGGTCTTGGCTACGGCCACGGTCTTGGCTACGGTGTTGCCCTCGGCCATGGTTATGGATATGGTCATGGCTTCGGACACTACGGCTAAATACAATGTTTATCATAGGTGAGCGCTATCATCCAAGTTTACTCCTTGTGTGTAGAGACGTGCTTGTGGTGTGGATTGCTGCTGCATTGAAAATGCTGCAGATTCTTTTGGAGGTAATTTTGACAAAAAGAGTGATAAAAGAAATGTTGACACTCACAGAGCTCTTCAAGTGTTCTTGTCAGTTGAACAAAGCGCACTTTTCGTGTTGTTTATCAATATTTCTCACTTACCAGAAGAATTGCTCTTACGCTGTGGATCTTTGAACTCAGCCTTTTATGTTCAAAATTTACGCAGAGATGAATTCAGCCCTAGGACGTGTTCGAAACCTCACAGTGCGTTTTTCTTCTGCAGTCAACCATCCAACAAGAGTGAAAGGAAAGATGTATCCGGTACACGGGCCAAAAAGAAGGGGACGAGGAATGTGAAAATAAAATTGTTAATTTATATAATACGCCTCCAGTTGTGTATTCTTTCAGGTACGGCGAATCAAAGAAAACTAGAGTTGTAGGCTGCAAGAAGATGTAATGGTTATACTAACAACCAAATGCACTTGCGCGCCTTCCTATGGGTTTCTGCACAAGTGAACCACAGAACACTAGAGTACAGGAAGTGATATAATGGTCAGGGTCCACGCTGCGTAAACAAAATGTGTGGCCACAAAGAAGTGCCTGCTTTGTTGTCCTCAACGCTACAAAGTATAAATAACTTAAGGTCTTGCAATGCCACTGTTCATACACTACAGAGTATAAATAACTTAGGGTCTGTCAATGCGACTTTTCATATAGCCTGCATATAGATTTTTTTTCTCTATCTTCAAAAGGAACTAATGCGGAAAAAAGAAACGACAGATGGCTATACGCAGCAACGTCTAGTCTTCGTGCTGCCTGACTAATTGACCATCAACAGTGACGATGGTGAACGCCCGACGTCCCTTACAAGAAGCGGCATCCACAAAGCTGACCTGTCGCTGATCACTGTGTATTCGCCTAAGGAGGTTGGCCGCCTTTGCCCTTCTTCTACTGCGATTATGATCGGGGTGCATGTTGCTAGGTATTGGCGCGACCGTAATGTTCTCACGAATCGACGGAGGAACGTCAGAGAACTCCTCCGCTACCTTATCGGGGTGATATCCGAGTTCCCGCAAGATGGATCTCCCTGCCTTTGTTGTTGTGAGGCGAGTTAACTGTGCGCGCTCCTGGGCTTCTGCAATCTCTTCAAGAGTGTTATGAATGCCAAGCTGCATTAAGCGCGCTGTACAAGTGTATACGGGTAGCCCGAGAACCCGCTTGGTAATCTTCCTAAGCTGTGCATTCAATTTATCCCGCTCTGCCCGTTTCCATCGATCTAAAGTGGCACAGAACGAAGGCATGCATGCATGCTTGTGAGTGTAAACCCGCAGTATTTTGAAAAAAACTGCCAGCGTCTTAGCTCAGCTAACCCTTGATATTCGAAGCGAAAGCTTAGTTAGCCTGCCTATGTCTTGGTTTAACTTGGTTAACCTGTGATTTAGCGGTAGTAATTATGCTAAGCTGCACAATCATCGTTAAGCCAGGTATGACTGCGTTCCCTAAGTCGGGGGCTAGACATGTTCGCAGCGTCAGAGAACAAACGGACAGTGCGCGAACGCGGTCGCTACGTTGATTTTGACGTGCGGCGCCTGTTGCGCTCCGGACCCTCTCCAGTGAAGCAGCTCGCCGGGCGATATCGGCGGGTTGGCCATACGCCGTTGGGAACGACGGCTCAAAGCTCGCACTGACTAGGCGAGAGCGGCGCTCCTCTTAGTCAGGTGCGCCTGGTGAGTCACGTGATGCGCTACCAAGGCTAGGCGCAGCTGCAGCCAAATCAGTCAAATTTCTCGCGCCGCCGAAACTCGGTCCGACGCGGTTAGTAAACTTTCGCTTTAATGGCACGTTCACACTGATGAATCCGGCGTCTACAGCGAATGGAATTCTCCTGCCGCCGGAAATCGCGTGGTTCACACTGCTTGCGCACCGCGCCGCCGGAACGAGATACAGCGCCATCTGCCCCATAAAGTGCTAACCTCCAAGCCAGCGCGGGATAGACCTCAGACTCTGCCCAGGCGGCGCTGCGGAAAAACCCGTCATCAGCGCCCCCATCGCAGCCTTGGCGCTAACTGAGTAGTGCAATCAGAGCTGTCCGCAAGCGAAGGTGCATAGGCCACAATAGACCCTTCTCTTTCGTTTGTGTTGAGGCACGGTTTCCTAAAAATCAAGGACCTGGAAAGCTTCTTCTGCCCATCCACGCTTCGGAAAGGAAGCTCAGCAGGACGAAGTACGTGTACAATATAAAATAAAGTCTCGAGTGTTATTTCGGCGTGCTGCAACTCGCAAGTACAGAGAGCATCAGGTTTGTCTATAGGCATATCAGCATAAAAAACTAAGCATTTCAAATTGGTTCATATTAAATATGTCCTCAACACAAGACTTAAGGATCTCCTATATTTTTATGTATTTTATCGTAATGTTTTGTCTCGCAATTATTTATAGAGGGTAAATCCTTTCATAGCCTTTTTCCAGGGCAGCAAACAGAAAACGTTTTCCAAGGCAGCAAACAGCGTGCGATCATAACGAAAGTAAGCTTCCTACAGTGCCTAAACGCTGCATCTTTCTTTCTCGCAGGAGCTACAGCATCGCTCAGTACTTTAATTTGAACTTTTCGCAGACGCTTCGAGCAACAAGCGCGCACAAGTAAATGTAAATAAGCGCGACATTTTTTTTTCTTTACACACGTGCGTTACTTCGCAATTACTCATCCAGTGCTCTACGGTAACATTATTGCTCACATTTGAAAAACGCAGTCGAGCAGGCTCAGCACATCGCGAAGCGTGCTTGTTGTATCGGCGCAGGACATACAATATACCGAAAGTAGAAATGAGCTCGCGATACAACGATGCTCTAGAACAGGATTTTGAATTCATAAACGAACCAAAATGTTTTGTTAAGCTGACCTGCCAAATCTCTCCGTTCCACTTGTTGAGTCAAGCGGAGGCGGACGTTTGTTAAAAGGTGGAGATATCGATGGCACATAAGCAGGATGGTTCGCAACGTTGTTTTTTCTGTTACCAACGAATTCGCGGCTGCAGATTCTTGAGTTTTCGCTTGGTTACCACGGTCCTCCGTCAGGGCTACGCAACACAATTACAGAAGAACAAAATCGTCGCGCTTTCTCATGCGAGACGCTGTTTTGTGGGGAATGTAAGTAATTCGATTACCCAACAGGTTGAACAGCCCGTATTCAGCGCTCTCTCCTTTCCCCTTCATACGATCGCGATGGAAATCGGTAAAACTGAACGTTGTTCCGTCCTTCACGTTCACGGCAATTTACAACACAACAGTAGCGTCGATTGCGGCGTTTTTTCGTAGCGCGACGAGCTATCGCGGTTGCCGTCATTTCCGCCATCAGTCTGAAGAGTGAGCCAGCAAGCGCTTTATGGCAGTTCAGCGGCGCGTCCGACTAGCGTAGAAATCCATAGCTCTCTGTCTGGGTGTTAAATGCGCAACACACTCGCAATATGGACCAAAATCTAGTTAAATCGTCGTTTCGCAGTCGCTAGCTGCATAGGCAACTTAGCAAGGGAGTCGGGCTTAGCACTACTCAATTACTGCCTCTTCGCAACGGCAGGTGGCGCCACGCGTCTTGCAAAACTCCAGAGTCTGACGTCCATATCCCGGATGTTCGCGCGGCACGAAATTGCGCAGTTGTCTCCGCTCTCGTCGAGTCCGTGTGTCAATTTTGCGTGTCTCCACCATTGCTTGGAAAGCAATGATGAGCAAGGAGAGGCAGTACTGTTAGGCCTGTTGGCAAGCACCTTTCTGGCGATGCGTGACGCGCAGAAGCATTCGCCGAAGAGACGACGCCACCGGTGTTGGTGGGTTCATCCTGCTTTGCAAGAGGGCGCGTAGCCTGGTCACGCCACCTAACAGGTCGCTTAGACCTTGTGCTTCGCGTAGTACTTGTCGCAAAGGACGGGCTGGTTACGCACCAATTCGACGAGCACTTCCGATGTCGCGACGCGTTCGAAGACGGCGATATGACGAGCGCGTCGAGCTTGGCCGCCACCTTTCGTATTGCTGAGACGCGCTCTGATTGGTTCGCGATGAGGGAATCCGGCGGCAGCTGCCGCAAAAATCGGTCCGGGAGCGATCGGCGCGGAAGGGGTTATTCCGGCGGATCTCGCCGCCGCCGAATTTAGTTCCGCCGAACTGCGCGCCGCTCCAGACGCCGAATGCCTCATTGTGAACGCGCCATAAGAGCGGCTCACACCTGTGCGTCCTGCAATGCAGTGCCAGCCGGCTGTCGCATCCTTTCCCGAAATTCTGACCATTTTCTCCTACTCTATCATTCAGGCTTTCGTTCGTCTCCCCAGCGTATGTACTTCTTACCACACGAAATAATTTTTCGGTGCAAATTGTTTAGGGATGTACAACCTGAGAAATATTTTCCTGAATGTTCACAATTGGCAGTAAAAAAGCTCAATTAGGCGAATAACTTCATCAAGAGAAACCACAAGTTGCTGGGCAAAACTACAATCTTGTCCAATTTTTAGAGCCACTCGCAAACCTGCTTCTCAAATGTTGAGTAGAGTATTGGTTTGCGCAAGTACGTATCCTTATTGTATGCCTGCAGGTTCTTTGCACCAACTAGAAGCCGGCGACAAGTGACGAGGGCGACCGAAGCATGGAAATAAATTTCCGTTGATGGTCAGGGTGAACTTTCATTATCGGGCCGGGCATTTGCTCGGTCGATTCAGATCCGTTTCGGCTCTAAAATGGCGACACACATTTCCGTTCGGGTTCAGTTCCCGTTCGACAGCATTATTAGGCGGTTGAGCTTAGATTGCGCTTCTGTGCAGTGAACAGTTGCACACCCTGGTTCCGTTATCAAAATGATTATTCGATCAACTGAACAGGCGTACAGGTGGTAAAAAATGACCGAGCGTTGTTACTGTGTTTTGAGATTTACGCCTAAGCTAGGGCTTATGCAGTCCCCTACTTGCGTGTAATAAAGCGACTTAGGGTGGAAGTTAGAAAATCATATTCTATGTGCACTCTCAGGGGGTTTCTGAAGACGAGTGAAACCATAATGAACATGCAAGTGACCCA